>NC_088353.1:42200000-43670000 GCF_036884655.1 Musa acuminata AAA Group | reverse complement strand
ATATGTATATGTATATATATATATGTGTCTATGTATATGTATATGTATTTGTGTATATGTATATACATACATACATACATATACATATATGTATATATATACATATATATGTGTGTGTGTGTGTGTGTATACATACATACAAATGTATATACATAACCTATAGGCAAACTTTATTACAGGCAAACTTTATTAATTGCTACATGTCCAAATAACAATGAGGGCTCTAAGGAATAAGACATGGTCAAAATGCATTCCTAGCGCGCGCGCACACACAAACGCGTGTGTATACATATATTCATTTATACATATATAAATAAATATATTCTGTTGGGCATGTAATCCTAGAGATATCTGTTAACATAAATGCAGATGTACCCTCTTTTTTTCCTTAAAAAGAATCTCACAAACCTTTTTTTTGTTCTTTTGCAGATTCTTTAGGGATATGCATTATCCTTTGATATTATAGCTGGGATGAACTTTTTATTTTCCTGAATATTTAAACCAATATATGTCTGATGGTGAAGGTGATTCATGAAACAAGATCAGTTTGGTTTTGTACACTTGTCCACCCAAATGCTTTGATACAACCATATGATTTCTACTTTCCTTCATTTTGTGTTCTTCTGTTGCTGTACTTGTGTAGAATACCCAGTACATGTAAACTTTCTTTTAATTGGTGAGATTTTAGCAGCATTAGAAATGATAATATGTTAAATTCCAATAATTAGTTTTTTGCAAATGTGCAATTATATGCTGTCTTCATGTTGATTCAAGTCACCGAATGCAAATGCCTGCTGAAGTTTTCTTAGAAGTTGCTCGATGATCTAATATGGAGCTCTAGCTGAGCTGGAGAATGTGTGGTTTGTCTAAGAGATTTACATATCATTCTTCTGGTCATAGCAGAAACAAGGAAGAAAGTCGGGAAGAACTCTGTCTCATGTACATATTGCCGAAAGACTAACTTCATGCCAATTCTTTCAGGTAATGAGTTTGTCTTTAGTTCACTTCACTCTTCAAGATGAACTAGTAATGCTGCCAATATATATAATTCTGCATTTGTCTTTAGTTCACTTCACTCTTCAAAGTCATTGATGTGCTTTGTGCTCTCATCTTCACCACCCAATTTCTCAGCACTTTTATGAAGAGAATTGTAAGTGGTTTTCCCCGTTGATCAACCTCCTTGAGCACGCAGGGTTGCCAGACTAACATTGCAGCTCAAAAATGTAAGCCAAGGTACCTACAACTAATAAGATTATAGCAGATGCATGCTGGAACAGAACAAAATGAAGCTGATTCAGAGTCTACTATGCAACTTTTATGAGGGTAATAATATATTCAACTTGATTCACACATTGCATTTTACATGAGATGGTCTACAATTCAGTGCTTAAATATTCCTGCATGCATGGTTGTGATGTTGGTCTGTTAAGCTACTTTCTTCTGTTCATCCTCCCTCTTGGAAATCATGTTGCTGCCACAAGATGGAGATCACCTGTCTCGCCCGAGACAAAGAACACGGAGATCCCTGTACATCTTGCTGGGGTCCCCCCATCAGAGTACTGTGGTGCCACAGTACTGTGGTGACAAAGAACACGAAGAAGCGATCTCCAAGAAAGCAGAGTCGTCGGCTCCGAGACCAACATCGACTGGGAAAGGTTTCCTCCCTTTTCTTCCCTCTCTTCTAACCTTTTCTTTTTCTTGTAACCACACAATTTTAGGGCATAGGGCATTTCTTGTGCGTGACGAGTTGATCATCTGGTTCGTTTCTTGGGTTTCTTGATCCTATATTTGAGCCATCTATAAGGAGATCCTTTTCTTGTCGACCAATTCGATCGTCTTGCACCTCTTGCCCTTCTTGGTTTTGCATTTACTTGTAAACATTATACCGCTTCGTGGTCGGGTTTGTGGTTCTTTATCTCTTAACCTTAGTACGGCGTTGTTGTATGAGCCGGTAAAATTCTTTTTGGGTCCAATAATATGCGATGACAACCATAGCCACTATGTTCCGATGAGGTGACTTATAATTGATTAAGAAGACGCAACTATTCCTTTCAGATTAAAGAACCCTAAAATCTCAAACCAAAAGCAAGAAGGTTGTGCTGCTTCCTTTAAATAAACGCAGGAGATTTTCAGGATTTCTATATAACATTTTGTTTTCGTGAACATAAGCACGTTCTGCAAATAACTAAGGAGGTGCGCTGTTGCCTGTCAGATTAAATGCTAGAATTCATGCTGACTTCAACTTTATCTTGTCATTGTCATTGATAGAGTAGATCTCTTTAAGTTATCAAGGCCTCATGGAGGTTTTAAGGAGAAATGTTTCCGAGTCTATGTTCAAAATTTTTGGCTATTTTCTTCATCAGTGTAGCTTTAATTTGTTAGGATCAAAGATCGCTTCTAAGATGTAATATTTACATCAAGAAATTTGCTATTCTTCAAGTTAGATTGTCCTGTTAAAATGTACTTTAATGCTGATGTTTCATGTCATGTTTCTTTAAGGTTGGAATGTCCTTTTATGAGCTACCTAGAGGCTGTTGGTTATTCTCCAAATAAAGATTTTAGATAAGTTTAGAATGGACTAATAAAGTGGTCAGAAGTTCACATCAAACAGATCATAGAATTGGGTTCTACAACAAGAATTATGGATTCATAATTAGTCTAGACTTGAATTTATGTGATGTATAACTAGGTTTTGTTAGAATGCATGCCACTTAATGTATCCATTACATGGTAATCTGTGGTTGAGGAGCCAAATGCAAATGAAAGCTAGTGGGTTAGTATAATAAGGGAGAGAATTGGATGCTAGTTATTCTTGGTCACATATATATCTCATGTGAACTGGTTTTAGATAGGCTTTGATCCTAATACCAAATGTTAATAGTTTTAAGTAACAGGAAATTTCGTAAACTTAAGTGATCTTGCGTAAGATCATCCAAAACTTGTTTTCATAATGACTCCAATCTGATATGTATTAATAGTTTTTAGATAGGCTTTGATCCTAATACCAAGTGTTAATAGTTTTCATAATGACTCCAATCTGATATGTGTTAAGTAGTACATAAAAATAAAAGCACAAGCAACTCATGTGGGACTTCTGGTTGACCTTGTAAAACAGCCACTAACATGACAATGAAAATATTTAAAACTCTTAAGATCGTTAAAAATGTATTACCCAAATTCAACTTGGCCAATTGTCAATCAATCCAATAAAAATATTCAGGCTGCTAAATAGTTGCCATAACTCTTGGCTTTGCTTTCAACAAAATTTGCCCAGTACTTATTGGATGACTTTGTTTCGGTCTTCAACGGACTAATTATTTGCTCAAAACTTCAGAATTATCAATCGACCCAGTTAGAATTACCATGCCTATGAATGGATGCCATAACTTTTAGAAGACTAGCACAATGAATCGGATGAACCACTTGGAACTTATTTGAACTGTTTTCAGCTGATTTATCTTTTTTTCGAGCAATATCAGCTGCTTTTAGCTAATTTCGTTTGGACCTAATTTGCTTCAACCAACTTGGTTTGGTCCTAGTTGCTTTCAGCAAACCTTGTCCAGTGCTGATTGGCTTGATTTTGTTTTGATTTCGAAGAGGCCTTTTGTGAACTTTTAGAATTTGTCAATCAATACAGGCCTATAAACAGATATTACAACCCTTTAAACATCAGCAAAAGGGAACCAGTGAGGTTTGATTGGAACCGTGAACTTATTCAAACCATTTGTCAGCTGATATTATCATGTTTGGCCAATTTTTGCTGGTTTTAGCTAATTTTGCTTGGACCCGATTTGCTTCTACCAACTTGGTTAGTTCCCAGATGCTTTCAGCCAACCTTGGGCAGTACTGATTGACTGATTTTGCTTTGATCTTGTCTTTTGTTCCTTTCAACCAAAATTGGTTCAGCAAAAAATGGAAACGGTGGGCCATATATGTGACTCGTCAATTCTCACAATCTGCATTGTTCCAATATAAGATTAGTTTTGATACATTTCCTGATGAAAGTTGTCCATTCAAGTCCATAGTTGGTGTGTCATATATTACTAAGTTCTGACAGAAAATAATACGTAGAACAACTACATTTGGATGTGAAAGAGACCTCGTCTTTTGTATGCCTTGAAGAGGCTTATTTAATATATAAGTTTGGACATCTGGTTTTGAAGATTTGGTTCTTAGAGGCTCAAAAACTTAAGAAACTCGTTTTTTTTTTTTTTGCCTATGGTGAGCATTATAAATAATGGCACAGTTCAAATTGACTTGATCTGGATTCAATTGATCTTTTGCTATGTCCCTATCTGTGCTAGCATTTGCTTAGAATCTTAACTTCATGCCCCTCAGGAAACAAAAAAAAAAAAAAAAAAAAAAAAAAAAAAAAAACACGACTAAAGTGAGATTCTTATTGACCCTCTAAAACGGCACTGAATATATGAGGGAAAAGCCATTCTACTGTCAAAATTGTCTAAGAGAGCTGATGGGATCTAACCTATGTCAAATAAGCTTCTGCTTTCTGATTCCCCTGTTGCAAGTACATAAACATTGTGTTCTAATGCATATTTATATGTTAAATCTATTATCTGGAAACTATGAGGACTAGGATATTTTTGCTGACCTTTGGCTGATTTTAGTCATCACTTCTCAAAGTATTTGCATCATAGAGTTATTGCATTTAACAGCTGTCGTTTTAAACTAGAATGCAAGTCGACTGAAGTTGACGTCCTTACGTTCTTCCAGCTTGTAGTGTAGATGCATATAGATTGGTGATGGAGAAAAAAAAAATATTTTAGAAAAAAAATAAGGTAAGGATTTGAATTAAAAAATTTACATATTCTCTCTTCTAGTTTCTCACCATGGGATTCGGGCTTTATATTGATGTACTTGTTGTGTTTGTCAGCTGTTTGCTATTTGAATTGATCAAACAAAAAAAGTGTTTTTTTTGACACTAACGAACATAATCCATCTAATTTTACGATCTTATGTTCAGGTGGTCTACCTGAGATGACTACACGTACACTAACATTTTGTCATCGTCCATGGTGACTACACCCACTGGCCTTTTCTTTTCTTTGCAGATAAAATGATCACTATAATTAATTATTCTCCATTTTAGGTTAATAATTTGTTCAGTTCAGCAAAATTTCTAACTGGCGGAATATGATACGGGGGGGGGGGGGGTGGGTGACTATCAAATTTACATGCTGCATGTAATGGACTCGTAACGGACACAGATGTTTGACCATTTCCACTTGGTTGTTATGTAACAAATTCTGTGTGCAAGCCCGGGGGAGGAGGGTACGTCTATACAACTGTGCAGGCTACTCACAACCATCTATTTACAGATTCTGCCTCCTCTTCCATTCTACAACTGTGCAGGCAGCAGGGATCGTTCATCAACTCAAATCAAAACCGGCATCTGCACTTATAGAGTAGATCAATTTGGTTCGCATTTGATCTTTACTGAACACCACCAGACACGTGAGCAAAAGAGAACGTTAGCCAAATTGATATTGATATCATCAAACACTATCTAAGCAAAAGAGTTTCTAATATGAACTTTAAAAAATAGAATTTCTCTGAGATGGATCTGCATAGGCAAAGTTATAAAGAAGACCTTGGATATGGTGGTAACTTCAGCAGATTCATGCAAGTGGCTGACGTTGGTAAGCGATCAAGATACTCTTGGGTGACATCCAAGGGAGCAGCCCTACAAATCAGCAAAAGCATCAATCACCACGTACCAAATGAATATGAACAGTTGAAAAAAGAACAAAAAAGAAAAGAAAAAAAGAATGAAAAACTAGAACAGACCTTTGTATGCAGAATTTCGGTTCAAGGTACTTGAAACCGAGAAGTGGACCTCTAGAACATCCAGTTACGAACCTGAAAAATTACACAACATGTTCTTTTTGTTTCAATCAGTTTCCAGAAGCAGTAATGATGAAATATAAATTTTTTTTTTCTCCATCCTTCCATTTACATTTTTTGACCGGTATGCAAAATGACCTACAGAACATATGTTGAAGAATTATATATATATATATATATATATATATATATATATATATATATATATATATATATATATGTAATTGCACAATATAAGGGAAAACTCACTTAAGAAATTTCTTCTGATACTCCAAAGAAAAGCTTTCGAGTACTTCCCAGAACATCTCAATGACTTGATGTTCCTGCAAAGATACCCAACATGAATGTTATAGGTGTGTCTATGATAATGCATCAGAGTGTACTGTAATTGCAATTTTCTTTTTCCGATCAAAAATCATATCATCTTGGATCAACTAAAATCTTACATGATGATATCCACCGGTATACTGGGTATTTGAACGCAGATCATCCACATTCATGCTTTCAAGCGACCCTGATATAAAAAGCTGAAAGAACACCAAGTCAATGTATAAGATTCCTCTTCTGATTGAATTCACTAGCTTGATTTTACCAACGTAGATTGTCAAACAAGAGATTTTAACTATGCTTGTACTCAAAACAAACCACATTAAATAATTCAAACAAAAATGTAGCAACAATAATGTACTGTAAAATGCTTTAGGTTAATGATGTACCTGAATTTCATGTTCATTGAACATTTCAATCCATTCCTTTTGTACAAGTTGTTGGAATCCTCGTAAAAAATGCAAGCTTTGAGTGCGAATCTGCACATTAAAAAGGTAAAGTTCCATACCAAAATCCTCTAAATCAGCCGAGGAATGGAATGAGTAGAACCTGATAATTTAGGCGATAATTTGCAACAAGATGAATGAAGGCAATAGCGTTGTCCTTGGTAACACGCAGATCTTTTCCACCAGGGATTAGCTCCTCTTCTGTTTGATCACCATATTCATTGTTTACAGCAACAAAATACAGTTCCAACTCTGAAACATCACCTTTATAATGCTGCACACATAAACCCCAAATTTGCAAACATGAGGGAAGCATCGGCAAAAACTAAAGTACAAAAAAGTAAGCCTATATAATTAACAACTGCTATGTGTTGGCAAGGAACAAGCTAAATAGCTTCAATTTAGGATACTTTGCCTAAAGTCCTTTTGCAGCATGACCATATAACTGAAGATAACATATAGCACACATAACTTTCCAAAAGTTCTACATGAACTCATCTCAAACAGGACCTGATTCATGAATGAGTTTCAATATGTTTTAAGATGTTTTCATAAATTTAAATGCCTTGAATTCTATTACATAGATGGTATATCAAAAACAGCAAGGCTGTAGAAACAACCAGTTCTAAGCTATATGGGTCCCATACAGGACCAATCAATCCATCCAGTACTTGAAACTTTAAATTGTATACATATCAGATCTTCGATAAAGAATATCTGTGTTGACATCTAGATATATTGAAGTTAAGACAACAATATATTGGATTTCTAAGGCATCACACCGAAATTATTTGTAACCAATATTCTCACTTTCTTCATAACCTTCCTTGATCAGATCTCAGTTCAAAAGATGAAAATTTAACATCGTTAATTATATGAACACCACAATTTATTAAAATGATGAATCTTAGAGGTAATAGTTGCATACTTAACAGAATTTAAAATATGATGTATCGTAGAGGTAATAGTTACATACTTAACAAAAGTAAAAGGAAACAATAGTAAAACCTTCACCTTTAAAAAGAGAAGGTGCCGATACAACTCTGGATCTAGTGAAGGCAAGTCATGCAAAAAGTTGCTCCTAATTGCCAGGAGATTAGCATTAGTCATATACGAAGTAATAATCAAATACAAGAAATCTTGATAAAAAATAATAGACAACCAACATGGGAGACTACATCAGGTGAACACCAAGTGAACACAAGTATCATAAGCAATCATATCACTAACTAAAGTAAACAAAGTATACGACTTCATCAGATTTTCATAAGCTTTTTCTTGAAATAATTTTCATAATCAATTTTGAGAGTAATATTTGAATAAGATTGTTAAGAAAGATTCTACTTTATGTATCGTATATTTTCAGTACTATAACATGGGAGACTACATCAGGTGAACACCAACAATATAGCATTATACCTCAAATGCCCAACAATGAAGGAAATTTCTAAAACAAATTATGAATAAAACAAAATTCAACTCATTCTTGCAAAACCACAATTTCCCCAGGAAAACAGAAGATGAACTAGTAAAATAAGGGTTTTGAAACCTTACTTCTCTTTCAATTTGCTAAGGAAGAATGTTGCAAATGGTATGTCCACAAGGATGCCCTCATACATAGCCTATAGAAAAGAAGTTCATGAGGTTTACAGAGCAGGCATATACAGATCACTGTAAGGAATTTTGGAAACTGACTGATGCTAAAAAAAAAAATAATAATAATAATTATGGTTTCAAATAACAGTTGGTATGGAGCAGTACCAGGCGATATTACCAGTACCAATTGGTATTTCTTTTTCCTTTTTCAAATAATACCAGATGGTACAGGTCAGCATACCACCAAATATACTGATAGATAGACATAACAAATAACAAACTAATGTTTAAATTCTTAGATAAGAATACCCAATAATATGATAAAAAGCTAGTAGCAGAGCAACAGAACCCCTAATTTTATAGAAACCTTCTAAAGTTGAAAATTTCATCAATACCCTCTCAAAGTTGTTCAATGCACATGTCTCGTGGTGGAACTTTAAAACCACGCCATCAGCAACTGGAAAATCAGCACAATGTTCCAATTGATAAACAATCCAAATGCCATACGCCAACACCTGCACACTGTACGTGTCGCACAGACAGCCACCTCCGTTTGGGACTCCTATCTCCTTCCTCCTCCGTCATCACTGCTTCCTGCCTTCCTCTTCTTGTCCACCTCCTTATCTTCTCCTACTTTCCCCCTTTCCTCCTCTCTTGCACTGCGGTGCATGCCAATGTCGTGCGTTGGTATGCCGGCACAGACTAGACCTTCCATTCATGGGCCAATGGGTCCAACACCCAAAATGTAGAATCTAGGTTCTAAACCTTATTGATATTGTTGGATCTTTTTTTAAATAAAAAATTCACTGTCCAGGAAATAAATTCCTTCAAAAATCTTCACTACACACAAAAAGTGTTTCCCAGTTTACAGGGTTAGTCACATATGGTCCCTGGTCACTCAAGTTGATCAGCAACAACACTCGTGAGGTTGGCGGCACCAATCTACCAGAGTTGTCAGCTACCACCAGCAGGTGGAGGTGTCGGCTCACAGCAATGGCCACTGCTAACAAGCCATGGTGTCAATGGCTTTGCCCGTTGCAACCTGCAGCCACCACCTGTTCCCTGGTGATGCAGATTCCAGTTTTTTAGCTGCACCAACCAGCAGGGGACAACTGCAACTGGTTGCATGTGGTCGCTTAAATAGACAACAAAATGTGGCCTGTGGCTGTGGACACTCCTCTCCTGGCAAGGTTGACTATCTGTTGGCCACCCCAACCAACTGGGAGGCCCTGGTAAGGTCACTGTCACTGGAAACGAGCTGACAATGGGTAAGTGGCATGACCATGAATTACTAGTGGTTAAGCAGGTCAATAAACAACAAGCCAAATTCGCCTTAAATAAAAGGTTGTAAACGAAAAAAAAGGGTATACATGGTTTTAAGAATTTGTCGCTGCCAACCCAATCAGCCAATCGCACCCAAGATCAATCATAGATAACCCGAAATGCCCCAAAGTATTCAATATATCAATTATCAAAAAAGTTGGAGCAACAATCAAATCATGATAGCATGTATATCAAATTGAAAATTTTTATTGTAGTCATACCATCAAAATTTCTCCCAACACACAGAACAATTGCTGAAAAGGATCTATGTAGCTGGCCCTCAACTACAGGGACCATGAATGAAAATGTAACCCATACTGATAGATACAGACCGGTACTTACACGTCTGACAACCAACTGAGCCGCAAACATGACATTTAGCCTGGTTCAATTTGATAAGTGTTGTACCGTTCAGTAAAATCGCTGTATCAAACACATTGGCCAGTAAGTAGACATGTACAAGTATCATTTTTTTCTAATTTCTTACAGTTGCCACATCTTTGTTTGTGTTATTTCTTCTTCTGCTTCTCTATTTCCTCTCTCCATTAAGAGTCTCTCTCCATCTGACATTCTCCCATCAGTATGTGACCATCTCCTTCACCACCTCCTTCCCTATTATCTGTTTCCCGTAGGTGAGGGTTTGGTATTGATGGTACCAACTCATGCCAAGAGTCAGTATGCCACCACGTATCAGTACCATACGGCTCCAACCACCAATCAATAGCAATATCAATATTAGATCGAGAATTTGATCCATAATTGGAACGTTGTGATTTGTTGCTGTTGTCGTAATATTATCACAAGTCAAAATAGTAAAAAATCATAAAAGCTAAGTTCAAACACAAATTTTAACTTTTTCAAGTATAAAGGAACCAATCATTTGAAAAATTAAGCATAATAATTAAAATTTTCTTCAGAAATTTAACATATTTATGTATTACACAAAATGTATGTACTTCTCCAGGACAAGTTGGACATGGTTTATCGATTTTCTAGAATCTGCATCTCACAGTTTACCCATTAACATAAAACAGAATGCTGAAGTGCTAGAAAAGATATGGATAGATGGCAAGCAGGCAACATTCCATCTGTCATAGTAAAATGCTGTCATGAGAGAGGTATTAAAAGAAAAAAAAAAAACTAAACCACAATTTCATTTCAGAAAATGCAAGATGACAGATGCAGCAAAAAGCAAACACAAAGAGGCACATAAATACTGAACGAACTTCTACAAGATGCAAAAAAGGGGCAGGAAAACATAATGAAAGTACCTTCCCGAGAAGAGTCCCAAGAAAATGGAAAAACTGAAGATGTTGTTTGTGAACTGATGCTGATCCAGGATTCGGGTACAGAAGATGATCGGGTGTTTCCTAAAACAGATTACAAGAGGAATGGAAAACACAAAATGAGAAAAGCACCAAGACAAAGAATACAAATCTGTTGTGCCCCCACTCTCACAATAAGATGTGTATTTTAGTTGAAGCTTTAACCCATCAAGAAATGTTAACATGATGCAAAAGATCTAGAAAAGCAAGTCGTAATCCTCATTTAGTTACCAATTTATTGGTTCTCTTCCTAACGCCAATTCACATATTGCATATAATATTTTTAGTTTCTTTCGTTGTCAATTAATGTATGGGCAAAAGTTATGTATCTAAAAGCAACATTGTTGCCATATTCTGAACATTGCAAAGTTCACATAAGAACCATTCAAGATCACCATACTCCTGTAGTCCAAATTTATCTTTATAATCTAGCTCAACTACCAGCTTCACCATTTTAATATCCAGCTATTCTCGATCAAGAAGTGGCAAATCAGTTATTAGCATGTTTTTGATATTATTGTCATGCATTACCTTTGTAAAGAAGAAAGACTAAAAGAAATATTACTGACAACAAAGAGGTGCAAAACTAGACCACAAACCTTGAATAGCCCAAACTGGACATCAAAAGCAGCCTGGATTATGTTCTCCATAAAATCTTTAAAAATTCCACCACCATCAACCCCAGGCTCCTCAACTCCAAATTCATTAACAAAAGATATCCGAATCTGCAGGCATCAACAAATTTCAAGAGAATCAAATTCATTGAGTTATTCAACTACTGCATTGACATTCCATTGTCTCATCAAATAAGTTATAAGTTGTAAGCAACATACTGGTCCTCTAAGATCATCCTCAGATAATGTACTCAGCTGCTCGAAAGCATCTTCAAGTACTCGATTTCTTCTTATTTTGAAAGTGAGTCTAGTTAAACCAGGATGAGCTCCACTTCTTTGTCTAGAAGCCACTAACTCTGACTGAGGCACGAGATGAATTTGAATTAGAAATAAAAAATTTATCAAAGTTGTCTAATTCAGGTCATCGATATCAACAGTTTGCATGCAACTCTATTAAGTTGCGATTTCATGCAATCCAGTGAATAAGTTATTAATGAAAAATCCTTAGCAACTTCCAAATTTAATAGGTAAAACAGAAGTGTTTTAGCATTTATAGACATACAGTGAAAATTTCGACCCTGCTTGTAAATGGCACTAAGAATGGAGCTTGTTTTAATATATCAGACGCTCGAGTATTTCCAAGTAAGGCCTGGTGAAAGAAAGAACTGTGTGAATCAAGCTTCCAAAGAGAAAGGGAAAAGGAAACTAGGAAAAGAGACAAAAAAACTCACCTGAGAAACAAAAGTTTTACTCCTTGCTTCTTGAAGATGGAAATCGTCAGCAGACATGAACTGCCTTCTACTGTTCCAGTCTTGCAACTGCATTACATTTAAAATCAAAAGAAAATAATATATTACAAAATAATCTCTGTTTAGACAACCAACACAAATCTTCCATCATGAAATAAAGATTATTATTGTACAAAAATTCAAAATAAAACAAAAAAAACCTGGCTCAGAAGCTCAGACATTGCAACCCTGGCTTTACGGTTAATTAGTTCCACAGACAGCTTCTTGTCACCTGGAAGAGATCTAGATGAATTTTGAGACGACACGTGCCCATTTATTGTCCATAGGAGCTGCCATAAGGCCTGTCGAAATAAATCATGCCAACATTAATACCGAAGTGTTATGGTCTCACAGGGATCAAGTGCAACAGTACAACATAAATGGTAATTTTAAACATAAAATGTAATGTGTTATGTAGTTCCCAACAAACAAAACAGCAAAAATAGAAGTGGTGTGTTAAATTAACGGCAGAAAATACCTGCTTTATAATGATAACCAAAGATGGAATATCCTTTATTTTAACTGGTGTTTCCTGCTCATAGAATTCTTCAGTATCAACAAACTTTAGCATGTGCCTAAAGAACACAAGAGTTAGTAACAAAAAGAACTTGCTAGTTATGATGATAAAGAAATAGCATAAACACAAATGAACTTAAAAAATATTTATCGAATGTGTCACCATAAATACAATCAACAGCCTTACTTGTACAAAGGGCAAAAAACTGCCAGAGGCAACAGCCAACCTGGAGTATCTCCAGGTATATGCGCTGTGAGCTTAGAAGAGAATGACCATCTTTGATTCTCATGGCATCTCTTTATATAATTCCAAAGAGCAGGAAGAAGCTCAGTTCTGTAGGCTAGTAGGGTCATGATGAGTTCATGAGGCAGCGTACAGAATGTAACATGAAGAAAAGTGCAAACAGCACTTATTGCTTCCACTTCTATATTAGATGGCCAAGTCTTATCAGAATAACCAGTTGGACATGTAGCTTTTAACAAAGCATTCACCTGAATAACACATCAGTCTCAGCTTCAGAAAGATATAATTAGCCATATATGCCAAGAAGAATGGGTTCAGAGAGGGTGCTTTCACGAGACATGATCACAAGATTTGCCTACCAAATGCTGTAAAAGGCATGAATCTATTGAACTGGATATCTGCTTCTGTAAATCTGGACTTAGAACTTCATCATCCATTGTTAATTCATCATCAACTGGTTCTGAATATTCCTTGCAGATATCAGTTGTTGCAAGCAAAAAGAAGTAAAAAGAAGGTGATAAGAAACAATAAAGCAGTAAATGCCATAACAAAGCTTGACAGCAACATTAATCTATCAAAATTGGCCATTAAAAAGCACTACAAGTACACTGATTAGCCTTTCCTTGAAGATCATGAGTCTTGATCCTCTAAATAACATGGACGACAAATTAATCAGCAAAAGAGAGCCCACGTAGCCAGTACAGTACTTAGAGCATGGCATGTACCAGTGGAACGACATGGTAGCCTTTGCTAGTGTTTTTATTTGGATCTCCCTGCAAATATCACTCTAAAGCTATCTAATGCTTGCTTTCAAGTCCAAAACCAATAGACCCAAAAATTATCGTATTTGACATCTATGCAGCAACAGAAATAGGATTCCTAATATTGTATTAAAATGGCATCAACAAACGACAAAATATAGATGATTTAGATCATTCACTAAACATCTCCAAGTCATTTAAAAAAGCCCTTCATTCCAGATTAATCATTCATTTTTAATTTAGATAGAAGAAACTTTCTAGTACAGGTTGTTTCCTTTATGCTGTTGAAATAATAGCACGTCCTAGACAACTACATATCACAATAACTATATTCTATTTGCAAAGAAATATTTCCACAAGATAAACGTGACTTTCACTATGCAATCCATAGAATCCTCAAAATGTAGAATGTTCAGTAGATGTCAGTGGGCATGGTCAGCTTCACAGATTTTCGGTCTCACGGGCTTGGCTCAGTCAGGATTTAGCTCAGGCCACTTGGAAACACAAAAAAATTATTTGCCCTAAGAATAAATCAGAAGTCTATCTAATGACTGTAAGAGAACCATAATTATTCATGAAATAAATTGTGAAGTGCAAAATATGATTCATGGAATTATGATATTATGTTGAGTTGCTTAGCATAATTTGATACTTTGAACATGAGAAGAATTACAACAAAATCATCCCAAATTTAATCAATGAAAAGCCAACAGCAGCACGTACAATTATAAATCTTCACCGATGGAAATACAAAAATCACTTACTTTGTACAGGTGACGAGTCCACTGAAGGCAATACTTCCAATAAAAATGTCGAAACAGTCAGAAAATCAATTGCCTGATTAAGGAAATAAAAAAAAAGAATTTTTCAATATAATAACTCAATACCAAGATAAAAATTATCGTATTCTCAAAATCAATCATGCTATCAATATAGAACCGAAAGGACAGTCGATATACTATGCAAACCAACAAGGACGACATACATTTTCATGGAGTAAAAGTCTTAAAGCAAAGTATATTTTCATGGAGTAAAAGTTTTAAAGCAAAGCATACCAACAGTCTAACACGGAACTTGATACAATACAAAGGGACAGCAAAAGATGCAGAAGAACAAATGCACATGGCAATACAAATTCAGAAACTGGATCAGGAAAATTGTCCAAAAAGGATTGATCATAATGACAAAATTCATGGACAAACTATATTAATGTAAAATTAAATTTGTAGAACAACAAGCCATCATGTCCCAAGCATTTGGGGTCCGCCACATGGATCATTTCCCACTACTGAGTTTTGTATAGGTAATCCCACTAGTTAACACAAAAGCATAAAAAATACTACAACAAGCTATTTGTATATGAATCCAAAAAGGATTCATCATAATGACAGAATTCGTACACAAACTATATTAATGTAAAATTAAATTTGTACAACAACAAGCCATCATGTACCAACCATTTGGGGTCCACACATGGATCATTTCCCATTATTGAGCTTTGCATATGTAGTGCCTCTAGTTAAATCAAAAGCATAAATATTACAGATTCTAGTATTTATGCACAAACTATATTTAAGTCCAATTATATCGCCTTCCCTTTCTCTTCATACGCTAATACTAACATAGCATCTACAAGTCTCCTTCAGATGTATTTATACCATCTTGCATGATTCTCTCACATTTTATAATCTACAGGTGATTTTTCCCATCTTTAATCAACTCACTCGTCCAACATAACATCTATAAGTCTCCTTTGAATCTATTTATACCATCTTGCATGTAACCCTACATATTCACCTTAATATTCTCATATTAACTACAATTACTACACAAACTTTTTTGTGAATATTGTTATTTAACCATCCAACACCTGAATTCATAAAGCACGATTACTCTACAAATACATTTTCATCAATATTTAGATGATGCTCCCACCAGTGATGAATATGGTGATGGTTAACATATGCAACCTTATCCCCACAAATAGAGATGCTCATGTGATTGGATCCCTGGTCACCCAGATGTTGTACCACGACTCACCTTCATCATGTTGGATACCAGATCCAAGATATCCACAACTTTTTGCTTGCAAGAATTTTATAAAAAACAGTTCACAAATATACAAATCAAGACAATTGACCTTAACTATGAAAGAACGGTTCAAGGTTTTAAAAGGTACAAATTTCATAAGACTTACTGTATGATAAGTAGAGCTTGGATCAGATAAAACAACTCCAGCAACTTCAAGTAAATTCCCAAGTAAGCATGCATGACCAGGATATTCTTGTAATATATCATCCGGAAGGACACCAGCATGACTAGGCAAAAAATTGGCCATTTGATGAATATAATACCTGCCTAAACCCTTGGACCGAAAAAGGGGAAAAAATAAGAACTAGTGAAGAACATGAGATAAAAGTAATCACTAGAAAGCTAGAGGAACAAATACTGATCATTCAAGCAATAAAAGAGCTTTATAGGTATCTAAATACTCTAAAAAGATACACATTATAATCACATACTGGCAATTAAAGAGCTACGTAGATTTTTTTAATGCACATCAGCACATAGTCACATACTTAAACTAAAACCAAATTAAAATTAACAAAACTAAGAAGTGATTCAATTTCATCCTAAACTATTTCAACAATATCTTCATCCAGCTTTCATAGTCAAAGCACCTTTCTATGACCTTCCTAAGGCACTTTGAAGAACTACCTCTTTGAAAAATGGCAAATGATGCCACAGAAAGGGAATGGAAAGAATTTGCAATGAAAAACTCCATCTCGGATCTGCATTTGAACATTGGCATGGTTGCTGACCAACATGCGAAACAAGACTGATAAGAACATGCTCCAACGCAGATGCACTAACATGAAGCTCAGGAGATTTCACGTCTTGCTGCATAAATGAAATATCACTCTCTTAGTTGAATTAAGCAGATATCACTTATAAGTATTATGCAAATTTTTTTCCTCGTGAAATGGCATGGATCTATTAAGGATCACATATACACAGCACTGCAATCCTATGTAAACCATAAAATGCAACAGTCTAGTGGCAAATATTATGCAATTCAAAGATCTAATTATTTCAGGATCATTCACCACAAAAGCCTCAAAGGAACCACATGAAAATTTTCAAGCTCCACTATCAAGAAAGTTCGAAGAGATTGACATTTAAAAGGAATAAACTAGTGGATCGACCACCTTTTCCATGAACTTATTCTAGAACAACAATATTCATTACAGAGAAGCACATATACAAGAAATTGTGTGAAACAAAAACAACATTAGAAAAAAAGAATGATCAATCAGAAGTGGCAACAAGACATGCTATGATGCAATGTGAGAATAACACCTGGAACACCTTACCAAGGACACGAGACAAGAGGCTAAAGGTAGTAAAATTATTGAAACAAGAACGCAATGAAATGCAATAAACACAGAAAAATTATGCTGAATAATGGTGTAAACACAGGTAAACAATAACCATATCATTCTAATCATCTTTCAGTAATCATACACAAATGCCAAGCGGTTTATTGGAAATCAGTTTGCTAAAATCCACCATTGGCAAGCAACATCAGAACTCCATATACAACATGCAGACATGGGAAAATTTTGAAGAAAAAAAAAGTAGAAGAAGTGCAAGAAATTGCCTATTTTCTGAGGTCATAGTTGTTCACCCTAACACTTGACCTTTGCCAAACTGAAAAACTAAGGTCAGGAGATGCTGATATTGCAAGACGGAAATCAACCAAAGTGCACAAAAAAACCAGAAATGAAAGTAACATATGCAAGCAACATTGAAAGAGGTTCATCCAACATCTTCTGACATTCCATTTCTTGTTATGAATTGATGACTATCTTCTCAATTTTAAGATACCACAACTTAATGCACGTACCCTCTCATGTTTACCAATACTTCTGTATCTACTGGCAAGTACAAAAAGCAATATAAAGCAAACAATCAAAATAACTGATTAAGTGTTTTATCTCGTGAAAATCATATTTCTTAAAAAATAGACATCTTATCTTTCTAGTGTTAGTACAACTCTTCTAACAAACTGTGTAATAAAACGGAGAGAATATCAACGTATAAATAGTTCATGTATACATAGGTACAACGTGCAAACTCAAGTAAAGATCAAAATGATGATAAACTTGATTCTAAGATGAAATTGAACATAACCACCAAACCAAGGAGAAAAGGTTTTTAAAAAATCTAGGAATCACTACAGTATCTTACAGCAAAAGAAATCTAAAAAATCAAAGATAAAATTTAGATCCCTCATCAATAAAACCATTCCAAATAAATTTTGCACGATAATCTCAACTTGAAAATATATCACCTGTTGAACTTAAAAGCTAGTAAATTTGTCATATGAGAAATGTATTGGCACTCAGGACAAAATAGAAATTACAGAGGAACACATTTTAATTCATGACACACCATCAAGACCACCAGCATATAATCAACTAAAGAGACCTACCTCCAGCATATAGCCAACGTATAAATAGTTCATGTATACATAGGTACAACGTGCAAACTCAAGTAAAGATCAAAATGATGATAAACTTGATTCTAAGATGAAATTGAACATAACCACCAAACCAAGGAGAAAAGGTTTTTAAAAAATCTAGGAATCACTACAGTATCTTACAGCAAAAGAAATCTAAAAAATCAAAGATAAAATTTAGATCCCTCATCAATAAAACCATTCCAAATAAATTTTGCACGATAATCTCAACTTGAAAATATATCACCTGTTGAACTTAAAAGCTAGTAAATTTGTCATATGAGAAATGTATTGGCACTCAGGACAAAATAGAAATTACAGAGGAACACATTTTAATTCATGACACACCATCAAGACCACCAGCATATAATCAACTAAAGAGACCTACCTCCAGCATATAGCCAATCAAGGAAACTTGTAGGAGAAGAGTTTTTTTGTGGAAATCTTGGAAGCCCAAAAATCCAACACTGAGACCTATAACAACTCCATGGACGCTTGTCCTAATACCCAAACAACTCCCTTAAAATAAAAGAAAGAAACATAAAATAAAAAGGCAAAAGTAAGATTTGACCTGATATAAATAAGGACGAATGAGGACGAAAATCATCAAAAATACATGAAAACAAATTTGAACTTGACTAAACCATAATTAAGATTTGACCTGATATAAATAAGGCAAAATTCAATCAGTCATCAAAACAAAGAAAAATTTGTAAGCCATAGATTCCATATGTATAAATCCTACTTTCTTGGTTATAAACCATTCTATCTTCTGTTTTTATTTTTTTGTTATAATTGAGCATTAAAAAATCACTCTAATCTGGATGAACATTAACCATTGAAACCTCCTATTTCTCTCTTGCATCAGCTACTATGTCATTTCATCTCTAATTCAGTCTCATTGGGAAAGGCAAAAATGTCAAAACCAGTGATTTAAAAAAGCGTTAGACGCTAAGGTCTCAAAACGCCTGAGGTGCTAGGCGCTTGTTTAAGCAAAGCGAAACGCTCTAAAATATAAAAATATATAATATAATTAAAAATATACTGTTAACAACATATTACTTAAGTTAGAAGAGGAGAAAAAAATATTCTCTAAAATATTAAAATATAAATAATAAATAATATAATTAAAAATATAATTATTTAAATTAAAAATATACTGTTAACAATATATTACTTAAAGTTAGAGGGGGGAGAAAAAATTGTTAATAGTAACAAAGGGATATAGCAGCAACGCTGTGAATGACAACAACGATAGTGATTTAATATACTGTTAATAATATATAACTTAAAGTTAGAGGGGGGAGAAAAAAATGTTAATAGTAATAGAGATAGCAACAGCGGCAACGGCGGAAGCTTCGGACAGTAGCAGTGATAGCAGCGAAAGTTGCAGACAGCAACAGCTGCAACGGCAGAAGCTGCGGACAATAGTGGTGAAAGTTGCAGATAGCAGCGGCGACGGTAGCGAAAGCTGCAAACAGCAACAGTGGCAGCGACAGAAGCTCCAAGGGCGTCTGTCGGTGGTGAAGGAACTTGCGGTCCTCTCCCTCGACAGTGGAAGGATGCGACAATAGAAGGAAGCTACGAGGGTCGTCGAACACGTCCGTCGACAACAAAGGAAGGCTCGGTCCGCTGCGTCTGTAGCGAAGGCAACGACAGGAAGTGTCGGCGGCAAAGGAAAAAGGAGCGATACGGTTCCTCGGGGTCGTGCAAGGTTGAAGCGTAGTTTTGAGTTAAGAAACTACGAACTGAACCAACCTTAAATCGGTTCGGTTCACTAATAAAGTCGGGCACTCGCCCGAAGCGACCAGCGCTTGTGTTCGGGCGAGCGCCCAGGCGGCGCCCCATTGAAGTGCGTCGCCTAGTGCACACATATGTCACGGACTTAGTTGGTTTTGCCTAAGTCGTGCGGCACCCCTGCGTGTCCGTCCGCAAAGGTCAGCCTCCCCGAAGCCTCCCATTGTCCCTTAGGACCACCAAAAGAGAGAACGGGTTAGAGAGAACGCCTCAATCGGGATCCACAAGCAAACATGTCCGAAAAACACTTCATTGACAATGCAAATTACAAACAAACTTTACAAGCTCTGAACAGTGGCACAACAAAGGGTAAAATGGTCCATTACAGACCGAAAAGCTCTCGAGCGTGTCCACATGACACAACCTTTATTTACAAACCTAAAGAGGCCACCAACCCAACTAAAATGGGACTATTATGCCTTCGGCCGCCCCTCTACATGTTGTACAAGGCATGAACATGCCAAAAGACACGGACATACATAAGCATTACATCAAACACCCTGTTTCGAAGTTTGTCCGTGACATTCTCCCCCACTTATCCCTTCGACGTCCTCGTCGAAGCCTTTGTGAACACTGCAACTCTTCGCCTTTGCTGATTCTTCAATCTTCTGCTCCAGCTGCAATGCGCCTCCTGGCTCCCAGTTGCTCTCCGCTGCTGTTTTTGAGTAGTTGAACTTTTGATCCGCCATGCTGCTTCAACTCGCTAATGACTCTGACTCTGGTGTGGGGTTGGCTGAGTTGTGTTGATCCTCGTTGATTCCTGCGGATCCACCAAAATGAAGGAAAAGACCATCCTTACTGCGCCAGTCTCTCAAAAATTCCACATGCTGCTTGAACTGGGTGGATGCTTATTGGAGCTTTAACGAGCATCGCCTCGCAAACTTCTGAAGTTTTGGGTCCTTCCTCCACAACATCTGCTCATTGACCCTTCTTTCAGTTAGTTGTCACATCCAAGTAGGTTCGCATCACTTCCGCTTTCGATTGGCATTTCGTTGGGAAATGAAGCGGACAATCTACTCTCAGTAGCACTGATCACCATTGGTGAGGATTTGAAAACTGTTGTCTTCCATTCTCTTCGAAGGGTCTTTGAACTTGTGCAGAGCTCCTCTGCTGGATAGATAAGAGAATTGGGGTACTCGGTTTCGCCCATTCTCTTAAGAGTTGAGAAGGCAAAGGTTACTTGACTTCGCCCGCCTCCTCGAGGTTGTACTTCATGCATCGAGCTGGTTACTGGCCTTCGCCTTCTCTTTGCTCACACTTCTGAAGCACTTGAAGTGTTTGCACTCCTTGCGTTGAGTTAGCTACTGTGATTCACCTTCTCAATGCCATTGAACTTCTGGAATGCAGGAAGTTTTCACCCCAACTTGGAGTAATTCTCTGATAGATGAGGTCGCCTCTGGGATTGTACCGTCTTCTCCATCAACCCTGCCGCCTACTCCACTGAGTAGCAAAGGTACAGCACCGCGTACTGCTTGCTTCGTTCCTTGGTCGTGCACTCTTGCATGACCCGAAGTCCTTCACTTACGGCTATCTTGATGAGAAACTTGTTGACACCGGTCTTACGAAGTTTCTTGGCCTCTGCCCTTCAGCCTTGTCTCGGTACTTGGATATTGCCTCTGCATGCTCCACCTCCTCGGCCCCTTTCACGACCAAGCGCTCTCCCTCCGTGAGAGCAAGGGATCAATGACTTTCACGGAAGTCCCGCCTCTGCAGTACCATGGCGCTACTATCCGTTGCCTCGCCTCTGAATCCCTTTTCTTCACAATCAGTAGATATGTCTCTGTGGCACTCCTCTGAGTCCACCTCCATTCTAACTGATGCTTGATTTTGGGTAGCTAAGTCCCTCTGGACTCGTCGTCGCTTCCTCGCCCCTTTCGACCCCCTGCTTCAACACCTCTGTGTTCTCCAAGCAGACTGTTTGGTCGATGGAAAGACAGATTGCAACTCCCATGCATGGCCTCTGTCATCACGTTGTAGAGTTTGCACCGATTCTGTTCTCCTTAGCTTCCTTGGTAGCAACGTTCGCTTACTCGGCCTTGTCCTCTGACTTGCCGGGCTCCCTTAAGCGAATATGAGCTCTGGAGCAGTCCAACTCTCCAGCTGCTTCGATCATACCTCTGCATGATCAAGTTCCTCCCATGGAACTCACTGGTACTTGCATTCGAACTTTTCCCTTGGTGGAACCCAGCCCCCATATGCTGACGACCAAGGTTTTCATCCGATGCAAAATTCGATGCACGCACGGAAGACCCGCCTCTGCGGTACCATGGCCTTCACTCCTTGAACCCATAGCCCTTCTTGCCGTCGTGTTGTTCACCGAAGTGGAGCTTCCAGTAGCTCCCGATCATACCTCCATATGATCCAGTCCCTCCTGGGACTGTCGTGTGTATCGCATTGCCACGAACTGTTCCACCACGATCCGCTGCACCATGTCGCCTCCTGATGACATCTCCATTGCATTCTGATCCTTGTGGAATAAACTCGAATTGTGAACCCTCCATGTCTGGCCTCTGCCAATACATCGCAGGGTCTCCTCCACCTTCGATTATTGTTCGCTCCTTTGGCAATCGACCTTCATCCACCCACTCTTGGGTCACACCTAGATGAAGCACTGCTCTAGGACACTCCGTCGCCTAGTAGCTCCCGAAGTCCACTGACTTCACTGTAATTTGTGCACCATTGTCTGGATCCTGGGCCTCTGCCCCTACCAGCACAATCTCCGCTGCGCACCGCTTCCTTCATGGCAACTTTGAATGACAACACTGTGGCATATTCTTCAAGAGTACCCGTCTCTGCGTCCTCTTGCCTCGTGCTAAGGCCTTCTGAACTCAACTTCGCCTCCACAAATTGAGTCGCCTTAGTTCCTTCATCAAATGCTCATCCGAGATAAGGTGCATGTGCTCCGAAGCTCCCTTCGTCTTTGGCACCATGCAAGATGAGTCCGCTCTGTCAGAATGAAGGACCCATGGAACAGCATGATTCTACTCCTGCCTCTGCAAGAGTTCATGTCCTTGACCTCTGTCTAGGGAAAGCACTGTGCCTCTGCTCCATGTTCCAACTTCTATGCTGGCTCCCTTCATGCGGCTTGGGTACTTCGCCAAGTTACACCCAAGTTGCTCGGCTCCTCGTTTTTGCATTGAGTCGATGGTGGCCCTCGCGCCCACCATTCCACGGGTCAGCCCTCCCTTGAGTCCGATCTCTACATCGACTCCAAGTGTGCCTTCATTTGAGTTGCTTTAGGTCGCTCCCCCACTTGATCTCGCAATGCATCCACCAATGCATTCTCTCAAGCGAGATCATGCGACAACTCCTCGCTGCTTGCTCGGTCCATTGAGCTTCGTGGAGTTGTTTGTGAGGTACTCCTCCTCAACATGTGAAGTCCATCTCACATGATTCTCCCTCTGGAGAGCCGAGACTTATCCCTCCTGGATAACTGTCCCGTTGGAGCAACATCTCTCTTCGTTTCGGAGACCACCATCCCCTTGGACTATTCCGATCTGCTGAACAAACTGTGCATTGTTCTGCCTCTTGCAAACGCACTTGCTAGATTGCGCCTCCACGTCAATACAGCCACCGCTGCACCCCTCAAGGCCTAGCAACATGCTGAACTCGTTGCACACTTCAGCCTCCTCCGGATGTATCCTTCGCATGCCGAAGAGAAAGTTTCAATGCTCCATGGCGCCGAGTCTCGACCGCCTTGGGATGGCCACGAACAATCCATCGTCCGCATACAAGCCCATGCATGAGTACCGAATTCTTCGAGTTAGCAATTCCCCTCACCTCTGTGAGCTTTGCACAACTCTTTCGGTCGCTGAGCAACTCATTCCACTTTGCATGGTCTCGTCCTTTTGCCAAGCCCCTTGCTTGCCTTGAGCACCATCAAGTAAAGTTGTCAACGTTGAGCCGTAGCTCAAACTCAGCCATCCCAACCTTTGTGCGCTCCACATTCTTCCAAGCTTGCCTGTTCTCGTGGTGCCTCTTGCGCGAAGGGTTGGCCATTCCTCTGAATGCCAAACTCAGATGCCCGCTCCTCTGAGCGACTCCTTTTCCCTACATCTCCATGCCCGTTTTCCCCCAAACGGTCGCGCGTGTGCTGACTGCCCTCAACGCAGCCCCGCTAGGTCCCCCACGTTTGCATGCTAAGTGTTTCTATGAGTGCTTGTCCCGCTCTGATACCATATGTCACGGACTTAGCTGGTTTTGCCTAAGTCGTGCGGCACCCCTGCGTGTCCGTCCGCAAAGGTCAGCCTCCCCGAAGCCTCCCATTGTCCCTTAGGACCACCAAAAGTGAGAACGGGTTAGAGAGAACGCCTCAATCGGGATCCACAAGCAAACATATCCGAAAAACACTTCATTGACAATGCAAATTACAAACAAACTTTACAAGCTCTGAACAGTGGCACAACAAAGGGTAAAATGGTCCATTACAGACCGAAAAGCTCTCGAGCGTGTCCACATGACACAACCTTTATTTACAAACCTAAAGAGGCCACCAACCCAACTAAAATGGGACTATTATGCCTTCGGCCGCCCCTCTACATGTTGTACAAGGCATGAACATGCCAAAAGACACGGACATACATAAGCATTACATCAAACACCCTGTTTCGAAGTTTGTCCGTGACAATGAGGCACATGGGCCTCACCTCGCCTCGCCCGAGCGCTTAGGCGAGCGCCCAAGCGCCTATTTAAATCATTGGTCAAAACAATAATGAATTTTTCCAGTGATTGCAAAAGGCGCTCGGGCGCTCGCCTAGGCGCTCGGGCGAGGCGAGGCGAGGCCCGAGCGCCTCGCTAATGACCCAGGCGGCGCGCTTCAAACAGGCGCCGCCTAGGCGCTCGCCCGAGCCCAGGCGCTGGGCGCTTCGGGCGAGCGTCTGGGTAAACCAAGGCGACCGAACCAGACCCAAGGCGACCGAACCAGAATTTTAGGTCTGGTTCGGTCCTGGTTCAATCGAACCAACTAAACCGATATAACCCCAACCCTAACCCTAACCCTAACCCAACACTAACCTGCTGCCGCTGCCGCTCTCGATCCCGATCCCGATCCCGATCGCGATCTCGTCGCTCGCTGCCGCTGCTCCCGCTGCCGCTGCTCGCCGCTGTCGCTGCTCAAGCCTCCTGCGAGCCCTCCTGCGAGCCCTCTCGCTGCTCGCGCCTCCCGCGAGCCCTCCCACTGCTCGCGCCTCCCGCGAGCCCTCTCGCCTCCTGCGAGCCCTCCCGCGAGCCTTCCCGCTGTTCGCGCCTCCCTCGAGGCCTCCCGTTGCTCGCGCCTTCCGCTCCCTTTCCCGCTGTCGCTCGCCGCTGCTGCTGCTGCTGTCGTTGCCGCCGCTGCTGTTGCCGCCGCTCGCCGCTGCTGCTTCCTCGTTTCTCCATCAGGCTTAGTATACTCTTAATATTAAGTTTATTTGAATTTTGAAATGATTAATTTTTTGTTAATAGATTAATTATATATTATTTTGATTTTAATGTTATTAATTTTTATTTATTTGAAATTATTGTTAGGTTTCAACATAAATGGCAAGTGCAGAAAGCAACTCAATAGAGTCTCCAATGGTATCAAAAAAAGATCCTGCACGGAAGTATAATTATTTGAAGGATCCGAAAGATCCTAATGTAGTGACTTGCATATTCTGCGATAAGACTACCAGAGGTGGTATTTTTCGTGCAAAACAACATCTAGTAGGAAATTTCAAGAAAGCAGCAGCTTGCAAAAAATGTCCACCTGAGGTAAAAGAAGAGTTGCTCAATTATAT
Source organism: Musa acuminata AAA Group (assembly GCF_036884655.1). Lineage (NCBI taxonomy): Eukaryota > Viridiplantae > Streptophyta > Magnoliopsida > Zingiberales > Musaceae > Musa > Musa acuminata. Next base: position 43,644,123 of record NC_088353.1, on the reverse strand, counting down.
GAATGAAAAGAAGACACAAAAGAATGAATCTTATGGGAATTTACCAGAAGACAATGTTGAACATATCAGAGATGAAGAAGATTATTCTACGAGTATTAACCCAAGTGAAAAAAGAGTATACGACAAAAAGGGAAAAGAAGTTATGAGTACTAAGAAAGGTAGAAAAGGACCGATGGATCTATATATGCTTCAAGGATCCCAGAAACAACAAGGGCAAGTAGGAGGCTCAAAATTGAGACAAACAAATATAAGTGATGCTTGTGATAAAGAAATAAGAGGAAGAACAATTCAGCACATTGCTCGCTTCTTCTATCAGGCTGGTCTTCCCCTTAGTACAACTCGTTTAGACAATTTTAAGGATATGATTGAAGCTATTGGAAGATATGGTGCAGGATTAAAACCTCCAAGTTATTATGAGATGCGAGTTCCATTGCTGCAAAACGAGTTGAATTATACAAATGACTTACTAAAGGGTCATAAAGAATCATGGGCAACACATGGTTGCTCTATTATGTCAGATGTTTGGACTGACAGGAGGCGCAGGAGTATAATTAATTTTATGGTTAATTGTTCTTTAGGGACTATGTTTGTGAAGTCAATAGATGCTTCATCTTTTGTAAAATCTGGAGACAAGATATATGATTTACTTGACAACTTCGTGGAAGAAATTGGAGAACAAAATATCATTCAAATCATAACCGACAATGGAAGCAACTATGTTTTAGTTGGTAATATTCATCTTTTGATTTTGTTAATTATTTTATCTTCAATTAAGTGTGTTAAACTCTTAAGTCTTATCATTTTTGTTATCCTTTGTCTCAGGTAAATTGCTTGAATCAAAAAGACAACACTTGTATTGGACTCCATGTGCAGCACATTGTATTGATTTAATGTTGGAAGATATTGGAAAGATTTTAGAAATAAAGAAAACCTTAGAAAGGGTAATTTTTGTTATTGGATTTCTTTATAATCACATTGGAGCTTTGAATATGATAAGAGAATTTACAGGGAATAAAGAATTAGTGAGACATGGTGTTACCCGATTTGCTACTTCATTCTTGACATTACAGAGCGTGCATCGTCAAAAACATACTCTGAGAAATATGTTTACCTCTGAGAAATGGGTGACAAGCAAATGGGCAAAAGAAGCAAAAGGCAAGAGGGCTGCTGATATCATCTTAATGCCATCCTTTTGGAATCATGTAGTTTATATATTAAAGGTAATGGGCCCTCTTGTTCGAGTTCTTCGGTTGGTGGATAATGAAAATAAGCCTGCAATGGGATATATTTATGAGGCTATGGATAGAGCAAAGGAGACGATTAAAAGATCCTTTAATGAAAATGAAGAAAAATATGAGAAAATTTTTACAATCATTGACGAAAGATGGAATTGTCAACTTCATCGTCCCTTACATGCAGCAGGATATTATTTGAACCCTGAATTCTTTTATAAGATTAAATCTGTTGGATTTGATGCAGAAGTTTTGGGTGGGTTATATCAATGTGTTGCAAGATTAGTTCCCAGCATTGAGGTTCAAGATAAGATTATTCATGAATTATCTTTATATAAAAATGCTGAAGGTCTTTTTGGAATTCCAATTGCTGTTCGATCCAGGACAACTACCTCTCCAGGTATTAATAATTTGATATAATTAATTATATATATATTATGTTACTATGTTATTGCTAATAATAACATAAATTTTGCAGCTGAATGGTGGAGTCTATTTGGAAATTCCACCCCGAACTTACAGAAATTTGCTGTCAAAGTACTTAGTTTGACATGTAGTGCTTCGGGTTGTGAGCGAAACTGGAGTGTCTTTGAGCATGTAAGTATTACTAAATATTTTTATTTTAATTTATTTATTTATTTAGATATATGTATTAATATATTTTTAAATTATATGACATGACAGATTCACTCGAAGAGAAGAAATCGGTTAGAACATCAACGATTGCACGATCTTGTTTACATAAAGTATAATCAAGCTTTGAAGACTCGTCATGATTTGAAAAATAGATTTGATTCAATCTCATTGCAAGATATTGATGATTCAAATGAGTGGTTAGTAGGAGAAATGGGTGCTAACTTGCAAGATGCTGAAGACGAGCTTGTATTTGAAGATGATAGATTGACGTGGGGAGACGTGGCAAGAGCTTCAGGTGCTGGAGAATTACAAACATATACAAGACAGATGTCAAAGAGAAAAATGAGTGCAAAAGCATCAAGCTCGGCTCTTGCTATTGTTGAAGACATAGAGAATGAAACATATCTTGATGAAGAGGAAGGAATCGAAGAACAAGAGGAAGAAGACAAATTCAATGAAGATGATTTGTGTGAAAATGACGATAATGTTGATTATGATGAATGACTTTGATGTAAAATTTTAATGTTTTGAATTTTGAAACTTTTTGTTAATGTGACATTGTGATTTTGTATCTTAGATTTTCTTAATTTAATAGCATATTTTTATTTAAAATTTTAAATAATTATATTTTTTAATTATATTATATATTTTAATATTTTAGCGCCTCGCTTCGCTCGGGCGAGCGCTTGGGCGAGCGCCTAGCGCCTCGGGCGTTTTTGGACCTTGGCGCCTAGCGCTTTTTAAATCACTGAATTTTTCTAAACCAAGCAAAGCAATGTTTGTCTATACCAGAAACAATATACCAAGGTTCGTAATTTCGGTCCATACCAACGTACCGAGTCATATCGATGGTACACCAAGGCATACCATGCGGTACGCCTAAAATAGCTGAAAACTCTTTTAAAAATACTTGAAAGGCCCACGTATCTTCCTAATCCCCGAAAAAGAAACACATTAAGATCCAACTTCTACGCAAGCAGCATTCACTACAAGCAAGATCAAATAGATATCTCAACTCACAAAGCTTGTAGTATTTGTGCGGGGACAGTAGAGAGGTACGCAACTCTGATAGCATCTGCACCGAGTACCTGAGCGCATCCTTCAAGTCATTGGAATCCTAACATGGGATAGGAGATAGGGGTTAGACGAGAAACAGAACAACGATGGGCAAATGATGAAGGTTGGGTTTAGCAATTAGGGCATCGTAACGGGATTGGATTCCAACCAAGGATTGAAATATCGTACCATACCGGAGTTTCAACGTTTGCTCGGTACGGTACGATACTGTATACTGAGCGATATACCGAAAAGTATATATATATATATATATATATATATATATACCGCATCGACTCGGCGACGTCGCCTTTTCCTTCGCCCACACGGGGCGACAATGCCTTGTTTATATATATAAATAAATAAATAAATATATATAAATAAATAAATATATATATATATATATTATAAAAGACGACGTCGCGTCGCCTTTTCCTTCTCCCATGCTGGGCGACGTCGCCGAGGAGACGCGACGTCACTATATATGTATATATATATATATATATATACCGTTCCGTCTGGTAACGGGCAGTCTATATACCAGTCAGCTGTACCGATCAGCTGACGGACCGATACGTACCACCCGTACCGAACGGTATTATTCGAAATTGCATACTGTGGTTCCAACCAAGGCGGGGTGCATGTAGAAGACACTGTGTTGAATGCCGACGATGCCCTCCGACAGCCACTTCTCCACATCATCACCGTGCGGCAACATCTCCACGCCCTACGATCGATTGATGGGGCTCCTTCTCCTTCCGGCACCGCCACGACGATCTTTTCTCGATCACGATCTTCTTTCTCTACCTTGGATTCGATCCCCTTCTTCTTCTTGCAACTATTATTCTCCACAACTACGATTTGGGTTAGGAATTTGACGATAGGACTCTGCTTGCATCGATGTTCCCTACGTTCGCAAGCTGGAAGGCCGAGTTTTCCGCTTCCGCTTGATAAAGCCCTATATCGCCTGATTGCGAGGTCAAAACATTGGTATCACCCAAGAGGGCGATCCGCATACCGGGCGGTCCATATCGAAATTAAAAACCTTACAATATACCATAAAAGTATGGTCAAGGAGGAGGGCAATGGCTTTTTTTACAGGCACCCTATAAATATTTTTTCACTTAAGTATACAAGTTCCCGTAGTTAACCAATTAATAGGCCTTTATGCCAAAAGAAGAATAGGTTTTTCAATTTAGCATGCTAGTTTTGGCCACTATAAACGACTATAGCTAAGCTCGATGTTAAAGAGTGTCAGTGATTCCTCGGTTCTTCCTCTCTCCCTTTCTTTTTTCTTCTAATTTTCAGTGACAGTGTCTGGCTAAAGCAAGACAATCTGTCTATATTCACAATAAAGTAGTTAGAATAAAGAAACAGAGGTAGTACTAAGTAAGAGCAAAAAAATAATACCATGTTTGAATGATTTACAAAAGTTGCTTACCACGCCAGCAAGAATGATGCAACGCAACAGCGAAAAAACTTTTCTCTCCAACAGATAATCAATAACAATACAGTTCCATGGAAGTTCAGGATTTGTTAAAAAAGCTACTGTTTCGAATAAGGCAACTGTTGGCCAATAAGAGCTCGTGGATGGCATCAGTAGTTTGTCCTTATAATGATTCCTGTTTAAAGGAGAAGAAACAAAAAAAATCAACAATTGCTATAGCCAAAACAGCTACAGTTTTATGAATGTTTTTGATGAGTAAACAGATAAATGTATAAGGTGGATGAAGAAATGAAATAAAGAAGAGGAGAAAACTTTAATCTTGGGACTATTCAATATAAATTTCTAAAACAAGAAGAGAAAAGGGAAATCAAAGAACTTAAATGGTTTGCTAAGAAATGTTTTCAATTTCCAACATTGTAAGAAAAAATTACCATCCAAAGATTTTAAGGTTATGGCAAACATAAATTGATTTACCAGAAATGCAGCATAAGACATGAAGTTTATGATATCATTGCCACAAGTCATCATCTTTTATGAACTCGAGGGACAAAAAAACAGAAAGAAAGTCAAAAAAATTAAATCCAATACGCCGAATATAATAACACTGCTTTTGGGCTATAAACCTCTGCCAAACTATAACTAAGTAAACATTGATATTAATATACAAAGCAGAAGATGAAAACTTGTCTACCAAGATTAAACTAAAAGAATACTAACGAACAAAACTACCAAAAGTACTGTCATGCCAGTACAATCATGCAAGAACTCACACAAGCAGACAACTAAAACCATACTTCACTATCCAAAAAGACTTTGAATCATCTCTTTTGTTTCCTTGCATATTGCAGTAGTAATCGAATTCACGAAACTTCTCTAACATGGTAATTCTCTTTACTAATGTACCTATGCTTCTCAAAATCATTCGATTCCTCTCCCTCAACTGAGAACCACCTTCATAATTTGTCTAGTTCCCTGATAAATCCCTGCACCTCCATTATCTACCACCAAGCAACCTTGAGTGCCATAACTAATTCAGAGCCAGCACTAAAAATCGATTATGTAGTTCAATTCCTTCCAAATTACTACAAAAGGTTTTTCTTTTAATCTACTAGAATCTGGAGAAGCCACACAATGAAAAATATTTATACAAATCCTATTATCCTGAAAAAAAAAATTAACTGATCACAGCTGGAACTTGGAAGAATTCACCAACACTCACCTATTATGGAAGATTGCTTGAAGACAAGCATATGCAAGCTTTTTTACTCTAAGATCCACTAGTGAACGCTTTAGAGGATAGTCCAAACCAGCAAAAAGGGTTACAATGTTGCCTGCAATCAAATAAAGAAGTGACCAACAGTTAGGATTTTGAAGTAAGTACAGAGATCACAATTGGTAAAATACTCAAGATATAATAAAATGCAACGGTTGGCAACAGGACCACATGATGAGATGTCCTGATAGAGAAGGCATCAAGTCATTTACCATAGCAAACTTAAATATGCAATTCAGCAAACACCCACATACCTTCTCTTTTCCAAAATAGCAATCAGTGAACTAAAAAAGTAAAGTGGAAAAGAAAATTGTGATACCTAAAAAAAGAGCACCGTCCTACAACCATAATCGGTGTCCATACAACCAAGTAAGCATAAAAGTACCCTACTCAAAATATTAAAGAAAATGGTTAAGAAAAATGTGCCAAGAAGAAAAAAATATTCCAATAACCATAGATCATCGTCCACAAGACAAAGTAAACAAACTTGTTCATCTTCTCAAAATTTTACAGATCTTCCTCAGTGAGAAGGATATTATCCAGAAAATTGACAATCTCAATATACCACTACATTAAGCAAAAAATCCAGGATTCTTTTATTTGAAATATTAAGCAGTTAACAGCACTAAGGAATAGAAAATAATATATTTCTTGACCTAAAACAAAAACCTAAAGACCTCCACAACATGGTTTCTCAAAAATCTTTAGCTTCAACAAATAGGCTGCAGTAACACATGAAGGATACATCCAAGTATCAAATCGTGCACACTTTAGGACAATCTAGTTGACTAACAATGGATTATGACACATGTTCAAGTTGCAGGCTTATCTAGAAGATGCAATTGCTAACTGATGTTTGTTTCTCATTCAGCGACAGTATTAAGCGAGAATAAACCTGTGAAAGACATAAATAGAAAATGTAAAAATGGCGTCAATCTAGTTTAAATTACTTTTCAACGGTGAGTTTTCTTTTCCTGGTAAACTAGATATATCCATTTCCCTCAACTTGTTATGTTGACCCTCCACTGGTTCCTTTCCTCTGCTACAACAGCTCGTAGCAGTTATAAGTCTGCCAAGTTCTTAATCTAAACATTTCCCTTAAATGTTTAGATTCAAAATTACCTACTTACCTAGCCACCTACTCACCACATAACACTGATCTATCGTATGGTTTTAGAGGCTCCAGTTACCCACGGTATTCCATCTAGATGCCCGATGCAATGTGTTACCTGCATGTTCAGCCTTTGCCTAATCATAAAGGTCAACATACTTGACACGGACTTAGCTGGTTTTGCCTAAGTCGTGCGGCACCCTTGCGCGTCCGTCCGCAAAGGTCAGCCTCCCCGAAGCCTCCCATTGTCCCTTAGGACCAACAAAAGAGAGAACGGGTTAAAGAGAACGCCTCAAACGGGATCCACAAGCAAACATGTCCGAAAAACACTTCATAGACAAAGCAAATTACAAACAGACTTTACAAGCTCTGAACAGTGGCACAACAAAGGGTAAAATGGTCCATTACAGACCGAAAAGCTCTCGCATGTGTCTACATGACACAACCTTTATTTACAAGCCTAAAGAGGCCACCAACCCAACTAAAATGGGACTATTAAGCCTTCGGCCGCCCCTTTACATTCTGTACAAGGCATGAACATGCCAAACGACACGGACATACATAAGCATTACATCAAACACCTTGTTTAGAAGTTTGTCCGTGACATTCTCCCCCACTTATCCCTTCGACGTCCTCGTCGAAGCCTTTGTGAACACTGCAACTCTTCGCCTTTGCTGAGTCTTCAATCTTCTGCTCCAGCTGCAATGCGCCTCCTGGCTCCCAGCTGCTCTCCGCTGCTGTTTTTGAGTAGTCGAACCTTTGATCCGCCATGCTGCTTCAACTCGCCAATGACTCTGACTCTGGTGTGGGGTTGGCTGAGTTGTGTTGATCCTCGTTGATTCCTACGGATCCACCAAATGAAGGAAAAGACCATTCTTACTGCGCCAGTTTCTCAAAATTTCCACATGCTGCTTGAACTGGGTGGATGCTTGTTGGAGCTTTAACGAGCATCGCCTCGCAAACTTCTGAAGTTTTGGGTCCTTCCACCACAAAATCTGCTCATTGACTCTTCTTTCAGTTAGTTGTCACATCCAAGTAGGTTCGCATCACTTCCGCTTTCGATTGGCATTTCGTTGGGAAATGAAGCGGACAATCTACTCTCAGTAGCACTGATCACCGTTGGTGAGGATTTGACAACTATTGTCTTCCATTATCTTCGAAGGGTCTTTGAACTTGTGCAGAGCTCCTCTGCTGGAAAGATAAGAGAACTGGGGTACTCGGTTTCGCCCATTCTCTTAAGAGTTGAGAAGGCAAAGGTTACTTGACTTCGCCCGCCTCCTCGAGGTTGTACTTCATGCATCGAGCTGGTTACTGGCCTTCGCCTGCTCTTTGCTCACACTTCTGAAGTACTTGAAGTGTTTGCACTCCTTGCGTTGAGTTAGCTACTGTGATTCACCTTCTCAATGCCATTGAACTTCTGGAATGCAGGAAGTTTTCACCCCAACTTGGAGTAATTCTCTGATAGATGAGGTCGCCTCTGGGATTGTACCGTCTTCTCCATCAACCCTGCCGCCTACTCCACTGAGTAGCAAAGGTACAGCACCACGTACTGCCTGCTTCGTTCCTTGGTCGTGCACTCTTGCATGACCCGAAGTCCTTCACTTACGGCTATCTTGATGAGAAACTTGTTGACACCGGTCTTACGAAGTTTCTTGGCCTCTGCCCTTCAGCCTTGTCTCGGTACTTGGAGATTGCCTCTGCATGCTCCACCTCCTCGGCCCCTTTCACGACCAAGCGCTCTCCCTCCGTGAGAGCAAAGGATCAATGACTTTGACGGAAGTCCCGCCTCTGCGGTACCATGGCACTGCCATGCCCATGGCCCTACTATCCGTCGCCTCGCATCTACATCCCTTTTCTTCACAATCAGTAGATATGCCTTCGTGACACTCCTCTGAGTCCACCTCCATTCTCACTGATTGCTTGATTTTGGGTAGCTAAGTCCCTCTGGACTTGTCGTCGCTTCCTCGCCCCTTTCGACCTCCTGCTTCAACACCTCTGTGTTCTCCAAGCAGTCTGTTTGGTCGATGGAAAGACAGACTGCAACTCCCATGCATGGCCTCTGCCATCACATTGTAGGGTTTGCACCGATTTTGTTCTCCTTAGCTTCCTTGGTAGCAACGTTCGCTTACTCGACCTTGTCCTCTGACTTGTCGGGCTCCCTTAAGCGAATATGAGCTCTGGAGCAGTCCAACTCTCCAGCTGCTTCGATCATACCTCTGCATGATCAAGTCCCTCTCATGGGACTCACTGGTACTTGCATTCGAACTTTTCCCTTGGTGGAACCCAGCCCTCATATGCTGATGACCAAGGTTTTCATCCGATGCAAAATTCGGTGCACGCCCGGAAGACCCGCCTCTGCGGTACCATGGCCTTCACTCCTTGAATCCATAGCCCTTCTTGCCGTCGTGTTGTTCACCAAAGCAGAGCTCCCAGTAGCTCCCGATCATACCTCCATATGATCTAGTCCCTCCCGGGACTATGTCGTGTGTGTCGCATTGCCACGAACTGTTCCACCACGATCCGCTGCACCATGTCGCCTCCTGGTGACATCTCCATTGCATTCTGATCCTTGTGGAATAAACTCGAATTGTGAACCCTCCATGTGTGGCCTCTGCCAATACATCGCAGGGTCTCCTCCACCTTCGATTTTGTTCGCTCCTTTGGCAATCGACCTTCATCCACCCACTCTTGGGTCACACCTAGATGAAGCACCGCTCTAGGACAGTCCGTCGCCTAGTAGCTCCCGAAGTCCACCGACTTCGCTGTAATTTGTGCACCATTGCCTGGATCCTGGGCCTCTGCCCCTACCAGCACAATCTCCGCTGCGCACCGCTTCCTTCATGGAAACTTTGAATGGCAACACTGTGGCATATTCTTCAAGAGTACCCACCTCTGCGTCCTCTTGCCCCGTGCTAAGGCCTTCTGAACCCAACTTCGCCTCCGCAAATTGAGTCGTCTTAGTTCCTCCATCAAATGCTCCTCCGAGATAAGGTGCATGTGCCCAGAAGCTCCCTTCGTCTTTGCATTGAGTCGATGGTGGCCCTCGCGCCCACCATTCCACGGGTCAGCCCTCCCTTGAGTCCGATCTCCATATCGACTCTAAGTGTGCCTTCATTTAAGTTGCTTCAGGTCGCTCCCCCACTTGATCTCGCAATGCATCCACCCATGCATTCTCTCGAGCGAGATCATGTGACAACTCCTCGCTGCTTGCTCGATCCATTGAGCTTCGTGGAGTTGTTGTTTGTGAGGTACTCCTCCTCAACATGTGAAGTCCGTCTCACATGATTCTCCCTCTGGAGAGCCGAGACTTATCCCTCCTGGATAACTGTCCCGTTGGAGCAACATCTCTCTTCGTTTCGGAGACCACCATCCCCTTGGACTACTCCGATCTGCTGAACAAACTGTGCATTGTTCTGCCTCTTGCAAACGCACTTGCTAGATTGCGCCTCCACGTCAATACAACCACCGCTGCACCCCTCAAGGCCTAGCAACATGCTGAACTCGTTGCACACTTCAGTCTCCTCCGGACGTATCCTTCGCATGCCGAAGAGAAAGTTTCAATGCTCCATGGCGCCGAGTCTCGACCGCCTTGGGATGGCCACGAACTATCCATCGTCCGCATACAAGCCCATGCATGAGTACCGAATTCTTCGAGTTAGCAATTCCCCTCACCTCTGTGAGCTTTGCACAACTCTTACGGTCGCTGAGCAACTCATTCCACTTTGCATGGTCTCGTCCTTTGCCAAGCTCCTCGCTTGCCTTGAGCACCATCAAGTAAAGTTGTCAACGTTGAGCCGTAGCTCAAACTCAGCCATCCCAACCTTTGTGCGCTCCGCATTCTTCCAAGCTTGCCTGTTCTCGTGGTGCCTCTTGCGCGAAGGGTTGGCCATTCCTCTGAATGCCAATGTTAGATGCCCGCTCCTCTGAGCGACTCTTTTCCCTACATCTCCATGCCCGTTTTCCCTCAAACGGTCACGCATGTGCTGACTGCCCTGAATGCAGCCCCGCTAGGTCCCACACGTTTGCATGTCAAGTGTTTCTATGAGTGCTTGTCCCGCTCTGATACCATATGACACGGACTTAGCTGGTTTTGCCTAAGTCGTGCGGCACCCTTGCGCGTCCGTCCGCAAAGGTCAGCCTCCCCGAAGCCTCCCATTGTCCCTTAGGACCAACAAAAGAGAGAACGGGTTAAAGAGAACGCCTCAAACGGGATCCACAAGCAAACATGTCCGAAAAACACTTCATAGACAAAGCAAATTACAAACAGACTTTACAAGCTCTGAACAGTGGCACAACAAAGGGTAAAATGGTCCATTACAGACCGAAAAGCTCTCGCACGTGTCTACATGACACAACCTTTATTTACAAGCCTAAAGAGGCCACCAACCCAACTAAAATGAGACTATTAAGCCTTCGGCCGCCCCTTTACATTCTGTACAAGGCATGAACATGCCAAACGACACGGACATACATAAGCATTACATCAAACACCTTGTTTAGAAGTTTGTCCGTGACAATACGGTTCTTATTACTTTCCTTCTTACATTTCCATAAACATGAAACAAAGAAGACCGCTCTCCAATACCTGAGATGTTACTGAAGATGAAAGACAAGATTAGTGAAATGAAAAATCAACCTTGATTAGAAAAACCTCTTTTTGAAATAATTTTTACAACCAAGCTCCAAATCAGGGACACAAACACCAAATAATTTACAAAGAGATGTAAATCCAAAACCAAAAGAATCACCCTAACATTTTTTATCACCAGAAGGCTAACAATTTCAACATGCACTGCCTCCGAAATAGAGTCGCTTGCATTTATAAGGGTTGGAATGCCTTTGCATGTCTCAACAGCAACATTTACAATTGCAAATAGAGGCCAACTTAATTAGAAGAATATGAATATATTAGCTGCAGCATTTGCAACTGCAAATAAAGGTCAATAGCAAACAGAATCACATGTGATTAAACAAGCAATGGAGAAACTCCCCACCTCAAGTATCCCCCAGCTTCACTCGTCTATCTCTTGCAAGCTTCAATTATAGAAAATAAAAAAAACAAGTGTTTTGCTGTTTATGCATAATTTAATAATTCAAGTACATAACGACACAACCATGTAGTAATCATTTAAAATTTACAAATAAATTAAACAAAACAGATGGCGGCTTCATAGTTTATTCAAAGACATGTAAGACCACGAGAAGAGGATCTCCTACCTATCTTACAAGAAGAGAAGAGCCATAAATCAAGTTGCTGCATAAAATACTGTGTATAGCACTATATTTCATACGTCAGAACATTATCTTCATGGCAAGCACAGCATGCACGGACATGCAGAAATTCTTTTGTCAGGCATATCATGGCATGCCTTTAGCATGATCAGGGTTCAGGATGAATGCATTCACAACGAGAACAACCAATGGTCGCACAGAGCATCTAAGTCGTTAGCACAAGATCCAATTCTATTCTATTGTGTGCAATCATGGGATATTCCAAGTCTGAGTAATTTAATTGTAGAAAATATACACATTCTACAGCAACATAGAGTGAACTGATATCACATAGCGTCTTGTTGCAAGAGGGGAAAAAAATGAAGCACGACTAACTTAACTAAACAGCATATTTTAGGCTTACCACTCTGCTGACGATACTGCAGAAGCAGTCGACAAGCTTCCACAAGAAGTGTAACATCGCTAATGTTATTTGCAGTAAAGAAGAAAAGCAGCTGGCGAAGAAACTCTGAGTCAGGACCAAAGCAATGCCTGCTTTAAACAGACAGTGATTTATGTAAAGTTTGCATGAACAGGAAAATTTGGAAAAAAAAAGAAGTGCTAAGGACCTCAAGAAATGCATATTATAAGCATAACATTGATCCTACCAATCTGCCTTTTCACCACGGTCCCCATAGGTAACATGGAATTGCTGCCGCACTTCTGTTCGTGCCATCTTGACATCCTTCATCCCTCTGAAGCATTTCTGCAGCCAGTAATTTGTCAAGTTTCATAATAAGTCAAAAAGAACCAGTAAACAGCAACTATGTAGCCTCAAGGCGAAGTCCATAAAGGCATCCAAACATCACAGCATATTATATTACAAAAAATGTTGATCAACATCTGCAAGCTTACATCATTATCAAACACTTCCCAATTTAGGGCATTCCATCAGCTAGTTGCCAGCAATCAGAACCAAAGCAAGATAAATGAAACCCTACCTGGATCTTTATCGCTGCTGACGTTTGCTGTCGATGCACTAACCGGCGCTTCCTATCAAGCCGTGCCTGTTCCAATAACACCTGTCGGTCACTCTCCTTCGAGCTCCGTCCACCCAAATCCACTCGTTTGCGGGTGGAGGCGTCCCCCGTGAAGAACATCCCTCCCTAGATTCCAAGAAACCAGAAATAACATAATTAGGCGATCCCGCAACATATTCCTTCAAGAAGATACGCGATAAGCATTCCAAGAAAGGGACGATCAGATAGAATTATACCTCGGAGTAGGGATCAAACGTAGGACTGTAGCAAATCTGCGTCCGGCGACGGATTCAGGTCCAAAAAAGAACAGAATCAAAGAATTAGGCGTTTTCGCAACGATTCCGGACCAAGAAATTAAGAGAGAAAAAAAAAGGCGAGACCCATTTCAAGAAGAAGCGAGTCGATCGGATTACCTCCGAGAGATCACACCTAGGGTTGTCGCAGCCCTTTGCCTGGAGAAGTGACCGAGAGATTGAGATTCTTGGCGTCCGCCGCGGGAACTTGGACGAAAAGAAACGACGAAGAGACGAGCGGAGAGAGAGAGAGAGAGAGAGAGAGAATGATCGAGACAGGAGTCGAGGCGGCCTCAGACGCAGTGACGGAAAAGCGAGTCAATTCGGGGGGAGGACTCAAGCTCGATAGTACCAACCCGGTTATGATATTATATAGGCCCCTCCATCACGTATGTACATTGCATTTTGACGACCATTTTTCTATTTACAATGTCATTCTAAAAATAATATATTCAATGACATCAAACGATGAACGACATCGAACGACAAGCAACAGTCGACATCGAGCATCTAAAGACGAACGATGTCACGCGACGAGCGAGATATCAAACATCAATCGCTGAGTGACATCGAGCGATTAGAAACCAAGCAACTGGCAACTCGATACATCAAGTGGCCACTGATACCGAGATCCCTGTACATATTGCAGGGGTCCCCGTCATAGTACTGTGGTGCGCTTCGAGGCTCACTGTGTTCGCAGCTTCCGACGACGCACGCCGGAGAAGCTAAGTGGGAACCGCTGCGTCTGTAGAGCGACCCGCGCACGATAGGAGCATCTCCCATTGGTAATCAACCGTGGAGACGGGCGACGTTATCAACAGTCACCCATGAAAGACATCAGGGGAATTCAGACTCTGGTGTGCGGGCCCGTAATTCGGCGTTACGTCGGCCATGCAAATTTCCCGGTTACTGGAAGCTTCTCGATCCTCCTCTCGTGGTTCCAACGTATAAAACGGTTTCCGTTACCAAAAAAGGCAGAGAAAGAGGCGCGTCGCCTCCTCTTCTTCGTATTTCTCTCATTCTCCGAGGGTGCGGTTCCGCCTCCCAACGAGCAAGCGATCTCCGAGAAACATCACCGCGGGTTTGGGGTTCGGCCCCGTTCTGGCGGGCGATGGCGGTGGAAGCAGAGGCGTCGGCTCCGAGACCAACATCGACTGGGAAAGGTTTCCTCCCTTTTCTTCCCTCTCTTCTAACCTTTTCTTTTTCTTGTAACCACACAATTTTAGGGCATAGGGCATTTCTTGTGCGTGACGAGTTGATCATCTGGTTCGTTTCTTGGGTTTCTTGATCCTATATTTGAGCCATCAAACAGATTTGGTTCTGTTAAAATGTACTTTTAATGCTATTCTACCAAGAGGCTGTTGGTTATTCTCCAAATAAAGAGTTTAGATAAGTTTAGAGTGGACTAATAAAGTGGTCAGAAGTTCACATCAAACAGATCATAGAATTGGGTTCTACAACAAGAATTATGGATTCATAATTAGTCTAGACTTGAATTTATGTGATGTATAACTAGGTTTTGTTAGAATGCATGCCACTTAATGTATCCATTACATGGTAATCTATGGTTGAAGAGTCAAAATGCAAATGAAAGCTAGTGGGTTAGTAGCATAATAAGGTAGAGAATTGGATGCTAGTTTTTCTTGGTCACATATATATCTAATAAGGGAGAGAGTTGATGTTCTACATCAATTGCCTATCATTTACAAATAAGGATAGCAGTCGTTTGTCAGCTGTTTGCGATTTGCATTGATCAAGCAAAAAAGTGTTTGGACACAAAGTTGCAACTGACGAACATAACCAATCTAATCCATAGGAGATCAAACAAACATGGCATTCTTTTACGTTCTTATATTCAGGTCCACCTGAAACGACTACTACACGTACTCGACTTTTGTCATCATCCATGAAGTGTAAGAGGCCCAACTGCTTTCCTAACGGATATATCTATTTAGAAAGGTGGGCGGAGGCATGTTTGTTGAGCATTTGATACGGTGCCATCAAATTTACTTTACATGTTGGACTCGTAACAGACAGACACATGTTTGCCATTTCCACTTTGTTATGTTACAAATTCTGTATCGTCTATACTAAGTGCGTATTCTACTCACAACCATATATTTACAGGTTCTCGGAGCTTCAGAAGTAAATCCTGCACCTGCCTTAGTGTGGCCACCACAAGCACACAAATCAGACCAAGTTAGGAGCTCCAAAGTCATAACGAATCATCTACGCTGCGAATCATGTGTGTACAGGCAGCAGGGATCGATCATCAACTCAAATCAAAACCAGCATCTGCACTTATTGCGTAGATCAATTTGGTTCGCATTTGTGCTTTACTGCACACCACCAGACACGTGAGCAAAAGAGAATGTTAACCGATTGATATTATCAAACACTATCTAAGCAAACAGTTTCTAATATGAACAGAAGGAAAAGCTAATTTGTTACTTATAATCACACAGATGCCACAAGACAAAAAAAGAGAAAAACAAGCACAAGCCCACATGATTAAAAAATAGATTTTCTCGGTACGAAACATCATGTCAGATGGAACTGCATAGGCAAAGTTATAAAACCTTCCCTCGTAAGTTTACCTTTGATATGGTGGTAACTTCAGCAGATTCATGCAAGTGGCTGATGTCGGTAGGCGATCAAGATCCTCTTCAGAGGCATCCAAAGGAGCAGCCCTACAAATCAGCAAAGCACCACCACGTACAAATGAATATGAACGGTTGAAAAAAGAAAAAAAAATTATGAAAAAACTGGAACAAACCTCAGTATGCAGAATTTCGGTTCAAGATACTTGAAACCGAGAAGTGGACCTCTAGAACATCCGGTTACAAACCTGAAAATTACACTGGTTCAGTAGCATGTTCTTTGTCTCAATGATCTTCATTTGAAAACTGACTATGGTTTCCAGAAGCAGTAATGATGAAATATAAAAAATTATTTGTGAATTTTTTATTTATTTTTTATCCATCCTTCCATCTACATTATTTGACAGGTATGCAATGACCTACAGAACATATGTTTTAGAAATAATATATATATATAATTGCATAATACAAGGGAAAACTCACTTAAGAAATTTCTTCTGATACTCCAGAGAAAAGCTTTTGAGAACTTCCCATAACATCTCAATGACTTGATGTTCCTGCAAAGATACCCAACATGAATGTTATAGGTCAGCAGCAGCAGATCACATGCCAAATGGATCTTAGGTGTGTCTTTGATAATTCATCAGAGTGTACTATAATTGCAATTTTCTTTTGCTGATCAAAAATCATATCATCTTGGATAAACTAAAATCTTACATGATGATATCCACCAGTATAACGGGTATTTGAGCGCAGATCATCCACATTCATGCTTTCAAGCGAACCTGATATAAGAAGCTGAAAGAACACCAAGTCGATGACTAAGATTCCTTTTCAGATTGAATTCACTAGCTTGATTTTACCAATGTAGCTCGTCAAATGTGATCCAGAAGAAAACAAGAGAACAAAATATAGCCCCAACTAGAAAAGCCTCTCAAGAAGAATAGCTATTCATCAGGATTTTAACTAAGCTTGTACTCAAAACAAACCATATTAAATAAATCAAACAAAAATATATCAACAATAATGTACTGTAAACAGCAACCACATTTTCATCTCGGAACATGATAGAAATGCTTTAGGTCAATGATGTGGGAACAACATGGTAAAAAGAGCTATTATCTTTTACAAGGTGCAAAATATAAATGCCAGTAACTTAACATCAGCCAGAATATTTCTAGAATGAGACCAGATAATGAAGATAGCTAAGCAAATATGACTTTCAAAAAATATTTTTAGAATACCTGAATTTCATGTTCATTGAACATTTCAATCCATTCCTTTTGTACAAGTTGTTGGAATCCTCGTAAAAAATGCAAGCTTTGAGTGCGAATCTGCACATTAAAAAGATAAAGTTCCATACCAAAATCCTCTAAATCAATCAAGGAATGGAATAAGTAGAACCTGAAAATTTAGGCGATAATTTGCAACAAGATGAATGAAGGCAATAACGTTGTCCTTGGTAACACGCAGATTTTTTCCACCAGGGATTAGCTCCTCTTCTGTTTGTTCACCATATTCATTGTTTACAGCAACAAAATACAGTTCCAACTCTGAAACATCACCTTTATAATGCTGCACACATAAACCCAAATTTGCAAATATGAGTGAAGCATCAGCAAAAACTAAAGCAAAAAAAAAGTTAGCCTATATAATTAACAACTGCTATGTGTTGGCAAGGAACAAGCTGAATAGCTTCAATTTAGGATACTGCCTAAAGTCCTTTTGCAGCATGACCATACATTATCTGGAGTGCAAACCATGCTAAATATAACAAAAAGAGCTTAATCTTCAGAAGATAACATAAAGCACACATAATTTTCCAATAGTTTAGATGACTCATCTCAAAAGGGACCTGATTCATGAATGAGTTTCAATATATTTTAAGATGTTTTCATAAATTTAAATGCCTTGAAATCTATTGAATAGATGGTATATCAAAAACAGCAAGGCTGTAGAAAGATTTGATGAAAGTTTAAATCTCAGGCTGTAGTGCTGCCTGATATAACAAAAAATATAATATCAAAAACGAGAAACAACCAGTTCTAAGCTATATGGTCCCATATAGATCTGTGAAAATTAAAACTAAGCTATATGGTCCCATACAAGACCAATCAATCCGTCCAGTACTCGATGAGGAAGGATAAGGAAGGAAGAGGTGACGGTGGAGGAAAAGGAGGAAGAGGTAGGAAGAAGAGGAAGGATGGATGAGGAAGAGGAAGGAAGAAAGGAGAAAGGAGGGAGGAGGAAGAGGAAGAAAGAAGAGACGATGGTAAAGGGAGCGGAACAGGAACAGGAAGTGGAAGGAGGGAGGAGGATGAGGAAGAAGGAAGAAGAGATGATGGTGGGAAGAGGAGAGAAGTATCCCTGGTCAGTGGTGCGGGCAGCCAGAAATGGGATAGGTGTGTACTAGTTCACGCCCCCGTCGGTACGAAAAAGAGTTCCCCGGGAATCTCCACTCTCTCTTGTTCCCCCTCTATTCTCGAGGAGTAGACCATTGGACTAGATTGGGATCCCTATCCTGTCCCTCAACAATGTCCATGGATAAAAGCATTGAATCAAATCTCTGGATCCTACTAAATTTAGTGCTGAACAAATTTTCATGTGGGTGACCTGGATTGCATTAAGATTACATGGTCCTGTTTATAGTAGAATTAGATATATATATCGAGATTAATACGATTTGATATGATTAGCACCCTATCCATTTATAGCTCTACTTGAATGTCAAAACCATGGTTTGAAGTTAGACAACAATATATTGGATTTCTAAGGCATCACACCAAAATTATTTGTAACCAATATTCTCACTTTCTTCATAACCTACCTTGATCAGATCTCAGTTCAAAAGATGAACATTTAGCATCTTTAATTATATGAACACTACAATTTAGAATGATGAATCTTAGAGGTAATAGTTGCATACTTAACAGAATTTAAAATGATGAATCGTAGAGGTAATAGTTACATACTTAACAGAAGTAAAAGGAAACAATAGTAAAACCTTCACCTTTAAAAAGAGAAGGTGTCGATACAACTCTGGATCTAGTGACGGCAAGTCATGCAAAAAGTTGCTCCTAATTGCCAGGAGATTAGCATTAGTCATGTACGAAGTAATAATCAAATGCAAGAAATCTTGATAAAAATAATAGACAACCAACATGGGAGACTACATCAGGTGAACACGAAGTGAACACAAGTATCATAAGCAATCATATCACTCTCTAAAGTAAAGAAAGCATAAGACTACTGCTGCTGCACAGATGGAAGATGGTAGGCTCGTCAGACCCGAATGGTATGACTATCGGAGTATGAAAACACTTGTACATAAAGATTAATTTGACTGTCTCCCAATAAATAAATGAAATGCACTTCCGAACCCATAGAAAAAAGAACAAATAAGAGATTTGGAGCACATGCAACTAATCTCATATTAAAGAATGATTGAATCAAGATGACAATCAATTCAGAAAAACGTTTTCACTCTCTAAAACCATTTATATATAAAAAACATAAAGAGAGGTTAAAGATCTATTTTTCTATGAAAAGCATATGACCAGTGGGTTACAATCACAATAGGTCTACCCGAAGAGTTAGCCAGAGCTGTTACTTGTTTACACTCCTAATGAATGAAGCAGAACTAAAATTAGCATAAATTGTGCTATCTATTGATGACATGTAAAATTTAGAAACACTGCACTTACAAATTAGTTGAGAAAAATTTATACCAGATTCAGAAACCAAGGGTTTTTCAGTAAATAACAATTGGGTAAGTATACAAAGTGAATGTATGTATAATAATGGATGTCCCACCATACCAATGGATTAAGAACAGCCCCTGATGATGTAAAATGATGTAAAATCAATAGATATGTGATTTCAAAAGTGCAATTTCGAGAGTAATATTTGAATAAGATTGTTAAGATTCTACTTTATGTATCGTATATTTTCAGTTCTATTATTGATTCAATATAGCATTATACCTCAAATGCCCCACAATGAAGGAAATTTCTCAAACAAATTATGAATAAAACAAAATTCAACTCATTCTTGCAAAACCACAATTTCCCCAGGAAAACAGAAGATGAACTAGTAAAATAAGGGTTTCGAAACCTTACTTCTCTTTCAATTTGCTAAGGAAGAATGCTGCAAATGGTATGTCCACGAGGATGCCCTCATACATAGCCTACAGAAAAATAAGTTCATGAGGTTTACAGAGCAGGCATATACAAATTTTATAAAATATGATCACTGTAACGAATTTTGTAAACTGACATGCAAAAAAAAAAAGAAGAAGATTTATGGTTTCAAATAACAGTGAGGATGGAGCAGTATCAGGCGATATTACCAGTACCAATTGGCATTTCTTTTTTTTTCAAATAATACCAGATGGTACAGATCAGCATACCACCAAATATACTGATACATAGCCGAAACAAATACCAAACTAAAGCTAAAATTCTTAGATAAGAATATCGAATAACATGATTAAAAACTAGTAGTAGAGCAAGAGAACCCCTAATTTTATAGAAAACTTCTAAAGTTGAAAATTTCATCAATACCCTCTCAAAGATGTTAAATGTACATATCTATCGTGGTGGAACTTTAAAACCACGCCATCAGCAACTGGAAAATCAGCACAACGTTCCAATTGATAAACAAACCAGGTGAACCAGTATGCATTGCCCGGTACATACCAGTTCGCCAGTGGACTGGAACACAGACCATCCAATCCAAACGCCGTATGCCAACACCTGCACACTGTATGAGCCACACAGACAGCCACCTCCATTTGGTACTCCTATCTCCTTCCTCCTCCGTCATCACTGCTTCCTGCCCTCCTCTTCTTGTCCGCCTCCTTCTCCTACTTTCCCCCTTTCCTCCTCTCTTGGCACCGCGGTGCATGCCAATGTCGTGCGTTGGTATGCCGGCACAGACTAGACCTTCCATTCATGGGTCAATGGGTCCAACACCCGAAATGTAGAATCTAGGTTCTAAACCTTATTGATATTGTTGGATCTTTTTTTAAAATAAAAAATTCACTGTCCAGGAAATAAATTCCTTAAAAAATCTTCACTACACACAAAAAGTGTTTCACAGTTTACAAGGTTAGTCACATATGGTCCCTGGTCACTCAAGTTGATCAGCAACAACACTCGTGAGGTTGGCGGCACCAATCTACCAGAGTTGTCAGCTACCACCAGCAGATGGAGGTGTTGGCTCACAGCAATGGCCACTGCTAACAAGCCA
This sequence comes from Musa acuminata AAA Group, assembly GCF_036884655.1. NCBI lineage: Eukaryota > Viridiplantae > Streptophyta > Magnoliopsida > Zingiberales > Musaceae > Musa > Musa acuminata. The sequence continues at coordinate 43,622,974 of NC_088353.1, read as the reverse complement.
TGGTGTCAATGGCTTTGCCCGTTGCAACCTGCAGCCACCACCTGTTCCCTGGTGATGCAGATTCCAGACAGGAGAGGCTGCAACACCAACCAGCAGGGGACAACTGCAACTGGTTGCATGTGGTCGCTTAAATAGACAACAAAATGTGGCCTGTGGCTGTGGACACTCCTCTCCTGGTAAGGTTGACTATCTGTTGGCCACCCCAACCAACTGGGAGGCCCTGGTAAGGTCACTGTCACTGGCAACGAGCTGACAATGGGTAAGTGGCATGACCATGAATTACTAGTGGTTAAGCAGGTCAATAAACAACGAGCCAAATTCGCCTTAAATAAAAGGTTGTAAACGAAAAAAAAGGGTATACATGGTTTTAAGAATTTGTCGCTGCCAACCCAATCAGCCAATCGCACCCAAGATCAATCATAGATAACCCGAAATGCCCCAAAGTATTCAATATATCAATTATCAAAAAAGTTGGAGCAACAATCAAATCATGATAGCATGTATATCAAATTGAAAATTTTTATTGTAGTCATACCATCAAAATTTCTCCCAACACACAGAACAATTGCTGAAAAGGATCTATGTAGCTGGCCCTCAACTACAGGGACCATGAATGAAAATGTAACCCATACTGATAGATACAGACCGGTACTTACACGTCTGACAACCAACTGAGCCGCAAACATGACATTTAGCCTGGTTCAATTTGATAAGTGTTGTACCGTTCAGTAAAATCGCTGTATCAAACACATTGGCCAGTAAGTAGACATGTACAAGTATCATTTTTTTCTAATTTCTTACAGTTGCCACATCTTTGTTTGTGTTATTTCTTCTTCTGCTTCTCTATTTCCTCTCTCCATTAAGAGTCTCTCTCCATCTGACATTCTCCCATCAGTATGTGACCATCTCCTTCACCACCTCCTTCCCTATTATCTGTTTCCCGTAGGTGAGGGTTTGGTATTGATGGTACCAACTCATGCCAAGAGTCAGTATGCCACCACGTATCAGTACCATACGGCTCCAACCACCAATCAATAGCAATATCAATATTAGATCGAGAATTTGATCCATAATTGGAACGTTGTGATTTGTTGCTGTTGTCGTAATATTATCACAAGTCAAAATAGTAAAAAATCATAAAAGCTAAGTTCAAACACAAATTTTAACTTTTTCAAGTATAAAGGAACCAATCATTTGAAAAATTAAGCATAATAATTAAAATTTTCTTCAGAAATTCGATCATCCAATACTTATGGTCCAACCCAATTGATCCAATTTGAACATTAATTTTTTTATCGATAAAAAATACCATAAATAGCAAATTTATAACCCAAAGGTAAACAAGATTTTAAGAAATACCAAAAGATAAACCAGAAATATAATTCAGTTTTTTTTTTTTTCAAGTATCCCCTCACCTTCTCCATCAATTAAAAACCATGGTCTAGGATGCAAAAGTATAGATGGCAGTATGCTCAATACGTAGAGCATTCAGAGATAGGTCCAAGTCCAATATACAGGCATACCATGGTATAGGCCTGATTACAACAAAGGCTAACCATTTCAACATATTTATGTATTACACAAAATGTAAATACTTCTCCAGGACAAGTTGAATATGGTTTATTGATTTTCTAGAACCTGCATCTCACAGTTTACCCATTAACATAAAACAGAATGCTGAAGAGCTAGAAAAGATATGGACAGATGGCAAGCAGGCAACACTCCATCTGTCATAGTTAAATGCTGTCATGAGAGAAGTACTAAAAGTAAAAAAAAAAACCTAAGCCACTATTTAATTTCAGAAAATGCAAGATAACAGATGCAGCAAAAAGCAAAACACAATAAGGCGCATAAATACTGAACGAACTTCTACAAGATGCTAAATAGGGGCAGGAAAACATCATGAAAGTACCTTCCCGAGGAGAGTCCCAAGAAAATGGAAAAACTGAAGATGTTGTTCGTGAACTAATGCTGACCCAGGATTCGGATAAAGAAGATGATTGGGTGTTTCCTGAAACAGATTACAAGAGAAAGGGAAAACACAAAATGAGAAAAGCACAAAGACAGAAAACAAATCTGTTGTGCCTCCACTCTCACAATAAGATGTGTATTTCAGTTGAAGCTTTAATCCATCAAGAAATGTTAACATGATGCAAAAAGTTCTAGAAAAGCAAGTCCTACTACTCATTTAGTTACCAATTTATTGATTCTCTTCCTAACTCCAACACACATATTGCACATAATACTTTTAGTTTCTTTCATTGCTAATCACTGTATGGTCAAAAGTTATGTATCTAAAAGCAACATTGTTGCCATATTCTGAACATTTTAGAGTTCACATAAGAATCATTCAAGATCACCATACTCCTGTAGTCCAAATTTATCTATGTAATCTAGCTGAACTACCAGCTTTACCATTTAAATATCAAGCTCTTCGTGATCAAGAAGTGGCAATTCAGTTATTAGCATGTTTTTGATATTATTGTCATGCATTATACCTTTGTAAAGAAGAAAGACTAAAAGAAATAAGACTAAAAGAAATACTACTGACAACAAAGAGGTGCAAAACAAGTCCACAAACCTTGAATAGCCCATACTGGACATCAAAAGCAGCCTGGATTATGTTCTCCATAAAATCTTTAAAAATTCCACCACCATCAATCCCAGCCTCCTCAACTCCAAATTCATTAACAAAAGATATCCGAATCTGCAGGCATCAACAAATTTAAAGAGAATCAAATTCATTGAATTATTCAACTACTGCATTGACATTCCATTATCTCAGTTGTAAGCAACATACGGGTCCTCTTAGATCATCCTCTGATAATGTATGCAGTTGATTGAAAGCATCTTCAAGTATTCGATTTCTTCTTATTTTGAATCTGCATCTAACTAAAGCAGGATGAGCTCCACTTCTTTGTCTAGAAGCCACTAACTCTGACTGAGGCACGAGATGAATTTGAATTAGAAATAAAAAATTTATCAAATCAAAGTCGTATAATTCAGGACATCAACATCAACAGTTTGTATGCAACTATATTAAGTTGTGATTTCATGCAATCCAGTGAATAAGTTATCAATGAAAAATCCTTAGCAACTACCAAATTTAATAGGTAAAACAGAAGCATTTACAGACATACAGTGAAAATTTCGACCCTGCTTGTAAATGGCACTAAGAATGGAGCTTGTTTTAATATATCAGAAGCTCGAGTATTTCCAAGTAAGGCCTGGTGAAAGAAAGAACAGCGTGAAACAAGCTCCCAAAGAGAAAAGGGAAAAGGAAATTAGGAAAAGAGACAAAAAAACTCACCTGAGAAACAAAAGTTTCACTCCTTGCTTCTTGAAGATGGAAATCATCAGCAGACATGAACTGCCTTCTATTGTTCCAGTCTTGCAACTGCAATACATTTAATATTAAAAGAAATAATAGATTACAAAATAATCTATGTTTAGACAACCAACACAAATCTTCCATCATGAAATAAAGATTATTATTGTACAAAAATCCAAAGAAAATAAAAAAACCTGGCTCAGAAGCTCGGACATTGCAACCCTGGCTTTACGGTTAATTAGTTCCACAGACAGCTTCTTATCATCCAGAAGAGATCTTGATGATCTTTGAGACGACACATGCCCATGTAATGTCCATAGGAGCTGCCATAATGCCTGTCGAAATAAATCATGCCCACATTAACACCAAAGTGTTATGGTCTCACAGGGATCAAGTGCAGCGGACATACATAAATGGTAATTTTAAACATAAAAAATAATGTGTTATCTAATTCCCAACAAACAATACGGCAAAAATAGAAGTGGTGTGTTAAATTGACTGCAGAAAACACCTGCTTTATAATGATAACCAAAGATGGAATATCCTTTATTTTAACTGGTGTTTCCTGCTCATAGAATTCTTCGGTATCAACAAACTTTAGCATGTGCCTAAAGAACACAAGAGTTAGTAACAAAAAGAACTTGCTAGTTATGATGATAAAGAAATAGCATAAACACAAATGAACTTAAAAAATATTTAATCAAACGTGTTATCATAAAGACAATCAACAGCCTTACTTGTACAAAGGGCAAAAAACTGCCAGAGGCAACAGCCAACCTGGAGTATCTCCAGGTATATGCGCTGTGAGCGTAGAATAGAATGGCCATCTTTGATTCTCATGGCATCGCTTTATATAATTCCAAAGAGCAGGAAGAAGCTCAGTTCTGTAGGCTAGTAGGGTCATGATGAGTTCATGAGGCAGCGTACAGAATGTAACATGAAGGAAAGTGCAAACAGCACTTATTGCTTCCACTTCTACATTAGATGGCCAAGTCTTATCAGAATAACCAGTTGGACATGTAGCCTTTAACAAAGCATTCACCTGTATAACACATCAGTCTCAGCTTCAGAAAGATATAATTAGCCATAGATGCCAAGAAGAATGGGTTCAGAGTGGGTGCTTTCACTAGACATATGATCACAATATTTGCCTACCAAATGCTGTAAAAGGCGTGAATCTATTGAACTGGATATCTGCTTCTGTAAATCTGGACTTAGAACTTCGTCATCCATTGTTAATTCATCATCAACTGGTTCTGAATATTCCTTGCAGATATCAGTTGTAGCAAGCAAAAAGAAGTAAAAAGAAGGTGATAAGAAACAATAAAGCAGTAAATTCCACAACAAAGTTTGACAGCAATGTTAAATGTATCAGAATGAGCCATTAAAAAGCATTACAAGTACACTGATTAGCCTTTCCATGAAGATCATGAGTCTTGATCCTCTAAATAACATGGAAGCTTTAGATGCAAGTATGTCATATGCAGGACACACATCTACAACGTGATTCAAAAGTAACAAATTAATCAGCAAAAGAGACAACCCACGTAGCCAGTACTGTACATAGTGCGTGGCATGTACCAGTGTAATGACATGGTAGCCTTTGCTTGTGTTTTTATTTGGATTTCCACGCAAATATCACTCTAATGCTATCTAATGCTTGCTTTCAAGTCCAAACCAAATAGACCAAAAAATTATCGTATTTGACATCTATGCAGCAAAAGACATAGGATTCCTAATATTGTATTAAAATGGCATCAGCAAACAATAAAACATAGATGATTTAGATTATTCACTAAACATCTCCAAGTTATCTAAAAAAGCCCTTCATTCCAGATTAATCGTTCGTTTTAAATTTAAACAGAATAACCTTTCTAGTACGGGCTGTTTCCTTTATGCTGTTAAAATAATAACACATCCAAGACAACTACATATCACAATAACAATATTCTATTTGCGAAGAAAATTTTCCACAAGATAAATCAATTATGTTTTATATCACCAACTTTGATAAACGTGACTTGCACTATCCAATCCATAGAATCCTCAAAATGTAGAATGTTCAGTGGAAGTCAGTGGGCATGGTCGGCTTCACAGCTTTTCGGTCGCACTGGCTTGGATCAGTCAAGATTTAGCTCAGGCCACTTGGAAACACAAAAAATTTACTTGCCTAGAGAGTAAATCAAAAGTCTATCTAATGCCTGTAAGAGAACCATAATTATTCATGAAATAAATTGTGTGGTGCAAAATATGATTCATGGAATTATGATGAGATGCTTAGCATAATTTGACACTTTGAACATGAGAAGAATTACAACAAAATCATCCCATCTTTAAAAAAAGAAAAGCCAACAGCAGCACGTACAATTATAAATCTTCACCGATGGAAATACAAAAATCACTTACTTTGTACAGGTGACGAGTCTACGGAAGGCAATACTTCCAATAAAAATGTCGAAACAGTCAGAAAATCAATTGCCTGATTCAGGAAATAAAAAAAAGATTTTCAATATAATAACTCAATACCAAGATAAAAATTATCGTATTCTCAAAATCAATCACGTTATGAATATAGAACTGAAAGGACAGTTGATATACTATGCAAACCAACAAGGATGACATACATTTTCATGGAGTAAAAGTTTTAAAGCAGAGCATACTAAAATTCTAACACGGAACTTGATACAATACAAAGGGACAGCAAAAGATGCAGAAGAACAAATGCACATGGCAATACAAATTCAGAAACTGGATCAGGAAATTTATCCAAAAAGGATTCATCATAAATTCATAATGAAAAAATTCGTGGACAAACTAGACTGATGTCAAATTAAATTTGTACAACAACAAGCCATCATGTCCCAACCATTTGGGGTCCGCCCCCACAATTGAGCTTTGTATAAAAAATACAAAGCTATATTAAAAAATACTACAGTTTCAAGTATTTATGCACAAGCTATATTAAAGTCCAATTACATCTCCTTCTCTTTCTCTTCATACGCTAATACTAACATAGCCAAGCCTCCTACAGATGTATTTATACCATCTTGCATGATTCTCTCACATTTTATACTCTACAGGTGACTTTTTCTATCTTTAATTGACTCACTTGTCCAACATAACATCTATAAGTCTCCTTTGAATATATTTATACCATCTTACATGATTCTTTCTCATTTTATCCTCTATAGGACCTATAGCAAATTGTTCATGAATACCAACATTTTCATTTTTTATGTAACTCTACATATTCACCTTAAAATTCTCATATTAACCACACGAACTTTTTGTGAATATTGTTATTTAACCATCCAACACCTGAATCCATAAAGCATGATTGCCTTAACAATTGTCCCATGAAAATTTTCTTTTAATTCAGAAGGCACCAAATGATTCAACATAGTTGCCAAGCTTTTTACTCTACAAATACATTTTCATCAATCTTTAGATGATGCTCCCACCAATGATGAATATGGTGATGGTTAACATATGCAACCGTATCCCTACAAATAGAGATGTTCATGTGATTGGAACCCTGGTCACCCAGATGTTGTACCATGGCACACCTTCATCATGTTGGATAATAGATCCAAGATATCTAAAGTTTTTGCTTCCAAGAATTTGTTAAAAAACAGTTCACAAATAAACAAATCAAGACAATTGACCTTACCTACGAAAGAGTGGTTCAAGGTTTTAAAAGGTACAAATTTGACAAGTACTTACTGTATGATAAGTAGTGCTTGGATCAGATAAAACAACTCCAGCAACCTCAAGTAAATTCCCAAGCAAGCAGGCATGACCAGGATACTCTTGTACTATATAATCTGGAAGGACACCAGCATGACTAGGCAAAAAATTGGCCATTTGATGAATATAATGCCTGCCTAAACCCTTGGCCCAAAAAACCTGAAAACCAAGAGCCAATAAGAACTAGTGAAGAACATAATATAAAAGTAATCACTAGCACCACAAAGCTAGAGGAACCGATACCGATCATTCTAGCAATAAAAGAGCTTTATAGGTATCTAAATATTCCAAAATGATACACATTATAGTCACATACTGGCAATTAAAGAGCATTGTAGGTTTTTTTAATGCACATCAGCACATAGTCACATACTTAACCTAAAACCAAATTAAAATTAGCAAAAATAAGAAGTGATTCAATTTCATTGTAAACTAATTCAACAATATCTTCGTCCAGCTTTGATAGTCAAAGCACCTTTCTATGACCTTCCTAAGGCACTTTGAAGAACTACCTCTTTGAAAAATGGCAAATGATGCCACAGAAAGGGAATGGAAAGAATTTGCAACGAAAAATTCCTTCTTGGATCTGCATTTGAACAATGGCATGGTTGCTGACCAACATGCGAAACAAGACTGATAAGAACATGCTCCAACGCAGATGCATTAACACGAAGCTCAGGAGATTTCACGTCGTGCTGCATAAATGAAATATCACTCTCTTAGTTGAATTAAGCAGAGATCACTTTAAGTATTATGCAATTTTTTTCCTCGAGAAATGGCATGGATCTTTTAAGGATCACATATACACAGCACTGCAATCCTATGTAAACCATAAAATGCAACAGTCTAGTGGCAAATATTATGCAATTCAAAGATCTAATTATTTCAGGATCATTCACCACAAAAGCCTTAAAGGAACCACATGAAAATTTTCATGCTCCACTATCAAGAAAGTTCAAAGAGATTGACATTTAAAAGGAATAAACTAGTGGATAGACCACCTTTTCCATGAACTTATTCTAGAACAACAATATTCATTACAGAGAAACACATATACAAGAAATTGTGTGAAACAAAAACAACATTAGAAAAAAAGAATGATCAATAAGAAGTGGCAACAAGACATGCTATGATGCAATGTGAGAATAACACCTGGAACACCTTACCAAGGACACGAGACAAGAGGCTAAAGGTAGTACAATTATTGAAACAAGAACGCAATGAAATGCAATAAACACAGAAAAATTATGATGAATAATGGTGTAATCACAGGTAAACAATAACCATATCATTCTAATCATCTTTCAGTAATCATACACAAATGCCAAGCGGTTTATGGAAAATCAGTTTGCTAAAATCCACCATTGGCAAGCAACATCAGAACTCCATATACAACATGCAGACATGGGAAAATTTTGAAGAAAAAAAAAGTAGAAGAAGTGCAAGAAATTGCCTATTTTCTGAGGTCCTAGTTGTTCACCCTAACACTTGACCTTTGCCAAAGTGAAAAACTAAGGTCAGGAGATGCTGATATTGTAAGACGGAAATCAACCAAAGTGCACAAAAAAACCAGAAATGAAAGTAACATATGCAAGCAACATCGAAAGAGGTTCATCCAACATCTTCTGCTATTCCATTTCTTGTTATGAGTTGATTACGATCTTCTCAATTTTAAGATACCACAACTTAATGCACATACCCTCTCATGTTTACCATTACTTCTGTATCTACTGGCAAGTACAAAAAGCAACATAAAGCAAAACAATCAAAGTATTATATCTCATCAAAATCATGTTTCTTAAAATATAGACATCTAATCTTTCTAGTGTTAGCGTAACTCTTCTAACAAACTGTGTAAAAAACTGAAAGAACATCAACATCTTACCAAGATGAAAAAAGTTTATGTATAAAGAGGTACAACATGCAAACTCAAGTAAAGATCAAAATGTTGATAAACTTGATTCTAAGATGAAATTCAGCATAACCACCAATCCAAGGACAAAAAGTTTTTTAAAAAATCTAGGTTTCATTATAGTATCTTACAGCAAATGAAAATCTAAAAAATCAAAGATAAAATTTAGATCCCTCATCGATAAAACCATTCCAAATAAATTTTGAACGATAATCTTGACTTGAAAATATATCACTTTTGAACTTAAAAGCTAGTTAATTTGTCATATGAGAAATGTATTGGCACTCAGAACAAAAAAGAAATTACGGAGGAACACATTTGATAAACAAAAGCCGCAAAAGATCTTTATAGAAGCAATGCACATCCCAGCCACATGTCATGAAGAAGAGATGAGCAAGAGCATGAGAGCAAACAGAAAAAGAAGAAATATAAGGGATGAGAAAAAATAAACTAAACCACATTTTAATCAAGACATAATTCATGACACACCATCAAGACCACCAGCATATAATCAACTTAAGTAACTTACCTCCAGTATATAGCCAATTATTGTAGAGAAAGAGTTCTGTTTTGGAAATCTTGGAAACACAAAAATCCTACACTATGAGACCAATAACAACTCCGTGGACACTTGTCCTAATACCCAAACAACTTCCTTAAAATAAAAGAAAGAAACAAAAAATAAAAGGCAAATGTAAGCATGACAGATTGGGACTGCAAAAGCTTCCTAATAATGAGAATATGAATGAGGACGAAAATCATCAAAAATACATGAAAACAAATTTGAAGTTTTGAACTTGACTAAATCATAATTAAAATTTGAGCTGATATAAATAATACAAAATTCAATCAGACCCCAGGTACATCATTATTGCACAGTTCAACAAAATGATAAACAGACATATCAGTCATCAAAACAAAGAAAAATTTGTGAGCGATAGATTCCATATAGGTATAAATCCTACTTTATAGGTTATAAATCATTCTATCTTCTGTTTTTCTTTTTTGTTATAATTGAGCATTAAAAAATCAGTCTAATCTAGATGAATATTAACCATTGAAACCTCCAGTTACTCTCTGCATCAGGTAATATGTCATTTCATCTCTAATTCAGTCTCATTAGGAAAAGCTAAAATGTTGAAACCATAATGAACTTCTCTAAACCAAGTAAAGCAATTTTCACCGAACCAGGCACAATATACCACTAAGTTTGGTCAAGGAGCAGGGCAATGGCTTTTTTTACAAGCACCCTATAAATATTTTTTCACTTAAGTATAGAAGTTCCCGTAGTTAACCAATTAATAGGCCTTTATGCCAAAAGAAGAATAGGTTTTCCAATTTAAAAGGTTAGTTTGGCCACTATAAACGACTACAGCTAAGCTCGATGTTAAAGAGTGTCAGCGATTCCACAGTTCTTCCTCTCTCCCTTTCTTTTTTCTTCTAATTTTCAGTGACAGTGTCTGGCTACAGCAAGACAATCTGTCTATATTCACAATAAAGTAGCACTCAGTAAGAGCAAAAAAATAATACCAAGCTTGAATGATTTAAAAAAGTTGCTTACCACGCCAGCTAGAATGATGCAACGTAACAGCAAAAAAACTTTTCTCTCCAACAGATAATCAATAACACTACAGTTCCATGGAAGTTCAGGATTTGTTAAACAAGCTACTGTTTCGAATAAGGCAACTGTTGGCCAATCAGAGCTCGTGGATGGCATCAGTACTTTGTCCTTATAATGATTCCTGTTTAAAGGAGAAGAAACAAAAAAAATCAACAATTGCTATAGCCACAACAGCTACAGTTTTGCGAATGTTTTTGATATGCAAACAGAAAAATGTATAAGAAAGTGCATGAAGAAATGCAATAAAGAAGAGGAGAAATCTTTAACCTCGGTACTATTCAATATAAAATTCTAAAACAAGAAGAAAACAGGGAAATCAAAGAACTTAGATGATTTGCTAAGAAATGTTTTCAAATTCCAACATTGTAACAAAAAATTACCATCCAAAAATTTTAAGGTTATGGCAAACATATATTGATTTTCTAGAAAAGCAGCATAAGACATGAAGTTTATGATATCCATGCCACAAGTCATCTTCTTTGCTGAACTTGAGGGACAAAAAAAGAGAAAGAAAGTCAAAAAAAATTAAATCCAATATGCCGAATATAATAACAATGCTTTTGGGCTATAAACCTCAGCCAAACTATAACTAAGCGAACATTGATATTAATATAAAAAACAGAAGATGGAAACTTGTCTTCCAAGATTAAACTGAAAGAATATTTGCGAACAAAACTACCAAAAGAATTGTCATGCCAGTCCAATCATTCAAGAACTCACATAAGCAGACAACTAAAACCATCCTTCACTATCCAAAAGGACTTTGAATCACCTCTTTTGTTTCCTTGCATATTGCAGTAGTAATCGAATTCATGAAACTTCCTTAACATGGTAATTCTCTTCACTAACGTACTTATGCTTCTAAAAAGCATTTGCTTCCTCTCCCTCAACTGAGAACCAACTTCATAATTTGTCTTGTTCCCTGATAAATCCTTGCACCTCCATTATCTACCACCAAGCAACCTTGGGTACCATAACTAATTCAGAGCCAGCACTAAAAATCGATTATGTGGTTCGATTCCTTCCAATTTACTAAAAAGGCTTTTCTTTTAATCTACCAGAATCTGGAGATTCCACACATTCAAAAATATATATACAAATCCAATGATCCTGAAAAAAATAATTAACTGGTGACAGCGGAAACTTGGACGAATTCACCAACACTCTTTTTTTTTTCCAAAATCCAGCAGAATGTAAAAAAGCCACATGTTGCATAATACATATACTGATCGGAATATCCTGAAAGGATCAATGTCATGCCATAGGAGTTCATGATAGACATGGTTGTTATATTGTATGCATAACCAAATTGAAGAGCTCAAAAATTGACTAGAAACTGCTAGGTCACCGAATTACATTTATTTTTTATGCAATGTCAGAACTCGGATGGGTGCTGAACCAACCAAGTTTCCATATATTTTTTTCTACATCAAATAGAAGACATAATTCATCAAGCAACACAACATGTTGCACGCACCATGAGAACTAGAAAAGGCAAACCAAAGCATGTTCAAAGTGGTTATTCAATCTATTAGTGGTATGAATTTGACTCACCTATTATGGAAGATTGCTTGAAGACAAGCATATGCAAGTTTTTTTACTCTAAGATCCACTAGTGAACGCTTTAGAGGATAGTCCAAACCAGCAAAAAGGGTAATAATATTGCCTGCAATCAAATAAAGAAGTTAGCAACAGTAAGGATTTTGAAGTAAGCACAGATATCACAATTGGTAAAATACTCAAAATATAATAAAATGCGACAGTTGGCAACAGGACCACATGATGAGATGTCCTGATGGAGAAGGCATCAAGTCATTTGCATTGTAAACGTAAATATCCGATTCAGCAAACACCCACATACCTTCTCTTTTCCTAAATAGCAATCAGTGAAAAAACTAAAGAAATAAAGTGGAAAAGAAAATTGTACTACCTAAAAACCGAGCACCATCCTACAACCATTATCGGTGACCATACAACCAAGTAAGCACAAAGGTCCCCTACTCAGAATATCAAAGAAATGGTTAATGTGCCAAGAAGAAAAAAATAATCAAACAACCAACCATAGATGATCGTCCACAAGACAAAGTAAACAAACTTGTTCATCTTCTCAAAATTTTACAGAACCTCCTCAGTAAGAAGGATATTATCCAGAAAATTGACTATCTCAATATGCAACTACATTAATAAAAAAATCCAGGATTATTTTATTTGAAATATTAAGCAGTTAACAGCACTAAGGAATCGAAAATAATATATCTATCGACCTAAAAAAAAAATACCTAAAGACCTCCACGTCATGGTTTCTCAAAAATCCTTAACTCCAACAAATGGGCTACAGTAACACATGAAGGATACATCCAAGTATCTAACAGTGCACACTTCAGGACAATCCAGTTGACTAAAAATGGGTTATGACACATGTTTTAGTTGCAGGCTTATCTAGAAGACGAAGTTGCTAACTGATGTTTGCTTCTCATTCAGCGACACAGTATTAAGTCAGAGTAAAACTGTGAAAGACATAAATAGAAAATGTAAAAATGGCGTCAATCTAGTTTAAATTACTTTTCAACGGTGAGTTTTCTTTTCCTGGTAAACTAGATATATCCATTTCCCTCAACTTGTTATGTTGACCCTCCACTGGTTCCTTTTCTCTGCTACAACAGCTCGTAGCAGTTATAAGTCCGCCAAGTTCTTAATCTAAACATTTCCCTTAAATGTTTAGATTCAAAATTACCTACTTACCTAGCCACCTACTCACCACATAACACTGATCTATCGTATGGTTTTAGAGGCTCCAGTTACCCTCGGTATACCATCTAGATGCACGATGCAATGTGTTACCTGCATGTTCAGCCTTTGCCTAATCATAAAGGTCAACATACGGTTCTTATTACTTTCCTTCTTACATTTCCATAAACATGAAACAAAGAAGACTGCTCTCCAATACCAGAGATGTTACTGAAGATGAAAGACAAGATTAGTGACATGAAAAATCAACCTTGATTAGAAAAACCTCTTTTTGAAAGAATTTTGACAACCAAGCTCCAAATCAGGCACACAAACACCAAATACTTTACAAAGAGATGTAAATCCAAAACCTATAGAATCAGCCTAGCATTTTTTATTTCCAGAAGCCTAACAATTCCAACATGCACCGCCTCCGAAATATAGTCGCTTGTATTTATAAGAGTTTGAATGCCTTTTCATGTCTCAACAGCAACATTTACAATTGCAAATAGAGGCCGACTTAATTAGAAGAATATGAATAGATTAGCTGCAGCATTTGCAACTGCAAATAGAGGCCAATAGCAAACAGAATCACATGTGATTAAACAAGCAATGGAGAACCACCCCACCTCAAGTATCCCCCGGCTTCGCTCGTCTATCTCTTGCAAGCTTCAATTATAGAAAAGAAAAAAACAAGTGTTTTGCTGTTTATGCATAATTTAATAATTCAAGTACATAATGACACAACCATGTACTAATCATTCGAAATTTACAAATAAATTAAACAAAACAGATGGCGGCTTCATAGTTTATTCAAAGACATGTAAGACCACGAGAAGAGGATCTCCTACCTATCTTACAAGAAGAGAAGAGCCATAAATGAAGTTGCTGCATAAAATACTGTGTATAGCACTATATTTCATACGACAGAACATTATCTTCATGGCAAGCACAGCATGCACGGACATGCAGAAATTCTTTTGTCAGGCATATATCATGGCATGCCTTCAGCATGATAAGGGTTCAGGATGAATGCATTCACAACGAGAACAACCAATGGTCGCACAGAGCATCTAAGTCGTTAGCACAAGATCCAATTCTATTCTATTGTGTGCAATCATGGGATATTCCAAGTCTGAGTAATTTAATTGTAGAAAATATACACATTCTACAGCAACATAGGGTGAACTGATATCACATAGCGTCTTGTTGCAAGAGGGGAAAAAAATGAAGCACGACTAACTTAACTAAACAGCATCTTTTAGGCTTACCACTCTGCTGACGATACTGCAGAAGCAGTCGACAAGCTTCCACAAGAAGTGTAACATCGCTAATGTTATTTGCAGTAAAGAAGAAAAGCAGCTGGCGAAGAAACTCTGAGTCAGGACCAAAGCAATGCCTGCATTAAACAGACAGTGATTTATGTAAATTTTGCATGAACAGGAAAATTTGGAAAAAATAAGTGCTAAGGACCTCAAGAAATGCATATTATAAGCATAACATTGATCCTACCAATCTGCCCTTTCACCACGGTCCCCATAGGTAACATGGAATTGCTGCCGCACTTCTGTTCGTGCCATCTTGACATCCTTCATCCCTCTGAAGCATTTCTGCAGCCAGTAATTTGTCAAGTTTCATAATAAGTCAAAAAGAACCAGTAAACAGCAACTATGTAGCCTCAAGGCGAAGTCCATAAAGGCATCCAAACATCACAGTACATTATATTATAAAAAATGTTGATCAACATCTGCAAGCTTACATCATTATCAAACACTTCCCAATTTAGGGCATTCCATCAGCTAGTTCCCAGCAATCAGAACCAAAGCAAGATAAATGAAACCCTACCTGGATCTTTATCGCTGCTGACGTTTGCTGTCGATGCACTAACCGGCGCTTCCTATCAAGCCGTGCCTGTTCCAATAACACCTGCCGGTCACTCTCCTTCGAGCTCCGTCCACCCAAATCCACTCGTTTGCGGGTGGAGGCGTCCCCCATGAAGAACATCCCTCCCTGGATTCCAAGAAACCAGAAACAACAGAATTAGGCGATCCGGCAACATATTCCTTCGAGAAGATACGCGATAAGCATTTCAAGAAAGGGAGGATCAGATAGAATTATACCTCGGAGAAGGGATCAAACGTAGGACTGTAGCAAATCTGCGGCCGGCGAGAGATTCAGATCCAAAAAAGAACAGAAATCAAAGAATTAGGCGTTTCCGCAACGATTCCGGACCAAGAAATGGAGAAAAAAAAAAAAGGCGAGATCCATTTCAAGACAGGGGCGACTCGACCGGATTACCTCCGATAGATCACACCTAGGGTTGTCGCAGCCTGCGCCTGGCGAAGGGACCGAGAGATTGAGATTCTTTGCGTCCGCTGCGGGAACAAGGGCGAAAAGAAAGGAGGAAGAGAACGAGAGAAGAGAGGGAGGGGAAAGATAGAGAGAGGGAGTGAGCGAGAACGGAGTCGAGGCGGCCTTACAGGCGGTTGGTGACGGAAAAGCGAGTCAATTGGGGGGGGGGGTGGAAGGACTTGGGATCAATGGCACCAACCAGGTTATGATATTATATAGGGCCCTTTATCACGTATGTACATTGCATTTTGACTACCCTTTTACTATTTACAATAACATTCTAAAATATAATATATATATATATTCTATAAATGCACATAAATATATTTAATGACATCAAGCGACGAGAGATTTCAAGTGACAAGCGGTATCAAAGATGGAGCGATGAGCAACCGAGCATCGATGAGCGACATTGAGTGATCGAGCAATTATAAGCGACGAGTAGCATTGAGTGACTAAACAACTAGATACATCAAGTGACAAGGAGCGTCTTGCGAACACCTCTAGTCATAGGCACCGTAGGGACCTACCTACAGAGTAATGTGAAAACCAATATGTTGGGCCGGATCCGTTTAGAATCTGAATCAAACAATGGATTCATATCCAATATATTGGGCTAGGAATCGGGTTAAGCGACGATCCATACCGCATGGTAGAGGATCCAAGTAGATGATATGGATCAAATTCCTTAACCATTCTAGAATGCGGCCAGGAAACCTGTCGTGTCTATTTTATGGAATCACAAATTTGGGAGTTTATTAAGAAGGCAACTAATTTCCTAGAATGGCATTAAACCGTGCATAAGACAATCTTCCAAGAATTTGAATATAACAACTACCGATAGTGGAATAGTAGGTAGGTCAGTAAACGGGATATGTGCATAGATAGAGAGACATGAAATTTTAGAAACTGAATTTTATGATCATAAGAAGTCTATGAGTTAACATCAATCCAAACATAAATCATCTTCCATACTCTATCATAAAAACTTCAAAGAGTTACTCACATCCAGGAAGAACTAGAGAGAAACTCAGAAAGTATTTTCATCGTATTGTTCGAAACCAAGACTTCAAACTACATGGATGCTTACAAAAATAATCAGATCTCGATTAGTAAGATTTTTTACTTTCAAGAAAGAATCCTTTCTGTGATAATAGGATTCCTTATCCCCCTAGTACATTGGCTCAAAGCATCAAAGAATGCTTATCAACCGAAAAGAGTTTAGTAGTTATTCATACCCAACTACTTGTGTAAGCATACGCCTGCCCCGAACAAACTATGCAATGAATATACAAATCTTGCTGGATAAGTCATGCATCGAAAAAAACAGTTAACACATCAACATGCGAACACAGGAAAAATATTTTAAGTTTTAGATGCATACAGTAGAATGCTGTCAACATGCACGCACTCTGGACGTGCTCTAAAATGGAAAAAAAAAAAAAAAGTCATCACAGAAGGGGCGGCAACAGATTTTTGTTGAAGCCCATGCTTGGCACCCTAATCAAAATCCTGCATGTCTTCTTCGTCGTCCACCCAAAACCTTTTAAGTATATTTACTGCCATCTTATAGATGACAATGTTGTCATGTGCCACAAGCGACTCAATTTTGTTGAACCCATCACAATCACAGATCATCTGTGCATAGAGGTTTCGACCTGCTGTTATACCCAGATGCTTGTTGGCCTCACCCACCTCCAAAATTTTATCAAGACACTCCATGCAAACGGCGTTAATTGATGGGGCAGGGTAGGCAAGAAGATCACATAGTGGCTCAATGCATCCTTGGCTGACCAAAAATCTGTATAAAGGACAAGATGAAAACAATTCTAGTCATTTGTTGCATAGACATTTTATTTCGACTGCAAGGACAGGGTTTTATTAGATTTCTATATAAAAAAAAATTGTTGATCTGCCGGCAACATTAGTTTATGTATGTGTCACACAAAAAACCAAAATAAAGAGCATGTTTTCTGACTAAGAATGAATGCAATCATGAAAATAAGGAACATATGCCACACAATCAACTAATAAGCACCTATAATAGTACAGTTATGGTGGAAATTCATCAACTTGTCAGATTTACCTTCTGTAATTTTTATTTACCTACCTAATGTGTTTGACAGACAATGCACCACAACTGAAATAGTAAGAGATCAATTGTTTAAGATCAAGAATTGTTTTCACAAAGATATGATCAACTTTTGTTGTCACAGAAGACCCAAAAGCACTAAAATTGACACGAAGAGAAAGCAAAGCATACTGGATTTGGCAGTTAGAACCACCATGGATGGCATTTGATATAGCCCAGAAAGCCACTTTCTTGACAGAAAATTCTGCATGCTGCAGTAGCTGCACCAATGGACTGACAATGTTTGCATCTATGACAGCCTATAGTTTAGCAAAAAATGGAAGAAAAACAAAATGAGTGTTGCTAATGTAAAAGAACACTGTAATTAGCTCTGGCTGTTTAAATCATGAAGTTGGCAACTCATTTTCAGTAAAAAGGAACCTCTGATTTACAACAAGCATACTTCCAATTAGAAGTACTGGTGGGTAGGTTAGAAAAAAATATGATTTTAGACTACAATTAGTTGTGAAGTACCTGAATCTGATTGCTATTTCCAGCAGTGATGTTTGAGATAACCCCACAAACCTCCTGTTTGATATAGTTGTCATAACTTGATGTAAGAATTTGCAGAAGGCGAGGAAGTGCTAAATTTTTTATCATGATCTGTGATTATAATTTAGGTGTTAGTTTTTCTCCATAGTAAACAATGTAAATTTAAGAACAATTATGAGTATTAACAAACATAAATCTCAGAGAGGAGAACACGCCCCAAGAAGAAGAATAAAATGTTGCATCTGATTATTAACTTTTACAAAGAAAATTTAATGATAGGAATCATAAGGCATGTTCTTTGTGAACCTTTTTGTTTTTAAGGTATGTTCCTTGTTGAAGCTACTGAGCCGCATATGAGGCCAGGTGTGATATTAGAGCCTTGATGGGCTTCAGCACAGTATAGGCATGCTTTCATGATACTGTTATCAATAACAGTTACAGTTGCTACTAAAATCTGTATTTAGAAAAAAAGAAAAAGAAAAAAAATCCTAAAGAAGAAAAGGGGAAGAACTTGTGCCAGCAAATTACTCTAGCCACGCCAACCCCCAGAAACAATCCTGCCTCCAATGGGCATCCAGAATATGAAAGAAGATTCTTTCCATTAACAAAAGAAAAAAAAGTTACTGATTAGTGTCACAAAATTCTGTTGCACAAACCAAAAAATCATATATACCTGGGTTTGGACATCATTTCCAGTGACAATATTTCCCAATGTCCTAAGAGCAGGTACAAGAACTTTATGTGATGGATGACTGAAAGAAGTTCTTCATCAGAGGCCACAGACGATTATCGATCTAAATGAAAAACCAAAGATGTCAAATTCATCCTTACCTCAAAAGCTCAACAAGTTTTGGACAGACACCGGCCTCTATCACTGCTTGAATTCTGTCCTTACTTCCATGAGAAAGATGTGATATAGCCCAACAGGCATCCACAAGAACCTCTTCATCATTCAAGTGAATAAGTCGCTGAAGAACTGGTAGAGCAGTCTTTATCTGATAAATTTAATGAATAAACATCTTATAAGGAAATCGCTCAATGAAGGGTTTTTTTTTTTTTCAGAAATAAGGCACTTCAAATGAGTCTCAAACATATTCAAATAGTGCTGATGGTTCCCCATGGCAAAAGTTTGATAGGGCCCATGTACAATTCCTGAGCTTTGATATTCTTAATATACATTAAATTGAGGGGGGACGAGAACCCCGAGACTAAGAACAAAATCTCTACAAGTTAGTGAGTCACCAGCTATGTTAGCAAGGGCCAAAGCAGCCTGTCCAATAATAGAAAGTAATGATAGTTATTCTACATCATATTGAAAAGTGGTACTTATGCTTTGGTTCTTTAAAAAAGCCATATACAGTTTAATGGAGATTAACTTGTCTTTAAATATCATCACTTGGTGAACTCAAATGCTGAACAAACTTTGGTACAGCACCATTATCAATGACAACTTGGGTATTTTCTAACATCCCAGAAGCTATATTGGCAAAACACCCATGCTGCCTCATGCTGCAAAAAGATATATGCACTGACCATTTCAGCTACATAATAGAAAGAAACCAGGAATCACAGAAATGATAAAACAAAAATACCTGCGGCAGTGGTGTCTCATGTCTTAAAATAAATTCGACAACCCGAGGGACAATTCCTGCCTTGACGACCTCCTCAATAGGTGCACCTTGCTCGACAAGTATATTGCATTCTTAGTTACAATCAGAAATGCTAAGTACTCCCAGGAATTATAAAGAAGAGTGTAGCCATATATAATACCATCCGACAAGAGTCTCCTGAACTGTGTTATTACTGATGACGGAACAGCTGGATCCTCAGAATATGCTCCTTCAGCCATTTCAGAAAGATTATCAATCTGGAGAATAACTAAAGAATTAGTTCTCTTATAATTTGTTTCCTCAAAAAAATAAATACAATTTAGGTTAGCAAAGATGATAAATCAATTAATTAGTACTGTTAAGTTGCTATAGATTCTCTTCGATAAGAGTCAACTAATTTCCAACCAAACAGCCCTGTTATTAACTTCGACAAATTTGACAACAACAATCTATATAACAAGCAATATATCAACTTGTACCATCTTATATTTTTTTATATGGTTGAATGCCCAAGTGACAAGCAAAATATTGTGAAACGAAAGATAGATTAGAACCAGGGTCAAATAAAATGTTTGCATTTATATTAGAAACACAAATGACACCTTCGACCACTAACTTATAAACTCTGGAATCTTGTTCGGTAATAGCATATACTCAGTCATGGGATGATGATCTAGGAGACAGTGGCTCTTTCTTTTTGTTTAGAGAGCAGTCTTTTACTTTACGATCCAACTTCCCACAGGTAAAACAGGCTCTAGTCACCCGAAAAAAAGAATTAAGGAATACTAACCGATACAGATGGTCATCATTGACCCCTTGTCGGACCGGTAAATATAGGATAATTAATATCACTCCAATCAATATTGGAGAAACCATGCCATGGCCTACTATGTATATGATTCCGAATCATTTAAAAAATTCCAACAATCTTCCTCAACATAAAGTTCTTATGTTGTAACTTCATTAAATTTAAAGTTTTTTAAGTTAAAGCATTTTTCTATAGCTAAAATACGTCGGCTACAGCAAAGTAAATAACATTGAAATAAGTTGCTTTGCTGTATGTGATAGTAGACAAAAAGATTCATTCTATACAGCAAGTCAATAACTGATCTCGACCCACAATTTGTTTTTCCAATTACTTTATTGCATTAGTATATAGATATCCTTCAGCTTATAATTTTAGAATTCAACAGGTCACCCGATAGCAAGATCAAGGGGGGATAAAATGCATTGGAGTAGAAAGTTTTATGGCCCCGTAATTATTATACAGAAAAAGGAATGGTGCAAAATTTATGCGATTATTTGTTAGCTGCTACTGTATATTATTTGCAAATGGAACAAAATAACAGTTTTCAAGGGGAAAAAGTTTCTTCTCTGGAGATGGTACTTAGAAATAAAATCAGAAAAATTAGAACTAGGTTGTAAGAGGATCTTGAGGGGAAGATATGTTTATTAATAAGGAATTTCTTGGAATCTGGAACTAAATCATAAAACTTGTAATAGACATAAACAATGTTTCCCATTTGAACTTATATTGTATAGTTTAGCTGTTGTACTTCATAACAACTTCATTAAGGGGCAGTTAAACAAAGGAAGGAGATGGTGCATGGGGCACCCGTCAATGAAATAATACAACTGCTTGATTTGCTTGGTTAACTATTGGACTGATAAGCATGGCTCATATCGTGTAGTATGGACAGTATTTTAATCTTTGCTTCCGTTAAAATATTTTTCCTTCATAAAAATATAAATATAGCAAAGAGAATTTGTCATGATCCAACTTAATGAGCTATTAACTTTGTTAATAGGATAACCTGCATGAATCAATCAGATCAAATAATGCTGATTCTGTTTTGTAAATATATATAAGATCACTTAAATACCCTTGACAATGTTTAAGAGGGTATTTATTTTAAATTTTGAAATTAGGGATAATGTGAAAAACCAAGTGGCCTCTCTCACTCAATCACTTATCTCTTTTGGTTGCGCTATTTTCCTCTGCCTCCTTATCTCTCTTTGATCGCCATTCTCTCTCCACCCCTCCTCTCACATCTGCTCTCTTCTCTTTAGTCATGGAAATGAATACGAGGAGAATGAAAAAAATATTACAACAAACAAAAATAATTTAAAAAATTCAGAATATGATATGAAAATAGACTCCGGGGGTTAGAATTATCAAATTGCATTTGAGATGACTAAAAACATATACATCCAGATATACGAGAAATTCATATGAATATACATACTATTCAATTCAATTTGATATCTAAGAAGATATTCATTATGTTGGATAAACTATTCTGTTTTCGGTATCATTAAATAATTTATTTTGTGTTAGATTAATATAATTTGTTTTGTCTTATTTTATTTATTAATTTTAATATGTGTTCATTTTTATTAATTTTAAAATAAGTTTATATATTTTTAGATATTTTTAATGAAACTTGCGATCCGACCAATGGGCTTGCCTACAGTGACCTAGTGATCCAAAGCTTGGATAGGTTGCTTTTCGATTCAGTAGGGATAATTATGGATGGGATACCTGACCTAGTAACTTTATTGAGTCTAAACTAACAAGTTAATTTATATAATATAGGATATAAACTAACAAATCTTTGCTCGTCTAGGCCTAAACCAGGATGTCATAAACCTAATATAGGATTTTTCAAAAATAATTATTATATGTATATATAAAAATAATAATCAAATTATAAAAAGTTATTATACAGTAAATAATTAAAGAATATAATTTTTTTTTTAATGAAGTTAGGACATAGAAAATAATAACGTGTCAACATTCTCAGACAGTTTTAGACACTTAAAAGAGAGAGAAAAAAACAATGCATATCCTATCCATCTGCTTGAGAAGAGTATACCTAATTGTCCATATACACATGACAGCAAAAATACTTACTTTTTGAATTCTAACATGTACCAATTCTTGAGGTTTTTTATTCGTATACTGATTATTGTCTTCAAACCCATGCATATAAGTATGTAATGTATACATGAATGCAGAAAGAAAGAATTTAATGCAGGATATACCAAAGTATGTAACGTATACTGGTTATTGTGCACTGGCACAAACAGAAGCAAGAAACCGAAAAGTTCAAAACCACTCAAAATGAAGAGCGTGGGGTTCAATAGAGATCAAATCAAGATCGAGAGAGCATTGTCGAAAGCGTCTGATCATCCAGAGTAAAACAGCAATATAAAAGAAGAACGAAAGATAAGGCGGCAAGAGCAAGAACCTTCATCCCGCATGCGTGGGTAGGAGGGGGCCTGAGATGGTGCGGCCCGGCCTCGCATCGTTTCTTGTTGAGGTTTTCCTCCCGTTTGCTTTTCCGGATCTCCACCAGGACATTCTCCCTCCTCCATCGGGCCTCCTCCGCGTCCACGGCCACCTTATACGACTTTTTGCGGGCCTCCGCCCGCGTCGTCGGACGGAGGGACATCACCTCTGCCTGCTCCAATGAATTAAGGGCAGAAGACGCGGAGAGAGATAGGTTTTGATTTAAGATTTCCAAAGAGCGAGAGAGAGAGTTCTTCTGATCTGAGACACTCTTGGAGAGAGAGGGTATCGTGTTCGACGTTTTGTAGGGGGACGGAGCGCGGGCAAAAACTTACTCGCTCTCCGACCCGAACGGGGAACTGCAATACTCCAATTCGCCATCTCAACCGTCCTCGCATCCTCACCTCACATCTCAACCGTCCATCACAATCAGGTAGACGGGATTAGGATCATGTCGGCAGCAAATCTTTTGAAGCGCACAAATAGATGATGGTAGATCGAAGGGGATCCAATCTAATAAGATGATGCAAAAGATGCCGATGCCGATGCCGATGCCGATAAAGAAGGAAAGGGATGGGGAAGCAAGACAGCAATGGTGGGAGCAGCGGTTCACCTGGGTGGACTTGCCGGACCGCGTCGGCGCCGCCACGATCGCCGCTCCAGAAGCTTGCGGTGCCGTCCCGAGAATGGCGATCCCGTCGCGAGATTCGCTTCCTCCGCCATCGCCGCCGCCGCCTTCTCGGCCATCCAAAGCTCGAAAAGGAGACGTCGCAAGAAAGGCCCGTGCTTGGCAGTCTGTACAAGCCGGATGTGAGCTGCGAACCGTCCGATCACAACAGGGCGTGCCGTGAGTCGTCGGAGTCGTTCGGCCGATTTCGTCGGTACGATGCCCAAAATGGAGTGTCAATAAATGAAATAAATTATATTCTTTTAACAAACCGTTAGGAAAATGCTTTAATGTCGTCTTTAATTAAAATACTTTTAATAAACCCCTCTCTATACGGTTTAAAGTCTTTGTCTTTTCTTTTTTAAAAAATAATGACCACCCATAAAATTAAGGTGAATTTTAAAAAATACTTATCTTTAAAATTTTCTTGCATAACGACTCAGTTTTAAAAAAATTCACTTATTTTTTAAAATAATAATCATTTTACTCTTCTCGGTTAACTCCCCTTCGCCCTGTGTCCGATAGTCTTGTTCCTTGATCCTCACTCGCTTTCGTGGTTGATCGTGACCCTCGTCAATTACCCACCTCTCCTTTCCTGGTTGCGTATGTCTTCGCATGCGAGCCAACAAGCAACGCCAATCACCCCATCACCCGTCCCCCCTTCTCTTGACTATCTACACGAGGGCTGCGACCAATCACGACAAAAGCTAACCGGCCAAGCGACTTAGTTCGAGCATAGGCACAACTAAAGCTAAAGACTATGACTAAAATTTTTTTAAATTACAATGACAAAATTATTTTTTCACGCAACTAATATTGTTTCTTTGATCAGCATGGCAACTAATCCATTTTGAGGGAAGAAACGTCCAATCTGCCTCTAGAACCCTGAAGGCCGGGCAATTACAGATGATTTATTTGTTGATGGCCTCTCATCTGATGTTTTGTGATATCATCGTAAAATCATAAGTTAATAATTCATCGCAAAATTCAAGATTCAAATCTCATCTTCATCATTTATTTTTTTTCTATATATAAAAAAATCTTAAAGTTTAAAGAGTATTTAAGTTTTGAACATATAAACAGACAAACTAATAATAGCAAGGATTTTTTGTTTTTGTTTTGTAAAAGAAAACGTATAACTAAGGATAATTCAAATACTATTTCCAGCGTCGACATCTTTTGGCTTCTAATGATCAATTTAATTATCACCGAGTCTCGAGCTCGTCGATAACGTTAAAAGCAGTTCAAAGAGCGAAGAATACCTCATCAGGCCCATGCAAAAAAGCATCCAGAAATCACGGGTAAAATTTGAAGAACACGACTTCACCAATTAACATGCAAAATTAACGATTCAAGAAAGCAAATAAAGTCTAAGATGTGGGTTTTTTTGTGAAGGGGATTGCCACATATCACCATCACATGAAAGCTCCTAACACCCTTGCAATCACTTCATAAATCCATCCCCCATCAGACTAAATCCAGAATACATACCATGTAAATTACCGAAAATGTGCTTCTAAAAGTCCAAACAAGTCAACTAGGGAACAGGATGATACCCCCCACTATCGCTTCGGTGGCCTCTCGTCATCGTCGTCGTCGTCATCATCATCATCTGAATCATCCTTGGATGACCTTCTTCTCTTGGATGACGTACCATCCTTGACAGAACCACCGCCACCGTAACCCTGATTATTATCTTCATCGATGTCCTCATCCTCATCTGTTTCATCGCCTGGCTCGAAGTCGCTCGCATCTTCTTCATCTTCTGCACGGCCCACCGGTTTCACAAGGTACTCCGTTCCCAGTTCCTCCTGACAGGGTCCAATGACATCATACATGAACAAAAGGAGAGCAAGGTCAACAAATAACAATCACAAATTGCACCATGAGATACATTAAGAAAAATGCCACGATCATCGAAGCACATGACAATTAGAAATCCTGAACTTATCATCGCCTTTGCAAACTCCGTCTATAACAAGTAAAATACCTACATTGCCTCTAGAAAAAGAAAAACAAGAACATTATTTATAGTGATAGAAGTATCTTGCTTTGGTTCATGTGTTGTTCCCTGTGATGACCATCAAACTTGCTTTTATTTCACAAAAGAAGAAAAAGAGGGGGATTCCAAGTTCCTGATTCCCGATTTTAGAGTAAGAAAAAGCAGAAATAATATCGAAGGCAGACCCAGCAGTAAGCATATAATCAGCTAAGGAACAAATTGGAGCTCCATTAGAAAGATATTGATGAAGAGAAATAGTAGATTAATATGTACCATGGAGCATCCACATAAAGATGGTGATAGCAGAATACTTCACAAGGAATCGTTTTGCCCTTTTCTCTTTAGAACTGATTCTTATGCAAGTAGAAAATGTGAACAGAAAAGTAAAGATCAGGACCCATGACAATAGTGCCAGCCAATTCAGAATATGGAAAAAAGAATAAGGAAAACGAGACACAGATTTAATGCAGGCCATTTTACAGAAAAAAAAAAACCTTGAGAACTTGATGTTTAGGCACGTTCACCCGTAAACCCTAATTTTTTCTTTCAAAAGTGTAATTCATCGGAACAAAAGAGGATGATGTGAACATGCAGTTGAAAAAAAAAAGAAGATATTGTGCATACTTCGACAGAAGATATAAAATTAAGATCCGAAAAGGGGAGAGAGAGCGAGATGTGATCATCAAATCGATAGTTTTCCATGTCAACAGGACTAATAGTAATTGTGCAAAGAATGGGCAAAAAAAGAAAACGAGATGCAAATAAAACTTTCCAGTTTGATGATTGGTTCATTCTACTAACTAGCGAACAGAAAAACATGATTCCAACAAGATAATATGTTGGAAGTGACTAGTTCTTCCCGCATCAACAGATGCTCGACTCTTTTTTATTACTGCTTATGATCGACTGTTAATTGCACTATGAATAATTCTGAAGCGGATAACGAAAACTATGAGCAATCAACATCAATGATCAAACTTACTATGAAACACCCCTATTTCTTTCTTGAAAGGCAGCATTTTTCATCTGTTAAATAACTGCGAGAAAGGTTTTCTAGAACAAGATAGGCACATAGATATACAATTAGAGACAGAAAACCCAGATAATGATCATAAAGAGGTGAAGAACTTCTTGCTAGGAAATAAGAAACAGAAGAATGATCATACTAACTGCATCAAACAAGAACTCATTCTGGATATAACATATATGAACACAAGAATCAAACATGAGCGAGAAGTGACATGTTACAATATCAAACCTATCCTGAAACATAAACTAAGGTAGGCACACTCCATGATGATTTCCATCCAGCAGCAGCAAATTTTAGATCAAAAGAAAATTAACTTCACTAAATTAAAGAAAAAAAACCTACAGATCTACAAGAAATAAACAAAGAAGTGAACTAAATGCAGTTGCCACGCACAGTATCCAGATCAGGTAATCAATTACTGTCAAATAATAGAAAAAAACACAAGTATATAGTAGATCAGTTACCAAGGAAAATAGAGATATACCTCCTCTTCCTCATCGTCGTCGTCGTCGTCGTCGCTATCATCATCTCCATCGCCGCCTTCCTCCTCGTCCTCCTCTTCTACCCCTTCTTCAGCGTCATCGTCCGCGGCCTGCGCTTGGGGGCGATACCCCTTCGGCGCGACCTCCTCCGCATCATCGTCGTCGTCCCCATCATCCTCATCATCATCACCGTCGTCATCGTCATCATCATCATCATCCAGCTCCACGATCTCCTCCGGTTCCTCGTCGTCCTCCCTTTCCTCCTCCGCACCATCTTCATCCACATCATACACGTCAACTTTGCCGTTGATGGCCTTGATCTCTTCCTCCTTACTCTTCTTTCCCACCTCCATCTCCCTCTCCTCCTTTGGTGCAGCCGCTCCTCCCTTCATCTCGTCCCCTTCCTCCCTCTGATGCAGACCAAAAATTATCCCCAAAAATCAAAGGAAAAAGGGGATCAAAATCAGAAATCAGGGGAAGAAGAAAACAGTGGGAGGAAGGGGTTGGGTTTCGGGGACAACCGGCAACCGGCTCCAGGAACGATCTCAACCGTCCGCGCTCGGCACCTCTACGCGGATCGATGACGTGGGTACCGATCCGACCGCTGAAGAGCACGAACCCGGGGTTGTGCTTCGCTTGCTGACGTCGTCACCTCTCGGGTCTCCCCCCACTCACGTGCTCACCTCCCAGGGCTGACGTCATCGAAACACGAATAGGATTGATCGGGTTGGGGATCAGATACGCTTCAGCTGATCCATCCGCGGCGGTACGCTCACTCGCGGACCCACCGTGTTTCTCATGGGCTCGTGGGCCCGAGCGGAGAGCAGCCGATCAAGTACACTATTCGGACTTCGGCCGACCGAGCCTCGAGCCCAACGTAATTCATCACTGACGTGGCCGGCTGGCAGAGGCAGCGACACGCTTGTCTTAGTGATGGTTTCTGACACGACCATAGAAATAACCATGACAAACTCACCCTTTTCACCTCAAACCATAGGAAAATAACCATTAATATCTCAAGGAGAGAGGGAGACAAGTCTCTCATCGTCTCTCCATTCTCACGTCACCTTCCCGTGTCCTCTCTCTCTCTCTCTCTATGGTCCCTTCGTTGCCTGCAAGCAGCACGTACTTATGTTTTCTGGTCAAGCTGGTGCACTGAAACCCCAAGCGCCTACCGATCTCCGCTTGCAAATGGTTGGCCATCTCGTAGCTACTGCACTCCTTTCCACGAATGGCACCGGTGGCCACCGTCGCCATGAACTCCGCCTCGTAGCACGGGAACGGGTTCATGAGGAAGTACAAGGGATCCAAGAACTTGAGCTTGCCGGTGCTCGTGCCGTAGAACATGCTCGCCCACGACTCCAACGCCACCGGCACGACCTCCCGGCTGATCTCCGCGGCCAGCGGGCTGAAGCGGAGCAGATACGGCTCGCGGCAGGTCGTCCCCTCGGGGCACACCATGAGGTCCCCTTCCTGCAACAGCTTCTTCATCCTCGCAGCGTCCTCCTCCCTGTTCCTCGTCAGCCTGACGGTCCTTATCGGGGAGAACCACTCGCTGATGGGGCTGACACTGTAGGTGGTGGCCGTGACGTGGCGGCGGAGCGCCGCAGAGATGTAGAGGGCA
This sequence comes from Musa acuminata AAA Group, assembly GCF_036884655.1. Lineage (NCBI taxonomy): Eukaryota > Viridiplantae > Streptophyta > Magnoliopsida > Zingiberales > Musaceae > Musa > Musa acuminata. The sequence continues at coordinate 43,593,954 of NC_088353.1, read as the reverse complement.
TCGAGGAGGGTGCGGTGGTTGCAGATGTAGAGCTGGCTGCCGTCGCCTCGCCTCTCCTCCTTGTCGTCGGAGGTGATCAGCCTGGAGTGCATGCCCAGGGAGGCGAGTAGCGGGATGGAGAGGGCGTAGGGGAGGAAGAGGAAGACGAGGGCTCGGGCAAAGGCGAGGGCGAAGCCGAGGGGTAACCACAGGAACATGCAGAGGGTGGAGACGGCGTCCGGCCTGAACGCTATCCTGCCATCATGGAAGACCAAGGGCTTGGGGTACTGTGATCTTGGCAGGGGATGATGGCCTCTTCTCTTCTCAGCTTCTCCCACCAAGCATACTTCCTGTACGAAGAAGAACCATAAGCACGTAATGGATTCATACACCTCATAATTAATATGCACATATACTTCATATCGAGTGGATATGTGATGACTGACCTTACAATGGGTAAAGAGCTGACGCTGAGCAAAATCGACATGGCCAAACCCAATAACTCCATCCTCCATCAACCCAGTGTAGTATCCACCGAACACCTTCAGTTCCCTTCCCAACACCACCTCCACATCCAAATACTCCTTCAGGAAGCCTTCCACCATGACGGTTGGCATGGAGCTGACACAGACCCTCCTCCCTCCTCTCCGCAGCACCTCGAAGCCTTCCAACCCAACCTGCTCCAGGAAGAACTTAGGCAGCATAGCTCTCCCCACCCTGAAGTCCTCCTTCCTCAGTCCAAAGAAGCAGACCATCACCATGATCCGTATCCCCACCTCATGGCTCAGGCAAGAGATGAGAGGGTGCAGAAGCAGGAGCAGTAGACCTCTTAGGAACCCTCCTGCCTCCAATGCCACGAGCATGAAGTAAGGGAAGGTGGAGGAAGTCCTAAGAAGCGCTCCCTCCACATCACAAACTACGGTTTGGCTGGGGAGGCTCTCTAGAGAAGGGTACCTCTGCGATCTCCCATGGTTTGTGTGACAGGTACTTGGCCTCCTTGGCAGAAGGAACCTACACAAAAGGAGGAAGGATTTGAAGAAGTCCTTCAACCTCATACTCTTTACACTAAATGGGTACGATGGTTTGGATATATATAGATATAGAGTTTTGATTGGTCTTGCTCCAAGATTTCAGCCCACCCTTAACCTGTTTGATCTTTGGTCACAGCCGTGGATGCTCGAGGGGCAGCAGAAACACATATGTTGGCCCCATATGGGCCACCACACATTTGGTGGATGAAGCGACTCCGATGAGCGTGCCCATTGGTTCGGCGACGCCTGCAAGACACACACACATCCAACCCTCGTAAGCAAGCACGTGCGAAGTCATCAAGTCTATACATGCACACGCTTTGAGTACGTGTGGAACCATTAATTCATGTACTTCGAACAGATCCAAAGATCGAAAAGGTTACGATAACCTAACCCACAGCCGAGAAAGCAACACATGGCATCACGCTCCATCTTATGCCCCACATCTTAATTAAGACGGAGCAGCAGGCGACCGGTGACAGAAGAACTGTTGAGATCTGTGCGTTACGAGTCTCATCAATGGCTTCCGACTAATACATCAAGTTCCGTGTAAACGAAGCCAAGATTTGGCTACGACTAATCTCCACACACTGTGCGTTCATGTGTTGCAGGTGGTTTCAATCACTGAAATGTACCCTTACAGATGCACACAAACTTCATTCATGTCGTTTGTCTGCTTCCATCACTTGTATCTTTTTCTTCCATTCATTGCGTGCTGACTCTTATTGTCTTGTAATCTCTAACTATACCAACACTATAAAGAAGTACACTCCATAGAGAGCTGTAGTACTTGAGTTCTTGGTGTAACTGGCAAGTTTCCATTTCCAAGAAGCTATGTTCTACTGGGCTCGATCAAAGCTACCTGTATTACTGTAGAAGAACAGAGGACATATAGGTTGGGCCTTGGCATCAGATATGAAACTTTCCTACCTTGCAGCTTCATGTTAATTTTCCTAGAATTTGGCTCTACAGTTTCAGATCAATGATCAAGTGTTTTTGGGGACACAACTCTCATAATATATTGAAGCAGGCTACAATATGTAATCCAGCTAGCAGAGATGTTGGATGTCATCTCTTGAATCTTGACTTGTATAACAATGGAAGGACTATGTATACAAAATCTGATCCCTTCTATCCCAAAACAAAAATTTCTTCTCACTCTGATTTTTCTTCTAATTGCAAGTGGAAAAGCTACAGATGGACTTTGGGCTAGTCTGAAGACTACAACCACCTACCATCTACCATATTAAAATCAACGTCAAAGAACATCAAAACTTCTCGGTATTTAATTAGCAGGAAAAAGACATTAAAATTGAAGCCATATAGTCCATGAAGACATCAAGTACACAGCTGTCAGTCACATTTCAAGGGCTGCAATGTCATGTTCACTATCAAGTGTAAACATAATAAATTAGCATCAAGTCTCCTACTGTACAAATCACAATAGATGAACATAAAACCATTACTCTACCTCCTCAGAAACTTTTATCTTGTGAAAGGTTGGCTGGAACAGGTCAGACTGTGGTGTTTTAGGTCAAATATATATGCTTGTGAAAGAGTGGTTGGCTTTCTGAACTAGAAGGAGATAGTGGAAGACCAAAGAAAGAAGAAAGTAAGCAATAATGTTGTAGAAATTAAGCTGATGTAGACATGCTGAGATCAATTCAATGGAGAACTTTGATGTGGAACTGGCATCTGAAGGTTGAAGATTTCAGCTATCAAGTTTGTACATCAATGTTAGTCCACATGGGTTGATACAGAAGGATTATCTACATTGGCAACAAATGAATGTGTATCACATGCATTAGTCCCTAATATATGTATTCATGGCACTGCAAGCATGCAGTCAATGTCATGGCAATCCCCATTAAAATGGCTGCAGGAAATTTTCAAAAATGGAAGTCAATCAGTTGCAGTTGTTGAAAAATAAGGAGCTAACATTGACTGGGGCAAGCACAAAGCACAACCCACACCTAAATGTATAATTCATTTTGGGGCATTTGGTTGCCTGTAGCAACAACAAATGACAAATAGCACTTCATATAATTGTTTATATATATATATATATATTGCTAATCACAATTATATTTAAGATAGAGAGGATACATAAATCCAATTTTAACGTACAAGCTAATCCACAAGTGCAATATGCAGCCTTTTATAGTGCAAATTCACTTGCAACATAAAAAAGGTCTAGTTGCATTTACATACACTATAGGTGGCTTAGTTATATGCAAATTAAATTATTTGTTGTAAAATGACATGCAGATAGTCCACCTATGAATTACCAAATGCTTTGCTGTCGATCAATGTCTTTCCTTTGTGATTGTGATGACCCTTACTATATACCTACATAAAATCACTGTTGCGCAAAGAAGAATTTGATTATTTCTTTCACCTACAACTTCTTAGGCTTGGCTAAGTGTTCATGATCATCTACATTCTAAAAATTGTTCTTGAAACCTTTTCATGTGTTGAGTATATGGTCTTTTGTGTTAGGATTAATCTAGTTAACTATGAGCCATCAATGTGGCTATGAGATTGAGGTTGAAGTGTTGAAAGATACAAGGTACCTGCAATGGAGTCATAATCATGTTGAAAGCAATGCTTATCTCACCATCTTTTTCTAGTCTTTTTTGAGAGGAGAATGTTCATTACACCTCATCAGCTTCATTCACTAACCTGAATCCTTCAAATTTTAAAGTGTCATCAAATCATAATATAAAGCATCATCTAAAAATCACAGACAACCTTCTTTGTGCCAGCAAACGAGTGCCTATTGTACTTGATTACTTGTAAACTGATGCAACAGATTTTGTTGATACACATGGCTCAGTTTAACTGTGTTCAACACACATGATTTCCTCGCATTACACAACTGAAAGCTAATTTTATACAAACCTACTAGTAATTGTGCATTAAGACAAAATTTTACATTTACTAATTTATGATTTTTTTTCTTCTAAATTTGCAATGCTTGATTCATGTGTGTTTTTACCTTAGTCCACATTTACACTACTACAAAGCTGAGTCTTGTGATAAGGTAAGTTGGTTCTTTTGTGACATAGGTCGAACTACAAAATTAGTTTCTCTACTGTTTTAGAACATGAATTTAATATATTTTTCTTGAAGGAGGATGCGTATGAAATGAAAAAAAATACTGTCATTTAAAAGGTTTTTACAATATATGTTTTGATTGAACATTTTCCTTTGTACTCTTTTCCAATATTCACTTACTCAAGACATAAGACATGTTCATTTACCAAAATGTTGTAGACAAAACAGTCTAGGAAACACACTTGCATGTTATACTCGTTTAATGAAAATAAACGAGGAAACAATGATCCTATTAAAAAAATGTTGTGGATTTTATATAATTAATAATGAAGAAATAATATCTGTAGGATGTGTGTGGACTTAATCTGTCCAGGAAACAAACCTGTCTGTCGGAATGATTTCTGTCATAAGATCCAGAAATGAGCTTAAAGGCAGTATGGTAATGATGCCTACCTGTAAGTTCTTGACAATTCCAAGTAGAATTCAGCGTGAAAGAAATTAATTGCCACAACTTATCACTGTGATGACCCAGGTTTTGCTCGTCTTCTTCCTTGGTGCCAAACTGAGCTGATCTCTTCTGATATGTCATATATTTCTGTTGCATTCTCCAACATAGAATTTGTGAACGATCCCATGAACACCCCAATGAAGCTGCAACCTAAAATCTTCTTGAGACCCCTTAATTTAAGCATTCGTGTCCTTCTAGCATCATCCTGTCTCCCTCTAGCAGCATAGATGTTCGACAACAGCACATAAACACCACCATCATCAGGCCTAAGCTCAACAAGGCGATCGAACGCGTATTCCCCTAGCTTGATATTCCCGTGGATCAAGCATGCACTGAGCAGACTCCCCCACAGCACAGCGTTGTCTCTTCTAACAAAGGTGATGACCCAGGTTTTGCTCGTCTTCTTCCTTGGTACCAAACTGAGCTGATCTCTTCTGACATGTCATATATTTCTGTTGCATTCTCCAATGTAGAATTCATGAACAATCCCATGAACATCCCAGTGGAGCTGCAACCTAAAATCTTCTCGAGACCCCTTAACTTCATAAGCGTTCATGTCTTTCTAGCATCATCCCACCTCCCTCTAGCAGCATAGATGTTCGACAACAGCACAAAGACACCACCATCATCGGGCGTAAGCTCAACAAGGCGATCAACCACGTATTCCCCTAGCTTGGCATTCCCGTGGATCAAACATGCACTGAGCAGACTCCCCCACAGTACAGCATTGTCGTTCGCCATGGACTGCACCAGAAAAACAGCCTCCTCCAAGAATCCAACTCGCCCCAGCACATCAACCATACAACCATAGTGCTCGATTTGTGGCTTGAGCCCATAAACCGCCCTCATTGAATCAAAGCACTGCCTTGCTTGCTCCACCAGACCACCATGGCTGCAAGCGCACAGGACACCAATGAAAGTGACCTCATTAGGCTTCACGGCGTCCCTCTCCATCTGGCCAAATAGCTCCAAGGCCTCCGCTCCATGTCCATTTATCGCTAGCCCTCCTATCATCACTAGCCCTCCTATCATCGCTAGCACTCCATATTCTGGTTGGGCATCTTGTCGAAGAGCTCCCTGGCAGCGTCCGTATCACCTGACTTCATGTACCCATTAATCATCGCATTCCATGTAATTATTCCCCTTACGGGCATTTCATCAAATAGGCATCTTGCACGATCCAGAAGACCGCAGCTCACGTAACCCGAGAGCATACAAGTCCACGAGGCGACATCCCGCTCCTGGCTCAAATCAAACACCAGGCGCCCCAGGTCGTCCCTTTGGCACGCGCAGTACATGTAGATCAATCCATTGGTCGAGAAGCTGTCACGGTCGACCGCCCACTTGATCATGAGGCCATGCAGCAGCTCGCCGGCCTCGCGCGCGGCGACGCGGGCGCAGGCCTTGAGGAGGGAAGGGAAGGTGCGGGCGCTCGGCCTAGCGCCGGAGGAGAGCATGCGGCGAAAGAGAGCGAGGGACGAGGCGGGGGAAGGGGAGTCGGCCAAGCCGCCAAGGATGCAGTTCCAGGCAAAGGTGGTCGGGTGGGGCATTTCAGATAACAGCTTGCGGGCGTAATGAGTGCCGCCGAGCGGGAAGGTACGCGAGACACGAAGGAGCTCGGCGGCGGCGAAGGGATCGTCGAAGAGGCGGTTGCGGAGAATCTGGGCGTGGATTTGGAGGAAATGGGGCACGGAGGTGCATGACGACTGCAGGAGGGAGAGGCAGAGTGGGCGTGTTGGCGGCGCAGGCAGCAGGCAGCAGGCAAGGTAAGGTGATGGGCATGCAACTGCAATGTAGTAGTAGTTCCAATGACGGTGGGAAGCGACGGCAGCTATAACTTGTGTTCATTGTATTCACTTCATGCCTTCGGGCTGTCCTAATAGACCAAATGGCATACAAATAGTGAGATACTAATAGACTTTAATATCTTTATCCTTATATTTTCAAAAACTATATTAAAATTCATATACTTATAAAAACATAACATTTAACCTTATTTCTATTCATGTCATTGATTCTGTAAATAAAAATATCATAAGATTTATCACTAAATGACTCCGTCTCACTTCGATTTACGACTGAGCACGTACAATATTTTCGTCAATAAAATTATCGTGAAAAAAAATAAATTTAAATATTTCACTTTTATAAATATACAAATTTCAATATAACTTTAAAAAATATAAAAATTAAAATAATAAATATAACTAATTAATATTAATCGTCAGATTCCACAACTCTCATTTTTTTTCAACTCACATACATTGACCCTCTTGATATTAGCAATCTAAAACTCAAAAAGTTCATTCAAATCCAAACTTGGAGCTCAATCCGGGAATACTGCGGCAATCGAAGATATACAATAGCACAAAGAGATGCATTCTGTGTCATGTACAATACAACCAGTGGTTCCATTTGTTGTGTAAAGAACATAGCAATTACACAGTGGAGTTGCCTCTTGATAGTACAACATTTTGAAAAGGTTCATGGCAGTGTTTTTTCTCTCTGTAAAGCTGAAACATGGTGCTAGCAGCAGTTGCAGACGAGGTAAACACTCCCCCCACAGACCTTCTAGCCCAAGGCTCTCAACTCATTAGATATACTGTCATTTAGGTTTACTGCCTCGACGCCTTGAAACATTTCCTGATCTTATGACCGAATTCATGCAAGCCTTACTGACGCAATCTTCTTTTATGCAGAAGAATCTGAAATCACGGACACCGTGCAGGGCTTGATCCGAACATCATGCAGCTAGCTACATTCTTGCTGAAGGACCTGAAGCCGATTGCTAATCCCTTGACCGAACAGAATGTGCTCCTAAAGCGACAAAAGCTTCATTCCCCATTTGAGGTTGGTTCAAAAATAATGGCACATAATCTAGTCAGGCTCATTCCTATCCTGAAAGCTAGCTTTTGCAGTAGTCTGTGTGGTTTCACCGACACGCTGCATATGAGACTGGACGGCGTGTTGTCTCTGCAAATCTTTAAATCTTTCTATAAGTTCTTGGAATGTTGGTCGACATTTTGGTTCACTGTACAAGACAAAAAAACAAAAAAAAGAGAAAACGTCATGAGGGATGATTAAGGAAAGTATGGCAGTAATCATATTAAGATATAAATGGACAAGGAAAAAACCTATGCCAACAACTTTCGATTATGGATACCCATTGTGGGTTCAAATCTTTTGGGAGATCCAACCTCTGATTCATGAATCCCACAGCTGCGATGACCTGGGTACAAAAACTATTGAGGTATTTCTGAAAGGCAGTAGTAACTCAACACAGGACTAAAGGATAAACTTGTTAAAAACAGCAAAATTGTCAACCGATGTCATTTTCCAAGACAAAGTAGGTGAATGAGCCTTTTGATGCCATGATGTGAATGATAGGAACAACTATTAGTAAAGTTGGTAGATGCGACAAGAGAAGTTCGACAACACAACACAATTTGTGAGACCAAGATTAATCTTTTATCCATGCTACATTCCCAGTTTTCCACTATCAACCAGGAATATTTATTTGAATGTCATCATAACCCTGACTTTCATAAGAATAATTATTTACAATAAGAAAATGATGAAACTAATATAACGTCAAATTCATTTTGCTGGCAAAGTGGCTCAGAGATAATGGAGATATATCTCATCAAACATTTAGAGAGGCCGATAAACCATCTTGATACAGATCCACTAGAAACCATGATCATACACCACTTTCAAATATACAAAACCTAAAGCATTATCGAGAATCAACAAATGAAAACCACTATAATGTATACTTCTACAAAGCGGTAATTACCTGCATTGAATTGAAATTATCCCAAGGGATTTTCTCAGTGACAAGTTCCCACAGTATCACCCCATAGCTATACACATCTGACCTATTTTTCCATAGACCAAGAAGAAGTGCTTTTATTTCTTTAAAGAATCAAATAAAATACCAATGTAAATTATGTGGTAAAATAAAATTAGCATCTGAAACATACTTCTCATCTGATCGTTCATTTCGAAGAACTTCGGGAGCCATCCATTGTGGCTAAAAACCAGGAAACACAACATTCTCAGCATCATGAATAATCAAAATCTCAGAAGACACCATTAACCACTATGGGTTAACAAGAGAATATCAGGATATTAGTACCGTTCCCTTCCCAGATTTGGTGGTCAAATAAGTTTCGTGCTTCAAACGTGAAAGACCAAAATCTCCAACCTGTTTTCCATAAAGAAATTAGTGAAGGATAAATTGTTTCTGTTCAGGTGACGTATGAAACTGATATTTAGAAATAGATGCCACCTTGACGGTCCAATTCCTATCAACCAACAAATTTGATGACTTCAAATCACGATGGATGATAGGAGGGCTACAATGATGTAGATAATTCATTCCCCTTGCCTGTCAGAAAGTGAGAACTGTTGCAATCAACTAAGCTCATCTGAAACAATTACGACATGAAAATTTTCTACAAGAGTTTTTAAATATTTTTCTAACGGACAGAAAACTTAATTTGGGGAATCTAGTAAAAAAATATAGAAAAGGAACATGTGAGGGAGGTTTTGAATCTACAAACCAATGCAACTCTTCAACTCTATTTCAACGTTTCCTGGTAACAAATAATGGTGGTTATGCATCTGAAAATTGTTGCACCTCTTTAACTCTGCTAGGGCAATCCCTTTTACTAAATTTTGGTTAAAAAATGATATATAATTGACAGTAACAAGGGCTAAGAAGAAGTCTGGTAATTTAATATCTGTCTATTTGGTTAGAACAATTTTCTTCTAATCCTCCATCATGATAAAAGAGATTTACAGAACCTCCAGCTTGAAATATTTTGGTAGAAACAAAAGGGCTCATCTCAAAACAGTAATGAGAGATGATGAATGACTTCAACAATTCAATTTTGACATTATATTGTCTAAAATACCAGACCAGAATGATGTTAATATAAACCAATAGGACAGCCCATGTTACACCAAGAATAAAAAATATGCTAATGACACTCGATACAGGATGTTGCTAAAGAAAATTAATGTTGCCTCTTTCATCGACAAGCCTCAACAGTATTAATGATAGTTCACATCTACAAGTAAAACAAAAAACAAAAAGGAGTATGTATGTTGTGTAAATTTGCTTATGTGCTGCAGCAAGCTGAGATCCTCTTTTTCTACTCTATAGCTATATTGAGCCACATAGATCCACAAAACATTGTCTCTTGCCTTAAATAGACACTTAGAAACACCAATTGTTAAGACTCGTTCTTGACCACCAACTCCTCCTCTGTGAGGGCTATTGCTGCAACCCACCATTCTGAACCTTGCTTAACCAACTTATGAGATCAACAACACCTTCTCCAGCTCATTAGCAAAACACCACCCAACTGACACCAATCGATATTCCAGCAACATTTGGCTCCTTTTGGTACATCCTATTCACCACAATCCACCTTCAGTCTACAGGGTCCTCCAAAACATTTGGCCTAAATTACTTAACTCCTACACTATCTTGAGACATCCAACTCAAGGTGATTTACCTTCACCAAATTCTTTCTCTCATCTTAATCTATTTTTCGGAACAAATGAAAATAGTTATATGGATTTTAATGATGCATTGCTAACTCTATCTGTGTGTTGCCTATATGGTACCTTCCCATAATTTGATTCATGTAGAATCAACATTCCACCCTTTTAATGTTCATATGAATGTGTATAGTAAAGCATAATGCCTGCAATATCTTGTGAGGTTTTATGTGGATACAATTAGATTTACATGGAGATAGAAATACTAAACCTGTATATTTTGGATTGAGGAACTATACTTACAATATCGAGAGCCATGTGAATTCGCCTTCTCCAGTCTAACTTTGTTGTGTTTCTTTGCAGCAAACGGAACAGACTTCCACTGCAATTGAGATAGGATGAAAATGTAAAACTAGTTATTGAACTAAGAAAATTAAATACTGATTAATATGTTTCTTTCAAAATTATATATCTCTCCATCTAAAGTAAATGGATATCTCAAAAGACCCAAAAAACCTCTCTAAAAAATAGGACTACATAAGTCGAAGGATTCTTACAATATATACTAAACATTTCCCTATATGTAGTTATTAGATAAATTGATGACATCCTAGACATCAATCTAAGTGCAATTTAAACAAAACAATTGGTAGATAATTTACTACTATGACCTAAAGTATGCATTATAAGGTGTGTTTCACTTCAATCTTCCACCGATAGAAAAAAAAAAAAAAAAAAAAATCCTTTTTCACTCTTAGTACATCCCAAAAGAAGTGCAGTGCGAGATGAGATGTAACTGCCATCTACATAACCATACAACCAATGCATAGTTCAGGGAAAGGAAAAGGAACTAGAAATACATCAGCTGAGTCATTATTACTTACAATAAAATATTTAAATATTAACTTTTCGGGATGTCTCCATGATCGACACAAGCCATTGCCAGTCAAAATATGTCAAAAAATTGGCCTAGCCATGCCATAAAATAATTGACACCCAGATAGCTCAACAAGAACCATATACCAGCTGAAACTTCAATCTTTGTAACTAGTTGACTACAATCACACAAGAAAACAAGTGGAACAAAAGACTGTGTCATTGTGCCATGGTGATGTTTCTCCCTTGCTACCTAGATGTCCAGGGTTCAAATCACAGAAATAGTACATCTGCTTACAAGACTAAGGCTGTGTACACTAACCCTCCGCAAACTTTGTATTGACACAAACCTTGTGCTAGGGCACTCTTCTTATAAACCATTTCTTAAAAGGATAATTAGAAAAAAGAACTCATTGTGAATCCTAAATGAGAGTTAAGTTGTTGTCCCACATGCATTTAAGATGAAATTTCAGTGAAAGTCAGCTAGAAGATCATCACATAATGTGACAACCGACATGTGGGGTGATTTTGCTGTGGATTGACATACTTCAAGTGGTGCAGAAGTATCCTTGCCAAATACATGGCATTAACAAATGAATATTATTTGGACCTTTAAATGCCAAAATATCTGTCTTGTTTTGACTGGGCACTTCACAACCTAAATTGTTCTTGTTTACATTCTAGTTTTGACTAAATTCTCAGGATTAATCGGAGAATTCCTCGAATATTCACTAACTTGCTAATTAAATTTCTACTTAAGGTTATTCACATTCCTAATTATAAGGGAAATTATCTATAATGCCCACATTAGTCTTCCTTCGGAATGAGATGTTAAGTGTTATATGAGCACAAAGGTCGATGTCCTGCCACTAATAACTTAAAACACATGGTTAAAAGTTTGTCATCCAAATTACTAGGTTAGTGGGTCTAATGAGATTAGTTGTGGCAATTGGTACCAGAGGAACTTTTACAGGTCTCTCTTGTAGGCCAACATGTCTTAATATATGGATTCCTCAAGTTAGATCCCAAGATTGTATGCACTGATTGGTTCCAAATCGATGCTGGTTTCAATAAATATAAAAGGCTTGATGGTCCTACCATTGGTAACTTGGACCTGAGTATTCTGGTCTACATGACCAAGACTTGTCCTGTCCAAGTTATACGCGTGGTCTATTGAGCAAAGTAAAGTTAAAATCTTGTCTAGTCACCATTTGTTTCTGTGAGTAGCAAACCTAGAAGATTGTTGTTCCTTTTTTTTTCCAGGAAAAATGAAAACTATATTAGCTTTTAAAAAATAAAGACCTATTAAGGTCATCACAAAAAGTGGACGTAAAACAGCAACCCAATTGACTACTTGATTGCATTCCCTAAAGCAGTGAATGCAAGAAGATTATTGTTATTAATAAGCCACAATACCTTGCTAACTTTCAGACCACACCAACATGTTTAAGAAAATAGAAAAGCCAATATCCAGATGAAAATGATGCTTATATTGTTTTTATCTAACTTTACAAAAAAAAATCAAGAACCAACCGTGGAAGAAATTCTGTCACAATGCAAAGACGATGAGGAGAAGTAACTGCACCCATAAAAAGTAGTATATTTGGATGCCGTAGCCTCTTCATCAGTAGCACCTTGTAAGATAAAGCAATGTTTAGATAGTATGCAATGTGAAACATTCAATTACAAATTCACAGAAAAGCATGCCAATGAAATTGATGATACAATCTGGAAAAGGGAGACCCGTTCCCTTTACGTCAATGAAAAACATATATAAATTGTAAGCTATCAATTTAGAGAAACAAATATATCAAACCCTCTAGTGTTCTAAATTCACAAAGAGCAATGCAGGCAGAGATTTTATTGAAACCTAAAAAAAGTATAAAAAGTATATAGAAGCCAATATTCAAAGGCAGGCTAAAGCATAAGCTCTGAGAGCTTCTGCTTGGTAATCTATGCATTACATTTGCAAATTTAACTAAGCATTCACAAGTATAATCTGATTGGTAATCTATAGCAAATTTAACTAATCTAGTATTGCACTGCATTTGCATATCTCTGAGGGATTTCAACAGCACACTTTAGTTTCAGAATCTGTGATGCAAAGATAGCTTGCCAAAAGACATATGAGGTTGGCAAGCATGATAATTTGCCAAAAGATCCTAGAAAGTTGGTAGGTTAAATAAGCCCATGAATTTCTGAAAGTCAACAAAGCTATTAAATATATTGCAGGAGATTATAGAGGGAATTTAGATTATCTTTACAACTGGGGCAAGAGGGAAACCACTTAGATCTATAGGAATAGATAAGCTGTAAAACTAAATAAGAAAATCATAAATCATTGGTAAAGTATCTTCCCAGCACACACTTATTTTCAAATTTTGTTAGCTATCACCCAGTTAAATTGGTGATGCAATCATGAAAGGGGACCAAGAAGGAGATGGAACCTCCAAACAAGGTGAAGAAGGGAAGTAAAACCTAGGATACATACATATTTGAGTACATAAGAGAACAATCTTACAAGATACATATAAAAAGTTAGTATAATCACTACCTCTTGTCTAAATGAAAGTATAATGTCATCAGAATATTCCTGCTTTGAGAATACTTTAATGGCCACATCCTGCAAGAAAATAATAAATATTTTTAACTCCATAACAAGACGCACATGGCAGTTTGAACATCAAATCTATCCATGACAAGTCCACGTAATCAATTAGTGAAATATCTATTGTAAGAAACCGAAAGGTCTATCTTTAAGATTAGACAAGACAGTAGTCATGATAACTTAACCTGTACTTTTCAATGTTTCCTTATTAGGGAGAGGAGAATAATATATAACATGCAAGAGGCCCCTAAGTCAATTACTAAGTGATCTTTCATCTCTGTGAAATTTGCTGGTCGCTATTGATCCCTTCTAAATTATAAGGATATACATGCACATACGTTGCTGATTCAACTATTGTTGAAATATGATGCTGCAACATCATCCAACCATTTGCCAAAAAGAGGAACCATTAGTATCAAGCATAGGGAAAACATCAATGTCCAAAGACTCATTCTTTGGGCAGCTTAACGGGGGGCAACCAGTGAAGACCTGTGGACATGGAATACAGAAATATACATGCTAGTTCACCTTATATCGACAGTAAATTAGCACTTCCATTGCAAGCTCTATTGCATCTAGCACTAAAACCTCCAACGGGGTTCCTAACTAAAACTTTAACAGACAGGCATTTAATCTTTTAGCAATTGGTGGCATTTGATATATCCCCTTTTACCACTTTTTTGGGCCAGTATACATAACTGGCTAACTTGAGGGATCCTCGGATTAGTATATCAAAATATGCCATTCAGTGACCGCTAGAAAATTCAAGATGAATGAATTCTCTTTCACATATCTAGTACGAGTCAACCCCGTTGAAGCTAGATTAATGGTGACTTTAGCTGGTGACAATTTCATGGAACATGCTTAACTTGCCATTCTTGAGAATAAAATCATAAACAAGACTGAACTACAGCAAAGGCCATAAATATCAACATGGTTGAAAAAAGAAATACAACGAGAAGCTAAAACCAGAGAACAAGCATACAGCTAATTAGAGAATAATCATCGAAAAGCAACCGATGTGGCAAACTCCTTTCTCTGTTACACTAAATGAAAAGCACAGGAGAAACTCACCGAGCCATACCATAGAGCATGATATACAGTTCCACAAGAACCTGCGGAAGCAGAAGACAATCACAGTAAGAGACAAGCGAACAGAATTGATGACAGCAATATCCTCTTAACTATTTAGTGTTATAGGATTGATCATCCAGGAAACAACAATTAGGCAGTAGGTCCCTGAATAATGTTAATCATGGATGGTGTTAGAGAAGTTGCTTGGTGGTGGACATCCACGTACAAATGTACATGCAAAAAAATCTGATTATTGCATTAAGACATCTGACATTATTGGAAGGAATTCTGAAGCAAATACTATCATGTTATTGCGAGAAGAAGATGATTACCTTGACCTATTTGTTCTCCAATTGTAAGGTCTTCCCATAAGATCTCATAATCTAAGCAATCAGTATCCACATCTACTTTGTGAACAGCACTGCTGCCAGTGCTTCCACAGCTGCTAACGCTGCTAGTGCTATTGACATTAAGAGATGACCAGGAGCCTGAAGCTTCATTATTTCCTGTCCGATTGTTTTCAGTTGGTTGATTTTCTGTTTTTGTACCAGACTCAGATACCTTTGGATGACTGTAGTCATTTTCATGATCACCATGCAACCATGGCCAAACAAATCGATTCTTTGCATCATTACCCCCCTGCTCATGTGCTTTCCAGGGCCATAATATCCCCTTACTGGAAAATAATGCCTCTGTCTTGCTTATGATCTTGTGAATGCCTGATTTTCCTTCATCTTCGTCATTATTTACTTTTGTTGCTTTGCCAGGAGACTTTTCCTCCAGCACAGCAGAGGGCTTCCCAAAGGCACAGAGTGGTGCCTCTCCTCTAGGTGTGCTAGCTCCACTGGAAGCACCATCCTCCTTATGGTCGGATGAAATTTCATCGTGATCAGAACACTGGCTATCTCTAGTTCCAATTTCACGTTCGGTATTGTTTTCGCCTGGCTTTATTCGAGAACGGACTTTGTTTGTAACTTTAGTGGCCTGCTTATGTGATTTAAAAATCAGAAAATAGCAAACTAGAAAATAAATTAATAATAGATTGGGGAAAATCCTCTAAACTGAAGAATGCTCATAAACACTTCTATGACATATCAATTTAATGCAATCTTCTGGTTCATCAAATTGCAAACGTTACACTTACAAGGTTGGAAATTTTGGATGCAATAGCAATTTGGAGGGGTTGTTGGGGATCGGAACCACCATTACTTGTAAAACCTTTTCTTATGCGACTTGCAGTGCTGCTGACAGAGGCTTGCGACTTGGTAGGGATTGGGGGAGATGCCAAGTCCTGAAAGGACCTTGAATCACTAGAGACACAAATGATACCCACCAAGCTACCGTCATCATCATAAAAGGGGGTGTTTGTGGTGATAGCCACAAAACATTCTCCTAACTTGTTTTTCATAGGAAGCTTTCCAGTCCAGCTCTCCCCCATGGTTACACGTCGAACTATGTTACTAGCAATGTTGAAATCATGGGCATCAACAAGCAGCTCAATTGCATTCTGACCAAGAGCTTCTGATGCAGTATAACCATAGAGATTTGCCGCTGATCGGTTCCTACAAAATCAAATACGATCATATAGAAGACTCTTTGTGGATTAACCACAAAAGCTTCCTAATTTATCATATTTATAAGCCAAAAGGATCACACCCTTGTGTGTCCACCAAAATTCAAATACTTGACAGAAACAATAAGACTAACAATAATGTAAATATCATACTCGTAACTTATAAACGCCACCTGGAGAAGACTTATGCAGCACCTTTTATGATAAAGAATGACCAAAACAGGTATAGCCCCAAGGAATATGAAAACAGAAGGAAGAGATTAAATCAAATTAAGACACCAGGGCGTGTACCAGTAATCTGACATCACGAAAAAAGCAGAGGAAGTAAGAAAGAACCAATGCAGTATTGCTTACTGATGATACTTCTTTCTACATTGTCTGGATGTCACATATACAAGTAACAATTCTAAATCAATGAAAAAATATCTACAAGACATTTTAGTACTATTATGAAAATGCAAGACACCAAGGGTTTGTTTTACTTTTGTTATCTACCTAAAGGCAATCTTGAGATCAAGTTCCATCTAGATCTTCTTCACAGTTCAGCTATGTGAACTTGCTAGTCAGCAAGTAATTTTGGTTATGTCTGGACTCAATGAATTGTTTAAGAACTTACCAAATTTTTAATCACAAACTTCTCTGGTTTCCAGATGCAATGAATTTCTGATTGCTAAAGTGCATGTGAGCTCACATCTTCTACGAACACCAACTGGCTATCTATTAATTCACCTGGAAAGAATCAAGCATTCTGCTCTTAAATGTACTGTTGTAACTACTGCACACATTTCAACAAAATTAACTGCATGCCTTTATTTTATGAAATGCAGCTTCACCAGTGCAGATTGCATAAATTCAACAAGGAATGTCAATGAAATAGGTTGTGTCCACGGACTCAACCCATTCAACTGATGTACTGACGCACTAAAGAATGGGCACCTTCGAGTGCTTTTATGCAATACAAAATAAACATATTTAAAGCAGAGGGACTATCGTCAAGTTCTTCAGTTTGTCGATTTCATGAGAAGAGGCCAGGGTGAGAAAATTGTATTCCCAGAAAACAAGATTCCAGGAGTAGTGTAATTGATTCAAAGACCAGAAATGAATCTTCGGATCAGGCTTTGTTAAGATAGGTTCAGTTGATCGAAATTCAGAGAGAAAATGCAAGTTAAAAAATTAAAGAAAACTAAGAGAAGAAGAAACAGAAAAGGCAAACGTAAAACCTATATCACTGCTGACGTTTGCTGACCAGTAATTAATGTGTAAATCATAAGTAGGACACAGGCTACCACAATCATTGTACAGAGACAATAAGTTTGATCATGGTAAAGCAAGTGATCTTAAAGAAGATTACTTCGGATGACTTGACAAACACCCTTAGAAAAAATGGATGCTAATGCTTGATAACTAAGCACAGTATACCATTTGAATATTGTGCATGGTCCTTCTCACCAGAGCTTTCAGTTTGTCATATCCATTCATTGCTTTTACCATTCCAAAACCAAAACACTTGTGGATCATGAAGACGACCTTATCCAACTATAAGACATGCTTGCAGGGTTCTACTTAAGCATTCACCAAGCATCAAATTCAACATAAGCTCAACCAGAATAAGGCAATGCTCTGAACCATCAAATCACGCCCATAACCAATGTATCGAACAGCTATCATGCAACTCGGTAAGATATCATGGATCATAAGAGACTTAACTGGAGTAATCAACCGCCAGCAACACAAATAATACGAGACCTGATTGACCAAAGGATCCCAAAAGAAAACAGAACCATCTGATAATAAAGAGCAGGAAATGGTCCTTGAAGAACAGAGAAAAGCAAGCATGAGCAACTGACCAATAAATAATCCTGCCCTCGAGATCGAATATGTGGACCGACTGCCCCATAGATTGCAAAATGTTCAGGGACTGTCGCTCCGAGAGACCGATATCAGCCGCGTGATCGGCAGAGCCGGTGGCTACCCGGCTCTCCCGCTGCAGCCTCGACGAGTGTCCGAAGGAGCTTGAGCCCCTTCCCCAGGACGACGGAGCCCCATCGAGGCCTCCGCTATTCCTCCTCTGCGGCGGCGGCGCCGTCCTCTGCGGCGACACCGAGTGGGACCGACCGCGGTCCGATCGACGCGCGCCGCCCTCATCCGCGGGCATCAGCCTCGACATCTCCAGCTTCAGGCGGGCTTGCCCCGCCTCCAGCTCCTGGATCTTCTTCAGCAGCTCTTCTGCTGGGGTTTCCATGCCCCCTCCCGCAAAGGCGGCTCCTTTTCGCTTCGCAAGGGGAAAAGAACCAGCAACGGTGGCAGCGATGGGAAGAGGAGGAGGCGGAGAGGGTTCGTCAGCTGCCTCTTGAATCCTCGAGCGGTGGAGAGTGGGTACTCTGCCTCAAAGATGGCTCCTTTTTTGGATCAAAGATGCCTCCTTTTTCTCTCTGTTTGGCCCCCTTTGCCTCTGCTTTCTCCCTGTGATCTCTATCCCCCTGTGGGCCTCTCCCTGCCTTTCTTTAACCAAAACTCTTCCTATATCCTATGAGTTTGCCGCTGTTGCAAGTGGGTGAGTAGCTCCAAAGCCACAATTTTTCCCCTCGAAAGAACCCCCAAAAAACCAAGAGCTTTTACATTTGCATGTTTGACTCTCCTCGTCACTCCAAATTACCAGCCTCGTCGACCCCTTTCTCTGCTTCTTCATCTGCTTGTGCCGCCTTTGGAATTCACTGTGCAGAAAAAGTCGTGACATGCTACCTCAAAAACACACAAAGAAATCAGTGGTTGGCCATCAAATTGCAAGTTGAGGTATTGGATAATGGGAAGTTTCATGTCAAGGGCCAGACAAGACTGTGATGTAATTGATGTTACACTCAATACACAGTTTCGAGTTGGGGAAGTCATTCCTTATTTAAAGAGAAAACAAAGCATGTTGTGAGATGAACAAAATTGTTTATTAAAATGCATTATCACGAAAAATAAACATTGTCCAAACGGAAAATGAGCAAATATAAAATATATTTTTTATATTATTTTTAAATTTATTATATGATATATATATATATATAATAGAATCGAAATCGGATCTCAAACCGTTCGGATGTGGTTCGATTAACTTCGAACCGATATCGTTAGATCCAAGGTTCGCAATACTGTATCGTACCGGAGTTTCGACCTGGGCTCGGTACCGGTACGGTACGGTATACCGCTCGGTACACCCAGGTGTACCGAACGATATATTCAGGCGTGCCGAGCACTATAGCAGTGCTACACTGCTACAGTATCGGAACGGTAACATATGGTCCGCGTACCGGAAGTCTAACGGACCGGTACTGCAAACCATGGTTAGATCCGGAATTAGAATCATATCTACTGGCGCACATTAATGCATATTGTTTGTCTCTTTTTGAATTTTTTTTTTCTTTTATTTTTATCTCACAATATAAAGTAAAAGAAAAAGAGTATTTAATTATGGAAAATTGGTTACTAAAATTCTTAATTTGTGATGCTCGTAATTTGGTGAATTTTTCCTGTCCATTCGTTGATCCAAACAAAGAAAAGCCTAACTAAGAGCGGGAGAGGAGGGAGGAGTCCATTTCAAGGTTCTGTTATTTAACCTACGGCTACAATTCACGGGCCAACGCTATTTATATGGGAAGCAAGAAGGCATCTCTCGGAAGCTGTCCACAACCTAACAGCCCATACCACCCCTTCTCCGGTTCTTCCTCCGCCACCTTCTGGCCTCCGTTCTCGCCACTGTCACCATGAGGCCGGAAACCCATCATCTCCTCCTTGTCGCCCTCTTTTCGTGCGTGCTCGTCCCCGCGACGGCTGTCTGCGTCCCTCGCAATTCCTCCAACTCGATCTATCATGCCACGACCTCGCCGCCGGCCTTCGTCGTAAATTACGGTTCGTCCTCCCGGCCGTCGCCGACGCCAGCTAGTTATCAGCCTTCCTTGTCCCCACCGCCATCGCCGCTTTCGCCAGCCAAATATGTGCCCTCCTCGTCCCCGCCACCGCCGACGCCAGTCAGTTATCAGCCGCCCACCTCGTCCCCGCCACCGCCGACGCCAGTCAGTTATCAGCCGCCCACCTCGTCCCCGCCGCCGCCAGTCAGGTATCAGCGCATCTCATCCCAGCCGACGCCAGCCGGTTCTCTGGGCTCCACGTCCCCCTCGGGCTACTCCTCGCCGTCCACCCAGCTCCCCATCCGCGACGCCGTCAGCGCGTTGTGCAGCAAGACCGACTACCCCGACGTGTGCAGCTCGACGATCCAGTCTTTCCCGGCCCTAGTCGGGCCCGTCGACGCCGCCGTGATGCTGAAGCTGCACATGAAGGCGTGCCGGGAGAAGGCGCAGATCGCGCAGTCCCAGGTGTCCGCGCTCGTCAGCCACCCCGGGGCGAGCTCCAAGTTGGCGAGCAGCCTCCAGGTGTGCAGCGACATGTACGACGATGTGTTCGACAGCCTCGACACCGCCGCGGACGCGATGGCGTCTCACGACAAGGGCACGCTGGACAGCATGCTCAGCGGCCTCATCTCCGACTTCTCGACGTGCGAGGACGCGTTCACGGAGGATTCCATAACCTCACCGATGGCGGCCGTCGACGACCGACTCACCAAGTTGGCTAGCAATTGCCTGGCCTTCTCTTCTTTGCTCTGAACATGTCGACCTCATCAAACCTACTTCCTCCTCCTCGATTAATCTGGTTATCGCTTCCTTGTATACGGAGACATGGGGGAAACCTCGGAGTTTGAACCAACAAGATGAAGCTTTTCTTCTGATCATTCTGCGTTCACCAACAGTGTTCATGGCCAAATTGCTGGCTTCTTGTTTCTTGCTTCCTCGTTCCAGCGAGGAACTCGGCTGCCTCCTCAACGCCACATGTTGCGTTACAGAAACATCAGATCTAATGCCTCATACATCGGTGATAATGATCGTCAATCTCTCTGTCTCTCTCTCTCTCTCTCTACGCTGTGATGTATATGTAGACCTGTCTTCCGCCCTGAATATTTTCAGGGTGACGTGGGCTTCTCCGATACTCCAATTCAGTTCATATAGACCACCTGTCTTCCGCCCTGAAAATTTTCAGGGTCACGTGGACCTGTCATCGGATGACACGTAGGACAACAAGGCTCGGTAGGTGGCCACGTTAAGCTAAAGAATCAAATCAATTATTTTTTTTGTCTAAATCAAAAATCGAAAATTAAAAATAATGGTTATTTTATCACAAAAAAACTCTAATAAATTGATCATATATGTTATTAAAAAATCTTAATTTTTATAACTAATTATCATAATTTAAAAAAAAAATACTAGTCATCTTCAAATCATAGCCTAATGATTCTAAGATGATTAATATAAAAAATTATGTAATCAAATCATTTTAGTAAAAGACTGAGAATATTTTCGTCTCAGTTGGAAAAAAAAATCCTCAGGTAAAAATGAATATTCATTCGATAAAAAGATAATATTATAGGTTTTCTGATAAAATACTAAAAAATAACATAAGAATATTATTTTTGAGTAATATATAAATTGAAAGGCAGAGATTCCCCGTTTCTATCTACTCACGTGAAATCCACCGTTCGTGCTGCCATGTGATGCGACAGGAAGCTCCTCCTGCTTTCCAGGTCACCTGCTCTACGAGCTTTGCACAGAGAGAATCCCAAGCTCCAACATAGCACTAAACTCTACCATAGAGAGAGAGAGAGAGACGGAGCAAAGAAGACAGCATATATGGCGGAAACAACACATCAGCAGCAGCAGCGTCATGCCTGTATCGACCCAAAAGTCCGGGTTTTGGGGAAGAGGGGAACCCGGGCAAAGGCGTCGTCCGACGCCGTCTCCTCTATTTCGGAGAACCCAACCCTAACCCTATCTCTTCTCCACGATCGTCCCTTCTTGCTCCCATCCTCGCTCTGCTTCTTCCCTGTACCCTCCTGCTCGTCTTCCTCTGCGGTGCGGCGGATTTGGATTTATAGTTTCTGCTTTCGCCTCGGAGGCAAGGGACTCTCTTTCTCTCTGTTTCTATAGATTGAGGTCCTTGTGTTGTATTCCGTGTGTGTGGGTCGGGTTACTGAAAGATGGTTCGTCTTGGGTTTGATTCGTGTCGCCTGGGGTTTCCTTCGGTTCCTGTGGGAAATTTGCGTCCGGGCGCTTTCCCTTCGTGTTTGGTGTTGCAATGTGCTACACGAACTGTTGTTCTATTGCTCGATCTCTGGGTTTGATGGTCTTGGCAACAAAGTTCATCGACTTGGTATGCCATTGTCTTGCGTGCAATCGGTTTGCTTATGCTTGGTTTTGATCTTGATCAACATGTAATTTTAGCTTCTGAGCACTGCTCATGTCCTTTCTTTCGTGTCTCTGGGTATTAGCCCTTTCATTGGTGTTGTGGATTATCGATTTTGTTGCTTGCGGATCCCTTGGCTTCTTATGACTTCTTTAGCGCTTGCAAAGCTACTCCTTTATGCAGGAATTGTTTTCGCAACTGATATAGCTCTGCTTTTTGATGTACTGCTGACATCCAGATAGGAAGAAGGAAGGGAGTGTGAGATACTTTGATCCTCTAAGGTGCGTTCTTTCTAATGGAGGGATTTGGTTGTCCTAGATTCATTGGATTAGATACTGTGGTGAAGAAGCGGAGAAGTGCACGGCGTCCACGGCCAAATGCCCAGTTGACTTTTGACGCTTGTAATATATCACCTCTACTCTCTGCTCCATCGTTAAGCAATTCAAGAAATTTCTCAACTGATGATGATGGAGGCAGTGACACCTTCTTCCGAAGGAAAGAAGTTTATCTCAATGGTCCTTCTCCGAGAAGTTTAGCTATCAATTTAGCACCTTCAAGGAAGGTCACAAAAGATGACAAGGCACTTCAGGAATTAGGTGGGTACTCTGGTGGTGGTACCTCGAGAGGTGGCCATCTTTTGGATTTGAAATATTGCGGCGAGGGTATCCTTGCCCCAGCTAAGTGGAAAAGCACTCACAAAGTTAATGAAGCAATTGTGATGCAATCAGGTTCCCCGGATACTGGTCTGGAAAAGAGAGGGGAGGACTGTGGTATGGATCATCTAGGAGAAGCTTATCACATAACATCTGAGAGCAAGCTGAGAAAGGTGAAGCTCAAAGTTGGCGGAGTCACACGCACAATACATGCAAAGTCTGATCTGCAGTCAAGCAGTGATAAATCTTCTCTTGCAAAAACCCTGCAGTTTCTAGAGGCCCCTCGGCACCGTCTAAAACTTAATTCACAGGTACTATGCAGTTGAAAATGCAAAATTATGGTACCAAGTGAAATGTGTAGTTCCAAGTATGACCTTGCCCACAATTTAACTTTTAGTTCATGTTTTCAAGGTAAAAAAAATCATGTTTTAAAATTTATGGTGATCTCTTAGTGGATTTCTTTGTCTGACTAATCTATCATCAAGTTCACGATTCTTAATCAGACAAGATTGTGATACCATGAGGTATCCCGTCGATAAATAAGATGCTCAGAAGTATCTTTGTAGTGATGGGTTGAATCAGCTTCTTTTGGTTGCTCTGATGTTTAAAGCCTCTATGCATATTATAATTATCATGGTTTGAGTAGATTTGTTATCCTTTCCTATTTACATAGAGAACAAATTGGAGAGATTTCAATATTTAATTTCTTTGTTCTTGTTGCAGAATGTTTTTTATGGTCATTCTCCGATAGAAAAAGGGAATAACGTTCAAGGAGATCCATGGATGGATTCTAGTGTGCTAAACTTTCCTAATGGGACAAAGGATGATTTTAGCAATAAAGCAGTTCAAGCAGGCTTATCTGGAAAGAAAGCAGAGCCTTCTTCCGAGCCTACTCGTAAAAGCAAGAGGGTACCCAAGCGGCGGGTTTTTGATGATGTTGAGGGAGATTATGATATTCGTCACATTGAGAAACTTAGGGCTTCTAAGGTTGCTGCAGATCATGTTGCTGAGCTTGATGATAGTGGTGAGAATGGTTTCAAGCGGCCCAACATGTCCAAAATGTCTAGAAGTAGAAATGCAGCATATGAAGTAGATGATGAATATGTTTTGTCTCGATCAAGCAAGGAGAAGAGAAAGAAGTTGAAACAGGGAAGGGAATCTTATGATGTGGATTATGTTGAAGAGGAAGAACTTGGTTCTGATGTTGCACCTGATGCCAAGCGAAAGAAACAGAATGCAACTCTTGAGTTAGCTGCCGATGTTAGAACGGAATGTCTTACTACCCGTCAACGGGCACTTCAATCTGGAAAAGCTGGCAACGGTGAGAGTTTGATAGAGTTCCCCAACGGATTACCCCCTGCACCTTCGAGAAGTAAAGCTCTAAACTCTAGATCACATTGTTGTAGAGAATTAATTGCAATTTAATAGAATTTGTAATTGTCAGAACAAAAGGAGAAGCTCTCAGAAGTTGAGATACAAGCAAAGAAAGCGGAGGCTGCTCAGAGACGGAAAATGCAAGTAGAGAAGCAAACTAGAGAATCTGAGGTTTGTGTATATAAATCATTAATATGTTGTTATCTAGTTTGGCGGTCCTTTCAATTAGTAAATCAAAGTTTTAATTTACATAGGCAGCAGCGATAAGGAAAATATTAGGACAAGACAAGAAGGAAGAAAAGAAGCAGAAAGAGCTCGAGGAAAAGGTATTGATGTCATTTTTGTTGATGCTGTAGATCTGTCGGAAGGTCTTTCAACCCCTTCCCTCACTGAGTATGTTGTATTGAGCAGGCAAAGGCTGCCAAATCTATAACATTGCAACCCAGCACCGTACGTTGGGTGACCGGTCCAACCGGCACGATTGTTACTTTTGCTGATGATGTAGGCCTTCCAAGTTTATTCGGATCTAAGCCATCCAGGTGCAATTGTATTCTCTCATGCAAATCTCTCGTAGGTGGCAGTTGATGCTTGCTTGTCACATGTTCAATTTTCATCTTGTTATCCGCTTTTCACTTATAACTGATGCCCTTACGCGTTCCTTGCCCGATTGTTTCTAACATTTTCCGGGTTGGTCTGGATCAGTTACCCTCCTCCACGAGAGAAATGCGCCGGTCCATCATGTACAAATGCATACAAGTACCGAGATTCCAAGACCAAGCTTCCATTGTGCAGTCTGCAGTGTTACAGAGCTATCCAAGAAAGGGCATAAGACTATCACATCTCTCCAACTCCTGTAGGTAGGAAATGAAACCTCAGTAGTAGTTTTACCCATGGAAAAGTCTCTTTCTTTTTTGACCTTTTAATCACTGACTGACTCAGATGTGTCAGATGCTTATTGTAATATAACTTCTCATTCAAATGAGTCAAGAGGCTGTAGATGTAACCACACTCTTATTCATGAAATGAAAAGGTATTTCCATTTTGTGGTTATTGTAAAAGGTTCTTATGTCGTTCCGATCTTTTTCCATCTTCATCTTGTTTTGTGCTTTACGATGTGTTCTTCCCACTCGGGGAATATCGTTATACCGATTGGTCGTTATATTGATGAAAAAATTTTATTTATTCTAATACCATTAGTTATATTGACGAAAAATATAACACGTGATAGTCTTATTTATTCTAATATCGTCAGTTGTATTGACGAAAAATATAATACATGAAATCACGTATTGAATCCGTACATCGGTACAAAAGTGGTGGGATGATACCACTTCGATCACTGCCACAGCTTGAAGCTTCACCACTGCGATAACTGCTACAGCTGAAGCTTTCATTACAAATGGTATCGACACACGTCAAGAATGTCAACGTACTCAAGTCAACGGAGACATGTTTCACATGACATATGAAGCAACGGATACATCCACGTAACAGCTCAGGGCTGAAACACGTCCGCCGCGGCGGCCATGACGGGCAAGGCGGGGCCGGGAGGCTGCCACGGCTTGAGAAGTGGGTCCGGAATCTCCGGCACGTCCATGGCCACCCCACTGAGCTCCTCCACGAGGCGGAGCACCGAGCTCAGAGACCGCAACCGCTCCGTCAGCTCCGCCACCCGGACCCTCAGCATGTCGTTCTCCGTCTCCAGCCGCAGCTGGTGCTGGGTCAGCTCGTCCACCTGCATCACGATCCGCCCCTTCTCCTTGCTCAGCTGGGCCACCTGGTTCGTCAGGTCCTCCAGTTGCCGCTGCTTCCTCATCCGCGACCTCCTCGCCGACTCCCGGTTCGACAGCTTCCGCCTCTGCTTCCTCTCCTCTGCCGTGAGCCTCGCGTCTCCGTCGGACCACGAACCTTGGAGGCTCCGGACAGGCGACATCCCACCGATCTCCTTGGACGAACAAGGAACCGGCTTCGGTGACGATTCAGCTGCCAAGATGCCTCCTTTATCTCGAACCGAGCGGACCAAGATCAGAATTTGGTTCAGGAGAAGACATAAAACCAGTAGAGGAACACCACGGAAAAGGATTGCAGGAAGCAGACTCGGTGGCGACGAGCGGTGGCGTTCATAAAGGTCAGATCATGGCCTTTAATGGAATTCGATCTGACACCATTGATACCATGAACAGGCTCCTCCGGTGCAAATCAGGCGATAGATGGATACAAACCCGGAGAGGGGATCTCCGCAACAGCGACAGTGCCGAATCTGAGCCGACAATGCCTCGCGGAACGCGTAACTCCACCGAAAAGAAGAGATCTTGGAACAGGGAGGGACGCCCGCGAACCAAAGGAGAAGCCGAGATTGGATTCGCAAACAGGGATTTGCTTCCCGGACTCCAGAACCAGAACAAAGACTCTTTACCACTATAACGAGGATCGAACGACAGCAAATACTTGGCTTTGCTTTTGGATTTTGTCCCCTCTGCCTCGTGAAATCGGTTGTTTTATAGGAGGAGAAGGGGTTGTCTTGGGAACAAAAATTGGATTTTTAATCCTTTTTTGGGATGAGGAACCATTGACGATCGGGTTCGACTGAGTACGGAGAGGACAATTTGCTGACTTTAAGATGATGTCTAAAGAGTTCAATTGACACAAGTCTTTCCTTTAACAGTACATGTTGATTTGAAATATAGAACTCATTTAGATGCATTGATATTGATAGTTTATTATCTTAAGATTCTTTCATCGAATTATAATAAATACTAATTCGTTATATTTTTCTTCTTAGAATTGCTCGTAAAACACATGAATATAAGCTGCTTCAAATATTCAACGTAAAACATGAAGCGTGCAAGGAATTGGTCGGTCGATGTTTTGTGCAACCACAATGAATGGTGCCACGTGTCGCATCATCCGGATATTTTTTAGCGTGAGAGTGAGCTAATTAGCTACTTCTTCGGGACGCGGTCACTTTCGATGACTTCTAATTGCAATTTGTAGGCCCAATGCCTCTCTCTCTCTCCTCTCTCTCTCTTTCTATATTTCACTTTCAATTTCATTTGTCAATTTATCAATAGTCTCTCTCATCTATTTTTCATATTTGTGTTCCTTATGACATCATTATTTCCTTTTTTATCAATCATTTTTTTACATTATATTTGGCTAATTCGAGAAATTTTATTCAGTACAAATTATAAGAAAATATATTTTTTAATATTTTTTTAAAAAAATTATTTTCTATTTATTTCTTCTTATCGGACAGTCTAATTCTCGTATACATACATACATACATACATAAATATATAAATAAAAAGTAATGAAAGTGTTAGAAGATGATTTATTGTTAAACAATTTAATCATTCATTAATGATTGTTATATAATAAAAAAATTACATTAGTTACTAGGGGTATTTAGATGGAATTAGAAAAAAGTTGAATGGAATGTTTGATTAATGGATTTGAACCGAAACAAATTGATTTTAACTTAAATAATATCAATCCTATTGAATTGGACGTCATAAGCCCTTAATCAATTAAAACTGATTAATCATGTGAACTCAATTTTATAAATTTTATCATATTATTAAATTAAACTAAGATTATGATTCGGCTCAATTGAATTGGATTAATTTATCTATATATATATATATATATTATTTAAAATTATAAATTAATTAACGGATTAATTAAACCGAATTAACTGATTTTGAATCAGTTCGATTAAATATATCAAAATTAATTTCGGTTTAAATTATCTTAATTTAATTGAATAGAATTAAACAAAATTCCATCCGAATTGGTTTGAAGACCCTCTCATTCACACCCACAACAATACTCGAACAAGAGACGTGCGATAAAGCACGAATGCTACAGACATCACACCAAAATAAATTTCTGCGTGCTTCTCAAAGCAATCAATCGCGATCATGATTTGATCTCCCGTTGGAACTTTCCAGAATCTCTAAAAGTAATGAAAATCTCCAATAAATCCTCCAAAACGCATTCTTATCTCAACCTTTCACCTTCCAAATTTATTTGTGTCCTGCCCAAAATACCCTTCAATTTCGTCGTAAATTTGTGTGTTGCTCTCGAAGGACACCTGCAAATGCCATATAAGGGAAAATTTAATTGGCTGCGATGTAAATATGCTAAAGTTGGTGGACAACTACGTTTCCACGTTTTCCCCAATTAGTCCTCGGATTTCAAATCGTTCGAAACGAAGCAGCCCAACCACTCTCGGTGTTCTCCGTGGCAGGCCTAACACGTCGATTTGCATGCGTGGCGACACGCCATTGGCCAGAATCCCTTCCGGAGAGCATAGTTGGTACACTGCAGCGTGCGGTAAGGATACCGACAAGTTGTTGTACTCGATTTTTTTCCTCTATTTATCTTATAACCTCTGATCGGTCGTTCCGATCTGAAGATTAGAAGCTCCGTAGGAACGAGAGAGAGTTCGAAATGGCGATCCGGAGGAGGCCTCCTCTCTCTTTGGCCCTCGCGGTGCTGCTCGCCGTCGCATCCATCGCCTCCGCCGAGGTCTACTTCGAGGAGCGGTTCGGAGGTATGCGCACCGATCTCACTTCAGATCTGTTCTCTGGTCTGGTCTTTCTACAGTTGATAACGATCCGCATTTTGATTTCTTGTCGTATGTTCGTTTACTTTGATGCGATCTCTCCATTTACCGATCTGTAATGGTTCGCGTCGATCCGGCGAACGAGAGCACGTCTGGATTTTCGACCATTTTCCTCGTACATGTTTTGGTTCATGAAATTAAATGTTGGGTTTACCTATGATTGATTGATGCATTATCTGTGATGCGTCATTCGAAGCGGAGTTGATGGAGCCTTTACGTTAGCTTTTCCCGATGTTGTATCTTTCTCCTGGATTTTGATGCTGCAATGGTTCTTTTTGTTGATTTGTACTATTTTCCCCGCTTTTGTAAAATAAAGGGTTTTAGATGGTACTGTTTACATACCGGTTTTGCATGAAGGTCATTATCGTCGTTAATTTGCTGACAATGTTTGCCATTTATGTGTTCGCATTAAATCTTTCATGTCATGTCATGTGACCGACCGGTCAGATTGCATTACGGCAACTTTTTTGAATTATTAATGCTGGCTGTCTTTACTTATTTTATGTAGAACAGCAGGATTTGGAATAAAATTAGGTTTATGTTTATGAGAAATAAGCATACAACGATCACAAAGGGATAAAATGATGGATGTTCGCAATGTTTGATTGGCTAATTTCTACAAATATCTTTTGTATTTATAGATGGATGGGAGAATCGATGGGTCAAATCCGATTGGAAGAAGGAGGAGAATATGGCAGGCGACTGGAACCATACCTCTGGTAAATGGACTGGCGATTCTGAAGACAAAGGTATTTCTCTACAGATAATAATTATCATTATATGATCCTTGTCGCAGATTTGTTGTCCGATGCTTAATTCTATTGTAAGAAAATCATAATCCTTTGTTGCAGCAGTTAGCTCGCGGCTAATGATTTTTTTTATCTGCAGGCATCCAAACTGCTGAGGACTACAGGTTCTATGCCATTTCGGCCGAGTTTCCTGAGTTCAGCAACAAGGAGAAGACAGTAGTTCTGCAATTTTCAGTTAAACATGAACAGAAACTTGACTGCGGAGGTGGCTACATTAAGCTGCTCAGTGGTGACATTGATCAGAAGAAATTTGGTGGAGATACCCCCTATAGGTACGCAGTACCTTTTTTGATGGCCTCTGTGTAGTAATTGACATTGGACCCTTCTTACCTCTTTTCCTTGTTGGTAGTCCAACTTAAAGTCTGCTTTTGGAAATTGCAGTATTATGTTTGGGCCTGATATCTGTGGGTACAGCACCAAAAAGGTTCATGCTATCTTCTCACGTGACGGAAAGAACCACTTGATCAAGAAAGATGTTTCATGTGAGACTGACCAGCTAACTCATGTTTACACTTTCATTATTCGCCCTGATGCCACATACAGCATCCTAGTTGATAACAATGAGAAGCAAACTGGTAGCTTATATAGTGACTGGGATATTCTTCCTCCAAAGCAAATTAAGGATCCTGATGCCAAGAAGGTAATGCATCCTGTGATAGCAAATCATTATCCATTTTGGATTTTTTGGATTTTGTGATTTGATTGCATAATAGAGCTATTCGATCTGATTGTGCTGTGTAACAGCCTGAAGATTGGGATGACAAGGAGTACATCCCTGACCCTGAGGACAAGAAACCAGAGGTAATTTCAGTTGACCATCAGTTGAAATGTTTTTTCTTTGTGATTTCATTTTGTTTGGGCAATGATGATGCAGCATAGTACCACAGTTTGTTTTTTCGTAATTCTTTATTGTATGGGAGATAACTATGTGTTGTTTATTTTGTTTTTCACTTGTTGCTCAATGGAGCCGTTGAATAGCTTCGCACTTTGCTGTTGAATAGCTTGCAAAAAAGTTAGTAAATATCTTTTCTTTTTATTACCTTTCCATACGTATGATTTTTTCTTCTGAAGTGCCTAATTTTTTTCAAATGATCAACCATAAGTGTATATTTGGCAAGCAATGCATGTTGTCATCTCAACTTATGTAAGGACAGTGTAAGATGTTGCTTTTGTTGCATGCAAGCTAAGTCAATCATGATATTCCACCATTGTGCTTTTTGTTAGATTTGATGTTAAGCTGACTTTACCGTTATTGATCAAGGGGTATGATGACATTCCCAAGGAGATTCCTGATCCTGATGCTAAAAAGGTACATCTTTTAGTGCTTTTAGGAAGTTTTAATTTTGGCTCTTGTACTCTCACTACTTGCCAGTGCATAAATAGTATACGCATTTTTACAGCCAGAGGATTGGGATGATGAAGAAGATGGTGAATGGACATCTCCAACCATTCCGAACCCTGAATACAAGGGACCCTGGAAACAGAAGGTCTTTAGAGTATACTTTTTCAAAGCATGATATGCATTAGATGATGAGCAAAAAATATAAGTATTTACTTTTGTTTCTGTATAGAAAATCAAGAATCCTAATTACAAAGGGAAGTGGAAGGCACCAATGATCGACAATCCGGGTACGATGCATACGATCTTTTACTATCTGGACTTGATTATTCTCTACCTAATCATTCAGTTGGAGTTACAACTTCAGTTTACCCACAGATTTCAAGGATGATCCATACATCTATGTTTACCCCAATTTGAGATATGTAGGCATTGAGCTATGGCAGGTAGATCTATTCTTTGACTCACTTGGGTTTAGTTTTTATATTCCTAGTTTATGACTAAAGCTTTTGAAAACATTTCAGGTCAAATCTGGGTCTCTGTTTGACAACATTTTGGTTTGTGATGACCCTGAGTATGCCAAGAAATTTGCTGAAGAAACATGGGCCAAGCTTAAGGATGTAGGTCTTTCAAAATTTTAGATGATGAGATCTTGTAGGATTGTGACTGCTAAATTCAGTTTGTTTGCTCTTGCAGGCCGAAAAGGCTGCATTTGATGAGGCTGAGAAAAAGAAGTTAGAAGAGGTATGCTGGCATTTCGGAAAACTGATGAGAATCTCAGCTTATATAATTAATTGAAGAAAAATTGCCTTTCTATTAGTTTCTTGATATAGATTGCTGAAACAATTAATTTTGTTTTCTTATGTTATTTGTGTTAGTTATACAGGTTGTGTTGTTTTTATAAGTTGTCACTGCAGGGACCTATTTTGTTTTGTGATGTAATTTTGTCTGTAACTAATTCTTGATTGCTCTTTTCCACAAACTAATTTGGTTTCAATCATTAATAACCTAATAAGCTATATGTGTGTGTGTGTGTTCTCATATGTGCTCTTTTTCACAATATAAACTGATGCCACATATGGGCATCAGTATATATATATACACATGCATGCTTTTCCCATTTTATCCACAATATATGTGCATATTGAGCAGTTTATATTGATCTTAAGTCATAAGCCATTTCATCTCAATTGAAACTCTTTTCTAGCTGATGTTCTTGTCTAAGTTGGCTTTCACATGTTGTTTTCTCACTGGAAACTCATTTTCTATCTGCTAAGCTAGCTTTCGCATTAAGTTATTAAATTTTATTTGTACAATATCTTTCTAAAGAAATTATGTTCATTATCTTGTGACAGGAAACCAAGAATGACGAATCAGACGGAGATGTAAGCTCCTAAATGATAATACTTAAATGGGGGTTTTTAGATCTTTTGTTCCTTCTGTTCCAATGTATCATTTGACTTGCTTTTCATTTTCTGGACAGGAAGAAGATGCTGATGATGCAGAAGATGCAGATTCAAAGTCTGATTCAGACACCGAGGAAGACAAGGAGACTTCTCATGTAAGATTTTCTTTGATCTTTCTTAATTTTCATTCAACACCTATTGTTGCAGCTGTATAGTTATCTGTGTTAATAAATTCTCCTTGTGTTTCAGGATGAGCTTTAGATGAAAGCTGCCAGCGTCTGCTACAACTTTCATGAGCTTTAGTTTTTTAGACAATTTTATTTCTCTAGAAAACCATCTCTTGGAGAGAACACATCATGTTTTCTTTCTCTAGCTATATTTGTGTCACCAAACCTGAACTTTTAGAGATGTTCTTGATCCAGTAGAGTAAAACATGAATTAACAACTGGTTTATGTTCCCTAATGTTTTAAATGTGACTTGATGGAAGATGGAGAGGTTATGAATATTGTTGTAGCTTTCAAGCACTGCTGGAGCAGTCGCTCCTCTTCATGTGCTTTGGCAGCTTGATTCCAATGCCGTCTCCCTCGATTATTTTATCTGAGTGAACCATGAATTTTTTTTTCTTATAGTTATACTATGTTTTTCAAAATGGATGTCTTTCCCCTGCAGAATGACAGTAAGCGCTCTCTTAGCATTTTTTTTTTTTTTGTTCTTTCATGTGAATCTTTAACTGTAAAGTCAATACTCTGCAAAGTCTCGTGTGAATCTTTTTAACTGTAAAGTCATACAGACTCTACGGAGTCCGAAGTCGGTATTCCGCAAAGCCCAAAATCACAGTGTCAATAATATAGTTAAAATTTAATTCTGAGGTGACAGATACTGATACTGAATCCAGCACTGCATAACCTTCCCCGTTATATACCGATGACGAAGTCTCCGAAACTTCAATATCTGATTCAAGTCTGGATTTGTGACACTTGCAAGTCAGAAACTGATACATGGTTTAAAATTATATGGTTTTCCTTTATCATTCTTAATGTTTAAAACAACATCGACAACGACGAAAAAGAATTCATGACGTCAACAGTGTTTGTGTAGGAAAAAATGATTATACATTAATGATTATTATTATTATGATAATAATGTACATGACTTATTTACTGAGTTCGTAATCATATTCAATTAATGTTTAAGGATATCAGTAAATCGGTGAAAGGTTATTAAATTCAAACTTCGTCACTTATTTTTGTAAAAATAAAAAATCATTTTCATTTGTAATTTCTGTGGCACAATCGTAATTTCGGTCGCCATCACATCTACCACCTAACCGAATGGGCCGTTCTCCATTCGTTACGGCTGGCTGCTTGATAAGCAACGTCTGCCGTCCTCCTCGTCTCAAGGACCGACCGTCCCGTCCGCTAGAACCCTAACCCTAGATTTCTCTCTCTCTCGCTTCCTCCCCGAGCGGTCCAATGTCGTGGTCGACCCGCTTCCTTACGGCGGTGGCGTTCCTCGCGGTCGGCGTCGTCTTCGCGCCGGACGTCCTCGGCTCGGGGCGGGAATCCCCCGCGGGCGCCATCACCGCCGTCAAGCTCTGCCACCTCCTCGCCTTCGCCACCGCCTGGGGCGCCGCACTATGGGTCACCTTCATCGGTGGCATCATCATGTTCAAGTAATTCGCTAAGAGTTTGATTGCTATTACTTCTGGTTTGGAAATTGAACTGGATTTTGTGGAATAAGCGTAGGAATCGGTCTGGTCTTGCAGAAATCTGCCGAGGCATCAGTTCGGAAATCTTCAGAGCAAGATGTTTCCAGCGTACTTCACGGTGGTGTCTGTTTGCGCGGCGGTTTCGGTAGCGGCGTTCGCCTATCTCCATCCGTGGAGGTCGGCTTCATCCATCGACAAGTATCAGCTCGGGTTCCTCCTTTCTGCGCTCGGTTTCGACCTCTCCAACCTGATCGTCTTCACTCCGATGACCATTGAGGTAATTCAGTCATTTAGTCCGCAATGTCTTGACACTTTTTCTTACCTGAAGCCATTTGTTTCTCCCCATTGCCAAGCTGGTTTGGGATTTTGGGCCTGCTGTTTAGGATATGCCATTTCTTTTTTGCTTGCAGAATTAGATGAACATTATTCTTATATTCTTTACTAAAAAGTATGAAATAATTGATAGTTATTCTGTTTGGTTGGTTACATTGCTGATTGTTAGAATTCAATGGTGAGCTAACCTCAAAAAAAGTGAGAGAACTTACAGGTGTGTGATTGTTCTTTATCTCATTGCCTGTTTACTGAACTTCTTTTTTCTTCCACTGATTTATGCTTGTGCTTTTACAGTTACATGATGAAATATTGATGTCATGATTCGACTCTCCTGATGAGATTGTGAAATGTACCCATTTGAGATTGTTTCTTGTGATTGAAAAGCATTGGTGGTATGGGTCCAGATGGGTATTTGTTTAGAATTGATTTAGTTAAGCAAGGAGAAAGCTAGCAATGACATAAGAGGCTGATTGAAAACAGTAATTGCATTGTCAAAGCATGTTTGGGTTAGAAGAAAAAGGGTTCATGCTCATACCTATGCTTGTATAGCTTGTTGTTTACTGTTCCATACTGTGAGAAACGACAAGCATTAAGTTTCTTAAATAAGTCTGATATTTTACATGGTCAAATCACCTTGAATGTTATTATTGGTTAAAAAGATCTAGCTAGGAGAGACAAATCCTTAGCTCTTATTTTCACCACTACTACTAAAGCAAACAGAGGGAGTTGTATTTGTTTGGTGAATTATCACAAAATATAGTTGTGAATATCCTTACACTCAAAGTTGCTTTAGGTGAAATAAAAAAAAATTCCTAAACTATGTCTTATTTACAATTTAGAGGGGCACGTGATGTGATGTTCTCTGTCATCGCTAAACTATGCTGAGAACATAATAGCCACTTGTATACGTATGTGACTTCTGCACTGAAAGCCGTACACTTGGATCTCCCCAAAGTGTAGTTTATGCAAAAACTCTGCAGCTAATTATGTCAAATGACTAGTACAGCATTACTGCAGTTAATTTGTCCCAATATTTGGTTTAGATATCTCTTCTTCGGGAGATGAATTGCAAATAATAAATTTTATTGTTATGTATAGATTTTAGACTTTTTGTCTTTTGATAGAATGTGCCTTATCATCGTGTCATTGTCCACAAACACCAAAGTCTGGTGCCAACAAGTTGGGATTAGGGTTTATGGTCAAGATTGTTGAGAGATTGGTAGTGCTTGATGAATTTAAAGATCACATGATGTTAGGGTTGTGAAATCTCATATGACTAATAAGGAAAAATTATTATCTTCATGGTTTATATTAAATGATGTACATTTCTTTTCTTTCTTGAGCAGATGATGAAAAAGCGGCACATATGACTAATAAGGGAAAATTATTGTCTTCATGGTTTATATTAAGTGACGTACATTTCTTTTCTTTCTTGAGCAGATGATGAAAAAGCGGCACATATGACTAATAAGGGGAAATTATTGTCTTCATGGTTTATATTAAGTGACGTACATTTCTTTTCTTTCTTGAGCATATGATGAAAAAGCGACACATATGACTAATAAGGGGAAATTATTGTCTTCATGGTTTATATTAAGTGATGTACAATTCTTTTCTTTCTTGAGCAGATGATGAAAAAGCGGCACATATGACTAATAAGGAGAAATTATTGTCTTCATGGCTTATATTAAGTGATCTACATTTCTTTTCTTTCTTGAGCAGACGATGAAAAAGCGGCACATATGACTAATAAGGGGAAATTATTGTCTTCATGATTTATATTAAGTGATCTACATTTCTTTTCTTTCTTGAGCAGACGATGAAAAAGCGGCACAAAGTTGAGAGAGATCTAAGCATTGGTGAAGAAATTGGATGGTCGAAAAACATGGAAGTGGCAAAAACGAATCCCCAACTCGCAGCTATGAACAAGAAATTTGGAATGATTCATGGCTTGTCTTCACTGGCCAACATCATGGCATTCGGCAGCCTTGCCATGCACTCGTGGTACTTGGCCGGGAAGATTCAATTATAAACAAAGCCAATGGTCGTCACGGATTCTTTGAATTGTTCAGTTGCTGGTATGCCCATTCTCTATCTACTATTTGTGGTGCTAAGCAAAGGTTCATGGAAGCATGACTTTACATGTCCTAATATATACGGTATGATGATGGATGGTTTAGAAACCTATGCTATTACTATTGCATAGTGTGTGACCTTTGATTAAAATAAATGGAATGATCTGTGTTGTTAACCTTTTGAGTTCTTGTTTATTGCTAATAAATATTGTGTGGCATGCTCATCGCATATTGTCAAGTCGTAGCCTAATAATAATTCGCTTTTAAATTTGCAGTTGGGAGATTTATCCTCTGAAATGAAACAGACGGAGATAAAATGCACAGAGGTAAACGTTGACTACTACATCTTTTGAATGTTTACTTCAACGATAAAATCATGCAGAAACTGCAAACCGTTAGTTAAATTCGCATGCATAGTTATAATTTCAATTAATGCAACTGAAAGAAGTGATGCACGTAAAACATTAAAGAAATGATCCTTATTAGGAAAACATTAATGCAACTCAAACATTAATAACTTTTCCATGTGATAACTTAGTGCAGTCTAAAATATATTGTTCCGGAGAAAAGAAAATGCACTATAAATTTCTTCTTGAATTTAGTTTGATCTAATTCCCAAAACAAAATCCGATCAACACACCAACTCCCTTTCTGCTTACTGATTCCGGTGTGTGTAATCAAATTAAACCTATGGGTCAGAGGATTGTACAACAACATTCAAATCACAGACTCCTAAACTCACTTGCGACATTTAAAGTCCCTTTCTCATTATTCAAAGCTCAAGTTACACCCAACTTCAACCCGAAACCGCGAGCGAAGAATACCATGGCATGACTACTACTAGGCTTGCCCATTGGAACCCTCGGCTGGCTCATTAGTAAGAGATTGAGTTACGCCAACTTCGGCTGGGCGAATCACACGATCGTGTAGCGTATAACCCGACTGAAACCACAAGTGAAAACATATAAAATTCAATAAAATTACACACCAAGTGAAACAATGACACACTAAATTATGATATGTTCTATTCACTAAAAACAGAAAAGTGACATATCACCTTCAAAACAGCTGCAACTGTGGCAGGTGGTTTTGAAGCATCTGGAATTTGGAAAACTGCGAGATGTCTGTGCGGATCAAACTGCTCATTTATTGGATCAAATTTCTCCACTCCAAACTTTCTAAAGACCTGGAAACAGGAGCATGACAAGCTTTTGAGGAACCAAATGTTTAATTTCATACGATGGAGGTGAAGCAACATGTGATAACTATTGCTACAGCAAATAATAGCAACCATGATTTTTAGCATGTACTTTATAAAAAATGTAGAGAATACTAATTCAGAAGAACAATGCATGCTCCTTATGTGGAAGGAAAAGACAAACATACTTCATCTCTAGCTATTTGAATCTTGCATCTCCACTTTACATGGAAGGAAAACTGTTCCTAGACACATGCACCTTCCAATATCAGATTCTAAGCAATTCAATTCCGCATGGGTCACATCAAAGCAGTAAGTCACTGTATCTGTTTACTCCATGTCTGGGCAGGAATTATCTAAAAATATATGTTCCATTATATATTTATTATGATGATGATCGATTCACTATTGAGTGAGTGCAACATCAAATATGACAAACTTATAACTAAATGGAATTTTGTACGTCACTGACATGTGATGTTAAAAGATTTCCAAACTCCGACCAAGTAAGATCAAAAGGTTAAATTTGGTTTGTAGTTTATGCCTCCAGAAACCATATAAAAAAAATGGATGAACAAAGAATGGTGTCATTGACTAAGAAGGGGAGCAACACGTACTTCCGAAAGCTGTTTTTCTGTCATTTCAACACCCTCAAGTAAAGTTTTAAGTAGTGGCACAGCTCCAACAGTGTCTTTGGAAGCATCAATTTTGGAGAAACTTTCCTTGACAACAGATGAAGCCCTTCCCAGATTGTCAGCAACGTCCAAAAGGCTCTTAGCGAAGTTCTAAGTAATTTAATGTATACCAAATAAGGTCAGATAAAAGATCTACTCGAAGAAGCACAAAGAATATATTATTAAGCTACGTATTCTACGATGGTGAAATGGATAACAGGATAGACCTGAATGGCAAATTTCTTTGCGTTTTCTGCCTCACGTTTTGTTCTGTCCATGACATTCTCCATTTCAGCATAGCTGCGTAGAACTTTATCTTGCATTTTCTCAATTTCTTTGTGCTTCAACTTCAGTAATTCTTCCTTTTCTGCTACGAGCTTAACGAGTTCATCGAATGAAAGTTCAGATTTTTCATCTGAATCAGAAAAAGCAGTTCGTTCAGAGCTTATCCTCCTCTTTCTACCAAAAGTGGGTCACAGAATCTCTAAATTCCAAACTAA
Source organism: Musa acuminata AAA Group (assembly GCF_036884655.1). Classification (NCBI taxonomy): domain Eukaryota; kingdom Viridiplantae; phylum Streptophyta; class Magnoliopsida; order Zingiberales; family Musaceae; genus Musa; species Musa acuminata. Next base: position 43,554,764 of record NC_088353.1, on the reverse strand, counting down.
GAGATGTATCATTTTCCTGTTTTTGAGAAGAAAAAAATACCAGAAAATTCATCAGCATCGGTTCCATTTCCAACTTCTGAAGTATTCTCTGAATCATTGTCATGATCCACTGATTGATTTGGCTGAGGAGATGCAGATGACGAGTACCCAAATCTTTGGAGTGTAGTATTTGTGAGAATTGATTGTCTCAACAACTGACTCCGCTGAAAAGGAACATACTGGAATAGGAAAAATGCATAAGCAAGATACAATTGTTATATTTGCAAGCTATCAAGAATATATAAAGAAAGTCTAAAAGATGACAACTTCCATTCTATTGCCATCAACATAACCATTGAGGTCAAGACCGACACATATTATATCACAGTAGCTTTCAGCGGGACAAGTTGCAGCTGTAATTGTGGTTATCATTCAATAAGTTACTTCATCTAGAAGAACGGGAAAATACACCACATGTTTGTTGCAGTAAGTTTAAACTTTATGTGACAACAGATATCCAATACCCCTACATTCATAAATCGTGTTGTCAATATTTTTTGCTTCGTTCGATTATAAAATAGTGAGTTGTTAGTGATGCAGAGACGATGACTGAATCTCAGACCAACAACTTCGGGCCTGCCTCGACCAAGGAACTAAGACAGTACAGACCATTGCAGTTCCAGTAGCAATTCTGCCACCACTCACTTCCTGAACTAATAAATTACAAGTACAAATATGTAACAATATTCTAGGAGAGAAGTAAGATTCAAGAATAACACATAAGAAACTGTAAAAATTTAATCTGCACATCGACCAGCTCTGTAAAGTCCAATTTGTCATAACCTGACTCGAGGGGATAACTATATTAACTTGATAGATCTAAAACCATGTCACCCAAAATGCTTAGGCCAGGTTAACGGCCATAAACTCATCAAATACTTTATAAGAGAATTCAAGTCTTTTCCGCTTTTGATGTTGAACAAAACTTTGGGAATGCTACCATAGTATATGTGAGATCTGATCCAATTGTGACTTCACGAGGTGATGTACCTCCAGTCCTATTCACAGATTATCCTTTTCTACTTGGGTAATTACCAAGTCTGCTTTGACAATACTTGCCACGATCTGACTCACTAGGTTGTCCCTCGCTTGATAGACCTAGAACCAAATGGCCCAAAATGTCTTTATCCATGTGGGATTACAGTTGGGGATGTTACAACATTAGCTACATATTCCAAAGGATTAACAATCTGAGATGCATAAGATTGTAGACTTTCCTTTGCTCATATTGTAGCACCAGTCATTTGTTTAAAAGAACATATATATGACCGATTCAAAGGCTAAAAGAACAAAAGGCTTACTCTGTGTGTCAAATATCTTGACCTAAACAGCAGACACCAAGGACTCGATACATTTTAGCATCTACCACAATAAACATTATCATAAATGCTTAAAAGAGATTATTCCTCTCAATTTGATCGTTGATGATTCTCCAAGCAGAGCTTAATGAAAATTTCCCAAATAGTTGTGGCCTTAAGGCTAAGTTTCCTTGATCGTGTGACAAATTAACCTGATCAATCAAATAACAATTGGTCATTAAGCCAACAAGATCAACAGATGATGATCCTTTCTTTCTCTTTAAAGAACACATTGCGGAGCCATTAATTAGTCATCAACCCAACAATACTAGCAGTTACTAGGTAGCTTTATCATCAGACTTGGCTTACTTGATGTGAAGAAAGGGCGTATCCAGTGCACGAGGCTTCCGTCAAGGCGTCAATATGAGGTCTAGGGAGGGTCAATGTCCGCCGTCTTATCTTTAAGTATTTAAAGAGATTATCTCCCAAATTGCAAAGGAACAATCTTACTATTTGATAGGGCACATTTTGGTAACCTGTCCAACTACTATTCATAGCCACATCAGCACCAGGGTCAACATAACTGACGACATCGACCGAGTACAACGCTGTCCTGCAAAGGTCGGGACGACACCAAGTACAGTGTCATCCCGCAAAGGTCGGGACGACACCGACCGAGTACAGCGCCGCCCCCACAAAGGCTGGGACGGTGACGACAGAGTACAGCACCGCCCCGCGAAGGTCGGGACGACACCAACCAGGACTTGGCTTTCTTGATGTGAAGAAAGGGCGTATCCAGTGCCCGAGGCTTTCGCCAATATGGGGTCTAGAGAGGGTCAATGTCCGCTGTCTTATCTTTTAAGTATTTAAAGCGACTATCTCCCAAATGGCAAAGGAACAATCTTACTATTGTACCACACTCTTTGGCATTCTTGATGTCTAAGAAACATTTTCAATGGAAATTTCTTCCACCTAACATGATACTTCAATTAGATGTTTAGTGAAACCTCAAAGGTAACAACATGGTATTGGAAGCACGAATCACACAAACCTCCAAGAATATCCAACACTTGTATAAAACCCTCGAACTAGACAACCAACAAGTACCAACTTAGAAGATTACTAAAGCATCCATCACCAAACCATAAAGAAACTCAAAGAAAATTGTTAGGGTTCGAAATCAGAGCCATAAAGCAAGAAAAAGACTAATCTACGACACGATATGTAAAGATCCAAATCTTTATCTGCATCGGAGCAGCAATCAGGAACAATAAACTACGAAGAATCAACGAAGCTCACCTTTATAACGGAACCTGCAGCGGATTCCCTCAGGGAATGGAAGCCACCAACCGGCGGCTCCCTGCGCGAATAAGCCGAGACGAAGAGACGGGCGATGCCACCCCTCGAAGCCCGAGAGAGAACCCTAGAACCCATGGATTCGAGACGAAGGGCAGCGACCGATCAATTCTAGAGTTCTGGAAGCGGCGCGTGTGGCCTGCTATAAGGAAGAGGGGACGACGCGACGCGACGCGAGGCGGGGAGTGCAGCTTGGAGAAGAAGAAACTAGAAGTGTACTTCGTTAGGGCAACTTATATTGCTCTGTTATTTGACTATTATACCCCTATCCTTTGAACCGATCTCGTCTCATGAGGTCATCATGTGAAGAACTCGGAGGTGTCATCGTGAAATTTTGAGCGGGGGAGGAGGACAAATTTGTCTTACGGAGGGGTTAGGGTTTTGCATCGGACCGGCCGGCGTCGACCGGAGCGCCAAACTCTAGAAACTGATCCGAGCCAAAATTGGGATATATAAATAAATATATATATATATATATATATAGTGATTTTAGTATTTGTTTTGAAAATTAAAGTTTATTATAATGCCCACATATGTGTTAAAAATTTATTATAATTTCATAAAAATATAGATTGATTTTTACTTGTAGGCTTAGATGAATTCTATTAGTTTGACTCATGCGGTTGAATGAAATACTCTCGAAGTGATTGTGTGATGTCCTCCCAATGATTTACAAAATAATCGAAATCAAGAGTAGGTTTTTCAATCCGATCCTTTTGATGATCAAATTAGTAAAGACAAAAAAAATATTTATTGAAATGTTCTATTATCCATAGACTGTGAAAGAAATATTTATGATACGACAAAAAAATATTTATTATCCATAGACTGTGAAAGAAATATTTATGAAAGAAATTTTTATCCATAGACAAAAAGATACTGTGAAAGTAAGATAATTTATAATATCTTAGACTTACAATCACATAGACGTCTAGGAGGAACAAAAGTCTTTTATGATAAGACATAGATAGAAAGAAATATTTTTTTTTACTTACTAATTTGTTTCAAATGGATAAGATAAAACAAATTATGATAAAATTATATATTATTTATTTTTTAGAAGGATCGATTTTAGAATATTTTTAATATTAGTCTGAATGTTCCTAATCTCCATTTGGTATATTTTTGAAGATACTGAATAATTTAGTAAGGAAAGAGATTAGCGTATTAGCCTCCCCATGAGTACCCTGAAAAGAGGAAGCTGATGAAGTGGGAATGGTTCCGATTTAAGACAATTTATTCTTAATTAACGTTTATTGTTTCTTGATATAGTAAACAGATGACTACCATTCACCGTTTGTGGCTAATCATTTGCCAGCTCGAGTCCGCTCCTCCGCCAGTCCGCCTTCCTCCTCCTCTCACCACCATATTAAAACCACGCCAAGCAAAAAGAAATCCAACGTGAAGGACGCGAAGCATTTCTCGCACTCGAACCTTTTGTTCCCGGTGCGCGACTTCGACCGCGGCCACCGGATGGGGAACCAGGCCCGCGACGCGCCGTTGGGGTCCGAAATCGTGCCTGCTGCGCGCCGGCCGCCGGCGGGGCCTCGGGCGGGGACCGGTGCGGCCAAGTCCTCCTCCTCGTCGTCGGCGGTGTCGTGGTGGTCGAGACACCCGGAAGCGAAGCGGCGGCGGAGGGTGGCGGGGTACAAGGCGTACGCCGTGGAGAGAAAGGTGAGAATCTCCCTCCGCAGGGGACTCCACTGGTTCAAGGACCTCGTCCACGGCCGGTGAGGACACCCCGGTGCTCTGTGATGGTAGTGCCCCTCCGAGTGCTGGTCGGTGAGAAGAGAGCTCCATGCGACTTGCGTCGCTTAGAAGAAGAAGAAGAAGAGTCTATTTCTCTTTCTTTTCGTTAGTTTTACTGCGACGAGGGATTTGACTGTTCATCTTCAAGTTAATATTCCATGTTTTGTATTGATTTGACCGTCCACACACTTACCAAAGGTTATGATTCGATATTTTTTATATCTTATATATATATATATATATATATATATATATATACAAAAGATATAAATAAATATATAAAAGATATAAAAATATCGAATCATAACCTTTGGTAAGTGTGTGGACAAATCTGAACCTTCCATTAACAAGGCTAGATTAAATTGGATATATGCTAACTTCATTAAAGAACGAACGAGAAAATTACTATACCAAATAATTCAAACACAAAATTTCAAAAATGAATTAAAGAATATAAATTAGTTAAAATATAAGAGAGACCATTAAAGAACGAACGAACGAACGAACGAAAATAGAGAAGGCAGAAATGACTACACCAAATTTGTAAGTAAACGAGAAAATTAAGGCTCAAAGAACTCTACTCATACTTGACACATATAGTAATCATGCTATTTATGGCTAATGCTGTAACAATAATTTCCGAGGAGAGCACAAAACACTGAATTAAAATATCATAATCTTTCATAAAATTAGATGCTATATCTATACAAGCAAAGAAAAACCTGTCTCAATTACCAAAGATATAATATGACACAAAATGAGACATCACATTTCCTTTTTTTTTTGTAGTAGGGAAGACTTACATGACAACCTACACACTGTACCAAAGATATAATATGACACAAAATGAGATATCACATTTCCTTTTTGTAGTAGGGAAGACTTACATGACAACCTACACACTGTACTGATTGGCGAAGGCCACAAAATAGTTTGGAAACACCTCACTTGAACCCTAGAAAAAGTTCATGCTATTTACAGGAGGCCAAAAAAAGTTGGTATCCTGCACTTGCATCACCTGTGACGAAGTATCACATGACTCGTATCCTAATTGGGCGAGCCCCTTCGCTTACCTGTACTTCATAAGCTGTGACAGCATGCACTCATTCGAAACCCAGAAGGCCAAAGTGTGTCATCACACATGGCGTCTTCCATAAAACCCTTGTTTTTTATTCAACCACCTCGACCGACACCTGACTCTCGACTGACATGATCCGAACCAGCAACAACACTCTCCCCACTGACTTTGAACTGGAACGATTTCCAGTTTCCGGGGAAATAGACCCTGCATTCTAGGCACAAGAAAGTTAGCGTAATAATTTATTATCATCCTTCGAGTAGGAGTACAGATTATCACCCAAAAGCATGGCATCATGTTCCTACCAAAGTTCAGCTGAAGTTGAATCCACCGGATGGAGCTGTGTTCTGGCCATTGTTCCCAAAATGGAATCCAGTTGGAGCAGCATCACCCGTAGGCATTGCATCATCTTCCTCCTCCAACCAAAATGTTTCGAGGATCTTCACAGCTTTTTCGTAGATCTCAGTATTATCATGGCTCTGGAGGTTCTCAATCTTCTCCAAGCCCTCGGCTTCATCGATCATCTGAGCATACACATTCACACCTCCAGTGGTAACTTGGTTCTTCTCAGCTTCGCCGACCTTCAAGATATTTTCAAGCCCTTCCAAGCAAACAGTTACGATCCTTGGGTCTGGGCAGACAAGGAGATCACACAATGGCTTGATGCAGCCTTGGTCAACTAAAAACCTGAACAAACACACTTGAGACCAGTTAACCTAAGATATAAAAAGTGGGAGGCCTTCCAAAAATAAAAATCGAATGCAACATTCAAACAGAAAAGCTATCGGTCGACATACTTAATCTGATCATGACTACCACCAGAAGTAGCATTCGAGATGGCCCACGCTGCCTCTTTCTTGATATCAAATTCTGCCGATTGCAGCAGATGCACTAGGGGACCAATAATACCAGCAGCTATTACAGCCTGCAATCAATTGAATTACAAGAGTTGGTTAGAGTCAAATAGCGAATCTAAATCTCTAGATGCAGGATATTTTCATAGGATTTGATTGGTGCCACGTTTTGTACATTAGTCCCTCAAATCTCTTGATTTTGCACAAAGTCCCTCGTATCTCTTATTTTCATAGAATTTAGTTGGTGCCACATCTGTTATTCAAAAACGAGGAGAGGCTTAAGGGGGATACCGAGGCAACCAGAGATGAGGAACGACATAGCATAATATTTCACTAACAATATTTCAGGTTAAGTTTGATGAACTATTTGTAATATATTTCACTAACAATATTGGTGCATATCATACGATTATTCAACTCCTAGAAGAATTCTCTTGATCATCTTGCTATGGAAAACAATCGTATATTGCCCTTAATGCCCTTAGCATCTTGAACAAACTTTCATCCCACATGGTCCCCTTTGCCCGATCATAACAAATGAGTTGGACATACTCATTTGGTTCACTCTGACGCAGACAGCGTTGGATGTTCTCATTTATTAAGTAAAGTTTAGTTTCTTTCTTTGCAAAAAAATAATCAAACAAATTTGAGTTAGAACCAGGAGTAAAATGGTTTTGTTCTTATAGGTTGATCATCTTAAATTGACAGTAGTTAAAGAAAACTGGCAGAGGAACTAATGTACACAATAGAAAAAATAATAATTTTTACATAAACAATAAGATTTAGACAACTTGTTCGTAAACGAATGATTTGAGCATCTAATATGCAAAAACTCTTAATGTACATTTTTTTATATATTTCCATCAAACACACCTGTATCTGCTCCTTGTTTCCAGCTGTGACGTTCGATATGGTCCAACAAGCTTCCTTCTTGATACTTTTCTTGTGATTGTGAGTCAAGAGGTTCAGAAGACAAGGAAGGGCTTGGTGATTGATAACATACTGTAGAAAACCACATTTTAATGAGAAAAAGAAACATGGAAAGAAAACATATGAACTAGCTTCAGAATACAAGTAGCATGAATACATAATAATCTAGCCAAATATCACATTCAGGGATCAGTGCACCAGAGCATTGAGGAAAAGAAAATGGGGGAACTCGATGAAACAAACCGATTGAAAATGCACAAACATAAGTAACCAAGAATCGTGTAATAATTGTTTATTGCTGTAAATTTTCCAATCGATAGGCTTGTGGTTTGCAAGATTGAGATCTTATCATTATGAACTCATTTGGCACATGAGAACAGGGATGCCGATACAGATAGGAAAAAATATATTTCATTAAAAAAATTAAAAAAAAAACTTGAGAAAATAAAATGAAATATTCGTATATATGTCAAAAATATCAAATTTCTAAAATACTTAATCAAGAATCTTAAGATTCTAAAACATAATACATTACTTTACAGAAAACCACAACACATGAACCTATCAAATTTAAACAAGAGTCTTCTAGACAAGGGATAAACATAAGGGCCTCTGCTTCCCAGTCTTCCTCCCCATTCTCTCTTTATGGGTACACACACATACACCTAATAGCCCCAGTGAATGGTAAGCAAGAGCAATAGCAGCTGGCTAAGTTAGCATGTCTTGACATTGTTGAGCACACCCTTCTACTCTTCTCACCCACCTTTTTTTTCCACTTCTCAGCCATCTCCCCTCTCCTGCTCATTGTATTCTTTCCATCCACCTCTTCCATTTTTCATCCTCACCCTACTGACTCCTTGTCTTCTAACTCTCCTCATTCTCAAGTGACAGTATGCTGTCAACATGGTACATATCAAACATGTAATTGCAGAAAATGACATCTTTAATCATTGACATATAATCAAGATTGTGACAGCGCATAGAAACCTCCTCTCCACCTGTCATTTTATAATGTGACATTATCTTAAAAAATGTGAACACAATAGTTATGAATACCACCTAATTTATGCATGCAACACTGAGCCCAACACAAACATAACATAGAGTAGACAGAAATATATTCATTCCATAGATTTTAAATCATTTAATTAACGAAACACAAATTTGACAACCAACTAGTTTTCACACAAAACATTTATTCCAGCCTAAAAAAATTATAGAGTAGATAAACATATTTAAATTGCAAGGCCATGTCCATGTTTCATCCAAGTTTCTAAGTTGCAAACAGATACACCAATTATCAAGTTAGCGATAGTATAATGAATCATAGCAAACCAGGAAGAGAATGACAAAAACACGTATGATACTTGAGCATACCTGTGTCTGCACATCATCACCTGTCACTATATTACCAACAGTACGAAGGGCCGGAATAAGCACAGAGGGTGAAGGATGGCTGACATAGAAGCATTCAAAATATAAACATTTTGAAACGGACGAAAAAATAGCAATTAAAAGGTAATGTTACTATAATCATACAGTAGAAGTTCAACAAGTCGCGGGCAGACGCCAGACTCGAGTACAGCTTGAATTTTGTCATTGGTACCATCAGACAAATAAGATAGCGCCCAGCATGCATCTGTGAGCACTTCCTCATCATTTGAATTAATTAGCCGCTCAAGGGCTGGAAGTGCAGGCTTAACCTGCACGTCAAATTTTCATAACAGCACTTGATACAAACATGAAATGCATTTGGGCAGCACAAACAACGACTCATGCAGCACGCAGACAAACCTGCTCAAAGACTGGCTGTGGCTTTCCTCTGCAAAAATTCGATAGAGTCCATGTGGCATTCCTTAACATGGAGAGTTTAGCATGCTCATTCAGCTGTTGCAGAAGTGGAAATAATGCTCCATTGGAAAGCACGAGATCTCGGCATCTTGGGGAATCACCAGCCACATTTCCCAAGGCCCACACCGCCTACACAACATATAATGTATCATCTAAATCATTTCCAAAGTAGAAATTTATGAATAACACAAAAATAACACCTAACATGCAACAAATTGTACCTGCTCACGGACATCATCACTAGGGGAACTGAGAAGTTTAACGAAAATGGGAACCGCTCCATGATCTATGACAACCTTAGTGTTCTCTGAAGTGCCAGAGGCAATATTGGTGAGAGCCCATGCGGCTTCAAACTGTCACATGCCAAAGCAAGCAACCAAAACAGCAGAAATAAGCCATAGGCAGCAAGAAAAAGCACAATCGAGTCGAATTGACTTTGGGAGAAAGAATTCCGACCTGAAGTTGAGGATAATCTTCCCTCGTGAGGAACTCCACGAATCGAGGAACTACGCCTGACTGTATCACCTCCTCAATTGGAGGGCTTCGTTCTGACAAAACATAAGAAAAAGGCAAACAGCATAAACAGACTCGTTAAACAATTCAGAATCGCTAATATTATATGAAGAAAGAAGCTGGAAGAGCAAAACGTTGCAGACTCATTGATCGAGCACATACCTATGGAGAGTAATTTACGGAACTGCGTGGTCGCTTCTAACTGGAGAATACTATCATCGGAATAAACACCCACCACCATCGCGGGAAGGCTTTCCAACTGCAATAACAAATCAACCAGCTAAGTCGGTATATCACGAGACCCGAATCCAAAACCCTAACCCCCATCAGCAGGAATCCTATCGATCAACCCGATCTGCCAATAAAATCATAGAAATCAAAAATATCAGTCGAAGGAAGATCACCTTCTTCTCTACCACGGAGGCGTGGATTGCCGTCTGGGGGAGGGGGTGTGCCGGCATCCCTTCCCGTCGCTTCTTCTGGAGGCTCTCCTCCCGCCGATTCTTCCGGATCTCGACCATGTTGTCCTCCCTTCGCCTCCGGCCCTCCTCCGCGTCCACGGCCACTTTGTACTTATTCCGGCGGACCTCCGCCCTCTCGCTAGGCCGCAGCGACATCCTCCTCCACCGACAAGAAGCAAGAGATCGAGAAATGGGCTATACGACGGAGAAGGAGGCACTCAACTGCAATGGAAGAGAGAAGGGAGAAGGGATTCCCTTTATAGATCGAAATCGGAGCAGAGACAGAGGCGATCGGGGACGATGAAACCCTAGAATAGAGATAAAATTTGGAAATTGGACCACGTTAACCCGGACACCCAACAATTACCCCCGCAGGTACTCCGCGGGCTCCACCAACTCCTCTCCAATTGGAGCCGTGGGTGTCGTTAATGAGTGTGCGTGAGAGACAAACGTGGAGAGATGACGAGGTGGAGCAGCGGATCACGAGGAGAAGGTTAAATAAAGGTGTGTGGCTTACGAGGCCATCGACGATTCGATAAATTTGATGTCGTTCGTTACAGGAGAAAATGAAACGCTGCCACGTGTACTTTAATACTGGGCATAAAGAGTTGCGAGGTGCAGCAGACAAGTAGAATGACGTGTCCTAGGTTACCGGGGATGGACGTCGACCGTTGGATGAGGAGGTTGGACGATCGAGGGGAATATCCTGAGAGTACCGTTGCGGTCACCGGCGGGTGAATTCAAACGTCGGAAATAAAATACTAACGTTTTCGGCGGAGAAAGGTTGCCGAAGCCACTGCTATAAATACGCGTGATGGGTGGCAATTTATGGACCGTTGGATGAGGACCCGTTCGATGGATGTGCACGTGATTTGATTTGATAAAAACCGGATCGAAAGCGCGTGGGTAGACGTTAAGCCTGCATCGATTCGGGTCGAGTGAACCGCATGGGCCGGTCGATCGTGAGTTATTATGGGTCATTTAAGCGAGCAAAACTTAATAGTCAAGTCACATTCCATAAATCTATATATAATGTTTGAGTGAAAAGGGAATTTAATACGTGGACGATCAAATATTACATCATTGTTATATATTATACCACCAGTTCGAAAGTAGCCCAACATGGAGCGAATCTCCCACCATATTAGTATAGCACATAATTATGTTACTCATCATATATCGGAGCAATCTTGTGAATGCTGAATTCAAGTTGATTCTGATTCCTTGACAGATGAGATGCTCAATATATATAGATGAATTTAGAAGTAAATTTTATAATATTTTAATAAGAAATGATGAAATTTTCTTAGCCATGTTTGGTGTTCAAGAAAGATTAGATACAGACCTTAAAAGATAAATGTCAACGTCAACGGTGCATATGAATATAAACGATGAGGGGTATAATACATACTGTGAACATATCAGTTACATGATTTGTGCATAGCAGGGGGGCAGAGAAGTGGAGAGGCACCGCCGCAATTGGGATCATAACCAGCTACAACTTATATCGACTGCTATCATGAGGTCCGAAAACACATCCAACTTCAATCAAAATCACAGAACAAGAAGGTCAATGTTTCGAGATGGTAACTTGTGTGATTGCTTCCCAAATGGGAAAAGACACGAGATCTACCAGCTTATCAAACTTAGACCCTAAATCCCCTGCTGTTTCTTCGTCCTCTGGCCCTCTCATACTTCCGCCCCTTGGATCGGACATAAGGCTTTGTGTGGCTGTGCGGCACGCCGGGAGCTTTACCAAAGTGTCTCACAGCTTCCCTGGCATTCTTCGGGCCTCTCAAGAGAACCTGAAGAAAACAGAATATGCCCGATCAAAAAATAAAAGAACGCAACTTCTTGAATCAACATTTTCTGATACTACAGAAAGTTCTTTTGCTAGAATTTTCATTCATGAACATGCAATTCGCAACAACAGGGCTATACGTAACATCAAGATGAATTATGGCACAGTATAAGCTAGAAAAGTCGATAGGAGCTAGAAGAGTTTAAAGCAATTATAACATATCAGAGTCAGGCGTCATAGAATGAATCACTCGGATGAAGAATACACATCACATTCTCATCTTGCAACTTCAACATGATGATGCAGATGTTTCATCTTTAGCAAACTAATTGGCTGAATACTAGCCACATGGATAGCAGAGTAACAAAAAACTAATAACAAGTGCTAGTCGTCCCCAGAAATGTATATTGTCCACTCAAAAGTGTTACATGGTGCCATCATCAACAAACAGAAACAGATTAATGTAAGGTATGTAACTTAAGTAATATAATATTGTCAAAATAAACAAAGGAGTCTTGGCTTAAGTACAAAAGCCTATTTAAATGGCTTGAACAGAAACAGAATGTTACAAATTAATATGGCAATTGTGATGAAGCAAATTGATAGGACAGCTTCTAACAGCTAAAGATAATGGGATGAGTAACAATAACATCACTTTGATATACCCACCCAAAAAAACACATACGCACAAAACTAAAGCAAGAAAGGAAGAAAGACAGGAAAGTAAGAAAAAAATAGGTAACAAAGGGTTCCCTCAGAACATACAACGAATTGTCGTCAAAGCAATTCAGCATTAGCATGGTCAAAATAGGCATCATCGGGAACCACAAAAATATACACCAAGGAATATATCAAAAATAAGCAACTGTTTAGTAACTCTTTAAGTAATTAAGACATCAAGGCACCGAATAGGATGTTCCTCATATGCTGATTGAATAAATAACAAAATTTATAAAATATCAAAATCTAATCAAACACAAGATCGTGGGCCCTAATGAGCTCAGATTATAACTTTGGTAAAAGTAAAAAAAATAGGGGTTTGAACACATAGTGGGTGACAAAAGAAACTTTTGTTCATATTGAACAAAATGAGAATCTAATTGGATAAAAAATTCTACTATATGTTTGCAGACTGGTCAAGCCTCATCAACCATGGTCCAAATCACACAAAAAACAATCAAGTGAGGCTTCGTAGGAATTGGTCAAAACTCAACAAAGAGTGGCTAGGACTGATGAAATGATATTAGAAGATTCAAACAACCCAACCAGTCTAAGATCATTTCAGAAATGGCCAATATGAAGAACATATTAACCCTTCCTGATCTAACTGCAATCACGAATCCCTCAACTGATGTTGAAACAATTTCAATTATACAGGTCTTATGTAATGAAAATGAATTTTCAACTATTTCTAAACATATCTTACTGCCAAAGAATTACAAACAAGAATAAGATATTCTCAAGAATCAAAGATGAAAAACAAGTCATTAGTGCAAAATATTGACATGAAATTTTAGCCTTTTTGACGACAAAACAAACAAGTCCTTTCGAATCAAATCACTTAAATACACACCACCATTTCCTATAACTCCTTGACAGAATAGTCAGTGTTTTCAATTTTGCATCAGATAGTAGATATAGCTCTACAGCATTTCAGGCACGAAAAATCCAAAAAACATTATCCCACTAATCGTGCCTGCTAAGCAAAAATTATAGATTGCATGGCCAAAAACAGAAGAATAAGTTGACATTCTACGTTATCATTCCCACACTGATTGAATTAGACAAAAGAGATGGCCAGTAAACAAATGCTAGAGAACAAATACACAAAGATGAGTTCAGATTGCATATAGGAAACAGGTCGAGACATACGGTGTTCTGCCCCAGAGGTGCTCGAAGGGCAAGTTGGTCGAAAGTCAAGCATTCTCCCCCGGCCTTTAGGATCCTCGCCCTAGCCGTCTCAGTGAACCTTAGAGCCGTTACCTTCATAGCGGGCACCTCGTACACTCTCTTATCATCCGTAACCGTCCCAACGATGACGGCTATTTTGTCATCCTAATCGAAACCAAACAGATCACGCAGCTCGAATACAGAAGACATCAACTACGAGAAGAGGACTTAGGATCGAAACGAATGAGAAAGAGGGCAAAAGGTTCGGACCTTCCCTTGCATGAATGTAATTAGCCTCTTAAGCGAGATGGGAGGCCGGTTGATCTTGCTCATGAAAAGCCGCCTCAATATCACTGCGTTGAATTTGCTTCCGGTCCTCCGCACCAGAAACCTGTAGAGCTGATCAAAACAACAAGACAAAGAAGAAATGAAGCTCCCCAGTCACAACAGAAGGTGAAGCCAACAACAATGGGAACCGAGCAGACCTTAACGAGAAGCTTGAGGTAGACATCGTCGGATCTGGAAGCGGTGCGCCTGGCCTTCTTGCTCCGACCGCCGGCAACGAGATCGATACCCTGCCACGAACAACATCGACGAGATCAGAACCAGGACAAATCCACGAAGAAAGGAGAAGGAGAATAGGGTTCCACGAGAAGAGAGGGGAGAAACGATCAGGCTCGACGCTTACCATGGTCGATTCGGGCGAAGAGCTCTTGCAGTGCTCTCGACGCGGCGGCTGAGTAACAAGTTTATAAAGGAACCAACCGAGTGACTAGGGTTTTCGGAAACCATATAATCGATCGTCCTAAATTAACATGGCCCATCCTCACAAAAAAGCGGGCCCACAATTAACCCATGGAACCGTAGAATCATATTTCGGGTAATTTCCGGGTAACACACTGAAATGTGGACAAATATCTCGCACTGCGAGTTCATCAGGAGAAAGAGAACGAACTGTCTACCGTCCTGATGACGGACGTATGGGCCGTCCAGTGATCCCTATGAGGCCCAATAATAAACAGTAATCGGCCACTATGTCCTCGTCTTGTTGATTTTACTAAATATTTTCTCATATGTTGTACATAATAATAATATTATTATTACTTTAATATTTTGATTATTTCCTTAAAAGGGTTTTACATGACCTCAAACTTGAGACAGTAACCATCATACATGATAATACACACATGTCACTCTACTAATTACTATTACTCCTTTTTATATTTTGTTCTTATAAATATTAATATAACCTATATATAGTGATCTATATATGGACACTTTAACAACTCATTCAACCAATAATATTTTTAAATATTTCTAATGTCAATTAAAACTATTACTAACAGTCAGCTGATAAGCTACAAACATAAGTTTCTCTATTTGTTTTATGAATTATATATATATATGGGGAAAAACTAAAATTAAAAATATATGTATGAGAAATAGATTATAATTTTGGAGGTGAGGTGACGAGATTGGTAAAGAGTGGAGTGAGTATGTCTTCTCTCACTTGGTTGGACGAGCAAATGCAACATGCAATTATAGATGAGTGCCATGATGACTGGCGCTGCCCCCTCCCATGTATTGTTCAATGCATCTTCTTCCCTGCACAGTTGGCATTTGGTGGTATGCGTTATTGGTCACGTAGGGACCAAGATTCATGTGTCCATATCACCATCACCATCAATGGGAGAGGTTGGGTGGTACCACTGCCGCGGGGGACACGTGGAGGCCAGTCTGGGACGAGGATGGCACGTAATTATCATTGAAGTTATCACATCTGTTTTATTCATTGAGATCGAATTAAGATACTTCTCGATCAGATTAGAATTGACTAAGGGTAAATAAGAATATCCAAGTTAAATTTGAGGCAGAATTTAAATGTTGTTGAGATACATGTCAATCGGAAGAGATATAAGTAAAAATAAATAAATATACAGAGTCAACACAAGCAATTAAAAATATTTCATTTTTAATATAGAATTACTATATAATTTATGTAGCATTGATGGTAATTGGTAAGAAATATATAATTTGTCAGCTTTTGGAGGGGAAAAAAAGAAGAAGAAGAGAATGAGTTGAACAGAGAATTAAATACGTGACTAGATGTGACATCCGTAGGTCATGCATGGCTACTGTGAAATCTAAAATGAGCACGCATTCCAAAGCTAGGGGGAAGCGAATCATATGGGCTCAAAGTGAGTGCACGAGCAAGCCATTTTCCATGCTGCAATGGTAGAATATATAGGGTGGACAACGATGGTTGCTCGCCGAGGAGGCGACAGGAGGTATATGAGACGATGAGAATTTATAATGCATGGAATGAATAATTGGACAAAAAAGATAATAGCATGAAAAAATCATATAATATGAATCTGCTCATTATATATAATTAGTCTATAATTGAATAATATAATAATTTAATCTATAAATGATGAAACTATAGCGATATCCATTATGTTATGGATTTACCACACTAAAAAAAGAGTGAGGAGGCACCCGTCCCGCATCAACCAATCAAATCAAAACATGTATCACCCTCAACAGCAGTCGGCAATAAATATATCGGTAAAAGACAAACCAGCGACCGGCCCGAGGTCGAAAAGATCCACCCCCTTGTTCCCCCAATCCCCATCAGGGCAAGCATTAGCCTTTCAGTGCTCCCGCGGAGCAGCAGACACGACCCTTCTTCCTCTTTAAGGCGCTCTACTACGCTCGTCGCCTCCTCAGGGGAAGATAGGAGAAGAGTGGGTAGTGTGTGGAGTAGAAGCAGCACATGGCGGGGCTAAGCGTCCTCCTAGAAACCCAAACGAACTTCCCCAAGCAAGCCCAGATCCTAAGCAAAACCTCCTTCCTCAAGAACGCCTCTCTCACATCCTCCTCCGCCGCTGCTGCTTCTACCCATGAGAGCACTTTTCTGGAACAGTGCTATCTTTGCAGGATAAAACTTCTGCTAGGCGAGGATATCTATATGTACAGGTCGGAAACAAAAGGGTTTCTTTCTTATACCGTTTGTTTGGGGTGTTCAGAGATCAAAACACCGCTCTTCTCTCTCTCTCTCTCTCTCTCTCTCTCTCTCTCTCTCTCTCTCTAAATGGTTTTATTTAGCTGGGTGTATTGTTGCAGAGGGGACCGAGCCTTCTGCAGCGAGGAGTGTCGGCGTCGGCAGATAGTTATGGACGAGGAGGGCGGGATGAGGGACTGCTGCTCCCTTGCTGCCGCCGCTCCAACGGAGAGCCGCCGGGAAAGGGCGGCTGTCAGGGGCCGGGCGCTTGCCGGCAGTTTTGCTTACTAGAACAGGTGATGGCCGGGTGAGGACGGGACGGACAGCTACCTTTTTTTTGGGACGGAAACGCCCTCCGTTTTCCATCTTTTTCAGGGTGTGGCTTTTATGAGTGTTATGAAGGACAAGGCTATTTTGGTATTTTTGTCCCTATGTATCGTTTTGTTTCAATTATTAGCTACTTAAGAAATAATTACGAACCAAATCATCAGTGGTGAAACCATTACTTATCCCAATTATTTCTATCATATCGTTCCAAATGTGTCATCTATCCCTATTAGTGGGAGCCGAAAGCAAGATCATGGAATAGAGCGTTAGCGTCTTAGAGTGTCAAGCCTGTAGCTTTCAGGAGGCTCCCACCCCAACCAAAGGGGCCTATATCAGTAATGGACCATTATTCTGTGACCCCTTTCAATGTTTGGTATTGAAAGGAAGGGGTGGAATTGAGTTTGCTTAAAGTACCTATCAATCAAGGACGCAACGCTTACTGAAGGCCTTGTATGGTTGCACTAAATGTTGTATCAGTGAAAGAGCAAACTTCACGAGAAACTAAAGCACATCAACAACAAACAAGTTCTTAAATCTTTTCGTCCTTTTCCTAATAATTTAAGCTTCTGAAACTATTGGTCATCCCAAGCAAAGCATTATGATAGTGTGAGAACAAATCATGAGTTTAAATCTTGCATCTGTTTTTTTTTACATCAGTGAATTAAAATTATTCATGTGATATGTATCGGACTTGCATAGTATATTCAAGTTATATTGGCACGTCAAATATAAATCGACTTATAAAGATATTGGATCATAAATAAGATAGAGGTTGAAGAAGTACCATAGAGTTTGATCATCTGATTGAAGTTCCTGATGTAGATCGGAGGAGCATCCACCATTTCTTTCTTTCCTATCATACATAAAAAAACAATCTTATGAAAAGAAATAAAATAAAAAACATTGTTGATATGATAATCTTATAATTCACACATTCACATTGTCATAGTTTTCAGTGTCTGTCATACTGAATCATACCGCCCGGTATGGGCGGTACGTACCGGTCCGATAGGCCAACGGTACGCGGAGTACACTGTAGCACTGCTACAGTGCTCGGTACACCATACCGTACCGGTACCGAGCCTAGATCGAAATATCGGTACGATACGGTATTGCGAATCTTGTAGTTTTCTCTCTCTTTTTATCGTAGTTTCAACCCACGTTGTCATGTTTGGCCAAGAACAGAGACTCTGTGCAATAATTATTCTTAAGCTCCACTGATCTTAAAACACTAGTGAAGGCACAATAATTTTTCTGGCTCCTGACTCTACAAATTGATAAGACTTCCCAGTTCTGACAGTATAATTAATGCCATGGGCTAAAATAAAATGACACAAAAAATTAACAGCTGATGCCAGAGACTAAGAATATGCATTCAGTGTCAGGAAAGATATCCAAAAAATGCAAGCATCTGAAAGGAGTCTCTTGCAACTATAGACACAAAAAGCAGAGACCAACATCAGTGAAGAAGATAATAATAATGGAAGAACAATTACACTAGGTTGTTATACCTGGAAAAAAGCATTGTACGCCTTTTCTAGCATGATTTGCAATTTTGGCTTTCCTGACCATACAAAAAAAGGCTGTTGAATCAGTAATAAATTAACGACTGCAAGAATGAGAAGCAGAAGTTAGCAATGCAAGCTCCAGTGGATCCACACCTATTAGATCTCCTCCTTTGACCTGAGTTGAGCTTGCATGATCCACTGAAGACTCGTCAAATTCTGCCAATTTCCTGTTGGAATTCACAATAACCTATTAGAATCTTCAGCAATGATAGAAAAACACTACAAGCCCCATAGAGATATGCTAGCATCGATCATATTTCTTCCAAACTAAAATGACATATCAAATTCTGCCAATTTCCAGTTGGAATTCACAATAACCAATAGATTCTTCAGCAACAAAAGAAAGACACTGGAACCTATAGAGATATGCTAGCATTGATCATATTTCTTCCAAACTGGGGGAAATGTAGGGTTTATTTTCTTAGGGTTTTGTTTATGATGCATCGGAGATGCCTGTAGTACACATATACTCATAGGATTTCAAATCTCAAATGAATTGTGTCTCTATTGAGATATCCAAGTTGATTAGTATAATGGTGTACAAGTCATACGTCTTAGGCTCGAGTCTACATGTGAGCATCATGTACTCATTAATTTCATTGATGTTGATTGTGATATCTTTCAGAGACAAACCCGAAACCCCTCGAATCCATAAACTCGATTCATTTTTGTATCTTCATGATTTCCACACACAAGATTTTATCAGTTGACTTTGTTTGCTCCTACCCACATAATTCCAGAGAAACAAATGAGCCCAGTGAGAAGGGAAGTCACCATTTCTAATAGCTTCAGAAGGTCGAGATATTGGCTGTGTCCGTCACCTGTGGTTGATCTCAAGAGTCCTGAGTAATGGACTGATATCAAATCATCATATCATTCTATAATTTAATTTGAGAATAATTGCTTACATAAAAGACTTATTTCCAACCAAAAACCAGAGGAACAATTTAGGATCTGAACATTCTTAATCATCGAATGCGGCAGTGTGAGATGCAGATTAGAGGATATGCAGCATAAGCATAAACAAAGCAATAAGTGATCATTGCGAAGTAAGATTTGTTGGTCATGTCAATCACCCAATTCCGACAAGAAATGAGAGGACATTTGCCGATATTATGGGAAAGAGTCTCACCTCGGAGACGAAGCCTTTCCGAAGAACAACCCCCAAGAAAGCATTCGATTGGATCTCGAGATCCACCCGATGCCGTCATGCATCCGAATAGGATCGGAACTTGAAAGCGTGCATCGGGACGCCGTGAATCTAAAGCGACGATCTATCGAATGCGATCAGAGTGAAGAGAGATCGTGCAACTAAAGAAACGGGAACCGGAGAACCGACCGCAGATCGAAGAGATTGGGCTGGGAGAGCA
This sequence comes from Musa acuminata AAA Group, assembly GCF_036884655.1. Lineage (NCBI taxonomy): Eukaryota > Viridiplantae > Streptophyta > Magnoliopsida > Zingiberales > Musaceae > Musa > Musa acuminata. The sequence goes on along the minus strand of NC_088353.1, from coordinate 43,534,675 downwards.
TGACATCCAACGGCCGTTGGTTCACGTCGGTGAGCACCGCTCCTTCCCGATCGAGCTCCTGGTGATCATCTCTCTTTCGATCGATCGATCGATCGATGAATCGAGGAGGAGACCTCTTGTTTCATGAGCCCGTCGATGCTCGATAGCCGTTCATTTCGAATGACCGGTGCCTCTCGACGGTGCGATTAAGCGCGATTTCTAACAATAAGAAATCCACGCGCTTATCCTACGCGTGAGTATTACACGCAATTACTCGGCGAAAACCTTTCTCATCGAACGCTTTGTGATCTGCCACCTAAGCGCGTACGCCGTACAGCGTCGCAACGTATCTTCTTGCCTGTAGTTTAATCTCATTGACCTGAGTCGTTTAATTGGTTAAGGCGATTTATATATATGCATTTTTGTGATTACATATAGTATATATATATATATATATATATATATATATATATATATATATATATATATATATATATATATATATATACCACTTCCATTTGTGATAATATTATTCAATATGAGTCAAAAATAAAATCAGAAAAATATATAAACTATTTCTAAAATAATTATTTCTATAATGATGAAATTATATAGTGTTAATGCTAATTAAACTTAACAATCAAGTGAGAAAGAGGTGTACATTAGATTTGATGTTTGTTACACTTACTTCCAAGAGATAAATAGATGTCAATGTCATTCACTTCCACGGAAATCCCCATGCAATTTCGCCAATATATAATGACAAAGGCTACGTGTTCATTCAGCTGCCCCGGTCGAGTCAAAATCGGAGGTCGGCCGACCCACCGAACCGAACCGACCCGATTAAATTAACACTCTCTACACCTTCCGTCCTGCGCTGGTGAGGATCCTCTCCAGCGATGCTTCTACGAAACCGTCGAATCTGCCATCTCCACCATCCATCAGCATATGAACCGCGGGGCCCGCCACCTAGTTTGATCAAGAGTGGTCCAATGCCCACAAGGATTGGACAGGATCTCACCCTTTGTCTCCCGTACGTGCTCGTCCCGAGTCGGACTCCGGGTCACCGTCGCTGCTCCTCCACGACCCCACGTAACCACTGATCTCTTCTCCTTATTAGCATAAAGATTTCTAGGAGAACATAAGGATCACCGTTCAAAAAGCGATATACGATCACGTGCAGAAAATTTAAAGGCTGTGATTTTTTAGGCATATAAAGTATTACGCGAACGCTTGACGTGCGGGTTTAGCTATATTCCCTTCCGCTGTCCCATCGCCGGACCGCGCGATACCGCAGCCTTGGGGGAGTGAGAGGAGAGGAGGGAGGAGGGGTGAATTGGGCGATGTCTTCTCGGATGAAATATTTGGGTTTGGGTTGGAGAGGATTGCGGTTGGTTCGGTGATCTGCTGCCCTTTTTCTCATCGGGCGATCGGAGGATCCGTGAGGATTAGGGCGTTTGGGGATGGGCCTCGTGGGAGCGGGAAAGGACACCGAAGATGGGGATGAGGTCGTGCACGTTTACTGCTCAATCTGCCTTAACGCCGTGAAGTGCGGTGGGGATCGGTCCACCGCCAAGCTGCAATGCGGGCACGAATTCCACCTTGGTCAGCTCCACTGATCGATTCCCCTCCTTGATCTTCCTTCCTGTTATTTTCCTTTTTCTTCTGAGATTTGATTTGGTTTTGTGTTTTCCCGTCGGGTTTTTTCGTGTGGATTTGATGGAAAGATTTCTTCTTTTTAGTTCGTTCGAATTGTGTGCGCAAACCGAGGATCTTTTATTCTTGTTCGCTTGCGTGATCGTCGGAAGATAACTGATTAAATGGATATATTTCCGTGTCGGGATTTCGGATTAATTTTCCTCCTTTTTTAGAATTATAAGATTTTGGAGGACTTGCACAATATTAATGTCCCAGGAAATATCGTGTCACTCTTGGAATCGAGTTCACATAGATCTTTAACTCAGATTATTAAAGGGAATATAAATAGGAGACTGAAAGGGGTTTTAGATTCTTTGGACATATAGCAATATTGGTGATTTGAATAAATCATAATTGGCCGCTGCTTTCTGTATTCCTAACATATTTTTATTTCGGCAATAATATTCAAAGTTTTTGTTTGAGATCAATCCTGATTTGGTCTCTTCCCTTACTCGACCTATAGAAGCTCCAGTAGAAGGTGTATTTCTAGCATTCTCATTGCATTGCGCCTGTCAGGTGGTGTCTTTTCTTCTATTATGATCTACCAAAAAAGAAGAGAGAACTCAAGCCTTTTGCATATTGGATCCTCTTCAAACTTCAACAAAAGTTATCCATTGTTCAACTTTGAACTCCTGCAGCTTGTATTGTTTGTTGATGTGTGCATGCTTTGTCAGTTAGTAGCCCAAGTCTTGTAGTTATGATGGTAAGACCTGCTTCAAAGTCTCCTCAAAGCTTTTTCCTTCCCTCTTACATCCGATTCCACGTTACGTTCATGGTTGGGATCAACTAGAGGATTTAGCACTGAGAATTGGATCATGGGACTTCTATTTCCTAAAATGACTAGAATTGATTAAGACAACTATAAATCAGCTTGAGATAGTTGGTATTTGCTGGACTCAGTGCAACCAATAGGAAATAGGCCAGACTAATGGGATCAGCCACTATTGTTTCTGCAAGAACTGGATTCTACTGATATGGATCTGGATATGTGAACTTTCTCTTTTCAACCCTTGTGTTGCATGTCTATGTTTTCTTCGTTCTTTCTAAGATTCATCAATTATTTTCCTGTTTCCATGCTCACCTTATTTGATAGTAAATATATCATTGTTATAGGCCTTTATCATATCTGAAACTTATTTCTCAGGTTAGCTATTTTATCTTACAAGTGATATATACTTTGGTAGTATCCTTTTGCCAACTCTCTGCAATTAACACCCATATACAGCAAAATGATATATATAACATTTTCAATGGATCTGCTAGTCAAAACTTATTATTGGATGGATTTTTTTTTTCTTCAGATTGCATTGGTTCAGCATTTAATGCTAAAGGGGTGATGCAATGCCCTAATTGTCGAAAAGTTGAAGAAGGCAATTGGTTCTATGCAAATGGCTATCATTCGACACCAGAACTCACCATGGATGAGTGGATACAAGATGAGGACCTGTACAATCTGAACTATGCAGAATCTGTATGTTGATAACTGATTCTATGATTTTTTTCCATATTTTAATGCATGATTTCAAATGGGATAGCTTATTGTAAATACCAGTATTCTTTGTCTCTTTTGTCATGTTTCTTTTGCCATTAGTTAACTATGCAAATTAATCGAAGATAAAAAAATTTCTAAAATACAATTCAGCTTTCATGGCTTCGGTGCTACATAGTGCTCATATATTTGAAGTTGCAGGAAAAATTGAAAATCATGTCGCATGTAAAACCCACTAGGAAAAGGCAGCTAGAAATGTTCAATTATTACTCCTAATAGCTAAATAAGCTTTTGTAAGCCCCATTATATCCATGCTGTGACTCTTAGGAACCAATTGGAATTGGAATAAGATTTTTCAAAAAAAAAAATGGAAGAAATTTTTATTAAATTGAATGATGTACATGGCGCTCATACATGAACTGGAAACTGACACCTATTACTTGTGCAACAATGTACTAACTGATTTGGATGGATGGTTCAACAAAGACAATTGGACTTGGAATAAGATCCTACAGATTTCCTAAGCATAAAAAAGGTGTCCAGTTCACTAAAAAATAGAAAATTTAGATTTATTTTCACTTAAAATGCATGGGAGGCGTATTTATCTCTTTTCTAACTCAACAAGCAACATGTTGAGAAGGCCTAATATACTCCTATTCCAGCTAAGAATGCCCGAAAAGTTTCTCTATTGAGCTGGATGACTGCATATCTTCCTAGTCCAAGTAGTGCCTCCAAGTTCTAGGTAAGCCTTCTCCAACTTAGATCAGGGATTACAAAGCTGGATTTCCCTAGCAGTGTATGGGCTAAACTGAAGTTGAACTGGATGGAATGTGATAAGTGGGAATATGCTGAACCATTGTGCATTGGATTGGAAATATGTCGTAGTAATCTAACTGAAGTTGGTTTTGGCCCCATCTGGGACCTCTTGTTTAGAAGGGCTGTTTTACAATTGATTAGGCCTTGGTTGTGATTCATGATGATGGGAGATGGATTAGTGTTTGGCCTATGTTGGAACAATATTCTATGTTGCTCGTCAGATGCTCTGATGAAAACATTTGTGACTGATGTCATTTTGTTTGGCTGAAGAAATTTTGATCAGATTATGCTACTGTCTACAGAACTTGTGTAGTGGTTTTTCTCTGTCTTAATTTTCTGCATCATGTCTCTTGCCTGGTTTATCCGATTACTTAATGGTTGTGGTGCTAAGGACCTTGTTACATTTTCTGCTTCAGTTTGCATAAATTTTTTTCTTAGGTAGTCTCTTCATTTTGAGAGGATTTTTATTCACAGATCGATGAGAAAATTTTATGATATTTCTAATCTTGTCTTATTTTCTCTGTGTTTGTGCAGCCATTTGGAGGTCATTGGTTTCCAATTGGTAGCTTGGCAAGGATTCCATCGTTTGAGTATGCTTGATATCATATATGCTATATATGTTTTAAAATTAGTTTTGCAATGATAGTTACCCAACTTTGTGTCATTACCCTCTGTAGAGCTAAATGGCGGAAAGTTTCCATTTAGCTGATATTTGGAAGGTAGATTTGTTTATTCAATATTGCTACAACAATAGTAACAACCCTTTAGGTTTGAGCCATAATTATTTTTTGAATTATTTGAAACATCAAATAATTTGTTAGCATCGTTTATTTGTTCTGCCTTTCAAGATGCATGTCTTCCCTTCAGCATATATGAAATTCAAATCAACAATAGCAGACCTTATAATCCAGTGATGTCTGTAAATGTTTGCTTCAGTAGACTACCAGACTACTTTGCACTTCTGGATTTTTGTTTGCTATTTGCCAACTTTTGCTCTTGAAGTGATTATGCATCTATTAGAAAAATTGCTCGTGGTTATTCTAAAGATGCATCAAGCATCTTATTTATCTATTTTTGTTGGAATATGAAACCAACCAAGTTTGCACCTGACTTGCAGTCAGTTCATCTATAATGTTGCACTGAGAATCAACATCTCAGATAACTTTTTTTTTATAATTTATGCATTTTCCAATGAAGAACTGCTTTTCTTTTCTTCTCTTATGATGTGACATCAGTTCTGAACCATAAACCTGAACACTGTTGTGATTGTGTCAGATATCAGTAACTGCATTCCCAGTGTTTCTATGCAAAATTGCTGGTGGTTTCAGGTCGTCAGCAATCAAGGACTGTTCTCTATTACTCTGCTTTTCATTGTTTGCATTGATCAATGTATCAGTTGCCACATCTTATGCTGGCATTGGTCCTGTCAACTGGATGTATCATAAGTCATGTACCACACCTGTATGCATACGTTCTACCGCAGGGCATGAATGTGACAGGCTAATAGACATAGGTGCTACCATATGAAAATGCTAGCATGTGGATTCTTGTAATGGTTATTGGTTAGTGTGCTAGAAAAAGTTTTTGCTTCAATCCCAAGTATGAAAGTGCCAAAAAATTTAGCTACCAGTTTAGTTATATGTTTATAGTGCTTTCAACTTTGTATTAAATAAACACAACTACAAGATTAAATCAAGTTGGCACCACCTACAAGTTCTTGTCAAAATTTACCCTGGAGCCTGTTGACTGTCTGTCTCTAGATCCCAAAAATAAATTTTCATTTCCATCAATATTTAGGAAAGCATCCTACTCAGCGAATCACCTATTTCCTTTTCGATCTTAATACTAAGTGCAGGCTGAAAATGCATAATCAAGGGATTGTCTTTCATGCCTTATAATCTGCTACACAATTTTACCTGATTGGTGGAACCATAAAAGTTAAATGATAGGATGAACATTCACTGCAAGCTGCAAGAGACTGGTTAGTGAGTTTTTGTTCTTAAATGATTGATACATTGTGATCTTTAGGATAATTGATCAGGATTTGATACTGCATTACTAGCATAAGTTGTTTATCCGAAACTGAATTTGACTGACAACTTAAGGCCTGATCTAATAGGTGTTACCTCAGCATTCTTTTAAAGTTCCTTGTTAGTTGGCTTTATGCATAGCAGGCACAGGTCATCTCTCTTTACAGTTGTATAGTTGTTTTCTATTTGACATTATCTGAATGCTTGATCGAGAATTTTATCAAAACCAGAGCCCTCCATTCCTTCGTCAGAAAGAAAGCCTCTTGCTGCACTAATTACACGTAACTTCACAATGGTACTGTCTATGAGTACCTTTTATTTATGTTTGTCAAACTTCGTTGCAACATTTAAGTCAAAAGCTTTGTCCAGGACTTGCATATAAAACCTAGTTTCTGAAGTTTTTGGTTACAGCTATTTGCTTATACTAAATAAGAACATTGCCTGATCATGATACTGTCCATAGATTACTAATTTTTTTCTTTGTCCTATTAGGGAAGGTGAATCTTCTCCGGCTGTTTCTTGTAAGTCACTGATATTCCAAGATGCTTTATTAGCTGATTTGTTGGTATTGTTATTTGGAGTAACCAAGTGAAATATTGTGGTTTTGCAGTCTGGGATCTTTCAGGATATCATGCTAATTTTTCGGAGAATCAGGCTACTGTCTCAGTAGCTCATCCATGCCCTTTCATGGCCTACATGCCACCGCTCCAACCTTCATCTTCCTCAAATAACCATTCCTTTGATTCCAATAGCAGTGATCCTGGATATCACCATCAGTGGAGTCACTTCCCAAGGCCAAGAGATTTTCAAACCCTATATATGATGGCACCAAGTAACATTCACTATCATGGCTGGGAACACTGTCATGCATCTTACTCTCCAAATGCCCACATAAATAGTGCCGAATCATTACACTTTGCAAGGCTAGCCACTAATGGTTTGCCTGCCACTGATTCTGTTTTCCATCCCTTTGTTCTCAGTCATGGGTAAGTGATGGATGTCTAGATTTCTTAGGATTTATCCATTTTTAGTTCTGCTTCTTTCTAAAAGTTTTACGACCATATGCATCCAGTAAAGTATGGCAGCAATTATCTCTCATCTATCTTTCCACATGCATTTAGGAATCATTTCCAACAGGCATTGTGGATATATCCTGGAACTAGCTCCTGAGATTTGTCTAGCCCAAGGTTTGTAATTCCACCCCTTGTGGTACGGATGGTATTTACCTGACCAACAGCCCGCATAAACCGGGAAAATCAGATGGTACACCTGGTACAGGGTTTGTACCATCTGATACAGTACTGCCAGGTGCATCTGGTACAAGGTTGATACCACCCGGTATTTTCACCTCTTTTTTTTTTCAAGAGTTTTCGAAACTTGGTACGTACTCAATACATTGGTATGGACTGATACGGGATCATTTGAAGCCCTGAGTGATACACTATAGGTACACGAAATTGCAAAATCTTGGACTAGCCTGTATAAGATTTTCCACATTTTGTTTCTCCTGCTGATTTAAACCATTTAAAAAGAATTCTATCAATGTATTTGCGTTGTTGCTTACTCTTGCCTTCAGTAGTGGTACCGATGTCATAGCTTTTAGTTATCAATTAATTTTACTTGCTCTGAAAGTCGTGTGATCACTTGAAATATCCCATCTGATAATTCTGACCGGTTCTTCCTATAATTTCTTTTAGAATTGTTTCCAGAGCTGGGGCTACTGGCTCATCCGCACCCTCATTGGTTCCACCATATCTTAGAACCCATGGCAATGGTCATGAACACTATCAACTCCAACATTCTCAAATCATGCATGGAACAGGCATGCCACTTTCTGGAAGTTTGTGGAGTTTCAATCCAGCGGAACAATGTGGCCCTTTCCTGGTCTCTCCAGCAGTGCAGACCAATGTAGATGCAGAGAACATCACAAGTACTCGCCTCTATGCATGGGAACGCCAGTGTTTTGCACCCCATCCATTTTTTCCAATCGACAGGGAACCCAGTTGTTGGGGCCCTTTTTTGCAGGCTAATGGTAGCGGTGTATCAGATTCCAGTCCCCCTCAGATGGTCTACTTCCCTCTCAACAGTTCTGAGAGGCTGCCGGCACAGGCAGGACACAACCGACCGATGCCTCCACCTCCACCTCGCATGCTGCCCTTGTTGTGATGCAAGCTGGTGATGTTTTGAGAACATCCCTGTAAGATGCATGACTCTGAGCTGCTCCATTGATGACTGAGGTGATCTCGTATGAACTCTTCTGTTGTCACTATTTTCCGATGTCTGCTGATGAGCCAAACAATCTGCTGATGTATTCTAGCTGTGTCAGAAAGGCCAGCTCTGTAAGCTTAAAACTGTTTCATCATGTCAGCCAATGGAAGCATGCTTCCATCCACGGGAGATCCACGCAATACATGCATCTCATGGTTGCAACGTGTACATTGGTATGTATGTATATATGGGCACATACATGCTTTCTATATAAGTGTGGAATTGTGATTGCATGTGGCTTATGTTCTCTCATAATATTTTTAATATCATAACCTAATAATAACAGTATAATTTCATCATATGCATTTATGTTTAATTTCACCGGTTCGAATCATTTAAATATGCCCAAAAGGATATAGGAAATGGACAGAACAATTTTCACAATCCACAATGAAGAGAAATAGAGCTTCCAAATTGAACAAATCTTTTTTGTCTATTGAAGCTTATTAATTTTCTCAAGTGAAGCTTATTAAAAATAATTTCCTATTAATTTTGTGAGTTAAAAATCTCTGATTGATCTTTATGCAGTAGCTTGATTTAAATATTAAGAATATAATACATAAATCATGTATCATCTACCAATTGAAGTTTTAAGAAATTGAAGTGAGAGGATATAAACTAGAATCAGTTCCTCGGATCTTGATCGGACCCGAATCCGGAACCCGCTAAGCTTACCACGTAATGTGCTTCGCGGAGTACCACAGATCCGAAGGCACCAACCGATCCACCCCACCCTCCTCGGACGCACGCGAGACAGCGCAGCACTCGGTCCACATACACCGCGGGACATTTTAACGGGCAAGGACTTGCTTATGAACCCGGAGTCGGCGCTCTTCAACCCGCGTCTCGGGGAAAACCCTTACCCTCGGTGCGGCGGCGGAGACCAAGATGAGTCGCGGGGTCGGTGGAGCGGCGGCGAAGGCGGGGAAGAAGAAGGGTTCGACCTTCGTGATCGACTGCGCGAAGCCGGTGGAGGACAAGATCATGGACATCGCTTCACTGGAGAAGTTCCTCCAGGAGCGGATCAAGGTCGCCGGCGGAAAGGCCGGAGCACTCGGCGACGCCGTCACCGTCACCCGAGACAAGAGCAAGATCACCGTCACCTCTGAGGGCCCCTTCTCCAAGCGGTAACCCTCCCCTGCCACCACCTCTTGATGTAGATGGATATATTGGTGTGTTTGATGTTTGACGCAATCATTTCTTGATCATTGCTATTGTTTCTTTCTTGGCACTGCTCAGTTCTGAGATGACTCCTTGCCTCTAATGTTAGGTCAATATACACTCAATTGCACTGTTGAATTGTCTCGTTTATTTACCTTTATTTTTTTTCCGTTTCTTCTGTGATGGGAGATGCAGAAAATTGAAATGAATATTGTTAGTTATTATTACTTTTGTCGCACTTTGGATCATAATTTTATTAGAGTGTGGTGTATACACATGTGGATATGAAGTACAGGTTTTAACATATTTGGAATATTGTGTCAGTAGTAATCTCATGCTGTTGGATTCCTAAGTTTGTTGAGCACTTGTAGTCATTCGTTCATCTTCGAATAGAAGGATTCAGCAAATTATTGAACTTTGATATGTTACTTGAATCAGTAGTTTTTGGTAGATCATGTCGTTCCTATTCAAGTAATATAATTCTAAGCGCGTATGTGCCGTTTTCTTCAGTACATGTCACTGCAATAGTCACAGTCAGTACATGTCACTGTAATATTCACAGTTTGAATCAGCTAAAACAGGGTTTGTAGCTGCATCAAGACTTTGTCTTCATGAATATGTTTACGTCTTGGTTAAATCTTTCTTTTTCTTTCTTGTTATAAACTGCATTCTATGTAAGTTATGAAGTTTTGGTGTCATGTTTGTGAAATCATTATTTCTATTGTTGCTATAGGTGGTCATTTTATTGGTATTAGGTGATCAATAACATGGCCTACATTAGTTTTGTTTTTGAGCTTTGAGTTGCTCAAAATAGTTTCATAAGAATTGATAGAAAGAAATCTTGAGGATTCTTCTTACATATTTGGCAATGAATTGAAAAACTAGGGAGAGAAACAAGGTGAAAATTTTGGGTTCAATCATATTGTTTTAGTGCCTAAAATTTTTTGCTTTCGTTGGCTCACCTTTTTTTAGAAAGAATGATAATTAAGTGTTAGCTAACTTGTGTCATAAAATTTACTATGGTATTTATCATCTAATTTTCATATTTTGTTTTTTATATTTTTTTTCTTTTGATGATATGCTTTCTTATCACTTACGAGAGTGGTCATAAAAGTTTTTCTATCTAATTAATAAGAAATTTGTTATGATGATTCAAGCTAATGGGATAATCAGCATATCAACTTTGGCTTAAATTATTGGTCAAAATGCTTCAGCTCAATTTGATAATGGTATACTTATCTAATCCTTTTAAGTCAATCTTCGTCTTGCCCATTTTCGATGTGGGACTAATCAGGATGTTACAGACTCTTCCACTGAAGGGCTTGGTGCCCTCGTTAAGACCCAGTATATCTCAAATCAAATCCTAGCATAGTATTCGTGAGGCATAGTCTAGTGGTGGCTTCATGCCATGATGTGACCTCTGATCCCATCCACGGTAGTCTCGTCTTACTCGAGCCCCCTCACCATGCCCTAATACTAAGTTGACTCTGATACTAAATATCAATTGTCATGTCCCAAGTACACTCCAAACACAAATACCAAGGACTGACAACATTACATGATATTATCACATGCCATATGGTCGAAACTTATTATAAAAATAATGATTTTAACATTGATCCAACTTATCACATAAGATGTTCGATATTCTTTAATTATAGTTTGGAAAGCTAACAAGAAGGAAACAAGTCTGAAGTCGGCTACTCAATAATACTTGTACTAAAAGGGCATGGTTTGCTCCTCCTGTTGTTGCTCGTTATTGTCTTGGGCCTCTGAAAAAATCTTGCAATAATAATATTCAGCAACAATGCTAAGTAGGATAACTTCGAATAGGCAAAAGGTGTGTAAAAGCAGGTGATACAATAAAATGATAAATGAGCTTCACAAATGATGATTAAATTGTGGAAGAATGTAATGAACAATCCACACAAGGATCATATTTTTAAATACAACATCATGCACGTGTCGGCAAATGGGATGCCTGAATATCTCGGGGTGACTCAACTCTCCCAACAATTTAGAGAGAAGAATCATATCGCACTCCCAATAGCCGATGGAGTGGTGCCTCACCCGTCATAGTGATGACATATCTCTCTTGTCCCATGCAGGAGATCGAATAGTCGTTATGTCTGACGGTCCATTAATCTCTTAGCTACCGAAAGAACCTAGAGAATCGCCATACTAGTATTGTTCTACTGCTCTCAAGAGAAAATAAAGTATCCTTTCACTTAGTATCATGCATCAATCAGCGTGATCATGTCACATCAAATCATGCGTCGATATGCATATGCATTATGCAAATAACGTACATACAAGATGAGAGGTGTCATCATCAAAGTCAATCAGAGTCAAAGGGGTTGATTGAATATGACAATGGTTGCAATTTGCAAAGTATAGGTTTTATTATTATGCATTATAAATTTTAATTTATCTACTTTGCCTCATAGTTTATATACTCAAGGTTAGTGGATCTAAATCATTAGTTTTGGGTTATTATGGAATTCAAAGTAACCCACTAATCATATTTTTATCATTTAACATTCCCTAGGACATTTTATCAGTATTATTGAGCATCCGACATCAGACTTGTTTGCTTCTTGTTAGTTTTTCAGACTGTAATTAAAAAATACTGAACATCTTATGTGATAAGTTGGATCATTATTAAATCATTAGTGTTACGATAAATTTCAGTCGTATGCATGTGATGATATCAGGTGATGTTGTCAGCCCTTGGTGTTTGTGTTTAGAGTGTGCTCGGGGCATGACAATTTCTCTATCAATGAGATGGTAAGATTGGGAAGCTATTAGTTTGGTCCCTCCATGGGACCGCTATATTGTATGTTAATTCACTGTACCTTTTAGTTTGTCTCATGACATTGAATCTTTTGCCTACATAATTGAACATTGTCTTTCTTGGTGAAACGAAGAACAGGAGCATCCTTCTGGGGCACCTGCTTTGATGTGTGATTCTATGGAACCCTAGGAAACAATATATATTTTGTTGCCATCATTTGCAACTAGTTTGCTACTGTGATTTTGTTACACCAATATTTACTGGTCCAGTCAAGAACTGGTATTAGTCCTCGTGTTGCTAGTTTTGGTCATCGATACCAGATTGCATGAGTTGACATATCATCCAGCATACTGGTATTCTGCCTGTCCCATTATGAGATCGATATTTTAAACATTAGATGAAATGTATGTGTTCTGGTGGAAACTAACGTACATAATGCATATGTTTTTATGTTTAGGTACTTGAAATACTTAACAAAGAAATACTTGAAGAAGCACAACGTGCGGGATTGGCTGCGCGTGATTTCATCCAACAAAGATCGCAGCGTTTATGAGCTCAGGTACTTCAACATTGCCGAGAACGAGGCGGAGGAGGAAGACTAACTCGTTCTGTTTCCATCGGCTGTTCTTTCTTCAACGTTTTCTCTTCATTGGGACTGTTCTCGATTTAAAAGATATGTATTACTTGTTTCCAAATACTCTTTTTAATTAACATGTTTAGATTAGTTATTGAAACCATGCCGTACCACCAAAAATGGTATGGTGTAAGTACCGAGCATAGATTTATACATGAATTATCTTTGTTTTGAATGGTTCAATTAAAATAATAAAAAAAATTAAACAGCGTTACCAACAGTAGCTCTCAATATAGTGGCATTGTCTTGTGATGTTGTAGCTATTTTTTGTTTTTTTTTCCTTAATTCTTCACGATAAATACTGTTTTAGTAGATTGTCGAAATAGATCTGATATCCGAAAAGATACACCCTGCGTCATGCAACTCGACATAAAATTATCAATTTGTAGAGACCATACATATAAATGATTTGATTTGGCTTAAATTCAACCGGATATAACGGCATATTCAAAGGGCAGAATATTTCGATGGTGGCACAGAAACGTCAACCCTTCAAATCTTGGTCAAAATTTTGGGGGTGGACCGTTGGATCTCGTGTTCGGCTGTCCGTTCGTTTCGCGCCAAATCGAGACGCCTACGGCGAAGCAGGCCAACCAACGATTCCTAAAGGGTTAGCTATAAGAACCCCCTTCCCCCATCCCATTCCCCTTCGTCGCAGCCTTGGGCTCTCCAGGGCGGTTCACCCACCTTTTCCCTCCGCCCAACATGGAGGCCTCCGGCTGGCCTCTCTCTCTCGTCCTTCTCCTCCTCCTCTTCTCTTCCTCTGCCTACGCTCTCTCGAACGCCGAAGCGGCCTGGATCGCCCGCCGCCAGCTTCTGGCCCTGTCAAGGGGCGGCGACCTCCCCGATGACTTCGAATTTGATATCAAGATCGACCTCGACTTCGCCAACGCCCGCCTCCGCCGTGCCTACATCGCCCTCCAAGCCTGGCGCCACGCCATGTACTCCGACCCCTTCAACTTCACCGGCAACTGGGTCGGCCGCGACGTGTGCAGCTACAACGGCGTCTTCTGCTCCCCGGCTCTCGATAATCCCAACATCGCTGTCGTGGCCGGCGTCGACCTCAATGGCGCCGACATCGCGGGCCACCTCCCCATCGAGCTCGGCCTCCTTACCGACGCCGCGCTCATCCACATCAATTCCAACCGGTTCTGCGGAATCATTCCCAAGAGCTTCTCCCGTTTGCAGCTCCTCCACGAGCTTGATGTCAGCAACAACCGCTTCGTCGGGCCATTTCCGATGGTCCTCGTTGGCCTACCGTCTCTGAGGTACCTCGACCTTCGGTTCAATGACTTCGAGGGTCCCCTCCCGCCGGAGATTTTCGACAAGGCGCTCGACGCCATCTTCTTGAACGACAACCGCTTCAGCTCGCCTATCCCCGACAACTTTGGCAACTCCACTGCGTCCATTGTTGTTCTTGCCAACAACAACCTCGGGGGTTGCATTCCGTCGAGCGCCGGAAAGATGGGAGCCACCCTCAACGAGCTTGTGCTGCTAAACAACGGGCTCGTCGGCTGCTTGCCGGTGGAGATCGGACTTCTGGGCAACGTGACGGTGTTCGATGCGAGCTCGAACTCGTTGACTGGCACGCTGCCGACGAGCTTTGCGGCGTTGAGCAAGGTGGAGGAGTTGGACTTGTCGCACAATGTCCTCACCGGAATCGTCCCTGAGAAGCTCTGCCGCTTGCCCAGCCTCGCCAACTTCACGTTCTCTTACAACTACTTCAAGGGCGAAGCCGGCGAGTGCGTGTCATCATCGAGCTCTGATATCGTCTTTGAAGACACAGGCAATTGCCTTGAGAAGAGGCCCGGGCAGAAGTCGACGAAGACATGTTTTCCGGTGATGACTCGCCCTGTGGACTGCAGTAAAGATAAATGTGGGTCTTCTCCGAGCTCTTCGTCTCCATCTCCAGCCACACCATCATCTCCGAAATCTTCACCAAAGCCGGTGACGCCGACATCTCCAAAACCATCACCGAAGCCGGTGACGCCGACATCTCCAAAACCATCACCGAAGTCGGTGACGCCGACGTCTCCGAAATCATCACCAAAGCCGGTGACGCCGACGTCTCCGAAACCATCACCAAAGCCGGTGACGCCGACGTCTCCAAAACCATCACCAAAGCCAGTGACGCCGACATCTCCAAAACCATCACCGAAGCCGGTGACGCCGACATCTCCAAAACCATCACCGAAGCCGGTGACGCCGACGTCTCCGAAACCATCACCAAAGCCGGTGACGCCGACGTCTCCGAAACCATCGCCAAAGCCGGTGACGTCGACGTCTCCGAAACCATCGCCAAAACCAGAACCGGTGACAGCACCATCACCGAAACCATCTCTGAAACCAGTGGTGACCTCGCCACCACATCAGGTGGTATTCCCATCGCCGCCACCTCCAGCCCAACAGGAGCCCGCTCCCAAAACTCCACCACCTCAGCCTTCAGAGTCGCCAAGGACACCAGTAAACTCACCACCACCACCTCCCTATTCAGACTCACCGGTGACACGGACACACTCACCGCCACCACCTCCGCATTCAGAGTCACCGGTAACACGAGTGCATTCGCCTCCGCCACCAGAACTAGTGACCGTGCCTCCCCAGTCAGTCCAATCTCCACCTATAGTTAACTCACCACCCCCACCAACGGCTCACCCTCCACCTCCGTCAGTAGTGTCACCACCAAAACCAGTATACTCTCCACCTCCACCAGTAGCCTACTCTCCGCCTCCTCCAATTAACTCACCACCACCTACATCGCCTCTAACATCTCCTACGCCTCCTGTATACTCACCACCACCACCACCATTACCATCATCATCCCCACCACCAATAAACTCTTCACCATCAGTTGTGCCCTCACCACCAGCAGTGCACTCTCCTCCACCATCAGTTTACCCACCAACATCAACACCCGTAGCATCATCTCCACCACCACCAATAAACTCTTCACCATCAGTTGTGCCCTCACCACCAGCAGTGCACTCTCCTCCACCATCAGTTTACCCACCAACATCAACACCCGTAGCATCATCTCCACCACCACCACCAGTTCTCTCTCCTCCACCGCCTGTATCCTCGTCACCACCACCACCAGTGCACTCGCCTCCACCGGCTGCATACTCACCACCACCACCGGCACACTCTCCTCCACCACCTATTTACTCACCTCCGCCAACATCAACAGAATCATCTCCATCACCAAGTCCCTCTTCTCCACCGCTTACGCAGTCACCACCACCAACATCCATAGTATCATCTCCATCACCGGTGCACTCACCTTCACCACCACCATCATCCGTAGCATCATCTTCACCACCACTTGTATCCTCACCACCGCCTCTAAGCCAATCGCCACCACCACCAGTTCCCTCTCCTCCACCGCCTGTATCCTCGTCACCACCACCACCGGTGAACTCTCCTCCACCGGCTGCATACTCACCACCACCACCGGCACACTCTCCTCCACCACCTATTTACTCACCTCCGCCAACATCAACAGAATCATCTCCATCACCAGTTCCCTCTTCTCCACCGCTTACGCAGTCACCACCACCAACATCCGTAGTATCATCTCCATCACCGGTGCACTCTCCTTCACCACCACCATCATCCGTAGCATCATCTTCACCACCACTTGTATCCTCACCACCGCCTCTAAGCCAATCACCACCACCACTACCACCACCAGTGTACTCTCCTCCACCACTGGTGTCGTCACCGCAGCCATCGCCTCTCGTCTCCTCCCCATCACCTGAGTTGGCCGTCCTCCCACCCGTCGGTGGGTTGAGCTATGCGTCACCACCTCCACCCATCTACAAAGGCTACTAAGCTGGAGCGCTCCCATCTCTACATTCCATGCACTCCATAGAGGAAGATGCCATCTCTCTTGCTCTCTCTCTCTCATGCTAAAGACTAAAGAGGGCATGCAAAAAGAGTGGGACTGAAATCAAACCGACCGCCGCAGCACATAATCTGCATCTTCTCACCATGTCGAGGATTTCTAAATTTTCATCTTTTTTGTCTCTTGATGATCAAATACGAGAGCGTTTTTTTTGTCCTTTCTCTATTCAAATTCTTGTGGATGGTTTTCTACTGTGCCATACGGACAAGGCTTGAGCATGCTGATGAAGTTTCTACTTACGGCTTGGCGATATGAGTACTAACGTTTTGCACCATAGACCATACCTACATTAATAATATATTCACTTGTTAGGGGAAAATATTATTGAACGTTCAATTTAACCCGTTGTGGTTCCGCGACACATGAACGATGAGATGCAGCCAAGGTGGCGTTGGAAGTCTTGTGGAAATCAATGTAGGTGTGCTCGGTGTTCCGACGATAACCTACATGAAGATCAAGATCGGGAGTGATTTTTTCGAACTGATCCCTCCAACACTAAGTTAGGCTCAAGGTGAGATAAAGTAAGGTAGAAGTTGTAAAAAGTTGATTAACCTTAATTCTTACGATGAAGATAGACGTTTAAATCAAATAACAAAAGGAATAAAATATTTCAGGAAGTATTCCTATAGGGGATAACCTATGACAACCCCCCTCTTGAACTCTTATTTATATAGACGACAAAAAAATGGGGAGGTGGTTCATAATTGTGTATTGTTTACTCATGTCCATGTCAAGGAGATAGGTCTTGTCTCCCTTTTGCTAACTTGGTTAACATAGGTCACAATATTTCTTCTATTGTTTTGAGGTATTTAATGCATGATTGACTTACATGCCTCAAGCTCTCTCGAGAGATTAAATTGGGCTTGAACGACCAATGCATCTTGAGCTCTCTAAGAAGGTCAAGTGGGGTTTGGCCAATCTACACACCTTAGGTTCACCTTGGACTCTTCGAGGAGGTCGAGTTGGGATTGGCCTACCTATGCACCTCGGGACCACATTGAGTTCTCCGAGGAGGTCATGTTAGACTTGAACACACCTTAGGCTCATCTTGGGCCACCACGTGTCACAACCCAGTCTGATGAGCCTGGCCAATAACTCCATTTTGGTCCTTCAACCACGGACCAAAATGTTTAAGCGAGAATTAACGTAATATACTCATCAGACCCATATAAGCCTAAGCAAGAGTTAACATAATACACTCATCAGGCCCATATAAGCCAATCATACTCATTGCCCACTTCCGATGTGGGACTAATGGGATGTTACACCACGGGCCCTATAAGGAGATTGGGTCGAACGAGGGCAACCTATGTAGCTTACGCTCGCCTTGGGCTCTTTAAGGAGGTCGGGTAAGGCTTGGTTGACCCACATATCTCGAGCCCACTTTAGGCTCTCCGAGGAGATTAGGTTGGACTTAGCCGACCTATGCATCTTAGGCTCACATCGGGCTCTCAGAGGAGGTCAGGTTGGACTTGGTCGACCTATGCACATTAGGCTCACTTCAGACTCTCCGAGGAGGTTGAGTTGGACTTGGTTAACCTACACAACTTATGATCACTTCAGGTTCTCCAAGAAGGTCTAATAGGGCTTGGCTGATCTACACATCTTGAGCACTCTGAGAAGGTCGGGTCAAGCTTGGCCGACATATACAACTTGACACCACCTTGGGCTCTCCGAGGAGGTCAAGTCGGACTCAATTGACCTTGTTGAATCTTGAATTTTGATGATGAAACTAATTAATAGTGTTTGTGATCTAATATATGTTTTGAGTGATGTAGGAAGCTTCGATCAGGGAGAGATAATTAAAGCAGGAAGAATCATGTTGGGCCAAAGTGGAACATGTTAGAAGATTGGACGTCGAGCCGAAGGA
Organism: Musa acuminata AAA Group; assembly: GCF_036884655.1. Lineage (NCBI taxonomy): Eukaryota > Viridiplantae > Streptophyta > Magnoliopsida > Zingiberales > Musaceae > Musa > Musa acuminata. The sequence goes on along the minus strand of NC_088353.1, from coordinate 43,516,032 downwards.
TCGGTCAACATATCGACAAAAGGCCTCAGGCTATAAGATCGGGCATCGGGCCAAGAAAAGCGAATATTACGTTAAGAAAATCAGAGTTGCGGAGGTTAACTATCCGATTGAGCAATAGGCCACAAGAGAGGACGATGCGCCGAAGAATCAGATGAGGCGTCGATGAACCAATGATATGTTGGATAACATTTAATTTAGCTTTGTAATAATTATCTAGATCGAAGTAGGTTTTAGGTATAATTGAGTTAGAATTAAGCTAACTCAATTAGGTGCCAATTGAGCCCAAGTTTGGGATGTGTTGGGCCAAATAAAAGGCCCAAAGAGTGACTCAATAGGTAGAATCGTCGATGACACAGTCTCTAAAACTATGTCAAGCAGTGGCACCACTAGTCTGGGCGGTGGTATCGCCTAGACATAGTCTCCCAGGTAATGGTACCACCTAGTGTCAGTGCTGCAGGTGATGGTACCGCCCAGCATAGGCAGTGGTACCGCTAGTACCCTAAAAATCGGGGATGTGACACTTTTAGGCTCTAAGTTTGAATCCACTTGAGACCTATAAAGACCTCTCTCATCCCTGCTCAGATTACACAAGCACAAAGAACTTAAAAGTGGAAAAATTCTGTTGTAATCTTGAGAGTTCTCCACCTCTAGTCTAAAGTATGATTTCTGTTTAGAGAGAAGTGAGTGGGGGTGTAAAGGTTCTCTCCTGAACCTGTCAAAAGGAGAATCAAATTGTAAAAGGGTACTTGATTTTAAAAAAGATCAGTAGTGAAAGCCGATGGCCTTGACGAACGAAGAATCAGGAGTGAATGTAGGTCACAATGATCGAACCATAATAAATCAGTTTACATTTCTATTTATGTAATTTACCTTTACTGCAAACTGCCTTACTTGCTTACTGCATTCATTACACTTACAAACGGGCTTTTAAGATAAACACATTTCCAAAATTGATTTTATCGAAATAAAAGTTTTTCAAAATCAATGTTTTTATCCGCTGCACTAATTCACCCCTCCACTTAGTGCTGACTCGATCCTAATAGACATATGCACCTTAAACTCACATTGGCTTATTCGAGGAGGTTGCGTCAAACTTGGCTAAGGCCGATCAGACTTTATTGACATATGCACCTTAGACTCACATAAGGCTCTTCGAGGAGGTTGGGCTTAGCCAATCTATGCATCTCAGGTTCTCTAAGGAGGTCGAGTTAGACTTAGCCAACTTACACACCTTAGGCTCACCTTGGGCTCTCCAAAAAGATCAATTTAGGCTTGGCGGATCTGTGCACCTCATGCTCTTTATGAAGGTTGGATTAGACTTGGCCAATATATACACCTTAGGCTCACCTTGTGTTCTCCAAGGGGATCAGGTTAGACTTAGTTGACCTATGCATCTCAGGCTCACCTCAAGTTCTCTGAGGAGATTGGGACGAATTAGGCCAACTTATACACTTTAGGTTTACATCGAGATATCCAAGGAGGCTAGGTATGTTAGGCTCACATTGGGCTCTTTAAGAAGGTTAAGTTGGACATGGCCAACCTATACACCTTAGGCTTCTCATTAGGTTCTCCAAGAATGTTAGGTTGGACTTGACTGACCTATGCATCTTAGGTTTGCTTCGAGCTTTCCAAGAAGGTCAAGTTGGGCTTAGCCAACTTATGCACTTTGCATTCTCTAAGAAAGTTGGATTAAACTTGGCTAACTTATGCATTTTAGACTCATCTTAGGCTCTCCAACAAGGTCAATTTGGGTCGGAGTAAGCTAACGTATGCACCTTATGCTCACCTTGGGCTATCTAAGAAGTCACATCGGGTTGATCGACCTATGCACCTTAGGCTCACATCGAGCTCTTCGAGAAGGTCAGGTTGGACTTAGCTAACTTATGCATGTTATGCTCACCTCAAGCTCTTCAAGATGGTTAGGTTGTGCTTAGCCAACCTATGCACCTTGGGTTTTTTAAGGAGGTCAAGTTGGACTTGGCCAACTTATGCACCTTAGGTTTACCTTAGGCTCTCCAAGAAGGTCAATTCGGGCTTGGCTGATTGATGCACCTCGGGCTCTCCAGAGAGGCCGAGTCAGACTTGGCCGATCTATGCACCTTGGGCTCTCCGAGGAGATCGAGTCAGACTTTGTTAACTTACACACCTTTAGCTTATAACGGGCTCTCTGAGGAGGTTAGGTTGGACTTTGTTGACCTACGTGTCTTAGGTTCACATTAAACTTTCCAAGGAGGCTAGGTTGAGATTAGTTAATCTACGCACCTTGGGCTCACCTTCGGCTCTAAAAGGAGGTTGGGTCAGACTAGGGCAACCAATGCACTTTAGGCTTACCTTACACTCTTTGAGGATGTCTAGTCGAGCTTGTCCAACCTCCATCCGTCAAGCCCACCTGGGGCTCTCCAAGTAAGTTGGGTCGGACTTGGCTAACCTACGCACCTTAAGCTCTCACAATGGGCTCTCAAGGAGGTCGGGTTGGACCTAGTCAACCTATGTACCTTAGGCTTACATCAAGCTTCCCAAAGAGGTTAAGTCGAGCTTGGTCGACCTATGCACCTCGAAATCTCCGAGGAGGTCGGGTTGGAATAGGGTGACCTGGACTCTCCGAGGAGATCAGGTCGGGCTTTTGCATACCTATGCACCTTATGCCTACATTGGGCTCTCCGAGGAGGTTGGGTCAGACTTGGTTGATCTATGCACCTTAGGCTCATGTCAAGCTGCTCGAGGAGGTTAGGTTGGATTTATATGACCTACGTACATTAGACTCACATTAGGCTCTCTGAGGAGGTCGAGTTAGACTTAATCGATCTAGACACTTTAGGCTCACCTTATGCTCTTTAAGAAAGTTAGGTCAAGCTTGGTCGAACTATGCACCTCGGGCCCACTTGGAGCTCTTTGAGGTGGTTGGGTTGGACTTAGCATACCTATATACATCGAGCTCACCTTAGGCTGTCTAAGGAGGTTGAGAAAGACTTTGTTGACTAATGCACTTTAGGCTCACAATAGGCACTTTAGAAGGTTGGGTTAGATTTGGTTGACCTATGCACCTTAGGCTCACATCGGACTCTCTGAGGAGATTAAGTTAGATTTAGTTGACCTATGCAACTTAGGCTTACATTATGCTCTCCAAGGAGGTCAAGTTGAGTTTGGTTGACCTATACACCTTATGCTCGAGTGGTATTCATATGTTCTAAGTCCCAAATCTTTCTTGTTCTTTGGAAGGTTATTCTTGTGTTCTTCACGTGCATTGCACATCAATTCATAGGTCATCAAAAACCCAATTAGTTCTTCAATCAAAAGATGGTTTAAATCTTTTAATTCTTATATTGCCGTTACTTTCGAATCCTAATTTTTATAAATTGAGCGTAAAATCTTGTTAACGAGCTCAAAATTCGAAAAGCTTTTACCAAGAGCTTTTAAATCATTGACGACATCTGTAAAATAGGTATACATGTCAACAACGGTTTCGCTTGGTTTCATATGAAAAAGTTTAAAATCATGCATTAAAAAGTTGATTTTCAAATTTTTAACTTTGCTAGTGCCTTCGTGTGTGATTTCAAGAGTATACCAAATGTCGAAAGTCGTTTCACAAGTAGAAATCCGATTAAACTCGTTTTTGTCTAAGGTGCAAAACAAAGCATTCATAGCTTTCATATTTAAAGAAAAAGTCTTTTTCTCCAAATCATTCCAATCTTTCATTAGAAGAGAAGACCTTTTAAAAACGGATTCAACAATGTTCCATAAGTTCAAATCCAAAGAAAGCAAGAAAACTCTCATTCGAGTTTTCCAATATGTGTAGTCCGTCCCATTGAAAAAGGAAGGACAAATGAGAGAGTGACCCTCTTGAAAGCCGAAATGAGTCATTTCTCTTTGGATGTTAAACCAAATGAGAAAACGAGACTTTGATACCAATTGTTAGGATCAAGAGCCGATACTAAGGGGGGGGGGGGGGTGAATTAGTGTAGTGGTAAAAATGTCGGTTTAAGAAATTTCATTTTATATGATAAAATCGATTTCGGAAATGCTTAACTTTGAAAGTAATAAGAAGAAGGGTTGCAGCGAAAGTAAAGTGCACAAAGGTAATATAAATCGGATTTTAGAGTGGTTCGGTCGTCGTGACCTACATCCACTTCGTCGATTCCTCTTCCGTCGAGGCCACCGGCATCCACTATCGGTCTTCCTTCAATAGGCGAAGACCAACCACCTTTTACAACTCAATTCTCCTTTTATCAGGTTTAGGAGATAACCCTTACACCCCCACTCACTCCTCTTTAGAACTATTCTAACACTTAGAACTTTGAGAGGAGCTCACACAAGATTGCAACAACGTTTCTATATTTTTTTACTCTCAATACTTATGTGTTTTAACCAAGGATGAGAGTGGTATTTATAGGCTTCAAGTTGATTCAAACTTTGAGCCTAAAAACATCTCATCCTGGGTTTCTCGGGCATGGGCGGTACCACTGCTTGGGATGCTGTGTTGGGTGGTACCACCACCTGGCACACCCTGCCAGGGGCGGTACAATCGCCCAGACTAGTGGTACCACCGCCTGACACAGTCTCGAAGACTGTGGCACGACGGTGCCACTTCTTGGGGCATTGTTTGGGCTTCTTATTGGGCCCAACACAATCCTTACATGGGCCAAGCTGGCTCCTAATTGGATTAGCTCAAATCCAAACCTAATTATGTGCTAACTATGATTCCTAAGACATTTGCTAAGCTAAATAAGTCTCTATGTCTTGGTTTCTTCCGGTGAGCTTTCGGCGATCTTCCGGCGAACTTCCGACAATCTCTCGGCAATGTTCCAACGGACTCTCGACAAACTCTTGAACTTCACGACGATCTTCTTGGCAAGTTTCGATGAGCTTCTCTGGCAAGCTCTGAGACTTCTCGGTTGGTTCCGTCAGAACTTTCGACGAACGTTCGGACTTCCGACGAACTCTCGAACTCCCAACGAAATCGCGCCCTTGACTCCGGGACTTCATTTTGCTTTATGCTTTGCTATCGTAGTTAATCCTGCATATGTAAAATATACCTCAATCTAGACAATTAATACTAAGCATTAATCATATTGTCCAGCATTTCATTGGTCCTTCGACGCTTCGTCTGATTCTTCAGCGCATTGTCCTCTCTTGCGGCCTATTGCCCAATCGACCAGTTGACTCCGCAACTCCGATATCCTTACCGTAATATCCGCTCTTCTTGGCCTAATGCTCAAATCCATAGCCCGAAGCCTTCTGTCGATACGTCGACCGATCCATTGGCTCGACGTCTAATCTTCTGACATGTTTTTCTCCAACCCAATATGATTTTTCCTACTTTAATTATCTCATCCTAATCGAAGCATCATGCGTCACTCAAAACGCAGATTAAAACATAAACACTTATCAATTAGTTTCATCATCAAAATTCGAGATTCAACAATATCGATAGTCAGAGTTAATATAGTATTATTATATTTATTAGCTTATTTTAAAATTCATAATTATGTATAAAATATTTTTAAAATTTTTAAAATTTAATTAGGTAAAATCAGTTTTAAATAATTTTTTTACTTTATTTATTTTGATTTTAAAACTTTTTAATATTTTACTAATTAAAAGATCAAGGAGGAGAATATTAGATTATTGAAAAAAAGACGTATCGAATGTACGAGGCTTCCATCGTTTCGAGGTCTAAGGAGGATTAATGTACATAGCTTTATTTTTAAATATTTAAAGAAGTTATTTTTGTGACTCGATCCTTAGTCTCTTGAGTCGTAAAGGAGTAACCATACCATGGTACTAAGGCTGCTCACAAAATGTTAGATTATATGGTCTTGATTGATTGGATAAGATATATTATATATTTAATTGAATTATAATTATGGTTACCAGCTAATATAAAGGAAGTTCAAGATAGAATTATTTATGAGATACCTTGATGAAGGGACTTTCCTAATTATTTATCCTAAACCCTCTGCTCTCGCCTATAAATAGATAGGACCTCCTAGTGACTCAATATATTAGCACCACTATAAGTGTCAGATTCGACGACGATAATCAGATAGAGGTTTTCAGAATGACATCAAAGGGTATGTAATCCTGATATTGATATATTGTTATTTGACTTTGATTCTAGCATTAAAGTTTTTCGCATAATAATAACATAATTACAGTTTTTTTATGCTTATACCTTTTGCTCGTCTTGATCCTCGCTGGTCGAGAGCTTGAGGCTGCGCGAAGGGTGATTGAGCCCTCCACCGACATCGACCAGGGTGGTGATAGGATCCCCTGTAATCCGAGAGATGCTTCTAAAAATAATTGTCGCCCTGGCGCCAAAGGCAAACCCTACAACCCTGGTTGTAACCCCATCAACCGATGTCGTGGTGGTCCTCCACCATCGAGAGGATAATTGGTGTTACTATTGACGATGTTACTTTCGTTGTATTGTAAGCATTGTAAACAATGCTAATAATGTGATACATGTATTTATAATAATAATTATGTTCACTTTCATTATGCGTAATTTTCTCTAAAATATCTTTTATTTAAATAAATTATAAAAATTATAAAATTGATCTTTTGTTATAATTGAGATTGTTAACGTGGAAATTATTGTCAACTTTATGTGACCAGGCTGATTTAGCTTATCTCTTTTTTTTTTCGAATTTTATTATGTTTGAGATCCATATTTTAGTATATTCTGACTTAGAGGATAATCACGAAGTGGTTCTTTCAAGCATTTGCTTAAAGTACTTTCTCGACTCAAATATGTAATTCTTGAGAATTCTTGTAAAATTTATACTAAATGTATGTTTGGCAAAACTCATCCAACGTTTAAGTTGATACATACTCGAGGTGGGAGTTAGACGATCGAGATAATATTTAAAGAAACCTAGAGTTTATTATATACTCAGATATACACCTCATTTATAATATTCAATTTGTAAATATAGGTAGTTATTGAAGATTTTATATATATATATGTTTTGCTTTAGGAAATATTTTGTTGAAAAAACTCAATAATGACATGGAAAATACTTACCATATTTCTTGCCCCTCATCGTCGTGCGTGCTTCAGAACACACATTAATCTATGCTGAAGTGCAATATTTGGTTTTGGAGCTCAACATGTTAGCCGAGAAGACAAGGGCATGTCATGCCACCTTCATACCTTCTCTATCCCTTGAGCAATGACAAAGCCTCATCCTTGGCGTTGAAAGAGATTAGTAGCCATTGTTTTCGCTGCAAATCCACTCTGTTCCAGTCACCACACAAATTGCAAAGAGAAATCCTCTAACATCTTTACATCATGATTCTCTTGTCATGTCTGTCATGTTTACAAGTTAATTTTCACTCCAAAGTGAGAGCGGGGGATGAGCTCTTCCACCCTCTTGTTAGAAGCAAGGCCATGGAGAGATGAGAAGAGAGGTTGGAGTGGAATGCTATGTACACATCACTGGGATTGGAGGGAAACACCAAATCAATTGTTTATTAGCTGGAGGACTAAACAAACACTCCAAAATCATCATAAACACATCATATATTGCATCAATCCTTGATTAAAATCATACTAAACCATGATGAACCACAGATAGAACACAGGTTTTGTTTATCTTGTACCAAGATCATCTTATACTGCGAGTTAAAATAAGCATCCTAACCACAAATGGCTCACAAGTTTTGTTCATCCAAACCACAAATGTGTGGCTTTCATGTGAGATGAGGATTAGATCTCATCCTTCCTGGATAATTTATCACTCTCATCAGCAAATTGCAGTGACTTAGGCTAAGTAACAAACATAACTTCTCAATTTGTAAAGATAGGATTGCATATATTGATATGCTAACAGGAGCTTCATGCACTGGATCAATTTTCTTTTACCAGTTGAAAATTGCAGAATTATCTTTAGATTCAACATTTTTTTCATCTTCCTTGTGATACTAATCTTTAACAGAAATTTGTAGAATCACAACACTTCAGACTGTTCATATATATATATATATATATATATATATTATATTTATATTTATATATATATATATATATATATATATTTATTTATTTATTTTCTCTCTTTTTCCTTGTCTGATGACCAAGGCACAGAATATAGCACAGAAGTTCTTTAAAGCTATGCTACCTGCTGAATGAACTATTTCCATGTGAGCCAGTATCATGTCAAGAACAGATTCAGATTGAGAACAATGGAGAAGGTGTAGGATACCAGTCATTCATGGCTTCAAGAACGAAGACTCATGTTTCTCATCTGTTGAGCAAGCCTTCCAATGGGACCAACTTCTCAGCAATCTGTTGCCTCCCAGTCATGCCTTGAAGAAGAAAAATAACATAATATGGAACTTGAGTTGCAACATGATATTGTCAAACAACATGCTGTATCATTAAGCACAGCATGCAACTCTGTAGACAGTCATCAGCATTGATCAGCTGACTCCAATCTAATTAGGTTGAGTACAATGTATTAATTAGTGGGCAATCATGCAAGAAACATTGCAAATTATCTGAACAACTGAAACATAATAGGATCACAGAAGCTGCAGGACTAGTCTATTTTATTGGCATAACAGAGTTGCCATGTAAGTTCATGCAGATTCCTACTACCATGGAGCAATGTCATCTCAACAATCAAGAAGTAAAACACATAAGTGCATACTCCTCCAAAGGTTTAATTAGAAGCGAAGATTCACCCACAAGGGAATGATGATTAGGATTCAGGTGAACAAGAAGGTGTAGGAACTCATGACAGTGAACCAGTGCAACCATTAACTTGCATGCCTAGCATAACAAGTGCTCTTCCACAAACCAAAATCTCTCTACATTGAGAATCCACTTGAATAAAGATCATGATGTAGAAAGCCAAATTATCTGCAATCAAAATATAATTGCTTAGTAGTTAAGACCTTTTTATTCTTCTTTCTTTCTTTTAATCAGAAAGTTGCACATAGACTCTGTTTACAGCACCAATACACCGATAGCACAACCAGCTAAGTACAGTACTAACAGAGCACGTATACCAAGCTCAACTCCGGCACTGGGTGATGGCGGAGCAGCTACGGGAGTACGGATTGGACTGAGCTCCGGGCTGGCAGTTGTAGTAGGAGGCGCCGGGTTGGGAGCAGGGGGTGGTGTCGGCCCTGAGGGCGCCGTAGCTGATGTAACTGGAGGTGGCAAGGACGCGGCGGCTCACCACGGCTCCCAGGTCGAGCTCCTCGTCCCCGAGGCACTCCGCGATGGTGCCGCGGCACCCCGCCAGGGAAGGGGTCCAGCCAAGGGGGGGCTGCTTCCCAGATCCGCCGGCTGCGGCCGCGGTGGACAGGAGGAGTAGGACGGCGAGCAAAAGCGGGGAGCTTTGCACTGGTATCGCCATTTGTTGCTCGGTAGAGGCAGTGCAGCAGTGTAATATGTATGTATATGTATAGCTGAGATCAAATGTTAGCTGGTGCAGCAAGAAAAGAAGAAACTTGAGCTATATTTATATAGTGATTTGGTGAGATATATTCTAAAAGGAGTTGTTCATAATGATGCCTACAGAGGTGTTCTTGTTTGGCTGAGTCCAAGTAACAAGTGAATCAGAATGCAATGCTCATGAAATTTTGTCAATTGTAGTTGGTGTTGAATTTGGTGCATGCATCATTTTTGTGTTCATTTAATGAATGTAGTAGAAGCAGTAGGTTGGATCCTTTCTCATCTAACAAATCAAAACAAAGATTAATGGTGTGAAGTCACATGATGACTATTTCAAGCCACCATCTCAATGCTATGATAATGCATTACTGTTTTCCAACCTAAAACAGCTACTGCCAAAGAATCTTGATCCACTCATTTGGTTGTCTTCTTTTGCTATATCCTGGAATGTCTAATTGCTCATGGTAGAGGGATTAGTGTGGCCACTCATGAATATGTGAGGTGGGTGCTCCTAACTTGCAAATTGAAATGGCCATGAGGTTTTGACTTGGCATTTCCTTACATGTCAGAGCTCAAGATAGTTTCTAGAGAAGATGAGGAGACCAAGAACCACTAACAATGGGAATCTCTGGTTTCCTCTTTCCATCCTCTTCCTAATTATCTTTGTCATTTACCCTTCCAGTTTGTCAAGAAACCTACTTGCATTATCATCTATTTAAATTGGAAGCAACATGGAATTTTCCTCATCTTGAGCTCAAGAAATTGATGCTTATGGTAGAAAAAGGAGTTTGAAAATGAAGATATAAAACATATTCATGTTATGTAGAATCAAGAAATTGAGAGATGAATGCATTTGCTCAAGAGAATTCAAGAACCAAGAAGCAAGTTTCTTTGCTGCAGAACACCATGACAAGAACTGCTTCCAAATCCCTTGTAATAGTTCCAAGTGCTGCTCACAAAGGGCCACCGGAGAGGAGAAGCCACCATGGGGGAGCATGAAAAGAGGCTTTTAGCCAAAGAAATTTTGACTAATTTTGATCAAATTTTGACTTTGGTCAATGTCTTATTTAGAAGTATATTATATGATTAAACTTATACGAGACTATATATCAATTTTATAGTTAAAATGATGATTAAATACCAAAGCAACCCAAAAATAAAATATTAAAAAATTAAAAAAAAGATATCTATAGGGAACGAAAGGCTACATGCTCACGTAAAGGGATCAGATTAAGTTGAAGCAACTATTCAAATGTCAATTTTATAAACTATCTTGATAGTAAAAAGTCATCTTCGGATTCATATTCATATTCATATTCATATTTATATTAGTTAGAGAGATAATTTCTTAAAAAAATAAAATAAAATAATCACTTTTCATATCATCAACAATGAACGTTAAATTTGTGACATACTTTAAGGCTACAAATCAAACTTTATGATTGTAAAACTTCATCTTACAATATGATCGACTCAATTGCTTGGTCACTAAAGATATTTTATACTAATACTGTAGTAGTTTTCTTCTCTAAGAATGATAAATATTTTACTGGTTTTAAGCAATATCAAAATAAAGTACTTTGTGGTTAGACAAAAAATTTAGAAATAATAAATGTCAATTGAGAATCTAAGTATATCTTTAATGATTATTGATTCATTTACTAAAGTCTTATAATCTAAAGTATTTAAATAAAATATTATTATAATAGGGCTAGTGAGCAATTGGTAAAGATATGGTGATATATATTTAAGTGAATATTATTATTGATATTTTTATTTATTAAATTAAAATTATTTATTTCAGTTATCTTATTTATATTTATGTATATGCATATTATAGTTGAATGTGATAATAAGATTATCTTGATAAGATAAATTATAACGATCATTATGAATAATTTTAAAAAAATAACAATATTGTAGTACATAGAGGGGAGTATGACATTGATGATAGACAACTGTTATGACTTATATCGATAGTCAGAGTTAATATAGTATTATTATATTTATTAACTTATTTTAAAATTCATAATTATATATAAAATATTTTTAAAAATTTTAAAATTTAATTAGGTAAAATTAGTTTTAAATAATTTTTTTACTTTTATTTATTTTGATTTTAAAACCTTTTAATATTTTACTAATTAAAAGATCAAGTAGAAGAATATTAGATTATGTAAAAAAAGACGTACCGAATGTATGAGGCTTCCATCGTTCCGAGGTCTAAGGAGGATTAATGTACATAACCTTATTTTTAAATATTTAAAGAAGTTATTTTTGTGACTCGATCCTTGGTCTCTTAAGTCGCAAAAGAGTAATCATACCATGGTACTAAGGTTGCTCACAAAATGTTAGATTATATGATATTGATTAATTAGATAAGATATATTATATATTTAATTAAATTATAATTATGGTTACCAGCCAATATAAATGAAGTTCAATTATGATAGAATTATTTATGAGATACCTTGATGAAGAGACTTTCCTAATTACTTATCCTAGACTCTCTGTTCTCACCTATAAATAGATAGGACCTCTTAGTGACTCAATATATTAGCACCACTATAAGTGTCAGATCCGATGACGGTACATTTGCAGATCAGATAGAGGTTTTCATAATGACATTAAAAGGTATGTAATCCTGATATTGATATATTGTTATTTGACTTTGATTCTAGCATTAAATTTTTTCGCATAATAATAACATAATTACAGTTTTTTTATGCTTATACCTTTTGCTCGTCTTGATCCTCGCTGGTCGAGAGATTGAGGCTGCGCGAAGGGTGATTGAGCCCTCCACCGACATCGACCAGGGTGGTGATAGGATCCCTTGTGATCCGAGAGATGCTTCAAAAAAAAATTGTTACCTTGGCTCCAATGGCAACCCCTACAACCGTGGTTGTAACCCCATCAACCGATGCCGTGTTGATCCTCCACCACCGAGAGGATAATTGGTGTTACCATTGACGATGTTACTATAGTTGTATTGTAAGCGTTGTAAACAATGCTAATAATGTGATACATGTATTTATAATAATAATTATGTTCACTTTCATTATACGCAATTTTCTCTAAAATATCTTTTATTTCAATAAATTATAAAAATTATAAAATTGATCTTTTGTTATAATTGAGATTGTTAATGTAGAAATTATTGTCAACCTTATGTGACAAGGCTGATTTAGCTTATCTCATTTTTTTCAAATTTTATTATGTTTGAGATCCATATTTTAGTATGTTCTTTCAAGCATTTACTTAAAGTATTTTCTTGACTCAAATATGTAATTCTTGAGAATTCTTGTAAAATTTATACTAAATGTATGTTTGGCAAAACCGATCCTTTAAGTTGATACACACTCGTGGTGGGAGTAAGACGATCGAGATAACATTTAAAGAAACCTAGAGTTTATTGTATACTTAAATATACATCTCATTTATAATATTCAATTTGTAAATATAGGTAGTTATTGTAGATTATATATATATATATATATATAATATGTTTTGCTTTAGGAAATATTTTGTTGAAAAAACTCAATAATGACATGGAAAATACTTACCAGATTTCTGGCCCCTCCAAGAAGAAAAGGGCATGTCATGCCTCCTTCATACGTCCTCTATCCCTTACAATGATCCTTGGCGTTGAAAGAGATTAGCCATTGTTTTCGCTGCAAATCCACTCTGTTCCAGTCACCACACAAATTGTAAAGAGAAATCCTCTAACATCATTACATCATGATTCTCTTGTCATGTTTACAAGTTAATTTTCACTCCAAAGTGAGAGCGGCGGATGAGCTTTTCCACCCTCTTATCACGAACAAATTTCTAAACAGGATGTTTGATGTAATGCTTATGTATATCCGTGTCTTTTGGTATGTTCATGCTTTCTACAGCATGTAGAGGGACGGTCGAAGGCTTAATAGTCCCATTTCAGTTAGGTTGGTGATCGCTTTAGGCTTGTAAATAAAGGTTGTATCATGTGGACACGTGTGAGAGATTCTCGGTCTGTAATGAACCATTTTACCCTTTTGTTGTGCAACTGTTCAGAGCTTATAAAGTTTGTTTGTAATTTACATTGTCTATGAAGTGTTTTCGGAAATATTTGCTTGTGGATCCTGAACGAGGCATTTTCTCTAACCCGTTGTATCTTTTGTGGGTCCTAAGGGATATGAGAGGCTTCGGGGAGACTGACCTTTGCGGACGGACACGCAAGGGTGCCGCACGACTTAGGCAAAACCAGATAAGTCCATGACAGATGGTATCAGAGCGGGACAAGCACTCATAGAAACACTTAGCATGCGAAACGTGGGGGACCTAGCGGGGCTGCGTTGAGGGCAGTCAGCACACGCACGACCGTTTGGGGGGAAAACGGGCATAGAGATGTAGGGAAAAGGAGTCGTTCGGAGGAGCGGGCATCTGACATTGGCATTCAGAGGAATGGCCAACCCTTCGCGCAAGAGGTACCACGAGAATAGGCAAGCTTGGAAGAATGCGGAGCGCACAAACGTTGGGATGGTTGAGTGTGAGCTATGACTCAACGTTGACAACTATACTTGATGGTGTTCAAGGCAAGCGAGGCGCTTGGTAAAGGATGAGACTATCCAAGGTGGAATGAGTTGCTCAGCAATCGAAAGAGTTGTGCAAAGCTCACAGAGGTGAGAGGAATCGCTAACTCGAAGAATTCGGTACTCATGCATGGGCTTGTATACCGACGATGGAATGTTCGCGGCCATCCCAAGACGACCGAAACTCGGCGCCATGGAGCATTGAAACTTTCTCTTAAGCATGTGAAGGATACGTCCGTAGGAGACTGAAGTGTGCAACGAGTTCAGCATGTTGCTAGGCCTTGAACGGTGCAGCGAGGGTTGTATTGACGTGGAGTCGCAATCTAACAAGTGCGTTTGTAGGAGGCAGAACAATGCACAGTTTGTTCAGCAAATCGGAGTTGTCCAAGGGGATGGTGGTCTCCGAAACGGAGAGAGATATTGCTCCAACGGGATGGTTATCCAGGAGGGATAAGTCCTAGCTCCCCAGAGGGAGAATCATGTGGGACGGACCGCACATGTTGAGGAGGAGTACCTCAACAAACAACAACTCCACGAAGCTCAATGGACCGAGCAAGCGGCGAGGAGTCGTCGCATGATCTCGCTTGAGAGAATGCATTGGTGGATGCATTGCGAGATCAAGTGGGAGAGCGACCCAAAGCAACTAAAATAAAGGCACACTTGGAGTCGATATGGAGATCGGACTCAAGGGAGGGCTGACCCGTGGAATGGTGGGCGCGAGGGCCACCATCAACTCAATGCAAAAACAAGGAGCGGAGCAACTTGGGTGTAACTTGGTGAAGTACCCAAGCCGCATGAAGGGAGCCAGCATAGAAGTTGGAACATGGAGTGGAGGCACAGTGCTTTCCTTAGACAGAGATCAAGGACATGAACTCTTGCAGAGGTAAGAGTAGAATCATGTTGTTCCATGGGTCCTTCATTCTGACGGAGTGGACTCATCTTGCATGGTGCCAAAGACGAAAGGAGCTTCTGGGCACATGCACCTTATCTCGGAGAAGCATTTGATGGAGGAACTAAGGCGACTCAATTTGCGGAGGCGAAATTGGGTTCAGAAGGCCTTAGCACGGGGCAAGAGGACTCAGGGGTGGGTACTCTTGAAAATATGCCACAGTGTTGCCATTTAAGTTATCATGAAGGAAGCGGTGCGCAGCGGAGATTGTGCTGGTAGGGGCAGAGGCCTAGGATCTAAACAATGGTGCACAAATTACAATAAAGTCGGTGGACTTCGGGAGCTACTAGGCGACGGACTGTCATAGAGCGGTGCTTCATCTAGGTGTGACCCAAGAGTGGGTGGATGAAGGTCGATTGCCAAAGGAGCGAATAAAATCGAAGGTGGAAGAGACCCTGCGATGTATTGGCAGAGGCCACACATGGAGGGTTCACAATTCGAGTTCATCCCACAATGATCAGAATGCAATTGAGATGTCACCAGGAGGCGACATGGTGCAACGGATCGTGGTAGAACAGTTCGTGGCAATGCAATACACACAATCTAGTCCCGTGAGGGACTAGATCATACGGAGGTATGATCGGGAGCTACTGGAAGCTCCACTTCGGTGAACAACACGACGGTAAGAAGGGCTATGGATTCAAGGAGTGAAGGCCATGGTACTGCAGAGGCGGGTCTTTCATGCGTACATCGAATTTTGCATCGGATGAAAGCCTTGTTCATCAGCATATGGGGGCTGTGTTCCACCAAGGGAAAAATTCGAATGCAAGTACCAGTGAGTCCCATGGGAGGGACTTGATCATACAAAGGTATGATTGAAGCAGCTGGAGAGTTGGACTGCTCCAGAGTGCATATTCGCTTAAGGGAGCCCGGCAAGTCAGAGGATAAGGTTGAGTAAGCAAACGTTGCTACCAAAGAAGCTAAGGAGAACAGAATCGGTGCAAACCCTACAACGTGATGACAGAGGCCATGCATGGGAGTTACAGTCTGTCTTTCCATCGACCAAACGGACTGCTTGGAGAACACAGATGTGTTGAAGTAGGGGGTCGAAAGGGGCGAGGAAGCGATGACGAGTCCAGAGGGACTTAGCTACCCAAAATCAAGCATCAGTTAGAATGGAGGTGAACTCAGAGGAGTGCCACAGAGACATATCTACTGATCGTGAAGAAAAGGGACGCAGATGCGAGGCGACGGATAGTAGGGCCATGGGCATAACAACGCCATGGTACCGCAGAGGCGGGACTTCCGTGAAAGTCATTGATCCCTTGCTCTCATAGAGGGAGAGTGCTTGGTCGTGAAAGGGGCCGAGGAGGTGGATCATGCAGAAGCAATCTCCAAGTACCGAGACAAGGCTGAAGGGCAGAGGCCAAGGAACTTCGTAAGACCGGTGTCAATGAGTTTCTCATCAAGATAGCCGAAAGTGAAGGACTTCGGGTCAGGCAAGAGTGCACGACCAAGGAACGAAGTAGGCAGTACGCGGTGCTGTACCTTCGCTACTCAAGGGAGTAGGCTGCAGGGTTGATGGAGAAGACGGTACGATCCCAGAGGCGACCAAATCTATTAGAGAATTACTCCAAGTTGGGGTGAAAACTTCCTGCATTCCAGAAGTTCGATAGCATTAAAAAGGTGAATCACAGTAGCTAACTCAACGCAAGGAGTACAAACACTTCAAGTGCTTCAGAAGTGTGAGCAAAGAGCAGGCGAAGACCAATAATCAGCTCGATGCATGGAGTACAACCTCGAGGAGGTAGGCGAAGTCAAGTAACCTTTGCCTTCTCAACTCTTAAGAGAATGGGCGAAACCGAGTACCCCAATTCTCTTATCTATCCAGCAGAGGAGTTCTGCATATGTTCAAAGACCCTTCAAAGATAATGAAAGACAATAGTTGTCAAATCCTCACCAACGATGATCAGTGTTACCGAGAGTTCATATCTATCCCTAGAGAGTTGAATGGCAAGTCTAAGATGGTCGAGTATCATATTGTCTGTGTGATAGTTCAGTAGGAAATGGGACAATAGGAAAGGGTGAGAATTACTCACAGAGTAGCTAGTCATCAGGGAATGATGCTCCTATTCAAGAAAAGATATCCATGAGTGATGTTTCCGTGACAAAGCTTGGCATTGGTATAGAGAAATGCCGGTCACACCACTGAGATTCTGATTGCAGCAAAACCACCATCGCATGCGAGGTTCACCTGATGGTGCTGCAGCAACGAGCTGTTTCGCTTCGACGGCTGCAACCAAAAAGTGGGAGTGAGGCCTTATAGTCAGCCAGGCAATTCGTCGAACGGTTGGCGAGCGAGTTCAAATATGGGCTTACCCAACTCAGTCACGCTGTAACTCGAGCCAAGCCCGAGCTTCTCTGTAACTAAATTGAACCGGTCTACAAAACGAACCGGCTCGATTGTTCAGTGGTTTCGAAATTTTCAATGAACCCGTTTGTGTCACGTGCGACGGCACGTGACGAAACTAGGGCTAGCGGACTATATATTAGCTTGAAACCCCTCTGGTCGATGTCGACGCCGCTCTGGTTCGGTCTCATCTTTCGCCTCAGGTACGCTCCAATCGCCTAGAACTACGCTTCAGTTCCCCTTGATTTCGGGCCAAAATGGCGAACTTGGTTTAAGATCTGCAGGTGCCTTGCGATTTTGATGTTATCCCTCGAGGATCGTCGTTCCGACTTGTTTTGGAATTTAGATTTTTTTATCCTTCTTTACGCGTGCTATCAGAAGGTTTGACTTGTAGAAGGCACAGATAGGTTGGAATTCTTTGCATCGATATGTACGTTGATGCGTTTTTGCCTTGTACTTCAGGAGATTTTGCCGGCAAGAGAATCCACTGACAAAATGCAGAACGAAGCAGGTGACATGACGGATCTCTACATCCCGAGGAAATGGTAAACAAATCATATGTCGTTGTGGGATTATATCATCTCTTCTACTGTTCTTCGATAGAGCACGATTTAGTATCATTGGATGCTCAACCTTGGTATTATTCCTGTAGTTCTGCTACGAATAGGCTGATTACTGCCAAGGACCATGCGTCAGTCCAGATCAATATCGGGCATTTGGATGAGAGTGGTGTGTACACCGGCCAGTTCACCACTTTTGCACTTTCTGGCTTCATCCGAGCACAGGTCTGTTCTCACTTTCTTACTTTCTTTGGAATTACTAGTGTAATCGTTCATGCTACTAGAAATATTTGTACTTCATGTTGTGGTCAATGTGCTACTATTTTGCTAATAAAATATAAGTTTATTTTCACTTCGTTGTAGTTCTTTCAATGTTAATGCTTGCTGAAGGTTTATTTGATAATGTGCACATTATCATCATGCCTAATATTATGATGGCTTGTGTTTTTGAAGCATCTTACTTCTGACTTGATGAAAGGATTTTCACCTGGTTTTGTAATTCAATCTTTTTTATAGCTGTATAATGAAGTTCGAGAAACCAGGACTGGTTTCAGGATTAGTACTAGCATCTCTAGTCTTTGGGACATTTCAAATATTTTGTTGGATTCATGTTTTGATTATAGAACAAGGAAAAATCATACAATCACACAAACAAGAATGTGTAGAAAATTGTAAGAATTTCATGAAGTGATGATATGTAAAACAAAATCAAGAAAGATACGAAGGGCAGGGGATAACATGAAAATGCACTCCACAATGATGGGCATATTATTGTGCTCATTTGGATTTTTATTAATGTTTTTTGGGTTTGAATGTTGTTCTATGTTTTCCAGCAAGCTTGTAGTATACCTAAAAAAACAAGGGATGTTGGTGCATAATTGTTATATTATATCTTTGTCAGAACTGGTCTAATTCTAATACATACTCTGGTAAATCATTGAAAAGAATCTCATTTTTTTCCCTTTATGTAGCTTCTTACCCCTTTATATCTTCCTCATTAACTGAGCTCTTGTGTGCATGTGGTCATTTTCAACTGTTAATTGAACTTAGCAAGTGATGTGAATATATAATATCTAAAGGCAAAATATCTGGATTTGGTGTAAAAACAAACCATCTCATTATGATAATAGAACTGTTTGAAATGCTATGTTGCATTTTTGATTGCAAATATTTGATCCTGAGGTTTGTCCTAATTGCCAATTTCTGGTATTCAGTGTCATTTATTTGTTAAAAAGAAATGTCATTTTTTATGTTGCATTACTTAGTAGCCACTTGATTATGTGAAAATTGAGTATTTCATTTGCACAATGGGATCCTTCTGAGATCAATATCTATCCTGAAGGATCAGCTTAGCTAGGCTGATGTAGGTCACAAGTAACATGCAGGTTATGAAAACAAATTAGTGCCAATCTACATGACACAAAAGACTAAACCCTACACACATCTGTGTTGTGAGGGCAAGAAAGAATAGGCAATACTGATTCCCATGTACCTGATACCCTATACACTTCCAAATTATCTGCATGCTTGAGTTACCAAATAGTTAGGATGCTTTAGGGTCGATGCAAAGATATCACGTATAAATAGTTCAACAGCACTTGTCCTGATATCTACAAGAGTAGAAGATTACAAGTAAAAGTATAGTCAAAGGGAACTTGGGAAGCAAATGTTGGTTTGAGGATTTTTAGCTTCAATCAAGTAAATTTTATGGTTTGTGCTTGTAACTTGACCATAACAAGGCTTGTATCATTCATTTATCCTTCTTTGCCCTACCCATGGTTGCATATAAAAATTGTCTGTCATTCTATTATTCTCTGCTCTTTTTTTTAATCTTTGACTTCTTGAGTTGGTGCAGTTCTTCTTGCTTTCGTGGGTCATTATATGCCAATCTGTTGTTAGGGTGGTGATAATAAACCAAATAATACATAATAATAAGACATTTTTTTATTGAGTTTCTGATATGTTGCTTTCTTATAATTTTCTTTATTAGGCCTTGTCAAAGTGTTGCACTTCATGTTAATACTGCATCCAAATTTGTAACTACATGACCATGATAGCTGAGATTCACATGATTGTTGTTATTTGTGCTTTATGTCACAACGTAGTCTTGATAAGCTAACTGGTCCATCAACTTCGTTTGATCTAAACCACTGGTCAAATACTTAGATTGAAGTTGATAGTAATACACTTATCATACTTTAATGAGGCACTCTTAGTCTTGTCCACTTTCGATGTGGGATTAATCATGGTGTTATAATTTCTCTTATTCAAGAGTCTGATGTCCTTGTTAAAGCTTAGTATAGCTTAGATTAAATTCTAACATGGTGTATGTGAAGCGTAGTTTAGTAGTGGTTCCACGTCATGACGACTCTTTTGATTCCATCCATTGATAATCTTAATAGGTTAATTGATACATTAATTTCGTTTCATCTAAATCAGTGGTTCAAATAGTAGTATACTTATTAGATCTTTTACGAGTTAATCTTAGTTTTGTTTATTTTTTATGTTGTGGAATAAATTTGTTCACGGGATCAATAATTCTTCTATGAGTACAGTATCTTTCAGAAATAACTCATCTGTGTCCAGTCTTCATTATTTCAGTCCATTTGTCGATAGCTCGTGCTTATAAACAGTCAACGCCTCTACTTGTGTGCTTATTTTGTGGGACCGCCTGTGCAGGGTGATGCAGATGGTGCTTTGGATCGGCTCTGGCAGAAGAAGAAAGTTGAAGTGAAGCAACAATAGAAATTGATTGTTGAAGCCATGAATAATTGGAATTCCTGGTTTAAGGAATTAATATATTTTATGTCAAGTTAATGACTGCTACTAAGCCACTTCGCTTTTATGTGGACCATTTTGTGCTCTATGATTTGGTGCAGTTTGGGCATTTTAAACCCATTTGATCTGTTTGGATTACTGTAACAGTCTGCTTTATTTCTCTGTGATATTAAGCAATGACGCTTCTTTCTAAGCTGCAGCTGTGTTCTCTGATGCATCAACTTACACCATTTTGGGGATCGGATCGGATTTTAGTCGTTGGCGAAAGCAAACCCGAACCGTTTTTCCAGGCATCCGAATCCGCTTCTCAAATTTTTTTTCAGTATTCTTGCTAGCAACAAAAATTATGAAGATTGCGTAACGATATTCTTCCAATTACATTAAATTATTTTCCAAATAAAAATTATCGAATCAAATATGATCATAGCAGTGTAAACTCGATTCTTTTCTGACGCCATAAAGCATTGTTTCTTCGAACCTAAAATCCATATTCTTAAGAACAAAGAAAACCATTAAACGATATATATTTGGGGATTGCTATGGTTTGCGACTTAAGACGCGGCTTCAATCATGATTGGTTGGTTCGGCATCCACACCAGCAGAATAATGTTTAGTTGCGTTGCTAGTTGTTCCGTAAGTCGGGGATGGTTGCAGGCGCTCGTATCTTACACTGTCGAAGAGCGGACTTCACGGGTATGACACGGATCACATCCAAATCATCTACGGCCCAACGGACGATTGCTGGCTTCGGTCTTTTAACAGGATCCGATCGGATCGTAAAGAACCCAATCGGAGGGTATTACGGTCATTGAACAACCATCTCTTCTTAAGAAGCGATAGGGTTTGTTTGCCTGCGGCGGTTCCCAGTTCTTGAGAGGCGGCGGAGGGGAGGCCGAGTTCCGGAAAAATGGTTCGTCCTATTCCGCGTTTGATATCTCCACGTTTAGTCTTGCTCTGTTCTCATCGTTTTCGTTACTCGATCTGCGTGCTGTTGTCTGAGTGCATATTTAGGTCTAGTGTGTATAAGTCGTGTGCTTGTTTGACATTATATTCTTCGTTGTTGTTTGGGTACTTTTACACGTTAAATCAAATCCTTTTCTGGGAAAAGATCCGATCTTTGATGATGGGGATGTCGATCACACTGAGTTTAGATGTCCTTGTGTCCGGACTCTCAATGGGATGGATATATGGATGATTTAGGAAATGTATTTGCGTGAGATACTTCTGTACTCTCCTTTCTTTTAAATGATTCATTTATGGTGCATCATATTTGTTTATGTTTCTTGGGAGATTAGTTTCTATGTTGTTTTCTTGACCTGTATCCCTCGAACCATTCTGTAAGCGTTCTGATGTCTTGAAACTTGGTGAATAGCTGAATCCTGGGTGGTGTTTGAGTTTTTCTGCTTCCATTATTTGGTTAGATCTTACAGATTGGATCTTGTTTTGATGGCTGGAAGCTTGTAAGGTGCTATATCTAAATAGAAGGGATGCGGAGTTGTGCTTTGTCTTTGTATTCTCAAGATGTTGTGTTGTAATTGTGGTCGCTCCGTGAGACAAGTGTTTTTAGGCATATAATTGTCAATAATTATTGGAGATCGTGATGCACAATCTGTTCTGGATTGGCCCAGGCATATATGAGGTTTCGCTCATGTTGTTTGCTTGACATCTTGTTTTCTTTGATGCACTTCAGGCGAGGGGATTGAAGAAACATCTGAAGAGGCTTAATGCCCCGAAGCACTGGATGCTGGACAAGCTCGGCGGAGCTTTCGTAAGTTGAAATCTTCCTTCAGTTACTCTTTTCGCACCTTGTATCGCTTGTATGCCTGCACTGCTAAGTAAATTTGGTCACATACTAGGCTCCAAAGCCATCATCTGGCCCTCATAAAGCTAGAGAATGCTTGCCCTTGATTCTTATTCTAAGAAACAAACTGAAGTATGCTCTCACATACCGCGAAGTCATTGCTATTCTTATGCAACGCCATGTAATGGTGGATGGAAAAGTCAGGACCGACAAGACGTACCCTGCTGGTTTCATGGGTATGCGATTAAAATCTTCTGATGGAACATGCTTAACTATTCTTTTTTGGTTGCAGTTGTATTCTATATCACAATTTTTAAAATGGCTAGAGAATTTTGGTTATATGTAGCTACCTCTCATTTATGATGTACATCTTTCATTATATATATTTTGTAGAGTAAATTTGATTTTTTATATGGTCTTCTATCTGCAGATGTTGTTTCAATTCCTAAGACAAATGAGAACTTTCGTCTTCTTTATGACACCAAGGGACGCTTCCGCCTCCATTCAGTAAGAGATGAAGAGGCAAAGGTATGTAGACATTGTGCTTTACATCTTTACAAATATCGGTGACTTTTTTATCATAAAAAATGTGAATTTGTAGCTCTCCTTTGGTGTCTGCTGGAGAAGAAAGCTGCATGTCTAGGATCAATCATGACTTTTATTGTGCTTATTAATTTTTTTCACACGTCTCCTAACATATTTAGTGAAGATTGTGGATGTCTGTGTTTGCATATGCTATTATATGTGATTTTAATGATCAAATTGCTATCGCCATTAGAATCATAGTTTTATAGAGACTCATATGTGGATGTCGATGAATATTGGATCTTCAAACGTTTCAACTGTGTGATTTCCTTTTTGGCCTATTACAGTTCAAGCTCTGCAAGGTTCGCTCTGTCCGGTTTGGCCAGAAGGGCATCCCCTACCTGAACACCTATGATGGTCGAACCATCCGCTACCCGGACCCTCTTATCAAGGCCAATGACACCATCAAGCTCGACTTGGAGGCCAACAAGATCGTAGACTTCATCAAGTTCGATGTCGGAAACGTTGTGATGGTGACCGGTGGGAGGAACACTGGCCGAGTTGGCGTTATCAAGAACAGGGAGAAGCACAAGGGCAGCTTCGAGACCATCCATGTCCAAGATGCCACCGGCCACGAGTTTGCAACTCGCATGGGCAATGTCTTCACCATCGGCAAGGGGACGAAGCCATGGGTGTCTCTTCCCAAAGGCAAGGGTATCAAGCTCAGCATCATCGAGGAGGCAAGAAAGCGCTTGGCTGCCGCTGGCGCAACTGCCACTGCTTAGTTGTGCGCTGTTCCACCATCTGAGTCTAAGAGGGCTTTTTATTTGCTGTGTAATTGGATGATGCATTCTGGATTTCAACGTTGTCTTTAGTCAATTTGCATGTTGGTTTTCTTTGGAGATTTGTAGAAGATGATAGACATTGTAGTACTTCAACCCAGTCAAGTAATATGTATGTACATGGCATTATAAGCCGTGAACTATAGTGTCGGGGTGCTAAAAAATTCTCAGCGGGTGCTTCCGGCGGAGGTGCTGCCCGTGCTGCTGTCGAGCACCTTCTGTGCCTGGAGATGTTCGTGTTCCATGGAGGTTGTCTGCTGCAGTGGCTGAAGAAGAGCCGTCACTGCCCGCTCTACCGAAATAATATTTAGAAGACGGCCTCTCAAATCATAGATAGCAATGTAGAAATGTAAATGTAGATGTCCGGAAACATAGTGATCATCTTTTTCGGATTGGCTTTTGTCGATAGATCCATAGCAGGATCCACGCTACCTGATCGAGTCTATTACCTATGTTGGTTTGACTGTTCCCACAAAACAGAGTGTTGATCTTATTTACCGCTTAAATGGGAATTTGAAGAAGATTGAGTTGATCATTTTAGATTATAAATCTTGATGAAATTAAAGTTTCTCATTTGTCATTTAGATTATCAGGGTTTAATGAATACATTTGTTTTACACTACACCGAGATAAGACTTAGTTTCACTACTTAGAATTAAGTTGTAAAAAAGAAAGATGCTTATTATAATTACAACAACAAAATCATAAAATCTTAATTATTTAAAGGAAATAATTACTCTTATCATTATGCTACTACGAAATTGTTGCTCATTTAGCAAAATTTGGCAATCATTTCTCTCACTGCAACACTACTCAAGCACAAGAATCTGCAACATAAACAACATGACATCATCACGGCCATGCAATTTTCCTTCCAGAATTCTGTCATCAAGGCGAAAATTCACTACTTTGTTGATTAAAAGATGATACAACAAAATTAAATACAGAAGCAGAACCTTACAAATCGTGAGTCACATTCGTGTTCAAAAATTCTCTCAACTCTTCCAAGACTATGCATGGTTGCCAACCTCAGATTTCAGTCCTTAGCTCTCCCCAAGAGTGAAGCGAACAAACCTCCTAACTTTGATGTTCTCTCCGAGGGCAGCAACTGTCTGCTTCACCAGATCCTTCACCTTAATGCTATCATCTTTGATGAAGGGTTGCTCCAGAAGAGCAAGCTCTCCTAGCCTCTTTGTGATCCTTCCTTCAACAATCTTCTCCTTTATTTGATCGGGTTTCGACTTGAGATCCTCTCTCTGCATTTCTATATCTTTTTCCTTTGTGACAATACTCTCTGGGATGTCCTCGATGGAGACGAACTCAACCTGTGGGCAGGCCACTACCTGCATAGCAAGGTCATCAACCAATTCCTTGAACTTTTCGCTCCGCCCCACAAAATCGGTTTCACAGTTGACTTCAATGAGTGTGCCGATGCGGGAGTCATGGATGTAGGATGAAATCCGACCTTCGGCAGCTAGTCGGGAGGATTTTTTGTCAGCAGATGATAGGCCCTTCTTGCGGAGGTACTCCTGAGCCTTCTCAAGGTCACCACCACTTTCTGCAAGAGCTTTTTTGCAGTCCATCATGCCAGCACCTGTTTCCTCCCTAAGTTGCTTCACCAATGCAGCTGATATTGCAACTGTTTTAGGCCTGCAACAGTTCATACTTATGGTCAACATCTTCCGAATTTAAGATCTAATTAAAGTGGGTTCACAATCTTATACATATGCCCATAGTTCATACTGATGTTCAAAGCGGTTCATACAGCATAATGTATAATTGCACAAGAGTACATGAATATGCATTTTGGAAAACGATAACCAAAGAGACAAAAATTAGCATCAAATGGCTTTTTTATTTGCTTTTCTTTCTTCTTTTTTGGGGAAAGATGACGACCACTAGCATAACGAAATCATGCAGTAACATTAAAACTAACGCAGCAGTTAAGAAATGAGGATTAAACAGCTTCACGAGGCACAAGACGGTTCAGATTCTCCATTTTCAGAATTTGTCTTCCTAGTCAGCTAGTAAATAAAGCCAAGCCTTGTATCTTGAACATAACAACATTAATTGTGATTAAAATCATAACAAGCTTTAGCTACAACAGGATGAACTATGTAAGGAGTAAAAGGCTTACTTCTCAATAGCTTCCTTGGTTTCAGCAGGTTGATCCTTTGGGACTGCAGGTGAAGATTTAGCTGCAGTTTGTGCAGCTACCTCAGCAGCAAAGTCCTGGCTTTTCTTCTCTAAGCCTTCTCCAAGATTGTATCGGACAAACCTTTTGACTTTGATATTTTCTCCAAGAGTCGCAATGGTCTGCTTTACTAAATCCTTAACTACCATTTTATCATTCTTTATGTATGGTTGCTCAAGCAATGCAAATTCTTCAAGTTGCTTTTTAATTCGGCCATCAACAATTTTTGATCTTATGTTCTCAGGTTTAGTCAAAAGGTCTTCCTTCTGCATTTCAATTTCCCTCTCCTTCTTCACAATTTCTTCTGGAACATCTTCAGTGACCAGATAACGAACCTGAGGACATGCTGCTACTTGCATGGAGAGGTCATCAACCAACTCCTTAAAGATGTCACCTCGAGAGACAAAATCAGTTTCACAATTCACCTCCATGAGCACTCCTATTCTGCTGTCATGGATATAAGATCCGATCCTACCCTCAGCAGTTGCCCTACTGGCCTTTTTATCTGCACTTGCTAAACCTTTTTTTCTGAGGAACTCCTGGGCCTTAACAATGTCACCTTCAGTTTCTGCAAGAGCCTTCTTGCAGTCCATCATACCTGCACCTGTTTCTTCACGTAATTGCTTTACTAGTGCTGGTGAAATGGTAGCTGCATTTTGTATATCAATTACAGGTCAAAAAACATGTTGCAGCAACCTTATAGCTGATAATGAATGCTGGAGAAATATAACAACTATCTGGTGGCAGCAGAGGTATGATTACTATTCACTTTGGAAACAACATATTTTCAAGATCTCTTGGTATGCAATTAATACTGTGAGATGCCAATCAGATTTTAGGTGTTGAAAGAAGCTCTATTAAACGGATAAGTTTTACAGAATTTCCCTATTTAGAATAATAAATATAATATTAAAAGAGAATTTTAGACTATAGTTATATCGATAGCAGTAACACAAATGGTAAAGACACTTAAAATGCAAAAAGCAAAAAAAGAAACCACGTTCCACAAATGCTATATAACAAGAAATTGCATTGTCAAAATTCAGAAGTATTACTGATTGTAGATAACGATGAAAGAAAACTGACCACAAAGTTATCAAAATATAAATGTCAAATGACTTGAAATTGGCAGACTAAGACTAAACAAGATTTTAGTTAGAAACTCCGCAAAATGTTAAAATTGCTTTTGAACTACTAGCAATATTGTCCTCAAAAGGAATGAATGGAGGGAAAGGAGACATGTAGCTAACATTAATATTCCTGTTCTTATAGCATAATTGATCAATCACACAGGCAACATGGGGAACGAGATGTTGAAGGATGCTAGTGAACAAGACATAAATCTTTTCAGATGTTAATGGACATCGGAGCCCAAATTTCTTTGTTCACATCAGACTTAAAACAAAACTTGACCACCTACAATCTCCTGGTGTTTTATATGTTCTCAAATTTCTTAGTGAAGGAATGTTATTTTGATGTTGATCTGAAAACCCTGGTTATCATGCAAAAAATTATGAAGCTGATCCAAGCACGCATATAATAACAATGAAGAGTCTAGGATTCAACAGTGATGTCAAATTTAATACGAATCTTCACTCTGGTCAGCTAATTGTCCAACATGATTCTCTCCTTGCACGAAAAGGAAAATAAGTGTGCATTATCCAAGAAACTTTTACTGGAAAAGGAATTTTATCTGAAGATGTACCCAAATGAGGAAACTTTCAAACCTTTGATGGAGCTTCCTATGCCAGAAGGGCCAGTTTGCTCACTTAAGTTTCCACCAGCCACGGCTTTTGCATCATGTAATTTGGCAGCAACGGTCTCATTCTCAGCCAGTATAGTTGATTTTTGTGCCACATCTTCAGTAGCTACAGTGCTATCTAATTGGATACTAGAAATGACCACTGAATCCACAGCTTCCGTAGATAAGGTTTGATCATTCAGAATTCCAGCATCATTTTTTGTCTCTAATTCTCCAGGAGAATCTTCAACTTGCACAGAATCTACAAGGTCCTCTTTCTCTTCTGAGCTTGGAGTTTCCAAACTTTGTTTGTCCTGCTCAAGAGTTTCAGCTGTCACATCAGTTTCCTTCACTCCAATTACAGAAGCCTCAGCTTCTACTGAACTATTAGCTGCCAAAACTTCTTCAATTTCCTTTGAAGCTTGAATATTACTAGTTACTTCTTTACCTGCATTGGTTAAAGAAGCTTCGTCCACTGCTGGATTTAACGAATTGTTGGCAGAAGATTCACCTCCCTCTGAAACTATTTCTGAAGTTATGTTTTCTTCCTCTACAGAGTTGGAGGACTCCTCTATATTATCTTTTGCAGGGATCACAACTGGAATTGAATCTCGAGAAGACTGATTCAAGATTTTGGAGCTTTTCTCATCCTCTTGTGCAACTATATCAGCAATCTGAGACAATTCCTCAGTCGTGTTCTCCAAATTATTTGAAACGGGATCGACAGAAAGAGTTTCCTCGTGAAGCACTTCAGCAACAGATTTCTCATCATCAGCCTCAGTAGTTGAATCAGAGGAATCAATGAGTTGCGTATCATCACTACTTGCTGAATTATCAACGACAGAAGTATTAGAACTTTCTAATATTTCATCAACTTCTCCTACTGTCTGCTCCATCGTTTCCAGAGATTTTTGTGTTCTCTCTCGTTCATCCAAGAAAGAAGCAATTTCCTTGTTCTTGCGGAAAGCCAGCTCAAACGGATTCGTTGCTACATGCAGCACACCTTTATTAAGTTTCATGTTTAACCCTTCAACATCTTCTTCTTTTTTCATTGTTAAAGTTACCTGCCCTCTGTTAATGCGCAATACACGTACATTAACCTCTTGGCCGACCTGCAGTGACGAACTCCCTAAAATGCCACCAAACCCTTCAGATTCTTCAGCCACAGGAAGAAATCCTTCTTCTCCATCAGGAAGTGACACAAAAGCCCCTGATCTTGTGAGGTTCTTCACAGTCCCATCCAAAATTTGCCCCTTAACAAACTTTGAGCTCTTTTGTTTCTCCTCTCTTTTCTGATTTGACCTTGAAGTATTTTTCCTGACAGGTCTTGGCTTTTCACTACTTTCATATGTAGATTCTTTTTTCTGTTGGATTTTAGCTGTGTCATCCGTATCACGCATTGTTAGAGAGATTCGTCTAGTCTCCTTATTGGCCTCCACAAGTCTCACTTTCACCTCTTGTCCAATAGAAACAACAGCCGCAACATCCTTGACATAACTATCACTCATCCTGGAAACATGTACCAGACCGTCTGTGTAGGCTCCAAAGTCCACAAAACAACCAAATGGCTGAATTGATCTTACTTTTCCTATAAATGAAGCACCTGTAACTAATTCCTCATCCTTCACAGGAGGCATCTCACTCTTCCTCACAGGTCTAGTGCGTTTGGTTTTACTAGAAGAAGTGGTAGTTGGATTTGGTGGACCAGGTTCATTTGATTCATCAGAACTAGATGGTGCTTCTGAGCTTCCATCAGCAACATCCCCTGAAACAGTAGGATTTGGTTCTTCTACAGTTAAATCAGTACCAACAGCTGCTACCGTTCGAATTCCATGGCAAAAGCGACTAGTGTGTAGCTGAATCAGTCTCAATGATGAATGTGGTAACAGAAACCTTTGAGATGATTTAAGCCTGGTGTCCTTTTCAGAAGTATCACATCTTGTTAAGTGTATCTCCTTCCTTGGGCCGAAAACAATTCGAGGAACCAGAGTGATATTGCCTATAGTACAATGAATTACAGGAGTCATCTTGAATGAAACCTTCTGCTTCAGGAAGTATTATCTGAAATAAAAGTTTTGGCTCCAAATTCTCTTTCGACCTGCACAAAGCATAGATTGCAGAAATTATGTTAACTGGGTCAATTCTTAAAAAAACAATAACAACAACACTTTGGTGACAAATTGGATGTAGAAATCATGCTGGCATCTATTTGATACCTGCTGAAAAGAACAATTTGATCTTTTTGTTATATTACATAAGAAATGCAGAAACTTGAGCTAAATAAGGAAATAACACATAATTCCATTGAGACCAACTAGATTCTGTGACTCCTAAGAGGATAATAAAACAACCATGAGACTAGCCATGCGAACAAGAATCTCCACTAGCAGAAGTAATCAGCAAGATGTCACAAATTCTCGGATCCATGCTATAATTGCTAAGACTTTTTTAAGAAATTAAATATCCAACAAAAGCAATAACAAAAAACACTTATCCACTATCTGGTTACAGATTATGAATATTCTGTGGCATATCAAGTGCTCACTAGAACATAAAGAAACTAGTGACGCTAAGCTCTTGTACCTTTTAATACACACACATTTATCTTATCTAGACACATAAAATTACATCTCTTTCCACTTTATCCTTAGATTTCTGGCACTTTCTCATGCCATCTCAATTCTCCTCCACTTGTCAATCAATCTTCTCAGGCAGTCAATCGTCAGTACCTCTCATATCTGATTTTTAATCTAGCACTAGATTTAACAATCATTAAGCTTCCCACTCATGTACACAAAATTTGTCTTATAATTTAGATATTTACTATCCCATGGATCCGGTAATCTATAACAAAGAAACTGAAGATTGCAAATAAATATTCCCAAATTCTTTGAAAGAAAAGTTGCAGGTATTAACTTGTTGAATGATCAAAAACTCATGTCTAAGATAAAGTAATTCTCTAAGAATCACATGTTAATGGAGATCCCATTGTCAAAATGGTTCTGAATTTTAGAGTTGTGATTTCTACATGATACAATTTCTTGACATAAATGAATAAATCTGTCTCATCTAGAAGCTTAAATTTTTAGATGCACGGGCAAGGATCAAAATATTAACAGGTGTCAGGGTAGGTTTTTAGATGCATATTACGAGTATGGATGAACAATTTCTTTTCACAATAACTATAAAGGTAAAGTCCCTACATGTGTAGTGAAATATAATTCCCCTAATTTAGCCTCATCTCGAAAGTAGAAAAAAGGCTTAAGTTGATTTACAAAGACTTAGTGGTTGTACTATTATTAATCTGAACTTGAGCATCTTGGTTCAATGGCTCAGGCTTAACAAAGTTAATAGATCGATTATTCCGTCGAGTCAGCCCGTGATACCTTCCATTCATACAACTTCAAATATTATTCTTCATTTACAGATCTGTCATCTATAGCTGGTAGTGTTTGTGCTTAGATTCTATAACTGGCACTTCATAGTATACTGATGGAAGATATAGCATATGAAAATTGTCATGTATTCAATCTTTAATAGCTTACACAATAATTACACACCTCCAACCATTACGCACCTGCAAGTCTTTTAAATCCTAATCATGCATTTGACACTTTATAACAATAAAAATTAAATCTAGAAAAGGGATTTCTGATGTTGTGTCTGTGTCCAGTGTGAGAGAAGGAAAGGAGGTATTTTCTTATTTTCCAGAGACCTGTTGCCAACACTTCTTTCATATCAACTGATAAAAATTCAAACACAAAGTTAGATCACTACTGTAATGGGAAGCAGCAAAGCTTCCACACTCTCGTGCTCAACAAGTAGCACCTAAAATTCCAAACACATAATTCCCAGTAGCACTCACAACCTTGGCACTTGTAAATCTCCGAGTAAGTATTTCGGGATGTGAGGTCAGAGAACATGCAGAAAACAACCAACTTGTGGCATGAATCAACTAATTAGCGCCCTTCGCCTTCTCAATCTCACGTTTCACACAATTTTGATGCCAGCAAATCCAACCAGAAGTAGAAAACCGTAACTTCCACAAGAGAATCTCCTTTCCAAATTCCAAATGGGGTTTCTTTCCAATTTCTGGAACGATTTCCAATCAAATCCCAGTTGAAACAAGAAATGCACAGAAAGAAGAGGACTTTAGGATTAAAAAACACAACTTGCGGCAGTACAACAGAAGTCGAACAGATAAGGCTGGGATGGGAACAGTGAAGCCGGTTGATGGAGGCAGGTTAAGAAAGGAGCACCTTCTTTGGGGCCGACCTCTACCTCTTCTTCTGCTTCGTCTTCGTCTCTCTCCGACGAAGAGAGAGGAGAGAGGGGGGGGGGGGGGTGGGGTGTCTATGCAGCCTTATCTTTGCGGGATGAGAGTGAGGCCGCGAATGTATTGGTGAGCCATCTTCCTCACACGCAGACATGGATGAGATAAAAAGGGAAGACGCCGCGGCGATTTGAAACCAAACCAGCCCGGCCCGGCCCGCCCCGGCTCGGTTCGTCTTGATTTTGTCCGATCAAGCCCGGCCCGTTGTTTCTGAGTTTTTACATGGATCAATCCGGTCCATTACATTGGTTTATTTAAATTAAATTAGGGATATCACATATCTATCATATAAGAGTTTAAAATGACGTATTAGCCCATATAAATTGTAATATAACCTCTATAATTATTACAAATATTAAGAGCCTTCACAAAAGTATCCCTTTTGTTAACATTCATCCAAAAAATTTAGGTTAATCATGATTAGCTAGAGTTAATATCAATTATTTGTATGTAACTATTAGCTAGAGTTAATATCTATCATGCACTTGAATATACATATGGTAATATTCATCTATTATAAAAAAAATAAATTATATATATATATATATGAAAACACAGAAAAAATGAATTCAATTGATCACAAAGAAATTGCAACCAAGGATGATTTTGTTATTACATAAGTAATATAAAATAATTACATATTAAATTTCTACAACTTCGACGAAGAAAAATGGAACATCTTGTGTGGGATATCACTCGGTGAAGCCCAGCAGGGGGAATCTAAAGGGATTACAAAGAATAGCTGACAGCATCAGAAGTTCTCCTTGTGGAAGACGAACTTTGTGCTTGTTTTGTGCGAGAAATCCTGTGACAACCGTCGCAATTCTCCGATCACCATCGGGTCTCCGCAGTAAAAGACTCCTGAATCGTAACACGGTCAAATGTCAGATTGTTTCCGAGAAGAACGATGAGAAGGGATTCGATCGAGATATCTGGAGGCTTACCGACGCGTTGATTCGGGTGATTGATGGCGATGCGCTTGAAGACGTTGCGCCAGTTGGGCCTGGCGAAGTGCGTCTTGACGCGCGTCCCGGAGACGATGTCGACCCCGTTCTTGGCGTGGTGGAGGGCTTGGAGCATGACGATGAGGGCGGA
Source organism: Musa acuminata AAA Group (assembly GCF_036884655.1). Taxonomy (NCBI): domain Eukaryota; kingdom Viridiplantae; phylum Streptophyta; class Magnoliopsida; order Zingiberales; family Musaceae; genus Musa; species Musa acuminata. The sequence goes on along the minus strand of NC_088353.1, from coordinate 43,482,893 downwards.
GCGGGCGTCGCCTTCCTCGTACACGCTGGTGCAGTGGTTGTGCAGCTCGATCACGCCGTCCTTGTCCTTCTCGGCCACCTCGTTCATGATGCCCCGGAACCACTCGAACGAGCCCTCCTCCCGAGTCACCCAGTAGAAGTACGCGCGCTGCGCCATGAAGGGCTTCTTCTTCGCCTTGGTCGCGCTCTCCACGTCCGCCGCCGCCGTCGTCTTCTTTTGCTCGACGTTGTTGAGCACGTCCTTGACGATGCTGATCAGAGGAGTGGCTCCGATGCCGAGTCCGATGAGCAATAGGACATCGTAGTGCTCGTAGTCTTGAGCAGGAGCACCGTAAGGCCCATCGATCAAAAGCTTCGGCAATCTAATACACAGCAGGACGACGCATGGTAAGACGACAGAGATAGTGCGAGTTGCTGCTGAAACGTAGGGATTCACTATACCTGGGATTGTTTCCTCCAGGCATGACATCAGCTCTGAGGAGTCCGCTCTGATCGCTCTTTGCAGGTTGGCACACCTGTTGCATTCCGATAGCAGTGTTAGCGAAAGCAAAGCCGCGTTCTCCGTGACTGCTGCAACTTCTCCTACCTGTGAGAAGACGGCTCTGAGTTGCGAAGTCCAATCGCCTCTTGTGCGGATGTGGATGCTGAGGTAGTCGTCTCCCGGAGCCGAAGTGATGGAGAAGGGGTGCCTGTCCAAAGAAATCATGCAGTCCTCGACATTAAGACTTTGATCAGTGCAATCCCAGTCAAAGTCAACGTACATCAATGTAGATTACCATTCGAACGGTGACACCGCGGCACAGTTAAGGAAGATGTATTGCCCGCTCCTGTACTTGAAACGTTGAGGTTTGGACATGCGGAGAGCCAAAACGTTTCCTGGGTACACAGCAACCTGCAAACACGAAAGAAGATGAAGTTTCCGAAGCTGCATCATCTTTTATATATAGAGAGACAGAGGCTCACATGAGCCCATGACTGCTACTCTTGCAATAGAAAAAGGGAAGCAAAGTCTATACCTTTTGAATCCTCACTGTCTTGTGGCCGGACCTGAAGGCACGGAGAAGGCGCTCGCATGCATACAATGTGACAGGGATGGCCAAGTACATCCACGTCTGCGTTATTTAGGAAGCAGGGTCAGATTGATCGTCTACACAAAGACTACATGTAAACTAATCCCTGATGCCCGCCATTAACGCACCGTCTTCTTGTACCACTTCTTGATGAGGTAGAGGCATACGCCATGGACGACGTAGAGCACGTAGACGATGACGAAGAGGTGGTGGGAGTACCAGAAGGCGTTGAAACCGGTGAGCCGGCGCAGGGGATTCGTGGGGCTTAACCGGTTGCGGCGGAACCAGGGCTGGGCCAGCACGTAGGCGATCACCATGAGCACCAGCATGACCACCCCGGTCCACCCCTCGGTCCCCTTGACGAACCACCAGTAGTTGGGCGGCCGGTTCTCCCCGAAGAAGGGCTTCATCGGCTCGTACTCCGCGTCGGTGGCGTGCAACAGCCGGGGGAAGTCGCAGGTCAGGTGAGCCCCGACGTGGAGCGCGACGCCGACCACGATGCCGGCTGCAATCACCTGATCATCGAATCCGACGACGTTAGCTTCTGGGGACTAGAGAGGTTTTCGCCTGATTTACCGGTTACCTTGTGGAAGTTGATGTTGTCATTGAAGGGGATGATGACACCGAGCTTGGTCCTGCTTCGTAGCCATGTGATGGTGTTGCGGCAAACAGGGAGGAGGATGAGGGCCATGTTGAACTTGAGAGTTTCTGCGCCGCCCTTGGCGGTGGTCACGCAGTAGCCCATGATGTGGAAGACGGCGCGACGACGGTACGCGATGAACTTCCAGGTGAAGAGGCCAGCGCAGATGGAGAGCCACAGGGCCATCACCCAGACCCGCTTCCAGTTGTCCTCCATGAAGTAGGAGATCCGCCGGCAGTAGCGACGGACCGGGTTCTTGTCCTTGGTGGGCACCAGCTTCTGGCTGAGCATCTGGCTGAGGTTGTTGCTGTTGGCGTAGAGCATGGCCGATGGCTGCACTGCTGGCTGGAGCAGCAGCATCTCCAGGTTGTACAGCTGCTTGCAAAGGGTTTCGACTGTGAGTGGTGACAGTAACAAGGGATAACGACAGTGCTGGTTTCTGGATGTGCAGACCTCGATGTAGCCCAAATTGTTGGGGTCGAGCTCCTCCATGATCAGAGCTGTGTACTCCTCGACGCGTTCCTGGATCCTCGACAGCTTGTTCGCGGAAGCGCTGAGGGCGATGATCTGAAGCAAAAGTTCATCGAATGGCGAATTAGATGACATTTTTGTGAGGAAGCGCGAAGCAGAGCATTTTGACACACACACCTCTCTGACTTCTTCCTCTGTGATCCTGCCGTCTGCGTTCTTGTCCACCCTGTGTTCGGGTCAACATCATGCTTTGAAGTCAGATCACGAAATCAACTTTCAAGGTTAATTCGACTACAGAACCGAATGATTTAGTGGAGGATTGAGATGTTCAGCCACGAGAAGAACAGAGCACCGGAAATTTACATGTCAAAGAAGGTCTGAAGACGCGCATCAAAGCTCTGGTCGGAGAGCTGTTCCCAGAACTCCCAGAGCTCCTCCTTCGTTAGCACAGCTGCGGTGATTCCCCGCCTTCGTGCCAATGCATCGAACACCTCACCCGCGAACTCCTCGGATCCCACCATTCCTGCAATTCTCAGAGGCTAACTGCAATTTAGACTGATGTAGCTCCTCTGTCTTTGCTTGTTCGTGCGGTGATGATTAGAACTATAGAGAAGCCATATGAGTAAAAGCTCATCGTGCTCGAGAGTCGATTACCTATGCACTTTCCGAACCTCGACCTGAGAAGCACCCCATCGACGGCGAGCTCGTCGAACCGTCGTTCGACCTGCGGCCAGCCCTCGCTCGCGACGTTCTTGGTCACAAACTGGAGGCCCTTGATGGCCTGAGCCGCAGATGACTTGGTCCGGTCGAGCCGCTCCGCCCGCCTCGAGGAGGAGGTCATGCGGCGGAACTCGTGCCCCACCTGCTTCAGCTTGGACGACAGGCTCGCGCCCACCATCGGGGAGCGCCTCTCCAGGTTCTTCGCGAGCAGCGCCGCCTCCGGGTCACCACTTTGGATGCTCTGAATCGCGATCGCGTCGTCCCTGACGTCGAGCGTTATCTCCACGTAGTTGTCGTCACCCTTGAACCTCGCGCTTCGCTTCTTGCCGGCTTTCTTTGACGCCAAAGGGCCGCCGAGAGGGCCGCTGTGTCCGACCGACCGCCCACCGTCGGACTCGGACTCAGACTCGTGGTCGAAGTAGTAGCGAAGGGTGCCATTCTCCGTTGCCGAGCCCATCGCTTCTCACTCGCCACAGTGTGGTTCAAGTGCCTACCCCGGCCTTCCTGCAAACCATTATCCATGGATCAGTACCTCTATGATTGCACCGACTACAGACAAGAAGATCTAAAGAACAATATTAATTGGACCGAGATCGTGATCCAGCTGGATCTCAATATCCGATCATGAAGGCGCCAATCTCCATGAGGGATCAAATCATGGATCGCGGCAGAGAGTTTGCTCACCGCAATGCAGTCGTCGGAGGCAGACGCTGGTTGTTTCCTCTTCCCGTCGGTGGCAAGCAGCCTGAGGTTGGGCTATGGAGTCCAAAGAGAGAGAAGAAGAGAACATATATAGAGACTTAATGAGACAAGAGATAGTTGCAGTAGATATGGTTGCGTTGCACATGGATGAACAGTCAAAAAGACAAAAGAGCAGTACGATAGCAGCAAATCCAAGGGGCGCCATTAGGTTGTGCACTAACTCCACCTCTGGATTTGCAGCAACGCCGAGTCGACGTCACCCATGTTGGACAGTGGTTGGCAGCTTCCAACTTCGCCTACCTTGGGATAAGGAAGCATACTAATGAGCACGACGACGACCCTGAGAAGGTGGCGGTCTTCGGCGTGTGGGTCCGTGTTTTGCACGTATATAGACATAGTCATCAAACAGCTGAAGAATCCATGGAAGGATTGGGAAACCGGAAGCTGAGCCTCGTCTTTCCGGCGTCGGTGGGGACTTCTTCTCTTGTTTCAGCTGCATGGCTCATGGACTCTACTACTGCAGTTGGAATACGTATATATCATGTATGAATGTATGAGAAGTTCTAATTTGAAGTTGGCCTGTGAATGAACATAGGAAAGAGAATTGTTTTTCTATTGGAATATTTATTCTCTGAACAAAAGTCAATGATGATCCACCATTTGCCAAATAATCCTGTTCGATTTAATGATATCTTGAATAGATTTCACTAAATAAACACATGTTAGGAAACTAAAATGTGCATCGTATTAGCCTATTATAATCCAATATGAAGGTTATATTGTTTGAAATTTTTGTTTAGGTATATGATTCCATATGATTTGACTACACAAATATGCATCACAGTTTGGCTCATGAAAGTTTGCAGATTGTGTCGGCATCAATCATGTCGAAGGTCATATTCTGATAGAATCAATTGCTTCTGGTTTCCTTGGTTTAGATTCCTTGATAGGAGTTTTGTGTACAGAATATATCTTGTTCTTGGATCAACAACATCAATCACGGCATTGAATGAGACATCACATAGAAATGCTACATCCTCTCTCCAAGACTAAAGTTTTAACAGTCAATTGTGCATTCTCAAAACAATCTCAAGCTTTGTCAATCTTCCTTTGTTTCTTCACCGTATTCATAGGTCAGATCTGTTGGCATTTCTACAGTCTCTTTGTCTATGGCTTCTGCAAAAAGCTTGAAACAGCTGCAGGATGCATGCATGGCTTGGAGACACATCATCTCATTGCTTTACACATGAAGAGTTGTTGGTAGCCAAAAAGAAAGAAAGAAGTAAGAAAACTTTGCTTGGCACATCCTGACATTTGACTGTAATAGACTAAGTGCAAACTGCAACACTAATGTTCTTGCTTAGAGCAAACTGCTTGCTTGGACAAGTACATGACTTGTTGGAGTGGCTTAGAACATAGGCCATGATGAGTATTAGTCTGTCTTCTTAGTGGTGTGCTCGACATACTCCAAAGACATTTATAATGCAGGAAGGCATGCTTGTAGAGAAAGCAAATATCCTTCTTCCATGAAGAACTGATTGATGGTAGGATTTAGCTCAGCCGTTGTGATCAATTCCCTTCCTCTTTCTATCCAATCTGCTTAAGCTTGGATTAGCATATCCAAATATGTACCATCACTTTAAATTGAGGTCACCTTCTAAATCTCGTGGCAGCACCAGCAAACAACTGCTATCATCTCACAAGTCCTATTTTGAGTCAATAATTTAGACATGATAAAATCGATATGTTAATTATCTCATCAAATCAAGTCGTATATTTTTAGATCTTATGTTAGGAGCATCTATTTTTTCAGAATTTATTACCGGCGATCCGAACACCTATTATTATTATTATTATTATTATTATTATTATTATTATTATTATTATTCAAATTTAGTAGGGTAAAATGACTTAATTCTTGAAGGATCATTACATTACATGATCTTATAAGGTTTAAGCGCAAATCCACCCAAATTTGATTTCAAAATTTATAAATTCATCAATAAATAAAAAAGATCAATGAAATTATTATTTATATTATTTTTGTCTGGTGTATCAAGAAATTAAGATGAGTTGGATAGAATTTATGATGTGACACTCATAAAGCATAATCTTTAAAATCACATAATGATCTTAAGAAAATATTTAATGGATTTGTTATGTATATCATTCGAGTATAACTCATTAATTTAAGATTGTACTATGATAAACTTTCATCTTAATTTTTTTACGATCGAAAAAATATATGATATAAATAGTCACTCTACTAGTTTTTCTAATTTTTGTTGATTTTAGTGGCTTATATAGTCTAATTTGATATATTTTTCTATCTTGATTCTATAATTAAAAGTAACATAATTCATTTATGAATGTAACACTTTAAAGTATGTCTAAATTACCTCAAACCTACATATTGTTATGTATAATTGATAATATATTATATTCTAATATATATATGATTAATCAATTTCTACTATATATATATATATATATATATATATATATATATATGATTATAATGGAGATAATAAGGTTTAGACTTTTTTAGAGGGTTAAATAGAATAATATGTACATATATGCAATTTTGCCCTTTTCAATTTGTATCTCTCCCTCACGAGCGGCGATAGATCCATTTCGAAACCCTCCTCATCTCCACTACGCGCCCAAGAAGCCTCATCCTCGACGGAAGCGGCGTCAATGGAGGTTCCCAAGGATCACATCACCACCCTTCTCGACAACGGCCTCTTCTACTCCGCCCAGATGCTGGTATGTGTGCATGTATTGCCGCTTCCGAACCCTTACTCCCCCCATCCTTGCCATCGCGGCGAATCGGTTCTGTCCTTCCTTCTCTCTTTCTTTCTTTTCCGGCGATTATCTTTAGGTCTTGATTAGGGTTTCGTATCAATCTTTTCGATCGTTTGTTTGGTTTCTTGATCGTGGTAGTGAGGTGTGAGATGCGGTTCTCGTGTTATAGTTTTGCGCCTGGGGTGATAAGAAACCTACAGCGGTTTCCTTCCTTTTTGGATGAGAAGCCCTGTTAAGGATCTCGTGCACATTATGTCTTTTGGGGGTTCGAGATAATTGCTCATTGAAATTACATGTTGAACTTTGACAGGGCTGCTTTCTTGTATCTTCAGTGGTTACAAACAGTGAAGCCAGTCCATATCTGAAGGCTGAAAACTTGGTAAGGGCTTACTTGTCTAGAATAACTTGGTAAGGTACCCATGATCATGTCATCTTATGGGGTATATTCGTGGCTGCGATTGATGCATCTTCTTGTCAAACTTTGCGATTCAGTGAAGATTGTGGTATGATGTGCACATTCTGATTGGTCTGACTTTTCTTTAATTGCAGGTTCTTCAAGGTGATGCTTTATTTGGGGAGAAAGAATTTCGTAGAGCCCTGGTAACTATTAGTATATGTTTCAAATAACTGCTTCTAATCTTAAAGAAATTGTTAAATTATTGATATGTAGGGACATTGTTCCGTATTAAACCAGTTGGTTACATATTTATTTATTCATGTACTAATTTTTGTGTTCTATTGGGTAATACGTTGCCAAGAACTTATATTCTTGTCTATGTGATGCATATAATGGTTGTTGTTTTTTTTTTTTTTTTTTCGTCTGATGGGTTTTATGTGATTATATTCAGGAGAAACAAATGGTAATTTCTCTAGTTTTGCTGTCAGTTTAAACTTGGTAAAGGCATGAATGTGGGCCTTGAGTTACCTCAATCCTCACTTCTCTGCTAATATTGTTATAGTTAGATCTATGTGGATCTTAAATAAAATCCTTATAAGGTTTGAAACTCGGCAATCATATTTTGGATCGGCATAGCGAGTTATGCTCAGTGATTTCCATGTGCTATTTTTCATTATAATTTTTAGCTATTTTTCATATTTGTTTCGTTATCATCTTTTGATGTATATGTGGGTCAGTAGGAGGGAATTTTACAATCTTTGGCAATAAGAGTAATAGTGAGAGCGTTACACTTGTCTAATGCTTTTTTGCTAGCATGATCAGAAATGGTAAATTGAATAAGGCTTTTGGCAACTTGGCGATAGTTTAATACCTGAATTATCTGCATCTGCTGAGGTTCTTATGAAGCATTGGCCAATATTAATACTGGGAACATAAAATTGTTCACTGACCAAATTTTTATAATTTCATTACAGAGTATGTACAAACAAGCACTTCAACATTGCAAAATTATTTCAAAGCAAACAATGAATAATTCTAGAAGCTCATTTTCTGCGTCAAGTAGATCATCGTCACCAAATTCAATGAATGTCTCCCCAGTCAATGAAAATGAGGTGAGCCCCTTCTCTCTAAGATGTTAATAAATACTGTCATGATTTTTATTTTTTTCTAAGTGATCTCCAAGATTGTGTCTTAGTCCATTGTGTTCATATTGGCAGGTGAAGTTTAAAATTACACTTTGTCATTGTGCACTAAGCGAAAACCGTCCTGCTCTTGTAGAGGTATTCCCTCCTCTTTCTTATACTTTGGTGTCTAACATTGTCCTAGTGGATGTTAATTGACCTTCCGTGTGATGTCCAAAGTCATCTTCTCAGCCATAGACTAATTTATCATTGTTAAAAAGTTTGTGGAATTCAGTAGTTATATCTTTGTAAACTTGCTTAACTTTCTAGATAAGGTCCTATCTTGAAATAGGTGAGTTATTATGTTAATTATATGAACTGATGTTCTGAAAACATTTGGTCCTATTGTTCTTGTGCAGTTATAATACGGAGAACTTGTTGATATTACACGAGGAAATATTTTCATAGATATACTGGTTAATTTTAATCTCTTGTGGCTAATTATTACCATGAACACCTCAGATGCTCACACCAACAGCTTGTAAACATGTTGAGATGGACATACATGTAAAGTAGTCATAGATATTATAATTAAAGTTGATCGTCTGACACTTATAATCACCAAATGAGGAAAATTCTTGTGCCAATGACGTGGAAATGTTAGGTTGTTTCAATCTTAGGTAGTAGATGGGGTCAGTTACTGTTGGTGGTGTCGCTTCATCAACCAGATATTTAAAATTGGGGAAGATGGAAGGAAGGACGTGCAACAGTGGTGAAGACCAAGATCCTGGAGTAAAGATTGTTATTGCAAGTAATGTTCTTGAAGGTTCAAAAGGGGATTCCTTATAGATCTTGATGATCTGAATATCATTGTCGTGGGATTGCTGCTGAAAATATATAGATATTCAGTGATCTGTGGCGTCGTTTCATCGTTAGTTCTCTCCAACTTATCGAAGATTGATAAATTGTGTGGTGAACATCTTGACATATGACCATCAGTCCATGGTCCTTTTTATCGGTGTGGTGAGAGAAGATAAAACTAGTAGATCACATGTTCTAGGTATACCGTCAGTGTTGGCTATCCTCAGTTGGAGAGAGTTATGGGAATGAGTAGGATTGAGAGGGAAGTTCTCTGTGACACATGCAATAGCCATTCAAAACATAATCAAAATTAGAAAACAGAAGAAAAGTGTAGACCGCTATATTCTTGCCGTGAAATCAGTTCTTTGTGCATAAAAAAGTGTTTAGGAAACATTTCTATGAAATCTTATATCTTCCACATAATCAATGCTTATCATCTTGATAGAAAGAGATATAGCCCAGGGGTACTTTTCCAATTTTTCATTTTTTAATTTACACACGGGTATAAATTGATTTTAAACATTTCTTTGATGTGTGCGGTCTTGAATTGGTTTATTAAATCTAGGAAAGTGAATTTTTTTTTTCTGATTTTGCAGATGGAAGGAATCCCTCCAAAAGCAAGAACATTACGAATGAATCTTACATTGGGGAAGCTTTATCGGATTTCTAGACACAACCGATCTGCCATTGCATGCTACAAAGATTGTTTAAGGTCAAGAAATATGAATACTTCTAGATCACTGATATCTATCATTACATTTAGATAGTCAGATTTTTATCTAATCTAGTCATATCTCCAGCTGCTGAGTGTTGGCGGTCATAGTCCTTATATTGAAACTTCTGAAATTTGCTTCATTATTTGATATTTTGGTTGTTTTGCTTATCGTCTTACGTATATTGTCATTTATTTATTCTTCTTGGTAAGTTTAAATTTTTTGCTCATCATTCTCGTACTCCAACCACCACCTATTACTTTCTTTGTTTTATGGAATATTATGGGGTGATTGAATAACCTATCTTTTGCATCCTTCTCATGTGATATTAGTATCATTGCAAGAGTTGGTAACTAGAAATTTCTTTTGTTTGATGATGATTTTTTCATTTTAGACTGCTTGGGTCGATTTTGGGTTAACTGGGTAATGGCAATGAACAGGTTGTTTGCCTGTTTTAAGGATCATGCTGTTTATATCTATGCTTATAACATTGTGTAAAGGATTAGTCTTTTGTTGGCTTGAAGCTGGTCACAAGTTGATATGTTAAATGCATGTCGCTCTGTTCTTGTGCCTGCTTGCGCCATGACACATCAAAGAAGGAAACAGGTGGATGCTAGTTGCACACCTGCAGACCTCATTTCACTGGTAAGCTATCTTATAGTGCAGTTTGCATTAGCATGGTATGATACTTATTACACTTACCAATAGTGAGTCTGTTTGCAACCAGAAGAGGAAATGTAAATTTTTTTTGTTGAGGAAGCAAAAATAAGTATACATTTGAAGACAAAAGTTGTTATAGGATAAACCACTTATTAAGTTGAATTTAATATTCTATTTTCCACTTATAGCATGATCTAGGACTTTGGAGATCTCATCCCTTCTCTTCTGTCACTCTGTCGTGCTTCTAGTTCTGAGCCCCTAATGGACCTTATTCACATTGGTCTTATTGGCCATCCAATTGCTTTCTAGAACTTGTCTTCTCAATTTAATAGGTCACATCAGACTTAAAAAAGATCTGGTTATAGTCTTTTTTATTAGGTTATTGCGAGCGTTTTTTATATTTAAATGGTTTCTGCAAATATTGTAATATATATTTTCTGACCAGGTTCAGTCTTCAGAGAGAGAACTGTTAAAAGCTAACTCATAAGAAATACTGTTCAATATGTGAATTTGACATATATTTTGGTATTTAAACCTTATAAACTTTATAATTCCTGGAAATAGAAAATTTTTGAAGGTTCAAAGGAGGACTTAATTGAGTTTCAGATTCAAGTAATTGGTCTAATAGCATGTAAAATATTTTTAAGGAAATGTATAATGTTGCATTTTATCATCAAACCGGAATAAGTGTATTGGATGTTGAAGTGCAGCTTTTACAATTTATAAATGGAAAAATTAATATGTGACTTTCCTTTATATTGTTACCTCATGAAGTATAAGCATACTTTGAAGTTTGAAAGACCTGAGTTATCAAATTTCTCAGGTCTTTAGTCTTTATAAAGTTACTTAGATGTTGCAAAATTCAAGTTTGGAGAATGTTGTTAGTCTCAATGAGAAAGTCGAATTTGGTAGACCCACAATGACTTTGACATAAGACCATTAACTGTCTATATATATTCTTGTTAAAACAGACAAAAATATGAGAAAACTTTAGTTTTGTGTTAATTTTGGCTTAAACAACGTATACATCCTAAACAAAGAACAATTATAAAAGTGAACATTTTTTAAAGTTTCTTCTCACCAAGCTTTTCAACTATGCAAAATGTACTCATTTTGTCCTTTTTGTATATTGTTGTGCAGGAATTGTCCATATGTTTTGGAGGCCATTACAGCTTTGGCTGAGCTAGGAGTTTCTTCGAAGGAAGTATCATCCTTGTTCCCCCAGGTCTATAACGTATACAACTTCAATCACTGCTTCTCGGTGAATTCTGCTTATATATCAAAAAGATGATATTTTGTTCTTGACCTTTGTAATGAAAATTATAATTCTCTCACCGTTGCCATATTTGTTGTGCATGGCATAGTTTTTTTTATTAGCTAGTCTCGGTAGTTACAACAGAACAAAGATTTAGTGGGGCATTGGCTAGTGGAATTGCTGTAATATGTGGGTCAAAGGATTTGCGGATGATGTAGGCTTGCATTGTTAAATTGAGAAAGGTCTTGAAGAATTTGCAACACAATCAAACATAATACCAAGAGTTGGTAGGTTCTAACAAAGTTGACAGACACCATTACAACATAATGTGCTTAACAATGTAGAGGACTTTTCTATATGTGATGCCCCCAAAGAGACATACATTGGCTTTGAGATACAAATTGAAATAGTGAATGAGTCAGTATCTAGGTCTGCGTATCTCTCCGGGTTCATCTCATGTTTTCTTGGACTTGGGTTGTGGTGATCATGTTAATAGAGTAGCAATCACATGTGGTATGTCAGGCACACTAAGATATAAAATGCATCCAAGTGACACCCTGATCAGGTTAAGGGATATAATATTGGTGATGGTGGCAACATGGACTTCAAAATCCTACATATAGTAACAGATTAGTTTTTCACTTTTGGTGATCTTAGTATCACAGTTAAAACCTGGATACTTATGTATTTATAACGCCTAACAATCTTTATATATTGAAAACATCATGATGCGTTTTAAATTAAAGATTGGATGGCAGTAGAGATAAGATTTGTTCATAGAAAGCCTGAGCTGAATATTGTGTTTGTTCCCTGTAGAGTACTAAGTTTCAGAAACGCACTTGCTTCCTAGAAGTTGGGTATGTGCTTGGACATAAACTGTCATTTCATAGAATTACACAAATTTCTTTTGCAGGCCTTTCAAGTTGTTATTTGATTTTCCTTTGTTGTGGCCACTGGAATTGTAATATAATGATGTGTAATAAAGCTAGATAGTAAACAATCTAATTGTAGAAATTGCTGTTAGATTTTGTTTGGTCTTTGTTCAAATACACCACCTTATTATTGTTAAATTTATTCGCTTTTCTTATCATTTAGCCTTAGATATGAGAAACTAATTTTTTTTGTCATTTATGACATATTAAGAAAATAAATCAAATAATCCTTCGAGTCCCCATTAGCATGATCAGGGACTTTGCTTGAAGTCATTCTGATTAAGAATGAAAAAGAAACATATTAAAAAAAGTCACAAACTTGGATGGCGATTTGGTGAACTCAGATTGTAAACTATGCCAAATGCTACCAGTAAATTTATTATATGTAGAAGGTTTAGATAACAAACATATTGCTTCTTTATTGTTCGGAAGTTCTATTTGTATGTATTGAATAAATTCGAACATTTAGTGAAAAAAATCATAAGATATGATAATTTACTTTTCCATTTTGTTTTGCAAATAAAGCAATTTTCAACAACTACAGCTGAATAAACTTTGGTACTTATATTTGCCACTGTCTAATGATTTCTAGACCCCAAATAGAGGAGGAAGGCCACCCTTCGATCACATGGATCCAGCTCGTTGGTTGCATGTAAGTCGAAAGATTCATTATTTTTATGTGAATGTCCATTTGATCAGCATTGGGTAAGTATTCGATTTAATGTGGGTGTTCTTACATGTTCATTGTATGAAATTAAGCTTGTGGCATTTTTTTTTCCTTCACCATAGCAACCTTCTTTTGCATGTTAAAGCTGGAATTTGGAAGGTCGTTGTCACCAATGCACTTAAGTTCTACAACAAATATGCAAAACAGTACTTTTGGTCAGACAAATTTCATTTACACCTTGTGTACGACAATTTGTTGGACAACTACCAAGAATGATAGCCGCAATAAGCTACAAAAGACTTTCGTACCTAGAATAAACTAAGATGGGAGTAGATGTTAAACAAATAGAAATTTCATTCCTCGTCGATATCAATCTTTGTGCGTCTAATTTTGGTGTTGCATTTCTTAGAACAGATAAATTTCTTGCTCCGGCAGGTTTTAGCTTGGCAGGAGGTTTATCCAACTTCTTCAGTTCTCTATTGCACAATAGTTATAAGGTTAATGTTGTTTCTTTTGGCTTCTTGTTTTTTAAATAATATTTGCAGCGTTATGTAGAGGCTCAGTGCTGCATTGCTTCAAGTGATTATAAAGGTACACTTTCTTTTATGCTTATGAAATAAGGAATAGATGTTCCAAATTGAAATCAATCAGCATCTTAAATATCTGTAATTGATTTGGTTGAATTAAAATAAATGTACATCTTGGGTTTGTTAAATTTGTTACTAATTATTACTGTGCCTCAGATTGTGTCCTGTGTCCTTGTGAAGATCTCTTATTATATGAACTTTGGATTTAAGGAAAAATAGTCCATATTCCAAGTTTAGAAAAGTTGATGTAAGTTATGATTTTAAAATAATAATGGGAGAAGAAAAACATATGTAAAGGAGAGTATTTACTTGTTAACCAGTGCACTTTTGAAGCGGATCCTATAAATTCAGCCATATTTCTGCATGCCAAGAGGCTCTTTCCGTCATTCAAACATATGAGTCACAGGTAGCAATGGAGCAAGGTTCTCCCTTTACACAATTGTAGACAACAGAACATCTTAAATTTAGAAAAAAAGATAGTGAAAGAGAGAAATGACAATCTGTATATCCAATGAATTCATTACACTGATATTTAAGCTTGTAATAAGGAATGTTTCATGCCCTATGACAAGTTAGGAGGAGAAACAAATGCATTTGTAAGATCTGAAAACAAGTGGAATTCAAAGAAATGCTCAGAGAAATGTATTTGTTTAATACATAGTTCTGAACAGGACATTTACCAGAAGCTGCAATGTTTTTACTCATGTCTTACATGGAACAAGTTTTCAAAAACTACTCAGATTGATATATAACAATGGGTATTTACCAGTCTGATCAAGGATCGGTACTGGACCATATAGTTTGGTATCAGTCAAAATTTGAAAATCAATTTCAAGTCATACCAGGCGGTACAAGTTGGTATGTAATCCAGCATACTAGTGTCTCACTGCTCAACAATGTGCAAAAAGTGGTATTGGATCAATATTATAGCCATGGAGTAAAAGAAATTTACCAATTAAAAGTAATCTTATAAGAACATGACATTATTTTTTTTCTAAATCATCAATACTTTATTTTATTTTATGTTTAGATGTCTTGCAGCTGACAGAGTATTTACAGATATTCAGTTGTGATTCTTAGGCATGATAATTTCTACGGTGCAAACCAACAACCATAGGTTTTGTGTCTTCAATTTATTTCTTTCATTGTTGCTTTGATATGTCATTTTCTACTGTGGGCTCTTTTGTGCTGACATTATAATTGCAGAACTTTGCAGTTTTTTATAGCCATTTTTCTTTGGAATATGTAGGTGGCCTCGACCATCTTTCCGAATTATTACAACAATTTCCTAATAATGTGCACATCTTATTGGAAATTGCAAAGGTTAGCACAAGATTTAACAGTATACTTCTTTAGTTCTTGCCTCGTTATGTACCTTGTGCAGATTTCAATATGCGGTTTAGCAATATCATGATTTGGTACCAATTAGATGGAAGATTGTGTTATGATATCTCGAGATTTTGCTGCATATTGTATTATGTACAGAACTGATGTAAGCAGGATGTACTAAAAAATTCCTTGGTACATTTGGATTGTCATGCAATCAGTCATTTTATTTTTTGATGGTCCATTATGTCAAGTTTTTGCATGTACATGAAATTGAAGTACACCATCAGCAATTAGGGAGCAGGACAGGGGTTCAACATTGGTGTTAGTTTTGAAAAAGGCCAACCAAACTTACCATGTTGTATGAAATTTTGATGAGAGTGATTTTAAAATAAGATGCTTGAAATATATTACATAGATAAAATGGTTCTGTAATTTGTGTTCAAGAGGAGCTATATGTTTTGAAGAATAATCTATGATGTTGTAAAATATCTCATTTTGGCTAATACTTTGTTGCTATCTTCCCGACATTATTTTGTCCTGATTCAGAGCCTTGCCGCTTGATTATATATCTGCTGAGAAAATAAATGTTCCTGTGCTTAATGCCTTCATATATTCTCTAATCGCTAAAGAACTGAAGCTAACATAGTCTATTTGTGCTTTCTTGGTGCCTTATGCTAGTTTCCTCTAGTCATGCAGAAGTTGTTGCTAGAGTGCATCATTTGAGGGTGGCAATCTTATATTTGAATTTTGATTCCATGATAGACATCTGCTACAGATTATCATACGCTATAAAGAACTCATTCTTCACCACATAATATTTGTGATCTAATATTTTGTTGACCTGACCACTAATTATCTCTGAAGGTTGAAGCTATCATTGGAAGACATGATGAAGCAATAATGAACTTTGAAAAGGTATATCGAAGTTACCATGATCTGGTATGGTATTGGTGATAAACATAATATATTCATGGACGTACGCAGGTTCGTTCAATTGATCCATTCATTGTGACATATATGGATGAATATGCGATGCTTCTAAAGCTGAAATCTGACATCTCTAAGCTAAATAAGTTAGTTCATGATCTGCTAAACATTGATCCTACTAGAGCAGAAGTTTTTGTTGCATTATCAGCATTATGGGAGAGGAAGGATGAGCGAAGAGCTTTGTCATATGCTGAGAAGGTATGGGCTAATGATATGAAGTTCCAGCTGTTGGATCATCTGATGTATCTTTGGCTTATCCTTGTTTCTGAACAGAGTCTCAGAATAGATGATAGGCACATATCAGGTCATATTATGAAGGTAATGACATGATTTTAATCTTTTACCTAAAGGCTGGTTCATATATGATTTACACAATTAGACAACATTGAAGCTTGTTCATTGTCTTATTTGTCTTGTTATTAATGGTTTCTTATCGTATATGCAGGGTAACCTGTATCTGTCATTAAACCGGCCAGATGCTGCAGTGACCGCCTTCAGAGGGGCTCAAGAGTTAAGACCTGATCTTCGCTCGTACCAAGGTGATTTTGCGGTGGTGATCATCTCGACTTTTCATGATGCTACTTGTCACTTGAGCATTAGTTGTTTCTTCTGCAGGACTAGTCCGTTCTTATCTTGCTCTTTCAAAAACCAAGGAGGCTCTCTTTATCGCGCGTGAGGCCATGAAATTAATGCCTCAATCAGCAAAAGCTCTCAAGTTAGTTGGGGATGTTCATGCTAGTAGTTCTAGCGGGAGAGAGAAGGTCTGCTTCATTCTTCTGCCAATAAAAGTGTTCTTTTTCTGGAAAAAGAAAGAAAAATTATATTGCTTATTTATTTTAGTTTATTAGCAGCAGAAATTAAGGATTGATGCATGTCCTAATGTTGGTAGACAGACAAATGCATTTATAAGATACCTACAAATCAGAAGAAAATTCCATAACTTTGGTTTTTGATCAGTGATTATTCCCTCACGCAGGCAAGGAAGTTTTATGAATCCGCTTTACGACTCGAGCCTGGTTTTCTTGGAGCTGCTTTAGCGTTGGCTGAGTTGCATGTTGTTGAGGGACGACATAAAGATGCTGTCTCACTTCTGGAGAGGTATGTTAAAGACTGGGCTGATGACTCCCTGCACATCAAGTTAGCTCAGGTTTTTGCAGCTACAAATATGCTTTCAGAAGCTCTGTCTCATTATCAAGCTGCTTTGAGGTATGTGCTTGGTTGGTTCATCGTTTCCTGGTTATCTACCTTTTTTATTTGGGCAAAGGTAACAAAAAAAAAAAAAGAATATCTGATTATGAGAAGCTGTTATGTTGGGACATTAGAGCTTGTTATGTTGTATTATGGGACTATTTTTCATGGCATGCTATTTATTAATGAAACTTCAAAATGTATTTCTTAGACTGTATTTCTCAGATGTTATTCAAAATGTGGAAATTTCATCTATATATCAGGATAAATCCTCAAAATGAAGCTGCAAAGAAAGGTTTGGAGCGCTTGGAGAAGCAGATGAAGGTTTGGCTAATGAAAATTTGCTGCTCTTTGATTTTTACGGCTTGGGTCCAGAAATCCCTTTTTATCTCTCTTCTGTGCTTGCAGGGAATGGATCCGGATGCACCTGATGAAGAAGAAGAGAATGAAGCTGACGATGCAGAAGGTGATCAAGAAGAGGGTGAACTGCTCTAGTATCTTAATGTTAACGGGGGTGTTGGTCCCTCTACGTCGGGTGAACTTTCTCTACATGGTGGCGGAGACAGACAAAGGCCACCAGAACTAAAGCTTTATCCAGAGGAGAAAAAAAAAAAAAAAAGAAGGGTAACATTTCTCATGCCCATTTGTTACCATCGCCATTAGAATCTGTAATAGTTAGTAATGGCTCCTTTTTACTGTTTGCACGAGGGTAATAGTTAGTGATGTTGGAATTTTTCTCGTTGGAATAGTGACGGAGTTTAAACCTACATTTGCTGTCAAAAAATCACAGCTTTCGGACTGCAAAAAAATGCCAAGTGCATAAAAACTTAAATTTAAAAAAAAAAAAGCATCTGAGCATAAAAATTGATGAAATGATGCAGGCACAAGTTCTCTACTGAAATAATAATAATGGAGAACATCATATTCACATCTGGAATGGTTTTCTTGGTGTCGGTGCTCTGTGGTCTCCCGATTGCAATCTTTGCTTGAGATGGAAGACTTCTACCTGTACAATTATTATATTCACAAATTGTTAAAAAAACTTGTACTCAGGCCCTCCACCTCACCTCTCAACTAAGATCAGTGGTGTCACCTGAAGTTGAAAAGCTCTTGCCCTTTCACCAGCCAAAACTCCACGGGTCGAGTGCAGTTCCTACGGAACAAAAGAGAGAGAGAGATGAGAGACGAGAAAGCGAGATGAGAGAGAGAGCGAGGCACAAACTTGTACGAGCCTTGCCTTTTGCGTGTCTTCCAGGATTGCTTTTAGAAATGCTACATCATGCTCCAGCCTCACATTGTCAGAGTGGACGATATTCGAGAGACCGTTGGCTTCTTCTTGGGCTACCTCCATGCCTGCCACCTTATCCTTCAGCAGCTCGACTTCCCTGAGAGCGTCAGCTAGTTTTCTCTCCCTGTCTTGCTTCCTCTCAACAGTGCAACTTAAGTTCCTCTCAGCAATCTCTCGACTTGTCGTTGCAGCTTTCAACTGTTCTTCCAGCAAAACATTCTTCCTAGTCAAGCTTGCCGTTTTAGTTTCATATACTTGATATACGTCGGTTGGATTTGTCAAAACCAATCCTCCTCCATCCACCCCTACAGGAAACAAACGCTCGGCGTCCGCGGTAAGACTACTAATTCCATGTTTGTGATGAACGGTTGTACCTCCAGACTCCACTTGCATCTTTTCCATGCTATCTTGAATTCCTGCAACATCCATCTTTATTTCAGGTTGTGGCCTTTTGCTCCTCTGACAATTGCTGAAAACATGCATTTTCTAACATAAAATCAACAATATTATATCAGATCCAAGAAATTTCACGTTCATCAGCAAGTAAATATGCTAAAATAATATCAAAATTGAAATCCATCCTCTGAATGTAAGACTATTCAGCAGATGTTAAGTTTTACGGACTGTGGCATGTAGTCTACACGAGGAAATGAAATGAATCAAGTCAAAGCGGCAAGAGAATATACTCTAGTATGATATCCATTTAGTCTAAAAGTGTGGATGAAGTGACAGACAACGAATATCTAACCAAACAGCCTAAAAGTGTGGATGAAGTGACAGACAACGAATCAAATATGTATAACCATAGCCATAAATAATTGTTCATCGTAATTAATTACCTTTGAGGAAGGATTATTTAGCATCAACTGGCCATCATTTGTATACTTTTCATCCTCAAGGGGCCTCTGGACCTTAGTAGCTATACCAAAGTCTTGATCTTGATGAAATAGCTTGCGACAAGAGATGTCTGTGGAAACACAAGGATCATCTGAAAGAGACTTCCTTCCAGAAATTTGCTGCTCAAGTGTAGATGCTAGACTATTCCTAGCAAAAGGATCAGTAGAAGTCGAGGAAGAAACAGTCTTGAGGTGGGCACCAAGCTCCTTGATATTTGCAGCGCATTCTTCATATGGTAAAAATCCCATGTATGGGGCAGATGGCCAGATCATTGAATGTTCATTAGTAACCAAGAAAAATATTTCAACCTGTAGCCAGGTTAATATGAATGAATATTCATGTTCAGGAGGAAACCATGAATGAGCAAGATCACATATGGTCGTCACAATTTTGATTCAAACCTGATTTGATGGCTCTTTCTTGAATCCTCCAAAAGCTACAAGAGAAGTTATGTTCTTGTGGTGAACAGGAACCAAGCTAAACCCCTGCATAACAACAGACACATCACCAAATTAACTTTCTATCATATTAAATGTAAACAAAACACACCACTTATATTTGCAGCTTATCACACATTTGTTTGCAATTACCAACACAAAAAAGGGTCCACTATCTGTTACTTAAGAACAAGGTATACAGTTTCGAATAATACCGTCCAGTACAGGCGATACGTACCAGTCCGTCAACTCATCAATACACAGACCGCTCGTTACCAGACGATATAAAGGCAACGTCGCCTTTTATTAAAACGTTTTATATATAAATATATAAATATAATATATATATATATATATATATATATATATATATATATATAATATATCATTGGTTCTTTCTTAGCACCAATGAATTTAATGTCAAATTTTCTGCAAATAGGGGCATTAGTGATAAAGTAGCTTCAGGCAACCAACTTCTCCCAAACATCAAATAGCTTTACATTAGCTCAAAAACGTAAAACAGCATGTAACCTCATCAGTTCAAAAACAAAGCAAAAAAAATTTGCTAATGAACTTACTCTATTGGTAGTAATAGAAACACTGGGTGACATAATGGATGCAGACCACTCTAATTTTAGAACATCAAAGACCAGGGTTTCCGCATGTCCTGCAATTTAAAGTTGGAATATGAGATGAATAAATGTAGACTAAACCTTCGTTGACAAAATTCTACCATGACTAAATCAATAACAGGGCCATAAGTATAAGATGAACAGATGATAGATAAGAACTTTACCCTAACAGGAAAAATTGTGTCAGTCCCGAGGACGTACAACAGCAGAATTCTTGTTTCCATACCAGTTAGACAGATTCTCAAAACCAGTATTTAAATTTAGATAGTACTCGTACTGTTAGATATAGATAAAAAACTACATAACTGCAACAAAATTTAAAAACTTAACACTGGCATATTACAAGTGCATGTAAGGACCATATAACTAAGGCATATGGAATATGCAAGATTCTTTAGGAATTTCTTTGAAAGATAATTGGAACAAATGAAGCAAACTGCACCAAAGGCCACCGACTATATAAGAAAGATAACCATTATGCACAATGGCAACTACAGTAACCATCGTGCTTGATCAAAATCATAAAGTCAATTGAGAATTCACAAAAATCCCAGGGTTTAGAATTCACAATGGATTGAGTGCCTCTAGGAATGAGTGGTTAAAATATTTTCCCTGGACTATTTAGTGGCAGATTCTTGATACAAAAGTTATCTTACAAGGCTAACCTTTCCATTTCTTTTACACGATCAAAGGACATGGAAATGGATAAACTTCTTTTTAAATGAGAAAAGGGACAATTGAGTATTTGGCTCAAGGTGAAAAGACATGATGGGGCTGGTTTCACTATCTTAATGAGATTAAAAGGCATATACTCTGGCACGACATTGGAAGTTTGGGATGAAAGAATGGCCAACTCTCCGTTAGAACGATTTACAGTAAAACAGGGACATATCTTCCAGAACTGGATTTACAGCTTTTCAGCTTATGATATGTGCCTTCAGAGGCACATAGTTCCAAACCTTGAAATTTCTTATCTCTTGCCATCACCGGAAATTTTCAAATCTGTGAAACCACTGACATGTTTTTAAAGATTTGCCTAATAGCATAAACCACCAAAATACAAAAGTCAAAAAGTATTCAAGCCATGTAACTTGTTATATATCAACGCTCTTAACACAAAAGAAATTAGCAAAATATGAAACTGCAAGTAGAGCCAAGTATTAATATTTGCAATAATATTTCCCAAAAAAAAACAAACAATTCAATTTGAGTTATAACCTGTGAGTGACAAATTGCACTTTGTGTTCTCTTGGTACCTTTTGTAAGAAAACATGTAGCTATCAAGAACAATGAAACTATCAAAATTATGCATATCATGACCATGTCCATTACAGTATTAAAATGATCAATAGAATGTTTATTACTCAAGGTTCACTAATAGAAGATAATCCATCTGGGTGTTCTATATGCAAGAATAGATGCATACTTCTTCTCTTGCTTCCACCCCCCGTGATATACCATTTAGATCCACAGAGAGCACTACAGCAACCTGCTCGAGGTGATGGACGATGGCCATGAACTTTTACCCTTGACCATATCATCTGACCAGGATAATAGCAACAGTTAGCAATATCTGACTAATCTGCTGTCTTCTCAAATGAACAAAATTCTAAAAAGAATCAAATTTGACTAGGTTAATATAAACCAAACTGACATACAGTTTCAAAATCTAGAGAATGAAGATCATTGAGAATCCTTGACTTTGATTGCCCTCCGAAAATAAAAAGTAGTTTATCTTCATAAAGTGCAGCCACATGATTCGATCTTGCGGAAGGTCCTGTCCCCCTGCAACTACATATTGTTATTACCTAGATTCATCCATTAGCCCATGTCACATAAATGTGTCAGCAAATTCCATGTAATCCCAAAATGTAATGTTCTTCTAGATACTATGCTGGTGTAAAATCTGACAGGCAAGTAATGCCATTAGTACATGAGGGCCAAAAGTTGTAACTTTCATGCTGATGCTTATTGATTCCCAATTTTCCTTTTGCAGTTTCATGTACCAACTTAATCCAAGAAATTCTCAAAGAAAATAGCACAGCAGAAAAATTTTACTCACTTGTAGTGTAAAGGAAGCCAAGTTAATGACTTCAAATCAAACATAAAAAGATCGTTTAGTTTTCTTCCTTTCACATCTTCACCCCCAAAAAGGATCAGGACAGCGCCTGCTCTGAGAACAGTATGGCCACTGCGAGCAACCTGCAGTCCTACAGGAAGTTATACTAATGCAGCTCTACCATCATAAAACAGAAAATCACGCTTCAAGCATTACCTCCCTTGACTGCCAACTAGAAGTAGCGGCCAGATAAGAAAGAACCAGGTATGAAGGACAGAAGGAGAATATTCTAAGAGTATTTGGCTCCATTATATAATCATTTGTAGAAAGACATTGCAATTCTAACCCATTAAAAAAATCAGGCACAAAAAAGCATGATCTTGAACCCAACAGATTTTAGCATAAAAATAAAAAAAATCCAAAAAAATGCATAAATCCCTCTAAATGTAAGTTTAACAAAATATATAAACCCACCAAACCCAAAAACTTGCAAATATGTCATTGTAGTTAATCTCCATTGGTTGACTGTCATGTGGTTATTAAAGCATATACATTCAACTTTCCCATTGATATTGATACCATTTAAATGATCTATTACGATGATAAGAATTATAGGGGCGCTTTATATATTTTTATACAATATTTTTAAATTCAAAGTAGCAATTAAAATCATGCTTGGTAATAATCTTTTGGGTGGATGTTAATGGGAGAGGATATACATGGAGAATTTTGATGTTTAGAGAGACATATATGCAATATTAAAATTTATAGTTTCCAAACTTTTCATAAATAGATGTGTAATCCTCCAATAAAAAGAAAAATAACCATGTGAAATTTAGAAGAAAATGTTATCCAACTGACTACAGAGAACAAAGCTTCGTGTAGGAGGTGGTACCGGAATATTTCCCTTTGCTTCAATGTGTGACCAGCATTCTGTTTCTACATCAAAGGACCAGACTGAAAGAAATGGAATGAAAAATACCAGTTATCTGATTGTCTTGGGAATAACCAAAACTTACCATATTAGCTGCTAAGATCAAGTAATCAAAAGTAAGAGAAACACAACCTGACAATTTGTCACTAAGAGGCTCAGTTTTCCCCCCAATAAGGAGAGCAGATTTTCCCCATGAAACCTACGAGATGTAAACAAGCTTCCTAAAATTTTTATCCTCTTTAAAAATGCCAGCATTACTTCATAATTTGTTACAAGCAACTATAACACTTATTAGATGATAAATTTGCGTCATCAACTGTTAGGCAATCAAATGTTGATCAAGTAATTAAATTATAAATTAATTTGTGTTATATGACACCATTATAAAAAAATATCAAAAAAAATTTGCAAATCACAGAAATAATTACATTCCCTAGCCTTTATATATATATATATATATATATATATATATATGTGTGTGTGTGTGTGTGTGTGTGTGTGTGTGTGCCTAGTTTAAGGACATGTCAAGAAACAACACGAGTGAAGCACTACCACAGTCTGTGAGTTTGCAAATGTGTGTGTGTGTGTGTGTGTGTGTGTGCCTAGTTTAAGGACATGCCAAGAAACAACACATGAGTGAAGCACTACCACATAGTCTGTGAGTTTGCAAATGTAACAGGCAGGAGGCTAGATAACACGTAAGACAAACTAGCAGAAAAATTTATTATGAGATAAAACAACGTGTAGGCTTGTGAAGCTGAGAAATTTGAAATGTACCAGAGTGTGACCTTTGCATGCAGGAATGTTCAATGAAATTGTACCAGTTGATGAGTAAACCTTTGAAGTGGCAGACGCCCAAGTAAGAGAGTCCAAACTAAGAATCTGAAACACAAAGAAAATTCACCAACAAAAGCACAAGGCAAATCTTGTGAATGTTTGAAATAATTCACATTGGAAATATTACTTATAAAAGAACAACTTGTAGTCATAGAACTATATGAAATCTAAATGGAATATGAAATCTAAATGGACGTGCTCAATAAAGGAAAGACCTGAGATATTGCAAAGGCAAATCAGATTCAGCTACCTGAGTGTCGTCCAATAAATCGTGGCTTGAGTCACCACCTACAACCACCATTTTGCTCCCAACAACAGTTGCTGCATGCTATGAGGGCAAAGAAAGAGAAAATTCTTTTTAACTTTATAAATATGGCCTAGACAAATGTGGTAAGCAAGTTAGCAAGTCTGGACTATCCATTACCTGAAATCGAGGAGTGGGTTTGTTCCCATAGGTTGGCAACAGGTTCCAGTTCTTTGAACTCTCCAAACTGCAGTTATGTAGATCGCATGTGTGGGATGAGAAATGGCAATTAGGGTCATCAGAGCGACCACTTGATGATGCCAACCCCCCGTTTTCCTCCTTCGAAAAATGCAACATCTCAATTACAAAAATCACCAGGAAATAAATAACTAGAACGCACATAATTCACCAGCAAGCCATACATTGGTCTGGCTGAGCTGATTGGACGATCGGATGGGACTCCTAGTCCCCTGCAGAGGATCCTTTAAATGAACCTTCAGCCTGAATAGTGGAATGTCATAAACTTGCCAGCACTTAAAAAGTTGAACATTTACCGATATTTATCTATCCAAACTTTTGAAA
The DNA here is from genome assembly GCF_036884655.1 of Musa acuminata AAA Group. Lineage (NCBI taxonomy): Eukaryota > Viridiplantae > Streptophyta > Magnoliopsida > Zingiberales > Musaceae > Musa > Musa acuminata. Next base: position 43,457,879 of record NC_088353.1, on the reverse strand, counting down.
GCTCGAACTTCCACCAGGAAAACTACCAAAGCGACATAAATAAGGAAATAAGCAAAGCACGCGAGTGAATCTTAAGCGTACACAAACAACAAAATAAAGTTACAATAAGCAAGAAACCAACACCACATTTCGAATGCATACTTCTATGGAGAAATCAAATGGGCCTGAAGTTGTGAATATAGCGAAGTATCCACTATATGCAAATTAGAGCTCCAAGTTACGGTTATCCTACTAGAGAAGACAACTTTTTAATCCAAGGTTCCAAATATTAGGTTTTTGTTTCCAGTCCAACAAACCCTACTATCCAAAAGGAAATTGCAGGGTCGAAATAGTGAAACGGATTCGAGAGTACCTTCCTATTTTCTTCCGACGACGGGAGAAACCAAAAATCTTTGGCATTGGGCACAACGATTTCACAGACAGAGGGCTCAACGGAGGCGTCCGACCCGGAAAGCGAAGCAAGAACGGGGAATGTAGCGGCGGAGTAACCCTAGAAGGAGAATACTAGTTGGAAGAGCGGAAGGAGGTCCTTAGAAAAAGGAAAAGAGAAGCGAGAGAGAGGAACGAACGGAAGAAGAGAACGGTTGGCCCCCGAGATAAGCAGAGTAAGTAACACCAGTTGCGTCCTCTCCCCCTTTCAACAGCAGTCTTTGAGAGTCGAAATCACCGGTGCTCTCTTTGGTCTCCTTTGGGCAAATGTAGGCAGAGCAGAGGAGGGTTTTAACACTGAGAGTTTGAAGTCGCTTGGAAACCCAGAAGGGAATCGAGACCCAGAATCAGCACATCCGTTCTTCCTTTTAAAGAAATGAAATTTACTTTTTTTTATCTAAAATCAAATACATATCGGGTTATGCTTCATCTTTTTTTATAAAACTAAATGTTTTTAGTATCGTCCATTTTCTTATAGTTCATTTATTAGTGTGTATGCATTTCTTCCTCACAACTCGTCGCAAAATCTTAGGATCAGATCTCATTTATCTTGGAAGATAAAAAATATCAGCTGATTTAGCTGATGAAATCTCGAGTGGCTATAGTGAAATCCTATGATCAAAAAGTTAATATGGAGGGAGACGATTTTGGGGGGTGTGTGGATCAAAACTAAGTCATAGATGCTATACCACGACGACAGTTGGGACCCCCACCCCCCTCCCCTCCCCTGCTTCCTCCGAGTGCGTAGAGACGACTGCAGAGGAAAGCAGCATAAAAGAATAACATGTGCCACTCTGCGATGAAAATAAGAGAGCATCTGTGGCGCAATGGAGGGACGGAACGGAAGAGTCCTTTTGGGCTACAAGCGTGTCTTTATCGTTCTACTAGTGGACCAATCAACAGGTCTTTGTACGAAAAGATGTTTTTTGCAAGTACGAAAAGATGCTTATCTACGGACTCCTTTATCAATAAATCTCACGTCGTCGTGGTTTCGTCTCTTTGAGCACCTTTTTTTTAATCCTATTTTCATCTCCAGTGCAATAAATTATCTTCTCTTGCAAGGATATATCAGTAATCTTGCTTTTTATTTTTTTTTATTTTTCTTCCCTTCTATTGTTTGCTTTTCTTTTTTTATGTCTCAACAATATAGTTTTTGATATTTTATCTTAATTTTTTTTTCACTATAGACTTTTATCCTCTACTTAATTTTCATTTGAGGTATTTTTTATTATTTTGATAAAATTATCCTTATTTGTCAGCTCAATTATCATCTTATTCTCAATCATTAGCACGTTACCACTGGAGCTATTGTTGGGTTGGTTCTTAATCGTCCAATTTAACCCTAGTACCTCAACCAACTATATAATCATCCCACTTACCTTCGTCATCTCTTCATCGTTATCGCTAACATCACTATGACAAGAAGAGGGCTAGATGAAGGTTATAATAAAAACGAAGAGTACAATTGATGGAGGGCGAGATGGTGACGACGATGCTAGAAACCATAAGGGAGACAAATATCATAGAGTAAACAAAGGTCATGGAGAAGATAACATTGAAGTGAGTGACAAAGAAGGGTGGGGCAAAGGCCATAACGAAGACTTAGAGGGCGATTATATGACAAGTTGAGATGCTACGATGAAGGTCGAACTAAACAAGAAAAAGTCAAATTAAACTAAAGATAATATTATTTCTTTCTTTACTTCTCTAATATTCTTCACTAATTGTTGCTTAAAACACTGGCAATGACATCTTAGAGCATAGTTGTTTTAAAAAAATTTTAAAAGTAAATTTTAGTTAGATTCTTAAATTTCCATTAAGTTTTATTCTCCTTCCCTAATCTCTTTACTAGTTATTACATAATGACATTACTACACAATTGTTTTATTTCCATCACCAACTTTTTAAATAAATATTAAAATTTATCTCATTCCAAAATACTAGAGTATCAGATGACAGCAACGAGGAACATTTTATCTTCAAATTTTAAAGAGCCACTATATATCTTATATAAGCAAAAAAAAAAAAACCTTGGTTGAAAATTACGAATACGGGTAAAAGAAATAGACAAACAACTTGACTGCGTGCAGTGAGGTAAAGTGAGATCGAACCTCGGAACATATGACGTGTTGTTGCCAAACGTAGTACGCAATTCACTGTTCATGGCCAGCGCGGAATACAAAGCTCCTGTAGTCCTGAAGTTAAACCTGCAATGTTGGTGGTCGAGCTACATTTAATTTCCACTTCACAATCAGACTACATTACATAAAAGCCTCTTTATATATATATATATATATATATATATATATATATATATATATAGAGAGAGAGAGAGAGAGAGAGAGAGAGACTTGGAAGTTTTGGCTCTCACACCATATGTAGATGCATTTAGCGCGCACAGAGCACCGTAATATTTTTCTTTCTTTCCTGCGATGCAAAGTTTGTTATGCGATGCAAAGTCTGTTATGGCAGAGAGGACTGACTACCCTAATAGAACATAGGAAATTGAGGGTTGTTCTTCTCAATCCCCAGTAAGAAGCAAAACCTTCAGATACGATCATCGATATTCTTAAGACTCTACAGAATGTAAAAGACATTAATATTCTCACCATAGAATCGGCACACATCAGAGATATATCCCCAACGTTAGCTCACGTAGTTCGAGCATACTTGTGCGACCTACAAGAAAGGGGGATCGAATCCTCGATTCAGAAACCAATAATCACCTGCGAATAAAAAAGAAAATGGAATCGGAAGCAATCTGATCCCACCATTTCTTAGGCGTCGATCTCTACGCCCAAGAAATGGATTCAAGAAGAAGATTCTTGAACAGAACGAGGCGAAATCTTTAGGATCTTGCATCTCCGTCTGCAATGCTGACATCTCACAACACGTTTCCGGAGAAAGAAACCCTCAAGAACCACAATTCGATCCGTAAAGAAATAAAGAAGGCGATGAGATGAGAGAAATGTAGGCAAGATTACCCGATCTCCAACTTGCCGAAGCCGGCCGACTACAACTTGATCCATAAAGTCGAAAAAGGAGGACGAGAGAACGGTGGGCAAGATTACCCCATCTCCATGTTGCCGAAGCCGGCCGAGTACCACTCGATCCATAAAGAAGAGGACGATGAGAGAAGGGTGAGCGAGATTACCCGAGGAGGGAATCGGAGTCGCCGGCGGCAGTGGCGGCCGCGGGCATTCTCCATCACTGCATATGAGCGGGCATTCTCCATCATGTTATATAGGGCCCCAAGAAACATAAAAATAAGAAAATAAAGGCAAATAGGCGCGCTTTTCTTCTTCTTTTTTGTTTTGCATATTAGTCCTTAACGTATTCAGAATTCGCAGATTGGTCTCGAGATATTTAATATATTAATCACCAAAGTTATTATAATTAAGACTAAAATATATTTATAATTTATAGTTCATTAAAATTGTTTTTCATAAACTAAAACCCACAGTTGTTTTTTGTTTTCAACCTGAAAAGAGAGCAAAGCCATGCAATTAAACACCTCATACCTCATGCAGCCCATGTCATATAAATGACAAGAATGAAAGAATTGATAGTTGCAACAAAAATACCACTGATAAAGAATGAAAGATCAGAGAGTGCAAATTGAGGGAGATTATTGCTGCACTGATAAAGATGATGCTTTAAAGCCGCAAAACATAATATTTAACCTATCATGGCATCATAAAACACTACTTATGAGAGTGTATAAAGTCTATAGATTGAGAAGCTGAACTACAGATCGAGAAGTAAAACAATTGACCTCTCGATACTGTTTAGATTACAGTTCTTTTCCATTATAAGAATAAACAACGGCGAATTTTCACTAGATTATTACTTACAGAAAATGAGTAAATGAGTCCAGAAGACAGCCGGGATAACGTAGGAAATTTGAAAGTACAAAGGGATGATGGGATAAGAAAGTTACTGTTAAACAGAAATAACCTAAACAAGCGGCTTTACTATTGAAGAAAAGGAAAAAGATATACATGGTGAAATAACCAGCCCTATATATCAGGCTAACATTGAAAAGAATGGTATGAAAAATGAAATTGGGGAAGAGCTGTAGGAATTGATTCTTTGTCTTCATTGATGAGTGTTTCTTTCCAATCACTTCAGCATTAGCATCTGACAATCGCATTTGAGGCTGCAAATCCAGGTTGTGCCGAATGCAATTGTATTGGCATTGTGATCTATCTGAATCGAGCACTGCCTTTGTCTTTATGAGTTGCCCTAGTAGGATTAGCACCACCAAACTGTTTTGACACAGCCTGATTTAGTGCATCAACTGCAATCTGCTTCTTTCGCTTTGGATGGCCTGCAGCAGCAGGATCTATCAGTGGTCCAGACCAAGCAGTCGCAGGCCCCTTCGCGTGGGGAAACACTGTGCTGAATGATGCATCTGAATTATCAAAGGAAGGATCATTATGATGCGAAGAATCTAATGGGTATCCAAGTGCGCCATCTTGATGTGGCGGAGGAAACTTTTCACTCTTGCTCTTTGCATTTGCATGTGTAATAAGGCGCCTTCTCTGTTGGTACCAAAAGAAACGGTAAATGCAAATTCATGCATAAAAATCTAAACATCCATCCAATAATATTGCAGCTACAAATACAAATATGGGAACCAAAACAATCATCAACAGCTTCCCTACGGAATAGTATATTATAACAAAGCTGGTTCAGGAGCACCACATATTTTGCGTGTATTTAATAGAAAATAACTATTATTAAAGCAAACAAAGGTGATAAGCAGTGAGAAACATATTCTATTAAGCTCCTTTGTAATAGCAAAGAAGACAACAAGATCAAATAATGATCTTATCAAGAAAGCTCAACATATACAATTAAATTGTCAACTTTCCCAGGAATGGAAGTTTCCTAAACAGATTTGTAATTGTCATTTGATGAGTAGAATAAAGCAATTTTTTTATGGCTGCTTAAAGTCGAAATCTATATGCAGCGGTAAAAGAGTAAAAGCACTGTGCCAGTGCAACCAAATCTTTAATGAAAGGCATGATATATCATCATGACTTGTTAAAAAACAGAGCTCCATGTTGGACCAATATAATGTATGTGATAGACAATATAAATAGCAGAGTGCACTATATGTCATTCAACTGCAGCCCGATCATTTATATCTGATACACCAGCCCATGTATAGAGTCCTTGAATTATTGCAATATCAACACATTACTTATTAACACATTTATTCCCATGCCAAAATACTTTCCTATTTAAAGTTGTTTGAGCATGTTATGTGTCAGGGCTAGGGGCCCACACCTTTCCGCTATTAAATTGGAAGGGAACACTGCCCATATCAATTAAACTATATATAGTCCAATCAGACTGGAACTAAATAAGTTGCATCAGACAACCAAAACTTACCCGGCTGAGCAATAAAGCCTTATAATCTGGATTGATCACTAGTTTCTTTGATTCAGTCCCCCTTTGACATGTAACTTAGTATCTCACTTACTACGAGGACAATCACCACTCCTTGTACCATTCTCACTGAAGCGACCATGGATGATCAACCCTCACCATGGAATCACCATAGGCAAGTGTAGTTTTTTTTTTTTTCATTTTAGTTCTTTATTTTACGGCTGCTGATGAGACAACAGGAGTTGCTCCACTAATTTTCAATCAAAAAATGGATAGATCTTATGAGATCTACCTCTTCATACTTAATTGCCATTCTTTTTCTTAGATTGGGAATTTCCCCCTTCTTATGCTGTCAGCACATGAAGCCACAGCAAGGATAGACATGGCTCGGCACACTGTCTGTACTATTAGGACGCCTGCTTGCATGGGAGTATCACTCTAAACTTGAAACCATATTGAAAAGAATTGTATGTAGGTCTGTTCATGTGGACCCTTCATAATGTTGTAGTCAAAGTAAATAGTCAAATGCATGTAATGATATTTTTCAATAAATTTCATAGTAGATGTTTAGAGCAAGGTTTCAAATTTCAGTTGGATCAGTGCATGCCATCTGGTATTAAACACTTCAACTAGAAGCCAACATGAATCATATAGATCGGTTCTAGTCTGTATTTATTATTTTGACATCTTTTAAACAAATTAGGCAACACTGATCGGTGTACCACCTGGTATATTGGTTAAGTAGTAGTCTTCCAAGTTGTCAAAACCAATGTTGGATTGAGAATTGAAACCTTGGTTTTAGAAAAAAAAAAATCTACTTAAAGTTGTGGTCTTCACTGTCAACCTGCTAACCAATTACACAACTAAATAGCACAGTGGCAAGTTTTCTTGCTTTGGTGTCAGGGTGAGACTGGTCTTATCCCAAGGTGGCAGTGGTTATTTACATGTAAGTGAATCACAACAGCCAACAAAGTTTGTCTTTCCATCAAGTAAATACTTTTTCCTTGCCATAATGAAATGTGAATCAACAATGATGACGTCACAAAATTTAAAAGGATTTCCAGTTTGACCACACCAAGGTCTGCTTGGGTAGGAGTAAAGGATAAATTGTTCCAACTTCCAAGGGTGTAGCAACACACCCTAGGCAATCTGATTGACTTGCAATGGTCAAAACAAGGTCTGTGTCATACCATGCCGATTACTTTCACATTCCACCCAGGCTGCAATACCAGTACACTAAATGATGAAACTTGATTTAAACTAAATTGAGCACACAACATACAAGAATACAATTAGAATAAAGGAATTAAAAATGTACGGAAAAAATCAGCAATCATAGATGCTTGACATACAGTAATGTTTCCTTGGAGTTCAGCATTAGCCTCTGGTGCAGGAACTGCTCTAGAAGCTCGTTCACGTGTGTGCATCTTCTTTGATCCATTGGCATTAATCTTTCCACCAGGAGCTCTCAACCTACAATGGTGGTTTTGATTACGTCAAAGAATATGAAAGAAATAATTGGAGAAGTTGTGGGCTGATTTGACATCCATATGTACGTATGTATGTATATATATATGTATGTATATATATGTACATACATACATGTATACACACACACACACATATATATACATGTTGAGTATGTACCCTAACAACCAAAAAATCCAATGAAGAAAAACTATGCAATAGTGCAAAGAATCTTTTTAACTAAACTTCAGTATTTATAAACTTAGCAATTAACAGAATAAAGATAAATTAGAAAACCAAGATCAGCTGAACATTGTATTAAGAATACAATGCTCCACTGCGATGTATCATTGACCAAATATCACAATCATTCACAGAATACAATGACTATGTAGATATAATAACATTTCATTGTTCAGAATGAGTGTTTGCGTTTGCATTTGCTAATTTGCCAAAATGGTACGTCTCATATACACAACAGAGACCAATATGGTATCGATCATATACCTTTTAGCTTCTTCAACCCTCAGTTTAGCGTCCATCTCCTTGCTTGGAGGATATTGTGGAAGACTTGAAGGATCACAAGCATATGGTGCAGTATTGAAAAACTAAAATCAAACAAAAGAACAAGTCAGCAAACAGAATACAGTGTCCATATTAAAGAAGATAGCTTAACAAGATAGTAATTAGTAAACAAATTTTCAGCAGTTCATTTATTTAAATTGCCAGATGACAGCTGTGATCACCCACTACGACGCAAATATAAACCATCACAACATCCTCCCACTTTCCAATGTGTGATTAAAAATGTTCATGTCTAGGGAAAAACAACAAAGAGTAAATTTATGACTTCCTGCAAGCAATAAGCAGATACAGCAGGCTGGTACAGTAATATATACCAGTTTGTCAACTTCAGCACTTATAATGGGGGTTTTTCCCCAAATAAAGATCCAATGGGTATAGGTTAAATAATAAGACTAGGCATTCTAAGCCATTGAACTTATCCATTTGGTGCTTCATACAAGTGAAAATAAAATACTATTCTAGATCATCACATTAGACCAAAACACAAAAGTTATTAGAACACTCTTTACTTACATATGTCATATCAACTTAACCTAAAATCACTTAAACAACAAATATGATGGATCAAAGGTAAACCCTTTTTTGTGCAACTGGTCATTTTTTAGTATATTATATTACAAAACTATGTTAGAAATACAACAAGGATAAAAGTGACCAACTAAAAACTCGCAATTCTAAGGACTCATTGTATCATATTTTTATTTTCATTTGTATTATAATCAACAACAATTATACAAGAGATCTACACAAGAAAAAACTTTTTAATATGTGTACTTTCACTTACAACAGAAATTGAAATCTTGACCTCATGACCATGTAAGATGCATCTTAACTGCTAGAATGTCTCCACCGAAACTATACTGAAAAACTGAAGTTACAACTCTAAAATAGGATGCAAATCATCATCCAGATGTAAAATCTAACAAAAATATGAAAAAAGAAATCACCTATCAAAGTTGACCAAGATGCAAATTCATGTAGTCAAGGATACAAGGATTCATATACAAGTCTAACTAAATCAAGACCATGAATGGTCATTAGGCAAAAGTAACAGGCAAATTACAATATTTGCATGATCTAATAAAAGGCAGTCATATGCCCAATGTTAAGGAACATAAAAGAATAAAACTATAATTCCAAGGACTTCTTTCTTGAAGTAAGAATTATGCAAAGTCCTCAATTTATGTTTAGAAGCCACACAATCTCCATGTTGAAATAAAAACATAACAGAACCATAGTATAAAAGTCATTGAATGGGAAAATGATTGTTTAAATACCTCACTATTTAAAGCTGCAGTAGCAGTTTGACGTTCAGCTGGGTCGATTGCAAGAAGAGTTTCTATTAATGGCAAGGATGATGGTGGAAAATCTTTAAAAGTCTCCTGGATGCAACGTTTGTAAGGCTGTCGGGGTTTAAAAATTGTAGCATGCGGTAACTTTGATTTTTTCCAGTATTCCTCAGAAGGAGAGCCACATAATTTAAAAATTTTATGCAGCTGTTCAACCTAATAATCACAAAATATTTATTATGTGAAAAATTAAGGCTAACTGCAGTATCAATGAACATTGCCTTTTCATTAAATCATTGAATATAAACCAAATACGACATTTGCATATATATAATAAGATCCATGCCTAACCAGGCTCAGACGGTACCTTGCAATTATAATTATACTGCAATTTCTCCTAGCATTTAGACAGAATGTAAAACCATGATAATTAAGGTGTATGGATGGTATAACATTTAGACTGAACTACCATCACTGAGCATGTCAGATATGACATCATAAAATATGTTGATGCCGTTATTTTAAATCATGTTTCTGATCAAAGAATTTGCTCACTTAGTTGCTACTCCAAGAATGTGCCTTCTCTCGAGAATATATGGCATAAACATAATGATCATCCAATTTGTTTGCAGCAATCTAAAGTCGTATCCACCTTTTAGAACAACACTTTCTTGATATCAAAAATTTTTGGTGTATATCTATTTTATGATGTTGCACCCCGACATCTTATGTTACATTTTCTTGATGAACATAACAAAAGAAGAACGTTGGAAGTCCCCTGCCGAAAGCAGAAAAAGAGAAGTAACATGCCAATGTAATAACCAACATATTGCAACAACTCAAAAGTTCCAGAACCTACCTCAGTCCTCCCAGGCATAATAGGCTTTCCTGACAACAATTCTGCCAAAATACAGCCCGCACTCCAGAGGTCTACACCCACGTTGTAATCAGTCGCTCCCAAGAGCAGCTCTGGCGGACGATACCAAAGAGTGATCACGCGGCTGGTCATGGGATGCTTGCGATTAGGATCAAAGAAAGTAGCCAAGCCAAAGTCTGCAATCTTGAGTAACCCCTTATTGTCAAGTAGGAGATTTGAACCCTTAATGTCGCGGTGCAACACTCTGTTGTTGTGACAGTGCTCCAATCCCGACAACAGTTGATGCATGTAACACTTCACCTGCTCAGAATACCAGCTTTAAAAAGAATCTCAAGAAATTTAGCTCTTTGAAGGTAGACACGAGCATAAAAATAACCTGAGGCTCCGTGAACTTTGTGGTAAGGCTGGCTGCAAGACCAGCCAGATCGTGCTCCATGTACTCGAAGACCAAATACAAGCTACAAGACATCCTGGATGTCACCAGCCCCTCTAGCTTCACGACATTTGGGTGATCCAAGTGCCGCAATATAAGGATCTCTCTTGCCATAAATTTCACACTCTCCGGCTCCATATTGTCAAACCGGACCTTCTTCAACGCCACAATTTTGCCCGTCAAGACGTCCCTAGCCTTGTAGACATTGCTATACGTCCCTTGCCCAATCTAAACCAGAAAAAGAATGCTATCTTTAGCAAAAAGGAAACCAGTAAAAGATGCAGCAAAATGAGATGCTCGAACTGCAAAGAGGAACCTAACCTTGTCGATCTTCTCAAAGGTATCAGCCCGGCGGGGCGTCCATCCCTTGATAGCCTCCCCGGCGGCGTGGGAGAGCCAGGCGGGCCAACCAGCAGCGACCTGCTCACCGCGGACGTGGCCGGGGGGGTTACTCAGCCTCGGGTCCGGCCTCTGCCGGCGCCGCCGCAGCCGTCTCTCCCCAGGGGACCGTTCGGTCTCCTCTTTCCGGACGCCGGCGTCGGGCGCATCGGTGGCGGACTCGGCCCCAGGGAGGGAGTCCTGGGCTTTTCGGCCCGAGGCAGCTGGGGTTGGTCCGGCTGGCTGCTTCTTCTGTCCGCGACGGCGGCGGTCGAGTGAGGCGGTGGTTGGGGGAGGGGAGGCCTCCTTGGCGACGACGCAGCCCATCGTTCATCTCATCGCAGCCGGCCGGGGGAGTAGAGCTCGGCGGCGGGATTGGCGTTCTCCGGATCTGATGTCCGGCGGAGGGGCGATCGCAGAGCAGCGAATTTAGGGTTCGCTGTCGCCTTCTACTAGTATTACTAGAGATCGGGGAAAGAGAGGAACGGGGACGAGAAGGGCAAAGTTGGCATGTGACCAGATCAAATCTTAATGGAAGGCCAATACAGCAATCCATGAAACAGGTCAACATTTGGACCCACGTGAAGCATAGCCAATAAGGACGGAGCCATGTGTTAGAGTTGGGAAGTTTGACTACACCTTAAAGTCAATGTTGCACTGTAAATATCGGAAAATAACAATAATAATGATTCTTTTTTTGGCAGAATGCGTTCATTGGCAAGGAAGTTTCGAGGTTTGACTTCATCAAAGTCTTCCAATTAGTCAAACGCAATTTAAAGGTATACGTATCACTAGAAAGTCTGATCACGTTATCATAATAGATAACAGTAAACATAAAGAGTAGTACAAGTAGAAGCTTAACATCACACATAATAGTATGGCTAATTGCCATGCATCACTAGAGCTTTGGGAGTTTATTATCTCCACACACCAAATCTACTTCGTAGAAGGTTTGAAGGTCGCACACATGCATGCATGCATATATATAGCTTACCATATGAACTGCCCACCGTACTTCTTGGCTGCCTCTCTGCTGTCAATGGTTGTGGACGAGCTTTTCTTGGTTGTCTGGTACGCCTGTGAGGACTGCAAGCCCCAGGAACCAGGCCCAGCCATGGGCGCCGGAGCTGGCGCCGGCCTCGCCGACTCCCTCAGGAACTCCGCAGCGGTGCCGATATCGTTCGTCGCCCTGCTGAGTTTTCCCTGCGCAGGTGCGCCCCAGCCGCCGGTGTTAAACGTGGCAGGCTCTGCTGCCGCAACCGGTCTGCTCCACGCGTTGCTGCTCTTGTAGTACGTGTCGTCGTCGTAAGCCCCGTACTGCGCTTTCGGGAGCTGAAACATGCCGCCGGGGAAGCCGAGTCGATTGCCGTTGCTGGCTGCAGTCTGGACGTTGCTGACGAACGCTTGGGCTTCGTACGCGTCGGATCTGTGGGTGTCGCCGCTCTTATTCCATCCGTTGTCGGTGACAGAATGGTCCTTGTGATGGTGGGGAGGGTAGTCGAGCATCACCGGGGAGGCTTTTCCGTCGCTACCGATGACCACTGGCCTGCACACATGGTCACGGCGGGGCTCCTGGCTGCTGAGCCAGGAGGAGGACTCCCACCGCTCTCTGGTTGTTTTCCCTCCATCATCGTCGGTGCTCCAGGACTGGAACCTGAAGCCCGTCCTCTCCTTGCCGAAGCCACCGAACCTTCCGCCAGAGGAGCTGTAGTCAGCCATATGTTCTTGCAGTGATTACTTGGAACTCACTCGAGCTAATCCTCGACTCTCTCCTTCCATTTATAGAGAGAGAGAGAGAGAGAGAGAGAGAGAGAGGAAGAATCGGTGTTGCTTGTGGATCATCACTTCGCGGTGGCCAGAGGAGAGGAATCCCATTCTTGCTTGAGGGAAAGAGCTTCTTCACATGAAGTGCTGCAGGATATATTCTGATCTCAGCAGCCACCAACATCTTCTGCTTTTAGGAAAGCTTATCCACGCAGGAGTCTGCACTCAAATTACAGGAGAATGAAGTGGTGAGGAACAGAGAGTATTTCGAAGCAGAATAATTGCTTTAGAAAAGAGAAGAGTCATCAGGATTGAGAAGATGTGGCCAATTAAAGACAAGAAAGTGCCAATAGGAAGGTAGCCACCAGAAGAGAATATGAAGCATGATGATTAGGGAAGCAGATGGACCAGAAAAATAAATATTCTGGTGAAGAATGGATAAGAAAATTCCAATTCCTTAGCATCTGCCTGACCTGGACTCAGGAAGCATACTACATTTATTATACAAAGCTTTTCAATATCTTAATCAGGTCAATGTGATCATCACCAAGCATCAAAGGTTTTTAGGGGAAGCAAATGCTTGTGCCATGCAGGTTTCAATGCCCATGTTCTGATTTCTACTGAATTGGTTCAATCACCCACACAAGAAGGTCATGATGCTCTCTTCCATGAAGACTACCAAGAGGATTTATTTGAAGGCATGCACTTTATTTATGCCAGAAAAAAGAAAAAAAAATATTTTTTTTATTTTACTTCCCATGGTTTAGGGGTTGCAAGTGCCAGAAAGAAATAAAAGCTCAGAGTTGTTCTTCCTCATCTAATGGAGAAGAATTACACTTTGTTTTGGGTTCTTGTGACATTTGTTCCCTCTTTGCATGATGATGTTTGCTTTTTCTGTGTCTGTGTCTGATCCTTTGAGAGGAAAGCTGTTTCTATGGTGATTTGTCTGGACTTCCTAAGACCTCTGAGCTTTGTTCTTCTTTACTGTTCATAATTCCAGACATGGTGGATCCTATTATTGCACCTTTCTCTTCAAGAGGGAGGGAGAGCATGCACAGTATTTGTACACCTCTGTTGTTCTTGAAGTAGCAAATCCTTGGTAGACAAGTCCTTTGCATAATGAATCATCTCCATCCCAATACATAATTGCCATGCTACTTACTATTCAGCTTCATTCTTCATCATTTTAAGGCAATCATATTGGTAAAGGAAGTTGAATCCTTTTGACTTTGAGAGTGGGATATGGATCATAAAATGATAGAAATTTATAGGAATTTCATATTAAATCCTAATTGAACCTTATTTTACCTAAACATGTTGGGTTTCATGACATCATGCATATGAGATGTTTACAATGGAACTTAATGATGGGATGCATCAAAGATAATTAGCTTTATATTGATAAATATAACAAGCATAGGCCAAAAATATAGATCTTATGAGATATATAAAAATTATATTCTTGATTAGATTTAGTATTTAAATTTAAATTTATAATTTCCTACAAAACGTTTTTAGATCTCTCTCTACCTTTTTCTCATACCACTCATAGGAATTAATTACTTATACCCTTTCTAATTACAGAATATGTAAGCATCTTTCTAATTACAGCATTTACAAGCATCCATTCCATATTTGTTCTCTCCTATGTTGTTTGCCAACAGACAAGTGGCCAAAGGTTTTCTATTCCAATTAATTTTGTCCTCCAAGAAATTAAAGGGCTTGTAATGTTCCTGAGATCACAGTGGATTAACATCCTGGTAATTGACCATATCTGCATTTCCAATAGCATTGCCTTTAGTTTAGGGGGCAAAAACCATCATGAAGATTATGAAAGAGAAACCATCCCCACATTCCTTAAAAAACAACATCCAAGACAGGATATCTGACTACACTGCTGCATTAGCTATTCCCTAAACACACAAGCAGGTAAACTAAATCTGAAGAAGTGTGAATATAAGAGCAGTTCTGTGTGAAGTTGCAATACACTGCATGGAGGTAACAAAAGCCTAAAAACAAAAAACACCTCTAGAGACCTACAACAACTTGCCACAAATCATACAGTTCCACGACTTATTGACAACTAAAGCTTCAACTCTTGCTGAAATCTAAGAACCACACAACTAATGGAAAACAAATTAATAAGCAGAAGACAAACCGAAAGATACAACATAATACCCCCATACTATGGGGTGTCACCACCTTAAACTGTCCAAACACATGGTGGAGTGTCTGATCTTGGACCTGCAACGGTCCGATAGATGTAGAGCTTCTCGACGGGGAAATCATCAGGCCACGACTCCAACGGCCTTCCTCTCCTCTCATCGATGACCTCCACGTTAAGTCGTGGCATCTTCAGTGCTAGCTGTCTGCACGCCCCCAAGGTCACAGAGCATGATGACATCCAAAGGGATCGCATTGTCTCCAGTTTAGAAGCATTGTCCAACAAAGCCTTGTCCCCGAATGGGCAGTCCCTAATTTCCAGCTTGCGCAAGTTCTTGCAACCAGAGAGAATGTAGTGAAGACCCGCATCACTATCACCAGCAAAAGCAACTGAGAGCATCTCAAGACGATTTGCCGAGGCCCCAATTGACTTAAACACACGGTCAGTGAGGAGACCAGATAAGGAGAGACGCCGGAGGTCTTTGCAGGATTCAACGATGGCACTGAAGCCAGCATCTAAAGGTTCTTGACTAATATAATCCGGGGTGTGCGGTTCGATGATGCATAGACGGAAGCATGTGAGATTGGGACGGTTGTTAGCAATAGTGAGGAGGGCAGCATTAGTCATTTGCCGGCAAAAATAGAGAACAGAGTGGAGCATCAGGCAACCCGCAGAGATCGCAACAAGGCCATGTTCTGTAAGAGAGATGGGTGGTGCCACACCATATGGGTCAGAAGGGAATACTCGCAGTTCTTGAAGGAGCTTGCATGATGCTGCCACAGCAATTAGGCCATTGTCCTCAATTAAGTCCATCACCTAAACAAAACAGGTTTCTTCTTGGTAAGCATATATTTGGGACAACTAACATGGCCAAAAACATGAGATCGAATAAACTACTGGTGGCCATCAGAATTCCTCCTAAAATACTGACTGACATCTGCTAATGAAATTTATTCCCATAGCAAAGACGAAAGCAGCATAAGAAAACAAAACAATCACTGGCTTAATCTAAATTCATTATGAAGCTTTTGTCAGTGCTCAATAGATGAGAAAAAAGATGCCAGCATAGAAAAGATGAACAATACAATGGAAAAGACATGCCAGCTATACGAGCCAGACCCTATCATTAGATGAGTGAGCTAGCATATGAAAGAGATGTAGTTGCTACCCATGATATATGAGAGACTGAAAGATGGATATATACCCATAATCGTTGCAGATTTTTGCACCGGCTGACTAATTTTAAGAGCTCTGGGCTCTGTATGGTAGCATAGCACAGGTTCAGGGATGTAAGACTCTCACAGACGGAATAGATTGCTGGAAGGTATGCTGGACCAGCTTCCCAAATACCTGATAGGCTCTTCAGATGTTTAAAGCCAGCAAAGGTTGATTCAAGCTTGAAGAAAAGCTCTGGATGATGATCTGCCGAGAACTTGCTAGTTCCAAGGTCCACCAGCTGCGGAGCTCTCTGTAGGAGACTAACAAGCTTTTCTAGAGGCATGGCATGGTTGAGTCTGAGAGTTCTGAGATTCGGACATCTGCTAATGAGACATTCAAGAACAGATGTATTCACATCACCTTCCAAGCATGCAATGTTGAGAGAAACCAAAGAAGTAAATGAATCTGGAAAATGGCTGATCCAATTTAGACAATTATCCTCCACTTCATTTTCATGCAGGTCTAGCTCCCTTAGATTCCTGTTAAGATAGAAATTTATCAAGAAAAAGAAAATCCAGTCAATTAGGTTCCTTTATCATGAGGATGGATGATATATACAATAACTTAGTTTTGATACCTTGGAAACAAGAGATGAGAATCGTTATTATCACTACAATGCAAGTGGGTCGTTAGTGACTAGAAAGATGATAAGAAAACTGATCATTAAATTTGGCTAAATTCATGAACGTCGGTAGTGTTTTACCTTAACAAGAAATGTTAGGTTAACTTATGACAACAAGTAACTCAATCTGACATAGAAGTGGTTGTAGAAGATGAAGTAAAAAAAGAACTCTTTTACATGCAATTTCCTAAAGTACAGCCCACTTTAAGTGCAAAAACACCTAGGCAGGTTTATGTATAAAATAATATGAGAAACAATATTCCGTCTTTCAGCCTTCATTTTCCATTAAAAGGAGAATGTCAATAATTCACCCACAAAAAAAGTCGTGCTGTTTTTCTTTCACTTGGTCAGCTCCAAAGTACAGAAGGTAAGGTATATCTGCTGAACTCAGCAGCAAAAACACAAGGGACAGTCTGTACAATCCGTATATGTATGTATACATGTATCTGTTAACTCTTAGAGCCAGGGCATTCAATTTATTTTCTACTAGATCTTAAATTTGGGCCTTCAGGGGCTTTCTGAGAGAGTGTAATATACTTGAGAAACTTTTGTCGTAGGGGTTATCACTGACTGTTATTGTACTTTGTCTCCTAGTGAAGCCCTCCTTTCACCTTCACTTGTGAACATAAGCCTACCAAACAAGTAAACTGTGTGTGTCATGCACATGACTCTCTCTTTTTAACTCTTCTCTTCTTCCCATCTCTATGCAGTCAACCTCTGTTTGTGTGCTCTCTACAACATGGAATATGACAACTAATTGTACCGGCCGACCATTGTTTTCTTACTTGTAACCTACTCATCTTTGGAACACAACAAATGCTGTCTGCTGCCACAACAGACTTCTCATTGCTCGTTCACACCCGCACTAGCAACGGAAACCAATGTTGCCACCTCCAATCCCACTGATGTATGAACTGGTGAAGACCTAATGAGATGAACAGAACCTGGTAAATTTCAGGCATGACCTCAATGTGGGCAAAAGCAAGGACAAGGGAGAGAAATCAAACAAAGGACTGGGCTGCCAAAGGGAAGGGGAAAAGGGAATATAACTAAGAAGGAAAAAGGAGAAAATTCAGAGCATCACCAAGAGAAGCAAGGACAGAGTCTAACCAAGAAGGACAAAGGAGAAGATTATTAGAGTCACCAAGAGAAGCAGTGAAGAATGGAGTCTAACCAAGAAGAAAAAGTACGAGATTATTAGCATTGCAAAGGAAGTGGGGAAGGACCCAGAAGAAATCGCACCACTAATAGTAGAATCAATGAGAGACAATCAAAATTGTTCAAGAGGAATAAGACTTGTAATTCAATGGTCAAGGGAGCAAATACATTGATGCAAGAAGAAAATGCCCACGTGAAAACATTTATTCACAAGAATAATGATCAAAAAAGAAGATGCTGTCTCATCCTGAAAGATGGTCACATGGTAAACACATCTTAACCATTTCTGTTTTCTTGGAAATATATTCAGCTTTCAGGTGATCCTTTATGAGCAAACACTTCCTTGCATAAGAACGCATGACTGCCTGTCTACAGACCTCATCAGACACTCTATGCCTTGAGTAGGTTATTATCCAGACTAGTCAATAATGCATGTAAGATTGGAAGCATCCCTTGTCCATGGCTTAACTTATATTTCTGGAACGTGCAAGCCTTGAAATGAAGTATAATATATTCCAGTCTGTTGAATGCCTTTGACAATTCAGCTCTCACGCTAAGTTCAACTTAAAAAAGGAAATCCTACTTATTTTTAATATTTATTTTTGCTAAACATTATCTCAATCTGGGAAACATACCAACTCTAGACAAATTTTACCAGTCTCATAAACAAACAAGTTAGAGGAAATGGATGAAAATAGCCAAGAGAAATCTATTGGCAATAGCGAAGCAGTCTAAGAGATCAAAGAAAGCAGCAAATAGGTTTCAGGAACAAAACACACAACATAACTAGAATAAGGATGGCAAGAGAACAAAATGCCAACAGAACCAACAATGACAACAATTTTCTCATGGTCAGTGTTTAATGCGCAAGCACAAGCAATCCCTGCTTTTCTACTTTAACCAGAAGAGGATGTTTCCGTAAATAGAAAGCACACATCATAGAGAAATCTGAAGGTGAAAAGGAAATGTTTGTCCTTCAAATTATTATTATTTTTTTTCGGGACATCATCCTTAATAATGCTCTCCAAATTGAGCAACTCACTACTACTAAAGTCCACGCCGACTCGTTTCATTACCAAATCTTATGGATCTGAAAACCTCCCAGTTCGGTGTTCCCAAGGAAGATTAATGCAGTCAATCAAAATGGCAGAAACTGTGTTCAAAGGAACATTGTTGCTTTCTATAATTGACCATCTCCTCAAGCAGATTACCGAAAGAACTATGACATCCTTGCTCTTGCAAGCTAAATCCAAAGAAGGACAAAAATAAAAGAACAAAATCGAAAATTTTGACCACGAAAAACACTAAAGGCAACACAAGAATCGAGTTCTCGGACTACTATATTTTTTTTCTCTGCGTGATTTAGCAAAATGTAAACATAAATACTAATTTTTAATCCAAAATCCACAGCAATTACTAATATTTCTATCATCAAAAGTACCAAATCTACTCCCAAAGCTAGCAAATAAAGGGAGAGAGAAGAGAAATTAGTCCGACCTGCAGTTGGCAGCGAAGGCCGCAAGTCCGGCGGTGCTGAAACCGTCGCAGGAGACGAGAGACAGTACCCCGAAGTTCTTGAATGACCGGGCGATGAGCTCGAGGCAGTCATCGGAGACGACCATCCTCTTGAGGCGCAGCTCCTCCAGATGCGGCCACCCTTCCGCCATCGCCTCGACCCACGCCTCCGCCCCGCCGCCCCAGTCGGTGGGCACGAGGTTGAAGTCCGCGAAGTGGGGCTTCCCCTTGATCGCGGCCGCCCTCACCTCCGGGAACCGCCGCACCGCCGCGGCGGGCGCCACCGCGTAGCAGTTCCCAACGAAGACCCGCCGCCGCGACCGCCGCTCGATCCGGTGCCACGCGCGGCACACCAGCGCCACCGCGTTCCGGTCGGCGTCCGCCGCGAGGAAGGAGAACACGTGCTCCCACACCTCGTCGGGGAACGCCGCCGCCCATCCGAAGCCCCGCACCATTTCCGCCGTCCGATCGGAGCTCCTCCTCCGCCGACGCTACGATCCAACGGCGGAGAGCCCGGGGAGGCGACGTCCCGTGGGGAACCCCACCATGGGGAAGAGATGAGACGAGCTCCGATTTGGGGAGGTGCCTCTCCTGGCTTTGAAGCGAGCTCGGTTCTCGCGATGGACGGTCCCGACGAATCCGTGGACAGATCCGTTCCGTCCGATGCGTTCGGTACAAGGTCGCGGTCGGCGTCCTTACCCACATGGCGACGACGCCGAGCCGAGAGGGGGAGTGCGTACGTGTACCACCCGGGCCATATCAGCCAGAAACGCCAAAGAGGTTAGGGAATCGGGAAAAGCGGGAAACGAGGGAGTGTACGTGTACCCTCCGGTCCGTACCTGCGAGAATCGCCAACGGAGAACGGGAAACGATGACCAGGGGAAACGATATCAGGACGGAGGGGGCCCCTCCGGGGGGATGGGGGGGAGGGAGTCGGTGGACACGAGGAGGCGAAGAGCACGGAGGTGAATGGGTGGGTGGGGTCCTCGTAATCCGTGCAGGGATCGGACGGCAGAGATGGGTGCTGTGATTGGTGGGGGAATCTTTTGGACCATCGTAGAGAGATAAAGTGGTCCACGGCGTGAAGGAAATAAAAATATTACTAATTATTATTTTCCTTCTTTTTTTAATCCATTATTCCTTCGAAATTTATACTCATCTGAGATCTCTAAGCCTCACAATTAAAAGCTAATAAATCATTATTATTATTATTATTATCATAATCTTACGGAGGACTTTTCCGGCCAATTCCCAAACTGACCTCAAAGTGACGTCACCGTCACGGTGCGACTGTAGCGGTCAGGTGGGGGCGTTTTGGTAATTGAGGGACGTGCGTGGGGGAAACGAGGTGGGTTTGTTTGCATGCCACAGGGGGATTGATTGGACGGCTTGGATCGGTCGGTGAGGTTGGCGGAGACGATCTCGACCGCTGGGATGATGTCAAACCGAGGACATCATCATTGATTCATAAGGATGAAAGGTTTCTTACATCACTGTGTTGTCTCTTTTCACAAAGATCATAGTGTTGTCTGCGGTAGATCTCAAAGATTTGGTTGGTCTGAACATTCATGACCTAATTCCAAGTATTTCAGTTACAATTGCATAAAATAATTATAATGTAAGCATACAAATTATTTTATATTATGATATAAAATCGACTGATTTTTATGAAGTTATCATTCGTCACTTGTCTCGAAGATAAATATTTATAAAATTATGATTACATCAAGAACAAATAAGATCGGTTTGACGTACGTTATACTTGACGAGATATCAACAATCACGTTAGATTGAGCATTAAACTATTAATATATTGATTTTAAAACTGATTGATTTATATTTCAAAGAACGTTATCGATCATCTCTTGTTTTAAAAATAAATCTTTTATAACACAAACATGGAAATAAGACACGAGCGAAATCCTTCGACATCGATAAATTTATAATTGGATCAACGAAGCTCTAAAGATTCAAAACATGTCTAACTTATTCTGACCACATTATATCTGAGGGTTAAAAAGAAAATATGTTAATGTTTCGAGTGAGAGACTTACGATAGGCGATCGATCACTCGAGATGTATACCCTAAAATTCTCAAGATTTCATACATATATGTAAGTTAGTTATAATCGGATAAGATATAAGAATGATCTTCTTAACCTTTGGAAAGGCACCAAAAATTGAAACACAGCGAGCAAGCAAGAAAGCATTAAAGAGGTGTTTGGTTAGCATCACTTTCACAGCCACCCAAGTGAGTGAAGAGTGCAACTCAATCATTTGAACATATATCATATGTGTACTGTTTCTTTTTCTTCTTATTGATCATCCAAGGAATTGGAATGGATCAGAAATGACATTAATGTGGACTTGTTTCGCAGTAAAGTCAAACTCATCAATCATAGGCATACAACTCCAAACTTTTAGCTCGAGTCATGCATGCTCACCACCACCAACAGTGATGAGGACCACCACCACCACCACCTCGCTCACTCACTGACGACTGTGTGTGTGATCTCCGTGTGGATTCTGTCAACCTATGGTCACTGTACAGAAGGGACGAGTACGTAGCTCGCTTGATGTCGATGGCCATAAAGATTGGATGGCGATGTTTGATCTGTAAAATACGACACCACCTTATCGAAACGTTAGGCACCATTAAAATGTTATCATGTTGACATCATACGTATACATCACTTCACTTGATTTGGATTGCCCAACCAAAGGCTTTGGTGCCGAATTACCAATAAAATTATACTTAGTGGATGATCCAATGCGGGTTTAAGTGCTCCATTAGTAACCCTGAGTGCGAGAAGCATGATCGTCGTCCTCGTCGACCTTCATTTTGGAATCATCGATCTTGGTTTACCGAAAATTAGATAAGAACGAATCGATGGTTTCGATTTCGGTTTCGATTCTTGAATCAATAATTTTTGAATTTTTTTTTGAAAATGTAAAATAAATAGATAATTCATCATGTTGATGATGGATCATATTAGATGACACTTTCATGATAGTGTTGCAAGTTGTGGTGTTCTATGGTGGATCACAATTGGGCTGAATCATAAGCAACCATTTAGGCCGATTTGGTACTCCAATTCTAACGCATTGCATCTTCACACAATATATGTATATTTTCTCCTAACCATTTGATTGAATGATTGCTTGTAGTGTACGAGTGGCCATTTGATCTCACGTAATGAGGTACTAATGACATTAGAATATTGTATCTTGTGGTGGGCTATATATATATATATATATATATATATATATATATCATTGATAACTATAATATTTTCCAGTATAAGAATTATATGTATGATTCAATATTTATCAAGCCATGCATCAACTTCAATTAGTTATGATAAAAAATCACGACTCAAAGTGTGTTCATAACTTATATTAAAGACATTCTTAATAAAATCTCATCGATATTCGATCACACAAAAATGGATTTTGAAAAATCAAGATTCATAAGACCCATGTTTATAAGTAAAAAGCTCCAATGTTATGACGATTACGACAACGTCGATCGATTGGACACTAACTCGAATGTTAATTACGAGCTCACAATTGGACATACTACTAAACATATTTTTATACTAATAATAGTAAATATAATAGAGACATAAAATGAGAGAATACTTAAAATGAATTTATGAACACTAAATAAATGAGTCTAAGTTTAATTAGTTGTTGTATTACTTATCCCATTGGAGTTATTGGAAATGTTGTTGGTCATCAAAACTTTGGAATTCTTTAAGTTGCTTTATGGTTTTTAGAGTTAATATATAGTTGGACAAAAGAAAAAGTTGCTCAAGCCACTATCATTAGTTACATCACTTGGTCTTTTTGACTTTGATTGGAAAAAGGGTGAACGAAGAAAGAACTCAAAAGTAAGAGTTCATTTTTATCTTTAATAGCGCAGCCGCCCACGCGAATCTACTCACCGATAGAGATGGCTAATTTTTAAATCAGATTTATCGATTTTTAGTGCACAAAAGAAAAAATTACAATATAAACTTTCAAGAAAGATAAAACAATTATAGTCGAAAATATACTCCGTCATTTACTAAAATAACTTTATCACATATGTTATTCAAAAAACCGACAACTAATTATTATAAATTTTTAAAATAAAATTGATATCAGTAATCTTAGAATCATGATTTTAAAATGATTAAATTATTTTTTTATAAAAGTTAGAATAATTAATTTTCAAATTAAGAATTTTTTTAATATTAATGAGGGTATTTTTTTATCTAAGTAAACAAATATATATATCCTTAGGTAGAAACAAATATGGAGAGGGTCATACGATAAAAAAAAAATTTGGAAACAATATCACTGATTTTGGACATCTAATTTAACTTAGCTAAGGATCTTTGACAGTTTATCGTAATATCTTAGGTTCGAATGTTTATGAGTGTTATCTATGATATTTTTATATGGATTTATATTATTATTTTTAAATTAATGTATAATCGATACATGGATATTCAACGTATGGTTATCACATAAAATATAAAAATAAAATAAAAAATGAATCACAATCAAAACGAAAAATATTATTCAAATGTATTATATATACACACATATATACATATATATTTCATATTTATTTATATAAAATAAAAAAAAGTTGAGCTTCTGACTAGTACTATTTCTTATTTTTTAAAAAAATTATGATAATTCAGTATCAAAATTAAGAATTTTTCAATCAAGTCATTTAGGTAAGTAGTGAGGGTATTTTTGTTTAAGTAAAAAGTATCCTTAGGTAAAAATAAATATGCAGGGCATCATATGATATATATATATATATATATATATATATATATATATATATATATATATATATATATATAATATTTTAATATGCCCATGAAACTTTATGACATAATATCACTTATTCTTGCTAAAAATCATAACAATTTATTATAAGATTTAGGCTCGAATCGAACCTTCATCACTTATCTTTTTATTAAAAAGAATCATTTATTCTTGCTCTCGAGCTTACTTTGTATAACAAAAAAAAAATCCAAATAATATTAAGTATATATCGATAATATTATATGTGTTTTCATATGATATTCAAATCGTGATGGAATGAGAAAAAAAAACATTTATACGACTCAAATATAATTAATTAATCTAAGATGGAAAGAAATACATCGAATATGCAAAAAAACAAAACAAAGGAAAGAATCTATTGATTTTCTATATGAATTTATCTTATTATTTTTAAATAATATCTAATCGATATGTGGATATTCACTCTCTTATGTGATTCCACGCATGTTTATCACACAAAAAAAATCAAAATAAAATAAAATAAAATTCTAATCGAACAAATCTACTACGTCAATCACAATCATTATGAAAAATATTATTTAAATAGTTTTCATTCTATATATTATTTTCCTAACCACTCACAATCAACAAAGACATCTCACTCTCTTCATTTATATATATTCAACCAAATATTAAATCTCAGAAATAGTTCTTATAATATCTATTTATTTTTTAAAAAATAATTATATATATATATATATATATTCAACCAAATATTAAATGTCAGATAATAGTGAGTGCATCTTGAAACAATAGAATTGAGTGCGAATGATGCATCTTGTCTTTCCAATCAATTCACCCAACTTGACGTGTTGGGTTAGCAATAGACCGATTGGACGTGTGAAATGTTGGGACGATGTTGACGGATTCCGATGTGAGCAGCCGCCCTATCCTTCTAGAAGAAGAAAGGCACCTCTTCTTCTAGAAGCATTCAAAAGCTTTGCCTCCATACTCACCACCTTTTAATGTTATCGTGCCAACCACCACTATATATATATACATATATATAAAGCTGATGTGATCCTTTTAATGAGTGGGGGCCCCCTGTTTCCTTCCATACAGGGAACACCACTCCTTCATTTGGCATCTTCTGGGCCCATATAAGTGGGTATTTTTAATTTTTAATAATAATAATAATTATTATTATTTATTAAACTCTTTTAACGTTTAATAAATGACAAATGACAAACGTTGGAAACTCTCATCTATGTAAATTTATGTGTAATATTTTTAGGATATAGTATCGAATTCTTAACATATAGTAAATCGATAATTATATTGTCAAAATAAGAAAGAATATAATATGTCTAATAATTGTTTTACCGATAATTTTCTTGTCCAAGTGTGGACTGTGGGAGGTCAGCCAGCCAGCCAGCCTGTACGTACGTGATTCTCACAACACCATCTATCTAATGATACAAAAGGATCTCTTTCTCTCTCTCTCGATTTCCTCTACATGGTGGTGGCTGCCATGAGCCCTGATTCTTGAGCCATCGGATGATGGCAGCAGCGGATCCAGATCAAGCGACGGCGTCCGCACCAGACGACAATGGATGTCCAACGCCTCATGGAGCTCAGCCCTTCCCGGCAGTGGAGGAGGCCTCCGGCGACTCCGAGACCAGCTTAGGTCCCCCCGGTGACGATCACGCTGTCTTCGACGGGGACGACGATGACCAAGAGTCGTGCTGCTGCCTTGACACTCATGTCATCGACGACGATAAAGAAGAAGAAGAAGTTGGTGAGGGCGATGAAGCTGTGGTGACTACGAAGGGAGGGGAGGAGGAAGAAGGTGTGGTGGATCCTGTAGAAGATAACAGGCTATTCTGGGAGACTTGTTTGGCTTCCGGATACCCTTAGAACGGTCACCTTACTGTAATCTCATCTTGCTATGATGGGCTAAACTTCTTGTGTGTTCTTCCCTTCCCCCCCACTCCCCCCCCCCCCCCCGTCGGGGCGATCTAAGCTGAGCTCATGCATCACAAGCTCAAGTTTCTCTCTCAATCTTCTTTCTTTTCTGCAGAGCTGCAAGACTTCAGTACAAGTTTTCCACCGAAAGCCTTCTCTCTGCAGTGGCTCCCAAAGCAACTTTACAGTCAGTATTCTTCCACGTAGAGCTCACCCGTTTCGGTTTCGAAGGTTCGACTTCCCACTCAAATCGTCGGTCCCCCCTTTTTTTTTTACTTTTAATTTATAATTATTAATAATTTAAAACAATAACAAAATTAGAATTTTTCTTTTTTTGTCTTTTTCTAGAACGACTTGTCCGAATCAAAATTAAAACCATTTGGTAAAATTAACTATGTGGACTCGGAGCAATAAGTTAAGTAGCTTATCAACTCTGTTTGATTTATATTAATTTTTAGTTTTATCTTTTCGACGTGAGACTACTTGAGATATTACAATTTTTTTCACTCAAGGATTTGATGCCCTCATCAATGCCCAACATATAAAGCGTAGCTCAATGATAACTTCATATTGTGACGAGTCCATTCATATTCAAACCCTTTCATCATATATAAATATTAGATTGATTATGATATTATTATTTTATAATCAAACTATCTAACCTTTCGTTTGATATAAACTAGATATTACAAATTTTTTCACTCAAGAATTTGATGCCCTTGTCAATGCCCAACATATAAAACGTAGCTCAATGATAGCTTCGTATCGTGACGAGTCCATTCATATTCAAACCCTTTCATCATATATAAATATTAGGTTGATTATGATATCATTATTTTATAATCGAACTATCTAACCCATCAGTTTTGTTTGATAAAAACTATTAGTCATGATGTTTAAATTAAGATTGATAATAATATATTTATTAAATTTTTATAAGTTAATTTTTAATCTTGACAACTTCCGATAAAACTAATCGAAATGTTACTTATATAAGTAGGTAGATAGAAGATGAACCAGATATGCTGCCTCTATATTTATGGACTCGTTTCTATAATGCGACCAAAACGAACCTCTTGCCTCCACAAAGCATTATTAAGGATGTGAATATATAATCCATATGAATGCTTAAACTTCTAAATTAATTCAAGAAATATATTGATATATTAGAATTCCATTTACAGTGCCCATTCAAGCCGAGAAATATAAGTTAAAGTTCAAGAATTCCACCAACCGATACGGACGGACACA
Source organism: Musa acuminata AAA Group (assembly GCF_036884655.1). Lineage (NCBI taxonomy): Eukaryota > Viridiplantae > Streptophyta > Magnoliopsida > Zingiberales > Musaceae > Musa > Musa acuminata. The sequence continues at coordinate 43,430,579 of NC_088353.1, read as the reverse complement.
CACTTGACACTGATCCTGTAGGTGGAGTTTATGATGTGAAGGATTCGTCACGAGGGAGTTGACTAGTCAAAATATTTAATTCTCATGTGAAGGGTGCATGATCAGTAACATCAAATCGAGAGTTCATGTGAAAAGAAGATCGAGTTGGTGGAAGTAGCATGAGTTGACTATGCGTATGTTGACCAGATTGACATCCTTCGTCGGTAGTGCAAATGTTGGCGTGTATGCTGCGTCCTCCTTCTTGTACGGTGGTGCAAATGGGCGTAGTTTCCCGACTCCATTCCCTTCACGCTGTTTCCGCAGTCAAACGCGTTGATGCATTCACCGTATGCATGCGAGCAATCAATTCTATCAGAGACAAACGAGAGGATGTGATGTATGCGTGAGTTGAATCTTTCGAGGAGAAGACGTCAGCAAATCAATTCAAATGAGAGCACACACTACTTGTTTTCGATCCATCAAAGTCAACAACTTGTCTATCGATTAGCCTCCAAAGTCATACTTTGTAATCCGGTCTTTACGCCATGAAAAATAAAAAGTAAAAAGTGTTTATTAAAACCTCATCGTTATATAATCCTTTTTTTTTTCTTCAAATAATATATATTTTTTTCTTATGGATCGATCGATAGAATGAATCAATCTATTTATAATATTTACAATAACACTTAAAAATATTCTAATATATTTTTATATCATTAAAAATAAAATTTGTACTGCATTATAGATTTATAGTATTTGAAAATGTTATAATTTTATTATAAAAAATATTATAACTACATCGATTTATCCTACGGATCGATCCATAGGAAAAAAAAAAGAAGATAATACTGATGTTATAAAAAAAATCAGTGTTTTAATTTTTGAAAATAAGAGTGTTTATCGAGAAAAATCCAAAAAAAATTCCAAAATTTGTCTTTAAAATTATAGATATCAAATTAATTTTAGGAAAAAACAGAATATCAAATAATTAATTAACTAATTTGAATACTGAATGATAGTCTTCTTTCTAGAAATCCCAGCGCTCGTCTCTCTGGTCAAAGTCCATTGGTCAACGACGATCCATGTTCTAACGTCGAAGTAGATAAAAACATGGGCGTGACAGCGACCGGAAGAACGGGGCATCGCCGGTCCCTCCACTCTCACCCTCGTTCTACTTTGACGTAGTCAGTTCCTTGCCGACCGACACGTGCCCCTCCCGCCGCGTTTGCCACGTTACCCACAGTATGCGCCCCCCAACTTCTCACTTCCCTTTTTCCATAAAAGCCCCTAAAAAAATCCTATATATATATATATATATATATATAACAGAGAATAAATGTTAGGAAAACGTAATGTCTTTTTCCTAAGAAAAAGTGCATCACTTAAATATTATATATATATATATATATATATATATATATATATATGAATTTTTTGGACACGTTGATGTCGTTGTGCGGCAAATCAGCATATGATATAAGAATGTAGTGAGTTCTTCAACCATATATAGATATATATGTTTGGAGAGAGAGAACGCCCACCGGAGATCGTCTGCCGGTAGAGTGCATGGATTGGCGTCCTCCGAATGATGAGACGTGTGAGGTGAGCGGTGACTCGGAGGTCGACGACGCCATGGCGATCGGGATCGCGGCGGCGTACGACAGCGACGACGCGGAGTCCTCCAGCGGCTGCGGCGGTGGCGACGACGAAGGTGGTGCTGCCGGGCGAGAAGCCGACGAGAGGTGCATGTCGTGGAGTGGGTGGCTGGCGGAGTATGCGTCCCAGGACGAGGTGGTGGCGGATGTCGTCGTCGGCTGCGACCAAAAGGGAGCGAATGGGTCGGCCTCGGGCGTGACCGGCACCGAGGCGGCGATGGCGGACGCGGAGAGCGATAGGCTGTTCTGGGAAGCCTGCCTCGCCCATGGCTACCCGTGATCTCTTTGTGCTGTCGACCCAACGAAGATGCGAGGAAGAAGACGAAGGAAGAAGAAATATTATACTTTGTCGAAGAATCAACGCCTCCTCTTTTCTTGCTTCGATTCCATAAAGTTCATTATCTTCTTCTTTGTTGCTTTGTTGCAGAGACAGATAGCTTTGATGACTGAAATAAATGGGATGGGTAACTGAAGCTTTCATTCCAAGTGAATAGATGATAGAGAGGAAGACACAGAAAGGATTAAAGATAGAGAGATGTGAGATGAAGTCACACTATCAAATGGAATGGATTAAATGTGGTAATTTAGTCTTTTATATTATATCTAATCCTATATATATATATATATATATATATATATATATATATCTAACTCAAATCACACAGTCAAGTGTGCTAGAGAGTAGGTCAGATCTACCCTAGCGACTGAGGGTTTGACTATTTAATCCACATAGTGGATGACATAATTAGGTTTAACCCTCGGCTTAATAATAATATTTTATTCAATTTATTTATCTTTTATAGACACACCCAACACACCTGCCTTTTATTGTACATATTAATTCTAATTTGATTTATTCGAAAGGGAATGTGACAAGGAAAGTGTTCACGAAATATTTTATTCAAACTATAAAATATTATTTTTAATTGGATCAATTATAAAAGGCTCACAGTTCTTACTGATTTAAATGTTAAAGAGATTACGTTGCGAATTTTACTTGATTTTGATCTTTGTGTAAGTCGACATCAATTGATCTAGCTATTATTAACATTTCCTCGTTGATGCTAGCACGAGGGATCGTAAGGAATTGTTTGCTATAGGTGAGATAAGTTTGTACGATTTTACTCTTCCAAAGTGAATCATAAAAAAGGATAAAACCACTCGAGCTCATCCAAAGTGGATAATTCCTTACGAACCTTCGTGCTTACGTCGATAATAACAAATGATGACTTTATCATCTTAGAGTTTAATATAAATTATTTATTTATAAGGTTAAGCTTTTAATATTTATTAATAATCTAATTTAAAATCTTCATTTATTAGTATAAATCCAACAAACTATGTAGGTGTTTAAATCCAAATCCAATGTGGATTCACTAATTTATATACATTTCTCAATTTCACCTATTGCACCTCTGTTGGGTCTCAATTTGTCGGCAGGAAAAGGGTGCAATGTGTTGATAAACAATAGAAGAGTGCTCCGTATCTTATTATATTTGTGCTATACAGGAAATAACATTGACAAAAAAGTTCACAATGACATGATGATTAGTTTGCCTTTTGATTTTTTTTATTATTTTAAGTACCGCTTAGATATATCAAACCCTATCTAAAAAGACAAAAAAAAATACATCACCACACCAAAAAAAAAAAAAAAACGAGTTTAAATTCTTAATTTGAAAAAAAAGAAGATGTGGGGTAGAACATCAAATAATTTGGTTAGGTGTTGACGAGAATCGAATATGTGACGTTTATCTTATGTTAATACATAAATATCTTAGTACCTTCATATTGATAATATATAAATTAAACGATAGTAAACATTCTAACATTTCAACACAATCGATTCGACCTATATGAACACGTGATCCAATGTCTATAATAGCAATAAAAGATATATTAATTTAGTTTCTAACATGAACACATGATCTCTATACAAAAAGATAATATGTGGAGGCTAATTATAAATTATCCTTATAATTAGTTATATTTAGTATCACACATTTAAAGTTTAATATCTCTCTATGCAAAGAAGGATAATATATATATCTATTTCAATCCGTGACTAATTATAAATATATTTATAATTAGTTATATTTAATATTATAATCCTTATATTTTTAAAAATTACATTGTATCCCTCTAATTATGAAAGTAAAATATTAAGGTTCTTTTCGTATGGTTAAAAATTAGAGATTTTGTTAAAACAACGTGTTAATTATTTTACTTTTATAAGTATAAAAATGTTAATATAATTTTTAAAATATACATATCAAAATATTAAAGTTAGCTAATTATAGTATGAATCTTTTACTCTCACATGAGACTTCATCCACGAAGAAGTCCACAAAAGAGTATATCGGATGGGCTCCGCAAGCAATATGGATCCGCGACTCCAGTCATGACCGTGGTTTACGTCTGCAAATATCACGGGTCGCGGGCATACACCCGGATCCGATATAGCCCAGTCCGATCCAACCCAACCCCAATCGAACGACGAGGGATGAAGCAGGAGTAAAAAATCCCCAATTCGCGCCCCCCACCTCGGCGCCTCCTCCGTGTCGCCACCGTCTCCGCCGGCCGCCACCATCTCTTTCCGCTCCTTTTCTCTTTTACTTTATGGTCGGATTGGATGGATTGTGAGGGTTTGCATCTCATTGAAAACCCTGGATTCTGTAGCGATCATCTCCTGTAAATGAACCTTGAGCTTTTTCAGTTTGATCTTTCAACGTCGCCAAAAGTTATAGTTGTTGAATATGTTCATTTGGGTAGGATGGTATATACTGCAGTCGACACCTTCTAAGTCACCGATGAGCGGTTGAAGAATCCCCCGTCGAGCAAAGATGGGATCGATGAGGAGACGGAGACCATGCCGCGGGTGGCACCTCATCCGAGAGAGCGGCATTCTTCTTAGACGGTGTCCTTTTCCCCGTACTTGTGAATATTTTCTTGCTTGTTGATCAATTAGAAGTGATTTCAAAGAATTATCTGTGGCACGGTATACGTCAGCTTTACAACTGTGGGTCTCCAAGTGTTTTTCTTTTGTGAGTTCCTTAACTATTACGACCACAGGGCAGGTCCTTCTCCATTGGTTCTACTGCAAGAAGTCCTTTGCCCGCTTTAGCGTGAAGGTTTGCATCTGGACCTTAAGCTTCACCTTAAAATTTACTCTCTTTTTTTTTTTTGGGTCTCTTGAGCAATCGTTTTATGTCTATGTTTATTTCATTGATAAACTGGATTTTTGTTAATTCGGTTGCTGCAAGCTGTGTGTGGTTAGCTTCGAAGTCGGAGGAATGCCCAAAAAAAGCAAAGCATCTAATGATTGTCTTCCACAGAATGGAATGAATGTAGAAGGGGAAAACCTGCCAATAGAGCTATTGGATGTCTTTTCCAAGGTTAAATTATCTTCTCTGTACTTTTCTTTGTTTCTTTTGGGGTTTGAATTTTGAGTTCAGTAATGTCTCTTATCAAATTATGTAATCTCTATGCAGATGTGTGTGGTTAGCTTCGAAGTTGGAGGAATGCCCAAAAAAAGCAAAGCACCTAATCATTGTCTTCCACAGAATGGTATGAATGTAGAAGGGGAAATCCTGCCAATAGAGCTATTGGATGTCTTTTCCAAGGTTAAATTATCTTCTCTGTACTTTTCTTTGCTTCTTTTGGGGTTTGAATTTTGAGTTCAGTAATGTCTCTTATCAAATTATGTAATCTCTATGCAGATGCATTTGATTGGCACAGGTTAGATCTTTTAGTTATTCTGCTTTTATTGTTTGATGTTATTTTATCGCTAAAGGTTTCTCATTCTTGAAGTTATACCAGATTAGTGCATCACCATGCTGGTTGATGTCGTTTTTTGCTTATATATGCTGTTCTTTCTGTCTTATTTTCACAATAGAAATATACAGAGCTGATGAACGATTTGGTTGGGACCCAGCAACATTTGCTGAAAGAAATGGACTTTATTTGCCATGTTGAACATCCTCATAAGTTTATATCCAACTAGCTTGCAACACTAGAAGTACCTCCTCAGCTGAGGCAGGAAGCCTGGAATCTAGCAAATGATAGGTGCTTTCTTGTTTTATTTTTTATTTATAAGAGCATTGCTGTTCCCGATGGTTAATTGTCATGGTAATTTTATCCTTATACTATTTCTTCATATATTTTTCATGTTCTAGAGATTCTTTGAATGATTCAGATTATTTGTTAATACTTGGCTTTTCATTATTCCAGCTTATTATTTCTTCCTTGTTGTTATATATTTCTTGCCCATAAACTGATTTATTATAGAGCATAAAGCTGCTTATACTGATCCCCCATAGGACCTACATTCATTGGTGGGAGAACTGGTGCAGTGGATTTGCCCTTTTAATTCACATATATTACCCAAATATGGTGGGCAGAACTTAAAGAGTTGCAGTGTTGACCATGAGTATGAAACACAATCTGGATGTGTCTAGGCAACAGATGTCTCTTGGAAGATTGAGGCATGGGGTCGAGTCATGCTAAGTGAGGCTGTTCTATCATGATATATGTTCATGAATGATTATATATGTTTGCCTACCTCATTAATTTTGTTGTTTTAAGATGTTAAAATTTTCATATATATATATATATATATATATATATATATATATATATATATATATATATATATATATATATATGTATAGGGAACTTAATACATAAAATCCAGCAGTGATTAAGTTGTGAATTCAATAATGAGCCCGTGTGGGACCTACTTGCGGGCTATTGCTGCTTCCAAACGCCGGGCAGTTAGGCAAGAGGACTAAGTCATAAACGGCTAGTGCTTTTTTCAATAATTATTATTATGTAGCAAGTAAAGTATGTTCTTTTTTCACTCTTCATAGAGATTTGTCCTTTTGCATTTTCAGAAAGCCTCATGTTAGACTGACAATTTTCTCCATAATTTGCAAGTTTGCGTACAACTCTATGTGTTCGGTTCAAGAGTGAAGTGGTAGCATGAGGTGTTGTATATGCTGCAGCCTGCAAGTTCCAGGCCCCCTTCCTGAAAACCCACCCTGGCGGTTAGTTTTTGATGCAGCTAATTTTGGGATTGATGAAGTTTGTAGAGTTATTGCACATCTCTATAGTCTTTCCAAGGCCCAGTATCTTCCAATGTATAAAGAAAATGATTCTTTCACCTCAAGAAATAAGATCCAGGATCGGCAAACTCAACTTCAGAAGGTATTAATGCAACCAAACAGTTTGAACTTTGTGGCCTGATTTGGTCAACTCAACATGAATTACAGCCCACGATCACAGATTACTGCATGTTATTTTGATTAGGAAAGTTTGCTTGACGGTGGTACCAAAGATTCCAGTACCCCAAAGCTCGGAGCTTTAACTACAGATGCTAGTTTGTCCAAAGCAGCAATTACAAAAGCATCACCACTAGACGAATTAAAGGAAACAATGAAACTTGGGGATGACAGTAGGTGAGCACCTGCTGAAGGTGATTCCAAGGAGGAGACTAAAGTGATGCCTAAGATTGATTCTAATTCTGACTCCAACACAGATAAGATCCGTGAGAGAGATAGGGAGAGGACAAAGACCAGAGATCATGATAGCAGAGGTAGAGACTCTGGTTATGATGGTAGGGTCCAGCACTCTGACAGTGATAGGGAACGAGAGAAGGATCTAGAGCGTGAAAGAGAAAAAGAGCCAAGACATAGTGGCAACGACGAGGGATCAGGTGCAAATATCAAAGTTCATTTTGCAGTTTAGTTTTTACTTATGTACATCCGTTTCGTTACCCAGCAATCATGTAAGAGTTCATTCAATACCTAGCAGATTCACTTGAACTATATCCTGCATCCATTTGATCATGAAAGTCCTCTCTTCTTATAGGATAGATACTCGCGGCATCATTCATCACGAGGCATGTTGGCATTCTTTTTAGTCTTATCATTTTTAATTTTCTGGGAACCAAAGAGTTTTTTCATCGAGACTTTATGTAAACCGTTTCTGAAAATTGCAGTGAATATCATAGCTCACACACATCTTGTGGACGAGATCGACATGAGAAAGATTGGCATAGACATCATCCATATGATTGAATGAGCATTGATCATTGTGGAACAATTGAAACTTGTGACAATTGCGCACTCGCTTGTTGTCAGGGGATTTTCTGTTTCAGTTGCTGCTTATGTTGATTGAGAAGGTTGCAGCCATAATTCAAAGCGCAATAGTGAAACTCCGACTCTTATTACCATCTGTCTGGCATCTTCTTGTGTGACCATCACATCCTAATAGCTTAGTACTATCTAGCTACTAAGCGATTGATTACTATACCGATGTGTAGTTCTTACAGCCTGCAAAAATCACTATCTTTCTAGCTTTTTACAAACTTGATTCCCGGTGCTATTCAAGAGTACCCATCACTTTTTTTGTTTGTTTGTTTCGGTTTTCTTGTGTGATATGTTTGCTGTTTTCTTGAGAGCTTTGTCCTGTAGGCCAGTGGTGCATTGCATCATCTCATTATGTTCGATATGATGCAACCAGATATGGTTTAGGATCTGATGATGTTTATGCACTAAAGAATAGAATAGCCATTTAATTGTTTGTAGTCAAATTTGGGTGCATAGCCTCTCAAAATGGTAGCGTCCTCACAAGTGAGCTCCAAATCATCTATGATGACAACAATTGGCCATTGGCATGGCCAACTCATGCTTCATCTCAACAAGCATTTCATGAATGTGTCACATACAAAACTGACAGATACTCCCATTTATTTGAATCCACCCCTCCAAAGCACACAAACAGAGATGACGACCGCAGGAGCATTTCTAATGTCATGGATAATGGATCACGTCATGAAAATGACACATCTAATTTTAATGGTTTGACTTGGAAAAGAGAAACAACAAAATAAATGTGTGCCATAAATTAAAAGAACTCTGCTGCTGTTCTGAAAGAAATTATATAGTCATTAAAGAACTTTCTCAATGAAAGAATCTAATAATAACATAACCATTTTTGACTTCCGGGCGGATTCGGTCTCGGCGAACGGACGGCTCTGAAGGCGGTTTTCACGCCACACAATCGCGTCGAGTCGTTGTCCGTTCTTCTTCGCCACAAACAAGTCGTCATGGAATAGAATAAATCTTTATCCGGCACCAAATGTCACACGGGACGCACTCAAAACCCCACTTGCAATCTCTTTTTTCTCTCTCTTCTCTCATTCATCGCATTCCCAAAAATGGTTATTTAACATTATATCTATATATCATTTTATATATACAAATAAAATTTTAAATATATACTTAAATGATGAAATTACGATAAATAGAAATATTCTTTAGAAAATAGAAAAAAAAAATCTTTAAAAAGGATATTTGCTTCGAGAATTTGATTTCTAGCGCGCATGTGCAGAAGAAATGGAAACGAAGACTACTACGAAATGGCGGTTATTTATGTCACATCACGCGGACGCTCCTAAGTATGCTATAGTGGTAGTGGGAGGAGTAGGAACCGATCGCCATCCTCTCAAACGACGGGCGGGTGAGTCGTTTACCGTCGAGAATTACCCTCTCTCTCTCTCTCTCCTCCCAATCCGCCGGGCTTCTTCTTCTTCTTATTATTACAGAGTTAGGGTTCTTGCAGATGGAAGACCAGGAGACGGTCTCCGGCGCGGAGTCCATTGCGGCCGCCTTCGAGTGGGGAGGGCTTCTTGACTTCGCCGTCGACCACGACGAAGACAGCAGTCTCTTCCCTCCTTGGACGATGGGTGCGTCGGACCCCCCGATGCCTCCTCTTCCGCCGCATACCGCCACGCTGCCCCTCGTCCGCCCGCCGAGCGCGCTCGCCGGAGAGGGCTCCGCCCTGGCCCGCAAGCGAGATCCGAGGTTCGTCTGCTCCAACTTTGTGGCCGGACGGACCCCTTGCTCGTGTCCGGCGGAGAAAGAAGACGCTGGGACGACGGGTGCGGCTGGCAGCGAGAGGAAGCGAGCGAGGAAAGCACGGGCGGCGCCGGTGGCCGCCTGCCGGTGTCAGGTGCCGAGGTGCGAAGCCGATATCGGGGAGCTTAAGGGTTACCATCGGCGTCACCGGGTCTGTCTCCGCTGTGCTTGTGCTTCGTCCGTGGTTCTCGATGGTGAGAGCAAGCGGTATTGCCAACAATGTGGCAAGTAAGCTTTCCTCGAATCTTTGTTCGTTTCGTTCCTCTTTCTATTTCTAACCCGAGTTCTATGGAATACTGACCTCTCGATGATCAATAACGTGCAAAGGAATTTTGTTGCTTTTACAGATTTCACATGTTGTCCGATTTTGATGAGGGTAAACGTAGCTGTAGAAGAAAATTAGAGCATCACAATAAAAGAAGGCGGAGAAGACATGCTGATAGCATATCCATGACTGAACAAGACAAAGAACATCAAAAAGGCCTACAACCTACTGAATGTGGGACAGGTGTGAATAGTGGAATCTGAATACCTTCCCATTCATATTGCTCATCTAGATAGCAATATAACCAAATTCTAGATGCAATTCGAAATTAGTTTAGTTTGTGATAGGGATAGCTTCATATCAGTATATTCCGGTGTTCAACAAGAAGTTCACTGGCTCATCTAGAGGGGAAAAGTTTATTTAATTTTTTAATACCAAAAGAGTCTATATATTTAGCGAACCTATGGTTGAGATAATCTTGTGACCATATAATCGGCTTTGATTTTGCACAACATTTGGCACAGACACCTTATCTACTTCTGCTTCTTTGTTGTACAGAGATGTTAAATGGACTTGCATGCCAGACCGATGAGAAAGTTGTGACCGACAAACTAATTGAAAGAAATGTTCCTTTCGAATCAGATGATGGATATGACCAACAAACTAATTATGGCAGTGGTTTTTTGCCCTTTGCTGCATCTGATGAAACTCAGAACGAAGAGAAAGCTGATAACTCCAAGTCTCCAATTTCTTCTACTCTTTGCAACAGTAAGAGTGCTTATTCATCCGTGGTATGTTCATGAACTTTGTCATTCCTGGAATTGAGTTCATCTTTACTGCAATGTTCTGTTTTAAGAAGCTTTCATTTCCATTCATGTATTTGAACTATGTTTATTACATATACCACATGAGGGACTACTTGTTTGTAGTGTCCTACAGGTCGAATATCATTCAAGCTTTATGACTGGAATCCTGCAGAGTTTCCAAGACAACTTCGGCATCAAGTATGTATAAAAACTTGTCACTTCATTGTTCATTATGGATTTTCTCTTCAAGATCCCAGAGGCTAATTTAATAATTATTTGTTCCGAATACAGGTCTTTAAGTGGTTGTCAAGTATGCCTGTTGAGTTGGAGGGTTATATTCGACCTGGGTGTACTATATTGACTATATTTATAGCAATGCCAGAGTTCATGTGGGAGAAGGTAGTGGATCATTTATCTTAGAACAACACTATTAATCCATTATTCAAGGTTAATAGGTCATGCTCAACTTTTTTCTGAGTACTATGGTTTCTCAGGATATCATCTGCATTGTTGAGTAATACATGAAAATTGAAGGAACATTGCATTTAGACTATTAACTTAAATTTTTGGTAGTTTTCCTCTTTCTATCTAGTCTGAATAAAAGATGGTCCTTTCTCTAATCAGAGTTATGGTATGACCTTGCTTTACACAGTTATCACAGAACGCGGTTAGCTGTATCCGATACTTGGTTTATGCACCCGATAGCCTGCTCATTGGAAGAGGCAACATTCATATTTACCTATGTAACACTATTGTTCAAATTTTGGAAGGTATGTGCTGAATTTTTTTTTTATGGACAAATAATGTTATCTTTTTGACATTGCTAAGTTTAACTGGATATGTGGCTTCTTTAAGCTCTTTTGACTACCATCTTAGTGCAATGTTATCTGCCCACCTGTGTGTTTGTATGTCTGTATGGATGTATGAAGCTAAATTCACACACACACACACAAATATTATATATATACGTGTGTGTGTGTGTGTGTGTGTGTGTGTGTACATGTGTACATACATACATACATACATCAATATATTTATATATGTATATGTATATATGATTTATCTGTACATATGTATGTTTATAGGTACATGCATGTGTGCTTACATATGAGCACGTATACATGCTAGAGCATAGTAAGAATATTGCTATTAGTGAGCAAAATACGTGATTATGCAGATATGCATCAAGGCAATAAAAATAGTGATACAAATGATGCACATTCATTATTGGTAAAAATACTGATATGTGATTATGTATATTTGTAGAACATATTAAGAATATTGATATCAATGAGCAAAATACACCACAGAATAATTTACCACTCATTTGATATCCAATAGATTATATGATGGAGGGGCACATGTGAAATAGGACAGATTCAAGTTAGGTCTTATATAAGTTTGTGTTAATTGTGACAGAGTGATGTATTGAATATTTTCCTATTATTGTTGGATGATTTTCGTTGTAATTTTAAGTTTTAGTGATGAACTAAGAGGGTCAATGAGAGTCCAATTTGATACATATTCTCTTGAAATTCTAACTATTAGGAATCAGGTTTCTGACCAATGAGAGCCCACAAGAAAGAGAGAAGAGGGGAGGAGGAGGAGAGGATGGCTATTTTGATAGTAAACAGTTGTCTGTCAACAGCTTCATATTAAAAAACTAACAAAATTCAATTTCTGACTATACAAGGCGGTTGGTGCTGGTTGCTAGTTGGACCAATAAATATCTGTTGGTATGTACTAGTCCAACTAGTTTTTGAACCTGGTGCCAGCACAGGTGTGCAAGTGGCAGTCTACGGGAGCAAATGAAAAAGAACGTGATTTTGGCTCTTTTATATTTGTGATTTTAGACCACTTATTTTTGTGGATTTAGACCAGTTATATTTGCTCAATGATCAAAATTGGTATTTAAGTAGGCATTGAGTTTCATAATTTTTGAGACTTTTTGCTCCATGAATTTAGATCAAACTTCATTGATGAGCACCAGGATGGAGGTGCAAGTTCCGAGGCTCCATTATGTTTATCCTACCTTTTTTGAGGCTGGCCAACCAGTGGAGTTTATTGCCTGCGGCAGCAATATTAACCAGCCCAAGTTTAGGTAAATGGCTACTAATATGTGTGACCTTTTTGTTGCATAATAAGTATGACTTTGCACTTGCATCAACATATTGTTCTTGTTGATGTTCTAGATACTTGCATTTTTTTTTTTGCAGTTGTTTTTTCTTCTCTAATATTATTAGATATCAGTGCAATGGCAGCAAAGTATCCATGCAGCCGAACCCAAAGAGTTGGGACATTGCAACTTTGTTGTTGTTGATATCATTGATATATTAGGACTCAGGAGCAGCAGCTCTTGCTTTGTATGATTTGTACACATCTTGATATTGGTACTTCTCGTCAATCTGATAGAACTATTAACAAGCAGTGATCTGGAGTAGAATGATTTTTTTGCTTAATATTCTTAGGATTTGAGACACCATTAAACAAGGTTCTCTAGCAGTTTGATGGTTCTTATTGATCACAGTAGTTATCTTGAATTTCAATTTTTTATGATTTTTTTACTTCAAAAATTTAGAAATAACATCACCGGCGATGACATCTGTTAGTTTGCATTTTCTATTGTAAGATTGCGTGCTAGAATTAGTGATGTTGTTATTCACTATCTCTTGAATGAAAAACTTAATAATGTTACTCGCCTAGTTCCTTTGATTTGTATCCAGTTACTGGTGAGTGTTTCGAAGTTTCAATTCATTTAATTGTGTAGAAATCACACGAAATTAATACTTTTTGTCGCAGGTTTTTTGTGTCTTTTGCAGGAAAATATCTGGGGTTGTATCAAGAGGAGATCACACCATGCAAAGTAAATGACATGGATTCTCTTTGCCATTGTGAACATCAGATGTTCAGGATAAATATACCTCAGACGGATTCTGATATATTTGGACCTGCATTTATTGAGGTTCGTATTTTCAAGGTTTTCTGATTCACTCATGGTAAAATGTTCCTTTTTGTTTTATCGAATGTCAACTTGAAGTTGCTCTGTATATCTTCACGCTTTTGTGCATATGTTATACCTTATAGTCCTGTTGCATCAACGGACCTAATTTATATTGGTGGATATAGTCCAGTATCTATTAGCAGATATTAGTATTTTGTCTTCCTGTTCATAATTACATGACTATACACTGTAATTTTATGTATTATCTGTGATTAGACATTTACTAAAAATTTATTCTGTACGAACAATAAATTTAATTTGCAATACAATGGCTGAAATGTTGTTCGAGTTGGATGCTCGTATCCTCTCGGTATGTTGTTGATACTACCAAATATCTTCTCCCTAAATTGCAAAACTTATCTTTTGTAGGTGGAGAACAAATTAGGAATTTCAAACTTTGTCCCTATCCTTTTCGGGAACAAACTTATATGTTCAGAGTTTGAGAAAATATACAGAAAAATTTGTGACGATTGCTGTTTAGATGATATTTACAGGACGACAGATGTTGATGCCACTTCACGTTCCTGCAAGTCTTTTGTCTCGAAACAAACTGGTATCTCAGCACTACTTTTGGACTTTGCATGGGTCCTTCGAAATCCTGTCTTAGAGAAAAGAGAAGAGCTCCTGAGTTCAACAAACATATGGAGGCTAATGAGACTATCGAAATTCCTACTACAGATGGAGTCTTTTAATCTTCTGGAAGTTGTACTACACTACTTAGATGGGATAAATTTGCCGAGCTTAAAATGCAACGCAAATGACACTTGGGATGATGATTGGTGTCTTTTCCTGAATTATATGAACCAGGCAAGGGAAATTCTTTCTCAGAGGAGAATATATCATATGAGATTGGAATTGGGTTCAGAGAACTCAAGCTGTCGCTCTGATTTTTCACAAAGCTACCGAGACTCTGACAGGAAAAATAATGTGCTTTATGGAAATCAAGTAAGTAAATTAAATTTCCCAGCCATCTTTGCTCGACCATCTCTCCTAGTTGTTTCATTTGTTTGTTAAATTTGTAATATTACATTACTTGTGTCATTTTTATTTACTAAGACAAAGGATACTGTCTAATTTTTAGCTGAGCACTCATTGAACTTTCCATTTTATTATTCAAATACTGCAGCCGCTGACCTTGCTACGAAGTAACACAATATTTGTATTCCAGGATACAGGGAGGAGAAATAAAGATGGTGATCAAGAAGAAGAAGAAGAAGAAGAAGAAGAAGAAGAAGAAGAGCACGACGCTTCCCCCGTTCTAATGTCAGAACGAGGCCAAATCCCAAACTGCCATCCCAAGGAAGGGAGGTTACGGGGAACCTCACTCACCGGGAAGACGGCCATGCATGTTGCCGTCCTCGTAGCAGTTTCTGCAGTAGTGTGCTTCTCGGCTTGCCTTGCTCTTTTCCACCTTAACAAGGTTGAGGATATTGCGCTGTTCTTAAAGAGGCGTTTGTTTGACAAGCAACAGCCATGACGGAGAACCCATATGCTGCACTTGCTTTCCACACCCGTTTCTCACACGAGGTACCTCCCTTCCCTCTTGAAGTGAACCCATATGTACTATCTCTCTTGAAGTGGACCCAAGATTTGGTGCTATTTGCTGATGGGACAAAAAGTCAGAGGTCCCTCGGACTAGATGTTGATCTTTCCTACCCATGACCGACACCTGGACTGTAGCTCCGCCCCATGCCCCAAGGAGTTTTGAGGGATTAAAATTATTTGGTAGGGGAGACTAATATGATTTGATTCCTTCCTAACCATAGGATGGTAAAGCCTAATAGTAACCTTCTTCAGGACAGACATAGCTAAGCACTAGGCAACAAAAGTTATATTACCGATGTCCTCTCTATATTACCATTAACCTCAACAGTGACTGCATCTAACAATTTGTGCACACTTGGATGTGCCAAGCCAGTCATTGATGAGTAGCCATGCTGCTCATCTGCAGATTATTTGTTGAGATTTTAAATCCATTTGGAATTCTTCGGGGCTTTTAAATCCACTCGGTCCACCGCTGTTTAAACCCTTAATCATAACGTTTAAACTGATCAAAACCTTACACTCCATCTGGGATGAGACTATAACACCGCATATCGAACGATGTAAGTCTTTGAAGTTGTTGTAGACTTTTGAGTGTAGGATTCCAAAAGTATGCAGTAGTATGCCCCCAAAAAAAATATCAAAATGTGTAATAATTACTCGCCCCAAAATACACTTAATTTTTTTTTTTTTTTTGTTGTATTTGCAGTGAAGAAAGGTAAAAATCTACCATTTTGTTTGAAAGAGAAAAAAATTCGCTGCTCTTCGGCATATCTGTCTTCTTCCGTCAGCCCTTCTTGCCGCCGCCGGCACACTGCTGCGGTGGCCGCGCCGTCCTTGGCCCGGCATTGCGTGGGCACGGCGCGTCGACCGGCGGCACCAAGCAGTTGTACTGCAGGCACAGCGAGGTGCCCGCCGGCACCGACGCAGCCGTCCCGATCCGGAATCCCGTTAGGTAGTTGTGGTGCAGGTAGAGCACCCGCATGCCCCCCGCCACCACCCGGTCCACGATCGCCGCCGGCACATCCCCCTCGAACCGGTTGAAGTCCAGGTACAGCCGCCCTGCTGGCGCCAGTTCCGCCGGCACTTTGCCGGTGAACCGGTTGTAGCTGAGGTCGACCGTCGCCCCCGACACCGGGAGCGGGCCGCCCAGCCTGAGGGGACCGGAGAACTGGTTTCTCTGCACCTGCAGCCACGAGATGGGGAAGGTGAAGAGGATTCCCGGGATGGGACCGGAGAGCCTGTTCGCGCTTAGGTCGAGGAAGCTGAGCCGGTTGAGCCGAGGGAGAACTCGATCGACGTGGCCGGAGAGCCGATTGGAGGCAAGGGAGAGGTAGATGAGGGAAGGGGGCAGGGACGGAACGGAGCCGGTGAGAGCGTTACTCCTGAGATCGAGGCGGAGGAGAGGGGCAGCGACGGAGGCGGGGACGGGGCCAGCGAGGCGGTTGTGGGCGAGGATGACGGTCCGGAGCTCCGGTAGGCGGAGGAGGGCGGTGGGGATGTTGCCGGATAGGAGATTGTTGCTGAGGTCGAGGGTCCGGAGGCCGCGGAGGGCCGCGAGGGAGTGCGGAAGCGGGCCGGAGATACGGTTACTGGCGAGGGCGAGGAAGCGGAGGCCCGGGGGAAAAGCGGCAGGGAGGGAGCCGGCAACGAGGCCGGGGACGAGGGACAGCTCCTCGAGCGCGGAGAGGCGAGCGAGGGAGGGGGGGAGGCTGCCGGAGAGGCCCGGGGAACCCGCGCGGGGGTCGCCGAGGGAGAGGGCGACGACGCGATCGCCGGAGCAGACCACGCCAGCGAAGGCGCAGGGATCGGCGGTGAAGTCCCAGCTGGCGAAGAAGGCGGAGCCTGGGAGGTCGGCCAGCGACTTGCGGATGGACTGCAGCACCAAATAGTCCACTGGGTGCAGTATCGCCGACGCCGGGACGAAGACCACAAAGAAGACCAAAAGGAGTACGGCCTCCACCCTCACTTCAGGTGACTGCATTGTCAACCAGAGATTCACAGCAGCACAACAAAGACCACGACCACCCTCTCTCTCTCTCTCTCTCTCTCTCTCTCTCTCTCTCTCTCTCTTTTGGGGTTACGGAAGATAAAATGGAATGGGGAGTAGTAGCATATTATTTCAGGTGGTGGTGGGGAAGGGCACGAAGAAGCTTTGAAATGGTGGGAACCAATAGAGGAGCGCAGCAGCAGCAGAGTGCAATGAAGGATACGGGGGGAAGGAAGCGTGGGGACGAAGTAAGTTGGCTTATTGTGTGGTGGCAGCTTTGCCTCCTCCTCTCGCGCACTCACTGCGTTGTAGCGATAGTGTGCTCGCTGCTCATCATTTTGGGGTTGGACACGAAGGCGAGAGAAGAGCCCTCTCCTCCTTCCTCTTCTTCGACATCCCGGGAAGGGATGGAATGGTCCAACGCCATCTTATTTTTATGCCGTGGCCGCTTTTTTCTTTTGCTTCTTTCTAAGCTCTTTTGGATTGTCCAAAACATTTATTAGCTGTCTCCCCGACTCCACTCTGAGTCCGCAGCGAACAACTCACCAGTCTCTCGTGAGTCTCCTTCTCTTTCCTCGGCAGTCTGTGGGACACATTTATTTAGATTTGTCTTCACATCCCGGTCTTTCATATGAATACTAATGGCTACAGACCATAAGCTGAGGACAAAACATGTTACGATCCCATGACTCGCATGAGTCGCAAGAAACTACCCCCACCATGACGGCTGTGGAGGAGGAAGCACGCCGGTGTCGGAGGTGGGGGGATGCGGCGCGGGCTTTTTGTAGGATTGGGAATGGCGGGAAGTGTTGTTGTTTTCCATGTCGGACTCGTGTTGTTGTCTGGTCCAGTGAATCGACTGTTGCCTGTAGCCGAGAATATATTGTTCCTTGCGCGCAGTGACCACTCCCACGTACGTATACGTACAAATATACATCTTCGCCGTTCCTCTCTCGGCGTATTCGTAACGCCCGACTTGGACGGCAGCAGTGGCAGTAGCAAGATGTGGGGCCCGTAACACCAAACAGCAACGACGTTTCCCGACGACGTGGCAGCCTGTGTTCGCAAGTCAAAGACGGTGGTGCCAAACGAGGCAGTCATACTTGGAACGGAAAATATGGTGGCTGTCTGTCACGTACAGCTAATCCGGACCAGCTTTCTCCTACGCACGAGCCGTCGCCTTTTCCTTTTTGTGCTCTTCGTCTTCTCGGGTTTCTTGTTGGCATGCTGCGTAACACGTGAGATCCACGTGACCGGTAGTGGCTTCCATATCGAAAGAAAGACATATCCAATCGGAAAGATGATAAGATAAATTGTATAGAATCAGTACCGTTTCCGATCACCAGCATTGGCAATTAACTCGTTCCGATTCAGTCTTTTAGGGCGAAGCAATTGAGCCACACATTTGATCTGGTCAATTCGGCCCTATTTTGAATCCGAACCATCAAGTGTTAGGTCACGTCAACGTGTCGGACCGGATCATAGTTTTTCTTGATCGTGCGGTCCAATTGGGAATTTTAAATTAGACGATAATAATATATATGTAATCGAAATGGCATCGGAAACAAAAGGAATGAGTGCGCGGGCCCCACGCCAGCAGGGAGAGCCAATCAGATGCCGCGTCGGAGGGAGCG
This sequence comes from Musa acuminata AAA Group, assembly GCF_036884655.1. Taxonomy (NCBI): domain Eukaryota; kingdom Viridiplantae; phylum Streptophyta; class Magnoliopsida; order Zingiberales; family Musaceae; genus Musa; species Musa acuminata. The sequence goes on along the minus strand of NC_088353.1, from coordinate 43,411,788 downwards.
GAACGGCCGCCAAACGTGTCCGAGGCGGCGCCAGCAAGGACCAAACGGGCCACCGTTACGTCGACGCGGGTTGACCGGACCGCAGAGTTGGACTGCTTCCAACCCCCACCACATGGCTTCGATGAGTTCGTTCTAACCACTCCAAAGAACCATCGTCGAAGTCGCCTCGTGATGCCTTCAATCCCCTGCTTCCTTCCTTCCTTCCTCCTCCGCCTCCTTATAATCCCTCCCTGCTCCTCCTCCAGCGCTCAAAAAGCTTCAGTCTTTGCTTGCCATCCACCGCCATGACCACCCGGGTGTTGCGACCCCATAACTTCCTCGAAGCGCCCATCCCCGCCCTCGCCCCCCGCCGGAAACCCAGTCCGGTCTCCCACCGCCGGCCTCCGCCGGAGGGCAGGAAGCAGCGCGAGCGGTGGGCGAAGCCGACCAAGAGAGCCGACTCCGCCGGCGGAGACCGCCGGATGGGCAGGAAAGGCTGCGAGATGCCGAAGAGGGGAGAGGCAGCGGCGCAGGTGTACGCAGGGACGGGCTTCTCGAACTCGCCCTCCCCGAGCGCGCTGCCGCTGCCGAGGTTCTCCTTGAAGAAGGACGCGCCGGCGGTGGGGGAGTACTTGGCCACCGTGGCGCTGAGGCGAATGCTTCGGCTGGAGTAGGTAAGAAGCGCAGTCGGAAGCTGATAGCTTCTCTCTTCGGCCCTTTTCGCCGTGCTTCTTCGAGTCAGGTCGAAGGCCTACCGTCGATTTTTTTGAAGGACGGAGAAGGAAAGAAGTGACTTTTGAGGAAGGAATGGAAGATTAGGTGCAGTGGTAGGTGGCTTCAATCCTGTGTTGTGATTTATGTGGGTAGATGATACCGAATTCGTCAGAATTGTTGTTCAGTGGCTGTCAATAAATCAAAGAATCATATCTTCAGTGACCAGCAGCAGTATCGGTGAATTCCGAATGGGGAAGACGAAGCAGCAAACCGAATCGAGGAGCTTCTGTGTCCATCTCCGGTGGTTGTTTGGAACTTGCGTTCCCATCCCCATCCCCATCTCATCCTTCGTCCTCAATCTGATCTTTTTGGTGGGGGCAAAAACGTAAAGTTCTCGTGGCTTAGACGAACACGTTGTTTCTCTGTATTCTCTCTTCATTAATCCATTTTATTTGAGAAAAAAATAAAATTATTAACAAAAGTAAATAATAATAATAATTGTAAAGATGTTGAACTTTTGATGAAATATTTGGAATAAGGTGCAAGAGGCAAATATTTATTAAGATGTTGAACTTTTTATGAAATATTATTATTTTATTTTTTTTTATTTTACTTATAAATTTTTTGAATATATAATTTATATGAACATGATATTTCTATCGTTTGGGAATAAAACTGTGAATCTTTTGACACCAAGATTGATAAATTTAGAATCTAATTACTTACCTAAATTGTTATTTCAATTAATCATACAAAATCTGTAAAATAGAGACTATTAATTTGGATATTTTAGTGCTCTCTTGCTTACAACTTTATGTTAAAAACTCTGATTTACATAAAACATGATTTATCATAAACTAAACTCATAAATCGAGTCTTATTGTAATTACTATCCTCATCATATTCCCCCCCCCCCCCCCCCCCCCGAAAAGAAGCTATGCGTCGGACATTGTAATGGGAGTCCGAGGCATGGCTTAAGCTTTCAAACGGGCTGGCCGCGAAGGTGCGGTCTCGGGAAAAATGACGCTGAGGAGCACGACGTAGGCGGGCTGGCCGCGCAAGTGTGTCTCGGGGCCAGGGGCTGAGGTGCCGAGGAGCACGACGCAGGCGGGTTAGCCGCGCAAACGCGTTCGGGGAGCATGGGGCCGAGGAGCACGATGCAGGCGGGCTGGCCGCGCGGGTGTGTCCCGGAAAGCATGGGGCCGAGGAGCACGACGCAGGCGGGCTGGCCGCGCAGGTGTATCTCGGGAACATGGAGCCGAGGAGCACGACGCAAGCGGGCTGGCCGCACAGGTGTGTCTCGGGAATAATGGAGCCGAGGAGCACGACGCAGGCGGGCTGGCCGCGCAGGTGTGTCTCGGGAGGCATGGGGGCTGAGGAGCACGACGCAGGCGGGCAGGCCGCGCGGGTGTGTCTCGGGAACATGGAGCCAAGGAGCACGACGCAGGCGGGTTGACCGCACAGGCGGGCAGGCCGCGCAGGTGTGGTCTCGGGCATCATGCGGCCGAGGAGCACGACGCAGGCGGGCAAACCGCGCAGGTGTGGTCTCGAGCATCATGCGGCCAAGTAGCACGACGCAGGCGGGTAGACCACGCAGGCATGTCTCGAGCGTCATGCGGCCGAGTGATGAGGTTCGGACGGGAAGGCCGCCGTGAGGGGAGCTCAGCCGTCTACTGCCGAGGCAAGTGGCTCGGGCCGAGGGACACAACTTAGGTGGGCAGGCCGCGCTGAGGTGGACTCGGGCAGTCTATGTCCGAGGGATCTGATAAAGGCCAAAGGATGTGACTCAGGCGGGCAGGCCGAGTGAGGTGGAGTCGGGCAGTGAATGGCCGAGGGAAGTGGCTCGGACCGAGGGACACAACTCAGGCGGGTAGGCCGCGCTGAGGTAGACTCAAGTAGTCTATGGCCGAGGGAAGTGGCTCGGACCGAGGGACACAACTCAGGCGGGCAGGCCGCACTGAGGTGGACTCGGGTAGTCCATGGCCGAGCCGTGTAGAGTCAGAGGGGTTTAAGTTGGGGCCAACCGCGAGTCGAGAGGGGGTCAGGTAGATATTGAACCTTCGCTCAGAAGAGACTGAGGCAGGGCTTAGATTTCTTTTCATGAGGACTGCATCGAGTAGCCACCGCAGGTGCTTGGCCTCTCTTATGGAGCCCGCGGTCGGAGGTCGTCCCTTCTCCTCACGGTCGCCCAGGCCTCGGCTGCGATGTACCGGTTAGCCCGTTGGAGCATCTCTGGCACCGTAGCGGGAGGTCGCTCCGCGAGGGACCAGAGGAATCTGAAAGGTCGCAGGCCTATCACAAACGCCTGCACTAATAGAGAGGGGTGAGTGTCCGGCAAGCCCCAGATTTGCGTGGCAAAGCGATCCACAAAGTGTGAGAGGGGCTCATCCTCCCTTTGTTTGAGTCCGAGGAGTAGTGCCGCGGAGGGCTTTGGTCGTGCACAGGCTACGAAGTGGAACTCGAAGTCATTGGCGAGCTGGCCGAAGGAAGCGATCGTTCCGGTCTCCAAGCCGCCATACCACGCGTGGGTCAGCCCTCTCAGAGTGGTAGGAAACGCTCTGCACATCGGAGCATCAGAGGTTCCGTATAACGCCATTTGGGCGCGAAAAGCAGCTACATGGTCCGCTGGGTCAGTGGAGCCATGGTAAACGTCCAAAGGGGGGAGCTGGAAGTCTAGGGGGACTGTCAGGTCCCATATCTCGGGTGAGAAGGGAGACCCTTGGTGTGTGTTCTCCCCGGGCTCTCCCTTGGACATACGAACCTCTTCCTGCACCTCGTCGAGCTGCTGGCTAACGAAGCGCAACTGGGCCCGTAGGGAGTCCGAAGAGAGCACCTTGGGTTCCGGGCGGTCGCTCGGGTTTGTCTTCACTGGATCCCGGAGCGAGGCCGGTCGGACCCGAGGCGAAGTGGGGGGTTCCGGTGGTGTCAAGTGGGCCCGAACGGGCGCCTTGCGTTGTCGCAGTGGTTCGATCGCGGGCGGGTGCGCCGGATGAGAAACGAGTGGGATAATGGTTTGCACCATTTCCATCAGAGCTCGGACTTGACGGGCGAGGTCCTGAAAGGCCTCGGGTGACACGGGCGTTGAGTCAGCTGGGGCGCCGTCGGGCGGCGACAAGCTTGGGTCGTTAAATATTCGCCAATATCGTTCGGAGGTCGTGGCGGGGTGTTCGTCACGATGGTCTCCGTGCGGGGGATGTTCCCCCGAGGCTTCGGTCGGGTGTGACCTCTCAGCCGTGGGCTCATCTGAGCCGCTCGGGTGATCACCCGACATTCCGGGCCCTCCTTCTAGCGCCAATCTGTTAGTGTAAACAACTTTGAGAGTCGTGGCCTCGGGGCCGACGCGGCTCGGTTCGGGTCCGGACATCGGGGATCTCTCCGGGGCATGCCTCGAGCCCACGGGGTCAGTCCGGTGTGGTGGTTCGATCGGGACTGGGTCGCCGTCTCCTCCGGGCAGGGGCTCGTCGTCCGCGCGGCTGGCGGGGACCCTCGGCTTCGCACCTGCACAAAGGTCGGGTCGGGAGGCTCGACCCGACCCCTCCGACAATCAAGTTAGCAGAGGATGTGGAGGGGGTTTCAGAAGAAGAAGTGTTTGTATCTGTGTCCCCCCCCTTCTGATGAACGAGAGGGTATTTATAGGGAAGCTTACTGCTGTTTGATGTGCCCATCTGCAGGAGGCAGGCTGATAGCGTTTGACATGGGCGCTGGCGTGGCGTGAAGAACTGCGCCTGAGTAGGTGTTAATGCGCCTCGGCCGGTGTTCCGGTTCGGTTGACCGAGTGCAGTCGCGCCGATCGAGGCATGAGGCGTCGGCTTACGTCAGCCGAGTCTTATTGTAATTACTATCTTCATCAATAGTAATAATAATAATAATAATAATAATAATAATAATAATAATAATAATAATAATAATAATAATAATAATAATGTAGAATAAGAATGTGTTTTGATCCATCAAAAGTCACATCCACACATCATCATGTGGTGGCTATAAAAGTCGAATTGCACAAAATGTTCTCCTATCGTTCAATTCATGCTTCTGAGTATGGCGATACAACTTGGGAATCCATCCATCAATGTCAGATTTGGTTGATATATCATTCATTACTCTCAACCCCCCCAAAAAAAAAAGACTGCACGAAATGCATCAGATTGGCCATCACCAATATTACTTTCATTAACCCAAACACGCCATCTCATTATTGCTTCTTCTGTCATCTTCACAACGTCAGACTCTGCCGAGTCTTATGGCCTTCTTCTTCTTCTATCTCACGTCGCGATGCCATCCACATCACCACACGCAACATAGCGGATGGCTTCCTTATCCATCAAGTCTCCGTCTCTCGTTGCATATCATATCATATCACCACCAATTAGCCAAGTCAAATCCATCATTGGTGATGCCTCACTCGGTCGAGTGTTGGGAAAGAACATATAAATAGAGAGGTAGATGCAGTCGGTCGAGCGTTGAAGATGAACAACACGAAGGAGGAACGTTAAAGAAATTGATCATTGGGTGTGAAGTTGCACTACTAATCTTTATCTTAATATCAAGATATTTCTGCCAGTCACACATCATTCAAGCACGTAGAAAACAAAGCGCATGCATGGCGATGCCATCAATCTTCTCCCGCATTGATGGCATCGGATTGTTGGTCGTCAGCTCCTCAAATTACATCATAACGTGTGTCTGATCTAAGGAAGAAACTATTACGTATTATTATTAGCTCCGATAAGTATTTTTAGTCCTAAAATAACTTCAATCTTTTGGTGATGGAAATGCATGCCTTATATCGAGATTTTGGTGATGGAAATGCATAAACAATACAAAGTCTGATGCTTTTAAGACCTTCTCGAGTGGATCTGAGGAGATCGTGTGAGAATTGGTAATCATACATTTGACTTTTTTGGTTTGTTCTTTTATTGCTGATTTCATCGTATAGTCTTGCCGGTCTCATTGCAATTAAATGCCATAGCACCGCAACGTTCCTTCGCCTCTCCGACGTAAACCAGCGATGGCCGCTTCTTCATCTACTCGTATGCCCGAGATCAGGGAGACGGAGGAAGGGCATGCCGCACGCGCGAGTCCTCCGCCGACGCCGACCACGCTGGTGATAGACAAGACCCTGTCGACGGCGGCGAACCTCGCGCAGCTCCTGCCGACCGGCACCGTGCTGACCTTCCAAGCCCTCGCCCCATCCTTCACCCGCGGAGGCGCGTGCTACGCCTCCAACAGGTGCCTCATCTCCGTCCTCATCGCCCTCAACGCCGTCTCCTGCGTCTTCTTCTCGATCACCGACAGCCTCGTCGGCGCCGACAACAGGCTCTACTACGGCGTCGCCACGCTGCGGAGCCTCTACGTCTTCAACTACAACGGGGCGGACGAGGAGGTGCGGAGGCGGGTGTTGGGCGACCTGGAGGAGTACCGGCTGCGGCCGCTGGACTACGTGCATGCCGCCTTCACCGTGTTGGTGTTCCTGACGATAGCCTTCGGCGACGCCATGGTTCAGAACTGCTTGTTCCCGGACGCGGGTCCGAACGCGAGGGAGCTGCTCGTGAACCTGCCGCTCGGCGCAGGGGTGGTGTCGACGCTGGTGTTCATCGTCTTCCCCACCACTCGCAAGGGGATCGGATACACTAACACGGCACCCACTTCACAGTAGATTTGCTACATGTTGGTTTGTCCATTAGAATCGCGTACGTGAATCCTTGTTCTCGTATGATCGATTAAACTGTAATTGTATGCACTTTTATGTATTATATATGCATAAATATAATAAGAAAAACAGATTCTTATTTTTGACCCCCTTTTTGTTATTTACAATCCTCTTGTTGCGGCGTCAAGCAGCACCGGCGATGACGGCCAGTGGTGTCGACGGTGGCTGTATCAACAGCAGCGGGGATGGAAAGCGGGATACAATATGGGAGGGGGTTATTGGGAAGAAAAAGAAAAAAAAATAATAATAATAATAATAATAATAATAAATTAGATAATACTAAAGTGTAAAATAATAGTTTTATTATTATTTTAATTATTTATCTATAATAAGAGATTTTGAACAGTAAAAAGATCTTAAATAGTAAGATTCTAAAAAAAAAATCTAAACGATCAAATCTAACTGAAGGGACTAATTTAGGGAACAAATAAATAATCCCCAATTTCGTTTGGATTTTAAATCAGTTAGAAAAAAAAAATATTCGATAAATATGTTCATTCCACTGGCTTAATAAATAATTAATCGGAGGTACGGAACAAATGATCTCCTAATTTCGATTTGCAAATGATGAATCGGAGTTAGTCATTGCAAATTTCTCTATCAAATTGCTGCATATTTCTCCACCAAATCGTTACAGATTTCTCTTGCTGCAGTTTTTTCTCGTTGCAACTACCTTCTCTATTATAGCTACCTCATTTGCTATAGTATCACTGTTCCTCGCTGTAGCTATCTCCTCTACTATAGCTACCCCTCTGTCACATCTTTCTCCTCTACTGCACATTTTTCCTCAGCTGTAGCATCATTTCTTCCTTCTTCTCCTCCATGCGGTCTCCACCAAATCATAAGGGCAGAAAACATAACTCCGCTGATCTAATTAATCTCCCAACTACCTTAAAGGATATCCTTTAACGCCATCCACATCATTCACGCACAGAGAAAACAAAGCGCATGCATGCATTGCCACTAATCTTTCTTTCTTTTTGTTCCGTCGCCATCTTCTTTTTGGTTATCAGATCCTCTTTTTCATTCTAAAATTATAAGCATAAAAATTATAATCATATTTATGTTATATAAAAAAAAATTAATATCAAAAATTAAAATCAAATAATCATAGATTAAAATTTAGATGTACGTAACTTTCTATTCACAAAAACCTTTGAATTCTTAGAATATATGTAATCTTTATTATGTATGTTATCATACGTAAAAGAAGGTACTATAAGTAATTAAAAGAGTCAGTCATATCATAATTAACCTTTTATTTAATAACCTATAATTATAAATTCAATTAAATTTATAATATTTATTACTCAAAAAAATAAAATTATATAATCTAATAAAAACATTAAATTATTTAAGAATTAGGAATTCTTAGGATTCATCTATTCTATAAATACCTTATATATTTCAAGATTTTGGTGACGAAAATATATTTTGATGATCTTAAAAGAGGTTATTAGTCTTGTCCCGTAGATACATACATCTACGTAGATACAGGTAATCTTTTGTATTATCTTATTGGTTTGTTCTTTTTTATCTTTGATTTCAGTGTGTTCTTCACCACAACATTTATTTGTACAGTCTTACTGGCCACGTTGCACGTTGAATGCCATAGAACTGCAACATTTCTTCGTCTCTCCGACTTCAACCAGCAATGGCCGCTTCTTGGGTTGCTCGTATACCCGAGAGCTCCGAGATGCAGGAAGGGCATGCTGCACGTGCGAGTCCTCAATCGAAGCAAAGCAGCTGGGTGGTCGACAAGACCCTATCGACGGCGTCGAACCTCGCGCAGCTCCTGCCGACTGCCACTGTGCTGGCCTTCCAATCCCTCTCCCCATCCTTCACCCGCCGAGGCGAGTGCTACGCCACCAACCGGGAACTCACCTGCGTTCTCATCGCCCTCAGCGCCGTCTCCTGCGCCTTCTTCTCGATCACCGACAGCCTCGTCGGCGCCGACAACAAGCTCTACTACGGGGTCGCCACGCTGCGGGGCCTCTACGTCTTCAACCGCAACGGGGCGAACGAGGAGGAGCGGAGGCGGGTGTTCGGCGACCTGGAGGAGTACCGGCTGCGGCCGCTGGACTGCGTGCATGCTGTCTTCGCCGTGCTGGTGTTCCTGACGTTAGCCTTCAGCGACGCCATGGTTCAGCACTGCTTGTTCCTGGACTCGGGAACGAACGCGAGGGAGCTCCTCGTGAATCTGCCGCTCGGCGCAGGGGTGGTGTCGACGCTGGTGTTCATGCTCTTCCCCACCTCCCGCAAGGGCATCGGATACACAAACGTGACACCCACGTCACGGTAAATTTGCTCTATGTTGTTATACAGTGGAATCCTTATTCTTGTATGCTTAATTGTGTTGTAATCGTAATATATATATATATATATATATATATATATATATATATATATATATATATATAGTGTTATTGTATGTTTAATTGTGCTTAATTGTGAAAAATATTTTGAAACAAATTCAAATAATGTCTAAATTAGAAAAAAAATCTGATAGAACATTTTTTTTTTTAGAATGATCATTATATTCCTATCGACCATTACCTTCCACCCAACCCCTGATCGCCTAGTGATGTCTTTGTTTAGTCGATTGTTCTCATTCACTCCCTAATAGTCGCTCATCACCCATGACGCAAGTGTAGTTGCGGATGGAGGCATTGGAGGCCTCATTATCATTATCGTTAGACTCTAATCGTTGCCTCCCCTTCTCTCCATTTTATCAAATTCATCGCTCACAACTCTCCGCATGAGGAAGGTGCAAGGGTTATTACTACTACCTTCATTGATCTTGCCTATCTTGCTTTTATGTGTCATGCCCACCGAGAGGGGAGGGGGGGAGGGCAATAGTATCTATAGAGACATCAATGACCTTCGCAAAATGACTGTGGGTGGACGACTCCCATGAGGGCATAGTGATGCTAGCAGTATAAGAAAAAGATAAAAGTGAAATCGATAGAGAGATGAATAAAATAATATTCTCACATTATTATAGGACATTTATAACAAATTTTGAAAATGACTAACGATGCCAACAGTGTTCATAGAGGCATCAATGACCCTCACACTAAGGCTATGGGTGATGATTCCGATACGAGCATAATAATGATGGTGGTGTAGGAAGAAGAAGGTGAAAGTGGATCCGATAAAGAGAAGAATAAAATAATATTCTCACATGATTATAGGACATTTATAATAAATTTTTAAAATGACGAACATTAAGGATGTCTCCGGTGACATCAATGGTCTCACACGAGGACCATGAGTGACGACTCCGATAAGAGAATAGTGATAATGATGGTACAATGATGACGATGATGTCGATAATAGAAGACGAAAATAGATCCGATATAGAGAAGAATAAAATAAGATTCTCACATTATTAGAGGACTTTTACAATAAATTCTCAAAATTAGAGAATCGACGCCAAATATTATACTGGTGGCATTGTGGACACGTGGAACTATAGCTGAGGAAGCTTCCTCTACTTTGGGGCCTCGCGGGCTTATGATTGCTTTAACAAATGAAGGTCCGTACATGAGTGTCACAATATTTTTTGACACCATAAAGTATCATAATTATCAAAATAAAAATACCTCTGTTTTTTGTTTTGTGTACACCATTCATTTTTTGTTTTGTGTACGCCATTCATAAATTATTTGTGCACGTGTTGCGAGAGGTCACACACCCCCCCCCCCCCCCACACACACATATATATATATATATATATATATATATATATATATATATATATATATATATATATATATATATATATATATATATAAAGGAACAGTTCCTGCCGCTATTGTGGTGGCTTGCGGAGGGCGACAGGCAGCGGAGCGTGGTGTTAGGTATCAGGGAAATCCTCTACTAGGGAAATCCTTTCTTTTAATATGTATAAATAGGGGGAGAATATGTTAAACAGCTTCTTCAATAATTCTTCTTATCTTCTATTCTTTCCAACATGATATTAGAGTAAGTGAGACAAGCGAAGCTCCACGACCATCGAAGTCTATCATTCATCACATCCCTTGTCTTTGCAGAGCAGAGAAGGGGAAACTCCTTCCCATCAGACTCGCTTCCCTATCGGACTCCCCTCTCCGTCCGCTATACGGTTGTTCGCTGTATGACGTGTGACGCCTTCGTTGCTACCCCAGTCGCTGTCGTGACCACACCCGGCATCGCCATCAGGTGCGGCCACAACAACGAGGGCCTGCCTTTGTTGTGGTGGCTTGTGGAGGGCGACGGGCAGCGGAGCGCGTTCATGCGGGCCGAGCAGAGGGACGGGAGGCTGATCTTGACCGAGGTGCGGATTCAGCGGCCGAAGCTCTTCCACGCGCGTCGGGAAGACGGACGACTCCGATTGCATCGGATCGAAGCGAATGGCCGGGACAAGGCTGCTGCCGCGGCGACTCAGGAAGGCGAGGCACTGGGGCGGCCAGCGGCAACCCTTTGTGGTGGAACCATCGATTTGTGACGACGGCGTCACGCAAACTTGATTCGGACATGGTCCATTTGAAATTAGCTCGGTCCGGTCCGGTACGGTCCGCTTTTTCCCCGTCAATGGCAAGTTTTGATTTTGTTGGAGGGAATCTTAGCATAAGTGATGAGGATAGTAATTATGATAAGACTCGGTTGACGTCAGATGACGCCTCACGCAACAGCACCTGGTCAATGCAGACCGGAATGCCGACCGAGGCGCATTAACATCTTGCCAAAGCTCAATTCTTCACGCCACGCCAACACAAAGTCAGACGCTACCATCCTGCCCCTGCAAGCGGGCAGCTCAGGAAGCAGTATGCTTCCCTATAAATACCCTCTCGTTCATTAGAAAGAGGGGGGGAGAGACAGACACAAAAATACTTCATCTGAAACCCCCTCCACATCTGCTAACTTGATCGTCGGAGGGGTCGGGCCGAGCGCCTTGGCCCGACCTTTGTGCAGGTGCAAAGCCGAAGGTCCCCTCCGGACGCGCAGGCGAGGAGTTCTTGCCCGGAGGAGACGACTACACCGTCCCAATCGGACACCGCACCCGACCGCCTCAGCGGGCTCGAGGAACGCCCCAGGGAGATCCCCGTCGTCTGGACCCGAACCGAGCCGCGTCGGCCCCGAGGCCACGACTCAAAGTTGTTTCCCACAACAGTTTGGCGCTAGAAAGAGGGCCCAGAATGTCGGGTGATCACCTGAGCGGCTCAAATGAGCCCACGGCTGAGAGGTCACACCCGACGGAAGCCTCGGGGGAACATCCCCCGTACGAAGACCATCATGACGAACACCCCGCCACGACCTCCGAACGATATTGGCGAATATTCAACGACCCGGGCTTGTCGTCGCCCGACGGTGCCCCAGCCGACTCAACGCCCGTGTCACCCGAGGCCTTTCAGGACCTCACCCGTCAAGTCCGAGCTCTGATGGAAATGGTGCAAACCATTATCCCGCTCGTTTCACATCCAGCGCACCCGCCCGCGATCGAACCACTGCGACAACGCAAGACGCCCGTTCGGGCCCACATGACACTATCGGATCCCCCCACTTCGCCTCGGGTCCGATCGGCCCCACTCGGGGATCCAGTGATGGCAAACCCGTGCGGCCGCCCAGAACCCGAGGCACTCTCTTCGGACTCCCTACGGGCTCAATTGCGCTTCGTCAGCCAGCGACTCGACGAGTTGCAGAAAGAGGTTCGCAGGTCCAAGGGAGAGCTCGGGGAGAACACACACCAAGGGTCTCCCTTCGCGCCCGAGATACGGGATCTGACAGTCCCCCCGGACTTCCAGCTCCCCTCTCTGGATGCTTACGATGGCTCCACCAACCCAGCGGACCACGTAGCCATTTTTCGCGCCCAGATGGCGCTATACGGAACCTCTGATGCCCTGATATGCAGAGCGTTTCCCACCACTCTGAGAGGGCCGGCCCACTCGTGGTATGACAACTTGAAGGCTGGAACGATTGCTTCCTTCGACCAGCTCGCCAAAGACTTCAAGCTCTACATCATAGCCTATGCACAGCCAAAGCCCTCCGCGGTACTGCTCCTCGGACTCAATCAAAGGGAGGATGAGCCCCTCTCACATTTTGTGGATCGCTTTGCCACGTAAATCCGGGGCTTGCCGGACACTCATCCCTCTCTGTTAGTGCAGGCGTTTATGATAGGCCTGCGACCTTTCAGATTCCTCTGGTCCCTCGCGGAGCGACCTCCCACTACGGTGCCAGAGATGCTCCAGCGGGCTAACCGGTACGTCGCAGCGGAGGGCTGGGCGGCCGTGAGGAGAAGGGACGACCTCCGACCGTGGGCTCCATGAGAGAGGCCAAGCACCCGCGGTGGCTACCCAATATAGTCCTCATGAAAAGAAATCTAGGTCTCTTCTGAGCGAAGGTTCAGTATCTACCTGACCCCCTCTCGGCTCGCGGTTGGCCCCGGCTTAAACCCTTCTGAATCTACACAGCTCGACCGTAGACTGCCCGAGTCCACCTCAGCGCGGCCTGCCCGCCTGAGTCACATCCTTCGGCCTTTGTCAGATCCCTCGGACACAGACAGCCCGAGTCCACCTCAGCGCGGCCTGCCCGCCTCAGTCACATCCTTCAGCCTTTGCCAGATCCCTCGGACACAGACTGCCCTAGTCCACCTCAGAGCGGCCTGCCCGCCTGAGTCGAGTCCCTCGACCTTTGCCAGATCCCTCGGACACAGACTGCCCGAGTCCACCTCAGCGTGGCCTGCCCACCTGAGTCGAGTCCCTCGGCCTTTGCCATATCCCTGGGTCGTAGACTGCCGAGCTCCCCTTAGGGCGACCTGTCGCCTGAGCCACACCCCTCGGCCATGTTGCCCGAGACCACTCCTGCGTGACCTGTCCGCCTGCGTCGTGCTCCTCGGTCGCGTGATGCTCGAGACCACACCTGCGCGGCCTGCCCCACTGCGTCGTGCTCCTCGGCTCCATGCTCCCTGGGACTCACCTGCGCGGTCAGCCTGCCTGCGTCGTTCTCCTCGGCTTCATGCTCCCCGAGACACACCTACACGGCCAGCCCGCTTGCGTTGTCCTCCTTGGCCCCATGCTCCCTGAGAACACACCTGCGCGGCCAGCCCGCTTGCGTCGTGCTCCTCGGCTCAATGTTCCCTGGGACTCACCTGCGCGGTCAGCCCGCCTGCGTCGTGCTCCTCGGCTTCATGCTCCCCGAGACACACCTGCGCGGCTAGCCCGCCTGCGTCGTGCTCCTCGGCTCCTCGGCCCCATGCGCCCCGAGGCACACCTGCGCGGCCAGCCCGCCTGCGTCGTGCTCCTCGGCTCCTCGGCCCCATGCTTCCCGAGACACACTTGCACAGCCAGCCCGCCTGCGTCGTCCTCCTCGGTTCTATGCTCCCCAAGGTCACACCATGCGTCGGCCTGCCCTACTAAGTGTGCTTGTCGGCCGCACACTACCTGGGTCACCGCTGGACACCCGACCCTTCTTAGTTGCTAAACTCCATGATTCCCACACCTCCGACAAGGCGCCCGGTTGGGATAGTTTCTCAAAGCCGAAGCCATGCCTCGGACCCCCCCCCCCCCCCCCCCTCCCCTTTTTACGGCATGACTTCCTTCGGGAGGGGGAATATGATGAGGATAGTAATTATGATAAAACTCGGCTGACGTCAGATGACGCCTCACGCAACAGCACCTGGTCAATGCAGACCGAAACGCCAACCGAGGCGCATTAACATCCTGCCAAAGCTTAATTCTTCACGCCACGCCAACACAAAGTAAGACGCTACCAGCTTGCCCCCTGCAAGTGGGCAGCTCAGGAAGTAGTATGCTTCCCTATAAATACCCTCTCATTCATCAGAAAGAGGGGGGGAGAGACAAGCACACAAAAATACTTCATCTGAAACCCCCTCCATATCTGCTAACTTGATCGTCGTTGGGGTCTGGCCGAGCGCCTCGGCCCGACCTTTGTGCAGGTGCGAAGCCGAAGGTCTCCTCCGGACGCGCAGACGAGGAGTTCCTGCCCGGAGGAGACGGCTACACCATCCCGATCGAACACTGTACCCGATCGCCTCAGCGAGCTCGAGGAACGCCCCAGGGAGATCCCCGTCGTCCGGACCCGAACCGAGCCGCGTCGGCCCCGAGGTCACGGCTCAAAGTTGTTTCCCACAACAATCACGGAGAAGAATAACTATTAAAAGAAAAGAAAAAATAAAGAAGGCATGATATAAATAATTTGGTAGTGGTAGCAATTGTGAGAAATCTATGTAAAATTGGATCATCCAAGCAGCAAATTAGTTTCTTTTCAGCATAAATTTCCAAGATGAATAACATCAAAACGCAGTAGAGAAAATACAACTCTAGCAGGCAAAGAACTCACCGGGCAATTATAGTCTTGATTATAACAAGATGGACATTAACGCAAACGAGGACAAGAGTGCATCGAGAGTTACGTATGGGAACCATTCGCTGACGTCTCTGATTCGAGTCCGGATGTGGGACTGCGGCGTCAGGTCGGTGGTCTTCTCGTCGAAGGAGGGCAAGAAGAATCTCCTTGGAACTGCGCGCGTGCAGATGGACTCGGCGTTGCTCAAGACCGCCGCGGTGAGATTCGCAGTCAATGTGTTTCCAGACCGCCTTGTTGGTTTACCATGCCCAGAACACGCGGCCGCGGCCGCGGCCTCGGCTACCGCCACTAACGCGGACTTCACAAAGCGCGGTTGCGGCCGGGACGGAGCGAAGCCGAAGACGAAGCCGATCTGAGTCAACGCCACCGTGTAAGCACAACAGCGACACTGCATGACGGCGGCTTCGACGCCGCCGCCAAGCCGATTTTAATTTTTTATTAAGGTTTAAAGAGTAATTTAACGGTTATTCCCTTCTCTTCCTTTCCGAAAGATGATTTTGCGGCTGATTTTAATTTTTATTAAGTTTTAAAGAGTAATTTAACTGTTATTCCCTTCTCTTCCTTTCCGAAAGATGATTTTAGCTGACGCCATGGCTTGTTGTCTTGAGCAGCACGATTTCAAGAGCGCGACGCGCGACGCGCGGCTGAGGTCGGTCGAGCGGCCCATTTATTATTACTTTTATTCCGTTTGGCCATCGCGCTCTCGCGTTCTTTATATATATGTGACCTCAGCTGAGTCTTGCCCGCCAGCTTGTTTCAGCTTCTTTCTTTCCGTGGCCATTAAGCTGAATCCTGGGAAAGCAGTAGCGAGGGTTGCGGTTCTTGCGATGTCTCCGAGTGCGGCGAGGGGAGAGCTGCGGGAGACGCGGTTCCGAGGTGTGAGGAAGCGGCGATGGGGGCGGTTCGCGGCGGAGATCCGCGACCCTGCCAAGAGGAGCCGCGTGTGGCTCGGCACATTCGACACCGCCGAGGAGGCGGCGCGCGCCTACGACGCCGCCGCCCTCCAGTTCCGCGGCACCAAGGCCAAGACCAACTTCGCCTACCCCGGCCCTCTCTACGCCCCTGTCGTCGCCGGATCCGTCCCCTCCAGCCCCAGCAACAGCAACGCCGAGTCCTCCACCCCCTCCCCGAAGGCCGGTGCCGTCACCGCTCTCCTGCCGCTCGATCTCGAGCTCGGCCATGCGTCCGCCAGGTTCTCCTTCCCTCACCGTCCGGCCTCCTCCGCGCGGGAGGCGTCGGTGAGCCACCACTGTCTCGCGTTGGGCCGAGCAGCGGCCTTGACCGGGATGAGTGTATGTGACCGTTTACAGAGTGCGTCGGATTCGGTCTCGCCGGCGGAGCCGACTATGAGGCTTCCCTTCGACGTCGATCTCAACCTGTCTCCTCCATCCGAGGTGGTCTGATCCAAACGCCCGGGGTTAGATCCGATACTGAGAGAATTAGATCCGAAAATTTACCTATATATACACACACACACAATATTTCTCGATGTAATTTTCCTTTTTCTTTTTGCACTGAGAAAGTGAATCAGACAAAGACATCCAACTCAGTGTTATATTTACTACTCATTTTACTTATGCCATCCCACTAAAAAGTTTAGCCACGTGTAATTGATGAATTGCCATGTCATTGAGGGTGATAATTACGATAAGACTTGCATGATGCCGGCTGACGCTCGACATCCATGTCGGGCTGACAACGCGTGGCTGACACGGGTCGTAACACCAATCGAGGCCCATTAACGACCGTTCAGGCTCGATTCCGCACGTCACGCGAATAGCGATGTCAGACGCCATCAGAAGGTACGATCCTACCCCTTGCGAGCAGGCACATCAGGTAACACCGAACTCCCCTATAAAGACCCTTGCATTCTAAACGGAAAAAGGGGAGGGGGGGGGTGACAATCATCGTATAACTTAATCATCAGAGACGTCGGGTCGAGCATCCCGACCCGACCTGCGTGCAGGGACGAAGGCGAGGCGCTTCTCTACGGGTGCGTTGGCAAGGAGCTCGTTCCTGAAGGAAATAGCGACCCGTCATCCGGATTCGAACTAAACCGCGTCGGCCCCGAGGCCACGTTTAAGAAGTTATTTACACCAACGTCATTATTACAGTTTTCTGTGAGCAATCGGATAAGATCGTAGTACCGTTCAATGCACGTGACTGGTACTGGTAAGTACAATCTCACCTTGTATGTGCTGCAGGTATTGGATCTACCGCCACGTGTCTCTTAGTATTCTTTCCTGCGTGCGTGTACCTTAGAATTGGCATCACATCGAACGAATGAGTTCGCGAATCGCATGCTGTCAAGGACGCAAGTCCGTTAATGAGAGCGAGCCACGTGTCTGTCGATTGCATCAGCAAGGGGGGGCAAATCTACGTCAGAGGTGCTTTGAGATCTGTGCGCACCGATCTAACTGCCAGGAAATATTTCGTCTTATCAATCAAAAAAATAAATAAATCAAACTCGAATATTTAAATGAATAAGATTGCTATTCCTAGTCATGATTGAGTCGTGTTACATAATGACTAAATGCCTCCGAGGTATATTCCAAAGTCACGCACGATTTGATGACCACTTGTTGTATGACTGACTACTTGTGATTCACATTGCCTAAATTCCTAATTGACTCGGTCACATGAATTGACAACTCATTAATTACGTCAGTCTGCTTTTTTCTTTCTTTCTCTCTCCCATTATTTGTTTTTGAGCCCTCACTCTACGTTTCTAATTTGATGACCCCAACGACTCTCTCGGCTTAATATATTGTGGATTAAATAATATAATAACTTAGTAAGAAGATTGTTGACAACATCGTATTATGATGTCATAAAATTATATTAAATCATAATTATAATATAGTGACGGGATCGAGCTCGGTGAAATAAAGTAATCCCGACCGTCCATCAGTGATAAGGTGTCTCAGCTGCGTCGCACGTGATCGATGCTACTATATGACAGAGCCCACTCCCGCCGCCGAGGTGCGTTGACGAGGAAACCCTAATCGAGCCCCGGGAGCAAATGGCGAAGTCGCTGCGGTCGAAGAGGAAGAAGAGGCTGCGCACGTTGAGGAGGGAGATCTCGGAGCCCTTCTACGAGAAGAAGGAGGCGGCCAAGCTCGCCGCTCAGGAGGCCGCGCTCGCCGCCCCCAAGCTCCCCGTCAAAGCCCCCGTTGCCTCTGATGAACCCGCGGCCGAGTTGGCCTCCTCCATGGGTGAGTTCCAATTTGGTCTTAACCCGCCTTCTGTGATCCTTGGTCTTCCGATCGGAACCAACTCTAGTTTGTTGCATTTCCTATTACACTCGCGCAAGATGCATGTTTTGCTCCCCCAGTTCCCTTCAGCATGTTGATCATAAATATATGCACCTGATGGATTATAGCTTCACTCGGAGGCGAATAGGAAACCCATTCGATGAATCCTTTTGAATGTTACTTCTTTGTGGTAAAAGTGAGCATTTGTGTCGTCATAAAGTGCTCTGTAAGAAACATAAAATTAGCGGTTTGTGGTGCTGAATTTTTTATATTAGAGTGAAGAAATTAGCTTTATCATATGCGTATGCAAAACTAATGCTTTTGTCTCACCTTTGGTGTCTTATTAGTCTTTTTTCCTTGGGTTATTGACTACATAATATGCATGAATTTAATTGGCGTCTTATTAGCCTTTTTTCCTTGGCTTATTGACTACATAATATGCATGAATTTAATTGGTGTCTTATTAGCCTATTTTCCTTGGGTTATTGATTACATAATATGCATGAATTTAATTGGTATCTTATTAGCTTATTTTCCTTTGGTTATGTAGTATTTTCTTTGGGTTATTAACTACATAATATGCATGAATTTAATTGGTTCGAGGGCAGTTGGATATTTTTATCAGATTGCTTGTAAAAAGCCAATTTGTGTGGACAATGCTGATCTCTTTCTAGATGCCGCTGTGCTAAAAACAACTCGATCTTTTAATTTAGCTACTGGCAGCTACACTATGATCATCTTCTTATATCTTGAAATTTTAAGTTGTCAGAATTCTGTACTAGAAGCTTTGTTGCAAGCAAAACATTGTATTGCAATTTCTTCAAGTACTTGAAGGTTTCTGATTTTGTTTTTTTTTCATTTAAAAGCGTAATTGCCGCGATGTTTTGGTGTCTCTGATATCCTCGAGGTTAGAATACAGAACTTGTGTGTGCTTGTGCCAAAAGCTTTGAGTTTGGCTGCATCAAAGTTATTGCCATGGTTTAATACCCTATGGAGTTGGAGACTTGCACTAAGGGTGTTTACAGTTGTGTTAAATATGTTGTTATACTAAATTGTCTCTCTCTCTGGTATCTTGTGGTAGTTTGCTTATGTCTATTCTACAGGGCTTTTACTTGTCATGTGTAATTGTTCTTGGACAGATGTTGAAATGGGTGACGGAGGAAGTTCTCATGATCAGTCCAAGTCACTTCTGAAGCCCATTGGTGGTATAGGGAAGAAAATGCTAAAGAAGAAACTAAAGCTAAAAGGCAAGAAACGTGGTAAAGGGAAAGGGAAGATCAGCAAACGCAAGATATAACTATGCTTTTAGTTGGCAATCTGGAGTTGGGTTGGGGTTTCAAACGTCTATTTCAATCCCCACTGCGTTGCTCTCTGGTTAGGCTTCTTTGGACGATGATAAGATGCTTTTACAGAATCATTTTTAATCGATTAAATCACTGTATGCTGCATATTTTTCTACACAGCATCTATAAGCCAAATTTTGTTTTGAGTGGATAATGACCTATGTAAATTGGACTTTCATTACCGAATAGTAGTTGTGGTGTTCTTGCGTTCTTTCTCAGATTTTAACATTCATCTATATATCGATATTCCTATAGTTATTGATATTTTTATAATTACGATAGTGAAATATTTAGGTTCATTTATTCTAATATTATTAATTTTATTAATAAAAATATAAAAATAAAAAATAAAAAAAATAATTTTAATATTTTAATTGGTGATGACGGATGATGTCGATAGTGATAAATGGAGATGTTGCTGGCCCTAGTGTTGAGAGATAGGGTCGTTTTGCTTTGATGTCGCAATTGCATCGACGCTTATATAGAATGATCCTCATCTCTCGCTCTTTTTATCCATAATACCATGGCCTCTAGCGATGTTGTCATCTGTCATTATTGACATCATTGTCATCAAAATTATTTTTTATTTTTTGTTTTCGTCGATAAAAATAATATTGTTAGGATAAATAAATTTAAATATTTTATTTTTATAATTATAAAGATGTTAATATAATTTTTTAAAATATAAGGATCAAAATGTTAAATATAATTAACATGTAATTAGTTTTTTTTTTTTAAGGTGACACATTGCATTTGGATCGAATTGAAGTGTCTTATGGTCACCAAATCGCACAAAGACGCAGAAGGCCAACCTTAAATGCATTTCTCACTCCTGGGCTGTGAGATTACACTCCTTATGATCTGTAAAGAACGAAAAATTACATAAATGGGACAATTAGCAGCCAAAATTTTGATTCCTTGCGATCGTACGAGGAATCCGATTTGATGGGCCAATGGAGTCGAATCAAGATTTCGAACCTATTGCCGGTCCAAATAGACCAAATCCGGTCGAACACCGCGCTGCGGGTCAAGTAATTTGCACCAACTATACTTCCCCAACGCTATCTCATCCTACGTGGCTGTCCCGCAAATCTGACCTCCGGGGCCCATATGTGGGTTTTAACGTATTATCCTAAGGGAGGTAATTCGCTGGCCTCACCCCTTCCGAAATGAGGCGAGCTTGGGCGGCAGGGCTGCCGCTTCGGTCAGCTATGGTTCGCCGCCTCACGCCCCAATCGCCCATCTCCACTTCGACCCTTCCCCCTCCGCTAAAACCCTCGGCCGCCCTCGCCGAAGACGAGATCGCCGAGATCCGCAGCCTCGTCCCCCGCCTCTGTGACGCCGGCCGCCACGACGCCGCCGTCCGGCTCCTCACCACCGCCCTCCTCACCGACACCCCGATCGACGTCCTCCCGATCGCCGTCCTCGCCGAACGCGTTTCCTCGCTACCGGATATGGTCGCCGCCATGTCCTTCCTCACCGCCCTCCGCTGCCACCCCCGCTGCCACTCCCCTCTCCCCTTCTGCTCCGCCCTTCTCTCGTCCTATTTCCGCGGCCGCCGCTTTAAAGAGGCCTCCAAGGTCCTGTCTTGGCTTCTCCGGCCGGATTCCCCCTGCCGGCCGGACGCCGCGGTCTACGGGATCGCGGTGGAAGGCTTTTGCAAGCTCCGGAGGATGCTCGCGGCGCTGCGGGCGATGAAGGAGATGGTGGCGGACGGGATTTCGCCTGGAAGCGAGCTGCGGGTGTCAGTTTTCATGGGATTGCTGCGGGAGGCTCGGATCGATGAGGCCCGGGAGTTGGATGCCGCACTGAAGGCTGTCGAGGAGGGTGGTGAAGGATTCGATAGTGCTTTGGAGTTGCTTGACAGGATCATCAGAGAGTGGGAGGAGTGATCGACTGTAAGCCTCTGCTGCGTTCTCTTTCTCTGCCATTACTTTGAATCATCAACAGCCTTTTAGATCATGCTTTGAATCAAATATTCTGATTTCAATTCTAGTTCTTGAATTATTGAGAAAATTCAATTCCATGTTTAGTGCTCTGAAATCATATGATTTAGAAGCTTTATAGAGACAAGAGTTTCTTTTTACTGGCCATATTACTGCAATTGCTTAATATCATATGTTGTGGAAAAAAGAACTAGAAAATACAAGTATTTTCTATCTATTTTTTGTTTTGTTCTGTTGTTGAAGTCGTGTTATCTGCGATATTGTTAAGATCGAATAGCTTTCAAGACTCTTGATTTAAGACAATATGTTGAGCTCATGTCATAAAATTAAGATATGAATGCCTTGGTGAATGGCTTGCTGGATCTTTGTTGGTCTCTATTTCATTTATAAGGTGATTGAAACCAATCATATCAATGTTTGTATGCCAGTAAGATGATAAAAAATTAGGAAATGTGGTTGCATGGTTTATGTAAACTTCATTTCTTCTAATACACTTGTTGATGTAGTTGGATACTCCCATATGATTTGATGGAGATTGAATATTCAGGATATGGGAAAAAGAGGAGCAGAGAAAAGTAGAATAAAAATGACAAAAGTTAAGCATAAACTACATCAAGCGGAACAGCGATCATGACTACCAACATTAAAGATTCATCTATTTCTCTCTAAGCAATTTCCAGAGGGGAGGATGGATAGAAATTGTTGACTATAGCCACCACTAATGATGAAGAATTAGTTTAGGTTTCATCTAACACTAGCAAAACTCTTCCTGTTATCCGATAGCCGAACTCCAAACTAAGCGTAAAGGCTTAAAACAAAATCTTAGGGTTTGTGGCTTACGCTTTGTAGACTGATCACCAATAGACTGGTTTGGCCCATTGAAAGATGGTTTTCTCAAGCTGTAGCCAAGTTATCATAACTCCTACAGTAACAAATGGAGAGGAGGAAAATAATGTGTGATATGAGCTCTGGCCTTGCTCCTACCGACCTTTCAACACATTCAATTCAACCCACTACCTAAGAGAGTTTATAAGAGAAGAATACAAGAAGGCTCTCATTTTCTTTGAATGCCATGCTACAAATCTGGAGAAGGACATTGCTGCTGGGAGATGAGAGGGTGATCTGATGACATACATATTTCAAAATCTTTTTCTTTCCTTGTAATTGTTCACTAGCTAAAGTATATATATATATCTGTCTCTCTTTTATCTTTCCTTTTGGAATGGCACAATGGTTGTGCTAGGAATAACAGCATGCAATATGTTGTTTTTACGGCTGACTGACACCCCCAGTACCACCAAATTCCAATCCTTGTCGGACACCCTTCATAACATTTCCTCATCGTAAGAAGATTGTTGATGACTACTAGATAAAAGGTTGAATTAAAGGGAAGTAGGAAGGAAGCCACCATGAACTTTTCATCCTCATTTAAGCTTACCACCTTTAGAACTGGAATTGTAGTTCTCTACTCCTTTTCACAAGCTCATTGTAATCATGGTTGTTCTGAAGCATCCGAGAAATCATATCTTAAGAAAAGAATCTTGAAACTGATCTTGATCCATGTAACTTTGCAGATTTAATTATAATAATGAATCTAACTCTTTCTTACCTTCTTAAATTTTCAGATGCTATATATGTTCCAGATCCACTCATGTTGATCTCCAACTCTCTGCTTACTGATAGAAGGCTCATTCAGAATGCTGAATGCCTCCTGGTGATGACAACAGGAACTCAAAGGCTCTTTCTAAAGGTGATGGATAATTAATCTTGCCGTGGTTTAACTTAGCCTGCGAGAAAATGGTGAAGGATACATTACACAGTGTGGGATTTGAATTATGAGTAGGTTATTTTCCTTGGAATACAATTAGGAAGGCTAAACATTTGAATCCTATAGTCTAATATGACCGACCTTTGGAGGTTTGGGCGGGAAAAACATGTTTCGCAAAGAAAAAAAAACACTTTGTAGTTGTGTTTTTGTTTTTTTAAATATTCTTTTGTGAGCAATATTGTTCATGATGACGTTGTCTCGCATCTGTATAGCCACCATCGCTTGTTAACAGAAACAGAAACAGAAATCAAGAATGTTTTCGATCGGGACTTATTTAAGGCGATGTCGGCGAAGACTCCTCCAAGAACGATGGATGGGTCTCCGGCCCGCCCGCGTCGCCTGCCCTTCTTTTGTCGTCTCTCCACCTCCTCCGCTGGAAGCGCCGTCGCCGCCATCGGTCCGTTCCTGTGGAGCCACGCGGTAGTGTCGTCATCGGCGTCGAGGAGGAGATCCGCTTGTACCCTTCCCCCTTGGCCACCTTCCGTTTCCCTCCCGATTACCGTCTTGGCCCCGTCGAGGTGGGGACCCTCAAGATTTGGGGTACGGAGTTCTCGTCGTCGAAGACGATGGCGGGAGCCCGCATGAGATCCCCATCGCGACGGGGCGCGGGGACGCGCTTTAGGCGTGAGGCTCCTCTTAGTTGACGAGAACTCCGGATGCGTTCCTACTGTAAACGAGATTTATAATCTTGAAGGCCCATCGTCCTCGCCCGGGAAAGGGCGATGGCGGGAGTTCCTACTGTAAACAAGATTTCTAATCTTGATGGTCCACCGCCCTCTAACCGGGAAGGGCGATGGCGAGGGGCTCGTCTTGTTCCTGTCGTGAACCCTGATCTTGAAGGTGTTCGGTGAAAGGGCGATGGCGGTAGGACCTGATCCACCGCCGTCACCGGATCCGGAGAGGTCTTCAAGAGAACTCAACTGGGTGAAGTGGTTCAGGGGTTAGGGTGGATTTGGAGTTCTCGGGCATTTGGTTTGCCATGGGGATTTGCTGGCTCGACTTCTATGAGGTTCTTGGAAGAACAAGATACCACATCTTGCTATTGCGGAGCCCATACTACTCGTATGACTGATTCAGGTCAGATCCTACATTCACCTAATCTCGTGTTTTTGTCAGTTGATGTATATGAATTTCTGCAGTAGTTTGTTTATTTTTCTTCCGATCATTTTCACTATATAGTCATGTTTCGGCCTCGGTTTCTTCTTGATGGAACACTCAGTTCTCTAAGAACCATCTCACCCTGCTGCTGGTTTCTCTTTCGTGACGGAATACCTAATTCTAGAACGCCTATCCTATCCTGCTGTTTCTTTTTCTTGAGGGAATACCCAATTCAAATTGCATATGAATTGGGTGTACTTTCTCTGTGATTTGGTGATTGCAAATTGCATATGGCAAGAGCAAAAAAGAGCTAATCCTGTCCCTATAGTTAGAATCTTTCGATCAAACCATTCAACATTCATCGAGAGATTCTCCATTATTATTATTATTATTATTATTATTATTATTATTATTATTTATGGTTTACAACTTATTGATGTTCGGTAAGACGAAACCCATACCGTAAGACTTTGAAACATGAATCTCTATCATTTTTTGTGGCACCTGACTGTTTGGTTTAATGAGGAAAGATAATTTGAGCCCTTAGTTATGCTTTTTATGCTATGTTTTTTTGTTATCAGATTAGAAAAGCACAATTTATACCTTGATGCTTTTGTCTTTGGCTTTGAAGTACAAGTTTCTATGTTTTTGTCTGATTTGAGTGTGTTCGATATCCTCACATAAAAGTTAGCAGATGACTTTTGTCTCATTTTTCTTTCTTTAGTACTGCATTATTTCTTGTCTTTAGTGCAACATCGTTATTGATTATATCCACTGAAGAGGTTGCGGTGTGCTGTCCAATGGTAACAGTTCTGCTGGGAAAATGGAAGGGTATATAACGCATATGCTTGATACTTCGAATAAATAACTTTTCACATAGTGTACATGCTGTCATGCACACAAGTATAAAAAAAATGTCCTATTCTTTGCATAGCCTTCTTGTTTTATTGCGCCATTCATATGCATGACAAGGAATAGCCTGCCTGATACAACAAAAGTCAATTTTCTCTTAATCAGGGATAGGGGGTGCATCAAACATCAACTCTTGGAAAAATAGCATGATTCTTTGACTTAGAATAAATAGTGGACCATGTTCTTAAGCATACAAATAATCTACAACAATATTGTATGCATATTTATATAGGAAGATACATGTATATACATTTCTGTATACATGCATATATATATATATATATATATATATATATATATATATATATATATATATATATATATATGTATATATAGCGCGTTGGTTATTTGCCATGGGTGTTGGCGCTCAATGGACGCGCACTGCTTACGGATAGATGGAGAAGCAGGTTAGAGGAAGCCACAACAATGCTGAAAGGGTGGATCGATATGGAAGCATGCGGTCGAAGCATTGCAGTCTACATATAGAAGTGAAACGACAAGGAGAGAAGAGATGGTGGTTGGCCTTCTCATGCGGGGGGAATGTCAACCTCCTCCTGCGCGGGGTCACAAAAGAAGCAGCCCATGCAATGGACTCTCCAGTAGCCTTTCCCGGTACAATCATTAAAGCAGTTGTCATGTAGGTTGCAGTCGACTGCATAACCGGAGGATGCAACCACCAAGAGGAGCAGGCACAGCGCTAGCACCACCATGTTCCGGGACACCGTCGCCATATTCGACCGATCTCTACCTTCCTTGTTCCCGCCTCTTCTCCCTCTCCCTTTATATACGTCTCTTTTTCTCCTTCCACACTATTGCGCTGTCTAGCTATTCTGGGCGTTCTCCATTTCGGGACTGCTCGTTAGTTGGAATCTGACTATATATATATACATATATATATACTTTTCTCTCTTTCTCTCTCCACACTATTGACTTTTGGTTAATATGTACACATATGTATACGTATACATATATGTATACACATATAAAATTTTGCAAAAAAAAAGTGGGCACAGTTAACTTTTGGTTTTGGTTTGTATCCACCAATTCCGGCATTGTTGGAAAAAAAATGTTCTATAATAGCAGAAATCAAATCAAGATAATCTGTTGTAACCATGTCTAGGCATTTAGCGTTTGATGAGAAATTATTACACAGCGGTGGAGAGGGAAGCGAGGGGAAGGGGGAAGGACGGTTGGGTAGTAAGGAGAGAGGGGGAGTGATGCAGGGAGCCGATGTCCACGTCGCTCTTATGGCGTAGGAGATTTAACAACATTCCATGGACCATGTAGTTCGAGTCAGAAATACAAAAACGACTAGCTGAAAACGACCGTCGAAATAACTCAGAAACGACAAATTGGTCTCTTATTCTGATTTCTCCTAACACTTCGAGCAGACCATCATTTCAAATATGCCTAAGTATGTCAACCCAAAAAAAGAAAAAAGAAAGTCAGCAATGTGAAATTATTGACAAAAACCAGACTTCTAGGACTTGCAAATCTTGGAACTGATAACTTACCTCCAGAGCCGACTGGGGTGGTCAATTATTAGCTCTACCAGTATTTCTAAGTCCCCTTCAAGTTACCCAAGCACACATATTTAATCTACAAAGACACGGGGGGCGTACATATCTCAATGCAGGAGAAAATATTATAAATACGAGATTTTTTTTTTTTTTGTTCGACTTACTTCCAAGTATTCATCCATCCCATATTTTGAACCTTCTCTTCCGAGACCAGACTGCTTAAATCCTCCAAACGGTGCAACCTTTACCGTGGAACAAAAAACAGATCAAAAATTAAATTAAACAAAATAACAAAAAAAAAAAAAAAGAAACGAAGAAACATTTGTGAAGCAGAAGCATTACCTCGGTGGATATTAGTCCTTCGTTAACTCCCACAAGTCCATACTCGAGAGCTTCAGATACACGCCAAGAACGAGGCATGCTGGTAGTAAATATGTAAGCAGCTAAACCTGTATAGGTAATGATTCCACCAAAAGCCAAAATAAATAAACAAGGGTTGTGTATTGATTGCATGTAGCACATAATTTCTACTCTTACCTTTCAAGTGTGAAATTCTTAACCAAGAAAACAAGTAATGAAAATCAGCAACCTGGGAAAGAACTACAAAGTAAATAATAGCAAATAACCTGCATTTGTGTCATTAGCCATCTGAATAGCTTCTTCTTCAGTTTTAAAACGCATAAGTGGTGCAACTGGGCCGAACACTTCTTGCCTGTGCACGTTTTTAAAAAGTTCACACATTAATGCTACTTATATCACTCGTGAGAACGAGCTTAATGACTCAAATAACCACCAAAATGACAAGTTAAAAAAGCCTTTCTGACTGTGAGCTTTCCAAGTTCAATTGCCATAAAACAGTCACCAATGTGAGTTAAAGAATAGATCGTACCGAGATATTAGCATCTCCTTATTGACATTGCCAAGAACAGTAGGCTCATAAAATGTCATGCCTAGGCTGTGCCTCTTTCCTCCAGTCACTACATCTGCTCCCTGTACAAAGATTACAGTTATGGATATCAGTGATATAGTAAAGCCAGTTTTGTGCCAATACTCAAACCTAAGTGATACTGGAGCCAATCCAGTTTCGATACCACAGATGAACCAAATATTTCTGACCTAAAAGATATCTCTTTACAATTGAAAAGACTTACCATATAAGTGAATGTATATAATAAGAATCAAATCTTACAACTAAATGTGCGCAATAGGTGAGCATTATAATATCAATAACATATAAAAGCATCCAAAATGTTTATCTAATTGGAATAGGCAGTAAATCATATATAGCCTCCTAGACAAAGTATGAAATTCCTGATTGTCTCATAGTGTGCTGCTGTGCTGCATCCACATCATTAATAGAGTGAACTTTTAAGTACAAAGCACAAAACATCATGAAATGTTACAATATGCTGGTGTTATTAATTAGAAATACATGACTATCCACACTCTTGACCAAAATTACCTTTGCAGTAGCGTCTTGGACCATTGTTTCGACCTACAAAATGAAAGGTCCATGAAAACCAGAATCTCATCACAACTAAATTTTACACAAATCAGCAACAAAGAATAACTTTACCGCAGAGATAACCTTACAACAAACTACCTAGATACTAATTTCTAGGAAAAGAAAATTAACCACCTTTTCTAAAGCAGCTTCATTAATCAACGGACCCTGTGAAAGAAACACAACTTTCAAGATCGTGTTTTAAGATAACCATAGAGATATAAACAAAATACTCAAAATTCCTTAAAAAATAAAAATCATAAAACTGATATTATGACAGTAACATTGCTATCATAATATCAAGTATCAATAAAATATAGTTTCCCAATGAATATAAATTAACACTCTACTATGCCAATCAACGGATCAATTCAAGTGAAAAGGATGAAAAAGCAGAAGCTAATACCTGAACAGTACCTTCTATAAGGCCATTGCCAACTTGCAAAGCCTGAACCGCCTTTGCAAAAGCATTAGCAAATTTTTCATAAATACCTGCACAGAATGGAATTATAAACTTGTGAGAGGATAAGTATGAGGCACATAAAAGAGATGACAAAGTTTCGACTATATAAATGCAGTCATCCACCACTCAACAAACTTCAAGTGCAACAAGGAGAAGAAAAAACATAAAGGTTTGTAGTAAAACCAATGAGGATGATTAAACAAAACAAAGCAATTTTTATAAAACAAGGATTACAAAGTATATGGCATCTGCAAGGGTTGACAGTTGACACCTTCTCAATGCTAGTAGAATAGCAGCTTACTCAATATGATCTGGCTTGCATCTGGATACCCACAAAAGCCTTTTAATCTAAGATTGACTTTTAGAAAAACTTTGGTTTTTGTTCACACAATACTCATAAGAAAGACTGTCGATTTGCAGATTGTTTGGTAAGTTATCTTCTATAATTTTCCATTACAACAATAAGTCTCTTGACACTAACCAGTCAACAAATACATTAGGTTCTTTTATAACTCAGAAGATTTAAACCCAAGGATCCACAAAATGTAAAATTAATCTACCAAATGATATTCAACATTTTCATAGCGTTGACTCTGACTTCTATATGTTAGATTCAAAAGAACCTCCAAGTGCAGAGACAACCCACCAAACAGCATGTAGAAATTGTTAATTAACCTAGAATGATCCAAAAAGGATATCATCAATTCAACATATTTTATTGCACCAAAATATCATCAATTACCTCTGCAGATAGATTCTTTTTTATATTTTGCTCTGGATCTTGAAGTGTCCATTTCCTTTACTATTTTTGGATACAACAGACTATTTAAATAAATTTTGTGAAAACTTGACGCTTATGCATATTTATTACAAGATATTTATAATTACAGCTGCAACTAAGTCCAAATGCATAGTTGCAAATAAAGTCAATGGAATCCGTACCTTCTTGCACAAGTATTCTGTTTGCACAAACACATGTTTGCCCACTGTTCCGAAACTTTGCTGCAAGCTGCAAATGGAAATGATAACATCAGAAATAATTCCAAAATCAGCTTGAATCTGTTATGCAAAGTTTTCTGTATATTAAGATTATCCATCAATTGCTATCCACTGTAAACAGTAAAATGATATCATTGGACAACTATTTTTGGATAAAGCTACAAGCTTTGATGCACACTTAATCTATATTAGTAACAGTTGAAGATTCAGTCAAACATGCAAGTTTGCGCCAAAAGTATTTCAACCGTTAAACAAATAGGATATTTAAAATGAAAATCCATCAGCTATTTAAGAAAGGCATAAGATCACCTCCTACTGATAGAAAAACCCAAAACAAAACCCTCTTTGTTTGAGAAAAAATTATGTGCACACCTGTTTGATCCACTCATGTTCTAATGGAATTTATAATATGGATTCAGCTATCCTCAATATCAGTTTCTGACAGCACCATCAAGCATGTAGAGATGCTTGTCATTTCTCTTGATAATTCAACATTTGCACTAACTAAAAACTAAAAGGCAATTTCTTTGCTTTTGGGAAAAAGCTTAAACAATTAGCCTGCTACCATTTCTTCAGGATTTGAAGGTATATCGTAGTGTATGAATAAGAACACAACAACATTAAATCGTAAGGCTCCAATTCGGACTTGAAGTTTATAATGTTAAAAACATTGTGAAAGACAACATGTCTACACTAAGTACCAAAAAACAGATACTGCATCGTGAAGCAAAGATTTTGTAAGAGTCTATCAAAACGACAAAGAGGGCTACTTAAACAACAAGGTTCACAGATCAGGAATCAGCTTTTGAGTCATAAGGAATCTAGGTGAGGAAATGTTAGGCATAAGACCTGCCCAAAATGGATGACTGGTTTTGATTGGACACAAG
Source organism: Musa acuminata AAA Group (assembly GCF_036884655.1). Taxonomy (NCBI): domain Eukaryota; kingdom Viridiplantae; phylum Streptophyta; class Magnoliopsida; order Zingiberales; family Musaceae; genus Musa; species Musa acuminata. Next base: position 43,381,261 of record NC_088353.1, on the reverse strand, counting down.
AAAATTTATCCTAGCCTACGCTAGTAAACAACTGGATTTAGGAAGCAGTCTTGAATCAGTTAGCATCTCGTCGCAAATGCTATCTTATATTACAGTTCAAAGAGAAAAACAGGGATATCCCAAGTAGTAGTAGTTTTATAAACTCAACAAGTTGGAAAAATTAAGCTAGTTTTCAGCATGTGTAAAACAGCTAAGAGGACAATCTAATCTTTATATGGATTTATCAATTACCTCTATTCAATGAAGAGATTAACATAACATCAAGAGGGGAATACTTTCTGTGAGGATCATGATGCAGTCAGATAGAATTCAGTTTGTGATTATGTGAGAAGGAAAACCACCAATGCATATATGAGTAAATGGATAAAGAGATCAGAAATATATAGGCAATAGCAAGATTGGCTTACACTGCCCTTTACTGCCACATCCAGATCTGCATCATCAAACACAATGCAAGGTGCATTTCCACCAAGTTCCAAGGATATCTGAAAAAAGATTAATATTTCATATGAAACTCGAACAACCATGAAGATTTTCTAGTTCCAAATCAAGAAAAAATAAAGAAAAATCAAACTATTTATTTGAACTACTTTAGTTAAAATGGGGATATAATGGCTTTAGCCAAGATAAGATAATATAAAGCATCCAACTCTTGATATATTTAATATACCCTTTCTACTCATATATTCTATACATTTGTATAATCATGAGATTAACTTGTGTGTGCATAACTTCTCACCAAGAAATTTTTTGAGGGCATACCTTCTTAACAGTACTCGCTGACCCTGCCATTAACTTTTTACCAACAGCTGTTGATCCAGTGAATGTTATCTTCCTTACCTATAAAAAAGTAAAATTTATTATAACATCATCTGTTTCTGGAAAAATTAAAGGTAAATATAAAGCAATAAGTAAGAACCTGTGTGCTTTCTAGCAGAGTATCGCCAATATCAGACGCATTGCCCATCACAACGTTCAGTGCACCCTGAATAATGGGAAAAGGTAAGAACAATATTAGCATGGTATAAGTGTGACATTTACAAATTGACAAAAAACAGAAGATGCTAAAACTGCATATGTATTGTTTCTGTTAGAAAGAATAATGTTGAAGCATGCTCATGAACAGAAAAGGCTAAATTGGAGAAGCAGCTGAATCAAATTTGTCAAAAAAGACCATCTTCCACACAAGTGAACAAAAAACTTCTATTCACTGCACAGATAAAAAAATTGCTTTTCAATGTTCAGAGCTACTGAGCATGCTTAATGGAGACACCAAACAAGAAACAGAATGCAAGTAAAGAATTAGAAAGTTCATGAGAAGGTCATCAATTTAGACTTACAAGTAGGGTATTATGAGCTATAGGAGCAATAAAACCCTTATGTGCTAATTGTAACTGAATGGAGAATAACCCTATTAAGAAAAAAGTAGCATATTCTTCAGTACATTGTATAACTGATCAACATCAGACCTAAATAATACTCCATCTCAGTTGAGACATGATTCATAATGGCCATGAAGCAGATTCAACAGTGTTTGGGTCTCTCATTGACATACTACAAGGCCACATTTTGTTGCATGGACAAAAATAACTTCAATAGCTTACTTTCTGCTATGGAGTTCCAGAACAACTGAATTAACTAAGCATGCTTTGCCATCCGTTAGTTTATTTCCCAACACGATATACTCTTCTGAAGTACTTAAAAATACTTAAAAAATTAGAAATATCCAAATGTCAGAGTAGAGAAAAGAATAAACAAGTAAGATATAGGGAAAACAAGGTCATGAACTATTATCCCACAACCAGAAGAAGCAGACAAAAAGAAGAAACAGAATGCTGTATTTCCATGTAGTTACTCATATTTTGCATATTTTCCATAAGGATACAGCTAATCATGTGATGCAACAGGACTCATGAAACAGATTGCAAAAGATATCTTGGAGCTCAGGTAGACGTATTCAGACACAAAAGTCCAAAAGCAGCACATTTTGTGAATGGAGACACCTGCCCATCTGCGTAGAGAGACATGAAAATGCACGATTGCATTGCCTTATATGCATACATAAAAGGAATATGTATCAATTAAGCATTTATATCCTGCCTAGTTTTAAGTATTGGCACATAGATACAGAGAATTATTGTTTCCAATGTGTAGATGTATGCCAGTGTTGGTAGTCACAGTTTTCTTTTGGTGCTCATCACATGTTTGTTTACTCGAAATGGAAGCCTGCTACAAGGATCCATCAAAGGTATCAACTAAACAACAGCTTTAAAATCAGCACTCGAAACCTTTGCATCAAATAGCTGGGAAAATGACAATACCTCTAATGGCCCTGGTGCCATCATGCTCTTCCAAAACTTATTTGGCTAAGTTTCGGAACATTGCTTGGCTGAATCTAGAAAACTAATATACATGATTACAAATGAAGATAATACATTCATCTTTTACGTCATGAACTGCTTGCAATAATTCAGATGCTTCTTTAACAAACCCACTTAAGATAACCCTGAAAACCACTACCTTCCCAGTGCATCCTCTTGTTTCCCCCAAAACAACTCTACCAATGTGATCTCATTTAATACTTGGTGTTACAAACATCATTCACTTCAGCCCAAATCTCAAGTTTCAAGTTTTGAGTCACACCCCCTAGATCCTCAACTTCTAAAACAAATTAACAAGAAAAAAAGCAACTTCTGAGAATAATAGAAGAATTGCAAAAGAAAGAATAAATAGAAGAAAAGAAATAAAAAGGAGAAACTTACTGGTGGTATGCCAGCTTGAAGAGCAAGCTCAGCTGCAGCTAGTGCAGTCAAAGGTGTATACTCTGATGGCTTGACAACAACCGTGCAACCACAAGCCAATGCTGGCCCAACCTGACACATCACAAAGCAGGAAGTTCTTTTTTTTTCTGATGCAAGTCAGATGCAAGAATTGCATGCTTTTTATAGGCTGGTATAATAAATTCACCATGTCATGATGTCAATCTATTAGCTAACATTTACCTTCCGGGTAATCATGGCTAAAGGAAAGTTCCAGGGTGTAATTGCTCCAACTACTCCAACAGGCTGCAAGAGACATTAAACATCAAATACCATGGTTTCCTAAAAGAAAGATATTTATCTTTATGAAGCTAATATTTATAGCATTGTAGAGGCAAACTGCAAATGAACAATCACATGTACTTACAAAAGGGAATAGTTTGTATCATGGTCTAAAATACTGATTTGACCAATATGTACCAACTAGTATTTCAACAGTCCAACCATGCACTGGCATAAGAACACATGGCAATGTGTTGCTTAGTAACCATTCAATTAATTATTTTTTTTAGTGGTACCATGCACCAGACAGTATATATCGGTACATCATCCAATAACTTGGTACCTTACTAGTCTGACCCCTTCTAAACCTGGTATCAGATTGATATTCAAAACCATTATTCAGATTTATATGACATTTTGCCAGTATCATCGTGAAGATGTTCTCATAAGCAACTTTTAAAGACAATAGGATAACATAAGAAACAAACATATGCCACTGGTAGAGCAGTTATTAGTTTCTGTTGATATTGTTCAACACTCCATTGGAAGGAAGATGTGTAATCAACGTAGCAAGCAAACTTACCTTGAAAAATGCCCTAGATAAAAGTGATATATAGAATCAGGAAACTGGTGAATGTTATGTGGCAGTATTACTAGTCTTTATATAGAATGAAAGTCACTCATCGGCATTTTCTTGTTTGAAAAAACCCATTCAGTCATACTAGTCTATACCACTGTTGTTAGCAGCCATTGTGCTTGGATGCATACCCCAAATTTTTCACTACTCCCCAATCATAAATATTTCACATGCACTTACTAAAGATATAGATCTAATAAATAAATTATCCTAATATAATATTTTTAAGCAACTCTAAAGAATGCTTATGGCTTTGTTGTGTTAGGTCAATGTCAGTCCTAATCCCGGATGAAAAAGGTGAAGGGTTGCATTAGGTCACTGACAACCAGCATAAAACTATCCGGATCTCCTAAATATGGATCTTAAGTTCGGACTTACTGTTTTGTTGTTATTGTCGTCATCTAAAGCATGCTACCCTTATTTCTCCACCTTTGCCAAATATGACTATTACTCTAAAATCCCAAAGACCTTACTATTTTATTGTCAAAATTTTACATTTTCAATTTAGCAAAACAGCTTTTAAATAATTATCATGGTGAAGTACCCAAGATATTTGCTTTCTAACAACTTACAGCCTATAACATGTAACAACCATCTAATAAGAATGACACATAGAAAAGTCTTTATACGTTTTATGAAAAAAATGCAGATTTTGTGTCTTGTTCTACTAAACAGAATTTGAATAAGAGCTACTGAAATCGATCATTTTAATATTTAGTATCCACAAGTTACTGTGTCATTGATGTAACAAGATGTCCATGCCCAATGACATGGAGAACATGACAGCAAGCACGAAGCCTATGCTCACATAGTACTTTGCTGGAAAAGACTATTGCATTCTGCTTTGATGACCATCAAATACCATCTAACATGGCTTAGTGAGACTAACAAATGCATTCCTTGAATGTTTCAATATGCAATATACCATAATATGCAGTACACAATATGATAAAATCCAACTATGAATAGAGAATCATATTAAATTTTGGTGATCATGCCAATGAAATCATCTCAAGTCACACTCAAAAGTTTGGTTAATGTTGCTCAATGATAAATGAGCTTTCAGATGACAGATTCTTTTGGTTATTATACTATATGTTAGCAGCAGGTTCGGGTGTGGCAGCCACAGCCTTAACCTTCACAAGATGCATAAGTAAGCTTATAAAACATTATAATATTTAGATTCTACAGACTACATACCGGAGGCAACAAGTTTCTAAGAGATTCCAGAGGGCTAGAGCCAAAAAATAATAATCTGTACATGAAAGGAGACAGCTGCTAGAATGTCTTTAAAGTGAGCATTGTGAAACCTTAATGAAGATCTTGACATGCCCATATGCTCATGGATACTCGGAGATTAAAAAAAAAATGGTAAATACTAAAAACAACTGAAATAATCAAAATATTGGAGACAACAACAAAGTTATAGAATTATATATGTATGGCTACTAGAAGCTGATTTGTTATGTTTTTGAGCAGCAAGGTTCAGGAACAGCTAATATGAAACCAAAAAAATCAAATATGGTAATCAAGTAGTTGCCTGCTTTAAAACAAACAACCGACGATCATCAATTGTGGGAGCAATTATGTCACCATATATGCGTTTAGCTTCCTCAGCAAAAAACTCAATAAATGCAGCCCCATAAGAAACCTGCAAAGAAGTTCATAAGCACAATTAATTTTTATCTTGAATAGGAAACAATATATGACAAAAGCTATTTTAAGTACAACTTCAAACAGAAGTCATTTTGATACCTCACCCAGTGACTCCTTTAGAGGCTTTCCTTGTTCCAATGTTATAAGTAATGCAAGATCCTCTTTATGGGAAATAATTAAATCATACCTTCAGAAATATTTAAGGTGAAAGAGTTACAGTAAAGTAAATAAGGCTGAAAAACAAGAAATTCGATTTAGTATATTCAATTGAAGCACCTAATGTTCAAAAGAAAATGCTAAAACAGAAACAATGACTTACAAATAAAATTCATTCTGAATGTATAACTCAAAAAGAGATGAAAACTTTCCCAATAACTCTCACATTCAGCAGCAAAAATCACAGATAGAACTACCACATTATCCTTACGGTGAGTGGCTCACATTTGTAGAAGCAACACCCTTTAATTTCAATTGGATAAGTCACACAGAATAAGAGCTGGACGTTAAAAGTTTTTAAAACTGATTTTTCAATGTCATGGGTTCTAACAACAAATCAACAAAACATCTAAAAGTTGTTTAAATAAAAGGTCCCGCAAATTAGCAAAGTGCAGTTAAAGAAATAACATTGATCACTACAAACGAACATGATAACTTTCTTGTGAGCATAGCAATATTAACATTGAGCAATACACCACTGCCAAGGACAACTTATACGAAAAAAATAGTACACATGAAAGCCTGTTGTAATTGATCAAATTCAATGGTACCATTTCCTTAGACACTTGCTCCGTTCACTTGCAGTGAGTTTGCTCCAAGCTGTGAAAAGAAAAACATCATAACAAACATATAATGTTAAAAGAATACCTGAAAATGCCACAATAGACATTCTAAAGACAGTCCTTTAAACAAGCAAATCAATGAGTTTTTCATAAGCAGTTGGTAATTAATAATTAGTGATATCTGTCTGACAAGTTTACAGAAAAAGATTGGATGGAATGAACGATATTAAAAACTAATTCATTCATATGCTCAAAGGAGCAAGAAGTGATAAAGAAAACAAACTAAAAAAACTCATTGGAAGAAAATAACGACAGATTAACATATGAAAAGTTAACAAGACCAAATATTACTTTATGTGTTCATTTAAAACCTAGTTAAGTTAGATAGATTTGGCATAATATGATTCAAATGACTTGCAATTAGCCAATCGATCGAAGCAGATTTGTTGGATTAGGACTCAATAGTCTATGATCTTCCAAATTTAGTGAATAAAGTCAGTAATTCTTTATTATGATTTTTGAGAATACTACACCATAATCAAAGTATATAAATCTGGGAAGTCGAAACAAATATTATACCTCCCTAGGACATTAAGTAACAACCACAATCTATATAAAAGGGATTGTATCTAATTTAATGAAGGCTTCAATAATAGGTGGTCAATCCATGCATGTGCAACAAACCAGGCTATTATAGTTCTGTTTCAGGACTCCATAACTGGACAAGAGTCATTTACATTTTCCCATGATAGGGGCATCAATAGATCTAGCTATATGTAGGCATCAATAAAGATAAAAAGTAAAAGATTTCATACATACATACATACATATATATTTTAAATATATATGTGTGTGTGTGTGTGTATATATATATATATATATATATATAGAGAGAGAGAGAGAGAGAGAGAGAGAGAGAGAGATGCAGCATTTTTATATTTTCTGTATATTAATCAACTGAGACTAGGAGTGGGATGTTTAAAATCTGTAATGAGGCATCATAAGCCTCTTTGATGCATCACTCAATAGGACTCCTTATTTTTCTTTCAATTTGGTCATGGCAGGCTACTTAGCTGTTTTGATTTAGAGGAGACTACATTAGGAAGAAATCCAGGAACTAAGAGTAAACTTTTGACACCTAGTGTTAAAGGCCAAAGAAGAAAATGCAGACTAAGGTGCACATAGTCCATATGGCTTTTAGTTAGAAAAGTCAATATTAGCAACATCTGAGAATGGCAAATTGCACTAGCCAGCCAATTTTTGCAATACAAGCCAATATTAACCCACCATCCACACCAATCTTTCAACCAATCTGAATGTCCTATGCACACCCAACTAATGGCTTGACATCATGATCATCACAGAAACTAATAGCTTGACATCAACAAATGGAAAAATCAAATATTAATCAGCTTCCATATTTCTTACAAGAAAATGTATTATATGCAGAGGATATTGCATTGGTAGTCTCATTCCTGCCCATGCATGGAACACTTGCAATGACATCCCCAGTAGCAGGATTTTGCACCTACAAAATAACAAATGGTAAGTAATATCCTCCTACCCTACGCCTTTCTTTGTATGTTTGTTATTTTTCATCCAAAGTTTCAGTGAGGGTGAATAATGACAACCATCAATTGATAAGCTATTGAACAAAATACTGTCAGTTTTGCAACATCAATAATTGCCTTTCCCAAACAAAGAAATGGAATACAAAAATCTTTACTTCTACTATCCCATACAGAACTGGATTTTCTTGCTAAATGTACAAAAAAATGAACAATACTATCATTTGAAAGCCGTTTTGTTTCTAATAGATTTTTTAAATTACTTATATGAAAGAGGTCAAACCTGATATATTAATCTGGTCGATATGATCCAGTTGGATGATAAGTGCATGCTTATTGCCGTATTCAACTAGATGGAATTGCCATTGTCTAATTCTATAAATATATGTTATAATATCAATGTTAGTCCCTGACGAAATCATAGTTCTTCAGGTGAACCTAACTGAAGATGTTGAATAACAAAGGATGCTACTTCTGCAGTTAAGGTTTAGTAGGGCTATCTGTTAGGTTTAGTAGGTTTGGTAGTGCCATTCAACTAGATGGAATTGCCATTGTATAATTCTATAAATACATGGTATAATATCAATGTTAGTTCCTGACGAAATCATAGTTCTTCAGGTGAACCTAACTGAAGACGTTGAATCACAAAGGATGCTACTTCTGCAGTTAAGGTTTAGTAGGGGCTATCTGTCCAACCAAACATTATATCTTGTTGTACAACATTTTTGGCGGAGCATTTCATGGACTCCTTTAAATTTTGTTATAGTTCGACTTTTAAAGAGGAAACATATGAATTATATAATAACATTGGTGAATCCGTAGGATTTGAACATATTCATTTAAATAAGAAAAAAAAAATCGAATCATTCCGTTCCAGTATAAGTGCATTGTATTCCATTAATCTCCTTAATCTCAATCTTAAGCTTCGCCATAAATTAGAAGCCATAATATCTGACCAAGATGTACAATTCTAGATTCCAGTATGGTTTTCCTGTTCTATTTCTCGTAATCAATACTCTAACTGTGTCCGTAGTGAATTACCACAACTAAAATACTATTTAGATGCATCAAACTTGAAGAAGAAATCAAGAACACCGTCCACAGGTCAGAAACAAAACGAAGTACGCCTCGAGAGATACCTGAATGGTCTTGCCATCGTAGGCATCGATCCACTTCCCACCGATAAGCCCCTGAGTCCTCAACAATCCCGATTCCTTCAGTCGATCAACGGTAGCCTGCGGTTCCACGCTAATCTGGCCACCAGAGAAAACCCCAAGATTCAGACCTTATCAAGAACCGAAACCACAGAGGCAAGACTGGAGACAAGGAAAGGTCCCTTCAAGAATTGAAACCACGATGCAAGACGGATGACGAGGGAAGGTCACTTTCAAGAATCGAAGCGAGAGGAAAGATCCCTCCAGGAATCGAAACCAGAGGGCACGATCGAAGACGAAATGAAACGCGAAAGAAGGCCGAGAGCGGGGGGCAAGACGAAAGACGAGATGAGAAATACCCGATCAAGAATCGAAACAAGAGGGCAAGATCGAAGACGAAGCGAAGCGCGAAAGAAGAAAGGCCGAGAGCGGGGGGCCACACGAAAGACAAGATAACAAATATCCGATCAAGAATCGAAACCAGAGGGAAAGATCGAAGACGAAGAAAGACTGATCCGAAACGAGCGAGAGGGGTCGCCGAGATCAGTAGAAACAGCGTCGAGGAGAAGCGTGAAAGCTTGCCTGGCGGCAGAGAAGCCGGAAGGGGGAGGCAAAGTAGCGGCCGAGTAGCCCCGCGCGGCGCATCGCCATCGGGCTTGGTTGTGTCGCGAGAGAAAAGCAAGCCATTCTAAGGTCTCCTCCCACTCGCTTCTTCAACCGAGTGGCGATGGTCGATAACGACGTTCCAATTTTACATATATGCCCCTCATAAATTCCATATGTACTCTTTATATATATATATATATATATATATATATATATATATATATATATATGATAAAAGCCATGGGAAGAGACAAAGTGGATGAGAAGGCATCCATGTCTTGTAGTGTCACATGCAATATATATATATATATATATATATATATATATATATCAGTAGTTGATTTGATTTTAAGCAAAAAAAAATTGCATAGAAAAACAAAATGATTGTAGATTTTATCATTATTTTTCTGTCATTGATGGATTGGTTACATTATAATTTACTATTGGAAAATTTCACTTAACCCAAATGATCATTTTTCATATTGGATTGACCTGCAAACCACAAAGAAGTGATTGATTCCTAGTGCACATTAATTGTACTACAGAAGATACAGTTGAATTATCCACAACATAGCAGTGTAATTGACAGCAGGAATTTTTGATGAGATATAAAAAGTGGATACAGATACATACATGTATGCTTCCAAGGACTTTTGTTTTTGCCTGTAAATATATTTGATACTAAACATAAAACAAAAGAATTATATCATTAATTTGCAAGATAAGACTTTGTTGATCAAAGATGGAGAGTTGTGCATGATTTTTCACAAAGTAGTAGTTCTATCATATATATGACTGTTATATATGGTTGTGCATGAATCATACATATCCTCTCATGGTCCTTTCAAAGATTAATAGGTAAATCACTGGTTTTGAAGGAACATATATAAGTAATTTTTTGCTATTATAACCAAGTAAAGGGAACTTGAAGATGATGATGCTTTTGTATCAAGCTGTGTGTGAGATAAAGAGTTATCTACAACTTCTTTTAGAAACATGTAATAAGCATAAGAGAACCTTTTGAATAATGAATGAATGACATGTAAAGAGGGACTTGGGTTCCACTTTGATAAGGTAAGCCATGTGGTTGTGCTGAAAAAGATGGACATGTATGAGAGGAAAAGTCTCAGTTCTTTAAGGGCACATTTAAAAGCATTTTGTTCTACTTCTTTATCCTTCACCACTTTGTTTAGGGCAGTTGGAAGGCTGTGCATTATCTACTTAGGAAATGGATGATAAGGAAAATACATGTAAATGATACATAAATAATTGGTTAAGAGGTATATACACCTTACTCGCCACATGAACAGGAAAGAGAATGCACCAAGTTCCTCTTTTTTCTGGTTCGATTGTGATCCATTCCTTGGCATGGTAATGGTCACTTTGGGTTGTGCATTACAGGGAGGAGAGAGGACAAGTTGGCATGGCCTACATGTAACTTGTGGAATCTTGTCTTCCCAAAGAGGTTCTCATTCTCATGATCAAAGTCCTCCTAGAATCAATAAAGTTTCCCACAACCCATAATGGCCAAGATCACATCTTTATATCTGGATGTCACCAAGTGGATGGCATCATTCTTGCAACACAAAAGACACTGCATGTCTTGCCAAGATGGAGAAGAAGAAGAAGAAGAAGCTCTTCTGCTGCTCTGTGACTCGAGCTTTCCTTGAACAAGTTGTGTCACAGCTTCATCAGAAAACTCTATGTACAACTGGAATAGTAAGCCTCCCAAAATGCTGATAGAATCTACCAAGATCTACGAGCATTAGAAGTGGAAACACATGAACACCCTCGGTGGTACTGCTTGCTGGAGCTCACACCGCTTATGGCTACATGCTATAGGGAGATAGAAGGCGGCAGGCACTTAAGGAGCGATGGCCATCTCTAGCGGAGCCTCGGCGCCGTGCGGGGAGAGGCGACGGCGGCACGTGGGGCAGGAGCAGTGGGAGAGAAGCCACGTGTCGACGCACACGACGTGGAACCGGTGGCCGCACGCCGGCAGCACTCGGATCTTCTCCCCGTCGGAGAAGTCGGAGAGGCAGATGGCGCAGCCGACGGGGGCCTGCTGCGGCGCGGCGGCGTAGGTAGCGACGGGGAGCGCCACGACGTCCTCGCGCTTCAGCCCGGCGTTGAGGCGGCGGTGGGTGACCCAGCCGGCGGGCTCGGCGAGGGCGGCGCGGGTGCAGCGCACCACGCACTGCAGCATCGAGTTGAGGCCCAGCGCGCACACCAGCGCGCATATCATGGCCGCCAGGATGACGACGACGTCGTAGTCGAGCGACGCCTCGCCGCGGGTCTCGCGAGGTGGGGTGGTGGGACTGTGGGTGGGGGAGATGGTGGAGGAGTTCGCAAGGTACGGCTCTTCCATAGGTGGGTTGCAGCACCAACTTATTAGTTTTTAAGTAGATAAAGGTAAGGGAAGGAAGAAGACGAGGGAGCGGGGGGAGGGTGGAGGCAAGACAAAGGGAGAGAATTTGAGGTGTTGGTGGTCTATGCTTGTTTCAACCAAAAGAGAGAGAGAGAGAGGCGATGAGGAAGAAGGTGGTGGAATGAGATATGCTCCTATGATCATCCACTAACCCAACCCTTTCTCTATGTAATGCGCTTGGAGGGGATGGCATCTTGGGAACATTGGGGTTTGGGCTCCTTTGGAGCTGTCATCTCTTTAGATTTAGATGATGCCTACCTACATTACTCCTTCGACTTTAATCAAATACATGACCCACCTTCCTAATCCATGGAGGTCAATTCACATTGAACAAGCTTCTTCCATGGAGGACCTCCAAAGAGGTTGCTTGGCTCAACAGCAGAAGTATCCTCGCAATTAGTACTTCCATCCAGACAAATGCATCGAACATATACTCCATCCATAGAAAGGATACATCGAACATAGAATATGAGGACCAGAAACAGTGATTCTACAGCATCAACAAACCCTAATGTATGTTTGATGTGTGAGGTCCACCATTGTCAAAGTGACATCCAAGATCACAAACTGTGTTTAGTGAATCGGAGAATTCACTGTCTCCTGGGAGAAAAAAATAGTAGCAACATCTTTTCAAGTATTAAATCCATACTGTAGATTCCTGGATTCCTTTTGTCTACACCAAAGTTCATCCAGCAAAATGATTGATCCACTGAAGTTTCTCAACAATAGAAGCTCAGATGTGACACTAAGTAGAAAGTATCACGCAACCAATAATGAACATGATAGACAAATTTGAAAAGCATCAGCTGCACATTTAGACTCTCAAGAGACTTTTACGGCCATGCTTATCCAGTGAGTCTAATCATCAACAAGAACACAAACACTGTGTGGTAAACAAGCCAGCCTTGTATCAACCTCTACGGGCCAATCCTCCACCTTAAATGCTCGATGATCGTCAAAGGTTCTTCCCCGGCATATAGCTTCACGGTTCTCCCCAGTGGATGAACACAGTGGAAAGATTTCCATACCTGCAAACAAGACATCCATCATATTGAGGATTGCAGAAGAATTCAGTTTCATTGATCGAATCAAGTTAGGTATATCATAATTTGTTATTTTAAAACACGGAGAAATTTACAACATCATTTCGATTTAGTAAAAGAATATGCGAACAACAGGTGGGGAAAATTCCTCCTCCCTCGGCATCTATTTTACCAAATTAATGTGCCTGAATAATCCAAGAAATTCCCATTGGATAAGCTGCTGCATACATGGACAACTGAGTAAATCTGTAGGCTGCTCAGTATGCGAGGTGCACCTAACATCCGATTTAGTTATCAAAGAATAAATACATGAATTGATAATAAAATATGTTTAAAAAAGGAAAACATCCTAAATCAAAGTACGCCTGTTACAGACTAACTTAAAAGATACTGTCATTAAAATATAAATAGACAGACTACTAACTTAAGCCAAGGAGCTCTTCTAGAACATCTTTAACTTGCAAAATGCTGAAAGCAGGTACTACTATGAGTAAGTTATCTGAAAAGGAGGTAAATTTTGGGCTTACATCTAATTTGAATGACATTTTCCTCAAGAAATAATCAAATCATGGAGTATTTTAAGAGCACAAAGGTCTGAACATTTGACTTCAACAAATGTAATCTCTTAATAAATTAGAATATTATACATTTCCTTTATGTAGGTATTCCTAATTTTACTGTTTGGTTAGTCTTTTCCTTGATGCCAAGTAATAACCAAGTACATTTTCTCCATGACGGAGGAAGCTTAAGACCGAAACTAAATTAATAGAAAATCAGAACAAACACAAGGCTGGTTGAAGGAGGATCAAAAGGTTTCTTTATTAACAAATGGATAAAAAGGATGAAGTACATAAATATAGCTGTTCAAAAGTTTGGATCATGATAAGGTTTTGCAGCAATGAGCCTTTGAAGAAAAAAGGACTAACATCAACAAGGAGCATGATTCTCTAATACTCACGGCAAAGAAAACTTTAAGATATACAAGGGCTCTTGCGGACCATCAGTGAGATTATCCTCTAGCAAAGACTAAAGTCCCTCAGTGATTTAATCCGAGGCATATTGATTATTAATTAGTTACACTGCTTACGAAAAATGTCAATAGAATCTACAGGAGCAGTTAAAGATCATATTACCTGATCAATGTCTATCTTATCTGTAGCGACGTGTGGAGGTTTACAGCCCATTTCTTCAATTATTAAGGCCACAGCCCTGGCTCAAATAATATAACCAAAAAAGGGGTTAAACTTTAAATTCAAGAAACTCAAGCTGAAGCTTAAATTAAAAAACAGAACAAGCTAAGCATTAATTGTTGTCAGGTTATGATTTAATTCAATAGATGAAGAAGTTACTGAAGCCATACAACAAGAACAAAATTGCTGGAGCAATCTAATCCCAAAATGTTACGGATAAGTCAATCCACCTAAAAGTTGATTTTACTTGACTGATAAGGGTTCTGGAGCATGATCACAATTAAAAATAGTTGTGGGATATCCTGCATACTCCTTTTCCACGGGAAGACCAATCTGCTGGTGTGTATCTCCCACTAAGTGGGTTTCACCATCTATGAAGGACTATAAACTTACAATAAACAAGGTATCATAGGCCATATTTTACCGTGGAACTAAAATGATTGATAAGAATTTGTTTAATAAGGACAATATGATAGGATCATGTGCCCCTGAAGTTCCATGAGCTGCCAACAGCATGTCAATATCAGAGGGAAACCATCCAAGACATCTGCTTCTTTCCGGCAAATGCAGAATCATAGTTCTTACAGCTGAGACTATCAAACATAGACAACGCACCAAGCTTTTGCATAATTCCTTACTTCCAGATTTGTATATTATCTGCCTTGGAATGTCCCTGGAAGAATTTATTCAAATTTCCTAAAATTCTAATTTCTCCAACATTGACAATTTTCTGGAATATATTTAGCTTAAAATAATACAAACATATTCAAGATCAGTATATAATATGCATGTACATAGATTAGGCAGTAGGTACATCGAGACAGAAATACATTTTTTGCTACCTCTACTTGCGCAAATTTCAATCAATTCAGAACAATAAAAGGCAACTCTTCTAATTCCCAGCTAAGGCTCCTTGAAAATAAACTAACTTGCACATTCAGAATAATGCTTATGCATATTATGTTATTCTCCAGAAAAAAAACAGAAGCCAAGAACATCATCACGGCTCATAATTGGACATCACGAGATTCTCTAAATAAAATTAAAGCTGCGTTAATCCTGACTTTTAGCCAACAAATAGTCAACTAAATGCATCTAAAATATCATGATCCTATCTCACATGTGTCAGTTAACCATAAACCCCACTCTCACAGTAAACATAATCCTCAACCTCAAGAACATTAATGAGCTTCTCACAAATTGCTACTCAGATGTTACAGCAGAGAAAAAAGAATAGGGACACATTATCGACATCTCAACCACCAAGCACCAAAGATAACCATGACGCTAACAGCACCAAGTTCAACACAAGACAAAACCTTACATGATCCATCCTCAAGACGAGGTCGTCAGAGGAGCACTGACATGATCCCCACAAACGGAGAAGAACAACGTTCGACGGACCTACTATTTCCATCTCGGAACACCAAAACAGAACCAATCATACGTCGAAAAAAAAAGAGGCAGAGAGGTTAGTCGAGTACGAGGCGTAGTTGGGACAGAGGAGATGGATCGAGGAGTTTTGGAGGTGCCGCCATAGAGAAGCGGGCGGAGGAGACATGGGCCGCGGATCGAACCCTTCTCATCGCCATTGTACTCGCTTCCCCTTTCTTTGGAAAGAAGCTGCCGAACGGGGCTGAGAAGCCAATGGGCTAAAAGTTTTGGGGCCCAACCCACGGCTAAATTTGGTACATTTGTTTACATAGGAGTGTTATATATATATATATATATATATATATATATATATATATATATATATATATATATATATGAATTTCTAGAAAAGAACTTTTATTTTTGAAAAATTTTCAGTAGTGCCCTAATTTTAAAAAGATTTCACATAATATCTTTTTTAAATAATAATATCACCTATGTTAGTCATTACCTTTGCCCTGTCACATCTTGACCCACTCTTATTATTGGTTTTCCATCCTTATCATTACTCGTAGGTCCTCATTGTCAATCGAAGGGGATGGCCTCACTGTTGAGCATAAGCAAGGAAGGAAAGGGTGTGACCCATGCGCCCTCATCATCGACCATAGGTGAGGAAAGAGGTGATGATCACGAGTAACAAAGGGAGAGGTGTGACCCACATGCGCTCATTGTCAATTGCAAGTGACTAAGGAAGTAACAATGGGTTCGGTGAAGGAATGAGATAGGGGCGATGCAAGGTGGCAAGCTCCCACCATTATCAATCATAAGGCAAGGGAGGAGGTAATAATGGGTCTAACGAAGAAAGGAGGTGAGCCCCCCGTTATCAATTGCAAGTGAGGAAAAAGACAATGATAGATTAAGCAGGATAAAATAAGATTTTTATACAACAATAGATGTACTATGAAAATATCTCAATATTAAGATTTTTTAAATTATATATATATATATGTTAAATGGTAGAAAAAAGAGAGAAAATGATATTCTAAGTATTAGGGGGAAAAAGTATTGTTTAAGAATTTTAAAAATAAAAGTGTTTATAGAAAAAAATCATAAAAATATTTTTTTTTATGAAAAATTCACCTAGATATTATTATTTAAAAATTCATATACATGTTTTTCAACCTCTTTCAACCCCCATAACCTAAGTGATTTAATGCATGGATAAGTTGAGTTACACCTCATACTATTTCTTTTAATGGAAGAAGACCTTTGTTTGAGATAATGTAGGTCAATTATTGGAGATACAGTATCGTCTACATCACTACATGGGTGCCATGTCAACACCATAAAGCTCCATTATAGGCACCACCACATCAATACCATCACAAGGTGGAAAGCATATGACAAAGCATTCATGTTCTTTCAGTGGGAGTCGAGTAAGGCCTCTCCAACCTGTTTTAATCAAATCTCAAAGTGCCACAAAGAAAGTTTGCTTTTCTTTTAGTAAGATCAAGCTGAAGTATTTCTCCCAATTGCTCCATTGCAGTGTGTCCACTCCCAATCTTTGTCCCTTTCTCTTCATGTTGTTCCTTCAATCCTCAAATGATCACCATGCACCCATTCAAATGGCTCTTTCCCCCAAAAGAAGATTGTGGAGAACTGTCACCAATGAATGCACTTTGTCATCCCATATCTGTGAAAGCAAGATCTTGTTATCCTAATTCATCTGCCACCAGAGAGCACAGCCCTCACTAGAATGGGATCAACAGCAGTGCTGCTTCCAACAGATCTTTACATCTCAATCAAGAAAGAGAGGTGAGTGAGTGAGTTGGAGACGTGTAGGG
This sequence comes from Musa acuminata AAA Group, assembly GCF_036884655.1. Lineage (NCBI taxonomy): Eukaryota > Viridiplantae > Streptophyta > Magnoliopsida > Zingiberales > Musaceae > Musa > Musa acuminata. The sequence goes on along the minus strand of NC_088353.1, from coordinate 43,363,941 downwards.
ATCGATCAAGTCTTTGTTTTAATGATTATACCGAGAATTTGAGAGCACAGCAAGCATTTCCATGGCTATAATGGGCTTAGCACATACAGTACTTTAAAGCTAGTAAGTTTCTGCTTCAGACTGGTTAGCTTTTCTTCCCTTCCACCATGGAGTTTTAGTGGTCCTCTCACCCCACTCCGCTCCAACAAAGCAACACGAAGGCAGCTGCAGTAGCTGTTTGCATGTGTTCTTGCTCTAAAGCTGCCCATGGTGATGGCTGATGAATCCACAGCATTGTGTTCTGATGAGAAAAGGTCTATCTTTTTCCTCCATGCATAGCAAAGCCCTCCAATAAGCCTACTGTCCTCCAAGCACTAGTGGAAAAGATGTAGATAGTCATCAAGAATACCATATTGCATGATTGAATAAAGACATTATATCCTCAACCTGATGACAAACCATCGAGAAAGAACATGCTATGATTCGATTTCTAAGCTAAGTTCTAAGAAGTATATGCAGATGAAGGAGATTTCTCTTGTCTCAATTGAATCTTATTATTAAGAGTTCCATTAGGTTTGCTGTTCATGATGTTAATATATATATCTGGCATCCTTTTGGCAGTGTGTGATGTTCCTCATGGGATGTCATATCAGCTCTAAATTCTTATTACTTTTGTCCTCAACATATTTGCTGAGCTTAGAATCATACACTTGTTTGTTGAAATGGATAAAACAGCTTTTTCCTTTTTCTTTTGATGGTCACATAGTCCCAATCAGATTAACACATTTGATTACTTGTATTAAAGACCTTTTACTTTTATTTTGATTATCTAGGCTTAAGAGATAGTGGAAGGAAAATAATTTGGGATACTTAATGAAATAGATAATTTTTCTTTTTAATTTGGGTTTCTACCTATATGTCCTAAAAATATTTTTTAATTAAAATATTAATATTACCAATATACCCTTCATATTATTGGTAGAAACATGTGGTCTTAATCATTTCTTTAGTCCTTCCTCGTATTAGTTTATTTTAAATAGATCATAGGCATTAACTTTTGACTTTTTCTACTTCTGTTCTTTTCTTTTATCATCGGTTTAGACGATCCGTACTTTGATATATATATTTTATAATATAAGTTAAAATTATTATTAAATTGACTATACGCCATCTGAGATAAAAAAATATTTATATACTTAATTTAAAATATCATCTATAAGATTCTTGAATGACGATAACGTAAGACAATTAACCATTAGTTTACGAAGAAAAAATATTTTGCATTGACGTATGAGATCTTATGTTCTTCAAAATTATTATTTTTAATAAATAAATTTACTGGTAAATTTACTCAAGTGTCGAATATTAATTATTATTTATACTTAATATAAAACATCCTCTGGATACCCTAATAAGAGTAATCAAAGATAAATATATATATGTTGCTGAACAACCTTATTCCCCAGTCTAGCCATTCAATTATTCTTTTGTCCATTAGAAGACATCATATATGAAAGTATAATTTTATAAATATACCCTTCATATCTTTTTTATTCTTCATGGCTATAGTTTATTGTGGATAGACCCTTGTCATTACCTTCTGATAGATAGTCATACTTGAGTGGGCATATATGTAGGAAACATAAACAACATATTTGTTCTCCAAAAAGTTGTTTTCTCAATCAAAGAGATCCACTGCAGCAGAATGGTGTTTTGATGAATATATTTGCATATTAAAAAATTACAAAGATGTATTTGCATTTTATGTAAACATATGTGTGAGGAGAAAAAAAAAAACTGTAGTATTTAGTGGCCCAAGAATATTTGAACTGGCCTTCAACACTGGAGATGAACAAGGTGAGGTGACTGGGAAGAGCATCTTATTTTAGAAGCAGATCTATTTTGGTGACCAGATCAAGTTGACTAAATCTTGCATGATGACTGCACTCAACAATAAATACAAGAAACAAAACCATATATCATTAATCAAACAACTAATGGCTTCCTCAACAACAATTAAAAGTCCTAAGACAAACCAAACACACCAATGGGGAAGCTTTCTTGGGGCCCCTACCACTGCTTCATCTTCCTCTGCCATCTGTTGTTTCCATATCCAGAGCTCAGCATCTTCCCCCATTTATGTGGCTCAATGGAGTAGTCTGAGTTCACTTGCAGTACATAGCAGAGCTTGCAGTTAGTACAGACTTGTACTGCTGTTACTGTTCAAAGGTCTGGAAAGAAGACTTCATGGACTTGTCTCTTTGTTCCCATCTTGCCCTCAACCCACCCAACATAGTTGCTTGCTATGATTTCTTTGGGAATTCATACTTGCATGCAACATTTTTCTCTCCAAACTTTTTTCTTTTATGGTGAGGAAAGAGTATAAATCCTATCTATATAAAACATTTCAAGGCAATTTTGTTTTTGAGCACAGCACATGAACATCAAAGGAACTGTCTGTAAAGAAAACACTTCTCTTTTACCTGACAAAGAAGTCTTTTCAACCCCTCTCTGTGCAGTCAAACAGCTGATCACTATATTCTATGGTTGCTTCGTATAGTAGGATTAGCCATCTTCTTGTCGGATGGAAGAGGAAGTGAGAGAAATATATAATCTATGACAAAAGCACAGAATCCTACACCTCGTCCACTCTGAGCCACCCACTGGATTGAGCTTTTCCCTTGGTGGTTTTGAGCAAGGATGACAGCCAGATCTAACCAAGGAATTAACATGGATTATGTTCATCTCTCTCTCTCCCCATTTTCAAATGCCTCTGTTCTGGCAATCAGGACTGCAACCAAGTCTCAAGAACTCTAAAAAGAAAACTAATCCTCAATTTCTTAGACTCTTTTGACCTCGCAGTTCTGCTGATCCCCAGACACACCTCTCGTGATTTGGTTGGAGGCGTTGGAACCAAGCAAGAAGAACAAGAAGCAGCAGGTCGGGCGAGCCTGTCGAGTTCTCCTGAAGGCTGCGGGAGTAGTAGGTAGGTAAGCGAAGTGGAGATCGCTCACCTAATCCAAGGAGGAGTTCACTATCAGAAAGCAAAGCACGGATTCAGATCGATGTAATGAACTGATAAAGATGATAACCCGAATGGATCGGTCAGGCGGTGGTGGAAAAGGAGTCATCGATTAGCTAATCTGAAACAGCGTTCCAAAGTCTTGTGCTCGGTAAAGCTTGGCGCTTCAGCCACCTGAGAAATTGCCCGCAAAAAGTCAACTTTATGGTCAAACTTGTCTTACATTTCTCTCCCTGAGGAAGCTTTTAGTTCCTGATCGAAGTCAAACAAGGAAGAACAGAGCATTTCTCTTTTTTACATTTTATTGTACAGAAAAACATGGATGATTTTAGAGTGACAATATTATTATTAATTCGATTAGTAAAAATAAAAATGGGAAATAAAGAAGAGATGGGCGACTCATTTGCGTCTGACTGGGGATGTATAGACGAAGCCGGCGTCGGAGACGGCGACGGGTCAAAATTGGATCCATCGTCGTGACTTATTCCGTGGCGTGCGCGGTTTCCTCCGACCGCATGAAAAGTATGCTCCAGAAAATAAAAGAATATTACTCTTAATTAATTCGGTGTACGACCCAACGACGTACCTTTTTTTTTTGTTATAACGATTAATAAAAAATAAATACACGTCAAAAATAGAGAAAAATGTACGAGCAAAATCGATTTCGAGTGTTAATAATTTTTAATTATTTTTTGGATAATTTCAAGGAAATAAAATTTGGGAAGGGGTCACCGAAACCATCAATTAAAATAAAAATTGTGGTAATTATATTATAAATTATAATAATAAAAAAGAGAGAAAAATGACGTGGTCTTTGAATGGGGGCACAGAGGGGGCAAAAAGGACATTTTAAGTGCCCGGCAACAACTTTGGGTTGTTGCAATTCCGTCCCGTTTTGTTTCTTAATTTTAATGGGATTTAATGTCTTCTTTTTTTTCTCCCTCTTTTTAATCCGTTCTTCTCCGCTCTTTCGTTCCCTCAGACAGTCCGAGTTGTTGGATGGCTCCGAACCTGAGAGACATCCAATTGAGCTCGGCCGCCGGCCCACGGGGGATCTCGGCTAGGGGGGATGACGGCGACCTCGAGGACGTCCGGCTGCTCGACTCCTACGACGAGGAGGAGGCGGCGGCGCCGCCGGAGTGGACCGGGAGGGAGGAGGCGGACAAGGGGGTGAGGCGAATCCAAGTCAGGGTCACCGGGATGACTTGCTCGGCTTGCACCGGGGCCGTGGAGGGCGCGATCTCCGCACTTCCCGGCGTCGCCCGGGCCTCCGTCTCTCTTCTGCAGAACAAGGCCCACGTCGTCTTCGATCCCAATCTCGTCGAGGTCCGATCTTTTCCTCCCTTTTTCTTCTCGAGCTTTGATTCGTGGATTTTTTTTGTTTTAGTCGTTGGATTTGTTCTTCCTTGAATCGTATCGTATCAGAAACGACGAAGTGGTGGTTGATCAGTTTCGATTGCAGATGCGTCGTATTGCAATTTTAGCTATGGGGTTTACTCTGGTTTATGTTAGGATACCTTGAAGTTTACCTATCCGTCCTTGGATTTTTGGGCTCTTCAGAAACATGATTGCTTGCGTTTTGTTAAAACTTGAATTGATGTCGCTAACTATGGTGATCATTGGAATCGTGTACATGGGCAATTTATTCTGTGCCAAAGTTCCATTTAATTTGTTTGGTTATGGTTCTAACTTCAAATTAAAAGAAAAAAAGCTTCATTGAGTTGCAATTAAATTGTTTGCTTTGAATCTTTTCTGATAACATGTATGACTTGGGTTCCTTCTTAAATCATACTCAGGTATTTCCAGTCTTGTTCTCTTTCGTGGCACTTTCTGTTTTGCTTTTCCCTCAAATCAAAATTTTGTTTTTTGTTTTCTTCCTGTGGGCTTTGGATGTTTTTCCTTTTTTCCTTGTACTATCAGGGTTTCTCTGGATTCAGAAGTGTGATTGTAGTTGCCGACTTAAATCATGCGGATTGTTCTACATATTAGTGTTATATTTACTGCACGCATAGGTTCTAAAACGAAAACCGTGGTAAATCGAAATTTGCTGAGTTGGAATTATGATTATAATGATATTTATGGGAATTCTTTCCTTTCCCGTGAATTACTGGCAGTGTCTAAGGGTGATTTTTTGAATGTTTGTGCAACAAGCCAGAGCCTTGAAGTTTCATGATCATTATTTTTCTGGTGTCCGATACCATATGGATGCAGGCGTTATTTCTTTTAGTCATTTTCCCATGGCTTAGGTATCCTGCAGAAGTTTTTGAATGTTGGTTGGACTTGCTCCACCACATCAGCCATGGGCCAGTCTAGGACATCCTATTAAGATGGTTTATGGGGGAAAGCTTGTTTTTGTTTTACTATACATTAATGTCTGATAATGTTGATCGATTTCATTATACTTGACATATTCCATCTCTTCCTGTACTCTTTGGTGCATCATTTATCCTTTCCAAGGAGGACTTCTCTGTATCTGTCCCACATATCTGTGAAGTTTGCATATTAGTTTCCTTGATACTTGACATTTGTGCATGTTGATATTTGAAATCCTTAACAATAGTGCATACATGTAACTTGAGTGCACTAGCAACAATCAGAAGGAATAATATTCTCATTATTAGAGTTAAGTTACTGAATATTCTCATCAACAGCCACTATCATTTGATAGTGGCATTTCTCCTTGCAGATAGATGTTGGACTTGAATGAAATATTAGTGAGATCACCACCAACCTAATTTATCAAAAAGCTTATGTGAAATTAGCATATCTTTTTTTGTCTACGAGAATTTTGGCTTCCAAGAAAATTAATTAGATATTCTATTTTCAAATATCAGTGAGCCACCTAACTAGTCTTTTTTCAATTGGTAAAAATAATTAACCTATGTAATTTTATTGTCTAATTTACATCTTGTCCTCAAAACTCAAAAGTAACTTAATTCCAGATTTGCATAACCAGTGTCATGCTTTATTTATCTTTTAATTCTTTTTTAGGTTAACTACTTGAGTGGTATCTTGTAAATTTACTGTTTTTATAAAAAAGGGGGTCAATTTATTTGTAGATAGTTTATTTGCTTGTTTCTCTTATGAAAGAGTGCATTATATTTTCTCTTTGGAAATTATCATGCATCCTCCATTCAATATGTATTGTCTTGTCTAGAGTTATTAAACCCAAGTTGTTACTACAATTGTAGCTATCTGATGCAACTGTTTTTGGCTCACACCATCACTTACTTGAGGTTGTTATTCCCTGTGTAGGATGTAGACATAATAGATGCTATTGAAGATGCAGGATTTGAGGCAGAGGTCCTGCCAGACTCTAGCAATAGTCAGATGAGGTCTCAGAAGACCTTGTCTGGGCAGTTTACGATAGGAGGCATGACTTGTTCGGCCTGTGTAAACTCTATTGAAGGCATCTTGAGTAAACTCCCTGGTGTGAAAAGGGCGGTTGTTGCTTTGGCAACCTCATTAGGGGAAGTTGAATATGATCCATCAGTAATTACAAAAGATGAAATTGTTCATGCAATTGAGGATGCAGGCTTTGATGCAGCCTTTTTGCAAAGCAATGAACAAGATAAAGTTTTGTTGACTGTAGCTGGATTCTCGAGTATATCAGATGTACATGTTATACAAGGAATATTGAGGAACCTGAAAGGGGTGAAGCAGTTTGAGGCAAATATTAGTCTTTCAGAAGTGGAAGTCATCTTTGATCCAGAAGCTATTGGTTTGAGATCTATAGTTGATGCTATCGAGAAAGGAAGTAATGGTAAGTTAAAGGCATCTGTCCAGAGCCCTTATACACTAGCCACTTCCAATCATGTAGAAGAAGCATCAAAGATGCTCCGGCTTTTCCTCTCCAGTCTCATACTCAGCGTGAGTTCAATCATTAATGCTGTCAAAGTAGTTTCACTTTGTTGCTCTTATGTGAGGCTTTCATACGTGTTTCTTTTCTCCGCGCTGCCCAATTCTTCAACAAATTCATGGTGCAATATTTTATACTAAGTTACTAATTTTTCATGTTGATTTACACTACAGATTCCTGTCTTCTTCATACGGATGGTTTGTCCTCGTATAGGCTTTCTCAATTCTTTCTTGCTGATACACTGTGGACCCTTTTTGTTGCGGGATTTACTGAAGTGGATACTAGTGAGCATTGTTCAGTTTGTTATTGGTAAAAGATTCTATGTAGCAGCTTATAAAGCACTGAGGCATTGGTCTACAAACATGGACGTTCTGGTTGTACTTGGGACTTCTGCTTCTTATTTCTATTCAGTCGGTGCACTGTTTTATGGTGCATTTACTGGATTTCGGCCTCCAATATATTTTGAGACAAGTGCTATGATTATAACATTTGTCTTACTTGGGAAGTACTTGGAAGTGGTTGCGAAGGGTAAAACATCAGATGCTATCAAGAAGCTGGTAGAACTTGCTCCTGCAACGGCTCTGTTACTGGTCAAAGATGAAGGTATACTATCTCAGGGTATCTTGACATATGCAGAAGTATCATATTCAAGGAGTGATTCAGTCATGTCCTTTATCTGCATTTATTTCTGTCTAATGTGACACTTTCTTGCCTATCTATTAAATTTTTGCAATGACATACTTTGATGTCCATGTTTCAATGTGCTTGCCTTTGACATAATCCTTTTCTTTTAAATAACTGAATACCTCTCTACATTTTTGCATTGCAGAAGGAAGATACATAGGGGAGAGAGAGATAGATGCACTGTTAATTCAACCTGGTGATATCTTGAAAGTTCTTCCTGGTTCAAAGATTCCGTCTGATGGCATTGTAACTTGGGGTGCAAGCCATGTTGATGAAAGTATGGTGACTGGTGAATCGGAACCGATCCCGAAGGAAGTGTCTTCTGCAGTTGTTGGAGGTACAATGAACTTAAATGGCGCACTTCATATTCAAGCCACAAGAGTGGGATCTAATACAGTCCTGAGTCAAATCATATCTCTGGTGGAGACTGCCCAGATGTCTAAGGCTCCAATTCAGAAATTTGCAGATTATGTCAGTAACTCTAGTAATCCTTTTTTCTTGGTTTATTAAGGTTTTCAAAATTTTTCCGCTTTATATTCCTTTGGGCTTCAACGTCACCTTTAAGCAGCTTACTGATCTTCTATGATGATGAGTTTGATGGATGCCTGACACCAAATATTTAATTTTCAGTTTCCATGGCTTTCATTTTGTGGTTTCAAAGAGTAATTATTATTTGTAGGGTGAACTTTTCTGGAGCACATGCTGGCAATTAACAACTATTTATTTCTTCATTCTGTTGTATGAATAATTATCAAATGAAAAATATAAAAAGGGGCACATTCCTAACATATATATGCTAGTTCATGTACAGAAAGTTCATCCTTGAAGTAAGTCAACAGATTTTATGTCATACTGATGTTAGAATATAGATGAACTGTTTGTTCTTCTTGGGAAAGTTGATTGTTGTCCTACATACAGTTCTGTTTTTAGCATCACACTTATAAGAATAACAATTTTACGTCAGGGGGAAAGAACCAAGAAAAAATAACAATGCTTATAGACTTGGTTCTGTTATTGTATGTGTAACAACAGTACAACCACCATATCTGAGGCAAAATCATTTTATGTTAGGGTTGGTTTGATATGATTAATATTATGAAGAAGCTAGAATATGGGTTGCGACTACCTTTAAATTGGTTTAGTAAATCATATATGGAAGCTTGTACAGGATACTTTTTCTTGGAGGAAGTTCTTTGCACAAGAGTTGGTGAAAACCATCCATCTCAATGAAGAGAATGGGATCAGCAGGATTGATGTATATTACTAAAACAAACTGATGTCACTTTTACTGAATCCTTCAAAACAACTAAGAATTTTATGACCAAAGGTACTGATGTATATTGCTAGTTTTTTTTTTTCTGTTGAAGTGAAGATTTTCTTAAAGAACAAATAAGACTAAATTGGTTTGTCAGAGTTACTTTGGTTAAGTTTTATAAAGTAGATGAATATCATGTTCTGCTACATGTTAACATAAAACATCAATCAAATAAACTGGTTACACAGACATTTATAGGTATTTCAGAGTATTATGAATGCATTGTCATTGTCCTCTCTGTAAACAGCTTAGTGAATAAGCATGGAGCTCTGATGGATATAGACTTTATGTTACACTTTTTTGAATGTCCACAAGTATTGTGTGCAATAGATATATTTTTCAAGCAATCTTCCCTTCTTTATGTGATTTAATGAGGATTCTGTTTTGTATGCCATTGAGTTCCTGTATTGTATTCTTTCTTCTAAATGGAATTATCTTGACCTCTGATGGACAGACACCAAATATTTTGTTTCCTTACAAGCTATTTATACAAATTGCAGGTTGCCAGTATATTTGTTCCCATTGTCATCACCATATCCTTGTTAACGTTCTTGGGATGGTAAGTTCACACTTAAGCCCGATGTATGCTTTATATACATCTGAATTTGGTGGTCAATATTCTATTTATTCTATATAGGTTTCTCTGTGGATTGCTAGGAGCATATCCTGATTCATGGGTTGAGGAAAGTAGCAATTGCTTTGTTTTTTCACTCATGTTCTCAATATCAGTGGTGGTGATTGCCTGCCCCTGTGCCCTTGGTCTGGCAACTCCAACAGCTGTCATGGTAGCTACTGGTGTCGGTGCTTCTCATGGTGTCTTAATTAAAGGAGGAGATGCTTTGGAGAGAGCACAGAATGTGCACTATGTGATCTTCGACAAAACGGGCACCCTTACTCAAGGCAAAGCAGCTGTTACAACAGCAAAAGTTTTTACAGAAATGGAACTAGCAGATTTTCTTACTTTAGTCGCATCTGCAGAGGTGAGTTGAAGAACTTGTGTTTATCATAACAGTTAGCATATTTCATTTTGTCAGCACAGCAACTATAACTTTTCTTTCTTTTGATGTACTTCAGGCTAGCAGTGAGCACCCTCTTGCTAGGGCAATCCTAGATTATGCATACCATTATAATTTCTTTGATAAGCTTCCTACAGTTGAAGGTGCTACCAAGCAGAGCAGAGAGGAAATCTTGTCTGAGTGGCTTCTGGAAGCTATTGAGTTTTCTGCTTTGCCTGGGAGAGGTGTGCAGTGCTTGATCGTTGAGAAGAAAGTTCTGGTGAGTTTGTCAATAGGTTATTGCTCTCTCTCTCTCTCTCTCTCTCTCCCCCTCCCTGAATGAAGTTTTTTGATGGCTAACATATTATTTATAGGTTGGCAATCGGGCTCTATTAGCTGAAAATGGGGTTACTGTTCCTATGGAAGCTGAAAATTTCTTGATAGACTTGGAAGTAAATGCTAAAACAGGTATACTTGTGGCTTATGATGGTAGCTTCATTGGACTCCTGGGGATTGCTGATCCCCTGAAAAGAGAAGCAGCAGTTGTCGTAGAAGGCATAAAAAAATTGGGCGTCCATCCGGTCATGGTAACTGGAGATAATTGGAGGACTGCCCAAGCAGTTGCAAAAGAGGTTGGTTTTTTAGTGCTTTTATCTAATCGAGTAGAAATTTCCTGCATATAACCATTGCATTACTGTGACTGCCATGAACAGTCCATCCCATACCACTATTTATGAACCCAGAGTACACTTTAAAAAGTATTAACCTTCAATATTTATAACAAACCAAGTTTAAAAGAAGAGTTAACTCATGTTTTCTACCACCACCATGCCATGGCCATCTCAGTTAAATTGGCCAATCCCAGGTAAACTTCCAGTTGGTGGAATTTATGGGAATCATATCTGCCTTCTTTTGCTGGAAAAATTATGATAAAAAAATTTATAGATATATATATTTTTAACATTACTTGATACTTTTTGCTTGAATTTTCATTATTTATGGATAAGCCACTCTAATTTGAGCCTTTAGTTTGATTTGACATCCAAGTGTTTTATCTCATTGATATTATATTATCTATTTTCTTTCTTTCTCAACTTAATGTAGATTTTTCCCTTTCTCTTGTTGAATTGTGTCTTTGCTGGTTTATTATTGGAATTGGGTTTGCCAGCTTATATAAAGTTAAAACAACTTAGAGCAGACAAAGCTAACCAAACACACAATATTTTCCTTCGGTGCAGGTTGGAATTGAAGATGTGAGAGCTGAAGTGATGCCGGCAGGAAAAGCAGATGTCATTCGCTCGCTTCAAAAGGATGGAAGCATAGTTGCGATGGTTGGTGATGGCATCAACGATTCCCCTGCTCTGGCAGCTGCTGATGTTGGGATGGCAATTGGTGCTGGAACGGATATCGCTATCGAAGCTGCAGACTACGTCTTGGTGAGAAACAGCCTTGAGGATGTGATTACGGCTATCGATCTCTCGAGGAAGACCTTTGCCCGGATACGTTGGAACTACTTCTTTGCAATGGCATACAACATCGTGGCAATACCTGTTGCAGCTGGTGTCCTCTTTCCCCTCGCAGGGCTAAGGATGCCACCATGGTTGGCCGGCGCTTGCATGGCCTTCTCATCTGTCAGTGTTGTTTGCTCATCTTTGCTTCTCCGAAGGTACAGAAAACCTAGGCTTACCACCATATTGCAAATAACTGTAGAATAATGAGTATGTGAGTTTCCATTATGTGCTTTATCACAAGAAGAAAATGTATTTTTAAGTTGTTTTTCAATCACCGCAGCTCCATTTGTGGTGCTGTATGATTTTGAAAATGTAAGCAATGTTTGTATAAGCTATTGTTCACATACCATGGCAAATTAACATTGAAGAAAACAGACCGATTGCACACAGGTGTAAATACATTTAGATTCATCATATCTAGACTTAATTTCAGGCGAAATTTGCAGCTGAGGTTTGGTGATGCATTGTATTATTATTATTATTTTTTTTTCAAAGGAGGACTCAGAAATGCTATTAAGAAAGTAGTCTGACACAGAGAGTGCTTGACATATCAACACTCAAAAAAGAGGTTCCCCTGTTGGATACCCCTATTGCCTCTTAAAAAAAGACAGATTGCTCACCATTGATCAATCTGTAGACACCAAATTAATGAAATGATCATGAAAATTAAATTTCTTAAGAGCAGAGGTAATAGCAGTCTATGAGAGGTGAAAGTTGACCTTTTTAAGGTCAACCTTGATAATGGCATGCAATCGACTCCCGTTCGACATATATAATAAACGAGTGTACCTCTTAAGGTAATACTACGACCCTTAAATAATATAAATAGCTCTTTTGAAATAATATTTAACAAGAAGGGTTTTTATCTATAATAGGCCAAAAACACTGTAACACTATAATAAACAAAAAAATTTTAGGGAGTAATTTAGATATTTTTAAATTAAAAATATTATTTAATAAAAATTACTCTCATATATATATATATATATATATATGTATTTATGTACGTATGTATTGTTTTCCCTCCTTTGGGTGAACAACAACGTTTTCTTTCGTTTGCTTTTTCATAGTTGGGTGATATGATATAACCACTAGACTCTCTAAGAGGAAGGGTCGAGCTTAACGAGAGACAACATAGAAAGACGAACAAACAAGGCTGGAAGTTAGATTGATTGTGACATAAGGTAAAGGTGAAGATGGTGACGATATTATAGGAGAGGGAGAGATAGCATTGGTGGACAATGCATGATAGAAAGTGAGAAGTGCGAATGGAAAAGAGAGAGACGAACATAACAAAGGAAATAGATAAGAGGTCATTAGTGGAGTCGATTTATTTCAAACAAGTTTAATATTTTTCATAAATAAATTATTAAAATTTATAAAAATAAATCCGAATTTAGAAGGACATAATTGGTCATTTATCATATCATATTAATTTATGAAGAATATTTTTATCGATAATCTCTTTTTTATAATTTATAATATTTTTTTTTAAATTTTTTATCCTAATTACAAGCAAGTGATGTCGATTGTGTCGAATAAACATAAATATCCTCTTCCTCTTTTTCCTCATCCTCGAGAGGATTGACGTTGACGTTCTCATAGATGAAAATGATGATATGATTGATAATTAAGATATCATAAATAATAAAATAATATTTTTATTATTTTTATCAGGGTTGTCAATAGCAAATTTCTTCATAAAAATGAAAGATTCTCAGGAAAAAAAAAAGTCCATAATTTTTTAGATAAATTACCTATTTATTTTATTTATTACTTATTAATTATTTTTTAGGGGTCTCGTTATAAATTGTGCATTTGTTGTTTGAATTTTGAAATGTCGTGCGTCGCTAGCCGTTGACGACCAAGTCGTCATAAGAGTACCGACCCACCCCTGACCGTCATTCTATTTAACGGGATTGCCATCAGCTGTGTCGACACGTGGGCTGCGCACCCCATTCCAGACCGTCCCTCTCTCATTCTTTTCGCCGGTCGCTCTCTCTCTAGGGTTTCGGAAGGGGTCAGTCCGAGCTGTGCTTCGCCTTCGTCCAGGTAAATTAAAAGGAGGCAACTTGATGATCTTTGTTCAATCTTCGTCTTCCGTTCTGCCTCTCTTCGTTCGATCTCCGTGTCTCGGCTTTTCTTGGCATTCTTTGAACAAGATCAAATGGTTCTAAGACAGGGAATCCGGGTTCATTTGGTGGCTTTGTAATCGTAGGTGTGCGGGGGATCGTTCGAGCCTCGATAAGGTGCGACTCAGTAACTTCGTCGGTCTTCGAGTTCGTTTCATCTTTGGTTCGTTCAAAGTCGATTGCTTCCTTTTGTATGCCTACTCAGTTACTGATTATTTTCCCCCCTTCTTTTCTTTTTCTTTTTGAATGAAAGACTAGACTTCTAAACACTGATTTGCTTGACTTTGTGATCCACTTTTTGGAGCCTTGGTTTCAACATCATGATTTACAAAGTTGATATGCACATCTAGCGATATTAGAGGGAAGATTCATGACTATGCAGTATTTTCTAATTTCCTAGAAATTGATGTGAGTTATCTCCTAAGCAATGAATGGCCTTTTCTTAATTTCAGAAGGTCTTCAGTTATTTCTAGTACTTGTTGAGAGAATTTGTTGGATTATTGGAGAGGGTTGGGCTTTTGATGGAATGTTTTGCTAGGGAATGTTCCTTTTGGATGTAGTATCTGCTCGGCTTGATTGATATGGCTCTGAACTTGCCTTGTGTTCTTCCATTGAAGATGTATTCAGATACCTAATCTAGGGAATTGGCTTGGAGTTAGATGAAGTTGATGGAGGTATGCTGTAAAGCAGCTACAACATCCAAGATTTGGTGTAGCAAACTTATGAATTGAGTGGAGTCTCTAAATTATACTAGTTTTTACTGCCTTTGTTATTTTGTCAAGAATGGTTAATGCATGGACTTCGATTTGTTTTTGGATTGGATTTACTGAATGAGCAGAAATGCATACAAGGATAGTAGGAATTCTCATCCTTTGTTCGACAAGTGCATGACTTTTTCTTAAGCGACTGCTTATATGCACCGAGTAGGTGTTTCGATAAATAATGACACTCGAACGTTATATAAGAGGTAAAAGTTAGAAAGAATCAAAGACAATTTGGGTCTTCTTGTTTGTTCACATTATTCAAGCTGTTGCTGGACAGTCCTCTTGAGATAGATATCTTGCAATCTTGTAAGATGAGGTCTAGTTTTGGCAGTAGTTGCATGCTATTTCTTATTCCTTTTTGGATATTTGGTCTGTTACATTTGCCGGTATCTGTGCTTTCGAGGATCAATGTGATTGACCTAGATTTTTTTAGTTATTGATCACCATGAAGTTATATTTCTGTGGAATGGCTGGAATTTAGTTCTTCATGGATGTGACTAAAGTTATGTCGAACATGATAATACTATCAGATCTGTCTTTTATTGGCTACTTATGGTTGCTATAACTAATGGAACTTTTTTTTTTGGGGGGTGGGGGGGTAATCTCTGGAAAAGCAAGTTGCATTTGGCAGCAAAGCCAGCATGAAACTTTTGATAGAACATGCATGAAATAATGCATATTCAGGTGTCCTTTACCGGTGTGGTTTTGTCTGTACAACATAGATGTGGAGGATAATAAGAAAGGTCGATTTAGGATTCAATGGAGGGTAAGGATCTATAGGCTGCTCGTATCACTAAAATTTGCATAAAGAGCATTAGAGCTTTATTTTTATCTGACTTGTGCAGCATCATACATTGTTAGGAAAATAACAGAATTAATTCGATAAGTACTATCTCTATGATAGTACTTGTTGTTGTCGCTGGGAATCATCACATAGTAAACAAGTTGATCAAAAGCCCTTTGTTCCCTAAATAATATCTATCTGTGAATCCTGCAGTTATGTTCAGCTCAATACTGAAGTAATCACAACTGTGAAAAGCACACTGGTCATGGAACAGTCGACACAGCCTGAGATTGGAATTGTTTCTGGTGCTGCCCAAATAGCATATGCTGCTCCTACCTACCAGCCAACCGCGGTAATTAGCGGAGCTCCAGCAGTGGCAGGAGTCATACCTCCCCCAACGCAACTGACCTCAGCATATTCTATTAACCCAGCCAGCATTGTCAGCCAGCATCAGCTTGCTTACCAGCAGGTCCAACAGCTGCACCACCAGCAACTGCAACAACTCCAAGCCTTCTGGGCCAACCAGATGCTGGAGATAGAACAAATCACAGACTTCAAGAATCACAGCCTACCGCTCGCCCGGATAAAAAAGATCATGAAGGCCGATGAGGATGTCCGTATGATCTCAGCCGAGGCCCCTGTGGTCTTTGCCAAGGCGTGCGAACTGTTTATACTGGAACTGACACTCAGATCATGGATCCATACTGAAGAGAATAAGAGGAGAACTCTGCAGAAGAATGACATAGGTGGCGCTATAACCAGAACCGACATATTTGACTTCTTGGTGGATATAGTTCCCAGGGATGAGTTAAAGGATGAGGGCCTGGGGATTACACGAGCTGCTGTGGGTGCTCCCGGTGACGCAATTCCGTATTACTATGTGCCAGCGGCGCAAGTGCCAGGCCCTGGAATGGTGATGGGGAAGCCAGGAGATCAAGCGGCTGCGGGGACTGTGTATGCTGTCGAGCAGCCTCATTCGGTGGTTTACTTGTGGCAGCCACCTCATGCACAGCAACACGAGCAGGTGCCAGATGGTGAGTAAGTTAATTATGTATGTTCTGAGATCTCTGGGAACTCAAGAGAGTCAGGTACTGCAGTGGTGGATAGCAGGGCAGAGCTTTGGGAACTTCCTATTTGTTTTCAGCTGCTAATGTGATTGTTAACAGGGAAAATGGATTTCTGCCCTACCTGACTATAGGATCTTTTTTTGCATTTTGGGGAATTTAGTGCTGGAAGAAGATGATTTTAAGTTGCTTGTGGTTTTTTTTTATCGATTAATCTGGTGGTTTTCTTCCGTTGCTAGCGTTTAATACCTAATAATTTGGTGGTTTTCTTATACATAAAATAACAAGAATTGATGCACGCGTCCATATTGTAGTAATGATCTCGTAAAAGATTAACATCCATATAGAGCAACATTAGATCTGTTGATATTTCAAGGTACATAGGTTTTAAGCTTCTTTTTTAATCATTCTTTGAACTCTATATATGTTTGACGGATATCAACTCTATTTCTTCTATCAATAGTGTCTATTAGGACATTTAAGAATCTATAGAAGAGGAAGATTTGACCATTCATAGCACGATCTTCTTAACGAGTTTAAACAAACACTACACAAGAAATCCACTTGAGATGGTGATGAAGCTGAACCAAAAAGTGAACGCAATCATTAACAAAAAAAAAAAAAAAGATGTTTTACAAAGCTTAAAGGTAAAATGATAGAAGAGTTGATGAGCGATTATTCAAGAAGTCAAATGCTGCAGGGATTTGGATGGATGGATGGATGGGTGAAGTAACCGAAAGCCTAGGTTTTCTTCAATGCTTGGCATCTTCTTCCTCACAGAACTTGGAGTATCGATTAGAATCCATCAATGAGTTCAACTCGCCTGTGTCACTCATTTTAACCTTTATAATCCAGCCGTTCTCATATGGACTCCCATTAACCTTAAGTTAAACAGACAAATAGTGTTACATCTCAACATTTCCGTCAAAAACCCTTTAGAAAAGAAAAATCTTAGTCTAGTGAAGTACATGCCATCAATTAATTAGGATGCATATTAACAAAGACCAAGTACTATGAAAAACTATATCTTCTTCGGCCACTCAAATTTTACTTCAGGCAAGGTTTTTCTAAAGAAGTGTCATATTGTTAGACAACTATAAGAGTCCTACCGGCAAAACTACCTGCTACCTTGGATCCAGTATAGCCATCAACAGAATCCACTAAAGTAAGCACGAGACCTGCATATAGAAAGGTCACATGCTCGTTGGCTTCTATAGGTAACAGATCCATCATCAGTAAACAATCTTTGTGGTATTGCATCTGCCAGACAAATGTATACCTAATAGAACTTATCGTCTCTCTGGCTGCTTGCAGACCTTTTAGCTAACAGAGATATAACCCACATAGTCGGTGAGCATGTCCAACTTTCAATAAGATTATGAAATTCTCTCTACTTCATTTTGGAGAAAATGTTTTGTGGATCCAAACCAACCTTTGGACATAAGAGATCTCAAAAACAGCTTTGACCAGCTATCACAAGCTGGCATTGTAGCTGATGCTCGTATTGGTAATAGTATAGCATCAAGACAGATGGTAGGAAATCATTTGGTCTAGTCCCAGTGAGTTATCTGAGCATAGAAACTGAATTGACATGCAAAATAAACTAGTGGGGACTGCAGAGAGTGTGACAAAAAATTGCTCTAGTAGCAGTTATCAAGGTGAACATGGTGGCTACAGACCCCTGACAAAGCAGTTGGCATACAGAGAAACTAAAGACTGCTATGGAAGCGACCGGTCGCATGACACCCATGTTTGGTTCCAAAGAAGTAGATATCTCAGTTTCATTGAAAACCAACAAATATAATGATCTTCATTTTCTTACACATAAAAATGAACCTACTATAAAAATTGTTCCCTACATTTTAGTAGGTTTTAAATTTTAATGATTACCATCGCATCTGAATTAGTTATTCATCAAGATGAATGTTTCTTCGAGGTCTCACATCTTATGCTGAAATTTCAGAGAGCTAGCACCTAAGATGCTTCCAAACTTTTCAATCCATTTTGCAGTATCTCCATCATAGAAGTCAGTCATCTTGTCTCCCCAGTTGGGTACAATCCTGCATTTACAAGCTTCGGAAAAGCCTTAGGCTTTTGTTTTAGTATCACAAGAACTGCTTCTAACTTCACCTTAACATCCTTTTGCCTTTTGGTTTAATGACTATATTTATTTGTGCACCCCTTATACCTTGTAATACATACCATTATGAAAAGTTGGTCTAAGAATTTTGTCACAGTGCTGCAACAAACAAACCAATACATCATCCGGATTTCCAGCTTAGATCACCCAGTATTCTATTTTTTTCTGTATGAATCTCATATCAATTCGATGAAGCACACCATAAGATGGGAACTTCTGCAAGCATCCTGCATAGCTTGATCAACAATATACGAGGTCCTTTTGTTCAGTCCATTTACTTAACAAGACCAACCTACGCTACTCTCATCAACTGATTCAAATCTCTGTGAAATATATCTTTACTTGCATAAAATTACCTAGACACAATTTTGAAAGACAGAGAGGGGGAAGAAGAAGGGGGTGATGATGATGGGGAAGGGACTGAGACTCCATTTGGACCTACCACATATATTAAACAGGAAATTATTTGTTCAAAATGGTGAATGCAATCTAAATTTGGCCTAATACAAATGGAAAGTCTATAATCCAAAATTGGTGAGTTGGTTACCTGATATTAAGGAAAAGGGGAAGGCACCATCTGGTATTTTTTTCACCTACACATTTCTCAGACAATTTTCATCATGAAATTATGCCATTTTATTCTCTTTTGCAGCAGATCTCAGCACCACCTTCATGAAAACTTGTATAGATTGTAGGATCATAAGTCATCTGCCTTGTTTGTTTCCAAAACCTATGTTGACCAATTGCTTCCTCAATAGACAATGACCCGGTAATTTAATGCAAGTCAACATAGATATCCGACGAACCTAAGCTCTTTTATAAAAGACAGCATTGAACGACTTTCAACTAGACATCTGCACTCTTGGCATTTTCAGGCTTTCACATAATCCTAAATGTTCACTAGTTGAATAGTGGTGATTCTTTGGATGCATATCCTCCAATCATACTAATAAGTAAGCTAAAACAAAAGAAAACAGCCTTGAAAAAAAAAATTAAAAGCTAACTAAAGCTTATGTACATAATTTAGAGAAATAATGAAAATAATGTGGAAATTAGGAGAAAACGTTCTTTTGGCAAAGTAAGTGACTGGCAAAAGAACAAGTTGTCCAAAACTCACCAATCCAGGAGAACCAACTAACTCCCTGTTGACTTCAACCACTTCTCCAGATACAGGAGAATTGACATCACTCGTTGCCTTGACACTCTCAACTGCACCAAAGTTCTTTCCCTGTGCCACAGTCGCACCAACTTCTGGCAACTCGACATACACAACATCACCTAAGTGATCCTGGAAAGAAATAACAAATAGAACTTGTAGAAAGAATAATCATTAAAAATCCTATACAAATATGAGATGAATGCAAACTAACAAGCTCTACAGAAGGTAGAAAAATTATCTGATGAGATGAACAAGAGATTGTTAGCTTGTTGTACTCCTAATTGAATTCACAATCTAGATAATTAGGTATTAATATCTTAGACACAAGCTGCCACATTGTTGCGATAATTAATAATCAGATGATGCCGGTGGAACTAATCCAGAAAAGGAAAATAAATAAATTACCTGAGCATGGTCAGTTATTCCTATCGTTGCAGAAGAGCCATCAACTTTAACCCACTCATGTGTGTCAGCATATTTCAGATCCTTAATAACTGTAATGAAAAATGATTAAATTTATAATCAGTTTTCTACACCTCGAAGGAGGTATTCATGAGATTTGTCACTACTTGCTGATACAACTGGAAGTCCACAACACCTTCGCATAAAAGATCTGATATTATCCGAGTAAAATCTAGTTTCCAAGCCCCTGAACTAATGAAGTTATGCTACATGGATCTCACCGGTATTTACAACAAATGCATGTTAATTTATATTTTGTGGTATAAGAAAATGAAGAAATGTGTTTCCAAGTAAGCGATCTGCTGATCTCTGCATTAGTCCACCAGGCTAAAGCATCTGATGAAGAACATTCCAACTATTATTCAGGAGTAGCAACTCCGATCTCACAATAGACCAACTGCCATACTTCATATATCAACCATCACCCTCAATCCACGAAAAAAAAAATCAGAAAATAACAAAAACCGATCTAAAGACGCATATCATTGCTCTTACCAAAACCCTAATATCACCAAAAGATTTCAAATCTTTCACATATATTAGCTGATCCAACCATCGACAATATCAAACAGAACACAAAACCCAACCCATCAATAATACCCCGATCTTCCGCTTGGAGGCGACAGATCTCAAAACCTCCCATATTCACCATCCATCAAAGCGGATCTGCCTACCAAAACACCAGGAAAACAAAGATCTCCCACACTCACCATGCACAGATAAATCTCCGCACAAATGAACCAAGAAAACATTAGCGAAGAGATCGAATCGTCTCCGTAGATCAGAGATTCACCTGTCGAGAAGCCTCTGTGAAAGGCAGAGATCCTCAGGTAGGAGGCCGCTCTCGAAGCCCACAACAACCTGGACGCCATGACCAAAATCTACCACACCTCTCTTTCTCTCTCCGTCTCCCGTCCTCGCCCTGTGCACTTCGTGGGCTCATATAGTAACATCGAACCGGCGTTCCGGTCCTTCACCTCATGGACCAAATCAGAATTAACTGTAGTTAATAATGTGTATATACATAAGATAAATCGCATTTCCCACCTACTTTGAGTTTGGTTGATTTTGATCTAACCGAACCCGCTCATGCTTCGGAAACAGGTGATTTGGCCATGGTGACGGGGTTTTGCTTGGTCCAGCAATCTCACCAACTCCCGGGTGGGTGTGTGGTGGTGCCCGCACCTGAACTGCACAAGGTGACGAGTCGTTGTCCGATGTGAGTTCATCCGTTGATTGAGACCCTCTCTGGTGTCTTGGTCGATTTTGACGCGTTCGACCGGTCCGGCTCATGAAACACTGATTCATTTTGTCAATTAAGAGATCGAGATTGGACCGGGCCATCATGTCGACCATCTTTTTCATAGTGGTGTTGGAAAATAATTCACAGCAACAATATACCGAGAGTGATTAGGGCGGAAGAACATATAACCCGAGAAAAATCTTTGTGCTACTGCCACCTGTATACAAAACATCAGAAGTGAGCTTGACTAACCTATATGTTGATCTCAGTTTATGCACGTAACGACGCCTTGGTTTCAGGGGCATTTCGTCGAACACCGTCAGTGCAGTGCAGGTGCCCTTCGGGTCATGTCAGTTCATCGTCAAGCGCACCCCTCCTGGGCGACGTGTATGAGACATTGATCTCGGTGTATGCACGTCACGATGCCTTGGTTTCAGGGGCATTTCGTCGAACACCGTCAGTATATCGTCAAGTGCGCCACTCCTCGGCAACGTGACTGAGACATGTTGTATATGACCTCCACAGAGGATAGAGTAAGCAGAAAATGAACATAAACAATAATTAGACGATGTGATTATTGATGCAAGAGAGAGAGATTCAATTAAAAACGATAAACAATATATTCGAATATTTTTTATTTAAGCAATATAAATATTTTCTCTTAAAAGGAATAAAACAGAATAAGAACGAAAGAATCCGAATACGTTGCGAATTGGACGGTTCAGATCGGAGACATGATGGCCGCAGAGGATCCCAACCTCTCGATCGACCCCTCCCAAATCACCCACCCTCTCGCGATGGCATGTTAGTAATTAATTACACTTGGTGGAGATAACCATACCGGTGGTGGGACGAGGGTGTCGAAACTAACGAGCGCGGGGCCCGTTGGGTCCATCTCGCAGCTTCTATTTTCGTACGTAAAACGATTCCCTCGCTTTGCCTCCCTTTCTCCTTCCCGTCTCTACTTTTCAGCCTAAACGGCGAATTAAGGAGAGACGAGCCGATCGAAGTTACCGATAGATCGTTGCGAAGGGCGATCGGATTTCGATCATTCGATCTCAAGGCAAGCAATAATAAACTTCTCTATATACTTTGATCCGTTTCTTCGGTTCTTCTTTCTGTTGCTTTTGATGCCCATTTAAGTCGGATATATGTTTCACAATTCGTGTATTAATCTTTCGATTGATCGGGGTTTTTTCTCGTTTGCATTTGCACCTCGTATTTCGTTCCATCGTGGATTGAATGTCGGGTCTGTTTGGTTCTTCGTCTCTCAAAGCTATCTTTGACGGAAATGTTCTTCAGATACCTTTAATAAGCTCGATATTTGGAGTGATTTGAGGAGTTCAGTTATCAAAAGTATCAAATCGGTACAGTTTGAGGAGAACGAAACGAAGTAAGTTGATGTGAAGATTCCTTGATCGATCGTGTAATTCCTTTGTGATTTCTTTGCCGCTTTTGTAATCTTGTTTTTTTCGAAATGTTCAATTATCTGTTTGATAGGAAGTACTTGCTTCGTCGCCTTGTCGCTCGTTAGTCTTTAATTTTGCTGTGCAGGAAGCTGTGGTGATGTCTGCAATCCGTTGGTCCTAATTATTCTAAATGGTGCGCGTTTCTCAATATACACGGACACCATTAGATGTTACAATTTAATCACATCCAATAGATAGGGTGTTTACACACAAAAAAAAGATGGCAATGGAGAAAACCAGGAAAGGCATGACAGAACGTTTTCTCATGTTCAGTGTTACAGCTTTTTCTCTTTTAGGATGAGTTCAATTGCAAACGTAATATAGTGTAGCCAAAAATTTTCAATGCGCTTACAGCTTTTGCATATGATATTGTGTAGCCAAAGAGAATTAATGAGTAATTCTTTTGTGCAATAGCAGGTGCAGGGAGAGTCCAGCGTCTGGAATCATAATGGCAGAAGGCTCAGAAGCAAGTTCCACTGATGTTAAAGTGGACCAGTCTGAAAAGGTTCATCCTAATCATTTCCTTGCTTTATTTTTCTTTGATAGTCATTATAGGGAAACGCAAAAGTTTTTATGTGTCTACAACAATACGTATTCAATTGGCATTAACTATTTCAATAACCATTATAGATGAGCTATATATGTTATTAGATGATCATGTGTGATGATCGATAGAAATTTTCATCGTTTAGCTTGCTTTATTAAATAATAGCACCTCAAATTGTAATAATTTAGCTCGCTTGATTTTAATCAAATTCAAGTTTTAATTAAGGTTCTCCTAAGCCTTTGGAACATGTTTGAAGTAATTTAAAAGGCGATTCACCAATCAAATATGATACTTTAAGAATCGACCAAGTTTTTATAATGTATGACTCCGAACTCTGAAAACTATGAGAAAAATCATGAATTTTATTGAACGAAACATAACATTTGCATGTTATATGGATGATTTCTGGTTCCAAGGATTTGATTTAGCATAAACAAGTTATAATGTCTCAATTATTTGGCACTAGCTGCATATATCTTTTACTGTCATTGAGCCTTAGTTAAATTAAGAATATTTAATTTTTTATCTATAATATCTGACAAGATTTCATTAAATCTCTCTCTAATTCTACTCATATCATTAGTACTAGCTGTCTCACCTCTTATCACTACAATATCAACACACCTTTCCTCATCATTTTATCTTTTGTTGAGACTACATCTAATTACTTATGAATGAAAATATTTTTGAACCTCAATATTCTCATTTGAGTATATGATTTCTTTTTCTCCATAAACCATCACTCGCCTAACAGCTATTTTATAAAAAAATTCTTTGAATCTAAAAGGCACTGATTCCAAGAGTTTGAGAAATCATTTTAAATATAATTTTGAAGTCCATTTTGTTGTAGTTGATTTTATGCTTTTTAAGACATGGTCAGTCTAACTATTCAGTGTCCAAAATCTTAATGTTTCAATTTAGCAATTTATATTCTTGTTAAGCAGCATAAACACATGTTGCCATAGACAGCAAACCTGAACTTGACCATTGCTCAATTAATCATATTACCTTTGTTTATTACTTCCAAAAATGTTTAATTCACAGGTATATGGTGGTGAAAAAGAATATCTGATTGATGCTTATCTAGAGCTGGTCAAAAAAGAAGGAAGCAATGAAGATGACGAAGCTGCATTTGATGAGGAATTCATTACAGAGAAGGAATTGATAGATGTTAAAGAAAGCTCACGCATGCTCAAACCAGTAGTTGAATTGACAGAAAACTCAGGTTCTAGTTATCTTGGAACAGCAAATTCAGTGCCAAATATCAATTTGCTAATGGAAGCGAAGATCAAAGAACTTGAGCTCCAATTTGAAGCTGTCAATGGGAAGCTGAAACTTTCAGAATCTGAAAAGGCATCGATGAAGTTTGAGGTCGATAGAGCAAATGAAGAGTTAGAGAAAATGAGCAGACATTGTGAAGAACTCAAACTTGAACAGAAAATAGTGAAAGATCATATTTTAGAAATTCTACAAAAGCATAGTTTGCATCTTGAGACACTCCAAGAAGCATCGACAGATAAGGACATGAAACATAAGGGGCTTCTTGATATGAAGGAAGCATTCACTAGCTTGTCTGCCGAGTTGAAGATGTCAAAGGAAAAGATAAAAGAGCTTGAAGCAGAGTTGGTGTCATCAGCTGGCAAAGTGCATTCACTTGAAGATCTCAATAAAAGTAGTAGTTCGCAGGCTGAGTTGCAGACAAAAAGAGCTTTACAGTTTGAGAACATGTTGGAACTAGCACAAATGAAAGCAAATGAGATGGAAGATCAGTTGCGTAAGTTACAAAATGAGCTAAATGGAGTCTATATTAAGATTGCAGACAACACAAAAATTGAAGCAGCACTAGAGACTGCATCATTGGAGCTTTCAGGGTCCCAAGAAAAGCTAAAGATTTCAAAATCACAGGTGGCAGAATTGGAGCATACGGTTGTCTCCATGGATTCTGTCATCATTGAACTGACTAAAGAATTAAACCACCATAAGGCCTCTGAAGAAAAGATCAAAACCGAGGTTTATGCATTGGAAAATCTGCTTTCTGCCTCTAAAGAAGATCTCAAAGCAAAGCTTCTATGCTTGGAGGAAGTTCAACGGAAGCTTCAAGAGCAGATCAACGAAAGGGATATAATTGAAGCTAGTTTAAGAAACCAAGCAATCCAGACTACAGATCTGGAAAATAACTTGTCTAATTCGATCAAAGAGAAGGAAACTCTTCGAAGTACTGTATCAGACCTTAACACAAAATTGTCGATGAATGAGAAATCATGCATTCAATTGGAGGCAAAGTTACAGTTGGCTGACCAGAACTTCAGCAAGACAGAGTCACTTCTCTCAGAAGCATTATCATATAAAGAGGAGCTTGAACAAAAGTTGAAATCAATTGAACAGCTCCATCATGAATCAAGAATAGCCTTGGAATCCGCTACCAATAGAAACCTTGAGCTTGAAAGTTCAGTTGAGGCACTAAATCTAGGCGAAGAGAGCATAAGAGCACAGCTCAAGGAGAGTGAGATGAGACTGGCGTCAACAGGGACGAGGAACATGGAGCTAGAAGAAGAACTAAAGCTTGCAAATGTAGAACGCCTTGATGCAGAAAGGGAAAAAAAAGAATTGAAAGATAAAGTTGCGGAGATTAGTGATTCATTAAGAGATGTGGACAATGAAAGTTCACTACTGAAATGCCGGTTTCAAGGTTATGAAAATAGGGTTGGTCAACTGGAATCTTCTTTGAGCAAATCCTTCTCAAGGAACTCAGAGCTTGAAAAACAGTTAAACGACCTTGTTTCAAAGTGTGCCGAACATGAGGAACGGGCTAATGCAACACATCAACGGAGTCTTGAGCTGGAAGACCTGATTCATGCATCACATTCCGAAGCTGAGGCGCGTGCTGTAAAAAGAGTGGGTGAATTGGAGCAGTTGTTGGAAGCTTCGAATGTGCAAACGGAGCACTTGGAACAATTACTGAGTTATGCAGAGGTAAAACATAGAGATGCTGAAGCTGAATCGACGCAAAGAAACGGCAAGATCTCTGAACTTACAGTGGAACTTGAAGCATGTCAGACAAAAGTTGCAAGCCATGATGTTTTGCTGCAGGCTTCAAAAGAGGAGGAGTTGACGGAAGTTATAAATGTAGATGATAAAGAAAAAGGAAAACTTGAAGACTTATCTGTTATTCAGGAAAAGGATCTTTTAGAATCCAAAAATATGGTTCAGTCTTTGCAAATTGAGGTTAAATCATTGAAGGTCAGAGTGGAACATGTTGAGGATAACCTGGAGACTTTAAGTGTTCAAGAGAAACAGCTACATGAGAAGCTTCAAAATGCTGGAGAGCAGTGGAAGCAACACGTGAAGGGAGTTGAGGAAGTCGACGCAAGAATTCCGGATTTAAAAGTGTTACACGAGTCTTCAGTCAAGGACTCGGAGCTGGAACTCCAAGAAACAGAAGAGAACTTTAAGCAGAAGCTATATGAAGCTAAGGAACTGCAAGGAAAATCGAAGTCTGTCGAAGAGCATTCAGCACGTTTTAAAGCTCTAGCTGTTGAAGCTACTGAAAAACTCGCCTCGCTGAAGGCAGAAATGGAAAGAAATGCCGTGAAGTTGGTCACTCTTGAAAACAATGTTGAGGAACCTGAGCAGAAGGCCCCAGATGCATATCTGAAGTCTGAACAGACATTTTTGGAGAAAGACATGTTGCCCGAGACGAACTCAAAGCTTAGGGAGGATTTGGAAACTCCCCGGCTCAAAGTAAATGAGCTTAATGCACTTTTGAGTTCTATCCAAGCAGAGAAGGCAGGAACTTCTGAGCAGCTGGCTTCTCTTGTAGAAACGATCAAAAAATTAACTGGTGAACATTCCAGAATGTTGGAACTCCACTCGACCACTGAATCCCATCTTAAAGAAACTGAACTCCAATTACTTGTAGTGATTGAGAAACTCAAAAAAAGAGACTCTGAGACTACAGACTTGAAAAAGAAACTGCTTGCAGTTGAATCTCAACTAAGAGCTTATGAAGAACAGGCTAGTGAATCGGCTGTAGTTGCAGCAAGTCAGAAGGGTAAGCTTGAAGAAGCTCTCCTCAAATTACAGAATTTGGGAAGGCTTGTTGAGCAATTGCGAGGCGAATCTGAGCAGTTAAAGACAGAGAACGAAGATTTAGACAGAAGAAACTTGAGTTTGGCTAGTGATTTGTCAACCCATGTGACAAAAATTAGCGAGATGCAAATAGCATTGAATGCAGCAACTGCAGAGAGAGATGACACATTCATGCAGCTTCATTCCTCTAGGGAAGAAATGGAAAATCTTATGCGACAAGTTAACTCTGACAGAGAAAGTCTCCAATCTCAGGTTAGTGTGCAAAATTTATGCATTTCTTCAATTGATAGACCAAGCACTGTGATTTAAATATATTAAAAGATAAAAGGAGTCTCGTTTTCCTTTGCGACGAAAGAGATCAGGATTTGAATCAAAAAAATATATTTTTTTAATATTTAAAAGTAAGGCCACACACATTGACCTTCCCCATATCCTGTATTAGCGGGAGCCTTGGATATATCCTAAAAAAAAATATATTCTATATTTATATTTTTTATAATTAGATATAAAATAAAATAATTTTAGTTGTTATCTAAAAGATAAGTTTCTATCTTAGATAACCTTTTTGAGGAAGGAAAAGACTATGCTGAAGGAAGTGTATCAAAAGATAAAAAAAGAACTTGAATCGATAATAGTCCAACGGAAAGAACAATGGAGTGAACAAAAAGCAGAGGAAGTGTCTTTAAATTTTGATGTGAAAAGTCTTAAAGCAAAGTTAGCTGATAAGCCTCTGATGCAATCACGGATTTGGAACTCGAATAATAGCAGTAATTAGCTGAGGAAACCTATACTGATTAAGTATGTAATTTCTTTCCAAAAGTGATGCTGATTTAAATAACCATATATCACTAGTTGTGAAAGGTTTACATGTTACAGTGATTGGAATTGCCTTTTTACAGATTAGAAACATGAGATCAGCATGTGCATTGAGGGAAGCAGCCATAACTGCTAAATTGAAGGAGCACTTAAATATACTCGAAGAAAGGGAAGACTTGGATGGACAACTGAAGCAAATTCAAAGTGAACTTGTTCTAGCACATGAAGCCATAATAGAGCAGGTAAAATCTGTTACTCTACTATCATTACAATGCATATTAGATAAGAAGCCATCTTTGTGAGTTATTAACGCTTTGCAATATTATGTACTTAAATATGTAAACTAGATGATGTTGATAAGTGCATTGTTTGTTGGAACTTATTTGGAAGAAAATCCTAATTATGCATTTGTATCTGACAAGTATTTAACTTGAAGTATGAAGGCATTTTTAAATGATGCTGATTAGGGTCACATAGTTGGTGGAAAGAAATTATAAACTATAATTTCATGTCTCAGCTTGCAAGCAGGAGGACGGCATCAAATAATTGTAAAAATCAGGGTCTGCAGTACCGAACTGTACCGCCTGGTACGGGCGGTACGTACCGGTCCGACCGGTTGCCGGTACGCGGACCGCCTGTTACCGGTCCGAGTGCACTGTAGCACTGTAGTAGTGCACTGTACTCGGCACACTTGAGTGTATCGCTCGGTACATCTGGGTGTACCGCTCGGTATACCATACCGTACCGATACCGAGCCCAGGTCGAAATACTAGTACGGTATGGTATTGCGAACCTTGATAAAAACAATCATCATATTTACAATAACATTTAATAGGGGATAGAATTAATAAAAAGAAAACAGAGGAGGAAGAAGACTAGGAGAATGGATGATAGAAGATAGCTAGAGCAAATCAATATCATGTTCTTTTAAAATTATGAAAATTTTCACACCAGTACTCTTAGTTTTTTGACCTTTCTTCAAATTCTTCTAGTTTTCTTACCGTTCTCATTCTCTCACTACAACCTTAGAAATGAGCAATTACATATGGTTATCAATATTCATGGTTCAAGTGTTGATGTACCTATACAAACATTTTTAAGAATTTAAATGGATCTCTATCTGCAAACCTTTACAAGGTCAGGGACAAGCCTTTTTCTTTTTGTAACTGCTGCTTAGATTGTACGCTCTCTCTTTGTTACTTCCCAATTTTAGGTCATGAGTCTTTGCCAGTATTAGTGAAGTTGCATGTTAGATAATTTATCATCCGTATTTCAATTGAATCACACAAACACTAAGCTTATGGTATTATTATTGTTTGTACATAAAAAGTCAACCTTCATCTCGGACCTAAATAACCTACAGTGATATTTGAAACCAACTGTAGAGGTGGGACCCTAGCATTATCTTTAAGTGGATTGATTTTTTTCTGAAAAGGCAAAAGTTTTAGAGATTAGATGGAAATAGTTTTCTTTCAACATCATTTGTGCAAATCTCTAAAGAAGGGGCATAGGGAAGGAACTTCTATAGTAAAGACATGAGGTGGAAATGAAAATTTCTGGTTTCAAATATTTAATGCTAAGACAAAAACATTAGTTTCGACTTCATTACGCATCACGTTTCCGTTTGTGTTTTGATATTAATGTCTTCTTTCTGAGTCTATCATCTTCTTTATTTCCATATAGTTGTCAGCGAGCATTTCAATTAATTAGACTGTTAATTTAACAGAGAGAATTGGACCACAGAAGAGAGCTGGAAAGGGAAGCTTCAATGAAGCAATCATTCACTGAGTTGGAGGATAAGCATCACTATGTTACACTTCTAGAAAAACATATTGAAGACCTTGAAAGGAAATTGGAAGACGCTGAAACCCAACATAATAAGGTTAGTCTTATACCTTTCAATGACGTTGAATTGCCATCTAATCCATGAAAAATACAGTTTAGATAGATTCATGAAGTTAGTTATATTTATATTTATACATGTTTTTCTTTATGTCCCCTACAATTATATCGTGGCCTTCTTTTCGTGCATACTGTATTGTGAAGTGTAGGAGTGGCTCTATCTGGAACCTCTTCCAGAACGTCTGGTCGAGGTTGCTCGAGACAGGAAATCTGATGTGCTCATCATTATTCTGAGTCTCATGAGAAATAGGTCCTTTATCATGTCTTTGTAATTCCTAGGGAATATAATTAAAAAATTTGAATGCCCAGTGTAGAAATGAAAATGACTCCATTTGAAACCCAACATAATTATTTTTCTTGGTCATTTTTTGTGGCCCAAAAAGATTGGCCTTATATAAGAAGTTAGCATCCCTACCTTCATCACATGAAATAAGAAATTTGCCATGCTAAACCATAATTCCTTGTTCTTTTTGTTTCATAAATGTCACCGAGTTATAAATATTTCTACCTCCTACCAAGTTGCCCTCATATTAATCTCGTGCTTTGACTACTATTATTTATTGGGGAATCGAATTGCCTATTGACAATATTGAACAGCTTATGTAATTGCTTTTTATCCATGTATAAAGACCACGTTTCTTAACCTTCTGGATGTGATGACTGTCAGCTTATGTGCCGATACAGTCTTCATATTACATCTTAAACATGATTTTGTTAGAGATGCAGAGCTTATTTAATGAATGCCACTTCACCTCCCTGTCAATGCTCTGACAACAATATATGATGCAGCAATTTTTGTCTGTAGTAGCATGGACACCTTCAAAATATTTGCTAAGAATAAAGCCAAAAGGCGTATGGTACTGTATCCTTTGGTTAAAGATTAGGTCATTAAATGATCATATTCCACAAGTTGAATTCTGTTTTTGTTATTTGTTGTTTGTCTCTGAACTTCTATGATATGTTATTGAAGTATAATTAATGAGACCAACAATCACAATAGTAAGCTTTTATCAGCCTTTTTTCGGTTGTCTTCCATTTCGTGCTTTTTTATTCATGATTCGTTTTTTCTTAACATGTCAAATTCAGAATTGTTTGGATCTTGCAGGCGACAGAAGAAAAAAAAAAAATTGTAGAACTCAATGGAGAAATCAGCATATTGAGGCATAAACTAAGTCAAACTGATGAAATGGAAAAGAAGATTTCAGAGCTTGAAAACAAGTTAAAGTTGGCACATACAACAAGTGGAGAAGAGGCAAGTTTAATGAAAATCTCAAAGTTCAATGAAAATCAATGATGGGATCTCAAGGCGAATAATTCTATTGATTGTTGGCAATTCTGATTCTTTTCTTCAGGCTACGGATGAAGCCATAGAATCTGAAACAAAGGATGAAATGGGGGTGAAATCAAGGGATTCTGAACTGGACACCTCAACCCTGTCAAGGAGAAAGAACACGAAAAGGAGAGACTTCTTGCATCAAGCACCAGGAACAGCTTCACTGACTCAAACGTCACACGTCGCTACAGGGCCTTCAAGAGCCATGTCCTTCAAGATCATCATGGGAGTAGCTATCATGTCTTTGATCGTTGGTGTCATTCTCGGCAAGCGATATTAAGATGGTTGATAGACTAGTTGCTTCATCTTTTACACCTGAGAAAAGATTGAACCGCAGTCTATTAATTGAAGGGGTGGATAGGAACTGCTGTTGTTCTGATACCAAGTCGACTACTAGACATTCATGTCAGGTTAGTAACTTCTGTTTCTGTCCTCCTCTTATCTGTGCTTGTATCTCTATTTCTTTGTACTTATTTTTCTTTCTCGATCAGTATGGGTTAAATTATTTTGAGATAATGCCATAATTTGTATTTATTGTTTGTTTCAGAATTGTAATTTTTTATTATTCTAACAGTAATTTTTTACCTGCTAGGGTTATGGTCGAGTCAACTCGACTTCACTTATCTCATGGGGACTTCAAACTCGGTTTGAGACTTAGCTCGAGTTTCAATTATTGTTAAAATTCGATTTATTATATATTATTTTTGTAAGCTGGGGTTTGGTTTAGATTATTTAACCAAATGATTCAAAATTAAACACTTATATTCATAAAAAGGGTTGAAATCAGAGTTAACCTACATGACTTTGGTTTGAACTATTATTTTCGCTTATGATGAGTTTAAGTCAAATGAGATTATAATACTAATTTAACCTAAAAGTAATATGATCAAATTGTGGGTCAAATCCAGTATATATAGTTCAACTATTTGAATCCTTAACGAAGAGGATTATTTTCCTTTTTGTTTTTTCTTTCTCATCTAATATGCTCTTGACATGTATCGCGTATCACATCACTGTTAACACCATTCTCTTCTCTTAATTTTCTTAATGTTGGTTCCAAATTCATATGCATGAAGTCATATAGGACGTTGCAATAACGAGGGAAGTTGTCACTACTAGTGCAAGCATGCACCGTATATAACGCTTGCACCATAGTATTTGATGTTGGTCACAACATGCAACATATTGCCCTGGTCATGTTTGAAGGTGACAAAGAAGGCTTGCATTATAGCATCTGATGTTTGATGAAGTCAGATTGAGACGATCCACTGGTTTCCCACATGTTCAATTGGCTATACTGCCAATTGAATGGTTCGACAACGTGTATGCATTTACTACGTATAAGAAACCGACGGTGAAGAATAAGCTTCTCTTAGACCTTTTCTCTCAACCGCGTCAATATCTTGATAACAACTACGTAAAAGGGGAAGTCTACAAACATTATTGTAAGCAGAAGGCAACCTAACATGTCATACTTTTCAACTCTCTCACCAACTTATGAGGAATATGTCAATGCATGCTTCTCTATATATACCCATCTCCTCCAAGCCATTGGTATCACAACACCAATTGCAGCTTCGTCCATCCTAAAGATTACACAGATGGCAGCCAAATTGCTTCTCCTTGCTCTCCTTGCCATGGCTTCCTCTCTTGCAATGGCTTCTGATCCTAGTCCTCTTCAAGACTTCTGTGTCGCAGATAAGGGTTCTAAAGGTATTCATAGTATCCAGATTAATCTCCTTCGGTGCGTTTGCTCTCCCGATGCATATTTACTGATCGATTTTGCTTCCTCCTGTTGCAGTGCTGGTGAATGGGTTCGTCTGCAAGGACCCCAAGGTGGTGAAAGCCGAAGACTTCTTCTTCAGGGGACTCGACAAAGCTGGCGACACAGTAAACAAGGTCGGCTCCAATGTCACCGCCGTCAACGTGAACCAGCTCGTCGGACTCAACACCCTCGGCATCTCCATGGTTCGCATCGACTACGCACCCAGAGGCCTCAACGCTCCCCACACTCACCCTCGTGCCACCGAGATCCTCACCGTCATAGAAGGACAGCTCTTGGTCGGCTTCGTCACATCCAACAGCGACGACGGCAACCGTCTCTTCACCAAGATGCTGAAGAAGGGTGATGTGTTTGTGTTCCCACGAGGCCTCATCCACTTCCAGTTCAACCCTGGGCACACCAAAACTATCGCCATCGGTGCTCTCAGTAGCCAAAACCCCGGCACCATCACAATCGCCAACGCTGTGTTCGGGTCGAAGCCGCCCATCTCCGATGATGTTCTGGCCAAGGCTTTCCAGGTGGACAAGAAGACCATCGACTGGCTTCAGGCTCAGTTCTAGATGGACAACAACAACTGAAGAAACACCACCACTGCAGCTTCT
This sequence comes from Musa acuminata AAA Group, assembly GCF_036884655.1. Lineage (NCBI taxonomy): Eukaryota > Viridiplantae > Streptophyta > Magnoliopsida > Zingiberales > Musaceae > Musa > Musa acuminata. Next base: position 43,330,287 of record NC_088353.1, on the reverse strand, counting down.
TCACATCCATGTTAACATTCCAATAAGCAAACACTTGGCGATCGATCGAAGTCAGGCGTTTGCATGTTATTACTGTTCGTTTTCTCTGTAGTGATCGAAATAATCCTCATGTTTTCCAACCCGAAATAAATATGATGTTAAGAGTCAACAATTGAGAGCGAGATCACTGATGAGATCATTATTAATTGCGAAGCCACATTGCAGCAAATCTCTGGTTTGCATTATCGAACTTTTCTTTGCATTTGTTAGTGTTAAAAAATATTCATGTATGAGAAAAGATTGAAAATATGATAAAAAGAAAAACCATACATTTAGTAAAATTGAAAAGTGACATATATTGAGTTTGACTTATAATCTAAAAGTTTGAGTTTTATTAAATTGATATTTGACTCTATATATGTTAACTTTAACGAGTCTACTTCACACTCATCGTTTATCAAAGCCAATGTTCATGAAAAAAAAAATCTCTTCCGGCAGCGTAGTCTCTTCCGGCAGGATGGGTGTTTGTCTCAAAAGAAGTGTATGACCTTTCATAGGAAGCATGCTTCAACTACACATAGCATCTTCACAAGGCAAAGATGAAGAACAACAAATTACTGTAATTAAGCCTTTTAAAATATTTACAAACTTTGTAAAATATTTCAGAAGAATAGCCATCTTTGTGAGTCTGATATCTACAAATCAAATTGTAAGATGTCTAGCCGCAAGTTAAGTTATTTTGGGAGTATACATTTTATTTTGATTTTATCGCTAGGAGCATATTTTATTATTCAGACTCTAAATACTTGGGATTTATGTTTTTATTGAGCTCATTATAAACTTGATTAAAGTTATTCAAAATATATTTAAACATTATGGAATGTTAATATGTAAGGTGAAGATTGAAAAGATTATCAAGATGAAGTTGTAAGATAGGAGTTTCAGCGGATATTTTATATATGAACCTATACTCGTCGCAATACCTATCATATGTGTGTGACCCTCTAGGCTCAATATCAAGTTGATCGTGAGTCGTACATGTGAGAACTCCTTCTAACTCAGTGAATTATTATCTCCATAATAGTTCACTAACTCATCGACTACAAACGTACTAAGCCACTATGTCGTAGTCCCCATACGATACAGAGGAATTTAATCAATTAGACTTGTCTATCCTCAGTTATCATGCATTTATCACTCATTCATTTAATATCCTAGAGACCATATACCAAGCATGATTCAGTCAGGCTCATACGAAATCTACTCGAGTCTTGCTCTAATTAGAATATCTAGAAGAACTCTTTCTCTAACCCTGATTAGATATTTACTTGAGCAAAAATACATAGGACTTTCATCTCATGATACCGAGAGTGAATGATCTTCTATCAATACTCAATTACCCTCATAAGATTGATTGCCACTCTCGATGATTGGTTATGCTAGATTTGGAACTTCGAAACCTATAAATTTAGTATCAATGAGTAGAGTACTTATATATGATATCTTTGATGTCTCAAGTCTAAAGACCAGATACACAACTAGAATTACAAAATCGTTGTTTAATAATGAGGTATCATCAACTATCCAACATTCTGTGAGTTGATCAATAAATGAACTAATTATCCAATGAACATTTGTACTGTATCCCTATTATCTCCACACGAGTAGCTATGAGACTAGTCGCCTCCATCAATTGGATGAGTATACAATATACTAATTTGTTCGGTTATGTCGATATCCTTCTCGAATAACATACGATTGAGAATATTTATGGTTTATGCTTAAAGACGAATCAGTCTCATTATCGCGATCTCACTATAATCCGATTCCTATTGCATAGATCCATGGATATCATAACATATACAACACATAATCATAAAGTCAGAAAATAGCAATAATAATAAGTACAAAAGACTACATAGCATGTCACATATGTCATTACTCACATGATTGAGTTACAGAGCACTTGTGACTGGCAAGAAGTGCATTAGTTAGCAGGGCAAATAGCAATACTTAGTTGATTCCTATCCTAGTTCAACAATAAGTGTCTGTCATTCTTTTGAGTATTGAAAAATCTTAAAAGATTTTTATAGATCGAAAAGTGCTAGCAGGCAATCGAAGAGCTGAAACATTACCTCTCCCAATTGCTACAGCTCTCCTCGATTTCTTGGCGAATAGTCACTGCATTCACATATAACGCTTGCACCATAGTATTTGATGTCGGTCATGCACGCAACGTGTTGCCGTGGTCATGTTTGAAGGTGACAAAGAAGGCTTGCATTATACTATCTGATGTTTGATGAAGTCAGATTGAGACGATCCAGTGGTTTCCCACATGTTTAATTGGCTATACTGCCAATTGAATGGTTCGACAACGTGAACGCATCATCAAAACCCTGTCAATTGAATGGCATACAAGAAATCGTCGTTGACCAAAACATTAAGCTCCTCTTGGTAGACTCTTTCTCTGCACAAGATAAGAAGCACGCACAGTCCATGGACATTATTATTATAAGCAAAAGGCATACTATTCAGCTCTCTTACCAAATGATCAAGAATGTTTCAACCCTGGCTCTCTCCCCCTCCCCCTCTCTATATATCCATCTCCTTCGTGCATTTGTATCACAACACCAATTGTAGCTTCATCCATCCTAAAGATGGCAGCCAAAATCCTTCTCATCGCTCTCCTTGCCATGGCTTCCTCTCTCGCAATGGCTTCTGATCCTAGCCCTCTTCAAGACTTCTGCGTCGCCGATAAGAACTCCAAAGGCGAGTTTAAGGATCGAACACCGTATCTGCATGTCCACGTTTTCGATTAATGCATGTTTACTGATCGAGTTTTCTTGTTGCTTCTACAGTGCTGGTGAATGGATTCGTCTGCAAAGACCCCAAGCAAGTGACAGCCGAAGACTTCTTCTTCATGGGACTCGACAAAGCCGGCAACACAGGAAACAAGCTCGGCTCCATGGTCACTGCCGTCAACGTTAACAAGCTCGTCGGACTCAACACCCTCGGCATCTCCATGGTTCGCATCGACTACGGGCCCAAAGGCCTCAACCCTCCCCACACTCACCCCCGTGCCACCGAGATCCTCACCGTCATAGAAGGACAGCTCTTGGTCGGCTTCGTCACATCCAACACCGACGACGGCAACCGTCTCTTCACCAAGATGCTGAAGAAGGGCGATGTGTTTGTGTTCCCTGAGGGCCTCATCCACTTCCAGTTCAACCCTGGGTACACCAACACCGTCGCCATCGGTGCTCTCAGTAGCCAAAACCCCGGCACGATCACCATCGCCAACGCTGTGTTCGGGTCGAAGCCACCCATCTCCGACGATGTTCTGGCCAAGGCTTTCCAGGTGGACAAGAAGACCATCGACTGGCTTCAGGCTCAGTTCTGGACGGACAACAACAACTAGAAAGCTTCGTTCTTGCAAGTTGACATGACATGAAATGCATAAAATTATGTGCTTTAAATAAGCAAACAGTGGATAAGCTTCTTTCTTGCAAGTTGACATGACATGACATGCATAAAATTATGTGCTTTAAATAAGGAAACAGTGGATAACTATTTGCATTTGTATTTGTGATAGAATATGGCTTCTTTGTTATATGGAAACTGTCTTACTACGTACCAAACAATTGAGTCCCGATGTTATTTCTATGCTGAGATGTCTTTTGGGTCCACTTTGAATGCACAAAATCATATGATTTAGTGTTAGGTAGTTTAACGTAAGTATCATACTCTAATCTTATGATAATGTACGATAATAATAATAATAATAATAATAATATAAATTTATGATCAACTATATGAATCTTATGACAAGATACTAATATAAATCCCAGAAGAAAAATGAAATCAAGACGTTATTAGAACTAAATTTTATTTCTTTCCTAAGAGATGTCTTTTAGGTTATGAGACAGATAGGCTAAGATAATATTTATATTATTCACATAGATATTGTTTAACAATTGAATCTATAATAATTTTAGTATATGTTATGATAGAAAACATGTTAATGACTAATCATCATTCTTCATCATGTAAAGGTTAGTTAGTCTAGAATGAAAGAGTCTCAATCACCCTCCATCGGTTTGTCCACATGAACAACAATCTAAGGGAGATCATTTGAGCCTGTCTCTCTTCTTTCGTCCCATGTTAATAAATATCAAATATGAACGTTAGGATAGTTTTAAGCTAAGAATACTCATACACTTTTGGGTTTGGACCATGCCCAGTTGAATTGGACTTTGATGATGATTTCCAATAATATTTTGATGCTAGAAGGGGATTCTAATATATATATATATATATAAAGATCAAGTGGACGCTATGCAATCTTTCGAGAACTGGAGGTGGATTAGGATGGACGTACTGAGTCGATAGCTTGACTTAGTCTTTTGTGTAATCTTTCGTTAAGCAAGGAAGGCAAGCAATCACTGCGACTGTCTCAAAAAGCTTCACACCCTGCAAGCAAATGGCACCCAACACGTTATACATTTCAACTCTTTCACCTAATGATCAAGAACGTCTCAGAGCCTACAGCTTCTCTATATGTATCCTTCTCCTTCAACCATTTGTACCACAGCACCAAGCAACTTCATCCACCCTAAAGCCTACAGATGGCTGCCAAAATCCATCTCATTACTTTCCTTGCCTTGGCTGCCACTCATGCATTGGCTTCTGATCCTAGTCCTCTTCGAGACTTCTACGTTGCTGATATGTTCATATCATATATTTTTTTAGTGAAATATTTTTTTTTTGCAAAATAGATTTTTTTTTATTAAAATATTAACTTATTACCGAAAGCAAATATTAATCAGAGCAACATAAACAGTAGAATAATGAATCAATCATAAAATAAGACATTAAATTTTTTACGTGAAAAATTTAATCCAGAAAAAATCACAAGACCGTAGTGTACTTCAAACTTTCACTATCACTAATAATGATAATACGTTTATAATAAATTTTTTCAGAATAACTAGAGGATCATAATAACATCAAAAACATATATCTTAATTCAATAATAACATATTATTAGATGGATTTCATAAAAGAAAAAATTTGAAGTTTCACAAAATGGGTATAACAGAAAAGTATCTCAAAGAGGATAAATTGTATATCGACATCATTAAAATTATGAATTATTCACATTAAATTCAGACTAAAATCGATGAAATTTAACCAATTTTTGTCTAGTAAAAATTTTAAAATTATATATCTTTATTTTTTTTAATAAATCAGATTTGGACTGAATGCCCAAATCAACCATCCAAGCCCACCTATGGACTGAACCCAACAAAAGGTACCATGCTTCATCAACCTTATTCTATGATGATAATATTTGCCCATGCTTCATTATCGTGATCTCATCATGATCCAATTCCCATTGCACAGATCCATGAACATCACAATATATTCAAGCAACAGGCAATATAAAGTGATAAAATATCAAATAATAATAATAAGTAAAAGGATTACATGTCAACATCACATTTGTCATCACTCACGTGATTGGCTTGCAAGGTACCTATGACTAGTAACACAACCTTAGAGCCACTCAAAAACCATCTTGGATCTACTTCGGATGCTCTTATACTTTTGTGTTTGGACAATGTCGGCTTGACTCGAACATTGACGATGATTTTCTCTAACATTTTAGCACTAGAAGAATGGTTTGATGTTGTAGGAACATCAATCCGTCAATCCTCTCAACGAGTGCTCTAGCGAGGAGGTCGTGCCTCCAATCTATATCACTTTTACTCAAGGGGCAATTGCCCCCCTTCTCACATATGTATATGTACATTTTGGCATTAGCATCGATGAGGTATTGGCATCTATCTAATGACCTTGGCCTCTCACCCGTAGGGACAAATTCGAGCCACTTGCTCATCCTCATCAAGGTGTTTCTGAACCTTACCCATTATGCGCAGACACTCACGGGCATGATGCAAGCTATCACCCCACTCCTATCTCAACTAGCCTAATAAGCGACACTACCATATCAGTAATGGTCGACACTTTAATTGCCACTAGCACTGACATCTATCGGAATCCCTCCAACCAACATGATACTAGCATCTCAAGATCACCCAAGGTCCTCGGAACTGCCAACTGAATGAGTGTCTCGCTCCCTAATCGTGGAGTTCCGTGCACCATTGCACCGCCACTCTACTCTGTCCGAATTTAAGACCCAAACGATGGATTCAATGTATTATTCTATGAGGGTCTAGCTATGGCAAATGAACCAACACTTATACTAGATGTAGTGGGAGTTCTGATAGTCCAAGGGGGAGAATCTCATTGATCCCACCTTAGGTTGGTCCTCGTTTACCTAGAACATCCAAGAGGAACCAATCCCAACTAACTTTCACCTCTCAAAGCTTTTGACGATAACACTAACTCAATTGAACACACTATCGCTTTTTGCACTAAGATGCCTCTCTATGGAATCTCGGATGCTCTGATGTGTCATGTGTTCCTGACAATGCTAATGTTGAGAAATCTAGGGGCGACATCACATGCGCAGCAGAAGAACATAAACAAAAAATCCTATATTTTCACAAAAAAAATTTCATTTTCATGCGAAGATTGGTATGCAAAAACTCGTGAAACTGAAAACCATGTATGAGATAGTTGTGTTATCTAAGGAGATTGCATATTACTAAAATCCTATATATGTGTAGAATATGATGAAGGAGGTCAATTGTCCTCCTCTCTAGTAGTGATACACACGGTAGTGGCTATGAAGACGCTCCTTGAATCGCTGCCTAAATCTTCACATGCCCTTACTGGTTGAGGAGGAGAAAGGGAGAGGGAATAAGATGTGGTAGTAAAAAAGGTCTAGCCTATGACCCTTTGGTTCCCTCATATTTATAGAGGCTCTTTATTAATTTAACCATAATAGATCTTGCCCTATTGGGTACTAGATCCCCAAACAACTATCCATGTCTTTCATATTAGTGAATCTCTATCCAATAATCTCTTATTGGATATGATCCAATAATTCAATGGCTTATTGGATATCCAATAAAATAGGAGCTCAAATGGATATCTCATAAACTTTTACTTATCAAAACACCTATCATATGTGTGTGACTCTCTAGGCCAATATTGAGCTACCTGTGAGTCATACATATTAGAACTCCTTTTGGTTAAATGAATTATTATCTTCAAAATAATTCACTCGATTCATCGACTGCGGATGTACTAGGCCACTACGCTGTAATCCCCAAACGATACGGGGGAATCTAATCCTTTGGACCTATCTATCCTCAGTTACCATGTACCTATAGTACATTATCTATCTAATATCTCGGAGACTATATATCGGACATTGTGCTGTCAGGCCCATACGGTTTCTACTCGAGTCTCACTTTAATCGGATTCTCTTGGAGAACTCTTTCTCACTCAATCCGAATGACCCTAGCCAAGGATATATATATATATATATATATATCCATTGATGAATTTTTAATAGTCAACATCTCACTTGCGCCTGTGGTTTTGGTTAACTTTCTGCATACAATCACCTACCATCATCCAAGCAAAAGAATCTTTTAGTAACGATGACAACCTATAGATAGCCAATTGGTTGATCACAAATAGTTCGTTGTCGTCTCTTCCGACAGGATGGGTGTTTGTCTCAAAAGAAGTGTATGACCTTTCATAGGAAGCATGCTTCAACTACACATAGCATCTTCACAAGGCAAAGATTAAGAACAACAAATTATTGTAATTAAGCCTTTTAAAATATTTATAAACTTTATAAAATATTTCAGAAGAACATCCATCTTTGTGAGTCTGATATCTACAAATCAAATTGTAAGATGTCTAGCTGCAAGTTAAGTTATTTTGGGAGTATACATTTTATTTTGATTTTATCGCTAGGAGCATATTTTATTATTCAGACTCTAAATACTTGGGATTTATGTTTTTGTTGAGATCATTATAAACTTGATTAAAGTTATTCAAAATATATTTAAACATTATGGAATGTTAATATGTAAGGTGAAGATTGAAAAGATTACCAAGATAAAGTCGTAAGACAAGGGTTTCAGCGGATATTTTATATATGAACCTATACTCGTCGCAATACCTATCATATATGTGTGACCCTCTAGGCCCAATATCAAGTTGATCATGAGTCGTACACATGAGAACTCCTTCTAACTCGGTGAATTATTATCTCCATAATAGTTCACTAACTCATCGACTACAAACGTACTAAGCCACTATGTCGTAGTCCCCATACGATACAGAGGAATTTAATCAATTAGACCTATCTATCCTCAGTTATCATGTATTTATCACTCATTCATTTAATATCCTAGAGACTATATACCAAGCATGATTCAGTCAGGCTCATACAAAATCTACTTGAGTCTTGCTCTAATTAGAATCTCTAGAAGAACTCTTTCTCTCTCAATCTGAATGACCCTGATTAGATATTTACTTAAGCAAGAATATATAGGACTTTCATCTCATGATACCGAGAGTGAATGATCTTCTATCACTACTCAATTACCCTCATAAGATTGATTGCCACTCTCGATTATTAGTTATGCTAGATTTGAAACTTCGAGACCTATAAATTTGGTATCAAAGAGTAGAGTACTTATATATGATATCTTTGATATCTCAAGTCTAAGGACCAGATACACAACTAGAATTACAAAATCGTTGTTTAATAATGAGGTATCATCAACTATCCAACATTCTGTGAGTGGATCAATTAATGAACTAATTATCTAATTAGCATATGTATTGTATCCCTAGTATCTCCACACGAGTAGCTATGGGACTAGCCGCCTCTATCAATTGGATGAGGATACAATATACTAGTTTGTTTGATTATATCGATATCCTTCTCGAATAATATACGATTGAGAATATTTATGGTTTATGCTTAAAGGCGAATCGGTCTCATTATCGTGATCTCACTATAATCCGATTCTTATTGCACAGATTCATGGATATTATAATATACGCAACACATAATCATAAAGTCAGAAAATACCAATAATAATAAGTACAAAAGATTGCATAGTGTGTCACACGTGCAATTACTCACATGATTGAATTATAGTAACTAGCAAGAAGTGCATCAGTTAGCAGGGCAAATAGCAATACTTAGATGATTCCTATCCCAATAAGTGTCTGTTATTCTTTCGAGTATTGAAAAATCTTAAAAGATTTTTATAGATCGAAAAGTGCTAGCAGGCAATCTAAGAGCTGAAACACTACCTCTCCCAATTGCTACAGCTCTCCTCGATTTCGTGGCGAATAGTCACTGCATTCACATATAACGCTTGCACCATAGTATTTGTTGTCGGTCATGCACGCAACGTGTTGCCCTGGTCATGTTTGAAGGTGACAAAGAAGGCTTGCATTATAGTATCTGATGTTAGATGAAGTCAGACTGAGATGCCCACTGGTTTCCCACATGTTTAATTGGCTATACTGCCAATTGAATGGTTCGACGACGTGAACGTATCACCAAAACCCTGTCAATTGAATGGCATACAAGAAATCTTCGTTGACCAAAACATTAAGCTCCTCTTGGTAGACTCTTTCTCTGCACAAGATAAGAAGCACTCACAGTCTATAGACATTATTATTATAAGCAAAAGGCATACTTTTCAGCTCTCGTACCAAATGATCGAGAATGTTTCAACCCTGGCTCTCTCCCCCTCCCCCTCTCTATATATCCATCTCCTTCGTGCATTTGTATCACAACACCAATTGTAGCTTCATCCATCCTAAAGATGGCAGCCAAAATCCTTCTCATCGCTCTCCTTGCCATGGCTTCCTCTCTCGCAATGGCTTCTGATCCTAGCCCTCTTCAAGACTTCTGCGTCGCCGATAAGAACTCCAAAGGCGAGTTTAAGGATCGAACACCGTATCTGCATGTCCACGTTTTCGATTAATGCATGTTTACTGATCGAGTTTTCTTGTTGCTTCTACAGTGCTGGTGAATGGATTCGTCTGCAAAGACCCCAAGCAAGTGACAGCCGAAGACTTCTTCTTCATGGGACTCGACAAAGCCGGCAACACAGGAAACAAGCTCGGCTCCATGGTCACTGCCGTCAACGTTAACAAGCTCGTCGGACTCAACACCCTCGGCATCTCCATGGTTCGCATCGACTACGGGCCCAAAGGCCTCAACCCTCCCCACACTCACCCCCGTGCCACCGAGATCCTCACCGTCATAGAAGGACAGCTCTTGGTCGGCTTCGTCACATCCAACACCGACGACGGCAACCGTCTCTTCACCAAGATGCTGAAGAAGGGCGATGTGTTTGTGTTCCCTGAGGGCCTCATCCACTTCCAGTTCAACCCTGGGTACACCAACACCGTCGCCATCGGTGCTCTCAGTAGCCAAAACCCCGGCACGATCACCATCGCCAACGCTGTGTTCGGGTCGAAGCCACCCATCTCCGACGATGTTCTGGCCAAGGCTTTCCAGGTGGACAAGAAGACCATCGACTGGCTTCAGGCTCAGTTCTGGACGGACAACAACAACTAGAAAGCTTCGTTCTTGCAAGTTGACATGACATGAAATGCATAAAATTATGTGCTTTAAATAAGCAAACAGTGGATAAGCTTCTTTCTTGCAAGTTGACATGACATGACATGCATAAAATTATGTGCTTTAAATAAGGAAACAGTGGATAACTATTTGCATTTGTATTTGTGATAGAATATGGCTTCTTTGTTATATGGAAACTGTCTTACTACGTACCAAACAATTGAGTCCCGATGTTATTTCTATGCTGAGATGTCTTTTGGGTCCACTTTGAATGCACAAAATCATATGATTTAGTGTTAGGTAGTTTAACGTAAGTATCATACTCTAATCTTATGATAATGTACGATAATAATAATAATAATAATAATAATATAAATTTATGATCAACTATATGAATCTTATGACAAGATACTAATATAAATCCCAGAAGAAAAATGAAATCAAGACGTTATTAGAACTAAATTTTATTTCTTTCCTAAGAGATGTCTTTTAGGTTATGAGACAGATAGGCTAAGATAATATTTATATTATTCACATAGATATTGTTTAACAATTGAATCTATAATAATTTTAGTATATGTTATGATAGAAAACATGTTAATGACTAATCATCATTCTTCATCATGTAAAGGTTAGTTAGTCTAGAATGAAAGAGTCTCAATCACCCTCCATCGGTTTGTCCACATGAACAACAATCTAAGGGAGATCATTTGAGCCTGTCTCTCTTCTTTCGTCCCATGTTAATAAATATCAAATATGAACGTTAGGATAGTTTTAAGCTAAGAATACTCATACACTTTTGGGTTTGGACCATGCCCAGTTGAATTGGACTTTGATGATGATTTCCAATAATATTTTGATGCTAGAAGGGGATTCTAATATATATATATATATATAAAGATCAAGTGGACGCTATGCAATCTTTCGAGAACTGGAGGTGGATTAGGATGGACGTACTGAGTCGATAGCTTGACTTAGTCTTTTGTGTAATCTTTCGTTAAGCAAGGAAGGCAAGCAATCACTGCGACTGTCTCAAAAAGCTTCACACCCTGCAAGCAAATGGCACCCAACACGTTATACATTTCAACTCTTTCACCTAATGATCAAGAACGTCTCAGAGCCTACAGCTTCTCTATATGTATCCTTCTCCTTCAACCATTTGTACCACAGCACCAAGCAACTTCATCCACCCTAAAGCCTACAGATGGCTGCCAAAATCCATCTCATTACTTTCCTTGCCTTGGCTGCCACTCATGCATTGGCTTCTGATCCTAGTCCTCTTCGAGACTTCTACGTTGCTGATATGTTCATATCATATATTTTTTTAGTGAAATATTTTTTTTTTGCAAAATAGATTTTTTTTTATTAAAATATTAACTTATTACCGAAAGCAAATATTAATCAGAGCAACATAAACAGTAGAATAATGAATCAATCATAAAATAAGACATTAAATTTTTTACGTGAAAAATTTAATCCAGAAAAAATCACAAGACCGTAGTGTACTTCAAACTTTCACTATCACTAATAATGATAATACGTTTATAATAAATTTTTTCAGAATAACTAGAGGATCATAATAACATCAAAAACATATATCTTAATTCAATAATAACATATTATTAGATGGATTTCATAAAAGAAAAAATTTGAAGTTTCACAAAATGGGTATAACAGAAAAGTATCTCAAAGAGGATAAATTGTATATCGACATCATTAAAATTATGAATTATTCACATTAAATTCAGACTAAAATCGATGAAATTTAACCAATTTTTGTCTAGTAAAAATTTTAAAATTATATATCTTTATTTTTTTTAATAAATCAGATTTGGACTGAATGCCCAAATCAACCATCCAAGCCCACCTATGGACTGAACCCAACAAAAGGTACCATGCTTCATCAACCTTATTCTATGATGATAATATTTGCCCATGCTTCATTATCGTGATCTCATCATGATCCAATTCCCATTGCACAGATCCATGAACATCACAATATATTCAAGCAACAGGCAATATAAAGTGATAAAATATCAAATAATAATAATAAGTAAAAGGATTACATGTCAACATCACATTTGTCATCACTCACGTGATTGGCTTGCAAGGTACCTATGACTAGTAACACAACCTTAGAGCCACTCAAAAACCATCTTGGATCTACTTCGGATGCTCTTATACTTTTGTGTTTGGACAATGTCGGCTTGACTCGAACATTGACGATGATTTTCTCTAACATTTTAGCACTAGAAGAATGGTTTGATGTTGTAGGAACATCAATCCGTCAATCCTCTCAACGAGTGCTCTAGCGAGGAGGTCGTGCCTCCAATCTATATCACTTTTACTCAAGGGGCAATTGCCCCCCTTCTCACATATGTATATGTACATTTTGGCATTAGCATCGATGAGGTATTGGCATCTATCTAATGACCTTGGCCTCTCACCCGTAGGGACAAATTCGAGCCACTTGCTCATCCTCATCAAGGTGTTTCTGAACCTTACCCATTATGCGCAGACACTCACGGGCATGATGCAAGCTATCACCCCACTCCTATCTCAACTAGCCTAATAAGCGACACTACCATATCAGTAATGGTCGACACTTTAATTGCCACTAGCACTGACATCTATCGGAATCCCTCCAACCAACATGATACTAGCATCTCAAGATCACCCAAGGTCCTCGGAACTGCCAACTGAATGAGTGTCTCGCTCCCTAATCGTGGAGTTCCGTGCACCATTGCACCGCCACTCTACTCTGTCCGAATTTAAGACCCAAACGATGGATTCAATGTATTATTCTATGAGGGTCTAGCTATGGCAAATGAACCAACACTTATACTAGATGTAGTGGGAGTTCTGATAGTCCAAGGGGGAGAATCTCATTGATCCCACCTTAGGTTGGTCCTCGTTTACCTAGAACATCCAAGAGGAACCAATCCCAACTAACTTTCACCTCTCAAAGCTTTTGACGATAACACTAACTCAATTGAACACACTATCGCTTTTTGCACTAAGATGCCTCTCTATGGAATCTCGGATGCTCTGATGTGTCATGTGTTCCTGACAATGCTAATGTTGAGAAATCTAGGGGCGACATCACATGCGCAGCAGAAGAACATAAACAAAAAATCCTATATTTTCACAAAAAAAATTTCATTTTCATGCGAAGATTGGTATGCAAAAACTCGTGAAACTGAAAACCATGTATGAGATAGTTGTGTTATCTAAGGAGATTGCATATTACTAAAATCCTATATATGTGTAGAATATGATGAAGGAGGTCAATTGTCCTCCTCTCTAGTAGTGATACACACGGTAGTGGCTATGAAGACGCTCCTTGAATCGCTGCCTAAATCTTCACATGCCCTTACTGGTTGAGGAGGAGAAAGGGAGAGGGAATAAGATGTGGTAGTAAAAAAGGTCTAGCCTATGACCCTTTGGTTCCCTCATATTTATAGAGGCTCTTTATTAATTTAACCATAATAGATCTTGCCCTATTGGGTACTAGATCCCCAAACAACTATCCATGTCTTTCATATTAGTGAATCTCTATCCAATAATCTCTTATTGGATATGATCCAATAATTCAATGGCTTATTGGATATCCAATAAAATAGGAGCTCAAATGGATATCTCATAAACTTTTACTTATCAAAACACCTATCATATGTGTGTGACTCTCTAGGCCAATATTGAGCTACCTGTGAGTCATACATATTAGAACTCCTTTTGGTTAAATGAATTATTATCTTCAAAATAATTCACTCGATTCATCGACTGCGGATGTACTAGGCCACTACGCTGTAATCCCCAAACGATACGGGGGAATCTAATCCTTTGGACCTATCTATCCTCAGTTACCATGTACCTATAGTACATTATCTATCTAATATCTCGGAGACTATATATCGGACATTGTGCTGTCAGGCCCATACGGTTTCTACTCGAGTCTCACTTTAATCGGATTCTCTTGGAGAACTCTTTCTCACTCAATCCGAATGACCCTAGCCAAGGATATATATATATATATATATATATATATATATATATATATATATATATATATATATATATATATATATATATATATATATCCATTGATGAATTTTTAATAGTCAACATCTCACTTGCGCCTGTGGTTTTGGTTAACTTTCTGCATACAATCACCTACCATCATCCAAGCAAAAGAATCTTTTAGTAACGATGACAACCTATAGATAGCCAATTGGTTGATCACAAATAGTTCGTTGTCGTCTCTTCCGACAGGATGGGTGTTTGTCTCAAAAGAAGTGTATGACCTTTCATAGGAAGCATGCTTCAACTACACATAGCATCTTCACAAGGCAAAGATTAAGAACAACAAATTATTGTAATTAAGCCTTTTAAAATATTTATAAACTTTATAAAATATTTCAGAAGAACATCCATCTTTGTGAGTCTGATATCTACAAATCAAATTGTAAGATGTCTAGCTGCAAGTTAAGTTATTTTGGGAGTATACATTTTATTTTGATTTTATCGCTAGGAGCATATTTTATTATTCAGACTCTAAATACTTGGGATTTATGTTTTTGTTGAGATCATTATAAACTTGATTAAAGTTATTCAAAATATATTTAAACATTATGGAATGTTAATATGTAAGGTGAAGATTGAAAAGATTACCAAGATAAAGTCGTAAGACAAGGGTTTCAGCGGATATTTTATATATGAACCTATACTCGTCGCAATACCTATCATATATGTGTGACCCTCTAGGCCCAATATCAAGTTGATCATGAGTCGTACACATGAGAACTCCTTCTAACTCGGTGAATTATTATCTCCATAATAGTTCACTAACTCATCGACTACAAACGTACTAAGCCACTATGTCGTAGTCCCCATACGATACAGAGGAATTTAATCAATTAGACCTATCTATCCTCAGTTATCATGTATTTATCACTCATTCATTTAATATCCTAGAGACTATATACCAAGCATGATTCAGTCAGGCTCATACAAAATCTACTTGAGTCTTGCTCTAATTAGAATCTCTAGAAGAACTCTTTCTCTCTCAATCTGAATGACCCTGATTAGATATTTACTTAAGCAAGAATATATAGGACTTTCATCTCATGATACCGAGAGTGAATGATCTTCTATCACTACTCAATTACCCTCATAAGATTGATTGCCACTCTCGATTATTAGTTATGCTAGATTTGAAACTTCGAGACCTATAAATTTGGTATCAAAGAGTAGAGTACTTATATATGATATCTTTGATATCTCAAGTCTAAGGACCAGATACACAACTAGAATTACAAAATCGTTGTTTAATAATGAGGTATCATCAACTATCCAACATTCTGTGAGTGGATCAATTAATGAACTAATTATCTAATTAGCATATGTATTGTATCCCTAGTATCTCCACACGAGTAGCTATGGGACTAGCCGCCTCTATCAATTGGATGAGGATACAATATACTAGTTTGTTTGATTATATCGATATCCTTCTCGAATAATATACGATTGAGAATATTTATGGTTTATGCTTAAAGGCGAATCGGTCTCATTATCGTGATCTCACTATAATCCGATTCTTATTGCACAGATTCATGGATATTATAATATACGCAACACATAATCATAAAGTCAGAAAATACCAATAATAATAAGTACAAAAGATTGCATAGTGTGTCACACGTGCAATTACTCACATGATTGAATTATAGTAACTAGCAAGAAGTGCATCAGTTAGCAGGGCAAATAGCAATACTTAGATGATTCCTATCCCAATAAGTGTCTGTTATTCTTTCGAGTATTGAAAAATCTTAAAAGATTTTTATAGATCGAAAAGTGCTAGCAGGCAATCTAAGAGCTGAAACACTACCTCTCCCAATTGCTACAGCTCTCCTCGATTTCGTGGCGAATAGTCACTGCATTCACATATAACGCTTGCACCATAGTATTTGTTGTCGGTCATGCACGCAACGTGTTGCCCTGGTCATGTTTGAAGGTGACAAAGAAGGCTTGCATTATAGTATCTGATGTTAGATGAAGTCAGACTGAGATGCCCACTGGTTTCCCACATGTTTAATTGGCTATACTGCCAATTGAATGGTTCGACGACGTGAACGTATCACCAAAACCCTGTCAATTGAATGGCATACAAGAAATCTTCGTTGACCAAAACATTAAGCTCCTCTTGGTAGACTCTTTCTCTGCACAAGATAAGAAGCACTCACAGTCTATAGACATTATTATTATAAGCAAAAGGCATACTTTTCAGCTCTCGTACCAAATGATCGAGAATGTTTCAACCCTGGCTCTCTCCCCCTCCCCCTCTCTATATATCCATCTCCTTCGTGCATTTGTATCACAACACCAATTGTAGCTTCATCCATCCTAAAGATGGCAGCCAAAATCCTTCTCATCGCTCTCCTTGCCATGGCTTCCTCTCTCGCAATGGCTTCTGATCCTAGCCCTCTTCAAGACTTCTGCGTCGCCGATAAGAACTCCAAAGGCGAGTTTAAGGATCGAACACCGTATCTACATGTCCACGTTTTCGATTAATGCATGTTTACTGATCGAGTTTTCTTGTTGCTTCTGCAGTGCTGGTGAATGGATTCGTCTGCAAAGACCCCAAGCAAGTGACAGCCGAAGACTTCTTCTTCATGGGACTCGACAAAGCCGGCAACACAGGAAACAAGCTCGGCTCCATGGTCACTGCCGTCAACGTGAACAAGCTCGTCGGACTCAACACCCTCGGCATCTCCATGGTTCGCATCGACTACGGGCCCAAAGGCCTCAACCCTCCCCACACTCACCCCCGTGCCACCGAGATCCTCACCGTCATAGAAGGACAGCTCTTGGTCGGCTTCGTCACATCCAACACCGACGACGGCAACCGTCTCTTCACCAAGATGCTGAAGAAGGGCGATGTGTTTGTTTTCCCTGAGGGCCTCATCCACTTCCAGTTCAACCCTGGGTACACCAACACCGTCGCCATCGGTGCTCTCAGTAGCCAAAACCCCGGCACGATCACCATCGCCAACGCTGTGTTCGGGTCGAAGCCACCCATCTCCGACGATGTTCTGGCCAAGGCTTTCCAGGTGGACAAGAAGACCATCGACTGGCTTCAGGCTCAGTTCTGGATGGACAACAACAACTAGAAAGCTTCGTTGTTGCAAGTTGACATGACGTGCTGAAATTATGTGCTTTAAATAAGCAAACAGTGGATAACTATTTGCATTTGTATTTGTGATAGAATATGGCTTATATGTTATGGAAACTGTCTCTGACTAAGTACCAACCAATTGAATCCTGATGTTATTTCTATCCTGAGATGTCTTTTGGGTCCACTTTGAATGCACAAAATCATATGATTCGGTGTTATGTTGTTTAACGTCAAGCATGGTACTCTAATATTACGATAAGGTACAATAATGATACTAATAAAATAATAAATTTAGGATCGATTACATGAATCTTATGACAAGATACTAAATATAAATCCCACATCACATTAAAAATAATGAAATCGAGAGCTTATTAGAACCAAATGTTATTTCTTTCCTAAGTGATGTCTTTTCAGTTCTGAGACTCTAAATTAACAAAATCAAACAGTGGATTTCAGTTGAATTGAAAAACCAACAAATAGAATAGATTTATTGATCCATATAGTTTTGCTTATTGACAGACCTTTACAAATAGAAAGGAGACTGATTGAATACGAGATGTGCTAAGATAATGTTTATATTAGTCACATAGATAATAATTGAGAGTGTCTAATTACATATATTGAGTTTGGTCTATAACATAAAATTTGAAGTTCTTAATTGAATATATGAAATGTGTTAGTAGTCAATCACCATTTGACATATATCATCGTGTGAAGACCGGCTTAGAAAAAAAAAAAAAGCTTCAATCACCCTCCACTGGTTTACCCATATGGATAATAGTCCGAGGGAGATCATTTGGGCATGTCTCCCTCTTGTCCCCAATCTCTTATTAACAAAATGTCAAATGGGGATGTTAGGACAGTAGTAGGTTATTCTCTCCATAGATCAGGCATAAAAGTTAACTCCATGCATCATACCAATATGCTCTGTTTTCGTGAAAAACCTATACTCAAAAAGTATATTGGGCTAACTTGAGCATCAGAGACATCAGGTCGAAAAATTTCTCGTGACATTGGTCTTAGTGCAAGTACCACCTCAACGCTACCTCGAGGTCAATCATCATTTTAATATATGTTAATTGATACAGAACATATTGATGGCCAATTATCATCTGACACTTCTCACCATATGAAGGCTGGCATGGAAAGAAAAGGTCTTAATCTGTTAGGACTCTAGCTAGGAGAGTCCTAATTGAGAGGGACATTCTGTTAGGACTTTAGCTAGGAGAGTCCTAATTGAGAGGGACATTCTGTTAGGACTCTAGCTAGGAGAGTCCTAATTGAAAGGGACACTCTGTTAGGACTAACTATGAGAGTCCTAATTGAAAGGGACATTCTGTTAGGAGGTTTTTTCTTAGAGAAGAATTAGGAGTTGTAAGGGAATATGAGTCTTGATTATGAGTCATATTAGGAGTTGGTTAGAAGTAAGAGTCTTAAGTAGGAGTCCTATTAGGAGTTAGGGTTTAGAAGCCCTATAAATAGCCATGTATTCCTTCTCTTTTGATAAGCAATAGATGAATCTTTTCTGCAGCCTTTGAGCAACAACTTGGAGGGAGGAACCCCTATAGAGTTCCAAGGAGGCCGATCCCCTAAAGAGATCAACCCCAAGTTTAGAATCTACAAGGGTTCTACCACCTGGTATCAGAGCAGCGTTCTTGGCATCTCGCTGCCCTTCCATTGCCATCCATCAACCCTCCACAACCATCCAAAGCAATTCCCACAATTGCTTAAAAGATCGTCGCCGAATTCCACCATCATCTCCACTACCGCAGATCAACCTTTGATCTCCCCGTGAATTGCAACAGGTTCTGGTTTCCTACCTTACTGCTGTTGCAATTTATTTATCCCTATCCGAAAATCCAAAAAAAAAAAAAATCGTTCCTATATTGCTGCAAATTTTCATCATAAGTTGCTGAAATTTTTCGACGAGAATTCTACTATCGCAACTTACACCAATTTTCTTGCTGTTACTGTCGAAATTTTCTTGATGGACATCCTTGCTATCATATAAACTGAGATATTGTTGTCAACTCTCTCCTCAAATCTCTCAAATTTTTGTGGAGATTTCGTCGAGAAACCGTTGTTTCTTCGACGATAATTCTGCTCTTACAAGACAACACAATTCTGCAGCAAACTTTCACTGATTTTTATCAAACCTATACATGCCTTTAACTCGTCAACAAAAGAGAGATCTTAACATCACAGATTTGGAGTCATATACTATGGCATCTGAGGACGCAATCAATGCTAAATTTGAAGCCTTTGAGGCACGAATGGAGGATAAGATTCGGACTCTCCTTACTGAATTCAGTTTGGGCCGACCACCAAGCCCGAAGAAATCACATCAAAGAGAGAGCTCTAACCAATCACATCATGCCCAAAGGGATGACTTCCAAGAGAGGGGAGGCTCTATGACCGACCCCAACTATTCGCGCATGAGAGTGGACTTCCCTAGATGGGAAGAAGGAGACCCAATTGGTTGGATCTCGCGCGCTGAGCGATATTTTCGGTACCATAAAACTGCGGATGCATCCATGGTGGAAATTGCAACTATACATCTTGAAGGGGATGTCATACAATGGTTTGACTGGTTTGAACACACTTATGGAGCCCTTTCATGGTGACAATTCAAAGAAGGACTACTGATCCGCTTCGGACCAACTTATTACGAGAACATTGACGGACAACTAGCAAAGATCCGACAAACCTCCACCATTCAGGAGTACCAAACCAGGTTTGAAAGGTTATCTAATCAAACTCGTGATTGGTCTGAAAAACAGTTATTAGGGACTTTTATTGAGGGCTTAAAGCCGGAGATCCGGGGAGAAGTTAAGGCGCGACAACCATACAAGCTTATGGCAGCCATCTCTTTCGCACGACTTCAAGAGGAGCGATTGAACCATGAAGCCCGGAGGACAAGGATCACTCCACGACCTACAATACTAAAGCCCTCAGCCCCCCCTACTATCAACCGAGTCCCTGCACCGAAAAGGTTAACAAGAGAAGAACTTCGGGAGCGATCTGCGAAGGGGTTATTTTGGCATTGCGACGAGCCGTGGAGCCGCGAGCATCGCTGTAAAAAGGGTAGACTTCTTATGATTGAACCAGTAGAAGAAGAGGTCATTGAACATCTAGAAGAGAGCCTTGAACATGAAGAAGAAGATATGGAAGAAGAGCCACAGCCGACCGACATTACGGTACACGCACTAGCCGGCTATTCAAATCCGCAAACGATGAAAGTTGGTGGCCTTTTCAAACAACAGCCGATCACTGTTCTCATCGACACGGGTAGCACTAATAACTTCCTGAATAGTAAGGTTGCTGCTCGGATGGCACTGCATATTGAAGGTTGCAGCAAGTTCGATGTAAAGGTTGCCGACGGTAGAATCCTAAAGTGCGACCAAAGATGCCCGCAAGTGAAACTATTACTACAAGACCAAGAAATTATCACCGATTTCTTCCTCCTACCAATCGATGACTATGAGGCAGTGCTTGGTATAGAATGGCTGACTACACTAGGTGATGTCTCTTGGAACTTTTCTAAATTAATTATGAAATTCTACTGTAAGGGCAAACAGATCATCCTACGCGGGAAGCGCGGAAGCAACGTTACCACTTTTTCGACCCAACGAATGGAGAAAGTTTTACACAAGGTAAATGGTGCCTTTTTGATGCACCTCCAGCAGCAACCAGAGGGGAAGAAAATAGAATTTGAAGATCAAAATCTTGCCCAATTGCTTACTGAATTTGCCGACATATTTGCTGAACCGCGTGGTCTTCCTCCTTCTCGGCAACATGACCATCGAATTCCAATCCTTCCGGGCAAGCCACCAGCGAACACTCGACCATACCGATATCCTCACCTCCAGAAAGATGAAATTGAAAAGATCGTAAAGGAGATGCTTGAAACAGGGGTGATTCGACCAAGTTGCAGCCTCTTTTCCTCACCGGTGCTACTTGTACGCAAGAAGGACGGAACTTGGCGGATGTGCATCGACTACCGAGCTTTAAATGGCATCACCGTCAAGGACAAATACCCAATACCAGTGGTGGATGAACTTCTTGATGAATTGAAAGGAGCTCGAGTCTTCACGAAGTTGGACCTCCGATCCGGTTACCACCAAATTCGGGTATGTAACGATGACATTCCAAAAACTGCATTTCGCACACATGATGGCCATTATGAATTCTTGGTAATGCCTTTTGGACTCACTAATGCTCCTTCAACCTTTCAAAGTCTCATGAATGATATATTTCGGAGCTTTCTTCGTAAATTTGTGCTGGTATTTTTCGATGATATTCTCGTTTACAGCCCTTCTCTTGAGACTCACTTTCAGCATTTACGGATTGTTTTGACGATCCTTCGGGAGAATACTCTTTTTGTTAAGCAACCAAAGTGCAGCTTTCTCCAGCAAAAAGTAGAGTACCTTAGGCATATAATATCAGAAGAAGGAGTGGCGGTAGACCCAACAAAAATTGAGGCAATGCAAGGCTGGCCGAAACCTACAAACGTGAAATTACTGCGGGGGTTCCTTGGACTAACGGGCTACTACCGAAAATTTGTTAAGGACTATGGGAAGATCAGTGCACCACTCACTTCTTTACTGAAAAAAGATGCTTTCCAATGGTCGGACAAAGCCTCTGCTGCCTTCGACAAACTTAAAGCAGCCATGACAACAACGCCGGTGCTTGCGCTACCGGATTTCAATAAACCCTTCATCATTGAGGCCGACGCATCTGGAGTCGGAATTGGAGCCATTCTCATACAAAATGGTCGACCACTCGCATACACTAGCAAGGCATTATCTCCCTCCCATCAAAATATGTCAGTATATGATAAGGAGATGCTTGCCATTGTACACGCAGTAACGAGGTGGAGACCCTACCTGATCGGCCGGCGATTTCAAATTAAAACTGACCATAAAAGCCTCAAGTACTTTTTGGAGCAAAAGATATCATCCCCTGAGCAGCAAAAATGGGTAACCAAACTTCTTGGATTTGATTATGAAATTATTTACAAAAAGGGGAAAGAAAACGTTGTTGCAGATGCACTCTCACGGCTACCTGAACAAGCTAAGGTTTCAGCCATCTCCCTTCCTACCACCGGTCTCCTCGAGGACATTAGGGAAGAATAGAAGAAGGATCCAGAGATCAGCAAGATCATAAAAAAATTGGAGGAGGATCCAAGTGCAATAGCCCACTACACTTGGAATTCGAGGGATTTACGCTACAAAGGTCGCATTGTGCTTATACCTGACTCCCCTTGCATCGCAATCATCTTGCATGAAATGCACTCTATACCTTCAGCAGGGCACTCTGGATTCCTAAGAACCTACAAAAGAGTGAAGCAAAATTTTTATTGGAGAGGGATGAAAAAAATTATTGCTGAATATGTGGCACAATGTGATGTATGTCAACAGCACAAGGGTGAATCTGTGGCAAATCCAGGGAAGCTACAACCACTACCCATACCAGACTCAGTGTGGACTAACATCTCCATGGACTTCATTGAAGGGCTGCCATCTTCCAAAGGTAAAAGCACGATTCTCGTGGTGGTTGATAGACTTACGAAATATGCTCATTTTTGTGCTGTGAGAAATCCCTACACTGCTGCTAGTATTGCTCAGATTTTCATAGAAAATATTGTTAAACTGCATGGGATGCCAAGGTCCATCGTAAGTGATCGTGACAGGATCTTCACTAGTAAATTTTGGACCGAGTTATTTCAGTTACAAGGCACCAAACTCAAGATGAGCACAGCATATCATCCACAAACTAACGGCCAAACAGAGGTGGTAAATAGGTGCTTAGAGACGTACCTCCGGTGTTTCGCTAGCGACCGACCAAAAGAGTGGGCAAAATGGCTTCCTTGGGCCGAATGGTGGTATAATACTACATATCATTCATCTATAAAATGTGCCCCTTATGAAGCATTGTATGGTCGACTAGCACTTGTGATTCCAAAGTATGTAATTGGCTCGGCCAAGGTAGATCAGGTTGACCAAGAATTAATTAATAGGGACAAACTCTTACAACTGTTAAAAGATAATCTCTCTACCGCTCAAGCCAGAATGAAGCAGCAAGCCGACACACGACGAAGTGAAAGAGAATTTCCAGTGGGAGATTGGGTTTATCTTCGCCTACAATCATACAAGCAACTCTCTATCAACACTCGAGCCTCCATGAAGCTATCCCCACGTTTTTATGGGCCCTATCAGATCACAGAGCGTATTGGAGCCATGGCATACAGACTTAAATTACCTGAAGATGCCAAAATTCACCCTGTCTTCCACGTATCATGCCTAAAGCCCAAGTTGGGAGAACACGAGTCACCCCAGATCCAACTGCCCAACACAACTGAGAATGGAGTTATTCAAGCCCAACCACAGGCCATCCTCGATCGCAGGATCGTGATGCGTTGCCGACATCCCTCTACTGAAGTACTAGTGCATTGGAATAATCTACCACTTGAAGACGCCACATGGGAACCATATGAGGAGCTGAAGACCCGGTTCCCTGAGTTCATGGAATCTCAGCCTTGAGGACAAGGCTGATTTGAAGAGGGCGGGTCTGTTAGGACTCTAGCTAGGAGAGTCCTAATTGAGAGGGACATTCTGTTAGGACTTTAGCTAGGAGAGTCCTAATTGAGAGGGACATTCTGTTAGGACTCTAGCTAGGAGAGTCCTAATTGAAAGGGACACTCTGTTAGGACTAACTATGAGAGTCCTAATTGAAAGGGACATTCTGTTAGGAGGTTTTTTCTTAGAGAAGAATTAGGAGTTGTAAGAGAATAGGAGTCTTGATTATGAGTCATATTAGGAGTTGGTTAGAAGTAAGAGTCTTAAGTAGGAGTCCTATTAGGAGTTAGGGTTTAGAAGCCCTATAAATAGCCATGTATTCCTTCTCTTTTGATAAGCAATAGATGAATCTTTTCTGCAGCTTTTGAGCAGCAACTTGGAGGGAGGAACCCCTATAGAGTTCCAAGGAGGCCGATCCCCTAAAGAGATCAACCCCAAGTTTAGAATCTGCAAGGGTTCTACCATAATCACCCTCCACTTATTTGCTTTCATGGACAACAATCCAAGGGAGGTCGTTCAGACCTGTCTCTCCCTTGTCACCCATGTGGACAAAACGTCAAAGAGGGACGTTGGAGTAGTTGTAGGTTGACGTTGGGGTAGTTGTAGGTTGTTCCATCCATAGACTAGGTATAATAGCTAACCCCTGGTATCATGCCAAGAGGCTCTCTTTTTGAGAAAAACTATACTAGCATCTCAGGATCACCAAAGGTCCGATGAATTGCCAATCGAAGGAGCACCCCGCTTACCAACCGTAGAGTTCAGCACATTGTTGCATCATTGCTCTGCTCCACCCGAATTCAGGATTAAATCAATGGATGACTCCTTAAGGGTCCAACGACAACAAATAGACTATGCTTAGCTCTAGTGGTCTAGCGGGGAGAATTTGGCCGATTCCACCTCGAGTCGGTCCCTATTCACCTAGAACATTCAAGAGAAACTAATCCCGACCAACTTT
This sequence comes from Musa acuminata AAA Group, assembly GCF_036884655.1. Lineage (NCBI taxonomy): Eukaryota > Viridiplantae > Streptophyta > Magnoliopsida > Zingiberales > Musaceae > Musa > Musa acuminata. The sequence continues at coordinate 43,305,061 of NC_088353.1, read as the reverse complement.
CGCCTCCCATCGTTAGAAGTCTTTGATAACAATACTGATCCGATTGAACATACTACCACTTTTCATGCCTAGATGTTTCTCTACGACACCTTGGACGTTTTGATGTGTTGTGTGTTCTTGACACTGTTGAGAAGTCTAGCGTAAGAGTGGTACACTCGTTTGAAGCTACTCTTGATTGACTCTTTTACTTAGCTTATAAATAAAGGAGTTTGAACTCTACATACTTGGGAATATATGCCGAAGGCCATTAGTGACAATCTTGCTCGAGCTCAAGCAAGGGGAGGAAAAGATACTCTCTACTTTGTCGCTCGATTCACCATTAAAGTCCAATGCATGTAAGAAGCACATCCATCACTCGTGATTCAAGCCTTGATGATGGGGCTTAAGCACTCTTGCAATAGTACTCAAGATCCTCTAAAGGGCCAACCAATACATAGCCACCAAGGTGATGGTCTTAAGTAAGCACGAGGAGACATGCAAGTGGCCATGACATGAGCAACCACCATTAGCTCAAACCCTGAGGTCACCTCGATGAAGAAAATAAGATCGACCCGAGCTGCCTCGCTCGAGACTCGAGTTGACCCCATTTAAAATTATGAGAACTAAGGTCTTCCTATAAATAAAGGAAAAAAGGTTCTTGAAGAACCCTTAATTGACAAAGATGTCATTGGAAAGAAGAGACAGATCCAAGTATTACCGCTTCCATCATGACTATGGCCACGACACGGAAGACTTTCATGATTTGAATGAACAAATCGAGGAGCTGATTTATCGGGAACACCTCCGGAGATTCTTCCAGAGACCTCGAGAACCCTCACCCTAACCTTAGGGCTCGATAGAGAGGTAGATCGACGTCATCATCGGTGGACCTGTCTTGGAAGGGGACAACATCTTGAGTCATAAAGCCTAAGCCTGAGCCACCATCGAGAAGCACCAAAGATAAAAAAGATAACTTGGAAATAATCTTCAAGGAAGAAGGGACAAAGTATCTCGATCCAAACCACGATGATGCCTTGGTAGTTTCTATAAGAATGATTAACTCCTGAGTATATAAGGTCATGATCAACATAGTTCTACCGACATCCTCTACTTTATCGCTTTTCAAAAACTTAAGCTCTCAGTTAATAATCTCACCCCCTATAGTTTTTTTGTTGATGGGGTTCACAGGGAACTCCATCTCCCCTCTAAGGACCATGAGACTATATGTCACATTTAGCGATGGACCCTATAACAAAATGATAATGACCAAGTTTATGGTGGTTGACATCCCCTCGGTGTATAATGCAATCATAGGTCGACCCACTCTCAACAAGCTTCCGGATTTGCCTTAGGTGGATATGCATCGGCTAGTCCAACGCTAGGCACGTAGTCATCTCTACTACCTCCCACTTCGTCCTCTCTTGGACCTCCACCTACCATGCCTATAACGTGACGGTCCAGCTCTCCCTCTCCTTCACTTCCGACCTCTCATATCTCTGCCTCTTTGCCTTCATCTGTCGCTTCCTCTTTCCTTAATAAGCTGGTCAAGGAGAGCGAGCGGGTGCGGGAGGCATATATGGACCAGTTCAACCACTCCTACTGCTACTCTTAGTCTTCATGATGTCATGCTTTGTGAGGGAGGTGGCTTACAAGGTATGGCGGTATTCGTTACGATCAGAGTGGGTGCAGTTCGCAATTGTGAGCAACGCCATGGTAGCATGTGCCTTAGAGTTGGTAAGTGACATCCAGAAGTTCTTGAGCTCATTGTCAATGCGAGAGAGGCCTGGTATGACACCCTGCTAGGTAGTAGCAGCTCGGTGCTACTGCTAGTGGTCGCTTCCACGATAACGCCTCCTCCCACCATTGATGGAAGTCTCAATTTTTTTTACTTAAATTATATGTGTTATTATATTGATAGTTTATTTTGAGTCAACATACTATGTAAATAGATTCCAACATCTATTAACTCAGACTTAACGGGAAGGGTTTTATGCTATATTTTTTAAAATATAAAAGTTATTTTAGACACGAATAAATCACAAGGGCTTAATAGATCTATGGACAAAACCATAGGGGCTAAAATATATCTTAACCTTAAATTATATGTGTCATTATATTAATAGTTTATTATGACTCAGTATGTCATACCACGTAACGTCTATTAACTTAGATTTAATGGGAGAGATTTATGTGAGATCTTAACCCATTAATATACTAACGTTGCAAAAAAGTGGGAAGTTGTTCACTACTTGTGCAAGCATGCACCATATATATTATACTCACTGCATTCACATATAACGCTTGCAACATAGTATTTGATGTTGGTCATGCACGCAACGTGTTGCCGTGGTCATGTTTGAAGGTGACAAAGAAGGCTAGCATTATACTATCTGATGTTAGATGAAGTCAGAATGAGATACCCACTGGTTTCCCATCTGTTTAATTGGCTATACTGCCAATTGCATGGTTCGACAACGTGTATGCATTTACTACGTATAAGAAACTGACGGTGAAGAGGAAGCTTTTCTTAGACCTTTTCTCAAAACTGCGTCAATATCTTGATAACAACTACGTAAAAGGGGAAGTCTACAAACATTATTGTAAGCAGAAGGCAACCTAACATGTCATACTTTTCAACTCTCTCACCAACTTATGAGGAATATGTCAATGCATGCTTCTCTATATATACCCATCTCCTCCAAGCCATTGGTATCACAACACCAATTGCAGATTCATCCATCCTAAAGATTACACAGATGGCAGCCAAATTGCTTCTCCTTGCTCTCCTTGCCATGGCTTCCTCTCTTGCAATGGCTTCTGATCCTAGTCCTCTTCAAGACTTCTGTGTCGCAGATAAGGGCTCTAAAGGTATTCATAGTATCCAGATTAATCTCCTTCGGTGCGTTTGCTCTCCCGATGCATATTTACTGATCGAGTTTGCTTCCTCCTGTTGCAGTGCTGGTGAATGGGTTCGTCTGCAAGGACCCCAAGGTGGTGAAAGCCGAAGACTTCTTCTTCAGGGGACTCGACAAAGCTGGCGACACAGTAAACAAGGTCGGCTCCAATGTCACCGCCGTCAACGTGAACCAGCTCGTCGGACTCAACACCCTCGGCATCTCCATGGTTCGCATCGACTACGCACCCAGAGGCCTCAACGCTCCCCACACTCACCCTCGTGCCACCGAGATCCTCACCGTCATAGAAGGACAGCTCTTGGTCGGCTTCGTCACATCCAACAGCGACGACGGCAACCGTCTCTTCACCAAGATGCTGAAGAAGGGTGATGTGTTTGTGTTCCCACGAGGCCTCATCCACTTCCAGTTCAACCCTGGGCACACCAAAACTATCGCCATCGGTGCTCTCAGTAGCCAAAACCCCGGCACCATCACAATCGCCAACGCTGTGTTCGGGTCGAAGCCGCCCATCTCCGATGATGTTCTGGCCAAGGCTTTCCAGGTGGACAAGAAGACCATCGACTGGCTTCAGGCTCAGTTCTAGATGGACAACAACAACTGAAGAAACACCACCACTGCAGCTTCTTCACATCCATGTTAACATTCCAATAAGCAAACACTTGGCGATCGATCGAAGTCAGGCGTTTGCATGTTATTACTGTTCGTTTTCTCTGTAGTGATCGAAATAATCCTCATGTTTTCCAACCCGAAATAAATATGATGTTAAGAGTCAACAATTGAGAGCGAGATCACTGATGAGATCATTATTAATTGCAAAGCCACATTGCAGCAAATCTATTTGTTAGTGTTAAACTCGACCGACTCTGAATAATTAGGATTTACCATTTTATTGAGCTCATTATAAACTCAATTAAAGCTATTTAAAATATATTGAAATATTATGAAATGTTGATATGTGAGATGAAGATTGAAAAGATGAGGAAGATGAGCCTAACAAGAATTAAAAAGTTAGGTTATATATATATTCATATTATGAAGAGAAGGTTGTTAGATTAGTCCCATAGATAATAATAATTAAGTGAGCCTAATTACATATATTGAGTTTGGTGTATGCTGAATTTATATTAATTTTAGTGTATGCTAATCAACAAAATCGAGTCAGACTCATTCTCGATTGTAAGAATATGTAGAACGAAGGTTTCAGTTCATGTATGGCTTCTTTTACCCACCGCATCACGTATCACATAACGATGAACACGATTTCCAATGTGATGTTGTGATGAAGAGGGAAGGTGTCAGTACTCGTATACGCGATGTATATAATGCCAGTCAACGCACACGGAACGCTTGCACTATAGAATTCGATGTTGGATGAAGTCGCTGCACGCATTGTCCTGGTCATGTTCGAAGGTGACAGAAAACGCCTTCCATTATTAGTACTTGATGTTGGATGAAGTCAAACTGAGATCATTGGTTCACTAGCACTTCTGGTGGATCCATATGCTCCACTGGTTCCATGAATTTGCTTGGCATTTGGTAGCGACCTGCCATCATCAAAACCCTGTCGATTGAATGGCATTTACTACATACAAGATATAGTCGTTGACCAAAACCAAGTGGAGAATAACTAAGCTCCTCTTGGTAGACTCTTTCTCTGCACGGAACGATTACAAATGATCTCACTTTCCCAAATGAGAGAGAGAGAGAGAGAGAATACTTGAATCATAATACATACATACATACATGCTATTCATACATACATACATACATACTTTGTACTGACACACTACTGAAGGGCGATGTCGTGCATGCTATACATACATACATACATACATACATACATACTTTGTACTAACAAAGAATACTTGAATCATAATACACGGCATCAGACGAAGTCAAATTGGCAACGACACACTATTGTCTTGTTCTTTTGACGCAACCTTGCTCTTGTTCTCCTGATCTCCCACATGTTTGCAGACTTCTCATCGTGCTTGGTATCTTGACGTCGTCACCAAAATCTCACCCGGTGGATTTCGGATTAGGTTGAAAAGCTCCATTATTGTGTATGCAATGTGGTCATGGATTAGGTTGGCATTAAACTAAAGAACTATTTTTCTGTGGCGGCGAACGCATGCATTCAAGCAATCACTGAGACCGCGTCAAAATACCTATTTGTTACCCTGCAACAGAGGAAGCTCGTACGAGGAGACGGCTATAGACAATATTATCGCGAGAGGAAGGCAACCTAACATGGTATACTTTTCATCTCCTTCACCTAATGATCGTGAATGTTTCAGAGCCTGCTTCTCTATATATACCCGTCTCTTCCAGGCCATTGTATCACGGCCCCAAGTAATCCCATCCATCTAAGAGATTACAGATGGCCACCGAGATGTTTCTCCTTGTTCTCCTCGCCATGGCTTCCTCTCTGGCAATGGCTTCTGATCCTAGTCAACTTCAAGACTTCTGTGTCGCAGATAAGGACTCTAAAGGTATTCATAGTATCCAGATTAATTTCCTTCGGTGCGTTTGTTCTCCTGATGCATGTTTACCGACCGAGTTTGCTTCTTCCTTCTGCTGTTGCAGTGCTGGTGAATGGATTCGTCTGCAAGGACCCCATGGTTGTGAAAGCCGACGACTTCTCTCTTTCTGGCCTCGACATGCCTGGCGATACCGGAAACAAGTTCGGGTTCAATGTCACGCCTGCCAACGTGATGCAGATTCCAGGACTCAACACCCTCGGCATCTCCATGGTTCGCATCGACTACATCCCCAAAGGCCTCAACCCGCCCCACACTCACCCCCGTGCCACCGAGATCCTCACCGTCATAGAGGGACAGCTCTTAGTCGGCTTCGTCACATCCAACACCGACAACCGCCTCTTCACCAAGATGCTGAAGAAGGGTGATGTGTTCGTGTTCCCTCAAGGCCTCATCCACTTCCAGTTCAATCCTGGGTACACCAACACCTTCGCCATCGGTGCTCTCAGCAGCCAAAACCCCGGCACCATCACAATCGCCGATGCTGTGTTCGGGGCGAATCCCCCCATCTCGGATGAAATCCTCGCCAAGGCTTTCCAAGTGGACAAGAAGCTTGTCGACTGGCTTCAGGCTCAGTTCGCGAAGAAAAACTAGTCGGAGGAATGAATTAAGCTGCACTCTTAGCTCGTGTGTTTTGGTGTGAATAAGCAAACAGTGGACTACCTGTTTGCATTTGCTATTGTAATGGAATTAAGAGACCTTTCTATGTTATGAAAAGTACGTATGAAGTGTGTCATGTTTCAGAATTCTTGAGTCATCTCTATTGACATACGATTGGTGTACTGTTGCAAATTTCATATAAACACGTCATTAAATATAATAAATAAAACTTGATTTTTAAGAAAGAAATCCATGAGTCCTATTTCAATATTTAGATCATATGATAGTAATTCCCACCTGGAAGATTATAGATTATATGGAGTGCAGCATCCTCAAAAAGTGTAATATCTCATATTATATATATATATATATATATATATATATGCATACTTCTTTATCCACCTTATGTTTATCCTCCCTCAGGTTCATGAACTTTATATATCTATGCAGACAACTTTACTAAAATATACCGGTAATAAGTCAATTTATGCAAATATTATGACTGAAACATGAGATATTGTATAACACGATCATAACTTCAACAAGTCATCACCAAGAATTCCCGAAATTGTAATCACAAATAGACCATAATAATATATAAACAGTGTGATGGTGAAATAGTTGAAGATGACACAGTTCACTTCGATCGTAATATACAGTATGGAACGAGGTCGAAAAACGGAGTCGGATTCGTACTGGCAACGTTGTCTTGTCTCGTGGTCGGACTTTGAGAGCTTCTTTATGGTGTTTGGTAACATGTCGTTGCCACCAAAATCTGATGACTGAAATAATCGATTAGCCTTTGTTTGATCGTTATTGAAATCTTTCTGATTGCCAGAGAGGTTGCTGAGTTGGATGGACGAAAAATGTTTATATTTATATAAATTACAAATATTAGATCGATATTTTTCTTTTTTGTTTATTCATCCTCGCTGGCAGAACCTTCTAGAAAAGAATTATCATCTATAAAACTTTAAAATGTTTTGTATTCATAATAATATCTTATTTACTTAATAAACTTTTTGGGAACTCGGTTGAAATGAGTTCAAAAATTCTGATTTTTTTATGGATTTATGATTGAGTGTTAGATTATGTGGTCATATTTAATTAGGTAAAATATATTATAGATATGATTGAATTCTGATTATGATTATTGATTAATAAAAAAAAAATTTATATTATAATAGGATTCCTAGGATATCCTTATTGGAGGAACTCTTCTAATATCTTATCTTAGACTCTTTGCTTTTGTTTATAAATAGATATGATCTCTAAGAGCTAAATAGAAGTATTTCATTTAGATCCGATGATGATACGCCTGTAGATCAGATAATATTTATTCTTCTAAATAACAACGAAAGGTATGCATCGTAATATTGTTTAAATCCATTATTATTTGATTTTAAATTTTGACATAAAAGTCTTTTCGTATTATAGATAATATGATTATAAATTTTATGCTAACAATATGATGTTCATATGTTAATTTTACTTTAGATATTTAATTAAAAAATATTTTATCTCACCTAACCTCATTGATTTTTATCACGAATATAATTGATTTTATCTAAATCGTACAATATTCTTGTATATCTATATACAAAGAGTTTGTATTTTCAAAACCTCTTATGATCTCTTAATAACTTACGATCCCATAAGCGTTTAACGTAGAGGCAACTATCAACATACTTACTATTCTTGGACAGCATTATATCAACTTATAATCTCTTAAGAACTTACGTATTTACATACTTCATTGCAACATGCACGCGACGTCTCAGTGTGATGAAAATAGTCGGAGATGACATAGAACACCTAAATTATAATACACGGTATCAGCCGTAGCAGTACACAAAGACCCGACAAGGACAAATTGGTAATCACATCTTTGGCTTCTTGTTCTTTCTACCTGCCCTTAGCTTGTTCAGTTAATCTGCCACATCTTTGCTGACTTCTCCTCTTGCTTGGTAGCGTAAGGTCGTCACCAAAATCTCACGTGGTGGATTATGCTGTCGAACGTAAGAGTCCATTTTACACTTCACCATGATCAAACTAAAAGCTCCATCATTATATATATATATACATATAAAGTGGTCATGGATTAGGTTACCGAGACACGTCAACAAATTTAATGGTTACTGTGCATCGTATGGATCTCGTACGAGGTGACGGCTATAGAAAATATATTGCAAGAAGAAAGCAACCTAACATGGTATACTTTTCATCTCCTTCACCTAATGATCATGAATGTTTCAGAGCCTGCTTCTCTATATATACCCGTCTCTTCCAGGCCACTGTATCACGGCACCAGGTAATCCCATCCATCTAAGAGATTACAGATGGCCGCCGAAATGTTTCTCCTTGTTCTCCTCGCCATGGCTTCCTCTCTTGCAATGGCTTCTGATCCTAGCCAACTTCAAGACTTCTGTGTCGCAGATATGGAGTCTAAAGGTATTCATAGTATCCAGATTAATTTCCTTCGGTGCGTTTGTTCTCCTGATGCATGTTTACCGACCGAGTTTGCTTCTTCCTTCTGCTGTTGCAGTGCGGGTGAATGGATTCGTCTGCAAGGACCCCATGGTTGTGAAAGCCGACGACTTCTCTCTTTCTGGCCTCGACATGCCTGGCGATACAAGAGACAACAAGTTGGGGTTCAAAGTCACGCCTGCCAACGTGATCCAGATTCCAGGACTCAACACCCTCGGCATCTCCATGGTTCGCATCGACTACATCCCCAATGGCCTCAACCCGCCCCACACTCACCCCCGTGCCACCGAGATCCTCACCGTCATAGAGGGACAGCTCTTGGTCGGCTTCGTCACATCCAACAGCGACGACGGCAACCGTCTCTTCACCAAGATGCTGAAGAAGGGTGATGTGTTCGTGTTCCCTCAAGGCCTCATCCACTTCCAGTTCAACCCTGGGCACACCAACACCTTCGCCATCGGTGCTCTCAGCAGCCAAAACCCTGGCACCATCACCATCGCCGATGCTGTGTTCGGGTCGAATCCCCCCATCTCGGATGAAATCCTCGCCAAGGCTTTCCAAGTGGACAAGAAGACCGTCGACTGGCTTCAGGCTCAGTTCGCGAAGAAAAACTAGTCGGAGGAATCAAATAAGCTGCACTCTTAGCTCCTGTGTTTTGGTGTCAATAAGCAAACAGTGGACTACCTGTTTGCATTTGCTATTGTAATGGAATTAAGCAGCCTTTCTATGTTATGAAAAGCACGTATGAAGTGCGTCATGTTTCAGAATTCGTGAGTATCTTTATTAGCGTATTATCGCATAGTTGATAGGCTTTACGAATTAACTATCTCCCACCGGAAGATCATAGGATAGAGTGCAACATTCCATATTATATGCATACTTTTATCCACGTTATCTCTATCCTCTTTGAGCTTCGTAAACTTTATATATTCATGTGGATTTATTTACTAAAATACATCAATTATAAGTTAATTTACGCAACAATCATAATACCAAAAAAATCCCGAAATAACTTAGGAAAGTTATTACCTCGAGTTGTAGGACAAACAAGGTTGTATAACGAGGGATGAGATTTCAGAGATCAACTGTTCATAATCTGATATACAAATAGTCCCATTACAGGATAGAAATACCTTTTGGGCCAAAACTATTCATAATCTGATATACAAATAGTCCCATTACTAGTATGTTCTTTTCATACCCATCTCCGACATCTTTGCGAAACTTCCCACGACTTTGGTAGCGTTATGTCATCCTAGAAATCTAGCTTGGACTATTTTGTTCATTCAATGGATCCACCACTTGCGTTCATTTACTTCTTCAGCGTGCCCTAATGAAGAGCTCGGTCATTGCTGACGACACACACATACATATATTAACGTTGACGAGATCAAGTGGACACTATGCAATCTTGGAGAACTGGGTGTGGATTTGGTTGGCCATACTGAGTCGGATAGTGAGTCTTTTTGTGTTAAGCAAGGAAGGCAAGCAATCACTGCGACTCTGTCAAAAAGCTTCATGCCCAGCAAGCAGATGGCACCCAACACGTTATACATTTCAACTCTTTCACCTAATGATCAAGAACGTCTCGGAGCCTACTGCTTCTCCATGTGTATCATTCTCCTTCAACCATTTGTATCACAGCACCAAGCAACTTCATCCACCCTAAAGCCTACGGATGGCTGCCAAAATCCTTCTCATTGCTCTCCTTGCCTTGGCTGCCTCTCATGCATTGGCTTCTGATCCTAGTCCTCTTCAAGACTTCTGCGTCGCTGATATGAACTCCAAAGCCGTTGAGAAAAATTATTATGGTGAAATTTTTTTTTTTTTTTTTTTTTTATCAAAATAGATTATTCATCAAAATATCAATTTATTATCGAAAGTAAATATTAATTAGAGCAACATAAACAGTAGAATAATAAATCAATTACAAAATAAGACATCGAATATTTTACGTGAAAAATTCAATCCAGAAAAAAATCATAAGACCGAAGTCTACTTCAAACTTCCATCGTCACCAATAAATAATGATAATAGGTTTATAATAAATCTTTTCCAGAATAACTAGAGGATCATAATAATATCAAAAACACATATCTTGATTCAATAATAACATATCATCAAATGTATTTTAAGTCTCACCAAGTAAATATAGCAGAAAAGTATCTCAAAGAGGATAAACTGTATATCGACATCATTAAACTTATGGATTTTTCATATAAAATTTAGACTAAAATCGATGAAGTTTAACTGATTGATTGTCTAACAAAAACCTCAAAATTATATATTTTTATTTTTTTAATAAATCAGATTTGAACTGAATGCCCAAATCAACCGTCCAAGCCCACCTATGGGCTGAGCCCAACAAAAGGTACCATGTTTCATCAACCTTATTCGATGATGATAATATTTGCCATTTGGACCTTTTTATGTTCCCATGGCTATCCTGATGCACGTTTACTGATCGAGTTTTATTCTTACTGCTGCAGTGCTGGTGAATGGATTCGTCTGCAAGGACCCCAAGGTTGTGAAAACCGACGACTTCTCTCTGTCTGGCCTCGACATGCCCGGCGATACAGGAAACAAGTTGGGGTTCAATGTCACGCCAGCCAACGTTAACCAGATTCCAGGACTGAATACCCTCGGTATCTCCATGGTTCGCATCGACTACGTCCCCAAAGGCCTCAACCCGCCCCACACTCACCCTCGTGCCACCGAGATATTCACCGTCATAGAAGGACAGCTCTTCGTCGGCTTCGTCACCTCCAACGGTGAGGACGGCAACCGTCTCTTCACCAAGATGCTGAAGAAGGGTGATGTGTTTGTGCTCCCTCGAGGCCTCATCCACTTCCAGTTCAACCCTGGGTACACCAACACCGTCGCCATCGGTGCTCTCAGTAGCCAAAACCCTGGCACCATCACCATCGCCGACGCTGTGTTCGGGTCTAAGCCACCCATCTCCGACGATGTTCTCGCCAAGGCTTTCCAGGTGGACAAGAAGACCGTCGACTGGCTTCAAGCTCAGTTCTAAATTGGGCACCAACAATTGAAGAAGCAACATCACTGCAGCTTCTTCATATCCATGTTAACACTCCAATAAGCAAACAATTGCAGTCAGCTGTTTGCATGTTGTTTTCCCTACAGTGAAACAATAATACTCTTTGATCTTATGCTACTAAATGAAGTACGTCTGTCACTCACTGCCTCTTTCAATCAAATTGTATTGATAGAATACGAAAACGAGTTATTTTTGTCGGCATATGCAATTTTGCCTTTAATTTTTTTAGCTTAACTTAACCATGGTTTGCGGTCGCCTTCCTCTCCGGCACGCCCGCGCCCTATCATTGTGCTGTGACGGGCACATCTGGGCTTATCTATACCGTCGAATTAGTATCCTAGGCGGGAGCGTCCTTATAATTAGTCTCCGCGGCACGGAAACGACTCTCGTTCTGGTCACCGCGACGCTCCATCTAAATTTTGAATGGACGGCGGAGGCTGTGGAGGACCATGATCATCGGTTGATCGCTACATTTACAGCGTGCGGTAAGATACTGCAGGTGTGGAGATCTTAGAGTCCCCACTATAAAAGGCTGCTCCGGATCTCAAATCTTGAGCTGCCGCTTTCTCCGCCTTCAATTGCTCCCCTCCTCTGCTTCTGATCTCTCGTTCTCTCCTCGGCGATCCGGATCCCTAGCCCTATCGAGCGCTCCGGCCAGCGGCGGCGAAGATGAGGGAGATCCTCCACGTCCAGGGCGGGCAGTGCGGGAACCAGATCGGGGCCAAGTTCTGGGAGGTGATCTGCGACGAGCACGGCATCGACGGCACCGGGAAGTACACTGGTGACTCCGAACTCCAGCTGGAAAGGATCAATGTCTACTACAACGAGGCCAGCGGCGGACGCTACGTTCCTCGCGCTGTGCTCATGGATCTCGAGCCTGGGACCATGGACTCTGTCAGATCCGGGCCCATCGGCCAGATCTTCAGGCCTGACAACTTCGTATTCGGCCAGTCCGGCGCCGGGAACAATTGGGCCAAGGGGCACTACACCGAGGGCGCCGAGCTCATCGACTCGGTCCTCGACGTGGTCAGGAAGGAAGCCGAGAACTGCGACTGCTTGCAGGGTATTCCTCTTTCTTTCGTTCTTCTTTCGAAGTCGGTATGTTTTTTTTGTAGATCTTGTGTTATTTCGGTGGGAGCTTCTAATTGAGTGTCGGTTAGTGCGTATAGATATCCATAAGTCTTTCAGATCTCTTATAAGCATGGACAAAGTTTTGTCCTTTTATGGTTATTTTATTGCCTTACGTCTTTTTGCATGAGATCTGGGTGTATTAAGGGTTCCTGATAAAGTAATCTCGGGATCTTTATTCTGCAATTTTTTTTCCATTAATCTAGAGGGCTTCGATCTAACAAATGAAAACATACTGTGATTATTTTGCTGCTCTACACATGTACTACAGCATTTTTGTTGTTTTTTTGGTCTTCTATTATCAAAGTAGCCTGCAGAATTTATTGATTTTGACAAGAAATCTGAAGTCTCAACAGATCTTCCATTTATAATATTTAGAAATTGGAATGAGGTTAATAATCAAGCCTGTGAATTTGGTACATCAAGCTTTTAATTGACCTGTTCTTGTGATTTTTGTTCAAACGATAAAGAGTGAAATGGTGTTTTGTAATTATGACCTATCCAAGTTAGGACCTGTCAAGATAAGTGAAATGGAAATTACAAGACTTGAATTTTCCCTCTTTTCTCATTTCTTGGTTTAGCCTATTGGGTTGTCTAGGACTTCATGCTTTGCTGAAATTGAATTTTCAGCTACAAGTACTTGGTCATGTAAAAGGGTAGAGTCCGCTGTTTACATGTCTAAATACTGTTATATGTTCGATTGGGAATAGAATTTACTAGTGGCACCTGTTCATTTGCTTCTCTAGCTTTGATCAACTTGAAACAAATCAAAGATATTTCAACTTTCATCTTGCCTTTTTGTGGTGATCACTATTCGATCCGCATATACCATAGAGAAATATAGAATTTGTGCTGTCTAAAGAGTACATCTATGAACTCTGCTGTCGGTCAATTCTTACAGAGTGGATAAGTTCTTATGGATGTTGATTGGTAAAATTTGACTTTTGGTCTCCTAAGCGGTACAGAAGAAAAGTTATGAATGGCTCCCAAAGTTTCTCAGTCATGATGCTGAGAACTCGGTCCCCTCTTGCATAGATTTTTGTTGATATCAGCTGCAGAAAAAATTACAGTGGCTTCTCTGTCTAATAAGTTCTGGTCTTCATTTGCAAGCATATGTCAGATTTTATTTGTCTTTTGCCCCTTCTTGTTTATGTGGTGTTCTATGTACTTAATGCTGCAAGCAAAACTGCGACCCTGCTGTTTAATCTTTAAACTATTTTGTTGCCCTGCAGGCTTCCAAGTGTGCCACTCATTGGGAGGAGGGACTGGATCTGGCATGGGCACCCTTCTTATCTCTAAGATCAGGGAGGAATACCCAGATAGAATGATGCTCACATTCTCTGTATTCCCATCACCAAAGGTGTCTGATACAGTTGTGGAGCCATACAACGCTACCCTCTCAGTTCATCAGCTTGTTGAGAATGCTGATGAGTGTATGGTCCTTGACAATGAAGCATTGTACGATATCTGCTTTCGCACTCTGAAGCTTGCAAATCCTACTTGTGAGTACTATCTGCATATCCATGTATTCTCTTTTATGCTATTTAAAGAATCATTTTTTTAAAATTTGTCTAAATTAAGAAGATGGGGATGTCCTGATGCGCTTCTTTGTTTTTACTAAAATTAAATATGTAATGCCTTGCTACAAGAATAACCGTAGTTGCTTATCTTTTCCATGCCTCTTTTACATTTTTTATTACCTTTTTCTTCTTTTGTGTCTTTCTGGGAGCAATCAGTCATCTTGTGCTTCAACATGCCTTTTCTTTGTTTACAAGTACAACATTCCTATGTAAATGCAGTTCAAGTTTTCCATTTTGTTGGCCTAGATTTTTTATACACTTTATTAAGTTCAAAATACATTTGCAATTTGCATTGTTTCTTTGACATTGCTGATCCTTTTCATGTTTCAGTTGGCGATCTTAATCACCTGATCTCTGCTACAATGAGTGGTGTAACATGCTGCCTTCGATTCCCTGGGCAGCTTAATTCCGACCTCCGGAAGCTTGCTGTAAATCTCATCCCTTTTCCCCGCCTCCACTTCTTTATGGTAGGGTTTGCACCCTTGACCTCCAGGGGCTCACAGCAGTACCGGGCCCTCACAGTTCCTGAATTGACCCAGCAAATGTGGGATGCCAAGAACATGATGTGTGCTGCTGATCCCCGTCATGGCCGGTACTTAACTGCCTCTGCCATGTTCCGTGGGAAGATGAGCACGAAGGAAGTTGATGAGCAGATGCTCAATGTTCAGAATAAGAACTCTTCCTACTTCGTGGAGTGGATACCAAACAATGTCAAGTCGAGCGTGTGTGACATTCCACCCAAGGGGCTGAAGATGGCTTCCACTTTCATCGGGAACTCAACGTCCATCCAGGAGATGTTCAGAAGGGTCAGCGAGCAGTTCACAGCCATGTTCAGGAGGAAGGCTTTCTTGCATTGGTACACTGGAGAGGGCATGGACGAGATGGAGTTTACAGAGGCCGAGAGCAATATGAATGATCTGGTGGCGGAGTACCAACAGTACCAAGATGCAACAGCAGACGATGAAGAATACGAGGAAGAGGAAGAGGAGATGGCAGAGTGATCCTAAGAAATGTTGCATTTGGTTTGTACTAGTAGACCCAGTTCTATGTTTGTATGGTTGTCTTCCCCTTTTTCTCGTCGATGTGATGATATGTTGGGATATGCAGTGCCTCCACGTGTTTGTGTTGTACACTTATCTGGTTTTTTTTTGTCTGCACCTGACTTTTCTTAGCACGCAAAAATTAAAAGTCGAGAATGTTGTATGTGTAAGGTTGTTCGAGATATTTTCGTAGTGAAAACAAAAATCTCTCGAGGTGTTTCTTGTACGAAGATCGAATTCGGAAGATGTTTTTCGATGACAGTCAGGTCGAATGCTATCCTCCTCTATCGTCTGACCAACGGTCTAACGATAGAGGAGGGTAGCTAGCATTGGCCAAGCATGAGTGTCGAGGATGAGGATAGACTAACCTAAGAGTGAGAGGAGCGGGCATCACTAGGTCCAGATGACAAAAGAGGAATTGGAACCGGAACCGAACGGTTCCTCAGTTCGAAACCGTTGACCAGTTTCAATTCTAGTTTTGACTGATTCGGTTTATGGTCAGAAACCTTCATCTCTTCAATCCATAGCTGTAGCAATTAGCAAATTGCGGTTGCAAACATCATCAGAACAGCTGACACTGCCACAAAAACGATTCAACTACCCTAGAAAACACAAAAGATAGTCTCTCTCACAACGTTTGGTTAGCGTTCCTTTGTGACAGTCACAACCAAGCATGCACACACCCTGCAGCGTTTGTGGTTTCCACTGCAGTGGTTTCACAACATGTACAAAACAAAGCATTACATGAACAAGCATGGCGAACACTACTGCAACGTGTTCACATCGATCGTATGTTGCTTACCGAGATAGTAAGCTTCTGTTTCTTTTCCTATGCCTTGTTTCTAACGTATGCGAGGTTCTGCAGCTCCTCAAATGCATCCATCGTCTCTGCATCGAACCCTCCGGCAAACTGCGATGCAGACACTTAACCTCAGCATATAATCATCAAAAACATGATCTTTTCATTGTGAACAAGTCAAATGTCCCCTTGTTTCGATATTTCATGCCCTTTTAAGATTGTAATCGAAAAGGATTTCTTTATATTTTCTCAGTTTGGCCACTGAAACTTAGTCCAAGGCAACAATCCATGAACAAAATAAATCAATTGTTTGAGGAGGTACCCAAAAATTTCTACATCCTTATCGACCGTATCGAATAGGCATTGTCAAGAACACAGTATAAAGAGGAGAGCCAGAGCCAAAGTTCTTAACTAGGAAGCAGTAGAAACCCCAAAACCAGACTTACATTCTACAATGAAATATTTTTTGACCATCAACCATTTATTTACCATGTTATTGTAAGTAAATTCTGTTCTCCACAATTTACTCAAGCATAATGTTATTGGCAATGACGTTTATGCAGGTTGAATTTTTTGGTTTATTTACTGAACAAAAGTAGAAATGGCAACCTACAATAATTATAGCATTAAAGATTCTGAAAGCCACCAAGATCAAATCTATTGAGAAAACATTGGTTACTATACTCCATCGGTTATCTTCACATACCTGATGAATTCTGAAAGCAAATCTCACTCCCTGAAGAAGCATATACTCCAAAGCGGGATCTTTGTTGGAGACTCCCATCGTCTGGAGTTCTGTTGCTACTCTTTTCATATACATCTTAGCTAACTTTACCGATCCGAATTTTATCTGCAACCATCCAACTGAAGGAATCACTAGGAAGCAAGTTAAGATTAAACATTCGAATACATTCCAGTCCTTTCATTTTAACAAAGAAATGGCTGCATAAACCAAATGTTGCCAAGAAGGTTTAAAATGAATGAAAAGTTTGCAATTGCAGTAGTACAGCTCATTGGATGAACAAAGACAAGACCGCATCTTTAGAATAAGTAGCCTTCGATTAATTTATTATGTATAGCCATTGATGATGTGCTGAGAATTTGTACCTTGCTAATGATACCACAATCCAGCATCCAATCTGTCGGTATCTGGAATTCCTTACAATGGCTTATCATCACATCTCTTGTGCGAAAAAGATTATAAATGTTTCGCTCCATCCTTTTTTTCCATGAGAAAATGAATCAGATTGGTGTCAATTACACAATAAACATGGATTTTAAAGAGTAATGTGATTCAAGAAAGCACTAAATGGTCTTACTTTTCGGATAATGCAACCATTTTCTTCAATGCAACATCACAAGGTAGACGAGGATCGTCCTTATAATTTGTAACTTCAGACTCCAGTTTCTTCATATCACGATATCCGAAAGCTGCTTCTCGCAGAGTGTCAGCTTTCTTCTCAGGCCAATCAAAGTGCTTCAACACTGCCCGCTCATCAACCTTCGAAAAATAAAGGCAAATTGATTTAGAGGTTCTTCAAAACTGCCAGGCTACAAAGGAAGTGTTGATCAAGTATGCTCACAAGAAAGCACAATTCGTCATCAAGCCACTTCACGAATGCAACAACATCTTCAATGTCATGATATGCAGCATCGTTAACCTCCTTTATCAGGGACTTCACGAATTCACCTTGTGTTTCGACATCTGCCTTTATCTGGTTGCAGAAGAAAGAGGAGAAGAAGATAAATATTATGCTTCAAATGTACTAAAAACACACTTAGTTCGGAAATAATAGTGATCGGTTGTGTCTCATACGGCAAGCAGATGGGAGGATCGGTTCTCTATTTCACCAATCATGCTGCTGCGGACATTTGCAACGTTAAGGACATCACAAATTCCTCCACCAGAAGGATCCTTCTTTGAGTCTCTTCTCATGAGTGAATGGTACAATTCTGCCACCTGTGGGGCTCTCTGCACCAACCCTGTCTTTCTTGTGGAGGACTTTCGAAAAGCAGGCGGCGGTGGTGGTGGTGGAGGCGGCGGCGGCAGTGGAACCGTCCCATCTGCCTTTGTTACATTAGGAACCGAATTGGAAGGCCTTGGAGGAGGCTTGGGAATTCGGAGTGCACGTTTTTCAACATCCAAAGATGCAACCTTGAAACTTTCTGGTTTGCTTGCAGAGAATCTTGGACTTTGAGTGCCGAGCAGATCATATTTTTGCACAAGAAGCAAGTGCTTATCCCTTGTTGGATGACAATCTCCAGGAGTAAATGTTTCATCATGTAATTCCTTGGAAGAAACAAAACTATCAGATTGTCTTCTCTTGTTAATTGCAATGTCTTCTACCGTTCTCTTCGGTCCGCTGATAGAGTGTCTTCGCGAGGGGCTTCTCCCTTCCTTGGCCTCTATCCAGTCTTTATCCAACAGTGTTTCACAATCTATATGTTGGTATTCTTCATTGTTTTCAGACCATTTCACAAGCTTTTTGATGAGGCCTGCTCGGTTAGAATTACATACTTCGAGAGGTGCAGATTTGTCTGAGTTGTCGTCTTGATCAGCTGTTGTCATGATGACTCTGTCACAGCTCTTGCTGTCAAACTGATCATCTAAATCCGAGGTCTTACTGAGTGATTTGTCTGAGTTGCTGAGTTCATGGCGCAAGCATGAATTGACCCAACGAAGGTAAGCAAGTTCCTCAACTTCATTGAGCCTACTCATCTGCAGACCCTCGACTTGTTTGCTTAGGCACTCATTTGTGTGCTTTAACAGTAATGCTTCAGCTTGAACCTTCGCCAGCACATCACTCTGCATGCATTACATAGAGAGAGAGAGAGAGAGAGAGTGAGGGAGAGGGAGGGAAACTAAGATCAGTATTCTTGAAAGAGATAGAGCTCATAACATTAACATGAAAGAATTACTAGTTATAGTACCTCAGTAACCTTTGCGAGAGCAGCAAGTTGGGATTCAGCAGAGGAAAGCCTAAATGCTAGATTTCGCTTCTGAAACTGGAGCTCCTTGTTCAGCCGGCGCAGCTCAAGAACCTCGATCTCTAAATTCTTGTATGATGGCTTCTGTATCTGTGCACATGAATCAGCTCCTTGGGAGTTTTGCAGGCTCGAAGTCAAAGAGGCCAATTGTTCCGAAAGGTTCATTTTTTCAGCTTCCAATGAACCGACTCTCGATGTGAGCTTCTCAATTTCGATTCTCTTTGAGTCAACTTCTTTCTCAAGCTCCAGAGCTCTTGGGTTTTCCTTGTACTGAAGCAGCTCAGACTGCAATGTCGATTCTCTGTCTTTAGCCTCTCGAAGGAGTTCTCTCAAGCGATCCAGCTCCAGAAATAGGTCATGAGAAGCAGCGGATGTAATCCGATGGGAATCAATCGCATGAGGATGAACTTGAGCAGCATTAGCTGAGCATGGCAAGTCACCTACAAGAGATCGTCTAACCCGAGAATGGTATGGCACAGAGTGGCTCTTCTGACTTGAGATATCTGAGCTAGCAATAGATTGCTTCTTGTTGGCAATTGACGTCTGCTGTTTGGATTTCTTATCTGTGGTGAAGCCTTTGACAAAGTGGGATCCCCACGACGAAGAAGACTTCGGCTTTACAGGATTCCCACTGGATTTAGTGTTGGTGCTCATAATTTGATTATGGTCAGAGCACTTGGCAAACTTTGTTCGGGCATTGGACGAAATATCTTCTCTCATTTTGAATCCAGCACGAGCCCAGCAAGCTAAAATTCACTGGCACAATTATTCATGATTTAGCAAAGATGAACAATATCCTGAAAAATCTAACAAAAAAGAAGAAAAAATAATTTCCTGAGAACACGATCATGCATCGCTTCTATCGAAAAGCTTCCTGTACTTGAACAATTGCATAAGCCAGGACTCGGTGAGTTACGAACAACAATAAAGAATCCGATTTTACTCATATAGCATGATGGTTCCAGTCATAGTTATCAAGAATCCGACTCAAAAGGATTCATATGATGGCATGAAATCAATTCCTACTTGGGGAACAAAGAAATTGCAACCAAGAGAAACTGAAGGTTGGTTAATTGTATGTGCTGATAGCCATCAAGAAAAGGTTTTCTCCATATGAATAATTCATCATCTACTATCTTAAAGATAACGAGACACAAATATATTACTGTATGAAAATGATGGAGAAGCAAGTTGTTCGCTTTCCATGCCTTGTAATTCAACCTAGTCAAGTTGCTAACCGTCGATGGGTCTTCACATCATAACAAGCAAGAAAGAGACTAAAGAAGAAGAAGAGAAACTAAAAGAAACAGGCAATGACATTTCTTGAAGAAGTGGGAAAAGCCCATACATGAAATTAAAACTTACCAAAATCCCAAATTAACGCTGTAGGAACTTTCTACTCTGCAAAAGCCCGCAACCATCACAAAGGAACTAAATTGATCTTTCTACTACCCGAACAAAAACTTTTAGGTCGGTGACACAGGCAAAAACATCAACTACAAATCCCATTTGGAGGAAACATCATAAAGCTCCAACCTTGACGCTTTCCAAGAACCAGGACGAAACCTAAATCCCCAAACCGGGCAGAGAAAGACGTACCTTAGCTATATGCAAGCTCCATGTCGCGAAGAAAGATCGGGTCGCCACGATCTTGCAACCGGGAATCGGGGTTCGATCGAGGGGGTCTTCTCGAGAATCGGGAGTCTGCTGCAGCTCCAGAACAACCCCGAAGGAACCCCCGACGAGCGGAGCGGGCTTAAGACCTTTCGCCGCCACAAAGCGTTGGTCTCCGATCCCTGTCCTGATTTATAGCTCTCTTCATCTTTGGAGCGGATTTCACGACACGATACGCCGAGCTCGAGGGTTCTGTCCGCTCCTTCGTTGGGAACGGCGAGAGGGTAAGGAGGGAGGCGAGGAAAGCTGAGTACGGGAAGAGTTCGCTTTTTGAGGTCGTTTGAAAGTTTGAAATTTGAAACGATACAAGTAGCCGTAGGGGATGTTAGCGGGTCCGATTCGACTTAACCCGAACCCCGTGTAAGATGAGAATTTCCGGACCCGACCGGTCCCGAATCCGATAAGAGCATGAGCGGATCAAACTTTGCAGCGCATTTTAATTGGATTCGGATTCATTGACTTCGGTCATGTCGAATTTGCCCGATTTGATTTGAAATCGGTGCACCCATTGCAATCCTCATCTTCTGCCAATGAACATAATTCAGCATCATTGCCAAGAAAGGGATCATCCGAATTCAGACACAGCCATCAGCATCATCATCCACTGATGAGATGATGAGTGGATGGCATGAAGCACAGGTCAAGTCTCGACTATTCTTGCAATGGAAAAGCTTGCCCGATTGACTTGACCTCAATCGAACATGGAGCGAAGGAGATAACTCCGGAGCAGCGGCACAAGCATGGACGCGCGGAGGTCAGCCGGCATCTTTACACACTCTCTCTTCTTGCTTTCGCTTTGGGTTCTTTGTGTGACCTTTCCATCAGGAGAGAAGGTGTGCCTTCAATTTGTGCTAGAAATTACTATTGTTCTACATATGATTGCTTATTCCTTTCGCAGTTCGTTTTATCTTAGGATCACCTTCCTAACACAGATCTGCACATGTAAGTTTGAAAGATTTCTGTAAACTTTCCCTTCTGTTTGATGTACTGTGAGCAATCAAGAAAGCAAGAACACAAACAAGAAGAATAGAGTATATATTGATGGTACGAAGAAAAAATATCATTTATATATTATGTATGTCGTGGGGTTTTGCCATCGGGATGTCTGAGACACCCTTGTGGCAGCTCTGGTACATATGAGGTGACTTTGAGATGATCTTTGTGTGGCTCGTTGATGAGTCTTTGCACAAAGATTATGTTTCCTGACATGACTAGCTCTGGGGTGGTTGTATAATATAAGAGGGTTAGTTGCAGAGATATTCGACCCCCTATACTAGTACTAAGAGTCGACTTTTATAATTATTCAGTCAGAAAAATCACTTATAATGGCTGTAATATCTCCCCTCTAACGTTTCATTAACGAGGGCGGTAGGCTTGTAATAATCGTAACACTTTCTCACTATTGTTCCATCAATGGAGGTGACGAGCCTATGTTGATAGTAATGTCATTCCCCTGGCGTTTCACTTATGGGGACCGACTGAGGGGGAGGTAGACCCAACCGATCACCCGTAGATTACTATTTGTGGGGGCTGATCAAGTCGGCTTAAATGGCCCCCCATGGATCATATCCTCCATACCAATGCCCTGTGGGGATGATTGGGTCCTTGTTTTTCCATGTTAGCATCTTTGTGGTGATAAACTAGAGGGATGAGATTGATTGTCAAAATATTCCTTATCGTTTGTCCTACCCCCAAAGGCATACTTCTGAGCTTTTATAAAAAAAAAAAGGTTTGTAGCACATCATTTAGCTCCTACGATACAAGAGCATTTGAGATTTTATCTTGTAGGTCGAGTTTCTCTGATTCAAGTGTCTCGGGTATATTGGTTTTATACTTTCTCTATAGTAAATTAGTCTTGGTGCGGGTTGAATTTTTTCGACTTACATGCCCTGAGCACGTTTGACCTGTTATCTCCATCGTACTGTGGGGTGGATTTTTTTGTCCTATTCACCTCAGGCACATTTGCCTTGACATCTCTACTGTAGTAGATACTATAAATAGGTGCCCTGCAAGCCAATCACATGAGTGATAGCACATGCAACACGATATGTACTCTTTTTATTTATTATTATTTATTGATATTTTTCTCACTTTATATTGTTTGTTGCATGTATTGTGATGTTCATGGATCTATACAATGAGAATCGGATCGTGACGAAATCACGATAATGAGATCGATTCGCTTTTAAACGTAGACTCTAAATAATTTTGACCGTAGGTTACTCGAGAGAGACATCGAGATAACCAGATATACTGGTGTGTTGTATACCTATCTATATGATGGAGATGACTGGTTTTATAATTGCTCGTGTGGGGACACTAGGGATATAGTGCAGGTGCTCATTGGAGAATGAGTTCATTGATTGATTTGCTCACTAAACGTTGGATGATTTATGATACCTCATTATTAGACAGTGATTCCATCGTCCTAGTTGTGTATTTGGTCCTTAGACTTGAGATACCAATGATGCCCTATATTAGTACTTCACTCTTTGATACCGGATTTATAGGTCAAGAAATTTTAGATTTAATATAGTCGATTATTGAGAGTGGCAACCAACTTTATGAGGGAAATTGAGTGTCAATAGAGGATCATCTGCTCTTATTGTAACGACAGAAATATTATATATGTTCTCAAGATAGATGAGAGATTATAGATATACTGTAACTAAAGATAAATATGTCCAATAGATTGGATTCCCTTGTATCGTTTAAGGATTATGATATAGTGGCCTAGTATGTCCATGATCGATGAGTCGAGTGAATTATCATCTCTTATGATAATTCACCGAGTCAGAAAGAGTTCTGACAGATATTACTTACGGCCAACTTGATATTGAGTCTAGAGGGTCACACACATATGAAATGCGTTACGTCGAGTAGAGGTTCAAATATGAGATATCCGTTGGAGTCTTATCTTATTAGATATCCAATAAGTCCTTGAATTATTAGATCTGGTGGATAAGATCTAATAAGAGCTAATAAGATATTATCGGATAGAGATTTACTGATATTATCGGATAGAGATTTACTAATAACAAATGCTTGGGTAGTTAGATAGAGATATAGTACCCAATATGGTAGGATACACTAGGGTTATGTTGACATGAACATCTATAAATGGGAGGAAACCAAAGAAGCATAGGCTAGACTTTTTTTGGCTGTCACCTTCTGTACTCCTCCCTCCCTTTCCTCCCTGGTTAATAGCCCTAGTTTAGGGCATGTGAATAGCAAAAAGGGGCAATCCCTTCTTGATCACATGGTGCGCATGAAGAGGAAGATTGTGCAGTGATTTGAGGAGCGTCTTTGTCATATCTACTGTGTGGATTACCGCTAGAGAGGAAGACATCTAACCTCCTTCATCCTCTCCTATAGATCTGTAAGTTTTCATAAATATACGATCTCCTTAGGTAATGCATCTTTTATATATGTGCATTTTTTTATTGTGTAGGTTTTTGTGCACTAATCTTCGTATGCCGATAAGAAATTTTTTTATCTGGGAAATCTATGATTTTTGTCTTTTGTTTTCTCGTTGCGTATGTGATGTTGACCCAAATTTCCCAATAGCATATGTATTAGCATAGGTCAAATTTTCCTGACTCACATGCCTCAAGCATATTTGGCTTAAAACCTCCATTGTAACAGAGATTTTTTAGTGTAGGTCGAGTTTCTCGATTCACACACCACAAGCACATTTGGCCCAATGCCTATGAGATAGTTGATTTATTTTGGCATGGGTCTGATTTCTCAACTCACACACCTTGGGCATATATGGCTCGGAGCCTCCGTCGTTCTTTAGCACGGGTCGAATAATTTTTTTTTAAGTTGGCAATTTGCTAAGTCCTTGGCAGCGCTACACCCTCTGTGGTCTTGAGGTTATACATTTTGTCCTGACCAACCTCTACCACATGGTAAGGTCCTTTCAAGCTCAAAGTTAACTTTCCTTGGGATCTAGTTGGGTCACTTACCTCAGCCTTGTAAAGCACCGGATCCTCGATCCCGACCTTCCATAAGTGGACTCCATAATTATAGAGCCTTGCTACTGCTAGTTTGTATCTTAGGATTCGAAGATGTGCTTTAGCTCTGACCTCATTGATCAAGTCAAGTTCAGCTTAAAGTCCTTTAGATATAGCATTGAAGTTTTCCACAAAATGAGTTGGGAAGATTATCTCAAGTGAGAGTACGACTTCGGTACAAAATGCTAAGTTGAATGGCGATTCACCTGAGCCAATTTTAGGTGTTGTGTGGGATGCTCACAAGATGCTCAAGAGTTCATCCACCAAGGTGCCCTTTGCTCTGATGACCCTTTCTTTAGTCCCTCTAGAATAGCTTGATTGGTAACCTTAGTCAGACCATTGGTTTGGGGGTAAGCCACAGAGCTAAACCTTAGTTGAATCCCATAAAAATGACAAAACTCCTTAAACCTACTATTGTTGAACTAGGTTCTATTGTCCATGATGAGAGCTCTCAAGATTTTGAAGCGAGTGATTATATTCCTCTAGACAAATTATTCAACTTACTTCTCGATGATTGATGCTAGTGGTTTAGCATCTACCCACTTTATGAAGTGACTCACTCCCATAATGAGTAACATTTTATGGCCCAAAATAGGCGAGAAAAGTTCCAAGAGGTCCATTCCATATTAGGCGAAGAGCCATGCATAGTCGATCGGGCTCAAGTGGGGCACAAGCTAGCATTATACTTGATCGAACTTTTAGCATTGCTAGTACCTTTAGACATAGGCAATCACAACTTTGCGCCAGGTTGACCTGTAAAATCCTTGTAGAAGGACCCTGAAGGCAAGGGTGCACCCCCTTATATACTCCTCATAGATTCCTTCGTGTACCTCAGTCAGTGCTCTCTCGACTTCTTATCGTGACAGGCATTAGAGGAGGGGCTAGCTGAAGGACCTATAACACAAGCGATCATTAATTATACAATATCATGCTTGGTGGTCTCAACCCTCTAAGCCACCAAGGGGTTGATGAGCAGTGTTCTGTCCCTCTTGTAGCATAGGTTCTCATCTATCTAGCTCAACTCCTCCTCGACCATGATGATATTGCATCTTTGATAGATCGGGCGGGAAGCACCTCGACCATCGATTGGTTCTTCTTTTATGATTGGGTGGAAGATCGCTTTGCTATCGTGTCTGCTTGAGTGTTCTCAGCCCGAGGAATCTTCTGCATAGTGAGCTAGGGGAAATTACATATGAGGCGATGTACCTCGGCCAGGTACTTTGCCATAATTGCATCTCGGGTTTCGTAACTTCTATCCATTTAGCTAATGACCAATTATGAGTCACTAAATATTGCCAGCTCTTACATTTGGAGTTCTCGAGTATCGAAGCCCTGACAAGAGTGCTTCATACTTAGCCTCATTGTTAGAGATTTTGACCTCAAATCGAATGACATGCTCATACACTTGGTTATTTATGGCCTTTAGCATGAGTCTCGCTCCCCCCCTCTATATAGTAACTAAGTCATCTACAAACAAAATCCACATTGAGGTAGTGTGTTCGTCTATATCAATCAGTTCTGAAATGAAATCCTTCAGTTCTTAAGCATTGATGGCGATCCTTAGGATATATTTGATGTCAAACACTCCCAATTCTATTGACTACTTTAGCATCTATCCTGAAACATCTAGTTATGAAAGGACTTATCTCAACAGTTGATCAGTAATCACTCATATAGGGTGTGCTTAGAAACAAGGATGCAACTTCCTTGTTGCTAATACCAACATGAATGTTAATCTCTCGATAGGAGAGCAGCATTCCTCAAGCTCGCTCAACACATGGCTAACGTAATATATGGGTCGTTGGGTTCCCGAGTCATCCCAGAGTAACATTGAGCTAACAACCTAGCTAATAATCGAAAGGTACAAGCTTAACACTTTGCCCAAGATGGAGGAGGATAGTTGCGGCAACATAATCCTTCAAATGCCTCTTGACAATCTTCGATCAATAAGAAGTCCTTTAGGTTTGGCCTAGTCAGGCCAAGCCTTATCTAACAGTGTCTTGATCAACTATTCTACTAGCTTCGGGTGTGATAATGGTTTACCAAAATCTCAAGGATCCATTAGCACCGGTTCGGACTTAGCTTTCTTCAGCATTGAGATTACTGTCAAGTAGCATTATTAGAGCTCTCTTAAGATGCTTTTTAACTCCTCGATGCTAACCCTCATTAGAAACTTCATTACCATTTGGTATGTGGATACCATGGCCTTTAGTTGGCTGAGAGTAGGTTAGCCAGTAATTGTGTTGTAGGCTAAGGGGATATCTACCATGATGAACTTGGTCAATAGCGTCTTAGAGCAGGGTTCTTTGTCGAATGTGATATGTAGGCTTACAGTCTCGAGTGGGCAGATAGAGTCATCCATGAATCCCATCAACGAATATGTCATTGGGAAGAGGTTATTAGCCGACAATCCAAGCTTTTGAAAAGCATCAAAAGAAAGTATGTCAGTGGAACTACCTATATCGATCATGAACCTTTTCACCTAAGAATTGATTATCCTTATTAAGACTATTAATGCATCGTCATGGTTTGGGCTGAGGTACTCTGTCTCTTCTTCTTTAAAAGTGATTTCTACACCTTTTTCTAGCCTCAAGCATTTTTCGATGGTAGCTTGGGAGTAAGCTTTATGTCCCGAGGAGCTATCCCCTCTTGAGGTGAGTCCATCGATGATGATGTCAATTTATTTTTTCACGAGGCCTTGTGGGTGAGGCAAAAGCTTTTGGTGCTTACAAATGAACCTCTCGAGATGTACTTGATGGATGAGCTCCTCAATCTGATCCTTCAAATCATGACACTTCTCGATGTCATGACCATGGTGAGTCCACTGATGATGATGTCAATTTATTTTTCCACTATGCCTTATGGGTGAGGCAAAGGCTCTCGGTGCTTACAAATGAACCTCCCGAGATGTTCTCGACAGATAAGCTCCTCAATCTGGTCCTTCAAATCATGACACTTCTTGATATCATGACCACAATCATAGTGAAAATGGTAGTATTTCGATTTATCTCTCCTTCCTATGGGGGTCCTCATCGGTTGTGGGTCTTTTAGAAATCCATTTTCCCTTACTTACAAGAATATCTCGGTCCTTAGCATATTGAGGGGAATTGACCCGGACCTTGAGTGGGGTATCTCAGGTTGACCATATTTCCTTAAGGTCATCACCCAAGGAGTGTTAAGAAAAGAGTCGACACTAAGATGAGGGGTGAATTAGAGCAGCGATAAAAATTATGTTGATTCAAAACTTCGTTATGATTAAATATGTTTACAATGAAAAACCATTTCATAAAGGTATTAACTTTGAAAGTGTATGGAAGAGCATGGTTGATGTAAAGTAAATAAAGTGGTTTGCAATAAAATAAATTGCACAAGAGAACTGCAAACCAAATTTTTATAGTGGTTCGGTCATCGTGACCTATATCCATTTCGTCGATTCCTCTTCTGTCGAGGCCACCGACATCCATTATCGGTCTTCTTTCAATAAGTGAAGACCAACTACCCTTTTACACCCCTTGTCTCTTTATCACTGGTTTATGAGACAACCTTTTATAACCCTATTTTACAAGGTATCCCTCTCAAACCTCCCTTAGAACTCTCTCTAAGCTTTGGGAGGAAGGAACTCAACTTTCTAAGGTTTACAACTTTAGAATCACATAGTTTTACTCAATATTTCTTGCTAATCCATGCAGGAATAGCTAAGATATTTATAGGCCCCAAATGGATTCAAATTTGGAGCCAAAAATTTAAATCCCCGAAATTTTAGGGTATGGGCGGTACCACTGCCTACACTGGGTGATACCACCGCCTACACTGGGCGATACCATCGCCTACATTAGGCGATACCACCGCCTACAGTCTGACACTGGGTGGTACAATTGCCCAGTCTGGTGGTACCACCACCTAGAAGACTTTGTCTGGGCGTTACCACCACTTGACACAGTCTCAAAAATTATGCCACGACGATTTTACCTGTTTGGTCACTATTTGAGCCTTTCTCTTGCCCCAACACAGCCTAAACTTGGACCCAACTATCCTCTAAGTGGGTTGGCCCAATTCTAATCCTAATTATATCCTAACTATAAAATTTATGATATTTACTAAGTAAAACAAGTCTGTAAGTCTAGGTTTCTTCCGGTGAGCTTCCGACAATCTCTTGACAATATTCCAACGAACTCCCGGCAAGCTCCTAGACTTCATGATGATCTACTTGGTGAGGTTCGACGAGCTTCTTCGACAAGCTCCTGGACTTCTCGATCAATTCCGGTAGAACTTCCGATGAACTCTCGAACTCGTAACAAAATCACGTTCTTGACTTCGGGACTTCATTTTGCTTTATGCCTTACTGTCATAGTTAATCATGCATATGTAAAAATATACTTCGATTTAGACAATTATTACTAAGCATGAATCATGTTGTTCGGCATGTCATTGGTCCATTAACGCTTTGTTTGATTCTTCGATGCATCATCCTCTCTTGCGGCCTATTGCCCAATCCGCTAGTTGACCTCCGCAACTCCGATATATGTGGTGCAATTTTTGCTCTTCTTAGCCCGATGCTTAAATCCCTAGCCCGAAGACTTCTGTCGATACGTCGATCGATAATCCGGCTCGACGTCAAATCTTTTGACATGTTCCACCGGCCCAACATGATTCTTTCTGCTTTAATTGTCTCATCCTGATCGAAGCATCCTGCATCACTCAAAATGCATATCAAATCATAAACACTTATCAATTGGTTTTATCATCAAAATCCGAGATTCAACAAGGAGATTCTTGGTGTTGTCTTTTATGAGTTTCTTCGTGGTTATGTGAGATAATCACCTACGCAATTGTGTAATGATTAGCTCTTTGAAGTATTTTAGGGACTGTCACCGATGGTCTTTCCACCAGTGACAAAAAAATGCAAGTGGTCTCTTTGCCCATCATAAAAGCTTATATCACTAGAAAGGGGTGGGCATCCTACATGTCTCAAATTTTATTGGTAAACCACATGATAAAGTTTAAAAAGGCTTCATCTTCTCTCTGTCTTAGTTTGAGCAGCTTCGTCATAGATGACCTTAGGTGCACATTCCCGAGAAAGTAAAATTTGAATTCCTTTATGAGTTAAGCGAAAAAGAAAACCGAAAGTGACTTTAAGTAATTATATCATTCTCGTGTCGAGCCCCTCAGTGTCGTTGGGAATGCTTAACACATCAAGGCGTCTAATGTGCCATACAATGACATTTGAACTTGGAAAGTTGTAGTATGCTCTATTGGGTTGAAGCTGTCGTTGAAGGCCTCTAAGAATAGAAGGCAAAAGTTTGCCAGAATTAGCTCCTCTTAGATGCTTTGGATGAATGGGGAATGACCCAAAGTGGGGTTGTCTATGCCTTCACAGTTGGAATTCTTGGTGCATCATGTCCAAAAGATGATCCATATGTTGTAGTTGGGCCCTCTAGGAGTCTTCTATTGAATATGTCGATTGGGTCTCTGACTCATGTAAGACTGACCCCTGGTGTAGAGGTACATTGAATTCCACTATTGGAGCGCGAGGGGCTCCAATTGGCATTTTAGTTGGTCGATGATAGTCCTGGGCTGTCGATGATGGATAAGTCAGAGGAACCTTGACGGGTGCGGGTGCAAGTGGGGGTTGAGGCACTGGCCATGGTTGCGATGACGGCGCAGCTTATTAAGCTAGCTGAGGAAGGAGCGGGGCAATGACTTGCATTATCCCCGAGAGGGCCTGCACTTATTGCATGAAGTTTAGGAAGGCCTTAGTGGGGATGACTAGGTGTCTCGAATTTATCCCCGAAGGTGCTAGTCCTGGGTTATTGAATTTGCACCTATGAAGCCCTAGTGTTTTCATCAAGGTAGACTCAACCACCTGAGGAAAGGATGGTGGCTGCCCTCCTTGCATAAAGGTATTGCGGGTTGGGGGTAGAGCCTCCTCACTAAAGCACTTGTTGAGAGAGTTCATGAGTGGATGTTACTATGACATTTAGGGTTTTTCTTCTAGCGCTAAAATGTTATGGGGTTTTATCATCGATGGTTGAGTCAACCTAGCTCGATTTGGACCTGAAGGTGTAGAGACATTCAAGGCACTCTCATGGTAGCTCTGACATAGATGGGGTGCTCCGAGGCAATCTTCACATGGTCTCGATCATTTCGAGGTAACCTTAAGGTCGAACCAAGGTGGATCTAGGCTCGTCGATGCCGAGAGTGTTTCCCGACATGACCCCTCTGACACACAAGTTAGCTCTAGGGTAGTTGTGTAATGTAGAGGGTTAGTTGCAAAGATATCCGACCCCTTAGACTAACGTTGTGGGTTAGCTTTTATATATATTTGGTTGGAGAAATCACTTGTAATGGTCGTAACATCTTTCCACTATCATTCAATCAATGGGGGGTAATGAGCTTGTAATGATCGTAACACTATTCCCTTGGCATTTCTCTCAGGGGGATCGATCGAGGGGAGGCAAACCCGATCGGTCACCCATGGATTACTATCTGTGAGGGCTAATTAGGCCGACCCAAATGGTCCGCCATGGATCATCATCCTCAAGGCCAATAGACCATATCTTCCAACATACCAATCGCATCCCTATGTTATGACTAGATGGATGAGATTGATTATCAAAATATTTCCTATCAATATATATGTTTCAATTTTTTTATTTTTTATGAAATTGAGGCCTATGTATTCATTAATTTGGGTTTTTTTAGCACAAAAGAATTGACTTATTATTACTCGTTCGGTCTTCTTGCATATTACAAAGACATTAGCTTCTAAATATTCTAAGTGATAAAGTCAAATTTGTTGGAATTGTTATGTCCAGAAGAGAGAAATTATTAAATATTTAAAACTTGAATTATAGTTAAATTTTTTTAAGATGAAAATTATTTGTATCTCAAACCTTTTATTCCACTTTAATTGAGAGACGAGATGATCATATCTCATATCCCACTTTCTAAAAGGACTGAGAACTACATCAAAGATCTATTTTACAAAACATCTCTAGTAAGTGTCCACAAGCATATATATATATATATATATATATATATATATATATATATATATATATATATAGCTCATAAGTGTTCATTTAGTTTGTTTTTAAAATCAAAGCATATCTTACAAAGCCAATTTAGATAATGTATTCTTTAAATTGTTTGTTTAACGAGAGAATATACTCTTTTAGATACTCAATCGATATATTTGATAATTGATGTGATATTTGATAATTAATATATCCAATGGGTGTTCATTCAATTTCATATATAAATCTCAATTGATCGAAAGTAATGATCATATCATTTGTTCCACATTATCTATTCCGGGATGATTATTCTGATAAAACGATTATCTTGGTCAAATGGTCAGACTCAGGGAGCGGAGGTATTAATATTTTTTTATTTTAGAATGCATTATAATCTTTACTGCACTTTGTTCCTTGAGACGACTCGACATCAGTACAACATAAGGACTTTGATTGTTTATCTCTACGTTGCTTGTTAATACTGTCATTCTTGTTTTTCCGACATAAGGACTTTGATGGGTTCATTCCAAACTGAATTTTGATAAGAAATAACATTTTAAAGGGTTTTTTTAATCATTGTACAACTGGAAAAAAGATCTTTTTCGAAAATATAGAAAAACAAACCCAGAAACCTATTATTTTTCTTAAAATATCGTCCATATACATTCAACAACCATGCAGAATTTAGAGAAAGTCTTATTTTATGACTCTGTCTGCCTCCCATGTATTTGCCATTGAAAGATTACGTATGCAGCAATGTAAGATTATTCATTTGATCATCTTTTTTATTCTCTTTCTCACACATTAATATCTTGGACAGTGTCAGCCTCCCATGACCACGACCAAGTAAACGGCAGCTGCTCCCAACGCGAGGAAGAAGAAAGTGCAAGTGTTCAGTATCCAGATAACTGTGATCTGAGTTGCTGCTTTCGGAGTGCTGACTGTGAGCAAGTTCACGCTGAAGCTGGACAAGAATGCGAAGAACATCAACAGCATGAAGATCTTGTGTTGGAATCCGCTGTCTTTGTCGCCGAACAATCCTGAGAAGACGCTCATCATACCACCAAATGTGATCTGCGTGGTGACGGTAGCAACTTTGGACATGGGTTTGAGCTCAGCTTTATGATCCATGGTGTCAATCTGCGGTAGGAGTCTTCCTCCCTGACAGTGAGGTTTCATGACGAACCAGACGATTACTCCGAGCAACAGCACCGGGGAGAGAGCCAGTGGAAGGTAACTCTCCAGATACGCAGATGCCACAACAGTTGCTGTAACTGCCAATAAGCCGAGTAAAGAGTAGCTCAGAGTTTTCAGGACCTTAGGGAAGAAAACTCTGGCGGTTTGGTTCTGCATTCTCGGTGGCGCGGAGTTCCACATCATAAAAAAGAGTCCCATCATGGCGACGAAGAACATTAGGAGGATGCTGACCTCCATGATTTGGGTAAGGGCTTGTTCTGAAGATTTCTTACTGTAACCTACTAAAGTGGCTACAAGCCCAATGAAAGCAAGGGAGGTGACAGTGGATGAGAGACTTTGGAATTGCTTCAGCTCAGACTTATAGCTTTCGGAACCTGTTGCCCCATGGTCGTCTTCTGTTTGGATCGAGCAGCAGTAGATCAAGCCACTAATCAAGGATGATGGAAATAGAACAGCCAAAAAAATCGAGAGTTTGGGTATGAGATACAGGAAAGTAGCAGCTGTGAGGATCAACAGAGAACAGGAGACGATGATGAGTAGGGTAATTGGAGAGCTAAACTGGCCAGCAAGGACAGCGGGATGCCGATCAGATAGCAAATTGGAGGTGAGAAACATCAGACTTAGCCCACAAAGAAGATCAGAGAAGGTAAGGATGGCACAGATAACAAGGTGCAACCGTTTTACGTTGCCTTTTAATTCTCGGAAGCCAGTAAAAAGTGTCGTCACTGCCGTAATATTGATGGTCACAATAATAAAAGATAACCCCAGAATTTGTTTCATCCAGTTCACATTGCCATGCCGTTCCCAGCTTCGATCGCTTTGACCTTCTTCCATCTTTGTCCATGTCGAGGAAGCAAGAACAGAAAAGGTTAGATGCTTAGAAGAAAAAACGAGAAACGAAAACCGAGAAAACAACAACGTTAAGAGAGAGAGAGAGATAGTGTCTATAGTGTATTGTTATTGTACATATCGCTAGGGTTAGGAAAGAGGAGAACAGTTGATTGCTCTCCTAATTAATAAACTCACCCCCAGCTCCTCCGAAGAGAAGATTAATGCTCATCAAGAAGATGGATAGAGATCATATTACCTGAACCTGTAGACGAAGCTCCAGCTTTCCACCCATCAGATCCTGCAGGGGATGGGAACAGGCCGGATGACTATGAGAGAGAAAGATGACAGCGACGAGTGTAAGTAGGATGTTCTGTCAAAGACAGCGGCTCTCTCGACAGTAGGTTGCTTAGCTACTAAGCTTGTTGCTTGTGAAAGGCATAAGATGTTGGATATTGCGGAACTGAAACCACCGGAACAGAAAGCAGAATTGTTCGGTTCTAATTTCCATCGCTTTTGACCTTCTTTTATCTTTGTTTATGTAAAGGAAGAAAGAACAGAAAGGTAAGAGGGCTGAATGAGAAAAAGGAGAAACAAAAAACGAGAAAACAACAATCATTCTTCTGTACATAAATGTAAGAGAGAGAGAGATAGAGAGAGAGAGAGATCGTCTCTTTAGACTATTATTATTGTACATATCGCTAGGATTAGGAAAGTGTGGGGAAGAACACTGCTGAAAGCTGTAAAAGACATCGTTGCTTCGGATCATAGATTTAAACTGCAGTGGAGATGATGATGATGATGAGAATGAATCGATAGACTGTTTAATTACCATTTCCCATGAGCCCTCAGAGTCATCAACTGCTGATTGCGACCCACTCATGGGAGGAACAGGCATCCCGCTTGATTCCAGGACGCTGCGCTGCAACTCCTGCACAACATAATTATGTATTATTTGATGAGAGAAAAGAATTGAAGAGTTGGGGAAGCGTTGAAGTGAAGAGAAAGGTAGGGAAAGAGAGAGAGAAGCACTACTTGCTACCTCCTGTTTGTTCGAAGTGGAGATCGAGAAGAAGTTGACCTACTGAATGGAGAGAATTCAGAAGAAGAAAAATTAAGGGAGAGGGGGAGAGAACGTACGTTTGCTCTTCTCGTTTGGTTGCAACAGTTAGAAAGAAGAAGACAAAGGAGAAGAAGATGCATTCACCGTTCAGTTTCAACAGCTAGAAGAAGCAACTTAGTTGGAGAAGGAGGAGAACAATTGATTGCTCTCCCAATTAATATACTAAGCCGCAGCTCCTCCGAAGAGAAGAAGATTAATTCTCATCAAGAAGATGGATAGAGATCATATTACCTGAACCTCTACACGGTGCTCCTGCTATCGTTCCGTTGAGTGCCTAGAGGATGGGTCATTTTATAATGGACAAAGATGTGCTTCTAGATGGTCAAAGATTCTAGATGGTCAATGATTACGCAGCAATTCTCAATCCTACTTCTACTTCTGAAGCAAGAAGTGACTGTCGGGCTTAACGTCGGAACCTCTCCGTCAGCGATGACGATGATGACATAAACTCCTAGAGCTGAGAGATCGCTGACATAAACTCCACTTTTCCGATCGGCAGGAGTTTATGTCAGCAGTGGAGTTTAAATAAGGAAAAGTTCTTCTAGAAGCTCCTGTCAACATAAACTCCACTGCTGAGAGCTGAGAGCTGAGAGCTAAGAGCTGAGAGATCGGAAAAGTGGAGTTTATGTCAGCGATGACGATGTTTTCTCGTTTTTTGTTTCTCCTTTTTCTCATTCAGCCATCTTACCTTTCTGTTCTTTCTTCCTTCACATACACAAAGATAAAAGAAGGTCAAAGCGATGTAAATTAGAACCGAACCATTCTGCTTTCTGTTCCGGTGGTTTCAGTTCCGCAGTATCCAACATCTTATGCCTTTCACAAGCAACAAGCTTAGTAGCTAAGCAACCTACTGTCGAGAGAGCCGCCGTCTTTGACAGAACATCCTACTTCACTCGTCGCTGTCATTTTTCTCTCTCATAGTCATCCGGCCTGTTCCCATCCCCTGCAGGATCTGATGGGTGGAAAGCTGGAGCTTCGTCTACAGGTTCAGGTAATATGATCTCTATCCATCTTCTTGATGAGCATTAATCTTCTCTTCGGAGGAGCTGGGGGTGAGTTTATTAATTAGGAGAGCAATCAACTGTTCTCCTCTTTCTCCAAAAAGTCGCTTCCTCCCATGAGTGGATCGCAATCAGCAGTTGATGGCTCATTTAAGGGCTCCTTGGAAATGGTAATTTAACGGTCTATCGATTCATTCTCATCATCGTCATCTCCACTGTAGTTTAAATATATGATCCGAAGCAACGATGTCTTTTACAGCTTTCAGCAGTCGTTCTTCCCCACACTTTCCTAACCCTAGCGATATGTACAATAATAATACACTATAGACACGATCTCTCTCTCTCTCTCTCTCTCTCTCTCTCTCTCTCTCTCTCTCTCTTAACGTTGTTGTTTTCTCGGTTTTCGTTTCTCGTTTTTTTCTTCTAAGCATCTAACCTTTTCTGTTCTTGCTTCCTCGACATGGACAAAGATGGAAGAAGGTCAAATCGATCGAAGCTGCGAACGGCATGGCAATGTGAACTGGATGAAACAAATTCTGGGGTTATCCTTTATTATTGTCACCATCAATATTACGGCAGTGACGACACTTTTTACTGGCTTCCGAGAATTAAAAGGCCACGTAAAACGGTTGCACCTTGTTATCTGTGGCATCCTTACCTTCTCCGATCTTCTTTGTGGGCTAAGTCTTATGTTTCTCACCTCCAATTTGCTATCTGATCGGCATCCCGCTGCCCTTGCTGGCCAGTTTAGCTCTCCAATTACCCTACTCATCATCATCTCCTGTTCTCTGTTGGTCCTCACAGCTGCTAGTTTCCTATATCTCATACCCAAACTCCTGAACTTTTTGGCTGCTCTAGTTCCACCATCCTTGATTATTGGCTTGATCTACTGCTGCTCGATCCAAACAGAAGATGACCATGGTGCAACAGGTTACGAAAACTACAAGTCGGAGCTGAAGCAATTCCAAAGTCTCTCATCCACTGTCACCTCCCTTGCTTTCAATGGGCTTGTAGCTACTTTAGTAGGTTACAGTAAGAAATCTTCAGAACAAGCCCTTAGCCAAATCATGGAGGTCAGCATCCTCCTAATGTTCTTCGTCGCCATGATGGGACTCTTTTTGATGATGTGGAACTCCGCGCCACCGAGGATGTAGAACCAAACTCTGAGCTACTCTTTACTCGGCTTATTGGCAGTGACAGCAACTGTTGTGGCATCTGCGTATCTGGAGAGTTACCTTCCACTGGCTCTCTCCCCGGTGCTGTTGCTCGGAGTAATCGTCTGGTTCGTCATGAAACCTCACTGTCATGGAGGAAGACGCCTACCGCAGATTGACACCATGGATCATAAAGTTGCTCAAACCCATGTCCAAAGTTGCTACCGTCACCACGCAGATCACATTTGGTGGTATGATGAGCGTCTTCTCAGGATTGTTCGGCGACAAAGACAGCGGATTCCAACACAAGATCTTCATGCTGTTGATGTTCTTCGCATTCTTGTCCAGCTTCAGCGTGAACTTGCTCACAGTCAGCACTCCGAAAGCAGCAACTCAGATCACAGTTATCAGGATACTTAACACTTACTTTCTTCTTCCTCGCGTTGGGAGCAGCTGCCGTTTACTTGGTCGTGGTCATGGGAGGCTGACACTGTCCAAGATATTAATGTGTGAGAAAGAGAATAAAAAATATGATTAAAAGAATAATCTTACATTGCTGCATACGTAAACTTTCGATGGCAAATACATGCGAGGCAGAGATCAATTGACCTACTTCCACGGATAATAGAGAAGCAAATTACTACTATAAAAAGAGGGACAATTATAAATATCTTAGAAAGATGTTCATATGCCATAAAACATCCGAAAATACTAAAAAAGAAAAATCCAAACTATAAGTCCAAACTATTTAAATTCAAAAAAGAATAATCTTACATTGCTGCATATGTAAACTTTCGATGGCAAATACATGGGAGGCAGAGATCAATTGACCTACTTCCACGGACAATAGAGAAGCAAATTACTACTATAAAAAGAGGGACAATTACAAATACCTTAGGAAGATGTGCATATGCCATAAAATATCCGAAAATACTAAAAAAGAAAAATCCAAACTATAAGCCCAAACTATTTAATTGAGTGTGGACTTAAACTCAAAGTAAACACTTAGGTTTTTCTTATTGTATGTTTGGCTTCAAAGTCTAGGCCCTTATTTATATGTCCAATAAGAGATAACAAGCTTGATTTTCCCGATGTGGGACTATATGGGACTTCCTAAACTAACATATGATATTTTAAGAAAAATAATAGGTTTCTAAGTTTTTTTTCTATATTTTCGAAAAAGATCTTTTTTCCATTTGTGCAATGATTAAAAAAACCCTTTAAAATGTTATTTCTTATCAAAATTCAGGAATGAACCCATCAAAGTCCTTATGTCTGAAAAACAAGAATGGCAATATTAACGAGCAACATAGAGACAAACAATCAAAGTCCTTATGTTGTACTGATGTCGAGTCATCTAAAATCAAAAAATGTTCATACCTTCGCTCGCCTGAGTTCGACCATTAGACTAAGATAATCGTTTTATCAGAATAATCATCCCGAAATAGATAATGTGGAACAAATGATATGATCATTACTTTGGATCAATTGAGATTTATATATGAAATTCAATTAACACCTATTGGATATATCAATTATCAAATATCACATCAATTATCAAATATATCGACTGAGTATCTAAAAAACTATATTCTCTTATTAAACCAACTATTTAAATAATTCATTATCTAAATTGGCTTTGTAATATATGTTTTGATTTTTAAACAAACTAATGAACACTTATGAGCTATATGTATGCTTGTGGACACTTAGTAGAGATGTTTTGTAAGATAGATATTTAATATAGTAGTTTTAGAAAGTGGGATACGAGATATGTTCATCTTGTCTCTCAATTAAAGTAGGACACGAGGTAAAAGATATAAATATTTTTTATCTTTGAAAAAATTTATCTATCATTCAAATTTTAAATATTTAATAATTTATCTCTTCTTGACATAACAATGAGTACTAATAAGTCAATTCTTTTGTGCTAAAATTGATTGGAGAATATTTAAAGCATAAAAAAATCCAAATTAACAAATACTTAGGCCTCAATTTCATAAAAAATAAAAAATTTGAAGCATATATATTTATAGGAAATATTTTGATAACCAATCTCATCCCTCTAGTTGTCACAGAGGCGAGGACCCAATCATCCTCATAGGGTGTTGGTATGGTGGAAGATATGGTCTATTGATCTCGAGGATGATGGTCCATGGGGGGCCATTTGGGTCGACCCGATCAGCCCTCACATATAGTAATCTACGAGTGATCAATCGGGTCTGTCTCCCCTCGATAGGTCCCCCCAAGAGAAATACTAGAGGAATGACGTTATGGTCATTATAGGCTCGTCGCCCCCCATTGACAAAATGATAGCGGAAACACGTTATAGCCATTATAGGCTTGTCGCTTCGATTGACGGAACATTAGAGGGGGACGTTACGATCATTCCAAGTGATTCTCACGACCAAATATGTATAAAAGTCGACCCTCAACGGTAGTCCAAGGGGTCAGATCTCTTTGCAATTAACCCTTTTACATTACACAACCACCATAAGAGTTAACTTGAGTATCAAAGAGGTTGTGTTGGGAAACACTCCTAGCATTGACCTTTGTGTAGGGACTCATTGACGAGCTAGGATCCACGTTGGCCTGACCTCAAGACCACCTCAAAACAATCAGGGCTATATGAAGACCACCTCGGAACCACCTCATTTGTGTCAAGGATCCCATGAGGGTGCTCCAAACATCCATACTATTGGAAAATCTAGGGTGACATCACATATGTAACTAAAGAACATAAAATAAAAATCTAAGATTTTTTTTAGAAAAGAAGGTTTCATCGTCATGCGAAGATAGGTATGCAAAAACCCATAAAATCAAAAACTATATATATAAGAAAGATGTGTTACATAAGGAGATCGTATATCCATGAAAACCTGTATATATGTGAGAGAGGATGAAGGAAGTCAAATGTCCTACTCTCTAGAGGTGATCCAAATGGCAGGGACCGCTGCTCAAATCTCCTCGCTGTGCGCATCACGCAATCAAGAAGGGGCCGATCCTTCTTGCTATCCACACACCCCAAATAGGGGCTACTAGTTGAGGAGGAGAGGGGAGAGGAGAATAGGAGGTGGCAGCTAAAAGGGTTTAGCCTATGGCCCTTTGGTTCTCTCATATTTGTAGAGTCCCCCTATGAACTTAACCCTAATGGATCCTACTATATTGGGTATTGGATCTCCATCCAACTATCCAAGTCTATTACATTAGTGGATCTCTACCAAATAATATATTATTGGCTCTTATTGGATCTCATATATAAGATCCGATAATTCAAGGATTTATTGGATATCCAATAAGTATGTGACCCTCTAGGCCAAATATCGAGCTAGCCGTGAGTCATACTTATTAGAACTTATTTTAGCTCAGTGAATTATTATCTCCATAATAATTCACTCGACTCATGGATTGCAGAAATACTATATCACTACGTCATAGTCCCTAGATGATATAGGAGAATTCAATTCATTAGACTTATATGGTCTTAGTTATCACGTATATATAGTCCCTTATCCATATAATATCCTAGAGACCGTATACCATTTCTACTCGAGTCTACTCGGGTATAGTGCTAATCGGATTTCTACAATTTCTATTAGGCCCATACGATTTCTACTCGAGTCTCGCTCTAATCGGATTCTCCTAGAGAACTCTTTTTCTCTCAATCTAAATGATCATGACCATGGATTTATCTAAGCAAGAGAACATATGAGATATTTCTCTTATGACACAAAGAGCGGATGATCCTTTATCGATACTCAATAGCCCTCGTAAGGTTGGTTGCCACTCCCGATGCCCGGTTGTGCTAGATTTGGAACTTCCAGACCTATAAATCCAGTATAAAAGAGTGGTGTACTCATATAGGATATCCTTAGTGTCTCAAGTCTAACGATTAGATACACCACTAGGATGACGGAATTGTTGTTTGACAATAAGACATCATCAACCATCCAACATTTCGTAAGTAGATCAATCAGTGAACTCATTCTCCAATGAATACTTGCACTTTATCCCTAGTGTCCCCACACGAGCAGCTATGAGACCAGCCACCTCCATCATATGGATAGGTATATAATACACTATTGTGTCTGGTTATCTCAATGTTCATCTCGAGTAACTTATGACCGAGATTATTTAGGGTCTATGTTTAAAGATGAATCGATCTTATTATTGTGATCTTATCACAATTTGATTCTCATTGCATAAATCCATAAACATCAATATATATATATATATATATATATATATATATATATATATATATATATATATATATATATCCAATAAGTAATATAAAGTGAGAAAATATCATAATAATAATATGCAAAAAGAATACATATCATATCACATGTGTCATCACTCACGTGATTGAATTGTAGGGCACCTATAACTAGCACTAAAGTTATCTATCTCGACCAAACAGTCCGGTCTATGCTAAAACTATGTATCTTAGCCAAATAGTCCAGTATATGCCCGAGTTATGTATGTCGACTAGATAGTCCAACCTGTGCTCGAATTATGTGTCTCGGTCATACATGTCCAATATGTGCCCGAGTAATGCACTTTGGTCATACATGTCAAGAAGTTCCCCTCCCGACCCCGACTTGTGTGTAGAAACTCGATGACGAAGAAGTAGTAATTCGACAAGGGAGGAAGAGCGCCTCCTTGCTCTACCTCGAACCTATTCTAGAGATAAAGCCTGGACCTAACCTAACGTCGACCACCTTCGTTCAAGCATCCATGTGGGTAACTCTATACAATTAGGATCGGACCAAGCCATATTGATCCATCGATCATAGCATAAGGTGCCCTAACACTTGTGATTTTAGAATGCATTATAATCTTTAGCACGCTAGGTTACACTCGACATCAAGTCATAAGGATAGAAGAAACTAATATTTTAAAGGGTTTTTTTTTGTCTTAATAATTTTTTTGTAATCTCTCCCCACAGCAGCTGCCTTGCATGACCACAGCGAAGTAAACGTAAGCGGCGGCCAACGCGAGGAACAAGAAGGTGCAAGTTGTTCAGTATCCCGATGACTGTGATCTGAGTTGCCGACTGTGAGCAATTTCACGCTGAAGCTGGACAAGAATGCGAAGAACATCAACAACACGAAGATCTTGAGTTGGAATCCAATATCTTTTGTCGCCGAAATAATCGATAGACTGTTCAATTACCATTTCCCATGAGCCCTTAAATGAGTCATCAACTGCTGATTGCGATCCACTCATGGGAGGAAGAGGCATCCGGCTTGGTTCCACGACGCTGCACTGTGTCTCATAGTTCTGCAACTCCAGCACAACAGAGTTCGGTATTATTTGATGACACAAAAGAATGAAAGAGTTGGGAAAGCATTGTAACCAAGAGAAAATTAGGGAACGAGTCATTTGATTTTATAGGATAACTCATCTATTGATTTTATTTGACCCAAATTATTAACTAAAAATAATTAAATTAAAATTAATAATGATACATTCATCTAATATTTATAAATTAATATTAATCTTAATTGGAACGTTACATTTTAACAAAATTCAAATTGACACATTTGATTATAATTAATTTGAGCTAATTTAAATTAATAAAATATAAAATATCTAACTATTTTCGTATCTTTATTAGTTTGTAAATTAATATTAGCGAACAAAATTCAGGTAATTATATTTAGTAATAGTTAATATGGGCTCATCATTTATTAATTAATAATATATGTACAATATAAAACATCTAAATACTAAATTAACACTAATTATGTGGATAAATCCCACGATCATAAATACTTAATATTCCGAAGGCCCGCTGAAAGCATTTATATTGCGATGTAATCCTTTCTTGTTGATGTGGTAATTTGAATTGTGCCCGACCCGTCTTCGTTTGGGGCGAGGGCGACGCGAGATGGGCGGCAAGGGGAAGAAGCCGGAGATCAGCGATCACGTTGTCACCGTTCGCCGGCGCCTGCACCAGGCTCTCTCTCTCGGCATGAAGTAAACCTTCTTTCTCACCTCTCATATTCTTTCCTCCGATTCCTTTTCTTGTGCGCAGTCGTCCCTCGTTTTGTCGCCCGGTTGAGGTCGTGAAGCCCTCTTGGCGCACTGAGATAGAGATAAAAGAACAATGAAATCGAGAGGATTGATGGCTCGCGTCTCGCGGGGACCGGGTCTTGGATTACTTGCTTTGGCTGCCCCGTAGGGCGGTGGATGTATAGGTTGTGTGAATTTTCATGATTCTTGTTTCTTGTTGGGCCGTTTCATTTTTAGGGTTTGGACGTGTAGGTTAGTTCTTTTTAGGGTTTCTTTGAAATTCATCCTCAACGCGTTCCAATTTTAGTATCCTTGTAAATTTAAATTTAGAGTTCCATGTCTTCCTATTCTTATCTTGCGAAGAACTAACTCTTCCTATCGTTGCTGGAGCTAAGGTTTCAGAGTGGACACCTATGATCACCATGAAAGTGAATAATAATGATAATATAACGACTTATATTCTAGCATGTACATGGTGGTGGTGTGTGAATTTTTCATATCCATACTGTATACATAATACTGATATCAAACAACAATCAGAAAGTAAAGATCTTGTGAACCAATATACCTTGCAAAAGAAAATAGAATTATTTACATTTTAGTTAATAATTTGGGTCAAATAAAATCAATAGATGAGTTATCCTATAAAATCAAATGACTCGTTCCCTAATTTTCTCTTGGTTACAATGCTTTCCCAACTCTTTCATTCTTTTGTGTCATCAAATAATACCGAACTCTGTTGTGCTGGAGTTGCAGAACTATGAGACACAGTGCAGCGTCGTGGAACCAAGCCGGATGCCTCTTCCTCCCATGAGTGGATCGCAATCAGCAGTTGATGACTCATTTAAGGGCTCATGGGAAATGGTAATTGAACAGTCTATCGATTATTTCGGCGACAAAAGATATTGGATTCCAACTCAAGATCTTCGTGTTGTTGATGTTCTTCGCATTCTTGTCCAGCTTCAGCGTGAAATTGCTCACAGTCGGCAACTCAGATCACAGTCATCGGGATACTGAACAACTT
This sequence comes from Musa acuminata AAA Group, assembly GCF_036884655.1. Lineage (NCBI taxonomy): Eukaryota > Viridiplantae > Streptophyta > Magnoliopsida > Zingiberales > Musaceae > Musa > Musa acuminata. The sequence continues at coordinate 43,260,893 of NC_088353.1, read as the reverse complement.
GCACCTTCTTGTTCCTCGCGTTGGCCGCCGCTTACGTTTACTTCGCTGTGGTCATGCAAGGCAGCTGCTGTGGGGAGAGATTACAAAAAAATTATTAAGACAAAAAAAAACCCTTTAAAATATTAGTTTCTTCTATCCTTATGACTTGATGTCGAGTGTAACCTAGCGTGCTAAAGATTATAATGCATTCTAAAATCACAAGTGTTAGGGCACCTTATGCTATGATCGATGGATCAATATGGCTTGGTCCGATCCTAATTGTATAGAGTTACCCACATGGATGCTTGAACGAAGGTGGTCGACGTTAGGTTAGGTCCAGGCTTTATCTCTAGAATAGGTTCGAGGTAGAGCAAGGAGGCGCTCTTCCTCCCTTGTCGAATTACTACTTCTTCGTCATCGAGTTTCTACACACAAGTCGGGGTCGGGAGGGGAACTTCTTGACATGTATGACCAAAGTGCATTACTCGGGCACATATTGGACATGTATGACCGAGACACATAATTCGAGCACAGGTTGGACTATCTAGTCGACATACATAACTCGGGCATATACTGGACTATTTGGCTAAGATACATAGTTTTAGCATAGACCGGACTGTTTGGTCGAGATAGATAACTTTAGTGCTAGTTATAGGTGCCCTACAATTCAATCACGTGAGTGATGACACATGTGATATGATATGTATTCTTTTTGCATATTATTATTATGATATTTTCTCACTTTATATTACTTATTGGATATATATATATATATATATATATATATATATATATATATATATATATATATATATTGATGTTTATGGATTTATGCAATGAGAATCAAATTGTGATAAGATCACAATAATAAGATCGATTCATCTTTAAACATAGACCCTAAATAATCTCGGTCATAAGTTACTCGAGATGAACATTGAGATAACCAGACACAATAGTGTATTATATACCTATCCATATGATGGAGGTGGCTGGTCTCATAGCTGCTCGTGTGGGGACACTAGGGATAAAGTGCAAGTATTCATTGGAGAATGAGTTCACTGATTGATCTACTTACGAAATGTTGGATGGTTGATGATGTCTTATTGTCAAACAACAATTCCGTCATCCTAGTGGTGTATCTAATCGTTAGACTTGAGACACTAAGGATATCCTATATGAGTACACCACTCTTTTATACTGGATTTATAGGTCTGGAAGTTCCAAATCTAGCACAACCGGGCATCGGGAGTGGCAACCAACCTTACGAGGGCTATTGAGTATCGATAAAGGATCATCCGCTCTTTGTGTCATAAGAGAAATATCTCATATGTTCTCTTGCTTAGATAAATCCATGGTCATGATCATTTAGATTGAGAGAAAAAGAGTTCTCTAGGAGAATCCGATTAGAGCGAGACTCGAGTAGAAATCGTATGGGCCTAATAGAAATTGTAGAAATCCGATTAGCACTATACCCGAGTAGACTCGAGTAGAAATGGTATACGGTCTCTAGGATATTATATGGATAAGGGACTATATATACGTGATAACTAAGACCATATAAGTCTAATGAATTGAATTCTCCTATATCATCTAGGGACTATGACGTAGTGATATAGTATTTCTGCAATCCATGAGTCGAGTGAATTATTATGGAGATAATAATTCACTGAGCTAAAATAAGTTCTAATAAGTATGACTCACGGCTAGCTCGATATTTGGCCTAGAGGGTCACATACTTATTGGATATCCAATAAATCCTTGAATTATCGGATCTTATATATGAGATCCAATAAGAGCCAATAATATATTATTTGGTAGAGATCCACTAATGTAATAGACTTGGATAGTTGGATGGAGATCCAATACCCAATATAGTAGGATCCATTAGGGTTAAGTTCATAGGGGGACTCTACAAATATGAGAGAACCAAAGGGCCATAGGCTAAACCCTTTTAGCTGCCACCTCCTATTCTCCTCTCCCCTCTCCTCCTCAACTAGTAGCCCCTATTTGGGGTGTGTGGATAGCAAGAAGGATCGGCCCCTTCTTGATTGCGTGATGCGCACAGCGAGGAGATTTGAGCAGCGGTCCCTGCCATTTGGATCACCTCTAGAGAGTAGGACATTTGACTTCCTTCATCCTCTCTCACATATATACAGGTTTTCATGGATATACGATCTCCTTATGTAACACATCTTTCTTATATATATAGTTTTTGATTTTATGGGTTTTTGCATACCTATCTTCGCATGACGATGAAACCTTCTTTTCTAAAAAAAATCTTAGATTTTTATTTTATGTTCTTTAGTTACATATGTGATGTCACCCTAGATTTTCCAATAGTATGGATGTTTGGAGCACCCTCATGGGATCCTTGACACAAATGAGGTGGTTCCGAGGTGGTCTTCATATAGCCCTGATTGTTTTGAGGTGGTCTTGAGGTCAGGCCAACGTGGATCCTAGCTCGTCAATGAGTCCCTACACAAAGGTCAATGCTAGGAGTGTTTCCCAACACAACCTCTTTGATACTCAAGTTAACTCTTATGGTGGTTGTGTAATGTAAAAGGGTTAATTGCAAAGAGATCTGACCCCTTGGACTACCGTTGAGGGTCGACTTTTATACATATTTGGTCGTGAGAATCACTTGGAATGATCGTAACGTCCCCCTCTAATGTTCCGTCAATCGAAGCGACAAGCCTATAATGGCTATAACGTGTTTCCGCTATCATTTTGTCAATGGGGGGCGACGAGCCTATAATGACCATAACGTCATTCCTCTAGTATTTCTCTTGGGGGGACCTATCGAGGGGAGACAGACCCGATTGATCACTCGTAGATTACTATATGTGAGGGCTGATCGGGTCGACCCAAATGGCCCCCCATGGACCATCATCCTCGAGATCAATAGACCATATCTTCCACCATACCAACACCCTATGAGGATGATTGGGTCCTCGCCTCTGTGACAACTAGAGGGATGAGATTGGTTATCAAAATATTTCCTATAAATATATATGCTTCAAATTTTTTATTTTTTATGAAATTGAGGCCTAAGTATTTGTTAATTTGGATTTTTTTATGCTTTAAATATTCTCCAATCAATTTTAGCACAAAAGAATTGACTTATTAGTACTCATTGTTATGTCAAGAAGAGATAAATTATTAAATATTTAAAATTTGAATGATAGATAAATTTTTTCAAAGATAAAAAATATTTATATCTTTTACCTCGTGTCCTACTTTAATTGAGAGACAAGATGAACATATCTCGTATCCCACTTTCTAAAACTACTATATTAAATATCTATCTTACAAAACATCTCTACTAAGTGTCCACAAGCATACATATAGCTCATAAGTGTTCATTAGTTTGTTTAAAAATCAAAACATATATTACAAAGCCAATTTAGATAATGAATTATTTAAATAGTTGGTTTAATAAGAGAATATAGTTTTTTAGATACTCAGTCGATATATTTGATAATTGATGTGATATTTGATAATTGATATATCCAATAGGTGTTAATTGAATTTCATATATAAATCTCAATTGATCCAAAGTAATGATCATATCATTTGTTCCACATTATCTATTTCGGGATGATTATTCTGATAAAACGATTATCTTAGTCTAATGGTCGAACTCAGGCGAGCGAAGGTATGAACATTTTTTGATTTTAGATGACTCGACATCAGTACAACATAAGGACTTTGATTGTTTGTCTCTATGTTGCTCGTTAATATTGCCATTCTTGTTTTTCAGACATAAGGACTTTGATGGGTTCATTCCTGAATTTTGATAAGAAATAACATTTTAAAGGGTTTTTTTAATCATTGCACAAATGGAAAAAAGATCTTTTTCGAAAATATAGAAAAAAAACTTAGAAACCTATTATTTTTCTTAAAATATCATATGTTAGTTTAGGAAGTCCCATATAGTCCCACATCGGGAAAATCAAGCTTGTTATCTCTTATTGGACATATAAATAAGGGCCTAGACTTTGAAGCCAAACATACAATAAGAAAAACCTAAGTGTTTACTTTGAGTTTAAGTCCACACTCAATTAAATAGTTTGGGCTTATAGTTTGGATTTTTCTTTTTTAGTATTTTCGGATATTTTATGGCATATGCACATCTTCCTAAGGTATTTGTAATTGTCCCTCTTTTTATAGTAGTAATTTGCTTCTCTATTGTCCGTGGAAGTAGGTCAATTGATCTCTGCCTCCCATGTATTTGCCATCGAAAGTTTACATATGCAGCAATGTAAGATTATTCTTTTTTGAATTTAAATAGTTTGGACTTATAGTTTGGATTTTTCTTTTTTAGTATTTTCGGATGTTTTATGGCATATGAACATCTTTCTAAGATATTTATAATTGTCCCTCTTTTTATAGTAGTAATTTGCTTCTCTATTATCCGTGGAAGTAGGTCAATTGATCTCTGCCTCGCATGTATTTGCCATCGAAAGTTTACGTATGCAGCAATGTAAGATTATTCTTTTAATCATATTTTTTATTCTCTTTCTCACACATTAATATCTTGGACAGTGTCAGCCTCCCATGACCACGACCAAGTAAACGGCAGCTGCTCCCAACGCGAGGAAGAAGAAAGTAAGTGTTAAGTATCCTGATAACTGTGATCTGAGTTGCTGCTTTCGGAGTGCTGACTGTGAGCAAGTTCACGCTGAAGCTGGACAAGAATGCGAAGAACATCAACAGCATGAAGATCTTGTGTTGGAATCCGCTGTCTTTGTCGCCGAACAATCCTGAGAAGACGCTCATCATACCACCAAATGTGATCTGCGTGGTGACGGTAGCAACTTTGGACATGGGTTTGAGCAACTTTATGATCCATGGTGTCAATCTGCGGTAGGCGTCTTCCTCCATGACAGTGAGGTTTCATGACGAACCAGACGATTACTCCGAGCAACAGCACCGGGGAGAGAGCCAGTGGAAGGTAACTCTCCAGATACGCAGATGCCACAACAGTTGCTGTCACTGCCAATAAGCCGAGTAAAGAGTAGCTCAGAGTTTGGTTCTACATCCTCGGTGGCGCGGAGTTCCACATCATCAAAAAGAGTCCCATCATGGCGACGAAGAACATTAGGAGGATGCTGACCTCCATGATTTGGCTAAGGGCTTGTTCTGAAGATTTCTTACTGTAACCTACTAAAGTAGCTACAAGCCCATTGAAAGCAAGGGAGGTGACAGTGGATGAGAGACTTTGGAATTGCTTCAGCTCCGACTTGTAGTTTTCGTAACCTGTTGCACCATGGTCATCTTCTGTTTGGATCGAGCAGCAGTAGATCAAGCCAATAATCAAGGATGGTGGAACTAGAGCAGCCAAAAAGTTCAGGAGTTTGGGTATGAGATATAGGAAACTAGCAGCTGTGAGGACCAACAGAGAACAGGAGATGATGATGAGTAGGGTAATTGGAGAGCTAAACTGGCCAGCAAGGGCAGCGGGATGCCGATCAGATAGCAAATTGGAGGTGAGAAACATAAGACTTAGCCCACAAAGAAGATCGGAGAAGGTAAGGATGCCACAGATAACAAGGTGCAACCGTTTTACGTGGCCTTTTAATTCTCGGAAGCCAGTAAAAAGTGTCGTCACTGCCGTAATATTGATGGTGACAATAATAAAGGATAACCCCAGAATTTGTTTCATCCAGTTCACATTGCCATGCCGTTCGCAGCTTCGATCGATTTGACCTTCTTCCATCTTTGTCCATGTCGAGGAAGCAAGAACAGAAAAGGTTAGATGCTTAGAAGAAAAAAACGAGAAACGAAAACCGAGAAAACAACAACGTTAAGAGAGAGAGAGAGAGAGAGAGAGAGAGAGAGAGAGAGAGAGAGAGATCGTGTCTATAGTGTATTATTATTGTACATATCGCTAGGGTTAGGAAAGTGTGGGGAAGAACGACTGCTGAAAGCTGTAAAAGACATCGTTGCTTCGGATCATATATTTAAACTACAGTGGAGATGACGATGATGAGAATGAATCGATAGACCGTTAAATTACCATTTCCAAGGAGCCCTTAAATGAGCCATCAACTGCTGATTGCGATCCACTCATGGGAGGAAGCGACTTTTTGGAGAAAGAGGAGAACAGTTGATTGCTCTCCTAATTAATAAACTCACCCCCAGCTCCTCCGAAGAGAAGATTAATGCTCATCAAGAAGATGGATAGAGATCATATTACCTGAACCTGTAGACGAAGCTCCAGCTTTCCACCCATCAGATCCTGCAGGGGATGGGAACAGGCCGGATGACTATGAGAGAGAAAAATGACAGCGACGAGTGAAGTAGGATGTTCTGTCAAAGACGGCGGCTCTCTCGACAGTAGGTTGCTTAGCTACTAAGCTTGTTGCTTGTGAAAGGCATAAGATGTTGGATACTGCGGAACTGAAACCACCGGAACAGAAAGCAGAATGGTTCGGTTCTAATTTACATCGCTTTGACCTTCTTTTATCTTTGTGTATGTGAAGGAAGAAAGAACAGAAAGGTAAGATGGCTGAATGAGAAAAAGGAGAAACAAAAAACGAGAAAACATCGTCATCGCTGACATAAACTCCACTTTTCCGATCTCTCAGCTCTTAGCTCTCAGCTCTCAGCTCTCAGCAGTGGAGTTTATGTTGACAGGAGCTTCTAGAAGAACTTTTCCTTATTTAAACTCCACTGCTGACATAAACTCCTGCCGATCGGAAAAGTGGAGTTTATGTCAGCGATCTCTCAGCTCTAGGAGTTTATGTCATCATCGTCATCGCTGACGGAGAGGTTCCGACGTTAAGCCCGACAGTCACTTCTTGCTTCAGAAGTAGAAGTAGGATTGAGAATTGCTGCGTAATCATTGACCATCTAGAATCTTTGACCATCTAGAAGCACATCTTTGTCCATTATAAAATGACCCATCCTCTAGGCACTCAACGGAACGATAGCAGGAGCACCGTGTAGAGGTTCAGGTAATATGATCTCTATCCATCTTCTTGATGAGAATTAATCTTCTTCTCTTCGGAGGAGCTGCGGCTTAGTATATTAATTGGGAGAGCAATCAATTGTTCTCCTCCTTCTCCAACTAAGTTGCTTCTTCTAGCTGTTGAAACTGAACGGTGAATGCATCTTCTTCTCCTTTGTCTTCTTCTTTCTAACTGTTGCAACCAAACGAGAAGAGCAAACGTACGTTCTCTCCCCCTCTCCCTTAATTTTTCTTCTTCTGAATTCTCTCCATTCAGTAGGTCAACTTCTTCTCGATCTCCACTTCGAACAAACAGGAGGTAGCAAGTAGTGCTTCTCTCTCTCTTTCCCTACCTTTCTCTTCACTTCAACGCTTCCCCAACTCTTCAATTCTTTTCTCTCATCAAATAATACATAATTATGTTGTGCAGGAGTTGCAGCGCAGCGTCCTGGAATCAAGCGGGATGCCTGTTCCTCCCATGAGTGGGTCGCAATCAGCAGTTGATGACTCTGAGGGCTCATGGGAAATGGTAATTAAACAGTCTATCGATTCATTCTCATCATCATCATCATCTCCACTGCAGTTTAAATCTATGATCCGAAGCAACGATGTCTTTTACAGCTTTCAGCAGTGTTCTTCCCCACACTTTCCTAATCCTAGCGATATGTACAATAATAATAGTCTAAAGAGACGATCTCTCTCTCTCTCTATCTCTCTCTCTCTTACATTTATGTACAGAAGAATGATTGTTGTTTTCTCGTTTTTTGTTTCTCCTTTTTCTCATTCAGCCCTCTTACCTTTCTGTTCTTTCTTCCTTTACATAAACAAAGATAAAAGAAGGTCAAAAGCGATGGAAATTAGAACCGAACAATTCTGCTTTCTGTTCCGGTGGTTTCAGTTCCGCAATATCCAACATCTTATGCCTTTCACAAGCAACAAGCTTAGTAGCTAAGCAACCTACTGTCGAGAGAGCCGCTGTCTTTGACAGAACATCCTACTTACACTCGTCGCTGTCATCTTTCTCTCTCATAGTCATCCGGCCTGTTCCCATCCCCTGCAGGATCTGATGGGTGGAAAGCTGGAGCTTCGTCTACAGGTTCAGGTAATATGATCTCTATCCATCTTCTTGATGAGCATTAATCTTCTCTTCGGAGGAGCTGGGGGTGAGTTTATTAATTAGGAGAGCAATCAACTGTTCTCCTCTTTCCTAACCCTAGCGATATGTACAATAACAATACACTATAGACACTATCTCTCTCTCTCTCTTAACGTTGTTGTTTTCTCGGTTTTCGTTTCTCGTTTTTTCTTCTAAGCATCTAACCTTTTCTGTTCTTGCTTCCTCGACATGGACAAAGATGGAAGAAGGTCAAATCGATCGAAGCTGCGAACGGCATGGCAATGTGAACTGGATGAAACAAATTCTGGGGTTATCCTTTATTATTGTCACCATCAATATTACGGCAGTGACGACACTTTTTACTGGCTTCCGAGAATTAAAAGGCCACGTAAAACGGTTGCACCTTGTTATCTGTGGCATCCTTACCTTCTCCGATCTTCTTTGTGGGCTAAGTCTTATGTTTCTCACCTCCAATTTGCTATCTGATCGGCATCCCGCTGCCCTTGCTGGCCAGTTTAGCTCTCCAATTACCCTACTCATCATCATCTCCTGTTCTCTGTTGGTCCTCACAGCTGCTAGTTTCCTATATCTCATACCCAAACTCCTGAACTTTTTGGCTGCTCTAGTTCCACCATCCTTGATTATTGGCTTGATCTACTGCTGCTCGATCCAAACAGAAGATGACCATGGTGCAACAGGTTACGAAAACTACAAGTCGGAGCTGAAGCAATTCCAAAGTCTCTCATCCACTGTCACCTCCCTTGCTTTCAATGGGCTTGTAGCTACTTTAGTAGGTTACAGTAAGAAATCTTCAGAACAAGCCCTTAGCCAAATCATGGAGGTCAGCATCCTCCTAATGTTCTTCGTCGCCATGATGGGACTCTTTTTGATGATGTGGAACTCCGCGCCACCGAGGATGTAGAACCAAACTCTGAGCTACTCTTTACTCGGCTTATTGGCAGTGACAGCAACTGTTGTGGCATCTGCGTATCTGGAGAGTTACCTTCCACTGGCTCTCTCCCCGGTGCTGTTGCTCGGAGTAATCGTCTGGTTCGTCATGAAACCTCACTGTCATGGAGGAAGACGCCTACCGCAGATTGACACCATGGATCATAAAGTTGCTCAAACCCATGTCCAAAGTTGCTACCGTCACCACGCAGATCACATTTGGTGGTATGATGAGCGTCTTCTCAGGATTGTTCGGCGACAAAGACAGCGGATTCCAACACAAGATCTTCATGCTGTTGATGTTCTTCGCATTCTTGTCCAGCTTCAGCGTGAACTTGCTCACAGTCAGCACTCCGAAAGCAGCAACTCAGATCACAGTTATCAGGATACTTAACACTTACTTTCTTCTTCCTCGCGTTGGGAGCAGCTGCCGTTTACTTGGTCGTGGTCATGGGAGGCTGACACTGTCCAAGATATTAATGTGTGAGAAAGAGAATAAAAAATATGATTAAAAGAATAATCTTACATTGCTGCATACGTAAACTTTCGATGGCAAATACATGCGAGGCAGAGATCAATTGACCTACTTCCACGGATAATAGAGAAGCAAATTACTACTATAAAAAGAGGGACAATTATAAATATCTTAGAAAGATGTTCATATGCCATAAAACATCCGAAAATACTAAAAAAGAAAAATCCAAACTATAAGTCCAAACTATTTAAATTCAAAAAAGAATAATCTTACATTGCTGCATATGTAAACTTTCGATGGCAAATACATGGGAGGCAGAGATCAATTGACCTACTTCCACGGACAATAGAGAAGCAAATTACTACTATAAAAAGAGGGACAATTACAAATACCTTAGGAAGATGTGCATATGCCATAAAATATCCGAAAATACTAAAAAAGAAAAATCCAAACTATAAGCCCAAACTATTTAATTGAGTGTGGACTTAAACTCAAAGTAAACACTTAGGTTTTTCTTATTGTATGTTTGGCTTCAAAGTCTAGGCCCTTATTTATATGTCCAATAAGAGATAACAAGCTTGATTTTCCCGATGTGGGACTATATGGGACTTCCTAAACTAACATATGATATTTTAAGAAAAATAATAGGTTTCTAAGTTTTTTTTCTATATTTTCGAAAAAGATCTTTTTTCCATTTGTGCAATGATTAAAAAAACCCTTTAAAATGTTATTTCTTATCAAAATTCAGGAATGAACCCATCAAAGTCCTTATGTCTGAAAAACAAGAATGGCAATATTAACGAGCAACATAGAGACAAACAATCAAAGTCCTTATGTTGTACTGATGTCGAGTCATCTAAAATCAAAAAATGTTCATACCTTCGCTCGCCTGAGTTCGACCATTAGACTAAGATAATCGTTTTATCAGAATAATCATCCCGAAATAGATAATGTGGAACAAATGATATGATCATTACTTTGGATCAATTGAGATTTATATATGAAATTCAATTAACACCTATTGGATATATCAATTATCAAATATCACATCAATTATCAAATATATCGACTGAGTATCTAAAAAACTATATTCTCTTATTAAACCAACTATTTAAATAATTCATTATCTAAATTGGCTTTGTAATATATGTTTTGATTTTTAAACAAACTAATGAACACTTATGAGCTATATGTATGCTTGTGGACACTTAGTAGAGATGTTTTGTAAGATAGATATTTAATATAGTAGTTTTAGAAAGTGGGATACGAGATATGTTCATCTTGTCTCTCAATTAAAGTAGGACACGAGGTAAAAGATATAAATATTTTTTATCTTTGAAAAAATTTATCTATCATTCAAATTTTAAATATTTAATAATTTATCTCTTCTTGACATAACAATGAGTACTAATAAGTCAATTCTTTTGTGCTAAAATTGATTGGAGAATATTTAAAGCATAAAAAAATCCAAATTAACAAATACTTAGGCCTCAATTTCATAAAAAATAAAAAATTTGAAGCATATATATTTATAGGAAATATTTTGATAACCAATCTCATCCCTCTAGTTGTCACAGAGGCGAGGACCCAATCATCCTCATAGGGTGTTGGTATGGTGGAAGATATGGTCTATTGATCTCGAGGATGATGGTCCATGGGGGGCCATTTGGGTCGACCCGATCAGCCCTCACATATAGTAATCTACGAGTGATCAATCGGGTCTGTCTCCCCTCGATAGGTCCCCCCAAGAGAAATACTAGAGGAATGACGTTATGGTCATTATAGGCTCGTCGCCCCCCATTGACAAAATGATAGCGGAAACACGTTATAGCCATTATAGGCTTGTCGCTTCGATTGACGGAACATTAGAGGGGGACGTTACGATCATTCCAAGTGATTCTCACGACCAAATATGTATAAAAGTCGACCCTCAACGGTAGTCCAAGGGGTCAGATCTCTTTGCAATTAACCCTTTTACATTACACAACCACCATAAGAGTTAACTTGAGTATCAAAGAGGTTGTGTTGGGAAACACTCCTAGCATTGACCTTTGTGTAGGGACTCATTGACGAGCTAGGATCCACGTTGGCCTGACCTCAAGACCACCTCAAAACAATCAGGGCTATATGAAGACCACCTCGGAACCACCTCATTTGTGTCAAGGATCCCATGAGGGTGCTCCAAACATCCATACTATTGGAAAATCTAGGGTGACATCACATATGTAACTAAAGAACATAAAATAAAAATCTAAGATTTTTTTTAGAAAAGAAGGTTTCATCGTCATGCGAAGATAGGTATGCAAAAACCCATAAAATCAAAAACTATATATATAAGAAAGATGTGTTACATAAGGAGATCGTATATCCATGAAAACCTGTATATATGTGAGAGAGGATGAAGGAAGTCAAATGTCCTACTCTCTAGAGGTGATCCAAATGGCAGGGACCGCTGCTCAAATCTCCTCGCTGTGCGCATCACGCAATCAAGAAGGGGCCGATCCTTCTTGCTATCCACACACCCCAAATAGGGGCTACTAGTTGAGGAGGAGAGGGGAGAGGAGAATAGGAGGTGGCAGCTAAAAGGGTTTAGCCTATGGCCCTTTGGTTCTCTCATATTTGTAGAGTCCCCCTATGAACTTAACCCTAATGGATCCTACTATATTGGGTATTGGATCTCCATCCAACTATCCAAGTCTATTACATTAGTGGATCTCTACCAAATAATATATTATTGGCTCTTATTGGATCTCATATATAAGATCCGATAATTCAAGGATTTATTGGATATCCAATAAGTATGTGACCCTCTAGGCCAAATATCGAGCTAGCCGTGAGTCATACTTATTAGAACTTATTTTAGCTCAGTGAATTATTATCTCCATAATAATTCACTCGACTCATGGATTGCAGAAATACTATATCACTACGTCATAGTCCCTAGATGATATAGGAGAATTCAATTCATTAGACTTATATGGTCTTAGTTATCACGTATATATAGTCCCTTATCCATATAATATCCTAGAGACCGTATACCATTTCTACTCGAGTCTACTCGGGTATAGTGCTAATCGGATTTCTACAATTTCTATTAGGCCCATACGATTTCTACTCGAGTCTCGCTCTAATCGGATTCTCCTAGAGAACTCTTTTTCTCTCAATCTAAATGATCATGACCATGGATTTATCTAAGCAAGAGAACATATGAGATATTTCTCTTATGACACAAAGAGCGGATGATCCTTTATCGATACTCAATAGCCCTCGTAAGGTTGGTTGCCACTCCCGATGCCCGGTTGTGCTAGATTTGGAACTTCCAGACCTATAAATCCAGTATAAAAGAGTGGTGTACTCATATAGGATATCCTTAGTGTCTCAAGTCTAACGATTAGATACACCACTAGGATGACGGAATTGTTGTTTGACAATAAGACATCATCAACCATCCAACATTTCGTAAGTAGATCAATCAGTGAACTCATTCTCCAATGAATACTTGCACTTTATCCCTAGTGTCCCCACACGAGCAGCTATGAGACCAGCCACCTCCATCATATGGATAGGTATATAATACACTATTGTGTCTGGTTATCTCAATGTTCATCTCGAGTAACTTATGACCGAGATTATTTAGGGTCTATGTTTAAAGATGAATCGATCTTATTATTGTGATCTTATCACAATTTGATTCTCATTGCATAAATCCATAAACATCAATATATATATATATATATATATATATATATATATATATATATATATCCAATAAGTAATATAAAGTGAGAAAATATCATAATAATAATATGCAAAAAGAATACATATCATATCACATGTGTCATCACTCACGTGATTGAATTGTAGGGCACCTATAACTAGCACTAAAGTTATCTATCTCGACCAAACAGTCCGGTCTATGCTAAAACTATGTATCTTAGCCAAATAGTCCAGTATATGCCCGAGTTATGTATGTCGACTAGATAGTCCAACCTGTGCTCGAATTATGTGTCTCGGTCATACATGTCCAATATGTGCCCGAGTAATGCACTTTGGTCATACATGTCAAGAAGTTCCCCTCCCGACCCCGACTTGTGTGTAGAAACTCGATGACGAAGAAGTAGTAATTCGACAAGGGAGGAAGAGCGCCTCCTTGCTCTACCTCGAACCTATTCTAGAGATAAAGCCTGGACCTAACCTAACGTCGACCACCTTCGTTCAAGCATCCATGTGGGTAACTCTATACAATTAGGATCGGACCAAGCCATATTGATCCATCGATCATAGCATAAGGTGCCCTAACACTTGTGATTTTAGAATGCATTATAATCTTTAGCACGCTAGGTTACACTCGACATCAAGTCATAAGGATAGAAGAAACTAATATTTTAAAGGGTTTTTTTTTGTCTTAATAATTTTTTTGTAATCTCTCCCCACAGCAGCTGCCTTGCATGACCACAGCGAAGTAAACGTAAGCGGCGGCCAACGCGAGGAACAAGAAGGTGCAAGTTGTTCAGTATCCCGATGACTGTGATCTGAGTTGCCGACTGTGAGCAATTTCACGCTGAAGCTGGACAAGAATGCGAAGAACATCAACAACACGAAGATCTTGAGTTGGAATCCAATATCTTTTGTCGCCGAAATAATCGATAGACTGTTCAATTACCATTTCCCATGAGCCCTTAAATGAGTCATCAACTGCTGATTGCGATCCACTCATGGGAGGAAGAGGCATCCGGCTTGGTTCCACGACGCTGCACTGTGTCTCATAGTTCTGCAACTCCAGCACAACAGAGTTCGGTATTATTTGATGACACAAAAGAATGAAAGAGTTGGGAAAGCATTGTAACCAAGAGAAAATTAGGGAACGAGTCATTTGATTTTATAGGATAACTCATCTATTGATTTTATTTGACCCAAATTATTAACTAAAAATAATTAAATTAAAATTAATAATGATACATTCATCTAATATTTATAAATTAATATTAATCTTAATTGGAACGTTACATTTTAACAAAATTCAAATTGACACATTTGATTATAATTAATTTGAGCTAATTTAAATTAATAAAATATAAAATATCTAACTATTTTCGTATCTTTATTAGTTTGTAAATTAATATTAGCGAACAAAATTCAGGTAATTATATTTAGTAATAGTTAATATGGGCTCATCATTTATTAATTAATAATATATGTACAATATAAAACATCTAAATACTAAATTAACACTAATTATGTGGATAAATCCCACGATCATAAATACTTAATATTCCGAAGGCCCGCTGAAAGCATTTATATTGCGATGTAATCCTTTCTTGTTGATGTGGTAATTTGAATTGTGCCCGACCCGTCTTCGTTTGGGGCGAGGGCGACGCGAGATGGGCGGCAAGGGGAAGAAGCCGGAGATCAGCGATCACGTTGTCACCGTTCGCCGGCGCCTGCACCAGGCTCTCTCTCTCGGCATGAAGTAAACCTTCTTTCTCACCTCTCATATTCTTTCCTCCGATTCCTTTTCTTGTGCGCAGTCGTCCCTCGTTTTGTCGCCCGGTTGAGGTCGTGAAGCCCTCTTGGCGCACTGAGATAGAGATAAAAGAACAATGAAATCGAGAGGATTGATGGCTCGCGTCTCGCGGGGACCGGGTCTTGGATTACTTGCTTTGGCTGCCCCGTAGGGCGGTGGATGTATAGGTTGTGTGAATTTTCATGATTCTTGTTTCTTGTTGGGCCGTTTCATTTTTAGGGTTTGGACGTGTAGGTTAGTTCTTTTTAGGGTTTCTTTGAAATTCATCCTCAACGCGTTCCAATTTTAGTATCCTTGTAAATTTAAATTTAGAGTTCCATGTCTTCCTATTCTTATCTTGCGAAGAACTAACTCTTCCTATCGTTGCTGGAGCTAAGGTTTCAGAGTGGACACCTATGATCACCATGAAAGTGAATAATAATGATAATATAACGACTTATATTCTAGCATGTACATGGTGGTGGTGTGTGAATTTTTCATATCCATACTGTATACATAATACTGATATCAAACAACAATCAGAAAGTAAAGATCTTGTGAACCAATATACCTTGCAAAAGAAAATAGAATTATTTACATTTTTTAATCCACTTGAAATTTTCTTTGAAAGGAAATTTTTGTTCGTGAAATAATTGAATAGGTCCAAGAAAATGACTCTGGGCAAGCCCTAGTGTCTTGGTATGATTGCTTCTTTTGGAGTTGGGTGACTAGGATTTTGATCATAGGAACAGCCTTTATACTGCAGTAAGAATGAGTACATTGATCCACGTTTCTGTAATTTTTGTGCACTCTCAAAAAGAGAAGAAGTGCCTACAATTTTTACTAGATTGGAAATTTATAAAATAAGGATCAAAGCAGTTCTTTTTTCTCCTTGGGTTTTGGTTGTAAAAAAGGAGCAGAGTTGGATTCCAAGAGATATTGTAGCTGAGTATGCGGCTACGTCACTCACTTTTTTCCTTGTAAAGAACTTGGATGAGTTTTTGTTTTGAATCATTCTAAATGGCAGAAGCTGTGCCATACTTGTTATTTCCTTTATCAGGCAGCAAATTGATATGAGATGGTTTCTCAGAGTGCAGATTAAGAGGAAAAGAAACAGCCACAAATTTTGAGGATGATATATATTTAACCCTCAGTCAGTATATCAAATTTGTTTCTTAAAATCTGACAAGCTACATTGTAATCTTAATCAATTGATAAGGTGCTGACTGGATCCTGCATCACCATAGAATCTCAAGTCCATCTACCTGTGTATTCTGATTTTCATTCACATAACTCCTCAAGAATGAAAAACTTGCCATGTCACTTTATAGGAATGCCAGGAAATTGTTGTACCTCTTTGCTAACAGAGCACTCTTTATTTTTTTAATCATCTGGACCAAGGATTATCATTTTGTGGTATGGGAACATCTTCTAGCACATGTCAGCATGGCATGTGATGATGCACGCTTTGCACGGTACATTGCAACACAGGCCAATGACCTAGCAACCCTTGGATGATACTATTTATCTCTTTGCTTCGATCCTCAACTGCATAGCTATGTTTCCCTTTTTTGTGCATATTTGTGATTTATGTGTTGGTATTTCAGAACTGGTTCACAAAGAACTTAAAATAACTCTTAGCCTCTAGATGAAGTTTTAAAAGGAACTGTTGGTTGCTTTTTGTTGCCATGAAGTACTACTTTTGAAACTTTTCCAATTTGCATGCGGTGAGAATTGCATCTTTTATTTCCATACTGTTTTGCTGATTTCTTGGCTAGGCTTCACAATCTTCATGATTTCAACTCCTCTATTCTGTGGAGCATACAGTAAATGGAATTCAATGACGTGTAGCTGTAAGATATCTACTGCTGGCTAAGCTAGATTTTCTTTACGACAGCTTCGCTATTCTGTGGAGCAAATAGAAAAATGGAATTCTAAGTCATGTAGCTGTAAGATATTAACTTCTTGCAAAGCTTGATTTTCTTTATGACAGTTGAAAATGTGATGTCTTGTTGCATGCACGATAACATTCTCTCAGTTGTTGAAACAAATGCTTTAGGAGCAACGGAATAAAATCTCTGCCAAATTTTTAGCATATTTTTATAATGGTTCAGATCTTTGTGATTAATTTGTTCCATTGGGTTTTATGTAGCTTGTTTGATTCAGAGCTATCATAGTTTTATGATAATCTTATGGAATTTTTTTTGGATATTTTAACCCTGATTGAGTGGGCTGTTACTTTTAACATGGCAGAGTTTCTAACAGCAAAGTCAAGAGATGGCAATCTACGGATACTGATACTCAATCACATGCTCTTAAATCAATGAATGCATTTCTCAGTTGTATATCTTTCACTCTGTTGCAACATCCTCTTATACAGGTATCTCTTTCTCTCTCTCTCTCTCCATCACCTTTGCTGTCAGTTCATTGTTTGTTTCTGAGATTTCATGTATGCTTATCTTACATGCATATAATTCTAGAATTTTGTCAGCACTGGTTGGTTTTGGTAAACTTTCCGCACAGGTATTGTATGATGAGGGTACTAAACGCCAGATTCTCAAAATCTGGGTATTATCATAGGTGAGCATATAATCTTTTTCTGGTTAGACCTTTTAAGTTTAAAGAATTCTTGTTTCAACCTTCAACTTCCTTAATAAGACATTGAATACTGGGATTTGTTTTGCTGAAGGTGGCGTTTTAGCAATATCATATCCAAGCCACGAATACTTTGCTACTCGGAAGAGTAATCTTGGAGTATTTTGCATGCAGAAATAAGGTTTCAGTTTAACGCCAGCACCTATAAGAGAGTTTGTGGCTCGAGTATACCTTATCACTTTCTGTTATTTGTACCAACATCCACTTCTATGACTATATCCAATCATATGAGTCATTAGCAAGCAATTTTAGGTATCCTTAGTCATGAACATTGTAAAAAATGCATGATATTTGCTGTTTCCCAAGTATACACGATGTCTATACTCTATAATCAAGATAACATTTTTAGCTCTGGCTAGACATCGGTTCTCATGAATGCAAATTTGATTTTCTAGAAATATTAAAGACACAGAATTAGGACTATTTTTGGGAGGATTAATCTCTGGTTGTAGTCATGTGATAGAAAAATATTGGGGCTTCCATGTGCTACATGTCAAAGAAACAAAGGCAGGAATGTTATCAACAAGGGTGATGCTACTCATTGATCCTTACTACCTATTATCCATCACTGTTGAAGGTGATGACCTCCACTTTGACACTGCAAGTGTCTTGCGTGTTTCCACAAGTTCTGCTCTTGTTTGTCATTGTACCTTTGTGCAAATCTTTTTTTTTCCCATGAAAAGAAAAGCCTTGCTTATCCTCGTTACACATATCTGAATAGTTTTTATTGATTTGATGAATGTTATTACTATTATTGTGTGTATTGGTGTTTTATTGTATTTCATTGCGTACACGTTTTATTAGTTTGTGTGCTTTTGACTGGATGTTTCTTTATAAATCATGTTCTTGGAATAACTGTTCGGCCTTTTCTAATTACTATCAGTGTGCAAAATGATCAACTTTGCAGAAAAAGAATCAGGTGAGATTATTTTTCATTATGTAATTGTTGCTATTAGGTTGTGTCAATTTAAGCTTAAAAAATTCAAATCAAGGAGTAAAATGTTCATGCTTTCTCCCAGCTGGCCACTAGCTTACGCACATTGCATCACATACATGTTTTAGATTCTCACAGATGCACGTGCCGAATGCCAGGTTACAGCTGGTATTTGTGGGATTTGAGATCATGTCTTATACCTTTGAGTAAGAGAACTGTTGATTACTTAATTTGTTGAAGAATTAAAAATAATTTGAACCTAAATGTATCTGCTAATTGTTATCATGGACATTTTCAGAGAAATTTTAGTGAGAGTTTTGGTTAATTCCATGATTTTAGTCCTGAAGTGATTTATACAATGAACCAATCTTGATTGCTGGTGGTGTCAAAAGAAAAACATTATGCTGAGAAGACTACTTGCTAACTGTTTGTCTTACTAGTGGCTTGTACTTCATCTATGGGACTTTTTAGATTCTTGTATATTATTTTTCAGCCATTTGTTGAACTTCTTTATTTTATTTAAGTTGGCATCAGTTTGCTCACTGGATGGATTGGAAGTTTCTAGGATTTGTACCTAGGAAATTCATACATGCAACATTTCTCTTAAAAGACTATCTGCATTTTAGAAGCAAAGCACACATGTGTTTCTTATGCATGCTTATGTCATGTCAAGAAATACTTTGGTTGGAAGGAAATATGAATTTGACCCGCAAGCATGGCACTTTATGATTCATAGTATAATTTTACCTTCTTGCCATGCATTATATTATCTTTGCTAGTACAACAAAATGAATTATAGTTGCGAGAAACTTCAGTGACAGACATCTAAAGCTAGGTCAAGAAACCTGATTAGATTCATGGGGCATTAGAATGACGCAGGATACATGTACATGTGTATATAAAGATGTTAGATAGCTAGTGGTGATTTACAGAGAGCAGCTTAAATAACTAATTAACTTTTTTTATTTTGATTTATTTAAGATTAAATTGCATCGCATATAAATTTTAGAACAATCATAGAAGGTTAATATGCAATCTAGTGTTTTTAAAAGCACTAAATGGCAAGGTCTAAAAATGCTCGAGGCGTTAGGCACCCGCCCAAACGAAGCGAGACGCTCTAAAATATTAAAATATAAAAATATATAATAAAATTGATAAATATGATTATATAAATAAAAATATAATATTAAATTAAAAAATCTAAAGTATTAAGTCGTATTATCCATCTTTTAATAATAAAAATGTCAAAAGACATAAAACAATAAGGTTTTACATCAAATTCAATCATTATCATAATCAATATCGTCATTCTCAAACTTATCACTCATCTTTCTCTTCTTTTTGTCCATCTTCATCAAACTAGGTTTCCTCCTCTTCAACAATGGCAGAAGATGAACCTGAGGTTTTTGCACTTATTTTTGTCTCTATCATATGTTTTATATATATCTACAATTCTCTAACACCTGAGGCTCTCACCATATCTCCCATGTCAAGATGTTATCTTCAAATACGAGCTCACTTTCGACATCTTGCAAGTTCGCACTCATTTCCCTCATCAATCACTCATTTGAATTATCAATTCCTTGTAATGAGATTTGATCAATATTATTTTGTAAATCATGACGAGTCTTGATGCTCGATTATACTTTATATAAACCAGATCATGTAATCGTTGATGCTCTAATTAATTTCTTCTTTTTGTGTGAATCTGTCATGTTATATGAATTAACAATATATTAATACAATTATGTAAAAAAGAATAGATTAGTTGAAATAAAAATATTTTGTGATCCTTACATGCTCAAAGACACTCCAGTTTTGCTCATAACTCGCAGCACTAAAAGTCAAGCTAAGAACTTTGATAGCCAATTATTGTAAGTTCGGGACGAAATTTCTAAATAGACTCCATTATTCAGCTGTAAAATTTAACTTTATTATTAACAATAATAATATACTATACATAAAATTAATTATATAAATTTATGAATACCCGAGGATAGAATTGTCCTAGATTGAACTACCATAGGAATTCCGAAAAGACTATCGGTATTTTTGCATAAAGGTAATTTACGTATGTTCTAATCTTGCACCTCTAGGCTTGGAATTGATCTTGCAATGTACTTATATAATCCATTTACAACTTCTGCATAAAACTAAATGGAGGTATTCTTTTAAAAGAAACTTGAGTTCAAATAAGATCCTGCTGCATATAATGGATGATGAAGTTGACAATCCTATCTTTCGTCAACAATTGCAAATATGTTCTTATACTTTTCTTCATTTCCATTAAAAGACTTTTGAATCGTTTCTTTTGCTCTATCTATATCCTTATAAATATATCCTATTGTAAGTTTCTTTTCATCTGTAATGTATAAATTATAAGATTCCAAAAGGATGATATTAAGACAATATCATCGATCATCTTGGCTTTCATTTCTTTTACCCATTTGCTTATCATCAATTTCTTTGAAGTAAACATGTTTCTTAAGTTGTGTTTTTTATGATGCATGCTCTGTAGTGTCAAGAAGTAGCAAATCGGGAGATATCATATCTCATAAATTCCTTGTTGCTTGTGAATTTTCTCATCACATTCAAAGCTTTGGTATGATTATAGAGAAATCCAATGACAAAGATTGCCCTTTATAAAATCTTTTTGATGTCAGAAATTTTTCTAATATCCTCCAGCATTAAATCAATGCAATATGTCACATATGAAGTCAAATATAGGTGGTGCTTTTTTGCTTCAAGTAATTTACCTAAAACAAAGGATAACAAAATTGATAAGACTTAGAAGTCACATAATTCTTTCATTCAAATTAGAGACATATAATAATTAAAAGATTAAAAAATTCAAAAGATAAATCTTACCAGCTAACACATAGTTGTTTTCGTTGTCGGTTATAATTTGAATGACATTTTGTTCACTAATTTCTTTCACAAACTTATCACGCAACTCATATATCTTTTCTCCAGATTTCATAAAAGAAGGTGCATCTATTGACCTTGCAAACATGGTTCCTAAAGAATCATTAATCATAAAATTAATTATACTCCTACGTATCCTTTTGGTCCAAGCATCTGACATTATAGAACAGCCATGCTTTACTTATGATTCTGTGGCCCTTCAATAAGTCATCTGTGTAATCCAACACTTTCTTCGAAACTCACAACTTCTAAGCATGGTTCACATTATCGGTCTATACCAGTGTATCGACTAATTGTCAATATGGTACGTATCGAGTTGTGCTGAGTGTACCGACACATGGTACACTGGGGTGTACTAATGTATCGCCCGTATCGATCCTCTATCGGACCTATATGTACCGCCTACACTGAGCGCTACGTTTCTGTATGTCAAACCTTGTTTGGAGGTTTTAATTCCTTATCATATCTTCTAATAGCTTCAATCATCTCTTTAAAACTGTCCAAACGACCAGTATTAAGGGGAAGTTCAACTTGATAGAAGAAGTGAGCATTGCGCTGAATCCTTTTTCCCCTTATTTCTTGATCACAAGCATCATTATATTTGTTTGTCTTAATTTTGCTCTTGTTTGACCTTGTTGATTCTATGATCCTTGATACATATATAAGTCCATCGGTTCCTTTCTACCCTTCTTAAGAATCATGACTTTTTTTCCTTTTCTGTTATATACTCTTTCTTACTGGCATTGACACATCCTGATTAATCTTCTTTTTCTTTTTCATTGTCTTTAATATGTTGAACATCATTCTCGGGTAAAATCCCATAAGATTCGTTCCTTTGAATCTTTTTTCATATAAGCCAAGAACTCTTCTTTTACATAAGGTGGACACTTCTTGCATGTTGATGCGTTCTTGAAGTTCTCTACTTGATGTTGTTTTGCATGGAAAATGCCACCTTTGGTAGTCTTATCACAGAATATGTAAGTAATTGCATTAGGATCTTTAGGATCCTTTAGATAATTGTATTTCCAAGCAAGATCCTTGAATTTTTAATGAATCTTCTAAATTGCTTTGTACAATTGTCATTAATCCTGAAACCCTAATAACAATTCTAAATAAACAGAGATTAATAGTGCTAAATAGGGACTAATAACAATTCTAAAATAGCGATTAATAGTAATAAATAAGAATTGGTAATTCTAAACAGGAATTAGTTCTAAATAGGTTAATAGTTCTAAGGATTAATATCAGTTTTAGTTTATTATATGGTAATAGTAGTTAACACTTAACAATAGTTTTAATATTAGTTAATAATTAACAATCCACTGTTAACAGTAGTCATAAAAGTAGAGCGGGAGAAAAAGAGTCACTGACAATGGAATGTGGGGAAGGAGAGGGTGGCGATGACGGAGGAACCTTTGGACCGCGGTAGCAGTGACGGAAGAAGCTGCGGACAACAATAGTAGTGACGAAAAAAGCTGTAGATGGTGGTAGCGACAACGGAGGAAGCTACAGACGATGATGTCATGGGCGGAGGAAGCTTCAAATGTATCCGTCGGTGGCAGAGGAAGTTGTGATCCTGTCCCTTGGTAGTGGAAGGAGCTACACACAGAAGTAGTAGCGGCGAAGGGACTTGCACACGAAAGCTACAGCAGTAGGACCTTTAGACTCGTCTGCTAACAATAGAGGAAGTGTCAGTGGCGGAGGCAGCAGCTGAACATGAAGGCAGCAGTGGAACTAGTGGTGAGTTAGGGTGACAAAGTACTTGGGGTTTATGGGTCGGGGGTTGAGGGAGGGGGGTTTAATATTATGCTTAGTTGGTTCAATTGAACCAATTAAGTTACTGTTCAATCGAACCAGAGTTGACCATCCGATTCAATCGCTCACCTTCAACCCATTGCTTGCCCGAGGCACCCGGTGCTTGGGTTCAGGTGAGCGCCCACACGACGCTTCATTGAAGCATGTCGCCCATCCTCTGTGCAAGGCGCTTGGGCCTCGCCTCGCTCAAGCGCTCGGTCACCATTTGAAGACACTGATGCAATCCATGGTCAACATTGTTTGCATGCTGACGATATGATTACATCTATCACACAGGATATGCAGGTATTTGTCTTGATTTTTTGTTGTGGCTAACATTCTGTAATTAGCTTGCCTGCCAAGTGTGGACAAACATATCTGCAAATGATTAGAACTTCCAGTGGCACATGTTATATTGAGTTTTTAAAAGTGTTTATATATTAAGTTAATATAATTTAACCGTTCCAGTGCTTTTATTGCATTGCAGGATTCCATTTTAGATATGGTGATTGCCTTGGGAGGAATTCTTCAATCGGACAACAAAAGAATATTGGACCTGGCAGCAGATGTGGCTCAGAAGTTAGTTACTACCTTAGGAAATACCATTCACAGATATCCCATGTCAGAGGTTATTATTCATCTGTCATGCTTATTGTCATTATCTGAGTTGCCTGTTGCAATCTCATCTGCCATTGCATTAAACCGCATCCTCACAAACCTAGGACCAGCAAGAGGCAAAGTTCTCAAGGAAATATGGAAAGCTCTGGAAAAAGCTGACTCAGTTGGCAATGTCATGTGCGCATTACAAAATTATGAGATTGAAACTCAACCGATTGAATATTTCCTTGTGATGGCAACTCTTCTTGAGTCTATACTTCGGAGATGGTCTCTCTCTAGATATCCGGTTTGGAGTAACAGTAAGCTGATGGTCATTCTTCAAGATAGATGTTCTCAATCTGAAATTTCCATTTCTAATGCTGTTCTAAAGCTATATTCTGCACTAGGTATCCCCAACATGGTAATTCTCTATTTATTCCATAATATGGTAGATAATTGCTTTCAGAGCATATTCTGATCAATTTTGATTCTTAATCTTTATGCCAGCTCTATGTGGCAATGTGGCTGTGAAGCTTCTTGAGAACAAGGATTTTCTCTCTATGGTCGTACGAAGCATGGGACTTTCTGTCCCTTTCAGTGTTAGAATTGAGGCTCTAAGGCTATGTCAATGTCTAAGTGTATGGTTCTGAATTATATTATGTGACCTGTTGATTATTTTCTTGCATCCATAGAGATATGAAAGCAGTTCAAATTTTTGCTATCTGCAGAGATCTGGAGATGCATGCTCTATGCTAAATGGCTTGTACTGCGAGCCTATTATTCAAGGCTTAGTTGGTGCACTGGGTGGATGGAGGTCTTCATGTTCCAAAAGGGTTCCATCTGATCAGTTGCCGTTGGTGTTGGAGGCATGTCGTGCTACACTATTAACGCGTTGGGCCGGGAACCATCATTCATATTTCTGGAAACATGAGATTGATAGAGTCCTTCTCGATATTCTTCTTGGTGATTGCACAGTGAGTTATGAAGCTAAAGTGGCATTGTCATCTGATGAGTTAGTAGCTATAATATATGACAATACTGCAGATACAAGACCCTTTGTGTGGGATATCCTTGGGAACCTTGCAGTTTACTGTAAAGAAGATTTTCTTTCAAAAACTAAAGGAGCACTCTGCTACCTAGATTTTCTCATTTCTTGTGCATGGTAATTCTTTTTTACTCTATAGTAATTTCTTTTATCTGTTATTTGCTATCTAGTTAGTTACCGTATATTTAGATTCTTTGATAAAATGCGTAGTATAGTTTTGTTAATTGTTGGCTTATGCCAGTGTTGGTTTTCAGCTCTGTGGCAACAGATTTGATGCGTAAGGGATGCAGTTCCTTGTCTTCTTACATGAATGAGCTTGAACCTGTATCTAGGGCAGTTTTGCTGATGGTCTTTTCACCATGCAAGTACATTGCTTCACAAGCTATATACTATCTTTCAGAAACTTTGAGAGCTTTTGGTGACGTCTGTTTGGAGTACGTACTTGCTTCCCTAAAACTAAATGCTTCTGGGGATGTCTCTTTAGTAGCTGATAGTTATCATACAATAACTAATCTCATAAGTTTGGCATGCTATTCAACTTTACCGAAATATCATGAGCTTATTGTCAAAAGAGAAGGTATAAGCTCACTGTCTTCCATCATCATGATGTGCTTAAATGGTGACATACATATTGGTAGGTCAAACAACGCATCTCATCTGCAGAGTATTTCTTATGGCACAGAATGCTGTTTAAGTAATGTGAGTAGCTTGGAAGGTGAAGAAGTTATTTTACTTTATAGCCTTCAGGCACTTTCTCAGTTGATTGCATTTCTCAACATTGTGTGCAACCACCATAAAATAGTTTTAGGAGAGATTGTTGTGTGCAAAAAGTGTAGGAACTCTGATGCTTATAATTTATTTGAAAGCCTGTGGTATATCTTGAATAACAGCTTTGGCTCTGGCCCTAAATGGTATTCGGCATACATATTGAGCTTTTTTGGTTTCTATGGCTTCCCAAGCAAGCTTGGCAAAAAGATAGCAAAAGCAATTGACGAGAACGAACTAGCTGACATTGAATTACTACTTGCAAAAGGTCAGTCCTTGCAAGTCCATTCTCCTATTATTGTGGCTAGGTGTCCGTACTTGCTGTCTAATGAAACATCTCTACCAAAGAAAAGTGCCTGGAATGATTGGAAAGATCAAAATAGTGAACATCATCACAGAAAAATGAGGCATGAGATCCGAATCTCAGACCGTGTGGATAGTGTTTCTTTTGTAAAGCTTTTGGAATATATTTATACTGGATTCATCCAGGCGGATGATAATCTCAGGACACCCCTGAAAGTTCTTGCAAAGCACTGTGGATTGAAGTCTTTATATGATATGCTTAGTCGAAAACTGCCAGAATGGGGCACTGCTTGTGCCAGTTGCAATTTTTCTGAAGCACTTGAACCAATTGGAAATCAGTTATCGTAAGTATCTATTTTTTATATTGGATTAGGAATTCATGTTGTTGTAATATATGTTCTTTCTACTCAAGGAAGTAAAAAAAGGGAAAAATGAGCAGTTAGATGAGTTAAAAATAACTGTTATATCAACTGGCATTGAGATCCCACACCAAGCAAGATGTGATTATTTAGTTCTTTTGCCCTTGAGAGTTCCATGATAATGATTGTAACTGTCGGTCACATATAAATTGATTAGTTGTACTCCATGCATTCAGCTCAAGCAATTATTCTAATGCATATCATGTGTATTACAGAGATATTATATTGGAAGCAAAGGTGATCGAGGGAGTTTCTTGGAGTTGTGCTATATGCCGGTCATCGGTACCACATATGCATGCCCACAAGATCATATTGTTATCCAGTTGCGATTATCTACGGGCTCTGTTCCAATCCGGAATGCATGACAGGTGACCCGGTTTCAGTGAATGACATCTATTGATTCCCTCAATGGCTCAATCATATAACTGATATATTTAGAAAGAAATGTGGATAAAGCAAACACATTTGTGATCCTATCAGTGAGGGATCTATATCGAAATGTTAGTGGCATGACGTGTATGATTGTATAATCGCATCTCTCTTCATGTTCTATAATACTTGATTGCTTTTTCATGTGTACTTATCCCCTTGTACTATGTCTTGCTTATATTGTTCCTTTATGTTATGTACTCAAAAGTATACTTAGTGAAAAATATCTCTAATAGCTTTTTGACTTTTCATGTTCTCTTAGTCTGATGTCCACATTAAGTTTCCTACTTCGACTAAGTTTTATGCCATAAGTTATCTACTGGTTCCCTGATTCTGCATCAGCTAGTAGGCAGCAACAGACTACTCATTAATTGTCCATGGATTTAATGTTTGATTGAATAAATTGGGTGAATTGATAGGGACCTTTCCTTCTTTACTTTTCCAGATCACAATCATGGTGCTATTTTGGTAGATCCAAGTCTTGTAAAATACTCACACTTATTTGTTATGCAGGCCTAAAAATTTGTAAAGGATAGATGAATTGATTATTCAGTCAGAACTCAATATTGAGAGTGTTGTTGAACAAACTAACTATTGATGTTCAAAACCAAGATTGGTACTTTTAGGGGCTTGTATTGTAGCCACTATTAGAGGGCAACTTGCATGTGTCATCGGTGGGAAAGTTGTACAAACTGCATTTTTCAAGTACCCAGGTCACATGTATGACACCCTCCATGCAACCTATCCCATGGTGCACATTAGGTGGCACATGAAATAATTTTTATTTTACAAAGAATCCTTTATTATTGTATGTTTAAATTGTGTATACGTTACTCTTAAGTACTATCCAACAAGATCTGATAGGCTATCTATTTATATATATATTTTTACTTATATGCTAGGAACCTATTTTCGTCTCATTTATGTTGTCTGTTAGATTTCTTGTGATTTAGTTGAGTTTTGCACACTTATTAGACCCATGCATGGCTGCCACTTCCACCAACCTCTTGTGATTAAAATCTGTGGCTTGCTTTCTTCCTGTGTCATTTAGACTCTTTTGATTAAAATCTATGGCTCTCACTTCCAACCTCTTGTGATTAAAATCTATGGCTTGCTTTCTTCCAACCCTAAACCATAAGCTTTGGTTCTTCTGCAATGGGGTTTCCAGAACTATGCACATATATATGTATAACCAAAGAACGAACTGTTCATGTATGCAGTTTCTATTCGGATAAGATTTGTATGGATTTTTGAAAAGCTAGCTATTAAATCTTCACTAATGATATGTCCTGTTTATATTAATTATTGATGGTCACACCAGTTTTATTGTAGTCTTAAACTTTAAGAGACTTTCCTGCATGCAGTTGCTCGCAAGTTATCAAAGTTCCTATTAGCTGGAAAGCATTAGTCAAATTAGTTCACTGGTTTTATTTGGGATACCTGCCAAGCATCAAACAAGACTGTACCTGGAACAATCTGGACCCGGAGTGGCAGCTGCGTGAGTTGCAGGTGTACGTAGAGCTTTCTTCACTTGCTGAATTCTGGTGCTTAGAAGAAGTTGAAGAACAGAGCTTCAAAGTAGTCGTATCATGCATAAATTCACAACAAAAATCTTCTCTTGAGCTTATTCGTTTTGCTGCAAGCCTCAATCAATGGAAAATTGTTACTGTTGGTGTC
Source organism: Musa acuminata AAA Group (assembly GCF_036884655.1). Taxonomy (NCBI): domain Eukaryota; kingdom Viridiplantae; phylum Streptophyta; class Magnoliopsida; order Zingiberales; family Musaceae; genus Musa; species Musa acuminata. Next base: position 43,232,376 of record NC_088353.1, on the reverse strand, counting down.
AGTAGCATAGCTTCTATATACCCTAAGTTGCGTGATGGTGGTGAACTCGAGGACCTTGATGAAGAACTGGTTGATATGTTACGAGCAAAATATGTTTGTTACTGTCAGCATGGTGATAATGCATTTGATTGACAGCAATAAGCTTCTTATGTATAGAAAACATTATTTTTTTTCTGTGGTTTAAGCAGGACTTATAGTGGTCTAGCTGCAAAGCTTCAAGCCTTCAATGGCCCTTCGCCAGCATTATATATTCTGAAGATGAAGATTCAATTGCTCATTCATTTAGTCGAGAAGCAATGATGTTTTTAGAGCATTAAAAATAGACCTCAGTTTTTCGATTATAAAGAGGCTTTGCAGATGGTAACAGTAAGTTAGGCTAGATGAGATGTATTCATATCAATATCAATTGAAGGTTACTGCTGTACATGTACACTAGGATGATGTAAATTTCTGCATATTTGGTTGATTGAGTTGATGAAGGTTCTTATAGTTTACTTCTATTTATAATTTATTCTTGTATTTGTCATTTACTAATATGGTATGCATGCAAGGTTTTCCCTGGCCTTCTGGGAAGCCACACTTATTTCTGCATCCATGAGCAGCATCTTAAGTATTCAAGAGATCTTCGATGGTTATGATGAAGAAAAATGTTATGACTTTTGGAACCATATGATATAGTAATCATGCATATGGCCAGTGTGTGACTATGATTTGGAGATATAAACTAATTGGATATGGATGTGGGTTGGATCAACTCCAATCCATCTCTCACCAGATTGTGAACCAGATTGTAGAATTGGGTTGGGATCTGAATCGCTTAGATGAAGTATCATACTTTGAACTGAGAGATGATCACTTCTCAGAAGTTAACCATATCGAGACCTCAGCCATGTAAAACAGTTTAAGCTAGTTCCTAGATGAATTATGTGTAAATTTAGTGACTCGTCTGTGATTTATAGGCAATGCCTGAATTTTTTTTAATTATCAGCTGTACAAATGGCTTTGTTAATTTGGAATCTTTAATAGTTATACAGTGGAATATATAGTTTTGTTCTAAGCAGCATCATGCAGCAGTTCCATTTGACTATTGCATTTCTTTTCTTTATCCTCCAAATATTGTTTATCCATTTGATTATTTTCAAGGCCCAGGAGCTATTACATATATACTGAAGAATTTGTGGGGAATTTATGATCTTCAACATGATATAATACTTTGCTAGAAGAATAAATTAATTTTCTGGTGGATTTGACAGTAAATTCTTGGACACGATTTCAGTTGGTTCATGAACAGTTTATAGCACATAGTTTATTAAATCAGCATGTAATATTTTTGATCTTTAAACACAGACTTGTTGTTTACTGAGATTCCATCAGTAAACCAATGAATGTTTATGGGGAGAATAGTCCTTAGCAAACATTTTTAGCTTCAGCATTCTTTTGTTTCAATTTGCTATTCCTCAGCATCTGGTTTTCTAACCTGGTTGACTGTTCCATATATGCCTGGACCTGATTATTACCTAAAATGAAGCCTTTGTTTGGTGTTGTCAAACAAATTTTGCTGTTGAATAATAAATTTTTTGCTGCTTGGACTTGATTATTACCTAAAATGAAGCCTTTGTTTGTTGTTGTCAAACAAATTTTGCTGTTGAAATGGATCTATCATAGTTTTCCTACCTTCAACCAACTCTGCTTAATTAAGTCCTTGGTCATTCTTCTCTTTCATTGGAAAGGATACTTAGAGTTTAATGGATACTATGAATGTTCTCGGTTGGTTACTTGAAGTTTAGAATAAGATCTCAGGAGGCCACAGCTTTCAACAAGTTGAAACAAAGTATGATATTTCTTGGATAAAAGATTAAGCAACTTGTGCTTATCATGCATCATGTGTTGATTTAATCAGTGCTTTCATTTTCCGAAACCATTTCTACTAGTGGACCTGGAAAAATAATTTGGCATCCATACACTGGTTCTGGAAACCGGCGGCAGTTTAACCACAAAACCAACAGCTTTGTTTGTATGTCATTTCTTGAATGTCTATACTGATTAATCTGGTCCATTGTTAACATCTGAACCATATTTTCAAGATTTTTTGCATTAATTTCTTGGTTTAATTTATTCTTCATGTTGTTGATATGCCATTCGGAATCCATTATTTGTCAGAGTCTAAATGTCCCTTAGCTTTCTGCATCATGAATAAGTTGCATCTTGTATTATTGAATGGTCCCAGCAAGATGTCATGCATAGTAGTCAATTTCTTTTAATGAAATCCAGGCTTTGACCTACCTTCCTGAAACTTTATATGGTTGAAATGTTGGCTATTTGAATATGTTTTCATAGTTCTCATTGTAATGTCAATCAGAGTTTTCATTTACAATTGATTGTAACAGTTGTTATTCAAGCGATGATGATCAAATCCTTTGTGTTTATTGTTCTTTTTATGTATTTTATGTACAAGTTCAACTCAAATCAGTTCCAACATGTTAATTCCATATACAATAGACCTTGTTAAAAACAATCTCCAGAAGATAATATCTACATTGATCACAAAAACAGTAGGATCTAGATCAGAATGCTGTCGATACTAGAAGCTGTTCTTCTGTGTTTATTGGCTCAATATTTTAGGATCTGTATGATGTCATGTGATCAGTATATCTTATTTGTTCTCAAATATTATGTTTTTGTTTAACCTTTCTTGTTGTCATTTAAAACTTCCTAATTTTCTTTTTTGAGAAAAATATTTCTAGTGCTATTGCAATTAGATAAGTTAGTTTATATTTCTTTTGTAACTGCTTAGCCAATGTTATACTCATTTGTCTTCCACTTTAGATAGTTTGATTTTCATAGTAACCCAAGAAGTATTGGTGGGATAAGCAGACTTAACTTTGGACTCTGCTGCAATGTTGCTTTCAACCAAAGGTTGAAATATTTATTGACCAGCTGGAATCACACCTCTGGGCTGTGGATGTTAATCTGCTTCTACTTTTTTGGTGGGAAGCAAGGGCTTTATATTTTCCTTCCATGACTATAACCTGGCTTCATGTTAAATGGAAGCATGGACCCAGCAACAGGTTTATCTAAATTTAGTGTTGAAGTCTCTCATTGGAGTAGGTTGGAATGAAAGAGAGTTTTTGTTTGCATCCACTTATCGCCTAACTATGACTTCCTTGCAGGCACATATTCTTTTAGTTCCATGAAGGGATCAACCACTTGAATGACCACACAACTATGTGGACTCTCAATATGTTGGTATTAATCATATGGAGAATATAGATGTTTGACCAAGCATCTGATATGATTATCTAGTGACAAGTCTGCTTTCGGAAAGTTGAAAGATCAATGGTCAAGGTTTGTGCCTCTGCATGTATTGCTCCTTGTAGGTTTGAGTTTCAGAGAATCCGTGTGTTTCAGCTGGTATTTTAAATATGGAAACCTTTTTTTCTTGTTGTTTTTCATCAGAACATGATAAATACCAAATTCTATGTTAGATTCTACAATTATTTAACTGTGGAGTTTGTGATCTTGTAGTCGTTAGATTCAGCGGAAAAGATGACACATATTGGATCAATATCTTAAGTTGATATAATTATTGATATGGAATGAATACTTTTTTTTATATTAAAGTCTATGACTTAGCTTTATACTTGTGGTTTTGGTTGTGATATATTAGAGCTACAAAAGCTTTTTCTGAATGGATTCAAAATATGTATGACTAGAAACCACATATAGTTTCTTCACATGATTTAATATATCATATATTATCGTTATGAGAGATGTTGCCATTTCATTTTGCCTCACTTCAGATCAGGAGTGAGGAACTACTATCTGTGTGATTTTTATTAATTTGATCACATTTCTGTTGTTTACTGCCATTAATTCTTATTAGTGATCTCTTTGTACACATTTCTTATTACTAGTCTTAAGTAGGACATGTATTCCGTGTTGATATTATTATTATTATTATTATTATTTTTCTGTAGCAGTCTAATAATTATGATCAATTAGAAGGTGATTTATTGGACGAAATTAATTAGGTGGATGGGTTGTGTTATCCACCTAATTAATTAGACTATATGGTACTCTATAGTTTATCCAAATCAGAACAAGCAATTATTCTGTGGCATTGAGAGAAAAAAATAAAATAAAAAAAAAAGCTGGAGATATTAGAAAAATTAAATATCTGGGAGATCACCCAACATAGAAAGGTGTTGCAGAAGAATTTTGCACTTGTTTTTTCATAAAGAAAATAGAAAGCTAGCTGAGGATTAACTCAGAAAAAGTATACCAACTTTATAAAAGAAGATGCTCCAACTATTTTAGTCAATTCAATAGTTCCAAGAAAACGACAGTAAAAGTAAATGGAGCAGAGAGAGAGAGAGAGAAAGAGAGAGAGTAGGCAATCCATTGGACAGAGTCAGCCACTTGATGACATTCGTTCCAGGAAGAAAGAAGTTCTTGTTATTGCCTCTCCACGTGTCTCTTTGTTCTGCAAGCAAAGGTGTGTGTGTGTGTGTGTGTGTGTCTCTCTCTCTCTCTCTCTCTCTCTCTCTCCTAGATAGGTTTGTTCAAATTGCCAAAGTCATCCATACCATCTTAATTTGACTGGCTTAGTTTGCGAATTTGAGATCATCTCATCTTACACCGATGATGATGTATTCATCACATCTTATGAGTATTCTAAACTATAGTTGTTAGTTTAACTCAAGGATTGGCCCCCTCACCTGTCTGTCTGATGGACCATGTCATGTGACCAGCCAGTCATTAATATCTGTATCCCATTGGCTTCAGTAGCAATGGAAGGAGATGTTGCTATCAGAGAAGGGTGAGATGGGGAGGTGGCCTTCAGGTGCCAAAGATTCTTCAGAGCAGAGCACGTTCTACAGGAAGACAAGGAGGGCAACTACCCCACGTCAAACCTTTCAAGTGTGACACCTCCTTGGGGCATTGGTGGACAACACCCCCCCAGTTATGGCATGTAAAGTGGTGGGGCACTTACATCCCCCCTCCATCAAGATGCCATGAATCCTTATCCTGTTAAAGGAACTGATGGCTCTACTAGTCATTATTATTGATCACCATATAGAAGCCAAGATTATGGAGGACACAACTCAGGCTTGGCTCAATCAAGTTGATTGGCTTCATATGCGGCATTGCCGCTTATATTATTGAACCAACCTTATGTTGCACCACGTGAAATGTTGATGTGTCACCTTCCTAAATCCAAGATTTTTAGTGAGTTTTTGTGGAGATGCCTCTTCCTCTTCTAAATGGTGTTTATGCTACTTATTGCATGGGGCCATCAAGGATCCAACTCAGCATGAGACTGACTATTCATGTCATTTATCAGCAAGGAAAAAAGAAATATATAAAAGCCTCATGTTCTTCCCCCATTTCATCACTTCTAACCCACTTTGAGCTCTTCTCCTCCTCTTCAGTAGGGTTGATTCCTTCCTCTTGTTCATGACCAAGTAAGCCCATCCACCCCACCCCCCCCCTCTCTCTCTCTCTCTCTTTTCATCAGCATCAGCATCAGCATGAGCTTCTTGAGCATGGTGGAGGCAAGACTGCCGCCGGGGTTCAGGTTCCACCCACGGGACGAGGAGCTGGTTTGTGACTACCTCATGAAGAAGGTCAGCGGCGACGGTGGCCTGTGTGGTTGTCCGGCCATGATCGACGTTGACCTCAACAAGTGCGAGCCATGGCACCTTCCCGGTAAGGCCACCGTCATCGAATCTCTCTTATCAGCAACAGATATTTGCTTTCATGTTCCTGATTTGCGGCGACTTGGAATTCTGTGTGTGCAATAGCTGCTCTTTTCTCCCTTTTTTTTCCAGGTTTAATTCTGAGTAAATGAACCGCTAGAGTTGTCTCTGCTTTAGGTTTCCTTTCTGCAAGATATCCTTCTCCAAATAAATATACTCCTTCTTTGGAGCTACAAATCCGATCTACTTTGCTCTTCGTCTTCTTCATACTTGTAGGCTGTTTAGCTACCTGGAAGCGGCTGCTGTGCGAGTAGAACTTGTGACTCCCATAAAAGAATACGACATGGATTCCTCTTGTTTGCCTCGCTCTTTAACTAGTATTCTTTACCTCATCCTCTGGCGTCCACAGAGCAGAGATCTAAAAGCAGGATCGATCCAAATCTTCATCTTTCTCAGTTAGGATATTTCCGTCCAACTGGTGCAACTTGCACACGTCCTGTCCTTCTCGTGGCCTTTTTATGCTACCCTAACAGTTCGGCCTCTTCTGCACTTCTTCTTCATGTATCTTAATCCATACACGGTGGCCTCCCACCTTCCTGTGCATGTTCCTTCGATCCATGTATTATTATTGCACTTCTTAGTAGCTTGGAACTTCCAACTTATTACAAGCCTAAACTGTAACCTAATTAAATAGAGCTTCGAATTCATATATAGTATGCATGCACTGTGTGATGAGGAGGACTCGTTGTCAAAGCTCATCTTTTCTTTCCTTCGCCGTAGTCCTGCCGCTATTCCTTCTCTTCCATGAAACTAGGCTTTGAGATTGTGGATGAAGAACGAAAACTGCTACGAAGACATGCAACAATATCAACATTGTCGCAGAAATTAGTGTGCTAATGCATCATTCATATGAACTGAAACCAATGACAAGGTATTCGTGGGTGATGTTGTGGTCTTCTTCTTCTTCTTCTTCTTCTTCTTCTTCTTCTTCGTCTTCTGTGGGACAGAGGTGGCATGTGTGGGCGGCAAGGAGTGGTACTTCTTCAGCCTCCCGGACAGGAAGTACGCCACCGGGCGGCGGACGAACCGAGCCACGGAATCAGGCTACTGGAAGGCGACGGGGAAAGACCGGCAGGTGAGCCGACGAGGAGTGCTCGTTGGCATGAGAAAGACGCTGGTGTTCTACCGAGGACGGGCTCCCAGGGGAAGGAAGACCGAGTGGGTCATCCATGAGTTCCGCATGGCAGCATCTGGCGATCCACACGAGTTCTCTCTCAAGGTCAATCGACACGCTAAACCTCATCTTATTGCATCATCTGCAATTGCTTTTACTGCATGCATGGGAGTCTTTAGAGAGCATGATGGTATCAGAACGATGCATCATCTGCGTCGTTCGCTCTTTCCTAAGAACTCTATGCAACTCCAACCGATTCGCTTTGAACAGGAAGATTGGGTCTTGTGTAGAGCATTCCACAAGAGCAGGGGAGTCACCTCCGACCCAGTAGCCACGGAGGCCGGCGACGACGACACACCCTCTTCCTCCCTCCCTCCTCTCATGGACAACCACAGCACCTTCCAACAAGCCCTGCCGAGCTCAGAAGGTTATCAGCAAGTGTCCTGCTTCTCCAACCTCAGCCCACACACAGCACCACAAGCAACTAGTGCACCTCCTCCTATCTCCATGGTGGAAAGAAGCCTCCAAACCATAAGCTCACCTCGTATGGGAGGATTACTTGACATGGGCTATTCTGATAAGGTCATACTCTCTGCGTTGAACCACCGCACCAATTCTGAGGGCGATCCATGGAGGGAGGTCCCTCCAAGCATGGCTTCAAGAATCTTAGGTAGCTACATCAGTGGGAATGGCTCGCCATATATGTGGAACCCTTTTTAGTCAGGATATGGAAATGTAGTTGTTCATGCACACACACAAACTCCATAGCTTATAGTTCTTATCATTCTACAGTGCTATTCCTCGTGCAGTGGGAAGAAGAGGTATCTTATGTTCGAGCTTGGCACATGCTTCTTGCGAGTGAACTCTACTTCAGCAATGGTTTAGATCCAAGAAGAGGATCCAACATTAGTTTTCATTGCTTCGATCATAAATCCTAATGTGCAGTATCATGCGCTCAAGAAGAAACGCATTCCTTTTGTTTCTGGTGCAACATTCTCATTCTCTATTCCTAGAGAGAGAGAGAGAGATCTTTCTCATAGGTTTATGCTCACTTCTCATGATCATGGATATCAAGCTTTCGCTAAGATTGCTTACCCATGAGCTGGGACAAGGACAAGGATATCTGAGTTAGAATCCACATAGAGAGAGGAGCTCAAATGGACTGTGCTCTCTCTCTCTCTCTCTCTCTCTCTCTCTCTCGCTCCTCTGCCATTGACATGGATAGCGTCTTCCGGAGCATGTAGACTTCAAATATGCCACCCAACAGGAGTAACATCGAACGAGAGTATATGAAACATATCAACATCATAAATACATTTAATCTCACATTGGTTGAATAATAGAAAATTCAAAGTCTTATAATCACCTTTACCTATCCATTATGTAATTTTTTTTCGTTGAGATTAATTTATTTTACCTTCATAAAATCTAAAATTATTTTATTTGAGCTTCAAAATCCAAGTAGTGGCAGCTTATCAATCAATGCTGTTGGGCCTGTCGGCCCAATCCATTTGATTTGGGCTTAAATCTGGGCTTCACCCAACTTGCCAACATAAAAAATTAATTTGGAAGATCTCAAAGCAAGCATTAATTGCGCAAATTCTTCCCAAATTTTCACATATCTAAACAAATCAAGAGTTTCGAAATATCTCTTTATTGTATGGAACAAAGTCCAAAATAAAAACTCAAATGTTTTAGACGATATTTTTCTTTTGTTGCATAAAATATTTATTCCAATTAAGCTTATTTACTTTCCTCTCTTTCTTTTTATTTTCTTTAACATCAATACATTTTCTTGAGGATTAGTTCCTTCAAGGTAGGAGACTCATCCTATGCATATACCTATTGCTAACTCCAAATTTAAGTTAATATTTAGCATGTTTTTTTTATTATTCTTCATTGGCTATCACAAATTTTATGTTGAGAAACACACATTTGAGGAATCATAATATCAAGTATTACTCAAGTACTTGTCAAATGTCTCAACTAGTTGCATTTCTAGAGTCCACACACACACACACACAAACATATATATATATATATATATATATATATATATATATATATATATATATATATATATATATATATATATATATATATATATATATATATATATATATTTTGAAAGAATATATGTGTAAAACCCCACAATTTTATTATTCTTCATTGGCTATCACAAATTTTATGTTGAGAAACACACATTTGAGGAATCATGATATCAAGTATTATCCAGAAAATTCAGGTTAACCACAATTAACTATAGTTCACATTAGCTAGACTAAAATATAAGATATTTGAATACCCAAACCTCACTAATGTTCTTATGTTTATAATGTGTATTTAAAGGATTTTAACCATAATGACATGTATGAATGTCCATAAATATATTTATAATATTGTTTGTGGAAATTTGTACTTGATAACATACTTACTCAACTAAGGGAAAGCTTAATCAGTAGTCAATTCCTATGATGTCTACAAGTTGGAAAGACATATAAAACATGCAACCAGTAGCTTTATCTTTCTTATGTGGTGAGTGGCTTTACTTTACATGCACAATTTACAAAGACTTCCATCATGATTATTTCAAATGGGGTGAAACATGGATTCTGTCGTCTCATTTGACCAAAGAAGCATCAATTTACGTGCTAAGCATGTCCAATAAAGCAGAAAAGCAAATCATATAAAATATGTGAGCTGATCTTTGAATGTGACAAAGATTTTCTCAAGCCACACATGTTGATGTCTTTTGTCCACATCCCCTTCCAAACCTAATATTCTATGCTCTCCAACATGTTACATCCTAATACTATCCACCATGACCATTGCTTGATGTCTCAACCACTCCCCCCATGCAATATTTTTTATTCCCACTTTAACTTTATCCAATTGCACAAAACACTCTCATTGTTGGGGCATTTCATTGTACAAGGGGAAGCCTCCAAGGAGAAGGACTTTGGGTGGGGTGGTCATGAGAAAGATGTTTTGGGAACATGCTTCTACCTTTTTGTAGGAAAAGCATGAATTAAAAGGTATTCTATTTCTAAAGCATTTTGGTAAGAGAGTGAGTTTGTTTGTCCTAATGGAAATCCCCATTACAACTAATCTTGCCACTAAGGAAGAAATTAGACTATCTCTTCTACCTTCAATTCATTTAGAGGTCACTCTTAAAAGTGCCACAAAATGTTCTTTTGCCAAATGAATCAGACTTTTTTTTTTTTTTTTTTCCACCCAAGTGATTCATCTGTTGTTAATCACAATGATAATTTCATTTTCTTTCTTGTTGCAAAATTAGAAAAAAGAACATACTACTTATCTTTCTCACTGAATTCATTTTGGTGGAAGGAGAAAACTAATCAATATCTGATAGATTTGGGAATCAGAAGTTGGCAATGGCTTCAAAGCTTGCCAAAGTTCAATGAGATATTGTTGGATTTTGCAATCCATCCACACTTAAATGCATCAACATGTGATATTTCTAGTAATTAAGTATTAAAGAGAAGTAGGAACATTAATTTGGAGGATCATTGTAGCCTATTTTTGTCCTGATGAATGATGCCAAACATAATATTATATGTTGTTAGCTGATGTTGCTTTCCTCACTTCTTAGTCAGCAGAGTATGCAATGTTTTAGGAAGTGACATGGAAAGGTCCATTACCAGCTCCCAGTTTGCTGATCTCAAGACCTTGGCAACTATGCCACTTCCCTTTCTATTAGTCTAATTAGTACTCTTTGGACAAAGTCGGATGCTTGTACAAGCATTGATGTTTAACATATGACTACCCACCATGCATCATCATTCCGTTCATTATTCCCATACTACTCACAGAATTAAGCTTCAGGTCTACATTCTACAAGAACAGCTGAAATCGATTTGCAAGCAAGCAAACAACAAATTTACTTTGGTTTCTACCAACCATTGATTGTATCATCACAGTTTGTGATGTGTTTAGGTGACATCGACATGAACTGGGAAATGCATGCATCACAACAGTAGGAGCAGTTTTGATTCTTGTAAATGTCGAAGGAGATCTATTCTCCACATCTTTTTGGGGCAACCATCAAAGGAGGATCAAATGGCCTGCTCATTAAAGATATCTTAAGCTTTGCTGAATCTACTTGAGAGATTCTCACAGAATTAGAGGAATATATATATATATATATATATATATATATATATATATATATATATATATATATATATATATATATATATATATATATGTGTGCTAGTCATGCAGTAGTAGGAAATAAATGATGTCCAAGAAGAAGGAAACTTGTTGCTAGGAAGTATAACATTGAAGTTGCTAATATGAAACTACTAGCATGCACAACAGATGATCCTTCAAACCAATGATACAGACAAATCATATCGGAGGAACGACTAAAAGTATTCGGTTTAAACCGATATTAGAATGCTCGATACGAACATATATCCTTCAATAACACCAAGAAATAATGATAAACTGGCTCTGTTGATCCACTTGCAACACTTCTAGGGTTCATGAGACCTCAGCTAAGTACGAAACACTGTTGGCGAAATGAGCTCTTCAGACACATTAGGCCACAATAAACATGATTGTGCGATTAACATTGTAGGATGGATAAATTATGCCTCTGATAAGGAGTAGTGATTCATTCATTGTTCATGAATACATATCTAAAGATTACGTTAATAGGTTGATCCAATGCACTTTATCTCGGAGCTCAGAGCTCATTCCTAATTCAATTAAACCACAACACAACCTATTTGGAGAGAACAAACAGATCCTCGCATCCAATAGAGTAGAGTTTATTACAACTTTGCAGGCAATGGATCGATCGATTAGTGCCCTCTATTAACTCATAAATAATTTGTAATCACACAAAGTTATACTCATTCCATACTGTTACTCATTAGCCTTTACAAGTATTTCTACATGTTAAATATGCTATTTTTATGATTGTTCTTTAACATTTAAACTTATCTAAAATCTCAAAGCTTGCCTCACTCATCTTTTGATCTGGTCAAAGCACATATGATATGACATACAGTCATACATATGAATATTATGTGATGTATGTATCTCATGGGTTGCATAAGTATTACATTGGCACTGTGACATCATGCAGCATTTACATGGATGTCATTTAGGTGGCATGTGGATATTAGATTATAAGAGCATAGTGATGCATCATGGGAATTATTGACTCGGACACATATTGCAGTCTATCATACTAATTTTTTCGTTCAGGCATGTTGAGTGATGGAAAACATATCGATCGAGACATTTGGAGAACCAAAGTTATAGAGGCATTAAAAGTATGGCATGTGTATGAGAAGAAGGATAAGAGTAAAATATACATGAACAAGAAGGTGTACTGAGTGTTGATAATACGTAAAGAACACAGTCTTATTTCTGATTGGTCGTGTGAGGTTGGCTGCAAGAATCTGAAGTTAATCCAAGTGCTCCAGACAAACCCCAGTTCAGAAGAGAGAAAGAAAAAGAAGGATCCCTTAGAAGGGAGTGAGGAAAGCCAGCAGGCTTTACTTGTTTTGTTCTCATGAGGCCCTGCAAGCTGGGACTAGTATCAAAAGCTTGCACACTCTCCCTTCCATCTATCTCTACGAAAAGCCAGGTCCAGCTGAGAGAACCAGCTCAGCCCCTGCTAGGGTTTTGGGGAGGCGGGATGAGGTTTTCCCAGGGTGGGCGGTGAGTTTGCACCATAAAAAGTGGTTCCTTTTGGTAGTATTTGAATGCCTGTTTACTCTTGGGTAGGGAAATCCTCTCCTCCCTGATGGCTATAAATCCTCTTCAGCTCAACCTTGGTCTCTCATCCCTTCTTCCTCCTCCTCTTCATCTCCTTTCAGAGGCTGTTTGGCCTAGGGTTTTAGATCCAGTGGTGTGGTGTTCCTTTTCTCCATGGGAAGAGTTGTGTTTGTGAGAGAGGAAGAGGAAGGATGAGGAATGGCCTCTTCACTGCCTTCCACCGAGCAAAGTATTCGGTGTCTTTCTTCCATACAGAGCGGAGATCATGGTTGGAAAGAGCACAGGTGAAACGGGTCGTGCCTGGCTCCCTGTATGCCACACATATAGACCAATCCATGGAGTGATTAGCTAGTGTGGGTGGCGTGCAAGGAGCCAAGCATGCCTCTCTCTCTCTCTCTCTCTCTCTCTCTTTCTCTCTCTCTCTGTGTATTTGATGTAGCAGTCACTTTGTGTGGTGCTTTAGATTGTATTATATGGAAAATGGAGGTACATATGTGATCACATATTTTAAGTTTGGCTCTTGATGATGGTTTCATTCTTTTGCAGGACTCAAGGGGGCTTGTCACCAAGCTCATGTCAGAGATAGAGAACTAGAGGTTTAGATAAGTGTGATCCTTTGTCATTTGTTTGGGTGAGAGGATGTAAGTGTGATTTAGTCTATGAAACAACATCTTCTTTACTTGTTTGTGATATTTTATAGAAAGAGCATACGATCTTCTGAACGATATAGAAATAGAAGCTGTTTTTGCACTACACCTGTATGGATGAGACCAAAGATTCCGTGACATGTGTTTGTGGAGAAAGTTCTATGATTCTTTCAAGCGTCAGTATGTGTGAGTAAAGGGTAGAGACATTTTTAGTAGTTTTGTCTACAATATTTCATGCCTCTCATCCTTTGTTCCCTTTTATTTTGTTTGCAATTATTTATGTTGCGCTTTCTGCTTTGTTCGAATCCATGGATTGCATTGTTTTTCTTGTATTGGTTTCCAAGTGCAAGTCATTCTCTCTGCTGAGCTTTTCTAGGGTTCGGGTTGATGTGTCAGATCCTTGAGAGATTCTTGGATGGGACTTGAGGTGTGCATCTCTCTCACATATGTGATCTCATACATATATGCTATGATACCCTAAAGAACATGTGAGCATCATATGTGATCTCATAGTTGTTCTCCCTCTTTCCGATGATGAGACTGTGCAGATGATATCCATGTCACAGCCATTCATATGCTTTCACTTTTGTTTTCCTGGCACAGATTCATGTATATATATGCACATGATTTTATGGTCCATTGACTACTGAGGACACAAGTCTGGGAGCTCTCATTTCATCTTATGCAGCTGATCACCATGAGATCCAATCCCTCAAAGAGAGAAGAAACTGTAGCTCTTGGGCTTTGATCTCTCACTACTTGGATCCTATATAATTTACCTACAAGCTCATTGCTTGTGTGCTTTCTTCTGCATTCAATCTGGAGTCATGCATACATCCTTCTCACAATGTCGGCAACAGTTGTAAGTTAGTAGTGATACGAGTACATAGGATTACCTCTGATATGAAAGCTTCGCTACCTTCTCCCCTTGAGAAAAGCTCAACCGTTGGTCTTCCTTCTCTCTCATTATTTTGCATGGTGGTGCAGGCGAGAGGGGTCCTCGCCACAGGTGCCTCTCCATTGGATTGGAGCCACCAGAATGCGAGGCACTGGTTTTGGTCTGCTCATGCATGGCACTTCACTTTTCTTTTGCCTTGCTTTTGTTGGTGATGGTGCAAGCAAGAAGAGCCCAAGTGTTTTGGCTCCCAGCTTTCTACCCTTCCGAGGACTGAGCAGCTTTGCATGTCACCCAAAAGGAACTCTCAGGTCTCGGGAAAAGAAGCCTATCCAACAAAATCCCCACTTCTGCTGTTCTCAAGTTGTGTACACAAAGATTAAAGATGCTGCCACTATTATACCAAGGGAATATATATATATATATATATACATATATTATATCTTCACAAATAAATCATGACTGCATGTATAATCTTCTTAGCTATTGTTGAGACATGAAACTTAGGAGTGAGTTAAACTTGCTGTTCCAGTGTTGCCATGGATGCATACAGAATACCAAATGCTGTCTTTGTGACAGCATCTGAGATGGACAGACAGACTTTAGTTAGTCATCGATGGAACACTGTGATTGACTATTCGGTCACTGCATCAAATGATAGGAGTCGATCATTATGGACAAAGCCAAAAGACAATGTGTGGTTAGCGAGGCCTACTCGCACATGGGTGTACAATAAAAAGGCATGAGAAAGAGAGAGGCTCCATCACAGGAGAGAACTCATAGTCCTTCATTTTGGTTAATGGTTGTAAAGCAGGTGCAACAACCAAGATAGGAAGTACAAAAAGGATTTGATGTGAGTAGAGATGAGCGAGCAGCTAAGTCTAGGTGTTTGTTTCTTCTTGGATTGGCCGGCCAAAGGAGATGAAAAGATTAGGAGACAAGGAGATGGTTTGAAGAGGCTAACTCTTTTCATCTTCGAAACAGTGCTGCTTGGCTCTCAACATTCTTTGTCCTTAACAATGTTGAGAGACAGTAAGCCGAGTCAAAGAAAAAGGGAACAACATACCAGGTTGTGATCATCATCATCATGGTGCTTCCACCACCACATTTGCTTAGCGCATCGGTTCAGTGTTACAGACTCCATCAGGAGCTGGAAACTGAGGTGCCACTCCGAACGAGAATGCTCTTGTTGTGTGCTTCACGGAGTCTCATGTAGAGAGAGAGAGAGAGAGAGAGAGAGAGAGAGAGAGAACAGATGTTCACAAACTTGAATGCTTATTTGCCCGGTGGATACATATCTGCCCTTCCCTCTTGCACAGGCTTTTCTCTCAGTTAAGGAACTACCTGCTCATGTCCCTCCTGCCGCTGGTGTTGGTGCAGCCTTAGCATCGAGGACCACCTGAATCCGATGGACCACTGAGCTATATCCAACTCTCCCAGCCCTGTAGATGGATGATGGTGGGCAAGCGCAGATGGGTGTGGTCTTGACAAACAAGGGAGCTTGCAAGCCTGACACAATGAGAGCAATGGAACCATGTCCTCCTGGCCATGGATGCCAGCCTGAGAAGAGAGAACCAACCTGACCTGTGGTCTCTGGCCAAGGCAGAAAAAGCCAGCACCGAGTGATATTAATTGGGTGGATCGAAACCCTAAAGGACTCGGAAAAAGCAAAGGCAAGCAGCAGCCTTCTGATCTACCAGCCAATTGGGCATGTTGAGAGACAGGAACCTAGCTGCACATCCAGGGTGGGAAAAGGACAACAGCAAAAGTACCTTTGGTGTGGAACTAGTGCAGGGCTATTATACCAGCTAACCAGCTACACCCCATGATGCTCATACACATCACATGTACCACCCCTGGAAGAGAAAATGCATCCAAGCAGAAGAAAAAGAAAGAGAGAGAGAGAGAGAAAAGAAACATGACTGGAAATGGTTGTCCATGTTTCTAGAACATGATTCTCATGTTCTAGGTTGAGCTAACATGAAGAAGCATGGCTGCAGAAACAGATCAACCTCCCTTGTTTGGGCATTCTTCTGCCTCTGGTTGGTGGCACAGTTTTGCAACACCAACAGAAGAACTCTGTGGACAAGGATCCAAAAGCTCAAGGTATGGTTGATGTGGTCCAAACACAGCTATGATTGATTTCCAAATGTATCATAGACAAGCAGCATGCTGCACAATGTATTCAACCAGGTAGGGACTGCTAGCATTCAAATTCCTTATCTATTGCTGCTTCCAATGTCCATTCCACATTTTTATTAGCCCATTTAGCAGCTGCTTTGAGGAATAATAATAATAATAATAATAATAATAATAATAATAATTTTGCAGGTGGGCCTTAGTACAATAGTAAAGTCATCATGTATATATTGATCCTTTCTTTCTTTCTTGACCTCATATCATGAACAATCAATCCATAGGGCTGATTCACTCTTCTGCAAATATACCAAGCAGACCAAGATAACATCATTCTATTGATTTTTAAACATTCATTTCTGATCAATAAAATCTCACTTTAATCGAGGAAAAAAAAAAAAGGATGAATCAGTTAATATAGTAAGAACATGTATTACGAAAATAGATAAAAAAAAAATTATTATTATTAGTGGTACCAAAAGAGGTACAGAAGTCCAAAATTACTCTATTAAAAATTAATAAAAAAAATAAATATAAATAATTTAAATTTAACTAAAAACCCTAAGTAGTTATGGCATTGTGACGTATTATTGTCATAAGAAAAAAGCATACAAACGTATATATATATATATATATATATATATATATATATATATATATATATATATATATATATATATATATATATATATAGTGTGTACCAGAGTATGGGCTCCATGTATTAGAGTCGAAGAAAGGCCAATAGAAGCCCATGGGCTTCTTGTGGCGGCCCGGCGATCTAATCCAACTATTGAAACGTATAAGCGAACGAAGCCTCAAGGGCTTTTGAGAGCGCGCCGTCTTCTCTTTCGATCCCCTGTGGGAGACGGAGACGGCCGGACCAGCCGGGGGAAGCGCTGAAGCTTTCGAAGAGATTCTCCCGACGCATTCCGGTTGTAGCATACCTTCATCTTCCGGAGGCTGATTTTTATTCTCTTTTGCCTTCTTCTTTTATCTGGTAAATCGTTATGTGGTTTTGGTTTGCTTGAAAGATCTCGGTTCACGGCCATCGGTTGTGATTTGGGGTCGAGAAGTAGCACTTCTTGAAGTGGAATATGCTATCGTCTGTTGATTGGATGAAAAATGAGATCATCTGTAGTTCTATCCATTAATCGATTTGGTTTGTTTGATTGGAAGAGTTATATTGTCTCTTTAAATGCTGGATGCGGTACTTTTGTGCGAAGAACTTACAGACTTATAGTACATTTCAGCATAGGACAGTACTAATTCCATCTGTTGATGCACACTGGGCCTTTACGTTTGAAAGAAGGATTATGGTCGATGGTTGTGTAGGCATATTGGTAGCCTTACCAATATGCCACCAGTTTTATCCTTTTGACTCTAAGCTTGGTAGCCAAAAAGGGTTAAACTGCTTAGCCAGCAGGTAGACTTTAGTTCCAAGATGACCTTTTAGATAAGTGTGAGCTACTTACTGGCCATTGTTGTCTTGTTCAGATACTGATTCTATAGCTAGATGCTTGTGATTCCTTTCCAAATACAATAGGTTAGGTCAGACCAGAAATTGAGTTATATTTTTCTTTTCCATGCAGTAATCAATGGTAAACTAGATTGATAGTTGAATGTTTGAGAAATATTTTTGGTTCTGGTATATCTTAACTGGTAGAAAATTTTTGGAAACTATAATAAAAACTTTTGTTAGCCATGCAAATGACATAAAAATGATAATCATGTGATATTGAATTGTTTGTTGAGAAGATGGATATGGTTTAAGAAGGTCAAGTTAATTGAATCTCTTTTGATTTTTGGTAATGATCTAACTATTTTCTCATCATATTTATCAAAAAAGAAGGAATTATTTTCCTGAATTAATTGTAACCTTTTATAAAGTTTGGCAGGACAATGCAGCATGTCTTCCTTTTGAAGTTGCATTGACATTACAATAGGTTTTGTTCTACATGATTTTGAGGGCTATAGCAGTAGAATATGGTTGATCATAAATTCCTTGATGCAGTAGTATAACAGAACAGATATCATCCTCTGTTTTTTATTACTAAAATCCTTTCTTTGATAGGAAAGAAAACAAAGCTTCGATTGATAGGAACACTTTACATAAGTACAGTACTATCGGAAAACTGAACTGGTTCTTGACAAGAGATAATTGTTTTTTGTTTCTATGCTTTGGACTATTCATTTAGGTTGCATGTCTTGTTCACTATTATTAACATCAATGCTGAACTTGCCTAAATATGGATATTAAAATTGAATCGCTACTCAAGATAATAAAGGCAAATATTCTAATTGAATGAATGAGATTTCACCTTGGTGAATGCTAATCCACCTCTTAAAACAACCATGAAGTTTAAAGCTTATAGAACTAGCTAACTTGCATAGTAGATATGTTTCAATCGAGTCAAAACATAGATCAGGGTTTCCTTGGGTTAGACCTACACTGGGATTGGGCCTTGATGTATTTTGATATGTGCTAAAAATAAGAATTATCTTGTGCACAGCGAGATAGATCATGACAGTGTGATAGAGAAGGATCATTTTGGATGGCAACATTCTCGATTTTACTCCTAACATGATGAACGAATTAACATTCACCATTTTGAATGTTCACTTTCATTTGTCATCATTGGTATCTTGTCTTGTTAAAGTGCCTTTAAAATGATGTGACTGCAGAAGGCTGTATTTCATCACTGAGTTAGATTTGAGATGTTTTTTTACCAGTATACTTGTATGCATACTCTTTCCGAGGTTTGTCCTTGTAATCAACGTTTTAGATTTCTGTAACATCTGCTTAGTGAATAATGTAATCAGTATACATATGTAGAAACAATTTTGATGACACTTCCACCATGTACAACTTTGCCGCGACTGGAAGTAAGTTGAGCCTACAAAGCATTGGTTTTCATTATTTTTGTTGGACTTTATGTTGATGATCTGTGCTCTTTAGATCGAATTGTAGAATGGTAAGAGTGCTACTTTAGATGTCTGCTCACCTTACAAATTGCTACAAAATCGATCAATGAACTTCTTTTTTCCCAATGTTTATGGCTTTCATGTAACTTGGTGAACTCTAGTGCTGGAGATTGATCACACTCGAGGGATTTTAAATGTGGTATTCTACCCATTGCATAATTTCTTATATCATGATCTGATATTGCTGATTAATTGCATCCTATATTCAATTGCCTAACAGCATAATATTGTTCTTTCCTTTTATCTTCATCTGCATTTTTTCATTTCTTCTTCTCCAATTCAAGTTTTTTGGTAAATATGATCATATTCTTATGAGATGTTAAATGTTAACTTGTGTATTTAAAGGAAAGAGATTACCAAGCTCTACTTCAGAAGGAAGCAAAGCTGAACAGAAGACCAAGATGAAGCAGGTAGAAGATGAGATATCTCGACTTGGTGAAGGCCATTGCTGGCATTAACATAACTGGTCATAGTGACTTGGCAAAGCCCAGAAAAAGGAGAGCTCAGGAGGAAGAAGCTGCAGAAGAACTGGAATGCAGTAAGCTTTTCTGTTTCGTGGATGCCATATAGCTTGGGGTTCGGTTGACCAACACGTGTGGGCACCTCCACTACATCTTTGACTGCCCTCCTCCCGGACTCAACGGCGAGACTCCCGGCACGTGCGGGCCTTTCCGCACGCGCCCCGCCGCGATCATCGGGGAACACAGATGATATCATCTAAAATAGTCCGAAATCTAAAGCATCAACATAATTATAACTGAAAACATATTTAAATAAGGACAAAGAAAAACCCAATATATATATATATATATATATATATATATATATATATATATATATATATATATATATATATATATATATATAGGGGGCAGTGATTTGACAATAAGTTGTGAGAGAATCCATTCTAGTTACCAACCAAGATACTATAGAGCCCCACAGTCTTCAAACATCTCGGAAAGAGATTTGTCGGCTATCTATCTATGCATGTATTTTTTCGGATGAAACTTATGTTTGATCCATAACCTTACTATGGACTATCAACGTCTCAGTTGATACGATTTAGAACTTTATCATAAGCCTATAAATGTCATTAGTGGTTGATAGAACTTTCAGATCATCATTATTAGCATGCCATCTACATAAGCAATATTATTCTCACTTAATATATGCCATCTATTATTAATATGATCGAGTTAACTCTCACGATGGACTTAAGACATGCTTTGAGGTTGCCGGTGAAACAAACTGCATGCACCCGACAAGAGGATCGGCCAACGTCAACCGCGATCAGGCGGAGGTAGCGGTGGAGTATGAGGAGGACTCGAAGGGCGTCACTGAGGTCTTCAGAGCAACCGCGGGCACGGTGCTCTGCTTCCGCCGCTCCTGCTCCTTGATCAGCTCCGCCGCAAACAGGTTCAGCTTCTCCTCGTTGGTCCGCTCCGACAGCTTCCTCTCCCGGAACAGCACTGACTCCACCCCCCTCTCTCTCAACATCCCCTCCCCCGCTGCAGCCGCGGTCGTCGTCCCCGGCACCGCCCCGTTGCCCTGCAGTGCCCCCACGCAGTTATTAGCCACAATTAGGCCCGGCGATTCCCAAAAACCCTCTCTACGATAGAAGTATTGTTGTAGTTCCCACCTCGATCCGTACGTAATTGGTGGCCCGACACTCCCCGAACGCTGTCGCCACAGCTTGATCCACCTACGTCAGTTTCAAGCAAAAGAATGTATGAGGCTGCGGATTGACGGAAATACCCAAATATTGGACTGCTAATACCGAAATTGTTCTCTTATATGGAGATTATATTAGTCTTTTAATAAAAAAAATAAAATGGAAATTAATTATTGGCAGTTAAGTGACGGGAGGGGAGAAGTCGAGGCGCCGTACGACGTCAGCGTGGACGCTACTGGCGATCCTCACGAGCTCCGCTTCCGAGAGCAGCGCCCGGGCCTTGCCGTGTGGTGCCGGGGCTTCTGCTCCACCGATCGAGACGACGAGGAGGTCTTCCACCCCGCCGGCGGTGGGGAACTCGTGCCGGTTGTTGAGCACGTGGGTGACGGCTGCCGCCGTTGGGTTCCCCATCGCCAGCCGGCCCCCGACCGCCCGGATCATCGTCCGACCGTCCACGGAGCGCACCTCTACTGCCGCAGGCCCGGCGCACGTGGCGGCGCACACCTCCTCCATACGGAAGTCATAGCCGTCCGCCTCCACGGCGTCCGCCCGCGAGAACACGATGGGTGCTCCCGTCGCCAGGTCGTAGCACGGGATGAGCACTGGCTTCAGTGTGTCCCGCAGCGTTGTGTTCCCGAACACCCGTCGGAGCAGACCTCCCGATCGGCAGAGAAGGCCCCCCAGTATCCCCTTCCGCCGAGCACCAGAGACGAGGTGGCGGCGGTGCTTAGCGAGCAGGCGGAGGGCCTCCGCAGCAGAGAAGAGGGGTCGGCCGTCGGGGCCGCGGGTGAAGAGTAAGGCGACAAGGACTCCCCCGGAGCCCGACCCGGCTGCGAGGTCGAAGAAGTCGGCAACGCGGGCGTCGGGATCGCCGGACTGCTTGCGGAGGGAGGCCTCGAGGCGGCCGAGGGTGGCGCCTGTGACGACGCCTTCAGCAGCGTCGACGGAAAGAACTCGCACCCTGCCAGCGACTGCGCAGGAGGCGGCGGGTGCGGCGGGCGTGGAGCGGAGCAACAGCTTGTGGTCGTCGTAAAGGAACTCGCTTTCCAGCATCGAGAAGATCTCGTAGCTCAACTTGTCCACTTCCAGCCTCGGCTCCATCCATGCCGCCGCTGCCGACATCTCCCAATGTTATGCACCGCACAACAAAAGCCGAAAGAAATGGAGAGAGAGAGAGAGAGAGAGAGAGAGAGAGAGAGAGAGAGAGAGAGAGAGCGGAGTGGTGATGTCGGCGAGGCGTCTGCTTGCTCTCGTCGCGGCTTCATATAGGCAGGAGTCGCGCACGTTAGCGACGCTCTCCGCGCGACATGATCTACGAGCGTAAGCCGAAACGTAATCTTTGCTAGATCCTATCACAAAACCGCGGTAAACTACGTGAACTCTCGATCAAAATCAACCATTTCGTTCATCGTAATCGTCTCTTTCCCACCACCAATGGCCGAGAAAAAGACTCGAGTCTGTGACGCACACAAAGAAAGGTGTGCATACGAGACTGTGGAAAGCAAAATCTATCCATGAAACAGCAGCTTCGCACTAAGATTCCTTCTCCGATGTCCATAGATTTGGCCTGTTCGACGTGTACTTTCTCGCACGTCCGAGCAGAATCTCGTCGTCATAATGTCACGTCAAATTAATCCCAAGAAGAATACACGACGCATAATGTCAGGTGAAATTATGAGTCACGTCTTCCCTCGACAGTTTCTTTCATGCGTGAAGGGTCTCATCCTCCTCCTTGCGTGAAGGCTGAAGAACCACCAGTTCATGAATGCCACAACCACTTCATTCTTGGACTTCTTTTCCTTGTGCTTCCTAAAGATTTATTTGCTTCTGTTTCCAAGAGATGAGTCATCTCAGAAACTTCCTTTTCCCCATTCATAAGCTGTTGTTCTTCCTCGAGGAGAAGAAAAGTGCTGTGATGAATTGTCTTAGCTCCTCTAACATCTAATCCCATATAACCTGAATCCTAATTTTATATGACCTGAATAGACATAACATCTATTACACTGCAGAAGTTGTATCACCACTTGTTGCTTTTCAAGAACACAACTTCACCACTGTCTTTAAACCTAAAGAGGAGTAACTCAGCCTGCTATACACAAAAGCAAGCAGGTTCACCACCAAGATTCTGGTGACTGGTAAATGATCACATCACAAGCTCCCTGCTGTGATAGAACATTTGTTTCCCAGTATAAAGTTCTATCAATCATTGTCAGCCATTGTAGGCCAAATTCCAGTATACTTTGTGTCCTCTAGATCACTACTTCCTGTGTTGGGCATATATTTCACCCGGTGACTAAAGTTCATGCAAGTTTTGACACAGCTCCAATGAAGCCATTCATGGAAGCAAAACATCTACTCGCAGCAGATGCATACAAACCAACCTGGTCTGGCATTTATTGTTGGCACATGCCATGCTCACATAAGACCAGAGCAAAATGGAATGGAGGAGTGACTGCATTTGCACAGTGAGATCTGCTGGGGAAGAAGAATCATTGTGAGTGCAGCCTGGATAGATAGGTTCATCATGATGCCCTTCAGAGCATCCTAAGAGTGAGTGAGTTTGTAGGCTTTCCTGCCATCAGGCTGTTGATTTCTTTTGCCAAGCAGTAAAGATTTCTCCAAGTTACTGCAGGTGGAGTAGATCTTTGGGTGACTGTTCTGATGCAATCCAACACATGCAAGACCAAAGAAGCATTCGAGTGTGGACAACTCATATATCTGAACCATTAAAAAGGTTCTGATGGATCTTAACATCACAACATTTGCTGTTGATGGAGATCAGTACAACAAAGAAACAAGCATCACATAGGTGGCTCACCTTAGAAGGAATCATTGGTCTTGTTCAGATCAAACTCAAATCTTCTACTACTAGCATGTTTCTTATGGATCGAAGGAGGAGGAGGAGTCAACTCGCTCTTCCTCTTTATCCCTCTACCCGAGCAACCGTCATCTCCTTCGTAACATGGCTTAGCTGAGCTGAGCTGTACTCTCTCTGATGACAGCTCGAAATCTTCCATCTCGAACTTGGGCTGCCATGGCAGGACGTTGTTTGCTGGCTGCTTCCCTGAGCTCGCCTCCTCCTCCTTCTTATTCAGCAACTCCAGGCAACGACGACGACGACGTCCTTCTCGATCGACCAAGTCGAAGAAAGCTCGAACGTCCGGTGAGACCGTGCCTGATTCCCCTTCGGTGCTGCTGTCTTTCTTCTCCATCTCTTTGTTCCACACCTGCTTGTAATGCAAGAGAATTATTAGCTCATGTTGTTCTTCTTGTGATGGATTTCTAGAAGGAGAGCATCAAACTTACAACAGAAGAATCACCAAATGAGAAACCACAATTCTCACCACGTTATCTATCAGCATTACATGCGTTCTGTCCGACACATTCTTCTGTGTTGCTGCCAAGGATGATCTAAGAGAATAAATAATGCAAAGGGTGACTCCAATTGCCTCGTTCAAAGGCAACTTGATGGGTAGCTACATTGAGAAGAACGAGTCAGGTGAGGAACAGTCAAAATTGCGTGGATCAAAGTCAATAGATGCTGGCAGAAATTTATAAGGAGAAGAGGAAACAGAGCTCCAGAATGTGTTTGACTAGTAGATACTCCCAAACACATGGTCAAACATGAGCTGACCGTAAGAAAAATCAGATGATGACTTGAAGAACTTTTTTGTCTGAGGTAGAAGAAACTTGAAGAATTCCTGAGCAGATAAGAGTTGACTTGCCATCTACTCCATTTGACACAGTTTCTCTTCCTTGTCTCAAAGGAAAAAAGGTCCAAATTAACTACAGTAAAAAGCATGTAAACATACCCAGAAAGGTAGAAATTGAATATATGTATATACATATATATAATGAAAATTTTATTTTTTAAATGTCATATAATTTAATTCTCTTATTTATCATTTGGATTCTTAGAAAAACTTTTACAATAAAAAAAAAGACAAACAAATACTATTTACCTTATGGATTGACCCCATGGTTATTCTTCTTAAATCTTGTGATGACTTTAGATTCATGACTTCATCTTACTAAATTTGTTTTAGAAATGAAGTGTATTCATCAATATCTGACTCAGGATTCCACCATTTGGAGTAGAGTTCTTCATACCAAGTATTACTATCTTCCTGTGGTTGATTTGCCATCCTAAAAAATTGTAATGGGAGTTGAAAGTTGACCCTTAGGCTCGATTTTATTAAGTTAATTGAAAATTGATTTTCAAACTAATTACTTTAGAAAAAAAAATAGATGGTTAATATGTTAATTTCTCTCAAATAGACTTTTGGGTTGGAAGGAAGGTTGATGCCACAATGTTTCTTCTCTATTTAATTATCAGTGTTGGATGCTCTCATGTGTATGTTTATATCTTTCATAGTGAGATAAAAGGCAAATCCACATATGATCCCATTCAACAAAATTAACTTTTATGAAAATTTGAAGATACAAAAAAGTTTTGGAGATTTTTGAACGAGATTATACGGTGTAATTTCATTTAAAAATAATGTAACTCAAATCTCCAAAAATTGTTTAAAAATATTAAATTTAAAAAAAAAAACCTTGTAAACTACTTAGAAAGGCTTAAATGATTTTATTCTTGAGTATTTAATTTTTTTTTATTTATTTGAATCCTTAAAGCATTAAATTATATATATATATATATATATATATATATATATTCATTTATCAAAAACAGGTTTTGAGAAAAAAAAAATTGGAGACCTATTATTTTTTAAATACTATAACCCTAAAAATTATGTAACTCATATTTCACCTTTTTAAAAAATATCAATTTCAGAAAAAACTTGCAAAGAACTTAGTAAGGCCTATATGATAATCTTTCTATTTCCAAGCCTTTAATCCGTAAAAGCTTAAAATTATGTCATTATTTTATAATAAGTTTATTATTTTTTAAATATTATATTCTTATTAATTTTTCAATGTTATATAATTTATTAGTTATTATTTATTTTGAATCGATCTAAGTTTTGAGTCGATTAAATTAGTTCACCTGAATTTGAGTTAAAAAAAAAAAAGGGAGATCGAGCAAAAAGATAAATAAATAAATAGATGAGCATATTTTTTATTTTAAACATTAGAGGAAAAAAACTCAAAATAGGGATGTCCTTTTGGAAAATAAATAAGTACAATATTTTGTTTTCGGAAATTATGATTTGGAGCGCCACGTCCCTGCTCGTACCGGAACGCGTACCCTAAGTCGGGGAGGATGAAAGGGACTCCATATCAAATATTACTATATCCGATTTCCAAGGACTGCGATGCGCCCAGACACACGGCCCCCGAGTCCGTCCCCAAAAGCTTCTCCTACCATCCAGCCTCTCACGTTCCTGACGAATGGGGCCCAATGCAGGCTCAAGGAAGCTATTAATAATATTGTTATTGTTTAATTTTCTTCGTTTCTTCGTTCGTTCTTCGTTCGACCGCGGTGCCGTCCACAGCGAATGCGATTCCCTTCCCGACTAAACTGCTTCTGTGATCTCAAAAGAGTTGGATCGATCCGAACCCCCTGCTCGCCTTCCAATTCTGTGCCGTGGTGGTTGAATTCATCGCAGCGGATCGATGGGAGGATAAGGTGGTAGATTCGTGTGATCGTTTTCCTTCTTCCGTTTGTTTCCCCAGGGAAGGAAGGAGGGAAGACCGGGGGAGAGAGAGAGAGAGAGGGGCAGCGATGAAACGGTTCAGGAACGGGGAGATTTGGGGTTTGGAGGCGCAGGCGCCGACGGGACCCGCCGACGGTGTTGTCCTTGGCGTCGACGGGGGCACCACCTCCACCGTCTGCGTCTGCCTGCCCGCCGCCGGGCCGCTGCCGGATCCCTTGCCCATCCTTTCCCGCGCCGTCGGTGGGTGCTCCAACCACAACTCAGTCGGAGGTATTGACTCTCAAAATTTTCCCTTATCTAATTTATCTTTAGTATTTTAATATATTTATTCTAATCCGTAGAAATTTCTAATCGACCGCCGCTCGCATTCTTGTACCGGTTTCCCACTCGGATGAGACGCTGATCGGCGTCTCACTCCTATATACGAGAGGAGCTTTTCACTGATTTTTACAGATCAAACTCTGTACTATGGGTGTATACTGATGATATCAGATCAAACTCTGTACTAGGGATGCATACTGGTTTTTTTTTTCTTTCTGTTACTGATATGAGATTGAAAGATAATTCATGACTGCCCTATTTATATCTTAGGGTGGAAACCTTAGCTAATGCGTGAATGTAGGTTGAGATATCTCCTTAGGAAAACGTGTGATATTTCTATTTTTTGAAAATTTATTTTTATTTACTTAAATTAAATTAAATGGTTTTCTTGATTGGATCCAACTATGTAATCCCCTTACCCTCTCTGTTTCTTAGTCTTTTTGCCCTCTTGGGTGCATGCCAAACCATAATATGCGTCCTTCACTTTTTTGGCATATATAATCTAGTTGAGTTTGATTCTTATAACTCTTTCTACTGTCAAATCTTAATGGTTTTTTGGTTCTTGTCGCTTTTAGAATGTGAGTGGGATGGCTTTGGTTTGTATCATGTTGCCATGTCAATGTTTTGTCCGACAATATCTTGCAGCCTTTTATCAAACATAATGGTTGTATGTTGTTCGATGAACTTATCTTCCGTCATCTTAGTCTTTGTGGTCCTCTGTTTGTTGTTGTTCTCCAATGCATCATTTTTAGGTTATAATAATTTGTATACGTTCCACAAGTTTTCTCTCATGATCTTGCTTCGCACCATGTAACCTTTACATCATTGTGAAATGTAATATTGCTTGACCATTGTGGTGAAGCTACTATATAGAAGAGGAGGGAGACTATTTTGCTGTTGGCAATCTCCGGCTATACAGAAATTAGCAACTACCATGGCTTACTAGGGAAGTTGAGAGAATATGATGAGCCAAGAAAAAACAGATGGTTTGTCCTTGATGGATAAGATAATGACTAAAATGTTAGACAGATAAAAAGCTTTCTCTAACGTATTAATATTGGTAGGGTGTCCTTTCTAAAACATTCTTTTGTTTGTTTTTTACTTGGGGATCAACTAGACGATAATAATTAGTAATCCAGTAAATCATGCTCAAGTAAAGTTCTTTTTTCTTTTCCCAATTGCTGGATCCTAACCTGCTCAGAGGTCTTATATTTCACACTGCTAGGGACTTTTCTTGCTTTTTTAAGAATAAAGTCGCCGAATATGAACTGAGATGTCACAACTTGGGATTTTTCTTTGCAATCTAGCAAATACCTAAGCCTTTACCTGGCCTTGGGCTTCTATCCCAAATGTGGCAAATGCCTCACATAGGAGAGGAGTTGGCATCATCAATCTTGGTTCTTAGAGGAACATTTGATTATTATGATTCTTGGTTTAAAAGATTTTTTGATGACGTTGGGACATTGTTGAGATCCTAAATTATTTTCTGTAGCTTCTTTTTGCTTAAAACTATTAGCTTTATCATTTTATATTCTTGCAAGGAGAGGATCCATTTGACTGAAGGGACAAAGTGGTATACCTGCTTGATAAGAACTTGGGAGAAAGCTTTCATAAAACTGATTTTTTTTCTTGTATGACGTGTTCAATAAATATCATTTGCAAACCGTTCATGGGTATTTATTGTGTAATATTGTGGTGAATCTATTTTAAGCCAAATCAATTTGATAAGACAGTTTTTTCTTTATGATTTTTATTCATGATAGCAAAATGCAAATGCAAATTCATTTGATCATGTTGGTTAAAAGTTAATTAGTTATATGTTTCAAGGTTCATCTTATCGGGCTATACCAATCTATCGACCAGCCGTCGGTATGGTATGTACTGAGGCGTACTAACATATTATATGTCAGTATATAGATATGTATTGATGATACAGTAAAATCACTGAAAATAGCTCCAAAAATATCTGAAAAATAGAAAAAGTTAGATTAAGATTTTTAAGTTAAAAATAAATATAAATTAGTATAATTTTAGCATAAATAATCTAAATTAGGAAAGAATAGTGACACATCTTTTTTAGGCTTGAAGGAATAGCTTTGTGGTACGTTTCGAACCATCCTTCCATTAATATTGAATTATCTATAAATAAATAATTTGAATTATTGGATTATTTTTTAAACAACTTAAACCTTAAGATTCAAATGAATTAAGTAATCAATCGGTGGATGTACCTAGTTCTACAACTAAAAGGAATGATGGGACTTCACGGACGGTGGATCAAGGTCCTCGATCCTATGTATTTGTATATTAATTTGATATGTTTGTCGGATTTAGTCCCGAAATTGATCCCACATAGTAGATTGATATATCATAAGCCATTAGTGCATCAATATGATGGTTGTAGTTTGATTGTCGTGAACCACATGTGTTCATGACAGCTCCTGAGGCAAGGATGATTGTGGCATGTATTGGTGTGGAGCATAGAGAATTTTAGAACTTATACTTTTGTTATTTATTTGCTGCTCTGTATCATAAGATCGATCATCGTATTATTGCTCGGAGAAATATGACCAACTATCATCGTATTGTTATTAGCCGTAAAATTCTTCATAATACGATGACTGTGAATATGACGAGCTTCACTCTGTGTCTACGTCGTGTAAGCTTTATCGCATCTACTCAAATTCATCCACTATTTTTTTCTTCGCCTTCCGTGTATAAACTTTACTAGTACTTCGTTGAGCTCTATAATTTGATTCTTGGGTAACATGTATAAAGTGTTACTCCTTGGTCCATACACCACCCTCAAATTGTGTAAGATGGGACCATCGACTCCCCAATGCCGTCGTGATCATTGGTTAAGGCATTGTTGTCCACGTCGTTGCCATGTCTCTAGACTGAGTGGGTTGTTGAATGTGATTGAGAATGTGTTTTATCACCTGACTCGATTCTTTCCAACAGTGCGGATTGCCTTTGCCTTTGCACATTAAGTGGATGATTGTGACGGTTGGGTGTTTAGTTCCTCGAGTAGTCTGACTCAATATTGTTCGACTCCTTCTACCACGTTTTGACCAAGGGTTATCTTCCTCCTATTAGGGATGTGCTTCCTCTTCTTCTATTGCCTTGATGCTAAAACGTGCAGGACATGGAGGATCTCCTGCCTCATTAAGTAGAGGATCCTCTTAGTTCATCGTTGCTTCGATCCACCCTAACATTGGTTCTAAATATTCATTTTAGAATTGGAGGCTGATGGAATTAATCTTTGTTTCCTCCGACTCTTTGTCCGGCTTGGCACAACGTAACCTTAGCCACATATTATAGTTGACATATATCAGTTTCTCCAATCGTCTATACGATAATCTATTGCGGACCTTCATGTGAATCAATTCGAATGTTGACCAATTACGTTCACAACCACTGGATGTCGTTATTTGCTAAAGTACACGAATGACAACTTTATAAAATTTGGTATGTCCCCTCCAAATCATAGCCACCACTCGATTGCAAAAGGATTTAAATAGGATTTTATTAGCATAACTAATAATTAATATTAAATATAGTCTATAATCAACATGTGTGTAACTTTTTCTTATCAGGATCCATATTCTAATGACACGATACAACTACAACGTTAGAGAATAAACCAATTGTTTCTCGGAATAATCAGCCCTTTATAATAGCATTGACAGTGTTTGACAAGAGTCGATATATAACATTTTTTAAGTGTCGATAATAAATCCAATCACGTTCCAAGATTATACTGAAATTGAATGGTCGAATTTAGATAATACACTGCAAGACAAATAATTTTGTTAGTAAGGATTTTTTAAATATTAAAAATTATGAATTAAATTACACTGAATATGAATTTACTTGCATTACGGATGTCTTGATCCATATGAACTTCAGCCTTGCGATCAATGATTTGTAAGTATTGCTCGTCCTTAAAACCATCCTTGAATGCTTTCTTGACCTCATATCTGGTTGTAATCATCATATGTCTAAGATAAGACATTTGGGGATGTTTGTCCATATCGATCTTATGAAAGACAATGTAAAGTAGTTCCACTCCTGTTATGACAATTCGGATTAACTGAGGGGCAGTTGGCTGCCTCATGTTAGCCGATCGACCTCTGGATTCCTTGTGGTATAGACCCATTGCCACCACGACGCTTCCACTGTGAATCAGGTCGCCGATGCCTCATTGCTTCCTCATATATGTATTGATGCTCCAGTAATGCACAAATTCACAAATCGCAACTTTGTTGAGTTTAGGAGAGTGAAAATGTGAGAATGAGAGAGAGATATGAGTGAAAGAGTTTGAGAGAGTGAAATGAGTTGAAAGAGAGGAGAGGAAAAGGTTTAAAAGCCCTTTCCTCTAGTTCAAATGGTCAAATTGATCGTTTAAAATGGGACAATCTCAGCCCTTGATTGGTAACAGTTGAAATCCGACTATTACCATTCAGTACAGGTCAATAATGATTTAATTTCAACTATTACCAATTGGTACAGATCCCGTATCACCCGTTCTGGGGTCATGTAATGGTACCACCTGGTATAGGGCAATCCACGTATTGGTCCCCTTGTTGGACCAATATGTGGCACCCGTACCGGGCAGGACAACTCTGTACGGCAAACCCGGATCTGTTTAGCTACATTATAGATAGAACTCAAGTAATGTGGCATGTACCTTTGCTCTAAATTTATGACTGTCAAAGGTGTTATAGTGTATAGATGGTGTTATGCAGAAAATGCTGCAAGGGAGACCCTAGAGGAGGTTATGGCTCAAGCTCTTTCAAAGGCTTGCTACAGTCGTAAAGCTGTTCGAGCGGTCTGCTTAGCCGTATCTGGAGTAAATCATCCTACAGATCAACAGAGGATACTAGATTGGCTCCGGTGTGTATGATACTTTTACTTGAAAAGATGAACTTCCTATACTTCTGTCGTTGCAATTTTGAATCCTTTTTGAACATCGTCTTAGATGCTCTCATGACTTTGAAGACTTTCTAGCCTTGATTTACATCTGAATATGCTAATTCTTTTTTTTTTTCTTTTCACAGAGATATATTCCCAAATAGTGTCAAGTTTTATGTTGAAAATGATGCCGTTGCAGCATTGGCCAGTGGCACAATGGGAAAGCTCCATGGCTGTGTATTAATTGCAGGCACAGGCACCATTGCTTATGGGTTCACTGAGGATGGAAAAGAAGCCAGAGCTGCTGGTGCAGGACCAGTCTTGGGTGATTGGGGGAGGTTGTTTTTTACTCGTTATCTTTGTTAGCCTAGTTAAATTGGATTTTTGCACATACACGATGTATAAAGATTTATCATCCATTTATTGTTTGCACTCAACAATTTTCAGATTGCACCTCACAACTTTATTGTTGACCACAAACTGATGCTAGGTTTCTCCTAGTTTATATATCTATTGAAAATTGAGGATTGGGTGATACCTGGAAATTGTTGTCATTCTAAAATTTAGATGATGTAGATATTGTTGAATGAAACAACTAAACTGCATTAAGATGATTATATTTAGCACATATAAATGAGAACACAAGTATTGTAGTGAGAGATGACAGATAATTAATATAGTGAGAGATGATGGACAACCACTAAATTGTTAACTTTTTGTTAGCTGTCTAGACTTTCCAACATGATGTTCTCATGCATTTTTGATATTTAGGTATCTTAGTATCTCCTTTTTGATATTAACGCTATACAAAGTTAAGATCAAATGCTTTTATGTGGACATTGTTATAGAAATGTCAATGCCTTACAATTTGGTGTTGATTGAATTGATAATTCACAACCTGTCCATGGTTTAGGTATCCTATCAGATTTTCCAGTTTGTAACATAACAGCTTTGTGCTTGAGTGGAGATAGAAATAGTTCTGAAACCAACATAGAAATAATTCTGATACTGTTGGTTTCTATTTTTTGTCTCTTCTAGTCACCCCTACCCTTCTTTGTTGTCTTTTTTACAAGTTCAAAAGTAATATGATCTTCCATAATCCACAACTTCGTTTACTGGTTGCACCTATCTATTAACTATTTAGACATGGTAAATAACTAATATCTAGCAAGGTTTGTGTTTGTACAAATTAGTTTGGGCTGGTATTTTTCGGTCTGACAGCCAATTGGGACGTGGACCAGGTGATCTCATCCGATTCAATCCAATCGAGGTCATACCACCTGGTAAGCTCACCATACTAAGCGATAAATAACACGGTGTATTAGATAGTGAATAACTTGATATGGAATTCTATCAGGCAGTAAGGTAATCATTTTAAGTTTTTTAATAGCGTCACTCACAATTGTCTTTTTTTTTCTTTTTGTTTCTTTTATTTCTTTCTGTCATGATCACTATCTCTCTCTCTTTCTCCCACACAAGCTCTCTCATGTGCTCTCTCTTTCTCCTCTCCTGTAACACTTTGGCCTCGTCCTCTTTGATGTTGCATCACCAGTGCTGCCGTCTCCTTGACCTTACCATGGCACTATCCTCTTCGTCCTGTTTGATATTCCTCCTGTTAGTTCATGCCTTCCTCTTCTCCACCTGCTCTTCCTCCACTGCCACCAGTCTTCTTCCTTTTCTCCTTTTCCTCCCCTTCCTCACTTTTGTTTTGATCCATGCAGTTTTGATTTGTACTGATTATTAGTTCATAAATTCACACCAAAACTGCTATTCAAATTAATGCTCTAGACCGAGATTTAAACCTTGTTATCTATTCTTGCACCATTCCTATATTCTTTTAATTTTTACTTCTAAATCTTCTCACTCAAAAATTACATCAGATATTGTTTAAATGGAATTCCTTTTGTCAACATTGTTGGTGTAACACATGAGCCTCTTTGATGTGAAGTGAACTTTCTCCTGAATCCTTGATCATTTTATTCCTGATGTCGAAGCTTTTCTAGGAACATGTTACCTGTTGCGGCACATTTTGCAGAGATACTAGTCAGATTATTATGCATTCTGTTGAAATGTGGGTCTATGTGCTTGCTTAAGTAGGCATCAGTGTCTCCAAACATGGTGTATTTTTCCATGGAGGTTTTAAAATAACATGCATTATTCATGCACTCTAAACACAAATGATACTTGAATGCCCTTATTGAGCATAACTTTTGTGTTAATCATATTTTCCTATTCTTCTTTCTTGTTGTATGATCATGGGAAAATTTACTGATATGTGGGCATATGCAGTGGATATGGCATTGCTGCACAGGCATTGACTGCCGTGATTAGGGCACATGATGGTCGGGGACCTCAGACAAAGTTAACGAAAAGCATTCTTGACATGCTTGAGCTTCCTTCACCAGATGAACTGATTGGGTACCCCTTTAACTTCTAGATCTATTGCATGACTAATATGATATGATGTTCTTGTTTCAAATTGGAATCTTCTGTTATAGTGGTTAAAGGAATATTTTCCAAAAAAAACTGGAAACTTAGAAGCAGAAAGAACGAGATTGCTGTGCAGGCTAGTTTACTGACACATGCATTGATTGCTGGCAGTTTTAGAAATTAATTATCTTCTCAATATTGAGTGATTGCTTCCCCCTTCAGTTAATTACTTATGCAGCTACTTGTAAAATTTTAATGAAATTGCTAACATATACAATCATTTCATTGAGAGCATATGCGTGCTGCATCAATTCTTGCCTATAGGACACATGCAAGATAAAGGAAAGCTGAAAGGCATATGTTTATAGCAAGGAGCTGCCAGTATCTTGCATAATCTTTTTACGGTCAGACATATAGAAGTGCTTCTGCTGTAGCTAACTTATTGTGATTAGAGAATTCAAATAATTCTTCTGTCTTTATTGCACAGGTGGACTTATGCAGATCCCTCATGGGCTCGTATTGCTGCACTTGTTCCCATTGTGGTATCTACCGCTGAAGATGGTGATGAAGTTGCAAATAGGATATTATATGACTCTGTACAGGAGTTGGCAGACAGTATCATAGCAGTTGTTAGAAGACTTAGATTGTGTGGCGAAGGTGTAGTGTGACATTTGACTGCATCGGTTGCAACTTTCACTAAATGTTCTTGATTGTGTGATTCTTTGAATGTGATTTTCTTTCTTTGACCATTTTTTTCCCCTTTTGGTATGTAAGTCACATTCTCTTGTAGATTAAAGGTGCTCTGTATTTGCAGATGGCAAAGAGGCCTTCCCACTTGTTATGGTTGGAGGTGTTCTTGAAGCTAATAAGAGATGGGATATTGGAAAGGAAGTTGTAAACTGCGTTTCCAAGATTTTCCCAGGGGCCCTACCTATTCGACCCAAGGTTCACAAACATTAGCCCACCCCTCCACCCCTTTTATCTTGTCTTTTTAGCTTATTTTAGATACAGTCGTTCAAGTGTGTTCCTTCTATAAGTTTTCATGTGATACTCTGTTCTGTTACTTTTGTTTACATTTTCTGTTTATCTCATTTTAGATATTGTCATTCAAGTGTGCCCCTTTTAAAAGTCTTCATGTGATACTCTGTTCTGATACTTTCCCTATAGATTGGTTAAACTGGTAAACATGAAACCGAGTCCATATTCACACTCAAGATACGAAAAAAGAGGACAAAAAAGAGAAAGCCACCATGTCCATTCTTGTTTGTCTTCACAGATCAAACAAAAAAGATACGTAAGTTTGTGCCACTGCTTTTTTACTTTAATGTGCATATGAACATATCTCAATTATATTTGCCATTCACAAATTGAATAAGATATGAAAAGAACCTGTGGATTCAATAAGATGACTGAAGAATGTATAAGATGCAAACCCAAAAAAAGGAAAAAATTGTAATATCTGATCCTGTTAAATGCACTTAATAATACCAATAGCTTTACAGTTCTATTTATTTCTTTGGTTAGTTGTTAGTTTCAATAATGTGGCAAACACAATATTGCATTTTTTGCTGAAAAAAAAGCACTGCCATTTATCTTCATCTGATTTCCTTTTGACATCTTAGAGACCTATGGCAGAGCTTGATCTTGTGTTTTGGCTTTGAACCGGATAAGGGTACTAGGATTTTATGAGCAAAACCTGGGTTTCATAACTTTCTATTAAAATTATACGACTTTGCAACCAGATCCATACTTGAGTCATTCTTTGTTTTCTCGCCACTGAGCGCTGAGCTGTTTGCAGCTAGAGCCAGCAGTTGGGGCAGCATTGGTGGCCTGGAACCGGTCCATGAGAGAACTTAACGATGTTCGGGAAGGTGATTCCCCTCAAATATCGGTGCTACAATAACAAATATTGGGTGAGTATCAACTACAACTTTGTTGAAAGTGAAGACTCCACACTCTTCACAGGTGAATGAATTGCCATTTGAATCTTATTCTAACAAAACTATCGGTAACCCGAGTGAGTTCATTGAACTGTTGCAGGCACCTCATCAATTGTTATCTTCCCAAGGAATATATGATGCTATGATATAAATGGGAATCAACTAGGTCAGACCTACATGCTATTTCACAACTCGTTCTTCCCAACAGATTGATATACAGTTTGTTGTTGTTGTTGCATTGTTTTTCTCGATACAAGATGGCATTACTGGATCCAATACTTGGGTTGCTTCATCACATATGATTAATGTGTGTCATTGGATGTTGGAACTTGGTTAGGTATGGTATTGTACATATCAGAAGCGTCAGTCGGCGCATCCGTTTGGAGTGCATGTGCATTAGGGAATCTCATGATGACAATGCTGAGTCAAGGTGCTCGGTGGGCTCTTCATGTTTTATCATTGATTTCAGTGTGTGGTAATCTTGTGAACATCGATCGTGCGTGTTGGAGGACTCTACAAACATGTTGTGAGCTAACCTTTTGATTGAGCTCAAGTTGGTCATGAGTTTGAGGTCGGGAAATGAATGGATGTCCAACAAAAGCCCTTTTATTGTTTTGAGTTAGTGAGACAGAAGAAATATAGGATTTGTTGGGTTTATAAAGCTCAAGATAAGCCAATATAGTTGGCGAATATGAGGAGTCATTCGAGGCATCAAATATTGTCAACCTTTGTAGGCCACTTGGTAGACAGACATGTTGGGTCGATAAGATAATTTGAGTGGGTGTTGAGTTGTGTAGCTTTGTGTGATTGAAGTGTTTGTTACTTTGAATATGAGTCGTCATTGGAGCTGTCAAATTGTGTAATTCTTGTAGGCCACTTAGTAGACATGAGAGGGTGTTGAGTTGTGTCGAACGTAAGGGTTGTTTTATGATTGAGTTTGTTTGCATTGGAGGCGAGAGATGTGCTATGATTGGTTTCGATCATGTTGAATATATATAAAAGATATTGATGGTCGAATTTGATCACATTAGATGTAAGAAAGAAAAATTTTATGATCGAATTTAGCTACATAGATATGGGACGCTTATGGTTGAATTTGGCCCCATCGAGGATGAGGGAACGTTCTATAGCCCGATGCATCTATATATGTTTAGATCATGTTAGAATCATAATAACACCAAGAGAGAGAGAGAGAGAGAGAGAGGGTGAAATAATATCATAGTAAATTAGAATCGATTTTAAAATTTGATTGATAAATTCGTATTAGAAACACAATTAACCAAAAATATGAGTAAGGGTTATGAGTAAAATAAATGAGTAAGTAAACACAAATCCAACAAACGAATATTAATTATCATTGTTATAATTTTTTTTCTTTTAACAAGTCTAAGAAAGAATTTTCACACTCACTCTTTTACAAGATCTTTCATCTCCTACAACTTAAAATCGTCTCGAAACTTAAAAAGAGAAATAGATTCAAACGGTGCTCAAGAAGAGAGTTTACAATACTTTTGTGCTTAGAAATATGTGCTTTATCAATCAAGCATGAGTAGGATATTTATATACCTCAAAAAATTTTAAGAATAAAATAAAAAATTAAAATCTTTGAAATTTTAAGTACTAACGATACTACTACCAACATCGAACAGTGCTACCGTCGTAACGAGACCACAAATCATGATTCTAGTATTTTTTGACTGAGTTAGGCGATACCACTACTTGGGCTTGATAGTACCATCACATTTAGACCATAGATTTTACAAAAATTATTATTCATGTGATTTATATTTTTAACATAACATGTAATTGTCTTTTTTATTAAATATATTTAACATACCATCCGACCAATCGCAAAAACCAAAACCAAAAGCAACAGCAATAGTAAAGACTTTGCAGTATTCATTTTCACTAAGCCAGAATAAGCTTGTAATTGGAAAGTCAATTATGTCAACAACAAATTAATCAAACTCCATATTTCATTGGCTACCACTGCCCTATCTGTTTTTAAGGTAAACATCTCGCAAAGTATGAGGCACAACATATGATAAATGAAGCTTCACAAAATTTTCTACGCAGATTATATAAATGTATAGCTTCACAAAATTTTCAAGTCAGATTGTAATCATCTTACACGTTTCCCATCAAGCCATTTCAGAGACGGAAGCAACTCGATCGCCAACACACTAAATTTCTCATTCAGGACTGCGTTTCCCTTTATATCCAATTGCGTTAAGCGCAACGCCCTAAAAAGCGACGTGACTTCCCAGTGGTCGCGCACCTCCGTATTTTCCTTCTCATATCCTACATTGAGTTGCTTTGCATCCAAAGTATGTGATAATGGAGATGAGCAGAGGTACCTTGTTGTGTCGATCGCATGAGCACCGATCATGTTGAAAGAGACATCAAGTACTCTCAAGGAACTGAGCAGCTTTAGGGGCTCCAGGGCTGTAAAGCTGCTTATTTGATTGTTACTGAGGTTTAAGCAAGCAAGAAGCTGTAATGCCTCCAAACCTGTCAAAAAGCGAGCAACTTCTGAGGGAAGGCGGAATCAAGTTGTTGCCACTTGTAGTAGTAAAATAGATGTTCCTAATGTTCCTACTGTATGATTAACCATAGTAGCAATGTCCTCTGGAGCTTGAAGTCACCGAAGAATACAAACAAGTGGAAATAAAGAGAGAAATCATAGAGCAGTATATCAAGTCAAGAATTAACAAGGGTGAAAATCAAATTACACTAAAAACATGGCATAATTATAACAAAGGGAAAAGATTGAGGTCCAAAAGAAGAACCTAAACAATAATTGATGATGGTGTTATCCAACAGATCCCATTCTTCAACAGGGAAGTGGTGCATATATTTCCCAAGTGTATACTTGATACAATAACGAACAAGGAAATAATTTGGAATAGCTTTACACAAGCCATTACTTTATAGAACAAACATTTATAACAGTTAGGAAGATAAAACAATTCATCGTACACGTTGCGGTGCTGCTAGAAAACTGTCAGGAAGATAAAACAATTCATCGTACACGTTGCAATGCTGCTAGAAAACTGTCAATCTCTATGTATCAATAATTCACAAAAACTCAAACTTAACTATAGTTTGTGCTGCAGCAATGAGTATTCACATGTTTTAGTGCAATAGAAGAAAATCTTGTTCTTGGTGCATCATGTCATGAGAATTTAAATATTTAAAATGAAGAATCCACTAGCAGGAACACAATATCATTCTTAATTTGACTCCGAAAATCAAAAATCTATTTGTGACTGAAAATTTTCTGAAGCAACATGATTAGAAATCTACTTTTGCTGCATCTGGAAAAAGACAAGAATGGCTGACCTTCAACAGACCGAAGTTTGTTATGACTCAGATCTAGCATCTGGACCCACAATATATTCTTGACAGATCCAATCCGTGTTAACGATAGCTCATTGAGCCAAAGGCAATACTGGCAATGGAAACTTGAGGAAGTAGGTTCATCAAATTGCCAACAATGCTTAGTTAAAGAATCTTTATCAGAAGTCAGCTGCAAAATAATCACAAGAATAAAATTTGTGGCACTTGAGACAATATATTAGTGCTATATCTTCATAAACATCTCTCTACATGATATATCTTCATATACAAAAAGATGAGCAATATATGGAAGATATAAAATCCATGTCAAAGCCTACTTCTCAATTACTTAGTGGCGGTGTATGCATGCCGTGTTGTGTGTATCCTAGGTCCATGGTTCATGGTTGGACCTGATTATGAAATTTAGTAAGGTTAAATGTTTCTTATTTATGCAATCCTATGGATCACAAGTCCATATGCAAATTATGAGGAGATATTTTCTGTAAATTCAAGGGTTGTGTCTGATGGTATAAATCATATGCATATTTCCTGACATGGCTTCATATAATCTACTCTGCAAAATGTCTCACTTATGATCCTAAAAAGCTATAGAGCACACTTTCTCTGGGGACCTGGGAGAGGAAAGCCTCTATCAGACATCATTTATACAAAGTTCAATTCACATGGATTTTACTTTTAAAACTATATTAGTTATCATAGCAACAGATAGAATCCTACAACACATTCACACAAATAATGACTAGCAGTATCAAAGATAATAAAAAAAGGATTATGTTGATTAAGCATGTTTCTGTTTGATGGGTGGTGTTAAAAAATTGGATCATCATTTAATGATGGATTTATAAAGTAGGTACACTGCATAACCATGTAGAGCATAGAGCCTTGTGGTGATTTAAGCGAAAAAGTAAATAACTATGAGGGCCGGATACTAGAATAAATTAGAGAGCTAAAACCTGTTTACCATCAATTTACATGGAGATTTATAGATAATAAACTTGTCAAATTTGAATTACTTTCTCCCCAACCATCACCAGATAACTACATTTATATAGTTCTGGATTGTTGCTCACCAACCATCTTTCCTTGTGAATCATCAAGGGGGAAAAATAGATTAAATCCTTATAGCTACTGTCAAATTTGATCAACACTAGGTCATACTGTATCTTTTTCCGAAGCCAATTGGAGTAGTTGCCATGAAATTATAGTATCAATGAGTTATGAAGGATTGACATGTTTAGAAGCTAGATGAATCACAAACAACTCTGAGAAAGTTACTCTCTGTGGTGTATATGTATAGATCACTCTCCATTATTTGATTTGAATTGGTACTTTCCATGAGCCAGGGGCACACGCCCTCCTATGCCGTCAGATTGTTCTTAATTAGTATGACTATATACAACATGTGCATGCATTCATCTCTTATGTTGGTAACAAGGTTGAATACAGACCCATACCAGGCACCAGCCACCTTACGGACAGTGGAATGTTATACTACATTTTATTGCCAAAAAAAGTGGGGAACGAAAAAGGTAGGGAGGAAACAGTGAAGAAAGTTAATGGTAGTTCTTCCTTGTATTGTTCCTCTTTTCTCTCTCACTACCTTGGAAAGTCAAGTTCAAAGTTTGAAACTGTTGAAGGTTAGGATCTATTGTTCATTATTCAAACTTTTATATGAACCAGTACTACAGGTTCACTCTGTTTCAGGACTGTCCCTTTTAACTGGTTTAATGTACTGGTTAAAATTTCATTAGTTTCAACTTTCAACCAATGCTAACCAGTATGCAGGTGAAACTGGTCCATCTACTGATTCTTGAATGTACCAGTGTTCTGTAGCACTAAGTACTCAACTTGACCAAATTGAACATATAATTTATTCCATTGTTTGTACCTTGCCTAGGTGAACCACACTCATTGTCAAAATCCAAAACTAATTGTCACAGCTCAAGACAAGGAAGACACTCATGTAAGCAGAATGTTGCTCGGACCACACATACCATTCCCTTCAAGCCAGAAAAGCCTAACATCAAAATAAACAGCATTTTATCATTTGTTCTTTTAATTATCATAAATTGTTCTGTTGGAGACTTTGAGAAGTTTCACAGCTTATGATCTTCACCAACACTGGTAAAAGCACACAATCCGATAAATGAAGTTCAAAGATATTAAGACAATTATAGAATCAATCTTACCTGATCCATTAGAACGACACTTTGTTCATCTTCATAGTATCTTTTATGTGACGGATCCAACTTCATCAAGTCATCATAGAGTGTTAAGACCTCACCAGAATGAGTCTTTATATGATTATGAGATCCATTTGGAACCATTAAGTCATGAGCAACCAAGAGCCTTGCTAATGTTAGTTTCACAAATTTACTGCAAAAAAATTAATGAACCTTAAGTCAGGAACAGATGAATCACCAATATATAAACAGCATAAAGCAAAATTCTTAAGCCATTTAATGGGGCAAAAGGGACAAACCTATCTTCATCATTGAATTCCCTGAAAAGCTCTATCTCATTGGACAATGTCTGTAAATTCCACTTGAAACCTTCTTCTGCATGGTCCTCATTGATGCTTAGCTGATCAAACGACATCAGACAAGGACTTTCCTGTGGGTTACATATATCAACATATTTCCAGACAACATTTTCCTCAACAGATTCTTTGCTGGTCTGTTCTAAACTATGACCCCTAAATGCAACTGTAAATGTGAACTTTGAAGGATTTTTGCAATCAGAAACATCTGATGACACAATATCCTTATACCTGTCAAGGCAAACCTCAACTGGATAAGAGGTTGAACTACTGCAATTTTCCTCAGGAACTGTGAGAAAAGTCACCCAACAACAGGCTTCTCCTGAATTATTAGTTGAGAGTGGCCTCCAATTAAGATCTTCATTTGTCACAAACACGGAACTGACAATAACAGTAGATGAATCTATATTTTTTACAGCTTTATTGAAATAGAGAATGATGGGAAATGTTCCTGTATGCAATAAAGAGAAGGATCTGGAATTTGAGGATGGAAACAGTTGGCAACCATCGATCTTATTGCTCTCAGATAAAATCAGATCCGATTTATGAGTAGGCCATGAAGAGATCAGCTGTGGATCATCCAGACAAACTGTCTGGTCCAGAAGCCAGAGATGATAGAACCATCCACTTTGATCGCTTTGGTCAGTGAAAAGGGCATCATGTACTAGTTCATACTCCTCTGTTAAAGTATTCTTCTTAGAATCAAAGCCCTGGGACTTT
Organism: Musa acuminata AAA Group; assembly: GCF_036884655.1. Taxonomy (NCBI): domain Eukaryota; kingdom Viridiplantae; phylum Streptophyta; class Magnoliopsida; order Zingiberales; family Musaceae; genus Musa; species Musa acuminata. Next base: position 43,189,575 of record NC_088353.1, on the reverse strand, counting down.
TTCGTTAGCAGATGTGATAGAAGTGCACTGTGAACATGATTTGATAAAATGGAATCAGCTAACAGCCTACCACAACATATGGCATAAAGCTTTGCATCCACCAGAAGATACAAGCAAAAAATGCAACAGATGAGACAACAGCAAAAAGAAAACACACACATACACACATGATATAGATACCATCAATATCATAATATAGTAAACGTTGTTCCTTTATGGGAAAAGGCCTTTTTTTAGCATTATACTACGATTTTAATTTGTTTCTCCATTATTAAGCTGCTATCAAGCGTCATAATACAATAATAACTCAAACTACAACTGATGGTTAAGATTCAGGCTGAATATAGGGGTTTGAACCAAGGACTTACCTACTGGAAACAGATACAACAAAAAAGCCTCAAGTCCCAGATATTTGTATACAAAACATTGCATCTTTTCCAGATTCGTTTATGAAGCCAAAGCATGTGGATTTCTTAGATATTGTCACACTCAAAACTGTAGTACCAATTGTTATGTTTAATTTAATGTACTAAAAAATACATATGCTTTGCCAACTTTAAAGTTCACATTGCTCCTGCAATTTAGCTTCAGCCAACAATAGGATTTAGGTGTCATTACTAGAATCAGTCATTAGCTAGCCTACACATCCAACCCTTATTCATCTTTCAAATGATTCATCTCTTGATGAATAAGAATAATAAGTTACAATTACAAGTGTTAAAGGATCAAGAAGAGCATTTCAAAAGTTTTCTATGTTTATTTAACTATAAAACTATATATTTGTCTGACTAGTAGAACATATAATACATACATCTTTAAGTTGAAAGAAATTTATCCATCTAGAAAGCTGCATACCAAACAAACTCTGTATTTCTAACAGATGCATATCATTGACTTACAAATATGAGAAAGATTGAAGAAAACTACTACATTATTGTAACACCTCAGATGACTAATAGAAGGCCCTAAGAAGAGAACAAAGAACTATATGTTCCATCTTCTCCAAAAAGGAGAAAGAATTATATGATCCATACCTACGATTATGCCAGGCTGAATAGTTGCTGAAATTAGTGTCGATCATCTTCTTTGTGAACTTCAGCTCCTCCTCCTCGGGCACATTCTTCAACTTCGCAACAAACCTGAAGAACAGAGAAAGTAAGATTCTAATAAAGCTTGATCCAAATTATCCCCACGACTAATAAAACCAGAAAAAGAAAACCCTAGAAACAAAATTAGACCTGCGGTAATTCCATCCGTGAAAATTCCGTTGATCCGCGTTCAGCAGCAGATCCAGAAGCCTGAACTCACGCTCGAACTCAACCGGCATGAGCCTGCGACCGAGCACCCATTTCCGGTGGTACCATGCGGCGTAGGACTTCGGATTCGTTCTCAATGCTATCTCCACCTTCAAAATCAAAAGCTCGCTGATAAAAAAGAGAGCAGAACTTGAGAACTACTGCGCCAATTGAGAAAAATACGGATCGGAGCTCACGACTCTTAGCTCGTCCTCGATCGCCGATTTGAGGGCGTCGGGATCGTCGACCCCATCAAGATTGTGCTGGAGAGAGAGCTTCCGGTAGTTCCAAGCGGTGTAGACCTCGGGGTTGATCTCCAAAAGCTTCGAGCAGGAAGCAAGTGCCTCCTTGGTGTACCTGCGTCGCCTCAAGGATCAAGACTGCGGGAGAGTTAGCAGATCATCCTGGGAAGAGGAAGGGGGATTACGTGCGGTTTCGGTGGTTGTGGAGGAGTTGGGCCTGGAGCTCGCGGAGATGCGCGGCCTTCGCGGCGTCGTCCTTCGGCCGCGGGTCCTTCCGCGGCCGGCCGTGCATCGCTCCTTAGCTCGTCGTGGCCGCCGGTTCCGACGGAGTCTTTCAGCACAGCAGTAGGTTATATAAAAGGAGGATCGAGCGTGTTTACCGGTCACGAAAAATCTTATTCCGTAATTATAATTATAATGTTTATATATGTATGTGTTTCTAAATTTTAGTGATGTCTTCACGAGAGTCCTTTTAAGCCTACTCGTTCTATTTTGATTAGTTTTTATGATTATATTTATAATATTTTAGAGCTATCAAAGTGGTATATAATTAGATAGATTTTTGGGATATTGTTTGGTTTACTGTTTCGAAGTCTATATTTATAATTTATATTATCTATCAAGTATTGGTTGAAATATCTGAATTCTCAAATGCTTTCTCTATCTCGTCTTTTATTTTTTAGGTACTTAAGAGATCATAAAAAGTTTCGATGAGATTGCTCATTTATGGACGAAAACGTAAGAGTACCACATGACTTAGGCAAAACCAGCTAAGTCCATCAAGTATGATATCAAAGTAGGATAAACACATTTAAAAACACTTGGCATGCAAATATGAGGACCTAATAGGGTTACGTTCAAAGCAACCAACATGTGAAATCATTTGAAAGAAATGACCGTAGAAATGTAAAGATATGAATATCGTAAAGAGTGAGTATATAAGATTGGCGTTAAAAGGAATGATCAATTCTTTACACAATATGCACCACTGAGTACAAATAAATTAGGAAGAACATATAACGTACAAAAGTTGAGATAGTTGAGTTTAAGCCATAGCTTGATGTTGGCAATCAAATTTGACATTGCTTAAGGCAAACCATGACGCTTGGTAAATGATACGACTGTGTAAGAAGGGATGGGTTGCTCAACGATCGAAGTATTTATGTAAAGCTTACAAAAGTAAGGGGAATTGCTAATCAAAGAGTTCAGTGCTCATGTAAGAGTTTATATATGGTCGATAGATTGCCCATGGCCATCCTAAGGCGATAGAAACTCGACATCATGGAGCATGAAAATTTTTTCTTTGGTATATGAAGGATATGTCTATAGGAAGCTGAAGTGTATAGTAAGTTCAACATGTTACTAGGTCCTGAGGGGTACATCGAGGATTGTATTGGCAAAGAATCATAATCTAGTAAGTGCATTCATGATGATAAAATAGTACACTATTTGTTCAGTAAGGTGGAGTAGTCCAAGAGAATGATGGTCTCCAAAATTTTTAGAGAGAATAATGCAAAGAAGAAAGTTGCTCTAATAGGACAAATATCCAAGAATAATAAATCACAGTTCTTTAAAGAGAGAATCATGTGCAACGAATAACATATGTTGAGAGAGGTACCTCAAGACGATAGCTCCATAAAACTTAATAGATTGAGTGAGCGACGATGAGTCATCGCATGATCTCATATGAGGTAATGCTTTAATGGACGTATTATGAGATCAAGTGAGAGATCGACCTAAAACAATACTAAATAAAGACACATTTAGAACCGATATAGAGATTAGACTAAACAGATCACTAACTTATGGAATAGTGGTCACAAGAGCCACCATTAACTCAATGCATACCAAGAAGTGGAGCAACTTTGGTGGGATTTTATGAAATAACTAAACCACATGAAGGGATTCGACATAGAAGATAGAACATGAAATGGAGGCATGAAGCTTTCCTTAAATAGAGGTCAAGGACATGAACTCTTACAAAGGCAAGAGTGCAATCATGTCATTTCATGGTTCCTTGTTCTAATAAAATGAACTCATCTCATATGGTACCAAAGTTAAAGGGAGCTTTGAGGCATATGCACTTTATCTCGACGAAGTAATTGATAGAGGGACTAAAGAGACTCAACAAGTTTCTAAGGAAAGCATCAGAAGGTCATGAGATGAGACAAGAGGTCACGGAGATAGGTACTCTTAAGGAATATGTCACAATCCTGTCATATGAGTTGTCACAAAGGAGGCGGTGCATAGCGGAGATTGTGTTGGGGGTAACAGCCTAGGATCCAAATAATGACATACCAATTTTAACAAAGTCGATAGACTTTGAAAGCTGTTGGGTGACAAACTGTCTTAAAACCATGCTTCATCCATATGTGACCCAGATGAACAAAGGTCAATTACCAAAGGAACCAACACAATCAAAAGTGGCAAAGACCCTACAATATACTAATGGAGGCCACACATAAAGTTATTACAATCCGAGTTCATCCCACAAAGATCAGAATATAATGAATATGTCACCAGGAGGTGATATGGTGCAATGGATTGTGATGGAATAGTTCAAGACAATGCGACATACATGAGATAAATCTCGTGAGGGACTTAGTCATACAGAAGTATGATTGGGAGCTACTAGGAGCTCTGAGCAACACAACGATAAAAATGACAATGAATTCATGGAGTGAATACTATAATACCACAAAGGAGGGTATTTCGTCCATACACTAAATTTTGCATTAAATGAAGGCCTTAGTCATCAATATATGAGGGTTGTGTATTAATGAGAAAAATTTTTGAGTGCAAGTACTAATGAGTCCTATGAGGGTGGGGACTTGATTATACAAATGTATGATCGAAGAGACAAAAGAGTTGGAATGCTCCTGAGCTCATATTCACTCAAGAGAGTCTGATAAATCAGAGGACAAGGTTGAATAAGCAAATGTTGCTACTAAGGACACAAGGGAGAACAAAATTGATGTAAGCTTTATAATATGATGATAGAAGCTATACATAGAAGTTATAGTTTATCTTTTCATCGATCAACATAAACTGTTGGAAAAACACAGAGGTGTTAAAGCATATTGTCGAAAATGGTGAGGAAACAACAATGAGTCTAGAGAGACTTGGCTATCCAAAACCAAACATTGATTAGGATGGAGGTGAACTTGAAGGAGAGTTTCACAATATCGTAAAGGTGGATCTACCGATCATGAAGAAACAAACACAAATGCAAGGCGACAGATAGTCGAGCCATGGGTATGGTAGCACCGTGATACCATAGAAGCGAGACTTTCATGGAGTTATCGACTCTTGCTCTCATGAAGGGAGAGCGTATGGTCGTGAAAGGTGGCTAAGGAGGTAGAGAATAAATATAGAGGCAAACTTTAAGTATCAAAATAAGGTAGAAGGGCAGAGGCTAAGAAACTTTGTAAGATCAATGTTGAAGGGCTTCTCATCAAGATAGCCAACAATGGGAGACTTTGGGTCGATGTAGAATTGCTCGACCAAAATAGGCAGTACATAGTATTGTACCTTTTCTACTCAAATGAGTAAGCAACGGAAATGATGAAAAAGATGGTATAATCCCAAAGACGATCAAAATTATCAAAGACTTACTCCAAGTTAAGGTAAAATTTACTCTTTTTGGGCAAAAAATTTTACATTCCAAAAGCTCGATAACAATAAGAAGGCGAATTGTAATAGCTAACTCAACGCAAAGAGTACAAATCTTTTAGATGCTTCAGAAGTATGAGCAAAGAGCAGATGAATATTAGTAACCAGCTTAATGCATAAAGTATATATAACTCTCAAAGAGGTGGATAAAACTAAATAACCTTTGCTTTCTCAACTTTTAAGAGAATGAGAGAAACCGTGTATCTCAATTTTTTTATTTATCTTGTAGAGGAGTTCTGCACATGTTCAAAGACTCTTCAAAGAGACTTAGTGAAAAACAACAATTGTCAAATCATCACCAATAGTGATCGATTATATCAAAAGTAGATTGTTAGCTTCATTTTTTAACAAAATATAAATGGAAAGCAAAAATGATGAAAACTTACTTGAAAGTGACAACTAAGTAAAAGAAGAGTCGATGAGCAAATTTCACAGAAGAAATATCTCAAAAACTTTAAAGTTTACGATGCAATGCTCGTTAAATCTCTAACGAGCATCTACCCAGTTCAAGCAACACGAGATGTTTAAGAGAGTGACGTACAATAAGGAAGGTATTTTTCCTTCGTTTGAGAGATCTACAAGAACTAATAAAGATCAACACAACTCAACTAACCCACACTAAAGTTAAAGTTACTAACGAGTTGAAATAGTGTTAACAGATTAAAGTTTGACTACTCAACAAGAATAACAAAGATAAGGTGGAAGCTGAGAGAGGTGCATTGTAGCTAAAGCATAAGATTAACAATTCAACAAATGTGAGAAGATATAATATTTGCAAAAGCTTCAACAAGGACGTTGAAGGAATAGCCGAAAGAGAATGTCATGAGTAAATCTATATATAACGTGTTTGATGTAATATTTACGTATGTCTATATCTTTCAATTTTATTCATGCTTTACATAGCAGGTAGAAAACTTATAGTAAGCTTGATAATGTCATTTTGGTTAGCTTTTATGATCATTTTAGTCCTGTAAATATAGGTTATGTGCAATTATCATGCAAAAGTAAAATTACCCAAAAATAGATCACATAAATAGTCATTTTAGAAGCTTTCGAGCTCTATGGAGTAATACATATTGTCAACTGGTACAATACTCTAGAACTACCCGTGTGACACATGTTTAAATGAGTCTTTGTATTATTTAGAGTTAGTTTAATATCTTCTTTAATAATAGTATCATGTGCATATTTATGAGGACTTTAATCGTATGAAATTTATATTTATAATTTATATTATTTATCAAGTGTTTGTTGAAATATTTAATTCTGAATTAAATAATTTCTCTAATCCATCTCGTCAGGAACTGATCGTTTACGAACGGACACAAGCCATACGATTTTAATAAAACTATCTTAAGTCAGATGTTGCGATTAGATAAATGCAACGAATGATGATGAAGAATATTTATGACATTAGAAAAAATAATATGTGTATCAAATATGAAAAATAAAAATGGGAGGCATCACCCTCAAAAAAACTAAAAAGAAAATTTTCATAAAATTACCCCTTAATATTAATTCTCAAAGTTGATTAAATAATAATCATAACTAAAAATGGTTAATCTAACTATGATATAGATAATTAGAACGACATGTGTTATATTTAATCCAATATATCGCTCTTAATTAGCACAATGAAATGAAATGAACTGCCACTGACATCAAGAAAGTGAATCCAATTTGGAGTTGTTGAATTTGGCGGGTTTGGCGTGTTCGTCCGACCCGGCGACACATCCAACTGGAAACCCTAATCCTAAACCAGATCTTCCTCTCCATCCATATTACTTCCTCGAATTCTTCTCTCTGGTGATCGATCCTCAGGAAATAGGCTAAATGCTTGTAGAAAAGAGGAGACTTGGGAGTACCTAATTGTCTCCACCATTAAAGCGTCGTCCCACTTCAACAACTCATAAGTGAAGAAAAGAACATTAAAGAGTTGGGGAAGCAAACGCATACTAGGCGATGAAGAGATTGAGCTCTCTTTGTGGGCTCCGAACGCTCGTCTCCGCCGCCGCCGGTGTTGCTCGCCGCAAGGAAGAAAGCGGGAGACGGGAAGATGGAAAAAGAAGGTATGTAATTTATATATATATATATTTAGGAATATTTCAAATTATTTCTATTATTTTTCGAATTCAAATTTAATGAGCCGGGTCGAGCGGCATCTCGTGGGCCGGCCCATGGTGAGCCAGTTCGGCCCACCCGGTCTAATTAGTGAGATGATTGACCCATGTTACCATGTTGGTGACGCCGAGAACAAAGGGCCACGTGCCAATGATGAGTCTAAACCTTATCACATGTATCCGTGTGAGTTGCCGGTGCCGGAGCCTGACACGGACTGTCGCGTGCTCTGAAACAGGAACGGGGACGGGTGGCTTTTTGGTGTTGGGAAACACGTTTGACCACATTATAAAGGGGAAGGTTTGAGAGGCCCGAAGCGGAGTAGTCGTACTCGGTAAGACTCGGCGAGGAATCGGGGTAGCGGCTCGCGTTCGGGTGAGTCGGCTCGGGTGTGAATCGTTTGACCGCGTTTGCGCCAAACCGTCGACGGAGTGTGGATCCCGGCGCGATCAATTGCGGGACCGGAGGACTTCAATGGCTTTGACTCGCGGTCGCCCTGGATCAAATGTGTGGACAACACTGAGTTGGGCCCGAGTCACCGACCGGCGAAGAAGGGAATGGCAGAACGAGGCGTGTTCTCATTGGCCGGCAGATACATGTTTTAAATGCTGATGGTAGAGTTACGGAAGATGGATGATCAACGGTGGTGATGACCAGAGGCAACGAAGAGGATGAGGCCGGCAGAGCAAAAGTAATGGAGAGGGAGGAAAGCGTGACATTTCTCGTCCGCTTTCCCCAACGGACACGACTCGTGCAACTACCAAGGTGAGGCAGAAACGAAGAAGGTGAAGTGGAGCGGCCAGTGTGTCTCGGCCGAGCGTCCAACCACGAAAGCGTAGTATTCCAATGGTCAGCTGCGTCGGGCCCACTGGGGGCCCCGCCTGCCGGTTTCTTTGACAACGGCAGTTCTGCGTTTCAACGCTCGGCCAAGACACGCGGGACGCGTGCGTGTCAGGTCCAACGCACGAGGTGCCCGGAAATAACTCGCGAGGATTTGAAAACATCGCCGACTCTCGGACTCGCTTGGCACCCCTGCCGGCCTACATAGAACACAGCCTCACCGCTCGCTCGCTCTGTCTTTCTCGCAGCACGGCCATGGAGTATGAGAGGATTCGCAAAGTGCAGGTACGAACTCTGCCGCCCGCGTCATACGAACTATTGCTCAAGATCGAAGCTTTCGTTGTTCTTCTTCTCAAAGTTCACAGCTTTTGCGTTTTCCCTTTGTCTTGATTTGTTTTTGTGTTCATTATGTGGATGTTACTATTAGATTGATTCGTTCTTTCCCCATAAAATGTGCAGTGTGAGAAATGTTAGTTTCGTGATCAGTTGCAGTGGATTTTGTATATATTTTTCTGCAATCAATTGGCAGGTTATATGTAGATTTTGTTCAAACTCCGATGGGCTTGATTTCGATACATAGTTATGTTCGTGAACCGAAGGCGAGTATTATATAAATCTTATCTCGAATGGTTCTTGGTTGCTTTGCGTGCTTTTGGTTGTTGGATTGTAGGATTTTCTTTCTTTTTTCCTTGCAGACTATTTCTCTTATGATTTCTTGTAATCTTCGTGTACTGCTCTTAATGATGTTGCTTACAATTTTCATCACAACAATGTTAATAGCATGTTAAGTTTGATTAATTCGAGCTATTTTTTCCATATATGCTATGACAACAAATGCTCGGCAACAGCAACAAGCTGCAAGAGAAGTATCTCCTCACAAGATCTTAAAATGGGATGCTTCCTTTACATCTTACTGATTGCTTACAGTGGGGGATATCTGTGAAATTTACGTTGTTGCATTATGTCAAGCATCTAGTTCTTCGTTTTCTGAAGACAGAAGCTTGAATTGTAGCCTTCTCTTACGACTGCAGATTGGATTGCTTTCTCCAACTAAATTGAGGATGAAACTACTTGGGCATCGTAACAGCGCAAGAAAGGGAGGGAGCAATTCGGCAAAGATGTCTCCATCCAAGAATGAGGACATGAAGTCTGCAAGGAACAACTTACTAGTAGGCGATATCGACAACGAAGGTCAGTGAAAATTACCTCCTTCAGTATTCATCTTTGTATGATTGCTACTTATGTATATTATGCACACATACATATCTTGAAGTTGTCTCAATGTCGATGATGATGCTTTTGATCTTGATGACAGAAAGCTCTAAGGACTTTAAAGGGGATTTAAGACCTGAGAATATTGCAAATTCAGATGCTTCTGCCACAGGGTTACATGATAAAGAGTCTTCAAGTTTCGATAGCGTTAATCGATCGCTGTCAAACGAAAAGATTAACACCAGTTGTATCAAGCAGGATTACTGCAGAAGTGCTCCCCATCAAGCTTATTTAAACAGCAACTTGAGCATCATACACCCAGTAAGGACTCTTGATGAAGGGGGTGGCAACTGTCTCCACAGCAGGAATGACACTGTCTCTAGCTTTGAATTTCATCGCGTCGAGAGAATAATTCAACAGCCATCTCTAGGCCTCTTTTCTGGGCATGTTCCATCAAAGTGGAATGATGCGGAAAAATGGATAATAAATCGACAAATAGCAAGCCCAAGTGTCAAGAAGAAGACTCCTGCACAGAAACAGGGGAGCCATCAAACAAGTTCTTTGTGCAGGCTTGAGACGGATTCCACAATTGCAGAACATAAGGCGTCAGTTGTCCAGGCTCTGGATAGCATGAGGAATGAATTCAACCAAACTGCTTCACAGGATGTGGTAGAGAAGTTCTCTTTTGTTCCTCATGCGTCGAACAACAAAGCTGTTGAATCTGTCGATTCTTCACCTTATAGTGGTACTTCTGGGAGCTGTTCCAGATCCGGAGAAGACGTAAATCATCAAGAGTTTTCAATAATGAAAAGGCATGCCAGCGAACCGACAGGTATGCTCATTGGACATGTCGAATGCAACAATTTCGCCTTTAAGATTGTTGAAGCTTTTGCTATATCTGATTGTTGCAATGTAATCTTTCACTGTCATGAGTATGAATACTGAATTTTAACGAGTGTCCTCATAAGAAGACTCTTCACTATGTGAAAGACAGTTTCTTAAACTGGATGAAAAGTCAACATGCTGCCAAATAAGAATTGATGAGATATGCAGAATTTCTTGTCAGCATCTTCAGTTGTTGTTTGTTTTCTGCTTTTTTTCCATCGGTTTAGATACATCTGAATACTTCTATCTTGCAGTTGTTCCACCTATGCAGTCTGTGTCAATGAGAGACATAGGTACGGAAATGACTCCGGTACCTACTCCACTTGGATCAATAACACCCACTCGAAGCTCCATTTCTTCTTTGCCATCAACTCCGAGACAAGGAGTAGCTTCACAGTTGTCTACCGAGGAGATGAAGGACACAGAACAAGATTCCGAAACTAAAGGTGGCAAAGATAAATTGACTGAGAGAGAAATGCGGCTGAAAATAAGAAGAGAAATAGCGGCCCTTGGCATACAACTAGGAAAGATGAACATCGCTTCCTGGGCTAGTAAAGAAGAGGTAGAACAATGTTCTCCCTCACCGAAAGCTCTTGTTGCTGATCCAACAGAGAAGGAATACAAAGCCTGTGCTGCAGCATGGGAGGAAGCTGAGAACACTAAGCATATGGCCAGGTACTAAGCTTGAAACTTGTTATACATTTGCTGCTTTGAGAGAACTGATGATGATGCTTCCAACCAATAACGGTTATTATAGAGGCTGAGGAGTTGGCACTCTGCTATTTCTGATCATTTGTTTTTACGAATTTATGCTTCTTTTAGGCTTTAAGAACAAATCTATACTAAAAAAACAATATGATGATTGCTGACACCGCCATTTCTTGGCACAAACGTCGTGGGAAAGAAACTTTAGTAGGCCGATATCGATGCCAGCAAGAATGGTGTTGAGAGTATAGTTTCTGATACAATGTGGTTCACTAAACTGCTGCTTATGAAGTTTCACTTTGTTAGGTGCACCTCAACAAGACACCATCTTAGACTGTTAAGCACTTGCTGGTAAATAAAATGGTCCATATGTCACTTCAGATTGCATTTTCCTGTGTATATTGAACACATAAGATGAGTCATCTGAGATTCACATAGTTTGTCAAGGCCTAAATAAATTTTATGATTCTTTGCACAAACCAGCAAAAAAGGGGAGTATGCAGCCAATCCTTGGAAATGCAATTTAAAGAGTTCTTCATATGAATAGGTGCCAATTAAAGAATTGTCTCTTATAAGGTCTGGCATTGAGCTTCTTTAGAACCCATTGAGCTTCTAAGAAACTCATGCAATGGTGTGGGAAGAATAAATGACAGAATCCTTGTAAAGAATGCTCTGAAAATTGCTCAGTCCAAGCCTTCACCTGAAACCAAGTGTTGTTGCACATGAATTGCTACCTGATGGTGTCTAGTTATTTTGGTTTTTTTGCATGTAATGCTGTGTTCTTCAGATACAAACGTGAAGAAGTCAAGATCCAAGCATGGGAGTGTCGTTGGAAAGCGAAAATTGAAGCTAAAACGAAGAGTATTGAGGTACTTTTCTTTTTACTTTTCTTTTACTTTTTTCTGCTGATGCTTTTTATTATTTTCGCAACACTCTGCTCATCTGTGGCATCTGAAATCTGATAATTTTACAAACATGGTGCAACAAGTTTAATGCCAACTAATCTTGTTGAGTAGAAAAACAACATTTTAATTCCCATAACTTCAAGTTCTTAAAGAAGCATGAAATTTCCAACAACTAGAAAAGAGTAGAGTGTGACCAAATGAACATCAAACTGATGAACTTGGCATGCATACTCAGCGAGATGGTTCTTTGGCTCTTTATATTATTGCTCTGCAAGCAGAAATATGTCCTCTTGCTTTACAAATATGTCGACATGAATTCTTTCAAGAAACGCAACAGGCCAAAGCAGAACGAGTTAGAGCTCGCGCCCTCGAGAAGATGGCGGAAAAGCTAGCTATGACACGGCGGCAGGTGGACGAGAAACAAGCAGCTGCTCAAGCCCGGATGAATAAGCAAGCATCCAGAACAGCTCACAAGGCTGAGCACATACGCCGAACTGGACAAATTCCTTCGCCAAATTACTTATGCTGTGGTGGGTTCTCTTAGATTCCATCAGACCCTCACAGATCTAATCTATCAAAGCAGCATTGCCGTGATGACGGCGCAGAAAATTTCCCCTGTTCTTATATAGATAAAGTGTCTCATGTACATGGGTAATCACTAAGACCATCACTGTATTCTTGCCTTCTTGTAGTTCATCTCCAGTTTGATTGGCTTGTTGGCCAAACACCCCATTCAAATAGTTTAGAGCTCGCCCATCTGATCAAAACCCTGTGTTGTTTCTACTTTCCCATGGCATCAAAGTGCAGTGATGCAGCAGAAGAGAGTGGGAAAGATACTTTTGGAGCACAAAGTGGTCAAAAGCAGCGATGAGATCTGAGGCCCCAGCCATGGATACGAAAGGGACAGGGGAATCACCATATACAGATGAAAGGTGACGGAAGATGCCATGGCGATGGTGAGTGGTAATCAATGGAGACCACATGGTGGTGCTTTATGTGCAGAACCCTATCACCCTCACTCAAGATGGTGGTCTCCATTTCAAAGTGTCAAGATCGACACAGCACCAGAACTGAATCCAAATCTATGATTCACTTTCGCAATGAAAAGGACTGACATGGAAATTTCTGGATGTGTGTATATATATATATATATATATATATATATATATATATATATACACATGATGTGAGAGAAAAGAGGAATGACAAATCATGAAGTAATAATGTAACAGGTGTTTTTATAGCTCAACCAAATTGTCTATCAATAATTTCAATCCATTATATCACTGTGCAGAAGACATTCATAAGCAGACTCAGAATTTGGAACCTATTAATTACGCAACAAAAATATGTCTCAAGGTCAGAAATATCTGAAACTAGAAGAGCAAGAAGCTTGTTCTAACACTCAAATCAGGAATCAATTACTACAAACAAACCTACATAGTTCTACATAAACAAGCACCGGAAGCATATACCGGTATTATGAGAAGATATCATATGATACAGGTACTAGACATGGATACATTAAGCTTAGCTTGCTCACACCTGATTTGCGCATCTAAGATGAGAAACTGCAGCGAAAGGTAGGATTAAACAGATGGTAATGAGCTGTGAAGACTTCAAGGTTCGTTTTCAGTATTCCAATGTCCCCACAGATGCAGTCACGGTGCTTAGGCTTCTTGAATCCTGCCGGGTGATGTACTCATCACAGCTATTGCTCGGAAGCCTTTTACTGTGAGCTGTGTTGAGGAAATCTGCACTTGGCTTGCCCATCTGCTGCACTTCCTGCCGCATAAGTATCTTTATGCACCATACGTTATTCACAAACTCCCTGGAGGAGGCAGAACAATCGTAAAAGCATCAAAGAAGCATTCATGAAATATCAAATCAAACAACAATCTTAAATTCTTATGGTTAATATCAAGTTCCTCAACTTCAATCTATGTGCTTCTAGCCGATAAATTTGAAACAAAAAAAGATGAACTGTTCTTGGTTGGAGACACCAATGAAGCAGCGTAAATTCTGAGAAAACGCAACACATATTAAGTGGTACAAGATCCACGCATGCGTGCGTGCAGATAGAGAAAAATGATAAGAGAGAATTTGGTGAAACTGACTACGAACATAAAATATGAAAGGAAATGAGATCAGGATTGACTTACTGCCAGGGATCGTCGCCAACAAGAAGAATATCATTCTCCCTGTCAACAAATACAAGCTGCCAGCCTGATCTCAAAGGGTCTTCCAACTGGCCTTCTAGGCCAAATAAACGCCCAAGCTCACTACGCAGCTCATGGTAACTGCTAAACTTGGTGATGTCCAGTGACCTTCCACAAGACCCTGATTTATAAACCTGCGGTTACAAACTAAACTGATCAGCTGGCAGTGTAGCATACATAAAGGAGATAGAGAATGTTGGTTCAATTGGCAATTCATGTTCTAATCATGTTAAGTAACTTATGGAAGAGTTGGATAACTTGTTAATACTACTCTTCAAGTCTCTGTAGTGGATAATCATCGATCATTCACTTCTATACAAGAATGTTTAACTAGGCACCAAATCTCTTGTAAAAAAATGATTGAAAGTAAATCCACTAAACAATGAAGCAACAAATCAATTCTTGATTGCTTTGAAAAGCAACTAAACAAAATAGGAATCCTACCAAAAAAACATGCAAGCATACAGGGACAAGGATAATCCCAAAATGACCATACTAATTATTGATATTCAATTCGAGCAAGTAACTAACACTATGGGAGTGTTTGTTGTCCATTATTTTCAACAAAAAATGAAAAAAAAAAATCAATATATCTGGTATTCATTAGATGTCAAATCCAATTCTAGAGCATTGTTCTTAAACTTTCAGAAATGTAAAATTTTCAAGTCAGTTCCATCATAAAATAGATCCAGACCAGAGAGATGGAATCAACTTGAGCTCAGTGAGGAATAAATCACTAACCTTGACAAAGGTTCCACTGGATTGGTTCAACGAATCCATGTTCCCAGGAGCCTGCAAAAGTCCTGGTTGCTCTAAACCATTAGAAACAGTAAATGCTTGGTTCAGTCCAAAATCATTTCCCGAGGAACCCACAAGATTGCTAGCAGCATAGTGCATGTTCATTGAATCAGTCTCATTGCTAAGATGGCCTAGGTTTGACATGCCATTCTGCACTAGAAGTGATGATGAGTCTATGTTAACACCAAACAACAGATGGTTCTGACCATCCATATTGCCATCTTGATCCACCACATACTGTCTTCCGGGAAATGGTGGTAATATCACAGAATGCTGAGAAATGGCAGGTTGTGATGCACCTAGTTGTTCCACCTGAGGCATCATGCACTTAACTTCAGATGGAATCATTGATGCAATTGCCATTCGCTTTGAGGATGTGGAACTAGAAGTCACAATTTGGTTGCCTCTTGGCCAACTAAGTAGATTTGATGCTTCCTCTGGAGACAACTGATGCAAAATATTATGCAGGGGGGAGGCACTAGCTGTTGAGACAGAGTTACCATTGGAGTCAGGAAAGTTCTGTGGCTGGGAAAATGAGGAAATATTCTGCAATGTGGTTGATGAAGATTGTGACACAGAAAGAAGTTGAGACAAGGCTGATACTCCATCAGGAACTTTCTGATGATTAGATAAAATTTTCTGCTGTTGAATTTGTGTTTGATGCTGTCGTGGTACCTGCTGCTGCTCACCAAATGAGCATCCGTGCTGCAACTGATGCTGAAGAAATTCAGATCGAGACTGGTCTTGCACCTGGTTTACTTGAAGATTCTGAAGAAAGGTTTGTGGAGTTTGAGAATGGCCATGCTGTAGAACCTGACCTGGTACTATAGGAGAAGTTCTGCTAGTTATGTTCTGAGTTTGCTGGAATTGCAGCATTCCAGGTGATACATTTTTTGTAGTGTCCACAATCCTCATTTTCTGTCCTGCTACAGCCATTGTCTGGTACATGTCAGGCTGCAGAGAAAGTACCGGATTATCCAACCTTGGCCGCATCCAAGGCGTGACACTGATGTCCTGAAAATTCAGCGACTGAAATCCTGTATTTCCACCATTTTGGAACAACATCTGAGGTAAATTGAGAGAGATACCATCATCCTTTCCACCTAAATAATTGGAAGTACTAGTAAGAAGATGAATGGTAGTGTACTAGAAAAAAGAAAGGTTTCATCCATGAATAATTAATATAGCTGAAAAAATTTAGTGCTGTAATTGTTTTTGCTCAAAATCATAATGTATACCATGGAGGGAAGGCAATCCAGTAGGCCATGGGCGCTTGAGCCTGAAAGGAAAAGATGTCGGATACATTGGAAAGGTTGTTAGAGGCTCAATTTCCCAAAGTGACACCCTGGGCTGCCTCTGTCCGGCTGTTGACTCATCCCAGCCAACCTACAAAAGAAAAAACAGAACTTTAGCCTGGAAAACTATATTCTTTAAATTCAGAAGGGGAATTCTTCTGATCAGTAAAATTGGACATTGCAAAAGAAATTACTTTCACGGAACGCCAATGTGAATTTGGCCAATGGACAGGGTCAATATCACTGATCCCAGTAATTGTGCCCATATATCTGTTTATGAATGAAGAAAGTATCATCAATTGGAATCTTATTAAATGCCAAAAGAGATGGACCAAGCAAAACCTTCTGCATGTTGGAACAACAAAGGGAACAGGAAAAGATTATCAACAAAGAAGTCTCACACTTGAGTGTGCAAGTGCAACTACAAATAAAATGCTCAACAACCAAAATGGATAAGAGACAGGAATAAACACAAACCTACCGTCGAACACTTGACTCTTCTGTCTCAAAAAGCATCCGGAAACGCATACCCACAGAAACACGGGTGTGATAAACTGCCTTAACATACTTAGCTAGTGGGATAACAAATTCAGAAGGGCTTGCCCTGAAAGGATATGGTATCACATTAATCAGCCAACCAAAGTAACAAAGATATCTGAGATGCCATATTTACCTTGGGTTATAAAATATAGTAAATCGGCTGTTTGTAGCAGCAGCATGAGCAGCTGCAGCGAGAAGCCCTATGTGCATGCTGTCACTAGACAGAACAGATGAAGGCATAACTGTTTGCGGTCTGTTAGCACGCCGAATTCCCAGAAGTAACTGATTGTTATCATTCCTATTGAAACAAAAACTTCTAGTATTTAGATCAAAAGAAGCCATTAACAATGCCCAAAAAAGTTATTAGTAATAGTACCATATAAAAAGTACAGAATCCCCTGCAACAAGTCTCTTTGCACTCACAAAAACACTCCAGCCTGTTGTAAGGAGATGCCTCTTTGGCTGACCTGCATGAGGAGAATAATCACATCCTTAGTGAGTAATCAATCATGTCAGTCATGCTAGCCCAGTCTAAAAATGGCTGTCGGAAGATGTCTATGAGGTACAAGAATTCACAGAATATGGAAGCTCTTGTTTAGAACCATATGTAGTACATGTAATGACATCATTATGCAATAGAACATTGTTAATTCAACTTTAGCACTTATCTGCTCACAAAACTGAAACATGAAGAGATGACAGACTTAAACATGGACAAAAGTAATTATATTTTTCACAGCTAGACTGAGGCAACTCATTCCACTTGGGCATTTGGACATCGATTCCTATTAAGCAATAATCACAAAACCCAACAGAAAATGGAACTTAAACTTGAAGCCCGTTCAGCAAATGAAATTGGGTAGCTTGGTATTGGAGTCACATCTTTGTCTATATAATGGCCCTATCTTAGATAACCTAGCAGAAAGTCAAAGAAATAACACATTAACACTTATCATGCATCTGTCCTGTTCAATGACAGAAAAGGTAAGTCAGGTCCACCAAGTGATTAACAAGCACTCCTTGCTATTAAGCAAATGCTCGCCAAAAAGCTGGAATTTGATTCCATTACCATGCACAAATAATATTTAAGCAATATAAATTGGCATCAAATAATCTGGACGTTCCTAACACAGAACATAGGCTGTCGGGATCTGGTCACTGCCAACAATAGGCTGATTACAACTAAACCCACAGATCATATCATTTATGACACCCACTTCAAAACAAACAACATAGTATCATATTTTAGGGCTGCAATTCTTGTAACATCATTTACCAACTGGGCTATACCAACAAGGACCAAATCCTACATTGACTATTATTTTTATTCCATTCCAGCACTGATTTTATCAATTTTGATTTTCCTATTCTGTAGTGGAACTCCCATCAGTAGATTCACTCGCTGTGACTGCACAATATGGCATCTGCAACACGTCTGAGTCAACCAAGATAATTTACCCTCAGCGTCTTCTCAACTATTGTTCCAACTTGCCGTAATTGCTCTCTTCAAAATTATTCTAAAAGCCACTTCCCACGGTAGTATTGTCCCTATATTAGTGCCAAATCTCTCATAAAAGCAACTTTCTCACAAGATGAAAGCTTTTAATATTAAAATAAGGAAACCTTAAGTCCAATCTTTCTCAATGGTAAACCAACTTAAGGTTCTGAAGCAGAGAGTAACAAAGACTTTAAGATCTCGCAACTTTACCCACAACATTTGCAGAGGATTAGTTCAATGCAAAATGTCAGCCTAATGCTGTAGAGCATGGGACAGTTTATGAATCATGATTCACACGGTAAGATACTAAAGATACTGCTAACAAATACCTCGGAAGATGTGGCGAAACTTCCACTCATTACCATGGAGGTCCTTTGCAGTCAACTCTTGTGCAGGAGGCTGCTGTGAAAAGTCCTGCGGAGCAACACAGCCAAATAAGGATAAAAGAATCAGGATATTTTCTGTCTAAATCCAAAAAGAATGGCCATTTATTCTGTGAAATTGAATGCCAATTCAAACTTGTCCTAGCAAGCAAAATCTACCAGCGGAGGGAACACTTTTTCTGCTGCTCGACGAGGAACAGAGAATCCACCATGCGTACTGGTGTCACTTGCGGTTAATGTCTTACAGAAATAATTTGTTGGTTGTTTGCTTGGCATACCCAATTCAGCAGGTAGATAAGGATCCTTCTGCTCTAGCTGCAGACATCATGCAAAGGTATGCAATCAGAACATCCAAGTGTCAGCATAATAATAAGGCAATGAGTGAAAAGAGAAAGTTCATTACTAGGCTTAATGGCTGCAACGTCATCAGGGCATAAACTTCATCCGTCTCTACATCTGCCTATAGACAATGCACATTTATGAATAAGCAAATGATCACCATATTAGACAAGAAACACTGACAAATATCCAGATGAACTTACATGCATAGTAACATTATGCAGCTGACAAACCAGCTGAGGAGGTAAGCTTGGGTAGCTGGGGAGGGAATCAATTTCCTTGTTTGTTGATGCAGCCACCTGCACAGATAACCTTCATTAAAGCATGCCTTGAAGAATAAAATATGACATGTTCCAAGCACTATAAACTAAATTGCTCATCAAATAACTCTCAAGAAGTTGGATTCAGAGCAATAGAAGATTACTGTATTGCTTACTGCCTCGCAACAATTTAGAAATTAAGTAAAATAGCTGACCTGCTCACTATGGCCCTGTGGGAAATATACCACCCGGCTTCCAACAGGAGGCAATGAAACTAGTGGTCCAGCACAAGCATGCCATAACTCTGAATTTAGACAAACTTGTTCTTCTGTATCTAATGCCACATAATTAACAATTACCAGAATGAGAGCAAAGAAAGAAGTGGAAAATAATGCTGAGAGTCAACTTTGCAGCAAACAGAGTGACTAGAGAATAACTCCTTTGCCATTTGGAAGAGACATGCACACTACTGCTTACATCTATTTGTTTGGTTTCGTTCTTTTGCAAACATGATTCATAAGAAGACTAACACAAGATCTGTTAACTACAAGCTTACAAAATCCATTATCTATTGAACACATGAAGCATGTTACAAAAGAAGCCTAACATGAAAAGTTGAGGTTTAATAATCTAGAGAAAACTCATAAAATAGGCTTGCCTCCTTAACAGCTCACCATTGCAGAACTATTCTAGTAACATTTCTATGATTATAAAAGCCAAGAAATGAAGACGGAGAACAAAATCCAGTTCCAGCACCTAGAGTGTGTAGTCTATCACACAGGAAGGCTGAAGGCAAGCGTGATGTATGCCACTGTATAAATCCTCTCAACCAGACCAATTTTTATACGTGCAAGGTAGTTTGGAGTCTTGCCTGAATTTACCTAAATAGATGGTTTAAGGAGTAAGCAGAATACATATTTAATGTTCTAAAAGAAATTACTCTAATTTGGAATTTAGAAAAGCTTGGTCCCACAAATGTTCTGGGGAGAAAAACAGAGTGATAAATTAATAAATTGTGAAACTCCACATGTTCGGCAACATATCCATATGGAGCCAAAATAATAATCACCAAAGAACAATTGAATCAGGTCATATTCTATGCATGTTGCATTGAATTTTATAATAAATTCAAGATCAATGAAGCATTCGATTTGTGGCTTTTAGCCTGACAACAGAAATTAGAAATGCTGCAGATTCATGTTACACCTTCCAAGATGCCCAAGATCAAGCCTCATATGACTGTAGTAGTAGCTCGTGCAAGCCAGCAAACAATGAGCACAGTTTCAAGCATTTGGCAGGACATAAAAAGGAAAAGTTGGACAGCAGGAACTCAATTTGTGATTGATGCACAATTTAAGGCCAAAAAACTGATGCAGAACACCACGATGGGAAAGTGAAGCAAACAGAACCAACCACAGATGAGTCATCAGAAACAACGATTTAACTATACAAAAGTACATGAAGTTTCCGACAATAATATACCTTCCAAAACAGAAAATTCTTAGCCAAACAGAAAAAAAAAAAAAGAAAAAAAAAAGGACAAAGACCTCACCTTCTTGTTGCTGATTGCCCGGACCCGAGGATGAGAGCCTCATCTTATGTACTTACTAGAAGAAGCTTGCAGAATCCGAAAACCACAAGACAGTCAAGCCTAGGACTGAAAGTAGCACCTTCTCTTCAGAACATAAACAAGAAATTTGAGTTAAGATGCTTTCGCAACAAAAAATTGGTCTTTCTCTTTCAGACAACACAAAAAAAAAAATCTATTTTTCTTATATTTCGTTCTGCATAACACGCTCCCTTGTTATTATTATTATCAAACCGGCCAAAACCTTAATCCATTAATTCATGTAGAATCCGTGTAATATGGAAAATACGTGCAAAAAAAATTATAAAACCCAAAGAGACATTAGATATAATTCACCCAAAGCCAACTCTACTGCAGAAAATGTTCTCCTCCAGCGTAATCAGTTCCATTATTTAACTCTGTTGTAACTTGAAGATCGAGAGATAACTTTAAACTTTAAGAAAAAGAATCTGAGCCGCAAGCAAGGTCAAAACTCTCAAAACATAGATGTTGATATGCGTCAGCTTATCATAATTCCAAGCAAAAAACCTTTCTTTATTGTTCAACTAACAACAACAGTTGTAAGACGAAAAAAATGAAGCCGACGCGCCACAAATCAGATAAAAGAGAAAAAATCCAGCAGCCATCTCAACCCAACCGACCAATCTGAAATCCTACCAACGAAGAAATCGATCCCGCAAAAGCTCAAAAATCCTACTCAAACTCGAGCTTCAATTCGAAGGAAATCTCCCAGAACCTCAAAAACCAGCTGAAATCCGTAAAAATCTCGCTAGAACCCAAGAATTCGAGAAGGAATCCCCAAAGAGGAAGAAGGAAGTAGGAAGTAGGAAGTCCCCCAACATCTCACCTCAGGAACTCCCTTCCCAAGCCAAACCAGCACCAAAAAGCAGCTCCTTTTCTTCAACAAACGCCGATCCCCCCTCCGATCTCCGCCTCGACCCGCAAGAGCCAGCTCGGTTCCCGAAAAACTCGAACGCAGAGCTCCCCAGAAGAACCTAGAGCGAGTTCCAACCCTTCACGAGTTTCATCTTGAACCCTAGGTAACTCAGCTCCCCGCCGCGGCGGACCAGCGCCGGGCTCCGGGATCTCAGGCGCGGTCCGTGCATTTAAGGTGGAGAGCCAGCATCACGCGGCGACGCCTCCGGCAATCCAAGGCAGAGAGCCCCCCTGCTTTGTCTCTCTCTCTCTCTCTCTCGCTCACTTCGATCGAGTGCTCCGATAAGAACGTTTGAGGCGCTTCGTTTCAAGCTTCAATAATAACACAAACAGTAAGCGCGAGATGCAGAGAGAGTACGCTTCTTCTTTTTTTTCTCCTCTTTTTATCTTTTTCGCTTTTTGTTTACTTTTTTTTATTTATTTGAAGCTTATTTCTGTACTAATTTTATCTTTTTTATTTAAAATAAATAAATAAATATGATTTTTATTATTATTATTTTCTCACGATCTTTTATTTCGTCCTTCGTGACGTGTCATCTTATATCTCCGTCACCGTTCCCTCCATATTATCCCTCCGAGTAGAAAGAAAAAATAATTTCTTTTTACATAATAAAATTTTATTTATTATTTATAATATCAGTATTATCAATATTATCCTCTAAGGAAGAAGAAGAAGTAGGAGAAAAAATATTTATTTATTTACGTTCATTTCTAAATAACTAATTTTAAAATATTAAAAAAATTACTTTTATATTTTTTTTAAAAAAATCATTATTTATTTTTTATTGGATGGCATCCCATATTCAATTTTAGTATTTTTTTTTCTATTTGGATAAAAATATTCATAGTCTTTTACTAAAATGATTTGATCATATATATTATTTTTATTTAAAAAATGAAATAAGTGATATCGATTATTTTAAAATTATATTTCAAGATGATTAATACTATTTTCTATATTTAAAATTTTATAATAATTAATCATAAAAATTAAGTATATTTTTAATAATATATATATATATATATATATTCAAATCATTCAAGTAAAAAATACGAGAGTATTTTAGTCAAGTGAAAAGAAAACCCAAGTAAAAATGAATATAGGAAACGGCGGTAAAAACTTAATATTAAAATAATTTCAATAAAATACCTAAATAAATAAATAAATAATATATTTCGCATGATTTGGTTTGAACACAACCATCTAACATCCTTCAAATATAATTAATTATTATTGTTCATGCTAAAATTATCTTCTTAGAGAAACACTCTCCTTGAAATATTAGTGATGTATTTGAACTTCCAACTGTAACAAGTTGTCATGGTCTTTTTCACAACTGTTCATACAAAAAAAAATCCAAATAGTGTTTCTGCATGTGCACACATAAGATTCACATACATACATACATGTTCTCAATTTATATTGATGTGACACTCATTGTACCATATGGCCTTTCATTGGCCGGCAATGCAGGGTTTATGATTGGTCGTCGTTCCCTCGCATCGAATGCCATATTATTGAGATCGGTAGGGCTCGTTGTGGCCTATCTCGATCTCGTGGAGTTGCAAAGCCCGTTGGTAATTAAGTATCTTTGTGGATATGTTAATTGAAATTGTGCATAGATTCATCTTAATGATTGAAATTAATGATGCATAATGGATTTTGTGGCTATCGTATAGCCACTACGAGGAACAATTTTGTGTGTATGTTCATCATCTCCTGTAAACCTAATGGTGTGTGGGAAAAGATCAGCCATCAGATATGCAATTATTTGCATTGAATATGGGAAGATGGCCACAAATAAGATGGAATCTGCACATTGATTTCTCTTTGATAGCCAGACAACAACAGATTTGATCATGTTGGAGGATACACCTCCAACGTTTCTATAGATTTGGTGAAATCCAAGACACAAAATCTAGTCTCGGTCCACAAAATCTTAGCTCGAGTGAGATACAGCAGCTTAATCGCCCGCCCGTCTCAGGAAGAAGAAATCCATCACCACCCTACAACACTCACCTGATACGTACGTACCCTCATCCCACTGCACTGCGCCTTCTCCTTTCTCGTCCTTGCACCGCCTGAGCCACCCGTGGGACTCGGATAGAGTTCATGTGGTCCTCCTTGTCACAGGCTGGTGATGAGAGCGTCATCGATCCCACCACATGCACATTGTGCATGCATGCAACACAGAGATCTTCTCAGGTGACCCGTCGATCGCCTTGTCGTTGTGCTACTTAGCTGCAGTCATGTCAGTGTTTGGTCGATAGCCATTGGAATTACCATCCCCTCTCCAATCGTAACATGGATCTGTGGCCATTTTCTAGCCAACAACTAGGAATTCCCCCACACCACTGGAATCAAATAGTGCTTGCTCGTACCTGTTTTCAGGGTCCCCTCATTAAATAAATAGCCATCCTTTCCTCGATCGATGGAATGCCACATCCTCTTATTTTAGTGCATGAGAATGTGGATGCAAAAAAATCAACTTGCTATGTTACCTTATATGAAGTTTGCTGAGTGGAGCACCGAGAGATGTGTGTATGCACAGCCAGTTGACTGCAGTTCTCGAGATGCAACTCTTCCTAGGAATCAGCAACCAGAAGCCTGTGGCATGGATTAGATGAGGAAGTGGAAGATGAGAGAAACAAAGATTGATGAAAGTTCCAAAGAAGATATCAAAATTCACTAATTATAGCAGTCACATAGTCGAATGATTCAAAACTGAAAAAATGTACTACTTACATGAAGCTTCAACCACACAATGGTTCTGTCAGTACAAAGCAAATTTTCTTCCTCACCAGTGAAGATGAGCAAACTTTTGTAAACTCATCAGTTCAAGAGCAAATGATAGAGTGTTCTTGTGAACCAACTGCTAAATGATGACAAAATTCTGATCAACCTAAACGGATGCCACTTGTGAGAATCAGCTGTTCACACAGGGTGAAGAGTTAGGATGCTAACAAAGCATTTAAAATAGTATACTATCTCCCATTAGTTCTTCCCAAGGAAGAAAGAAATGGGACCTTCCAGGCTTTCAATTGTTATTTACTAAACAAACTTTTTAAGAGAACATTAGCATCTTTGCCATTTACAAGTTGAGCCTTTAATATAGAAGTGATTGATAGGACCACATCTTTTAACACTTCAATGGTCCCCCTAATACTAGGAGGAGCCACTGCACTCTCCTACCGAGGATTAGGAGAGGGTTCTTCCAGAAAGCTGGTCTTGTGGATTGGGATGCCAGTGAATTTATGGAATGAGATAAGAAATTAATGTATAAGGATTGTCCTGAAGATGCATATGGACTACAAATGGGCAAAGGCAACTTATTAAAAGTAGCAATTAATAAATGGAAGATGTGCAAGAATGTAAGGGGCTTCAGGGGGGGTGGGGACTCCAAATGAAATAAACTATAAACATCAAGGTGGGCATGGTATTATCAAATATCAGCTAAAACAAACATGCTTTGAAGTGTTGCAGGATACATCTGTGTGCATACAGTTCATTAACTGTCATATAGTATAGGTTCAATCGAAGGAAGCCAAGAAGCAAGTCCATTAACAACTGGTATGAGTCCCTGTTACACCATTAGCAATGTTAAGCTGGTGGCAGCTGCACTATCTGTGGCATCAGTGCATCATTTTGCAGATTTGGTTATGTTGCCTAGCTTGTGTAGACTAAAGAGATAGAACATTATATTTTGCATGAGCAATGAGAATTTCCACATCTTTTAGTTGTGCCATCACATCAGACAGTCAACTGTAGATCTAGGAAACGCAGCAATGTGTTCTACCTACTCATGAATGAGCAAATGACATGCCAGATATTGGATGGAAATGCCAGAACGCAATAAGTTTAGCATGACAGATTTATAAAATTGTTTTGAACTCCTGATGCATTAAAAGTTTAAAAACTTGAATGATGAGGTCAGTTAACAATATACAAATCTTTTAGTAGGTAAAGATGTTAATATCCTAGACCTGTGGCCTCTCTTCTTGGCTACTTCATTAAGTGAAGATTTATGGTTCGATTGGAATCATTAAAAAAACTTGGCTTATCTTGAATCCTATCAAGAGGGTCAGATATGCAAAGTAAAAAAGATATAGAAAACTTAATTTAAGATAAGCAAGTTTTGTTTTTTCACCAAATAATGTCACTTTGACTTCAGAAATTTACCAAATCATGTGCCTACATCTGATGCATTCTTCATCAAAGATTTTGGTAAGACATTGAAATCTTCCAGTTTCCTTATTGATCATCCTACAAATATTTGAGCTCATGGTAAACTCTCATATGGTTGCTGAAGTCTGAAACATTTCATACTTCAAGACTTCAGTCCTCTTCTAATGGCTCAACTCAAGACCTAGTTGATTCGAGGGAATAAGCACAAATTTGGACAATCAATTAGTAAATCTCAATGAAATCCCTGCAAAGGCCCTACCAGGTCCTTGCATAAAAGATAATGGGTGTGGTAAGTGTGGGCATGCATGTGGCGTAAGCAAAGCATGATATGACCATTCATATTGGAGACCTAGAGAATAGGAACTTCTGTAAAAAACATTCTATTAATTTTGAGACCAGTGACATCAATATTTCACCGTGGTTCCTTTTGGATTCTTTAGTACTCTAATGAGCAAAATAAATGCAGGAGAAAAGAATCCCCAGCTAACTAGTGAACAGCCACCATACCCTGACTTATATGAACTGCTTTCTTATCTTATGAACCTAATCTGGTAACTCCTTGTATCTAGGGAGATCACTTCACTACAAATTAGGTTTAGCAGCTGACCAAACAGAAATGTTTGGTGCATGTTGACTTGCGGCTCTTATAATTCGGGTGCTGTTTGAGCTGGATATGTAAGAGCAGCACTAACAACAGTGGCAATCACACTATTAGCACTTATGATTTGCCATCAAGATATGGTGACTTTATTGCTGATAATGAAGAAATGGGTACATCATTAATTTTTTATACTTGAACCAAGCTATTCCACTTATATTACCAGACAAACCAAACCTACAAAATTATCTGATGTACACTAAAAAATCAGAAGATGACGGGACCATTATTTGTGCTATGAGTAATTAGTACTGTGATGATAGAAACTGATACCTGGACCACTATGCCAGAATCTTGACCCCATTGATCAACTAAGATTAGGGTTCCAAGACTGAACAACCACTTGACTTAGAATATGGTTGATTTGACCTGATTCACTAAATTCTGCTCCATGCAACTTCTGACAATGCAATCAGGATGGTTAGACTAGCCTGCATTGTCAAAGAGCAGAATTAGTCATTGTTGCTATATTGTGATATACTGTGACATTGTGACTGATCAGCTATCACAATGTCCAGAGGACAAAGCAGATTAAAAAATCACATGATAAACTCATTCTGTTGCTGTGGATGTCATTATACATATATTGTAGTGAGATATATCTAATCCGATGTGAAATTAATGCTTAATAGATTAACTGAAAAGGTGGACATTATAGTGACTGCAAAATATTGATGGGACACAACCTAAAGGCACCTGCTACAACATGTGGAGCCCATGATTAAGGTAACCATGCAAGGACAATAATTATTAGATGACTAAAGCTTAGGCCACAAGGACACTGATCATAATTAAAAAACAAATAAGTGTCCTTCCAAACCTTTTATGGAAAATGATGCTGCCAAAGCAATCTCATCCTAAGTTTGACTCTCCTTTTCATGAGGGAACAAGCAATGCTTTAGCCTTTTCTTCCCTGATCATATAGCAGGAAACAACGAGTCCCCCATAATCCACAGAGAAACTTGTTATGAACAATACCCAATTTTTTTGCCCCTTTCCATGTTGTTGTGCTTTTAGGTAGCTTTACATGAGCAAGGATCCTACTGATTGATTAAACAGAACAAGGAGCTTGAGAAATGTATAAATGTAGACACTTGGAAGTCTATAAATGCTTAGTATGTTGCTTTGTCTTCTTTTGTAGAGATTTGAAGTCATTTTCATGGAGGAAATTAAACAAGAAACAGATGTCATCAATAACTGTTTCTAATACAAAATTAACTGCTTCAAATCATACATATAATTATTGGATGTTGCTTTGTCTATCAATCATTCATTTCAGTAAACTAACCCCAAATTCGCTTAAAACTGAATTGAAGTTCAGAGGAAGAATAGAAATTGAATACCTTCATCTGATGAATTGAAGAGTGCAACTAATTTTCCTAGTAACATCAGTGTTCAATTGTTTTAAAACCTTAGTGGAGCTTCTGGCTAAAGAATGTAGTCCAGTGATGTGATGGCCGAGAGGAAAAGATGGCCCCTGAAGTGTTTGGGACAATGACTTCCATTGGCATTGTCTATAATCAAAATGTTTTGGGCTGCTTTTCTAGCAAGCATTACCTGGAGTGTACCCGGTCCAAGTGCAGTGGAGATTAATTTAACTGATACAAGAGGAGCCCAACCAATAATTTTAAACACCAACTGTTGCAGGACAGGCCAAAGCTTGACCCTAAGAGGATTTAACTGTGTCTAATTTCAGAACAGATCATCCCAAATGAGGGACTAAGGAATACAGTTTCACCTCATTCTGATAATTCTACTGATTTAAGACATCCTAATTCACACTCTTAAGACTCCTAAAACATTTCATTTCACCCCAGGTTTCTTGGTCCGTAGCCATGGATAATTGCATGCAGCACACTCACATCATGCAAGTGTCTGTTTTGCTCCTGCTCAAGTTCCTTTAAAGCATAACTCATAAAAGACAGCAGCTGGTGTGGAATAATGTTACACTGTATTTCTTTAGTTGATACTATAATCCACATATTTTTAGAGACCAAAAGCCTTGTGTGATTGAACGGTTTCAGAAGTGTTGTTAGAGGTTAAAGTCTTTTTTCTCAGTGCACATTAAAACCCTAGATAGTCATATGAAGTTTGACCCAACAAATTAAATGAAATTTAGTCAGCTGGATATGATTTTTTATCAACCTCACAGCATCTTATGTTCTTTAGCATCGATCGAGTGCGTATGAACAAATTAGGCCAGTGTGCATCAATGGATGGACTATACCTGTGCCTGAGTCATATGCAATCCCAATGTTTGGCCTGAACTAATTTCCTCTCTAAGCTTCAAAAATGTAGTTTCTTAGGTATGTCAGCATCCATCCTTAGATTTAATTTGGTCCCAAAAGAAAACATACCAAGATGATGTCATGCAGGGGTATTCACTATTTAGTCTAGTTCATCGACCAGTACAGGGCAAGATGAAGATAACTAACTACTATGCAGTATGCCCTGCTCATGTGAGGAATAATGTTTTGGTCCATGTTGTCAATGTAACGTAAAGACTTTTTGGTTCAGCTGGCTAGTAAAACTCTTGCTAGACTCGAATGAAAAAAAATTACCATGACCACCAAATATCCATCTGTGGAACAAGGCAATACATGAAGCATTATGCAGGATAAAGATTTCTCCAATTACCGAAACACTTACATGAACAACAGGTCGAATGTTATCGATAACTTTCAAATTTATTATTAAAAAGTTTATCTTTCATTGTGCAGAAACAATGGCAGATTAATCTATGAGGAGTCTGTCCCTGTTGTATTCTTATTTTAACATAGAATACTAAATCATCACCAAATTTACAAGTGCCACAAAAGCATTGTGCATACAGCATTTCTACGCTGCCTTTTCAAGATCTTCTATCCTAGAAATCCTAGGATTTCAGAATCTTCAATCATCTAAGAGACAGCATTTCTAGGATTGCAGTTCTTCAAAACTAAACCCTATTTTCTGACTAATTAAATGCTGGAAAATGCATATGGTAAGACTACCATACCTGGTCGGCCATCTTGTCCATCTCCATGGATACAGCGGAGAAAGCACGCTGTGCGCTTTGGATCCTCGCGTTCTTCCGCATCTCGACATATCTCCTCTCCAAGCTCGACGGGTCCTCGGCCCGGTTCTTGAAGCTGCAAACTTCAACGAACTCGCCGTCCCATCTTTCCTTCCCTTTGTAAAGCAGTCTCTGGTCGGCCGGCTGCAGCCCCTTCTCCGCCGTCAGAAGCTTCTTCAACTCCCCTGCGAACCAAATTGTTGATACGAGCTAATCACCCCGACGGAGTTGGACGGGTGGAAATTTACCGAAGGCGGCGAGGGAGCAGCCGAAGACCTCGAACCTGGTGGCGCCGCAGGGGATCTCCGGCAGAGGCGATCAGCGATCCGGCTGCTAGCTCTTGACCATAATTCATCAGGGCTTCATCGCCCAGAACCCACCCACATCGTACCGACCGCGACTCGCTTGGCCACAGCCGCGACATCTCCGATGCGGGCCTCCTCCGCCTTCCACACCCCTCCTTTCTTTCTCGACGGCCGAGAGTTCCCGGAAGACTCCTTTCAGACCGAGCAAAAAAGTCTTTTGAAAGCGCGGGATCGGAGGCGAAAAGTTTTTGAAATATTATTTGTTTGGATTAAAAGAGTAAAACTAAAATTTATAAAAATAAGAAATTTATATAAAACAATTAAACATTTGATTATATATATATATATATATGTATATACACACACACACACACACACATATATATATATATATATATATATATATATATATATATATATATATATATATATATATATATATATATATATCACAACCATGTATTTCTCGTAAGCTCAGTTATGCTGCCAAGACACATCGCCAAGCCAAGCCGTTGCCGTGCGAGTCTCCTCATCTCGGCCTTCAACTTCTCGACAGTGTCGTCACTCGCCGCGTCCGCCCAAGTCCTGCCGAAGCCGCCATCGCTTGACCCGACGTCCCGCGGCCTCTTGGTCTCCTGCAACGCCCGGATCACCAGGAGCGGGCGAGATGGCGATCTCCTCGGCGCCCAGTCCGTCTTCGACCGCATGCCCGTCCGCGACGTCGTCTCGTGGACGGCGCTTCTCACTGCCTACGCTGAAAACGGCCGGATCTCTGAAGCCCGGAGGATATTCGACGAAATGCCCACGAGAAACATGGTCACTTGGAACGCGATGATCTCGGGCTACGTGCGCTCCGCCCACGTCTTCGAGGCCCGCGAGTTGTTCACGCGTATGCCCGCCCGGGATGTGGTCTCCTACTCCGCCATGATTACAGGATTTGTGAAGTGCGGGATGATAAAGGAGGCCGAGGAAGTCTACCAGGAGATGCCGCGGAGGTGGCGCGACCCGGTTGCTTCAAACGCCTTGATCTGTGGGTACCTGAGGGTTGGCAAGCTTGATATGGCTGCCTGTGTGTTTGAGTCGATGGAGGTGAAGGATGTGGTCTCCTGGAGCTCGATGGTCGATGGGTGTTGCAAATGTGGGAGGCTCTCTGATGCCAGAAGGATTTTCGATGCAATGCCGGAGAGGAATGTGGTTTCCTGGACTGCTATGATTCGAGGATACTTTAAGGGTGGAATATATGAAGATGGGTTTGGACTGTTTCTACAGTTGAGGAGAGAAGGCGTGGGCATCAATTCCACAACGCTTTCGGTCATGATCGATGCCACTGCCGAATTGGAAAGGATAGAAGAAGGGATTCAGATTCATGCTCTTGTCTTGGTAACGGGACTCCAAGATGTCTTCTTAGGTGATTCAATTATTGTCATGTACACTAGAGTTGGTTGGATGGAAGCTGCAAAAAATACGTTCAGCTGCATGAACACAAGAGATGTAGTCTCATGGAATTCTTTGCTAGCTGGATACATCCAGTATGACATGCTAGAGGAGGCCAA
The DNA here is from genome assembly GCF_036884655.1 of Musa acuminata AAA Group. NCBI lineage: Eukaryota > Viridiplantae > Streptophyta > Magnoliopsida > Zingiberales > Musaceae > Musa > Musa acuminata. The sequence continues at coordinate 43,158,088 of NC_088353.1, read as the reverse complement.
TGTGTTATTTGAGACCATGCCAGAGAAGGATGCTGTATCTTGGACTTCGATGATGGTGGGATTTTCCAATAGAGGGTGGATTTCCGAGTCTGTCCGTCTATTTCATGAGATGCCTGTGAAAGATGAAGTTGCATGGACTGCAATCATTTCAGGGTTTGTGGCGAATGGGGAGCATGAGAATGCATTGTGGTGGTTCCATCGCATGGTGCATGAAGGGTTTAAGCCCAATGGTTTCACACTGAGCACCGTACTCAGTGCTTCAGCTAACTTGGCAATTCTGGACCAGGGAATGCAGATTCATGCTCGTATCATCAAAACAGATCTAGAGTCAGATGTGGCTGTCCAAAGCTCTCTGGTCTCAATGTATGCAAAGTGTGGGAAGGTGACTGATGCATATCATGTCTTCTTGCATATCTTTGACCCAAACCTTATTACAGTGAATGCAATGATGACAGCATTTGCTCAACATGGTTTGGCAGAAGAAGCTCTTCAATTGTTTAAGGACATGCAGGGATATGGCTGCAAACCTAATCAGGTTACGTTCCTAGCGATTCTTTCGGCTTGTGCTCATGCAGGCTTAGTTAATGAAGGTTATAAGCACTTTAAATCCATGTCATCTTCATATGGCATAGAACCAGGACCTGATCATTATACCTGCACAGTCGATCTCCTAGGCCGTGCAGGGTTTCTTAGAGAAGCATTAGATTTGATTGAATCAATGCCATTTTCTCCTCATTCTGCAATATGGGGAGCATTGCTTAATGCTAGTAGGATGCACTCTGATCTTGAACTTGCAGAGTTGGCCGCTCAGCGACTTCTGGATTTGGAACCAAACAATGCAACAACTTATGCTGTCCTGTCAAACTTGTATGGTTTGGCAGGGCGCAAGAAGGATGAGGAGAGAATGAGAATAACAAAGCAGACCAATGGTGTGAGGAAGAGTCCAGGATATAGTTGGGTTATATCTGATAGTTATTCAAGCCAGCAGAACACAGCATGAGATGTACACATGCTGCTTAGATATGTTTATAAGGCAAGTCAGCATTTTTGAGGCAGGAAGCATGTATCTATGAAAATGATGGTGTTTCCAGTCTTCTACATGACTTCTTTGGCATCCTGGCATTGAACTTCCTGTCAGTTACAAGGACAAAATATGTCAGGCTAAAGCATTGATTGAGAATCACAACGATGGTTCAAATCTTGTAAATGATCTTTTTTCTTAACTGCTGACACTTGCAAAGTGGCAATCAATATCAGATGAGTGCAATTCCAATTCAGATTCTGGAGGCAAATAGCGTGGTTTCAATTTGAAGGCAGACATGAATATGATTTGCAGGCATAAGCAAAACCATACAAGAATATGAACTGCAGAAGAGACGTCGCAGGTAGAGGTGGGAGGTAGATTTGGAGGGAAAAGTGGTGTTTGTGATGGTAGAGGCAGTGGCAGCGGCAGAGGACATGGTGATGGCATGCCAAACAAACAGAGTCTTGGTATGGCTAGTTCAGGTATAGACAGGAATCCAATTTAGTTGTTCCTTATTTTTTTTAGACAATTGATGTTTAATAGAAAAAAATGTCTGTTTTATCAAGTGTTTCATGGCATTAACATTTTGCAAGCAAGAAGACAACCTATAGTGATGAACAAAAATGAAACTTCTTCATGGAAAGTTTTTTTATTTGGTGGGCTGTGCAGAACAACCGTTTGTTCCCCCATCTTACTGCAATATTGTTCCGAACATTGTCAAGTTTGATGAGTTACTGAAAAGTTGTTCTTGAAAGCTCAAGGTCAATCATTCACTCAAGCTTTTTCATAATCAATGTTTCATATCTTCTCATTGGTTGTGGTGATAGATATGTCAGGTCGTGCCATCCCTTTGGAGACCATAGCCACATATTCTGTTGTGTGATCCTGAATCATACTTTAGATGAGAAGATGAGATGCATGATTAGTGCCTCTAATCTGGTACAATTTCAATGGTTTAAAGCATTAATTTGCATCCCTGTGCTACCATGGTCTTGTTACATTTTGTGTTTCTAGGGGATATTTGATATTACGTCCAAACCCAGAGCTGGTTCTAGGCATGACAAACAATCAATAAAATAAATGCAATAGCTAAATGATGATAGAATAAGGGTCACAATGATCAATCCAAAATAGAGGGTATAGAAATATTTCTAGATCATCTCCAATGGTTCTAGAAGGAATTATCTGTTTTGGATGAGTTTTACATGAGCGGGAGTTTCTAATCATTAGTGTCTGCGATTGAGGAGCTATCAGTTCCGATGGACATCATCTGACGAAACACATTGATGAATTCTATACGATCTTTTATAAAACCTTGGTTTTCCAACTCATTTGGCATTGGTTAATTCAATTCCAATCCAAGTTGCAGATTCCACATTATCTGTTTTCTTTCCTCGTAGTCCAACCATTTATATCTCACATCCCGACTAGTCGCTGTTCCGCTTCTTTTTTCTCTATGTCCAGTGTGTGTATATTACTTGATGCTACTTTGCACTTCAAGACACTTTCAGCTTACACCACATATTGTGGGAAAAGTTCAATATTGTCTTCTTCTGTGTTCAATGATGCTGATAAGCATTTATAAGATTCCACATTATCTGTTTTCTTTCCTTGTAGTCCAACCATTTATATCTCACATCCTTACTAGTCGCTGTTCTGCTTCTTTTTTCTCTATGTTCAGTGTGTGTATATTACTTGATGCTACTTTGCAGTTCAAAATACTTTCAGCTTGACACCACATATTGTGTGAAAAGTTTTATAGTGTCTTCTTCTGTGTTCACTGATGCTGATAAGCATTCATAATAAGCAGGGAAATAAACTTTTAAGTAGACATATACTTGTGTGATTAGGCACTGTCATAATGTCATGATTCAAACATAGGTAACCCAACTCAATCACAAAACCAACCCTCTTCTTTTACCTAATATGTGATTCACTCACTTATGGATGTTATGAGCTTAAGTTTGATGTATAATATGTTAACCCAACTCATCATTTACTTGATAACATCTACATAGACCATGTTGTCATCAACATGTCATCATGATGTCAGCCTTCATCCTACAAAATGACTAGATTATTTTGTTAGCATGTCATGATAGATTCATTTTTCAGAGTAGACTCATCAGCTTTCAATTTATGCCATAAAAAAAACTGGATCTGCCAATGGATCTCTTTTCTGCACATCATAAATTGTCTTCAATATCTTAGCATGTAAAAATCAATAGTATCAAAACAGTCATATTTTTCTTGGATGGATAACCCATGCCTTTCATGCACAGTTCTTTCCCCTGTTCTGATAATATTTTACATTCTCTGTGAACTAATGTCTTCAGCATTATCCATGAGCGAGTGGTATGAATCTCTCTCTCTCTCTCTCTCTCTCTCTCTCTCTCTCTCAGGTAATGCCGTATTTGCTAGGAAAGCAAAGCAGCAGCCATCCACAGGCAGATGGATATGTCAATGTCTCCCCCCTGTTTGTGGTCTGCAAAGAAATGCACATACATCTCTTCATTCCACTAGCCAAACATGTGTGTGGTTTGTGCTTTGAGGATTTGGCTTGTATTGAGTACCCTCCCATGGCTGCCAACTCCCTGAATGGTGCTTCTCATCCATGAAAAGTGATTCCTTACTTCCAGATGCAACAATATGATGCATGACCCACATTAAGACACTCTTAGAATGTCTCTGAAAAGTGTTTCCATGTCTAACACTGTGGATCACATATCTTATGATTCTTAATCTTATATACATTCATTTTTATCTTAAAAATAACTCTGCTAAATCAACTGACAAGACATATGGTAAGTTTCAAGTTGGCACATAACACTGTCCTTGGCATTCATCCTATGATAGAGTAATGAATGCTGAAGAATCATGCCATGAGTCTGATTCTATTTCCTGTAGTTGTAGATGTGAATTAAGATGAAATCCATGTTGTAGCAAAATTCCAAGACTATTGGGTGTAGAAAACTTTAGTCTCAGCATGAGGAGGAGAAGCCCAAAGCCTAATGACCAACTTATGAATGGTTTTGTGAACTGCTCATTTTTGGCAGCCACACCTTTCACCATTTTTAGTCACAAGCTGGAAGAGAACTCCATGAATCCCTCCAAACCAAGCCTTTATTGCCCCCCCCCCCCCCAAAAGGAGATCTTTTACCTTTGACTCCCAAGAATAGTGTTAGGAGAATAAGAACATGACATAGCATATTGGCTGTAGTCTTATGAGGAACATGAATTCCTATTCCTAATCTAATCCCTGTCCATTTTTAGCTGCAGCTTTCATCCTCCTGATTCGTCGGAAAGGTGTTTTGGTAATAAAGGAATGATTCAAGTGCATTTACCTTTCTTCTTCTCTATAAAGATCCTTCCCTCTCCGTGGTGTAAGAACAAGTCGGTCGAGTCCTTAGACCTCAAGCTCCATAGCTCAGGCAAAGATGGCCAGCGTACAACTAGCTTCCTTCTTCTTCGAGGTGGCCCCGAGCTCTCCTCGGTCGCCGAAGGTCCCCTTCTCCGCGGTGGCGCCGTGGCGGCGCACCAGCAGCAGCGCGAGACGAGCAGCCCGGGCGCTGACCCTCGACACCATCTTCGAGGAAGACGGGTCGGACTGGTCGGAGAGCACGCCGGCGAAGGGTCGAGGGAAGGAAGCCTCGAGCCGCATGGTCCTTGTGTTGCCTTGTCGGCTTCGAGCGCTTACAGCGCGATGCGTCAGCTCACATCCTTTTCCTTCTCGCGTTCTCTTGCTCGTCGTTTTGGCATGGTGTTCGAGGGCCATCTACATGTAACCTGCAAACTCATGTACAAAGTCCTCTCAAGCATCAATTCAGCTACAGCTCTGTTCTTCCCTTAACTCTCTCTCTCTCTCTCTCTCTCTCTCTCTCAAATGATGAAAGTTATTGTTTAATCTCTGATAAAATGGTTTATTATCCATATAATTTCAGACAAGAATGACAAACAATTGAATGATGTTGAAACCATAGAAACATCCAACCACAGGGAAGATCATTGTATCCATGTTTCTGGTGTCCTCATGTCACCAGAAGTATATGGTCCAATAGGCCAAGTTGCAGCTCAGATCTCAAGAACAAGGTGAATTATGACAGCCATTGGACTCGTGTTTTGAAGCTACAACACATGATGATGACTGACTGCTTTCCTCCTCAAATCTTGCCTCCAGTTCTTCTCATCTTTGTCTGCTGAAACCATGGCATCAAGCTTGCAATGGAAGTGATCCAATGAGCTCCATCTCACCTTCTCATCATACTGTTGTGCTTTGGGTTACTTAACCCTAATCCCTACAATGTCTCTTTATAGATAATATGTTTGAGTTACAAAGAAATCAAATAGATATTTATTTATAGTCAAAGACTATATATGCATCCTTTTTATGTTAATAATTTGCCTATTTTCCTCTCTAATTTAAGTTATATATATATATATATATAATACTAAATTGTATTATATATATATATTTGCTTCCTTCTATAATCATTTTTAGATTTAAGATTACGATCTCACGGGAACGACAACAGCAGCGAGATATTGGAACACATCACAAAGATACGAGACTGAAGTCAACGGCAGTTCTGCAGCATCCAACTCGGGTCAACGCCACGCGTTCCGAGGTTTAAACTTGCCTCCCGCTTTTGCCGCCCACCAAGTGGTTGATCCTATGACAGCTCATGCACAACCCCTCCTCCCGCCCCCTCTCCCTATATCTTATCCCACTCCTCAGACCTCGTTCCACAGTTCCAATGGCGCTGTAGAACTCTCTATCTTGCCCCTCTCCCTTTATTCAACCAGCTCAGCACAATGGAAGCCTCCTCCTCTCTCCCCATCTGGCTTCTCCTCTGTCTCTGCTTGTCTTGCCATTCTTGGTGGGTCGCAGGTGATGATCCTTACAGGTTCTTCACTTGGAGTGTCACCTATGGCGACATCTATCCCCTTGGAGTCAAGCAACAGGTTCTTTTGTCCCTTTGTCCCTTTTCCTTTACCCCTTTTGTGCCTCTTTTGTTGGGTTTTGGGGGACTAACTTCTTGTTTCTTCGTCGATGCAGGGGATACTGATCGATGGGCAGTTCCCAGGACCACAGATCGAGGCAGTGACCAACGACAACCTTATCGTAAATGTCTTCAATAACTTGACCGAACCCTTCCTCATCTCCTGGTCTGTATTGTTTCCATTTCCCACTCTTCTTATCGAAAAAGATTTTGTCTTCGCAAGGAAATGTTTCATCTTTCTACTGTTCCTCTGATTTTTATTCCAAGAACATGACCTTCTCATGCTTACTTCGATGTCACACAGCAGATCTAATGTTCCATTCCATGCGATGAGACATGTACCTCGAATTGCTAGAGAAACTTTTAGACGAGCCTAATTCTTGGATCTGGTCGGTTTGCAGAGTGATGGGTCTTTAAGAGTTCTTAAAGCAAAAGAGACTCACCCACTCGTGTCGCTTCTTTCTTACTGGCAGCAGTGCACATGGTAAAGTACAAAAGGAACTCGAGGTGGTCATCCTCTGAGCCTGGCAGCAATTTGCATTCGCTAAGTAACGACACCTAAATCGGATGTCATCAGTGTGGGCTACCATCTGTTGGCATAATGTTCTCTGAATGGTACAGTGAGCTGGTGGAAATAGGATGACAGGTTTCAGGAGGGATATCAATCTGATACCTTTTGGCTTAGATTCTTATGCTTAGCTTCTAAGTTTAGTTTCCTTTTCTTTTCGGGGGGTACACTTTAGATCTTTAGAAGAGTTCTTTATGTGTAGGCTTTTATTTGAGGTGCTTTAGAGCTTACAATCATGTGAATAAGATGATGAAAATATCAAGAATGTCATCGTTACTGCATGACAAAATTCATTTGATGATCTTTAATCATGTTGGATGGATGGAAAAGAGATGATTGGATAATTGGGTCATTGATCAATCTACTAAGTAGTTCGAGGATTTCATCTTATGCAACCTGTTTTCTTTTCATATTTGTCAGATTCTTTGTCATGCATTATCTCATCATCTTCAAAACCATGTCTTTATATCTTGAGGACATTTTTGGTAGTTCCAGATGCAAGGTTCTTGAGAGCTCACCTGATCCAATCTCTTATGCTTCTTGCTTTGGCATCTTACATTGGAACATCGAATATCTGTATGCTGATATTTCCATTCTTCACTCTGAAATGTCAAATGAGAAAATTTGCTGATCGTTTGTGCAGGAACGGGATACAACAAAGGAAGAACTCATGGGAAGATGGAGTTTATGGTACAAACTGCCCAATCCTTCCTGGACAGAACTATACATATGTGATGCAAGTAAAGGATCAGATTGGAAGCTACTTTTACTTCCCCACTCTTGACTTCCACAAGGCTGCTGGAGGCTTTGGTGGCATCAGAGTACTGAGTCGTCCACTAATCCCTGTGCCGTACCCTCCACCAGCCGGGGATTTCACTTTACTCACCGGCGATTGGTTCAAGACCAATCACACTGTAAGATTGAATCTAACTTAGAATATCCATGCTCTGATTGCTGGAAAAACTATGAATTTTGAGTGTGTATTAGAGTTGCAACTTTTGTCAAGATCATTTGTTTTGCCTGGCTCATTAATGTTTGGTTCTTGGTCTTTCGATTGCTCTAATGCTTTCCACCATTCTGTCTGCCTTGAAATCCTTGATGAGCATTTTGTTTTCATTTGATTTGTTGGCTTCAACTTAATCTTCATCGGAGCAAAACATATTTTGCTTGCAGGACTTGAAAGCTATAGTAGACAATGGGAATGATCTTCCTTTCCCTGATGGGCTGCTCATCAATGGCCAAGGTGCAAATGGTTATGCATTCACAGTTGATCAAGGTAATTCTCATGTTCTTGTCTTCCTATGATGTCTTCTTATTATCCAAAGCATACACTGAAACCAAAAACTTGTAAGCTGCATGATGCAGTAGGATAACTTACTGAATTCCTTGTTGCAGGCAAAACTTACAGGTTCAGAATCTCTAATGTCGGGTTGTTGACATCAGTCAACATAAGATTTCAGGGACACACAATGAAACTGGTTGAGATTGAAGGCTCGCATACAGTCCAAAACACTTACTCATCTCTCGACATTCATCTTGGCCAGTCTTGCTCGGTTCTTGTCACAGCCGACCAACCTGCACAGGACTACTTCATTGTGGTATCGACCCGATTCACAGACCCAATCCTTACGACCACCGCCGTTCTCCACTATAGCAACTCGATCGAAGTCCCTGCTACACCGTTGCCAGGAGGGCCTACGGTGGAGGTTGACTGGTCTCTCAACCAAGCCAGATCATTTCGGTACATTCCTGCACACTGATTCTTAGTTGCTCTTCTCTTGAGCTGCGTATCGCCTTAACTCTTTCTTTCATTTACACGATCACTCGATAAGATATTAGTCCTATATCGGAAGTAGACAAAGAATAAGATTGGCTTATAAGGGTACGATGAATGTACTACGATAATTTCAGCTTAAATATTTTAATCAATAGTTTGGATTAAACAGAGTTATAAGTCAATTAGCACATCAGACTCGAGTCGTGACAATACTAGAATTGTGTCAACTCAGTATTAAGTCTATATAAACTTTTGTTCTGATTCGAATTCTTGGATATGGTTTCCATGTTAATGTTTCCTGATATATTCATTTTCTTAAATCAGATTAAATCTGACAGCAAGTGGGCCAAGGCCTAATCCACAAGGATCATACCACTATGGACAGGTGAACATCACCAGAACCATTAGGCTTGCAAACTCTGCACCTATCATCAATGGCAAGCAAAGATATGCCGTCAACAGTGTCTCCTTCATTTCAGCTGATACTCCTCTGAAGATTGCCGACTTCTACAATATCTCTGGAGTTTTCACGCTTGGAAGTATACCTGATAATCCAACCTACGCTGGTGGCTATCTCCAGACTTCAGTCATGGCAGCCAACTTCAGAGACTATGTGGAAATCATCTTTGAGAACGACGAAGATTTGGTGCAGTCTTGGCACATTGATGGGAATTCCTTCTTTGTTGTTGGGTAAGAACATTAGTAGGTGTTTGACATCTCTTATGGTGCCATGACCAAACTGAACCTGGCGATGTGCAGAATGGATGGAGGGCAATGGACATCAGCAAGCAGGGACTCTTACAACTTACATGACACTGTATCGCGTTGCACGGTGCAGGTAACAAGTTCGAAGATCAGTAATGTTCGAGTCCTTGTCAACATTATGTGAAGCTACTCGAATAATTGCGACCATGGTTAATTTTTCTGTACAATGTTAGTCCTAAGTTTCTCGTAGCTTTTCGTTGGATTCAAGAACACTGCAAACAATTTTGACTTGAGATGCAAAATGCTACTCTGATCATGTTCCCTAGCAGAACAAGACTCGAAGAAAATGCATGCAGCCAAAAAATCTTGGTGTTTTAGAGATCATATCCTCGATTTCTTCATGCAATATGTAGATTTGCTCATCAGAATTTGCATTCTCCTGCACTGACTTCTCTCTTTTCAGGTGTATCCGAGATCATGGACTGCAATATACATGCCTTTGGACAATGTAGGCATGTGGAATGTGAGATCAGAGAATTGGGTTAGGCAGTATCTCGGTCAGCAGTTTTACCTCCGTGTGTATTCTCCGGCCAATTCATGGAGAGATGAGTACCCCATCCCGAAGAACGCACTGCTCTGCGGCCTGGCATCAGGCCGCCGAACTAGACCACTCTGATGCATTTACGGCAGAGCACACAAGTTCTGAGAGATCAGGCAAGTGCAGCAAGCAAGCAAGCAAACAAATCAAAGACTTGAAGTTGACTCACCATCTCTATTCAGCTTCTTGTTTTTTGTGTTTCATTCAGACAAACTTTACATCTTTCTCAGCCTAATTTGATTCCAAGAATTTATGGAATGTTCATGCCTTCTGTGACGTTTGCATTGCTGCCAAAATTACAACCTAATAACTCAAGCATTGGCTACATCAAATAAAAAATGTTGACAATGGTTGATAGAACTTCAAGAAATCTGTGGCATACTGCTCAAGGAAATGACACAAAAGGCTCCAGTTTTTTTGCTTTCTGGGATAATGTCAAGCCAAGCAAAGCAATTATGCATCATGAAGCTTCTTCCTTTGTCCTGAAACAAGTACAAAAACCACAGTAAAACAGCTTACATGATCTTGTCCTACCTGTTCTTAAAGGTTGCAGGAAACACTAGCAGAGATATACTGAATCTTTAGGTTGCATTCGACAAGTTTTTTGTGTTCATCTCGCATAAACAGACCAAAAAAAAGTCAGGATGGATCTCTCTCTGAAATTAAACAAAGGTAAAACATTTTGCTGTCTTATGATTAGTCCCTCTACATAAAAATTCATGAAGAATGTGTGATGCACAAGAACATGTCAAGCTATTCATATTCACTCACATCAATGGATAAAAAAGATGCAGAATGCTGATGGAAGGAGAGAGCTTGCGATAGAGAGATTACCTGATACCACTCCGAGCAACGAACGTGATATTGGCACGGCTCAATTAAAACAATAGAACTTCTAGTAAGACAGAAGCACTACTTTCTAATTGAACCGGGCCAACATCTCGTTCCTCCGACCTCAAGATCTTGAGACGGGAGCGGAGAGAGGGGTGCCGGAGGAAGGTGACGAAGGCTTCTCTAATAGAACGAAGGGGATGGAAGCGCATTGAATGTGCAACCACCAAACAAGGAGGAGGTTGGAGAATTAATGGAAATCTGCAGCAGCGGGGGTGCATTCCTGCCGCAGGATGTGATTCCCGGATGGATTTATTGGCACATTAATGGCATCAAGCACGGGATGTTGGCTCCTGTCACCTCCTCCAGATTTTGAAGAACATGCAGCACTGTGCATGGATGCACACTTCCTCACTCTGCTGCTTCCTTTCTCCTTTCTCCAGCTTTCGTCCTATGTTTAACTGCTATTGATTTTGCTCTGTCGCAGAACTCAATTCCGTTTCGGAAAACAGTGCCTCTCGTTCATGTCAAACGCCGTGCCACGAGGAAGCCATTGCTGGGAAGTTTTGATTCAGAACATTACTTTACTGGTGATGTTGAAGTATGCAAAATCTGATCCAGTTTTAGTAAGCAATGCATGTTAAATTTTAGGACAATTAGTCCTAATCCTAATCATATTAAGTAAAATATTTGTTTAGCATAGGTTTATAATAGTATGAGATATGAGAATCAATACAATCAAATTGCTTAGTGATAATACCACATAGAACTTTTAGGTTTGATATCCAATGTAATTTCAATAAGCTTGAAACTTGGATACTTCTTCATTCAATGTCTATATGTGGATGAATGATCACAAACAAGCAGCCATGGAATTGTTTGACATCAAAGTTCATCATGTTAATCTTTTCAGTGTGAGATGAGATTTTGAATCCTTAATCGAAATGAATTAAAAGTATAATAATCATGATAAGGGACGATTTTGTCGGTGCAATCCTAAAGGTTTAGACCCTCCTTCTAATACTAATCTGATAAGGGACCATTTGATCGGTCGATCATTGGTGTATAAGCTCACGAAGAATTATCCGGGTGATGGGCATACTCGTACGGTTTTATTCTTTTGGAGTATGTGAACTCTAAAATATATCTTGTTCCCATATTCCACGTTCAACACGAGACTAAATGATCTTATCAAATCGATTAATGCATGAGTACAAAAAAAAGAGCTGTCAAACTGATCCAAACCTAAATGCAGCAACATATTTACCTGTACATCTGGAATTAGGGCAACCCTAAATCCCACGAGCAAAGAAGATAGATCTCGTTTTAGGGTGACAGAGACGGATAGTTACGACCAAATCCATGAAGCGGAACGATATTGTTAGGACATGTCACAGATCGATGGATAATGGCGACAGCTTCTGACTTAGCTCGTCGTCACCTCTATATATAAGCATGCATCCGTCGGTCCACTCAAACCCATCGAGGAGCCTCTCTTCTCCTCGTCATCTCCTTCCTTTCTCTTGCTCGAACCGCGAAGAGACAATGGCGAGCGGCACGATCGTGCTCACGAGCGGCGCCAAGGAACACCCCGGGAAGATGACGCTCTTCGTCTTCCTCACTTGCCTCGTCGCCTCCTCCGGCGGCCTCATTTTTGGCTACGACATCGGGATTTCAGGTGATCCGATTGGCTCCGAGACGTAACGTGGATTTGGTTTGGTTTGGTTGGGACGTGATCTAATGCGGGAGGTTTGAAGGTGGAGTGACATCCATGGACTCGTTCCTCTCGAGATTCTTCCCCTCGGTTTACCGGCAACAGATGGCGGACTCGAGCACTAACCAGTACTGCAAGTTCGACAGCCAGCTGCTGACACTCTTCACGTCGTCCCTTTACGTGGCGGCGCTGATATCGTCCTTCCTTGCGTCGACGGTGACGAGGGTGTTCGGGAGGAAGTGGTCCATGTTCGCTGGTGGGATCACCTTCCTGCTCGGCTCCGCCATCAATGGCGCCGCCGTGAACGTCCTGATGCTCATCCTCGGCCGCGTCCTCCTCGGCATCGGCATCGGCTTCGCGAATCAGGCGAGGGCTCACTCCATGACGAGGCCATGAGAGAAGCAGAGAGCAAGCTGCATGCACTCTTCTTGACTTGGTGGTTTGGTGTTGGTGTGCAGTCTGTGCCGCTCTACCTCTCGGAGATGGCGCCCGCGAAGCTTCGGGGCATGCTCAACATCGGCTTCCAGCTGATGATCACCATCGGCATCTTCGCCGCCAACCTCATCAACTACGGGACGGCGTCGATCGACGGTGGCTGGGGATGGCGCGTCAGCCTCGGGCTCGCGGCGGTCCCGGCCGTCATCATCACCGTCGGCTCGCTGGTCCTGCCCGACACTCCCAACTCGCTCATCGAGCGCGGCTACGACGAGGAGGCCAAGGCCATGCTCCGCAAGATCCGCCGCACCGAGGACATCCAGGCGGAGTACGGCGACCTCGTCGCCGCTAGCACGGAGGCCAAGAGCATCGACCACCCTTGGTCCAACATACTGCAGCGCAGATACCGGCCGCAGCTGTGCATGGCCATCCTCATCCCCTCCTTCCAGCAGCTCACCGGCATCAACGTCATCATGTTCTACGCTCCCGTGCTCTTCAAGACCATCGGCTTCGGCAGCGAGGCCTCCCTCGCGTCCGCAGTCATCTCCGGCATCGTCAACGTGTTCGCCACCTTCGTCTCCATCGCCACGGTCGACAAGCTCGGCCGCCGAAAGCTCTTCCTGCAAGGAGGCACCCAAATGCTCGTGTCTCAGGTGACCCTCACTCTTCTTCTTCTTCTTCTTCAAGACTTCTCAGATCGAAGAGACCATGAATGACTGACGCGCAACCCGACATGATCGGTGGCGCAGCTGCTGGTGGGAACTCTGATCGCGCTAAAGTTCGGGACCAGCGGGGTGGCCACGGACATGTCGACCAACTACGCCAGCATCATCGTGCTCTTCATCTGCTTCTACGTCGCAGCCTTTGCGTGGTCATGGGGGCCGCTGGGGTGGCTGGTGCCCAGCGAGATCTTTCCCCTGGAGATCCGGTCAGCAGGGCAGAGCATCACCGTCTCCGTCAACATGCTCTTCACCTTCATCATCGCGCAGGTGTTCCTCACAGCGCTCTGCCACCTAAAGTTTGGCCTCTTCTACTTCTTCGCCGGGTGGGTGGTGATCATGACAGTCTTCGTCGCCCTCTTCCTGCCCGAGACCAAGAACGTGCCCATCGAGGAGATCGTCCTCGTCTGGAAGAAACACTGGTTCTGGGGCAAGTTCATCTCCGACGACGACATCCACGTCGGAAACCTCGAGGTGGCCAAGCACACAATCGAAGCTGCATGAGAGAAGTGAGCTGCGGACATATCGTTGTCGACTTGTCCTACGTAAATGTATGTCAGTCACAGTTGCAATCGGACTCGATTAAGGCTTCAATTCTCCCCGTCGATACATATCAATTCTCGGCTGACGCCTCACGCCTCGATTGACGCGATAGCATCCGGTCAAATGGACCAGAACACCGGTCGAGACGTATTAACGTATACTCAGGTTCGGTTCTTCACGCCATGCCAACAGTAATGTCAGACGCTACCAGCCCGCCCCTGTAGGTGGGCACATCAAACAATAGTAAGCTTCCCTATAAATACCCTCTTGTTCATCAGGAGGAGGGGGGAACTGACACAAAAACATTTCTTCATCTGAAACCCCCTCCACATCATCTGACTTGATCGTCGGAGGGGTCGGGCCGAGCACCCCGGCCCGACCTTTATACAGGTGCGAAGCCGAAGGTCCCCACCGGACGCGCAGGCGAAGAGTTTCTGTTCGGAGGAACAAGCGACTCCGTCCCGATCGGACACCGCACGCGACCATCTCGGCGGACTCGAAACCCGTCACGGGAAGATCCCCCGTCATCCGGACCCGGACCGAGCCACGTCGGCCCCGAGGCCATGGCTCCAGGTTGTTTACCACAACACGTATCATTTGATGTCCTCTAAGGTCTAAAAGTATTCTAATTTCATACTGATTGATTACTAATTGATTCGATTGGATGATTTCGCTCCATCTTACAATCGCCAACTCACCATATTACCAAATAACATCGATTGATATATTCCCCTAATGTTACGCTTTCATATTATCCATCATGCCATATATATATATATATATACAGAGAGAGAGAGAGAGAGAGAGAGAGGCTCTCTTGTTTTGCTTTGCGTGCTTCTGCTTGTGCCTTGTGGACTCGGAAGATGATACCGCCGAGGAAGAAGAAGACGAGCATGGGGCGCCAAAGGATCGAGATCAAGCGCATCGAAAACGAGGAGGCCCGGCAGGTCTGCTTCTCGAAGCGCCGGGCGGGTCTATTCAAGAAGGCCACCGAGCTCTCCGTCCTGTGCGGCGCCGAGATCGCCCTCGTCGTCTTCTCACCCGCCGGAAAGCCCTTCTCCTTCGGCCACCCGTCCGTAGACTCCGTCGTCGGCCGCTTCCTCTCCGGCGGTGCGGCGCCAACTCCTACCCCTGTCGTAGACCACCGGATGGTCCCGGCGCGGGCTTCGCTGGTCCACGAGCTCGACCGGCAGTACCTCGAGCTCGGAGAGCGGCTGGCGGCGGAGAGGGCGAGGAAGGACGCGCTGGAGGCGGCCTTGAGGGGGCGGTGGGGTTCCACGGCTGGCCTGTTGGACGCGAACCTGGAGGAGATCGGATTGGTGGAGCTCGAGAGACTACGGGAGGCGCTAGAGCGGCTGCGGTGGGACGTGGCGATGAGAGTGAATCAGCTGGTGATCGAGGTGCAGACAAGGAGCGTCGTCATGGGGGGGGACGCGGCTGCAGGTGGCTTCGTTGGGGGATTCCTTGCGGCGGCGGAGGAGAGCGTGGTGGCGCTTCCTCCTCAACATGGTTTTAGCTATGGATACGGAGGTATCTTCTAAGGTAGGAATTGGTGTCTCTTGAAATAAATAAAAGAATGAACGTTATTTCCTTGTAATCATGCAGTTTTATGATATATGAATTCTGTCCATTATTTTAGCTTCTATTTCTGAGTTGCTGATGTTAATCTGAAAGTGTCTCTTGAAAGAAAAGGATGAATGCCATTTACTTGTAATCATGCAGTTTTATGATATATGAATTCTGTCCATTAACAATATCTCCTATTGTTCTTAACTTCTATTTCTGAGTTGTGATGCTAATCTGACTGAAAGTGCAGCGAGCGAAGACAGAAAAGTATATGATAACTTCTTCTTTTTTTTTAATATCATTGAATGTTTTTAAAAAATTAAATATATTATTTTAGAATTTTTTTTTTAAGAAATAGGTTACGACCAGCAAAATTAGCAAAAAGAAATCATTGACTTTCTAATCAACATAATGTGATCCAAACCTATATGCACAAGGTTGTTTGAAGTACTTTCGAGATTAAAACATCGAGCTCTTAATATGCCAACTATACGAAGATCGACGTTAGGAGAGGTTTTTTAACTTGATCCTTTTGATGTCCAAGTTGACAACCCAAGATATATAAGATAGCCTTTAATCACCTTCAACATCCTCCCACTGTTCTCTTATTCATGTGAGCGATAGGAGGGTGGGGCAACTAATAATCGTCTACCTTGGACCATTGCTTACATGGGCACAGGTGGTGGGGCCCTCCATTTGCTCCTTTCACCTCGGACACCACGTGGTGATCACATGTTGGATAAAGATTTGTTGATGATGTACTCCATATAATTTCTCCCCCCTCCCCATGGTATGCTTTGGGGTTCTCACAAGAGGAGTCTGAAGTGTGGCTTCTAGTTCATTTAGCATGTCAAGCTTATACCTCTTCAATCCATTGTTGACTTAGTAGCACATCTAGTTCATCGTGCTCGAGCGCTAATAGTAGGGATTCATCACCGACCTACTTCTTGTATTATCGAGGGACACACCTTGGTCAGATGGGATTAGGTTTCCTAACATCATCGTCTGTTCCTGACTTAGTCGAGTTTTTTGACCTTCACGCCTCTAGCAAAAGCAGGGGTCAGGTTTCCTGACCTTCCCATCTTTGGTGAAGGTGAGAGTCAGGCTTCCCAACCTTCATACCCTAGTATAAGGCAGGGGTTAAGTTTCCTGACCTCCACGCCTCAACGAAGTGGGGGTCGGGTTTCTCGATCCCCATGTCTCAACAAAGCAGGGGTTGAGTTTCCTAATCTCCTTGCCTTGCAAAGGTGGGCATTGGGTTTCCTGACCTCCTTGTCTTTGGTGAAGATGAGGGTTGAGCTTCTTGACCTTCACGCCTCGGCATAAGGCGAGGGTTGGGTTTCTCGACCTCCACACCTCGACGAAGTGAGGGTTGAGTTTCCCGATCTCCTTTCCTCGGCGAAAGCAGGGGTCAAGTTTCTCGACCTCCCTATCATTGGCGAATGTGAGGGTCGAGCTACCTAACCTTTATATCTTTTTTTTTTAATTTATAGGCCTCTAGGCTAACAGGCTACGTTGGGCAGTGGCCTACCCACCTTAAGTAATGGAAGGGTTGGTGCCTCATGATGTGGTAGGTTTTTTATTACGTGGGTCATATTTTTTCAACTCACACACACCTTATACATATTTTGTCTTATGCCTCCCATTGTGAGGTTTTCTTTTTACGTGGTAGTATTTATACTTGTCTCTTTTCACCAAGTGAGTTTTCATCGAGTAAGGGTCTTTTAAGAGTTTATTGTCTTTTTACCTGTAGAAAAACTTCAATTCTAGTCATAATTAGGTAGGGCAACTCAAACCCTGGGTGAGGTAACTCAGGTCATTCATTTCTTCTTCGCAATGACCTTAAGGTCAGGGCTAATTGTGACTACTTATGCTTTAACTTCTTGTGTGACTCCTTATACTTACTTGAGACCATTGGCTCGATGATGTATTGATTGACCCTTTGAAGTGTCTTTGGTATAGTTGCTGGTGATCTCTCTATCAACGACAAGAAGAGGCAATAGGACTTTGAGTTATCATGAATGTCTGTATTATGAGTGACAGATGGGCATCTAGCATATATTGGATCTCTCTTGTGAATCAAGTGATGAAGTCTGCGAGTGTTTCCTCCTCCCTCTACCTGAGTCCAAGGAGCCTTGCCACTGATGGTCACAGGTATACATTCTTGGGGAAGTGAAGTTTGAGCTCTTTCATGAGTTGGGCAATAGAACTAATAGAAAAGCGAGTTTAGGTAGATATATCATTCTCATGTTGGACCTCTTAATGTGATCGAGTAAGTATGGCACATCAGAGCATTTGAAGTATCATACAATGTAATCTATCAAGTTGGCATTGCTGTTAAATACCTCTAAGGACAAGAGGTAAAAGTTCATTATAATTGATTCTTCCTGGATCTTTTGTGTGAACAATGACCAACCCAAGGTGAGGACAATCAACACTTACTGTTTTGATTATTGGAACTCTCGTTGCATCTCCTCCGAACATCAATCCATCTACCGTAGTTGAATCTATATGGAATCCTTTGTCGAATCTGTTGATTAGGCTTTAAATTTAAGTATGGTAGAGTAGTGGTGTGATCCGCCAAATTCTATGATTGGAGACTAAAATGCCCCCTCGACCAACAATTCGATAAGTCTCGGGCGCTCTTGGGATGTCAGCACTACACTAGGTTGGGGAATCTCCATGGGTGTCGATGTTGATTGGGGTGGAGCCGATGACGGTAGCTTGGCTTGTGGCATTGCCTATTGGGTTAACTAAGGCAAAAGCAAAGTAATGACCTATACCATACCTGTTAGCATCTGCACTTACTTGTTGAGTGAGATTTAAAAACAACTCGACGGAAATGAGCAGGTGGATCAGGGTCATCTCTGAGGGTGATAGACCTAGGTTGTTGAATAGATGCTAGTATCTCATTGGCGTATGCATCAAAGTGGATGCACCCATGTACAAAAAGGGTGGTTGTTGCCTCCCTTAGGTAAAAGTACTATGGGTCGAGGGTAAAGCCTCTTCGCTCAAACATTTATTGAGAGGGTCAACAAGTGATTGTTCTTATGATATCAGACCCTCCTTCTAGTACCAAAAATATTGAGGGGAGAAGTCATTGATGTCTTGGTCAACCTGACGTGGTTTGGACCCATATACATAGAATTATCCAAGATGCCTCTGAGGTGAAAACACTAAGCTCCCAATGTGCCACCTACATGAAGACCGAGGTCGAGAGAGGTTTCTCGACCTGATTCTTTCGACGCCCAAGTTAGTAACCCGAGGTATATGAGTATGGATGCAAGTGGTAAAAAAAGGTAACCTCTCCCTCGCCCCTCTTCATTGTGTTGAAGATGAGCTTTTACGCTTGATCGTAAAGAGATAAAATATTTTATAAAATATTCTATAAGGAGACATACCTACGACAGCCTCTCTTTAGCCTCTTGTCTACGTAGACAACAAGGAGGTAGAGGAATATATAACTACTTGCCCTAAACCCTTGCCCACGTGAGCAAACGAGTGGAGAGTGACCACTATCCTCTCCTTCCATCTCGGACACCACATAGTAGTTGATCAAATAAGAACAATTATAGTTCGAGATTCAATACTACTACTACTACAATAATAATAATAAAATTATAATTTTTAACTATTTACGATCAAGTATATATTTTTTTACGATTACTAACATCTATAAAAATAAATATATATTTAATTATCAATTAAGATCCATATTCATAAGATTTATAGTTTTAGGCTAAGTTGCATGATACAACAAAACCTTCCATCTTTTTCATATAGGATTCAGATTCACGTTAACGGTATTATTCAAGGTTGACTCAGAAAAAACACTATGGAACATTTTCATTATTTTAGCAATGTTTCCAAGTTCTATTTTGTATGAAATAAGAAATAATATAATCAACAAAGTAAAAGTTCATGTTCACACATCAAGTATCGTGAAGCAAACTCACCCTAGCTAAATTGACCCATAGCTCGAGTGATATCGAGTATTCCAAAGGGCAACACTTTATAACACTCAAAGAAGATGTAATCATACACATCATAACCCAAAGAAGATGAACATTTCATGGAGATCTCACCAAGCATAAATAATTCACAATCAGTAGATGCAATATGATTCAGTGTAGCAAAAGCCGCTGGAAAGACGACAGGTAGCAAGATTTTACATTTCATTCGAATCTTGACGAAAAAGAACACCCACACAGAACACACAAAATTTTCAACTAATTTACCAAACACTCTTACATGAGCAGATGACGAGTAAATTTATTTCTTGTGCCCCTTTTGTGAAGAACTCACAAGTCAGCCTGTAAATGGTAAATGGATACAAGCTGGGAGGAAAAATTATACATATGAACTCCATCGTTGCTACAAATACATCTACGAAACTAGTATGAACAGGGGGAAATATAGTTTGTTCGTCAGCTTTTGTTGTGCAAGAATTTGCTAGCTTGGGAGGCAAGTATGACGGATTTGGCACTTGAGCTGTTCATTAGGTATTCCCTCTCTGCTCGTCGCCTGTGTTGCCTTGCATTTTTTGCTCTCTTTGGAGCCAGCCTTGCATCCCTCTCTAAGAAAGCAAGCCTGAATCGTTCGGCCATGGATAGTTCAGGGGTATCATCAGAGGCAGTGGGTGCAGGTGCAGGAGGCCTCCTTGTAGCACCAGAAACAGCCCAGGTCTTGGGATCAATGCCATCAATTATGAAATGGTCCAAAGCTTTATTGGCTAATGCTTCTTTGGGAACTTGTAACCCACGGAAGCCACGAGGCAAAGGTTGCGGATTGACAACAATTCGAGGACATTCAACAGCTAACGATTCCTTTGAATCATCATCTATTTTTGGCTGGAGAAGATGCATAGAAAAGAATATTACATGTTGCAAAAAAAAAAAAAACTATACAAGTTTTGACTACTGAAATTTCACTAATAATATTAAGTGAATTTCAAATGAATAACAAATTGATTTATTCAAGTATTCTTATAAAATCAAAAAGTCAGGCTTTGAAGCCTTGAACATAGTGCAACTTTCTAGCAGCAAAATTCTGATAAGCAAGAGAGAAGATGACAGAAACTGAAAATACCACGGTTCACTCTGAAACATCATAGAAGTTTAGAACAGAAAAGGAAAAGATCATGCAGCTACTTTGGTCATAAGCAACATTGGTACTGCTATGTTTTGCATAAATTGTAAACTTATCCTGTTTAAAGACAGGAAATATGAAAATATTGAAGGCATGACCATTCTTCACTATGTATCAAACTTGCCAATTATAAAATAGCCAAAAAGCATATTGTGAGGTTCCAAGATAGAAGAAAATAAAAAAGAAATACAATGAGTACTCAATAATGTCAAAAGCATACATACCCATACAAGCCAGCATAGCGATTGGGAACCACTTCCAATGTCCACATTTTCCAACTCTTCCCATGAGTCTTCCTCTACGTGGTTTAATTTGGGCTTCAAGATACTCACACACTGCCGAGCAGTGATTTCACTCCTGGGGCACCCTCTGCAATCAAATGTTACTTTTTCCACAATCTTTTATCAATAATGGATATCTATTCAAATAGAAAATCACTAATATAGCAAGCATGATATAATAAAAAAGGAAAGAGTGACACAACAACAAAGAAGCAAACAATTAAATAAAAAAATCAAGAGGGACACAACAAAGAAGCAAACAATTAAATCAGTACCAAGTCTGCAACTACATAGAAAGAACACCTAAATATTCTGCAACTACATCAGTACCAAGTCTTAAATCATTTAAGCTCTTAGTTGATGGCATACTGTAAAACGAATCAAAAGCACCACATTAACGAAATTGTGCATCATTATATTCTTTGGACCAACCAAAAGAATCTTATACCATGTATATGTAACATGACCAAGATCTGCATGATTTACGGCTGAGATATGTGCTAAGCTATTTGATGCTCACCCTCAAATACAAATGAGGTTCAAGCATAGATCAACATATACTTTCAAAAAAATTGAAGTTTGTTCCGCATGTTCAGAGGCATATAGCCCCTTTGGTTAAGCATGGAATACAGACTTATAATATCTGTTACAAGTCAAAAGAAAGTTGAGAACAAAAAACATGAAACAATGACCATGCAAACAAGTCCAGTTTTATAAAAAATTCAATTGATAATATCAATTAACATTAACCATTCAAAAAGAGAGATATAAATAATAGTTATAATAAAAAATTGTACCCGCATCTCAAAGTTTCCAACGAGTGACAATGATAAATAAGCTCTGAAACACCAGCAATGGTTATCTTGCCACAGTTACTGTAGAAATGACAAGTCATCATGAAAAATGTATAAAGTTGAGAAAAAATATTAAATCAAAGAGCTCAAAGTAGTAACTAAGTCCTAATTATAGTGAAAAGGCTACTAATTTTATTTCTTTTCCAGATAGAACTTTTGGGTCTCTTTAACGATATAGAAGTGAATAGTTTAACAGAATTCAAGAGCTAAAGTAACGCAAGAAGAAAATAAATTACAATACAAGCATCGACTCTTTTCAATCTCTTTTTGACGATAATAAAGCCCAAAATTAACCAAGAGGATTGCCATGCAAATTCTGAAACAAAGTGAACTTTTTTATAAGTACTTAGTACCACGTTGTTATTTGCAACCAATTTTGAAGAAAATTCATGTTGTCGTTCCTATTTCAGCAGCATCTCATTCAATTACAGAATCTTGGTGAACTAAGTTGAACTTAATTGTTTGGGCATAAAAAGCGTAGCTGTTAACTAGCTGGGTTATACACCAAGCACCAGAAATAAATGGTTTAAATTGACCATACACTTAATCATATTGTTACAGAATAAAAAAACATGAACTTAATCATATTGTTACAGAATCAGAAATCATAAACCTAGTCTTGGCATTAAAGGTTTTGAGGACTTCAAAACCCAAAGGCAATGATCGACTACAATGGAAGTAATTTTACAATCACATGGCCATAAACTCATACAATGACAGCAAATTGAGAAAAGATAACTTGAAGACCATGGATCCTGTTTCACTCCACATATGCTCATATGTGTGCATGTACCATGTGGGCAAGGGAACAATATCGACCCCTCCATAAATCTCTACAGTGCTAGGTTGTAGCACACCACATTGGCAACTCGGCTGAACAAAAATTGAATGGCCAAAATAGATTCAGTCAACTGAATAACTTGGTTTTTCAACTATTTCAGTACCATATAGATATATAATGCCACTACTTCTTGTTTGACCCCAACCTTAATTGAGACTATTCACCATCGTCAGATAATCCATTTCATTCCCCAATCCAACACAAAGATAATCCGCCAGAAACTAGGTAAAAGTTTTAAGCTTTTACATTTCCTCTATATGGAAGAGCAATATGAAACTGAAGGTTGTTTTCATCCATTTTCCAACCAACTTGTTGTATGGCATTGAAAATCAATCCTAGAGATAGAAAAGTGATCTCCATTTCTTTGGGTTTCTTAATGGTGGGAATGTGGTCGGCATGCCTATTCTAGCTGAAATCATGGTTAATACTGATGAACAGTACAATCCTCATTCAGTTTTTTTGTACATAAATATTAAAGAATAAACATAAAATAAGTAGATGATTCAATCAAAGAAATTTTCACCTAAGAGATTCCAAATTATTTTAGTCAAAAAGATATTGAAATTGTAGGTACTATACCAGTACCAAAATCTCATCAGATAGGTGTATACCAACCAGAATGGTATGCATGTCTTAGTGCACCAATAAATAAATGCTAAAAACAGTTTAATACATCAGTACATGTTAGCATCGTTGGTACACTGGTTCGTGGGTATAGTTTTGGACTGATACAGTTGATATACCTTAGCATACTGTCACGAACGGTCGTTGCGCACCCGCAACAACTCCGTTCAACGAGCCATTCGTCGCTCTCATCTACATGTACAGTTACTTGGCAGCCTGTTTTTGTAACATCCCATTAGTCCCACATCGAAAGTGGGCAATGTGTATGATTAGCTTATAAGGGCCTGATGAGTGTACTACGTAAACTCCCGCTTAAACATTTTGGTCCGTGGTTGAAAGACCAAAATGGAGTTATTGGCCAGTTAGCTCATCAGACTCAGGTTATGACATTTGGTATCAGAGCCGACCTAGCATTTGGGCAGGGTGAGAGGGCTCGAGTAGGAAAGGGCTACTCGTGGATGGAGTCAGAGAACTCATCACGGTGTGGAGCCACCACTGAGTTAATCCTCACATGCACTATGCTAGGGTTCGATCTGGGATATGTTGGACCTTGACGAGGACGTCAAGCTAATTGAGTTGAGGATAATGTAACATCCCATTAGTCCCACATCGGAAGTGGGCAATGTGTATGATTAGCTTATAAGGGCCTGATGAGTGTGCTACGTAAACTCCCGCTTAAGCATTTTGGTCCGTGGTTGAAGGACCAAAATGAAGTTATTGGCCAGTTAGCTCATCAGACTCAGGTCGTGACAGTTTTGCCTTGGTTTTAAGTCATTTTGCTTGTAAAAATGTAAGTTCGAACAAGCTGCAGCGTTACAAAGCGACCGCTCACCGAACCGAGCAAAACAACCCCAAAACAGCTCTGTTTTCGTGTGTCGCGGGCTGATTTCTGGAATCTGCCTCCGCTCACCAAAACGTCAACCATCTCAGCCCCTTTGAACCCCCCGGGTGGCACAGGGCTGGATGGGGCTTCGGTATAGTACCGGGCGTTGAACACTCATTCGCAAGTTCGCACGTTGCCTTGACGGGAACTTGTTGTCGCGCCCGGGACTCGGTGAGCAGCTGTTTGTGGGCTTGTAGCTGTTCGTTCAACCTTCTAAAGCCCTTGTTTTCCCCCTCTCCCTCTTTTCTCTTGTGCACACAAGGTGCTCGCTGAATTGCTTGTAAAGCTTTCCCTCTTTTCGCGAGACGTCAGGACTTGTCCGTCGCTCGTTCTTTCGAACTAATCAACTTTCTCTTTTACAGGTCCTTCAGGACCTACGAGAGGTTACAAGTGGGCTGATCTTTGCGGAGCAATATCGCAAGGGCGAAGCGCGACTTAGGCAACGCAAGCTAAGTTCGCTTCTTGGCCGCAAGGGTGCCTCACGCCTTAGGCAATTCCAGCTAAGGCCGTGACAATACGGAAACCATAGTTTAGGTTGTCATAGTTAAACAACATATATATAATATTTTATTATATAATGATTTTTTATTTTGACCATCTTATTTTTTTATGACGGCTTCTGCTTGGAATGAAATTTAAAAATTTTCTTCATATTCCCCACTTGAGAGTTATGAAACTTAGACTAATTGTTACAATGTCATTCATCAAGAAACTGTTCTTTTACTCAAGGACTTCAGTATAAAGTTTGTTTGTGAACAAAATATATGATTCTAAATTGAGATATGCCAAATGACTAAATGATGCTAAAGAGTGTAAATTAGCAATTCATACGAAAAATATATCTACTAAATATAGTAAAACAACAAGCATATGGTATAAAAAGAGCACAACCATCGGTTTCAGCTCCAAACCTAATATCAATGGCCCGTAAGTCGATGCAAATCTCTGCCACTTTTCTAAGGCCAAAGTCAGTCACATCTGATCCAGATAAATCTAGAATTTTCCATGAAACTTCAGCCAGGGAAATGAGAACATCATCGTTCAGTAACTGCCGCCTCCTCGCAATTGCCACTAGCACCAACTACAAAACTATTGCAAACTCAGATTTTGCCATATTAACCGAACAAGTCCATCAAAAAGCTCCAGTCATGTAGCATAGCTGGAATTGAGGATTTGGTTAACTTAGGGAGGCCTGAGGCTCATGCAAAATATATTGTACGATGATACTGTTTCTTCAAATTGTGCTAACAAATTTGAAAAGTCTCTTTAGTTTCATATATCATCATTAATACCATATAAGTTTCATATGGCCTAACCAAAGCTAATGTGACAATAGTTATTTACCATCATAGTCATTAAAAAGGGAAAGTAAAGACATTAAACATTGAGAATGAAACCAAAATCTTATTCCAACCTTAATATCAGGTGGAAATCCTGCTGCTATCTCTGAAATATCTGCAATGATGTCCTCTAGATATCGCCCGAGAATTCCAAGGCACAAGTTCACTAGGCTTGGAGGCTTAGTTTTCTTCAACGGAAAAGCTGAATATAGAAACAAAGAAAGAAGAAAAAAATTCAATATAATGAACATAAACATGATAATGATCGATAAAACAACATGTACCAATATTCATTAATCACAAATCTTAAGGGATGATGCCAACTAAACCTTATGAAACAAATTTATCATAGAATGGGGTTGACGAACACTCCACAACTACATAGCCCCAATAAACATGCATAAAGTTACAAAGATCACCACACCACAATGCTCGAAGTTTCAAAACACAACAATACAAATGTTACAACCTAAGTTCCCTGATCAAGGCAATTTAATCCTAGACTTTAATAAGTCACTAATTCTAAGACTAAAGACCTCAACAAAAGCTATATCATAATCAATTGTCTAATCAACAACAAAACAAAGTGAAATAGCCAAGGTAATAAGTTTTGACTCCAAAAAATGACTTAAATGAGTTAACATAGAAATTCTTAATCAGATTGATCTGTTGAGTTCGACCATTATCAATGAGCCGCCATACCTTGGAGTTTAATGCAGTCCAAGTGGAAGATCAAGTTGCTGAAGGACTATAAGGAGGTAAGGCAAGTCTTCGTCGAACTTAACACTAGGCATAGCAATTCCAAGAATCAACACTAGGTCAACTTTTGATTCCAGGGTAATCCAGCCTTTTGTATCATTTATATATAATTAATTAGTCTAGTAATGCGTTAAATTACATCAGAAGAATGGCCAGCTTGACCATTTTGATCATGTCTCGTCATAGGAATAAGCTGAAGAAGCAGTATAGGAAATGTTAAATTGGTAAACATCATAAAAAAAATGAATCTGTTGCATATATCTGAATATGATATTCCTCTGTTATGTTACACGATGATGTGGATTGGCCCTTTAATTATATTTAGTACCTTCCAAATATCTATAAAATCTATGCTATAAGATACCTTTTTCCAATTACAGCCTGATGCAATAACATGTAACACAAAAAAAAAATCTAAATTTTCTAAACGATAACATTCCGTCATGTCATCCCACTTAGCTTAGATTAGCATCAGATGAAACCAAGTACTAAGTGCTAAAAAACAAACAATCAAGATGTGTAAAATCAAGATTAGTATGACTGTTACTTCTAAGTCAAACTTGCGTCAAAACCCTAATTTCCTCTTCTAAAAATCTAAAAGAGGCTACCCATTAAATCAGCCATCAAATATCACACACCTGAACAGGTTAACATACAAGCTCCACCGAAAAAAATTGAATAAGAATAAGAAACATGTATTCAATTACAACAGAGCCTTATATCAATTGATTTCCATTAGAACGACTGCTTAAAAAACATAAAAAGGCATCAATATTGAACAATCCGATACACCCAAAATCCACGGAGATAGAAAGAAACCAATTAAATAAAAAAAAAAGGATCGAATAAACAGAGAAACTCGCGACTCACCGAAAGAATCGAACGGCGAAACCACAGGGGTGGATTTAGGGCGCGGCTTGAGATGCAGATCCTCGAGGGAGGAGGTGATCTCGTTGGCCGCCGACTTCCCCTTTTCCATCGGCGGAGAATGAGGAAGAGATCGCGAGAGGAGAGGCGAACAGAAAATATATACGCCTCTTTGGAATTAGACCGAGTTATCCGGTTCAAGTTGACTCAAATCGATCTGCAAAAAAATGGCCGAACCGGATCCAATCTCGCAACTGGCTCGAGATACTTGCACAGGAATTAAAGCATGCGTGTACCATGTTAAATAGGGTAATAATAAAACCGAGCCGCTACACCAAGCCCGTTACATTAACCCGGACCGGGCGGCCCAACGCCCACTCCTCCTCTGTTCACAATCCCCCGTTAAGGCCCCCTCTCCTCCACCTCCTCGAGCCCCTCTGCTGCTCCGGCGACCTCCTTCCACGCCTACTGCAACCCGAAAGGCAGACGCAGTTAGTACAGAACAAATCCAAGTAAATGGAAGCTGCCTCTCACGTTCCCCAATGCTTACCGAGCTAATTACTTTGTGCAGGTCAATGAATCCTGCCGTCGCGGCCTCAACCTCTTTCTTGGAGAGTCGCTATTTGAACTCACAGATGCTGTATGTCCAGTCTACATCGGACGATGGACCAATTCCTGACACGGATGAAAGGTTCGCTGAATGGTTCCGCCACAGTGTATAATAACTGGTAAAAGCATCAAGTTAATGGCACGTCTGCGTGAATGTTGTCGACTCTGACTCGTTCTTATCCTAAAACTTGCTGCTCTTCCCGTCCATATATATATCATGACATGCAACTCATTATGACCACTACTCATTGCAGTCTTTCTTCGAGGAGAGAAGGACGACGAAGAAGAGAATGGGGAATTGCAGCAGTAACCGGGTCCGGACATGGGTCGATGACGAGGACTGGGACTCACCGGAGGAGAAGACCGATCGGCGCGGGGAAGGGAAGGCGACGAGGACCTTGGAGAATCTGAAGGGGGAGAGAGGGGGGCTCTCTTCCACGGTGGTGAAGATCAAGATCACCAGGAAGCAGCTGCAGAGATTGCTGACGCACGCCGACGCACGAGGGTTGTCAGCCCACCACGTCCTCGGCGACATCATGAGCGCAGGCGTCGTCGTGTACCGTGCACAACGCCGGCGGCGGTGGAGGCCGAACCTGCAGCGCATACCGGAGGCGTCGGAGGACTTGCTGTGAATACGAGTCGTTGTAGGATGATTAGTGTGCATGTGAATAGAAATAGCATATAAAATCCTATGAAGGGGAAATGAGAATGGATGAAACAATACTGCTGATTTGGGTTTATATACATCACGCAAGACCATAATATACACATTATGCAATGCAAATGGATAAAAAACATAACAAATTGAGCAAATCATAAAGTCTTTCCAACAAAAAAATATTTGGCCCTCTGAATTTTAACGTAGCACATACACATATACTCAGTAGAAGTGCAAATGTGATGACTGATGGATTATGGCAATGGCAAGTGCAACACATCTGAAAGCATCTTTAAAAATGACAACCAAAATTACATGATAAACAGAAGTTACAGCTCGGAAGTAGTTCCAAAAAGTTACAAACCATAGATATTAGTCGGGTTTTTTTAAGTTCAAACAGTTATCTGCTGCTAGATTAAATAGCTCCTGAGCCTGCTTCAATTCTTGTTCTGCAGCAGCAAAAGGTAATTCAAGAAGCATTAGGCACACCACTGAATAACATTAAATCCCTTAGCAAAATGTAGTTTCTGTTAATATTAGCCACTTAGCTATGTCGGTCACAATTAATCTTTCTAGTAGATGACGTTTGTAATGTTAAAACAACTCATGGAAAGCAAATTGTACAGAATTATTTGAGTCTTGTTACCAATAGAAAAGCCCTCCAAAAATAACAAATAGCCAGATAGAACACAGGGAACAAAAAAAAAACCCTCAAAATCTATGTGACCAAGATATTGTAATTTTATATATGTCCCTATTAAAGTCATATAAACATTATTTATCACATGAAAAGAATTCAAGCGGGCTCCAAAAATAGAGCAACCAAGGAAGGGAATCAAGAGGCCTATTGAGTCTTCTTCAATTTAAGAACAGCTTTCGTACAAACAAATATCATAAGATAACCTTTTTAACTACCTTTGAGAGCTCGTTGATAAATGGCCTTTTAAAAACATTTTTTCTTTATTCTTTTACATCTTTTCATATAAACTGTTTGTCTTGTATTAACTTGTCAACTATATACCAGAGCCTATTATTCAAATTTTACTATAGAATGTTACTAAATTATTATAATACAATATTAACAAAATTATTAAATTAGATCTCATGTAAAGAACAATAGCAAATATCCAGAACATCTTTTTTATCCTATACAAAAATATATTGGGTCAATTAAAAATGCTATTTTTTGAATTTTATCAACAATTTTCTTGTGTACGTGGGGATCCAGTATTTTCTGAGTAATCTAAATCTAAAGGAACTGAAATTCCATTTTCAATTAAAGTAAAGAAAAAAATAAAGGTCTTATTTTATTTCATCTGCATATAATAATGACTAGAGAAACTTTGTGATCTTCAACAATTTTCAATGTGAGAAATATCTTAAAGAATATGTGTGCAGATCAAATGAAGTGTCTTTAAGTGAAGATATATACCTGAAAGTAGACATGCAATAATGGGAAAACATGCAAGAAACCTAAATGTTTAGAATGGCGGACACAGAACACACCTGCAGCTTCCAGTTGTTTTTGGAGCTCCAAACCTACAACTTCATTCTCTGCCTGAAAATTATATGACAAGTGTAAGATTATCCATCCCGACCTCTTTTAAGCTCACTGACATTAGCAACTCAGAGATGTGTCATAATTGTCTTTTGCATAATAGATAGAAGAGAGAACTAGTCAAAATAATTCAGTTGACCTGGAGTTCTGCAATTCGTTTCAGCTGAGCTTCTTCTCCTGACAATGGTAATGCAGCAACAAGTGTATCAAACTGTCAAATAAGCAGATATGCCTGTCAGACAAACACACTTCTTACCAATAATGCAAATATTTTGAAGTAACACAATGCCAAGCTACAAAGAGCATTATGCTTTCCTAGACCAGGCACTCGAATCATTAAACTGTCATTTAACAAAGATTAGATAAGAGCATGAACAGAAACGTATATAAATCTAGATTAGTTGCATAAGCAAATTCTAATTGCACAGGATGAGAAACCAAGAAGCAGAAGAAGAAGGGGGGTTCCTGCCTAAATGTCTCTCTGTGCATCCACTAGCTAAAACATGTTTGGAATACTTGATATTACAAAGACATTCACCACAACACAATAAAAAGATCAGACACATTTACCTTCTTTGCAGCTTGAACAAGAGCCGTGCTCATCATCTTAGGCTGCTCAACGATGTCGAGGGTCTCCTCTGCTGATGAGGGATTAGTGGCTGGCTCAGGATAGTTAGGAGACAATCGGACAGGTGGGGCATCTCTCTGCAAGGTTCCAAAGGTATTCAAGGCAAGCAAAGCCATAGTATTAACTTGTTCTTGCAGCTGAGAGATAATATCCATTGCACGCACTCGAACTACACAAACAAAACATTTCTCGATTAACAAAATCGCCAGAACAACAGAGAAGCAAAAAAAAAAAGGTTAATTTATGGCCACTAACAAGGTTCTTAAAAAAAAAAGGTGCCTTAATATTTCATTGTTGGTATTTGATATGACGATGATAATATGGGAAAAAAAGATGTTACTTATCTAAATGCCTCTGATAAAAATAAGAAGCAAGAACCATACAGTTCTTTAACGAAACCCCAATCTCCTCGTACTGAATCTAATACCCAATGTCTCCATTTCAAAACTCAATCTTGCTCCGTTCATAAGTCAATCTAATATTGGTAGAAGAAAATAAAAAACAAATGCATCTCACTCAATCAAACGGTCGATCATTTATCCAGCGTTGATTCTGCAAAAAGATCAACAGTCCCAACATCATCTTGTAAACGACTAAAATAGCATTGGGCAACATCCTAAGAATAGACACACAGACAGAGAGAGAGAGAGAGAGAGAGAGAGAGAGAGAGAGAGAGAGAGAGAGAGAGAGAGAGAGAGAGAGAGAGAGAGAGAGCATTAGGAGACCCCATGCTGGACCTAAGTCTCCACCCGGCAGCTACCCGGCTGGCAGAAAACCCCCACGATCGGCTTCACATCTACTAACCGAGAGGAAGGGACATCAATTTCGAGAGAGAGAGAGAGATTTTACCGGCGACGGAGGAAGGCGCGACCGAGAGCCGAATCCCGCGAAGAAGAGCGAAAGCAAGCAACACGCGATGACGCCTCTAGGAAAGAAGAGAAGAGGAACCCTACACTCAGAACCCGTGGATGGATGCCCGAGGGAACCAAATGAACCGGCCCGGATTGCACGAATCACGAGGACCCCTATCCCTCGCATCGCACGGGGAAGACCGCGCTGCTCGATACGTGCACCTAATCTAATTAGCACATAATACCTCATTGCGAAACATTTAATTAGCTATCTTTGATCGATCCATCCTAACTATCTTTGATCGACTTCAACGAAACTCCTTTTTTTATTTTTAATACAGTAAAATTATTTTTTAAATCTTATATAAAAATCTTAATATCTTACTTTCATAAATTTAAAAATCTCAATATAACTTTTAAAATATAAAGATCAAAATACTAAAAATAATTAAATAACGTTGTAAAAATTATGAACTCTTACTCACACAGGACATACTAACTCTCAATCTTTGCAATATTAGTTAAAATTGCAGCAAACTAATGGACAATAATACTTTAGTTCATCAAATAAGTCACTGTATACATGATTACAAAGTTCACCACAACCGGGAATAAATTAGTGTTATGAGGGAATAGGAACTACAACATCAATGACAATAACCAATTCATGGAAATGAAAGGCAAAAAGAGGTCTTAATGACTGGCACCACACAGATTCGATATGGTAGACTTGAAAGCGCCAAGATCTCACCTAAACCATGATTATTCGAGTACAGCAACTAAAGACCCTCAAAACTCACAATACTACTTGATCACAATATGCAAAACCTCTGCCTCGGACAAGCGAAGACTACTCCATCCATCCACCGTTGAAAAGCCAACAGTATCTATCTGTGCATCAGCTGCATTAACCGCGTGGCCTCGATGAGGACCAGGAAGAAGAGGAGGTGGAGGATGTTCTTGAGCCACCAAATGATGGTCGACGTTCATCATTTCGCCATCTATCACCGGATTGGGGAGCGAGATCATCCTGTCTTCCCCATCGATCAGGCTCAGGGGAAGCTGTCATTTGTCCCTCGTTCCTCTCGCGGCGGAATCTAGGCACATACTTACCGGAAGTCGGTGCTGCAGCTGCTGCGGCAACAGGAACAGGGTCAGCAGCGTGAGGACCTGAAGCAGGGTCGATTGACCGTGACAGTGTTTCAGTGGGTCTTCTAAGGAGTGCTTCTCTTCGCAGTCTTTCCTTCTCTTCCGCCTCCCTCTCCCGCTGCCTCTGCCTTTCTGCAATTGCATCCAGCTTGGCCTTCCGTTCTGCCTCTTCTTTTTTACGCTTTTCCTCCTCTGCAAAATCATGGACATGTAAATCTGATTAGCCCGAATGTTTCTAAGCTTTCTATCAATATATCAGGTTATTCCTTCTGAAGTAGAAGATTATTTAGACGCTTGATACTAACACAATAATCCACTTTGTCATCAACAAGCTAACCTGTTTATTAGTCCATCAGAATTCTTAAAAACTTCCACAGAATCATGGCATGGAGATAAAAACAGTGCTTATATCTCATGATATGATTTGGTGCACAATATTTACCTTCACGCTTCCTGGCTTCCTCCTCTTCTCGCAGCCTGGTCAACCGCTCTTCCTCAGACTTCAGATAAAAGAGCATCTTCCTTTTAGTCTCCCTTTCATGTTTCCTCAATGCTATGAGCTGATTAATTTTATCCTCTTTTTCTTTCTTCAGTCGATCATATTCTGTTTCACGGCGGTTAACTATTCTTTGTTGAAATATGACCTGGGGACGAAGAGAAAAACCATTAATATCAGAAAATCACATCATGACTAACACTAGTTCAATAACAGTTGCAGGACGATGTTTGAGTAGATGAACATCATTGACATCATTGAAAACAGTCAACTTAATGTGGTTAGTTATGAAACACAACACATAACTGGAGAAGCATCCATGTACATAGGAAGATGGATTTCTAGCATTGGCAAATATGGTCAAGGGGCTTGCCTAAAAACATAATGACAAGATAAAAGATAGACAGATCAAGTTTGCAAGTTGCATCACATATAGTAAAATGACTTGTTCAGGGGATAAACATCCATGAAATGCTAAAATGAAATTAATCAAATTCTGAATGATGAATGATACTATTTACCCTCCCTCAAACCAATCATATACTTTATTGAGATAGGTAACCAAGGCCAAGGGACTCCCCCTCGAATGAAGCAGGTTCATTAACAATTCTTTCTCCTTCCTTTTGCCACTCCTTTATCCATACTAAATCCGAAACGGGATTCCTGATCCAATCTCTAGTACTAAACAAAGATTACGATTTGGAATGAACCAAAATACTTGTTTGTTCGCACTAATAGGTTTCATGTTACGTCAATGAGATTTCATTCTTTCAAACTAAAATCAAGTTAAAAGAGCTATGCCTCCTTTCCTTTTGATCATCCATTAGCCTTCCTTCCTATTGGTCTTGTTGCCTGTGGCACACGAACCAATTAGGAGCCTAGGTGTTCATAAAACATTGATTATTTTTATCCTACTGAGAGACTTGACATCCATGCGACACTGTAGCTGCATCTCGACAATCAAAGAACACTTAATCCTCAACTCATTGATTTTTCTTATCCATATATCTCAGCATTTCATATATCTGATGCTAATCCCATTTGTTTAATTTCTATAATTTGTCCCATTGATCCAATTCAGAATTTATCCTTATTCTACTTGTCGGGTGAGTCATCGAAACAACAAACACCATGAAATTTTGTCTTGTTTCTTACATATCTAATGTCTTCATCCATTACAAAAACAAAATAGTGAGGACACAAGGACACCGTTAATCAAATTCAAATTGAATATTGGATAATGGTCACAATATGACTGAACAAATTGAGCCAAATCCTAGGTAAGTCTAAATCTAGATCTTTCTGGGTTTTTAATCAAATTTTCATAATACTTAGTTTTCCTTGGTTATTTTATGGTGTTTTATATTGTGTAGGATGTACAGTATGATATAGCAAAGGCTACCTGCTCTTAACATTTCTGTTTAGATAGTTCTAGAGGGTTTTAAAACAAGATTTTTTTTCCACATGTCCTTTTAGTTATTTGGGTTTAAGAAAGTTGAGACACTAAAAGGAATCTAATTTACAAGTCATGTAGTGTTTTCAGATGATTATGAAGTCATGAATTTTGCTATTCCAGCTAGCTATGGTTGCTTCATCTTTTCTACTTGATCTCTTCTGAAAAACCCTACCAAACTCCTGCACCCTGACAATACCCAGAAAAATCAGCCTACAAGACTGAAACACATAGAAACTATGCACATTTTTCACAATTTATATATTTTTTAAAAAAGTAACACTAATCACCTTTTCCTTCCTTGTGCCTTTCATGATCATTTAAAATTGTTTCTAGACTACAGCCTTGAAGCTAAGGTATTGAAGCCCTATAACTGCCAAAAATGGAACTCCATAAATCCCACCGAAACCAAGTTTTAAGATTAAATGGACCTAACAGGGTGATCAAAACATAATCTATTAATTTATGTATGAATCAAAAGCATGATGACTTAATCAGTACTATATCCATGTTTTGACATATGAGGCAGCCATACTTATACAAAAAGTTGCATAACCGTCACTGCTCAGAGATGTCAATACAGCTGCTTCCATAAGCTAAAACTTCAAATAAATGGATGGTAAAGATTTTCAAATCTACTATAACTTCAAGGGGTAAAGGTTAAGCAGAGAAATTTGAACCTTGTTGTCCAACATTCTGGCAAGTCTTTTCTTCTCTTGGAGATCACCAGCATGGTGCTGCCTGCTCAACTCTATCGCTTTCTGTTAGGAGCAACGAGTTTGTCTATGTTCCCAAAGAAAAGAAATTTTAAAAAACCAAAAAAAAAAAAAACAAAGTATACCAGTTGCTCGCGTTCATGAAAAATTCTCTCCTCCACCAAGTGCTGCTGGAAGGCTTGCTCAATCAGTTGTGCTTCTTCCTCCCTCTTTGCTCGTTCCATGTAGTCCATCGTTTTGGCAAGTTTCTGCAGTTTCTTCTCCAATTCTTGCCTTTCCTTCAATTGCTCACTTAAGGCCAATTCAATCAATGTCTGCTTTGTGACCTTCTCCTGAAGAATTGCAAACATCTTTAAAATGACTGAAATAATGATTGACTCAAGACTTTCCAGACAATAAAACATAACAAAGAAGTTTCACTCAGCAGATAAAGATGGAGAAAGAAAAATAAGCAGAGGAAAGCAAGCTGCAGTATGGGGAATTCTAATAGGAATATGATTAAATGAGGACTTGGACTAGCTTCTTCAAAAAGTTAAGGCAACTAGTCAGCTTCACAAAAACCAACAGAATGGTATGTGTCTTAGTCATCTCCTGATAGAAAAACCAACAGCTACATTCTGTAGTAACTGAACCTCTGCCCGCTTTTCCAACAAGTAAACAATTGAATGTATCAAACTAACTACTATTGGCTATCAGAGTACCAATTAATTTAATTAAACAGGACGACTTGCAATAACAACCTCTCAAATATCAAGCTACTACATTCTTTAAAGGATCCATCAAGAATATAAAAACGGAATATTGGCTTACCCCATCAAGCAAAGGTTTCTTTCCCTTCTTTTTGGCACCTTTTTGTGTTTCGAAAAGTAATGCTTGAGCTTCCTGAAGTTCTCTCTCTTCTATTTCACGGCGAATCCGCTGCTCCTGCCTTCGAGTATATTCTTCAGCAAGTCGCTTTTGTTCAGCCTCCTCGGTTACTTTTTGGAGTTTTAATCGTTTAGATTCTTCTTCTCGTTCCTTGAAACAGTTCAGAACAATGTATTAATCATTTAAAACTCAAGTAAAAAAAAATATTCCTGGCAAAAGAGAAAAAAATCAGAAGCACCATTTCCAGCATCTGACGTTCATGTTCTTCTTTGCGTTTCTCGATGATGGATTTCCTAGCAAGAAGCCTCTTATGTTCCTTATCAACTGTTTCTGCTAGACCATGTTTCTCACCCAGTTTGGATTGTTTTTTGACAGCAGGATAAATCAGATTCCTTGCTTTATTCAGAGAATCGGCAAGAACGGTCAGATGATCAGTGAGCACATCTGATTCAATGTTCTGTGAACAAAATAATTGACATATTCATGTATGTAGCCATCAGAACATTTGTAAAATTTCAACATTTATGGAAGTGTAAATGTTCAATTTGTTCATTATTCTAAAAGCAAACTTAAGAAGCAGCTAATGCTTTCTCATGCAATTAGCTATCGCTAGGTTTACTAAGACGCAAATGGAAAACTTTTAACATCAATGGGTAATTATACAAAATGCAAATTTACACATATACATTAATCTGGAGTAAGAACAAGGATGAATTTTAAAATTTAAAAAAATATGTATGTATGCAGATATATGCTAAACATAGAATAATGACTCATGCATGCTTTCCCAGTGTGGCTCATATTCTATGACAAATTGATAAGTCATACCAAACCCTAATATAGCAGTCTAAGAAAAAGGACACATGCACAATGAAGAAAATGACACAAGACTTGCACATGGTGCAAACTAGAGATAGAGGGTACCAAGAAAGCACATTCTCTTGCATGTGAGGGGGGGAAAAGAATTATGTTCACATACACATGACAATATCAATATGAAGGATTAGCATCTATATAATCAAAGATTATATAACACCTAAGCAAGTGCATGAATGTACATAAGCAAGGGGAAACATGCAAATGATAAAGACAAAGATAACATACCACATTACCAAATAAAACAGCACCCTTCAGGTGATCAACTTTCATAGAAAGGAAATTATATTTGACTGCATCAACTGATAACTTCTCAACAAGTGAGAAGTCAAAAAATGGTATCATCTTTGACAAAGTCCCGATTGTTACGGATTGATACACACGAGAAACCTGACAAAGTAACAGGCCGAAAAATCAACAGATGTGTAAGATAAAAACAAGAACAGATAAGAAACATATGGCTACTGATAGAATTGTTGGGGCATTGATAAAAAAATACTAATTAAACACCTGTTGAAGCACTCTCAAAGTGGTAAGCTTTTCAAGAGCAGGAACGTATTTCGATAGTTGCACTTCTGGAACTGATGAGGCTGACGATGGCTTACCACCCAGTTTTGCAATCTTAGCAAGCAGAGGCTGAACTCTCGAAGCAAGGTCTAAAGGAAAGAATTCATGTTCTAGGATATTGTAGATGTCCTTTACTTCTTGTGAGACACATGTCATTACACCCTTGTTGCTCTGTACCATATAGATTACATTAAATTAACAACTACATCTAATTGTCATCCACATATAGTATGTATTACAAAAAACTAATCAAGTGTCACAAATAGATAGCAGCAGAGGCACCATTATTTGAGCATAGAGCAATTCAGCATTTAAACTTCTTAACCATGAATACAGAAGACAACTAGGATTACAAACATGAAAACAAAAATTAGCCACAAAATTTGGAATTTCCAGACAAAACTATAACAATGTGAACTGGTTTATCTACTCTAGCAGATAGCAAAACAAACATATGCAGGATAGCACATTTATCATGACAGAATGTAGATGAGGAAGAACAGGAACAGGATTACCAAGGATTGACATAACAGCACCATGGTGCTTGCTGTTCATGCACTTTAATCATATAGCTACTTGACAGATAAAACATGGCTCCACTATGTAAGTTCTCAACATCCACTTTAATTAGATCAATTACTAATATGATTGCTGATGAAGATATAATTAATCATCTCATAAATTGGCAGCATTTGAAGTATAAATGAAAGAACAATGCATCGAGACAGTACTTCACATGAAAGGGACAGACTCCCACTCATATGTACATTCAGCAGCTGAGCATCCAGGACACTAATTGCTAGGTTGGGACTTCGATTCCCTAGGGAAAGCACCTAGTGTATATGATTTGCACCTCATGGCACTGGACAAAAAGAATGTCAAAGATTACATGCACACCTCATTTGTTTTCCATTAAGATCCTGATCATAATTGACATTCTTTTGAATGTTAAGATATTTTGTGACTGGATGATTGGTGATGCATTTTAAGATCAGAATCAGCCAATGGGATCAAATCATAAAAAAAATTAAGTTAAAAGAACTTAATATTCAATTATATTTTAAAATTCATAAAAACGAAAAATAATATTTTAAAAATACAAAATAATACATACATGATATATGATACAATTACATAAATGTACACAACTCTACAAATAATTATATATATGCTGCAATTTGTTATGCTTATAAGTTAAAAGCTACAATGTTACAAGTTTAGTGTATAGTATAACTCAGTGTTTGTCATACCGAATCGTATCGCCCGGTACGGGCGGTACATACCAGTCCGACAGGCCAGCGGTACGCAGACCGCCTGGTACCGGTACGCACTGTAGCAGTGCTACAGTGCTCGGTACACCGTACCGTACCAGTACCGAGCCCAGATCGAAATACCGGTACGGTACGGTATTGCGAACCTTGGTATAACTGTATACAAGTTAAATACTTATAAACTTCTTACACCTGTCCTAACACATTGTGCATTTAAGGCAGTGGAGAGCGCACAACTGGATAATAACCAGGTGGCTAGTGTCAGCGAATGGGAGATGACTGCAGCTTGCAAACAAGACGTAGACAGTGGAGCACCACATATGATCACCTCTCCCACTCCACTCCTCCCCTTCCACAGTTTTTCCTCTGACCGTCCCTCATTTTCTTTCTATTCTCCCTTTCTTCTTCTTTCTCCCAACTTTATTCTCTCAATATAAATCAGTTTTGGATCTAGAACCAACCGATTTCCTGATGAATTCCATCTGATTCTGACTGATTTTTGATAAATCTCAGCAATTATTAGAGAAATGAAGACTTCCTTAAAACGGAAAGGACTGACCCCAAACCAAATCGGCCAATCTAGATTGGAAACGACCAATTGTGAGAACTAAGTAAAATCTAAAGTTGACTAATAGATGCATGATGCATTGGATGTATTCACAATCCAGTAAGAGAAACATACTTCAGCATAGAGCAATAAACAATATTACAGTCCATATTATCTCATAAAATCTTCACCTAGCAGTCCACTTGAAAGTGAAACACGATAATTGAAAAATAAATTTTCTTTTGTTTGTGGTCATATAAAAAGATACATGTTCATGACTCAAATAATTCAAGTATTGCAGGGGAAGTTTAAAAACATAATAAGTTGCCAAGTAGCAGCATCTCAGGTAATTCAATGCCACCTATAAAAACTGCCCAAAAAGAGAAGAAAATAATGTCAAACAAGAAAAGGGAGGAAACAAATCTCAGGCTCGAGAAAATATATCAAGAGTTGATTGAAGATTCCATCTGTACAAGAAGCTTTATCATGATTGAAGATTCCACAAAAAGGAAGCTTATCAATCAAATGTATTGTCAAGAATGAAGACTATTTGCCAAAACAAATATAAAAATATATCTTCCACAAGGAAAGAAGAAATTATTTATACATTTTAAATTATAAATTTCTTGATTGTATTCTTTCCCTACTTCTTGTAATTTCCTTTCTTACTTCTTGTACATAGGGAATCTCCCAAAAAAAGAGAAGAGTCTGCAACTTGGATCATCAGAAAATGATTGAATAAATAGAATTCTTTCCCCCACAATATGTATGAGTGATGTGAGACCACATTCTTAATCCCAATGGTATGATTCCACTATTCACATGTGATATTACAGAGGTGTGAGGCCTTTAATTCTCAGAGTTAATCCTTGAGTTGGAATAAGTTGGGTGATACTGTTTTTTTACTCTTTTATCCCACTAAAATTTTCTGTTTTATTCCACAACAAACAACTCCTAGAAAGAAAATATATTATCTTTGACCATCTATGCTTTCTCCTATTTCATGTTGGTAACAAAGCACTCGTCCTATATTAGATTTGATATCGAAGCACTTACCCTACATTATATGTTAATTGATGAAATTTACTCATCTTGTGAATATTTCATATTGTTTTGGTCTAGCAAATTCTGTCACTTTTCATATCGTAATAAGCACCAACCATGCTCGCTTGCAAATTGGCCTAACATTGTAGTTAAACTGTAAGAACTGCCATCCTAAAAGGCTCTTTAATTATAGATAAGATGCCCATAAAAATGCACATAAAAGGATAAATAGATTTTAGCACACCTAAATGAAACCTAGTCCTTTTTCCATATGTTTACATATTTAAAAGCGTTATATACAACAACAACAACAAAGCTGCAAATCCCAACTATTTAGGATCAACTACATGGATCTTTTGCCAACACTAAAATATATAAAAAATCACATATTTAATTAAGCTTAGAGTATTTAAATCTTTATTTATAGTTTCTATTAAAGTCTTTTTAGGTTTTCTTGTACATTTCCTCGTACCACTACCGTTAATCATTTCACCTCGTCTAACAACTACATCTGTAGGATATTGTATAAGCCCATTAAAGGTGCTATATGCGATAAACAATTCACTAAATAAGCCTATTCAGCAAAATCTCTAGAAATTAAAATCATCTTCTAAGATTTCTAGCCTGATCACCAGGAGGAATCTTTTATCAGACAACCATCCTATGTATTAACTTCTGACCATGTACCATACAACAATTTGTCCCAGAGCTCAACACAAAGGTGGATACTGATGAGTAAATAAATGTGCAGTGGACAACAGATGGAATATATTAAAACTAACTTTAACATCTTTAACAAAGATTAAAGATAATTACAGAAATAAAAAACCATAGCATTTAGAAGATGAAAAGATGATTAAGTTGTAGTGCATGTCATACCAATTCTGAGAGCAGTGATGATCGTGAAAGCTGCAAAATGTAAGTCGTCAGCACAAACAATTTGGACATAAGTACAACAATTACAAGAGCATTACTAAAAGAAATCAACACGATAATATACCATTTCTCTGCTCTCCCCTTTAGGATCAAGAGTAAAGTTGATAAGGCTAGCCATTCGTAAATTGCGCTCTTTTTCATTTTCAAGTTCCAGATGTGATGCACCATGCTTTTGGTCATACGGAGTGACTGAAAGCGCAGCTAATAAAACAGATGATGCAATTAACTGCAAATCCTTTTGTGATAAATTCTTATTGTAGCTTTTCTGCAATGTGAAAAGCTTAAACCATGCATATGCATGGTAAAGATGACTATGCGAAACCCAAAATACGTCTGTTAACTTTGCATAGTATACAACCATGAGTGGTGTCTTTGGGCTCTTCTTTACCAAATTCATTAAACCATGGATATCTTCCACTGAGCGAAATGCTTCCTGTATGAGAAAATCATACAATAACATAACAAAGAGCAGAAAAACCAAGAACAAGTACAGGAAAGTGTAGAAGGCAAGTTCACAAAAAAAAGCAAACAAACAAACCTGCCATAGTTCCAGATCAGTTGCTATCTTCAGCTGCTCAATTCTCGTGTCCAAGTAAAGCTGTAAACTCTCAGGAGCTGTAAGATCAGGCCTATCTCTTTGGTCTTTGTACTTGTTTAAATTAGCAAGATGATTTCGTATAATCTCACAGAGTCTTCGAAATTCAGTGGTCCTCTTATATTGTTTGCAAAATTGGAAGGCCCGATGTGCTGTCATCTAAATATCCAAAGAAAAAATTAAACTCAACACTCCTGTGAAAACAATACTCATGCAATGCATATAATAAATAATGTTGCTGCTAGTAGCAGGACTTACTAACTACAACTTAACAACAAAGCAGTGATATATATACAAGTAGTTTGGAGGCTAAATAAGCAGTATTGAGATTCGCTAGCTATAACTTAACAGAAAAGCAGT
Organism: Musa acuminata AAA Group; assembly: GCF_036884655.1. NCBI lineage: Eukaryota > Viridiplantae > Streptophyta > Magnoliopsida > Zingiberales > Musaceae > Musa > Musa acuminata. Next base: position 43,115,830 of record NC_088353.1, on the reverse strand, counting down.
GATAATTATAACAAATAGTTGCACAGTTTTGTCAAGTGAGGCAGAAAAAGGAAACTGATAACCTCAGCGATGACATATACACAGTGTCTCTGGTTTCCCTTTAAGAGAATCCATGTGTGACAACAAAAGCTCCCTGTATCATGTGTTAATGGAAATTCTAGATGACTTACTGCGTATAGTGATTCCAACTTGGAGTTGTTTCGTAGAATCTCAAGCACTGTCCTGTAGGTCTCCCACAGGAATTTGAACCATGGAGTCACAAGCTCTCTGTCGGATCTGTCCTTTCCCTTCTCCCCACTAACATAGCTTAGCATTAAGTCCTCAGGTCTCTTATCGACCTCTAGATCCTCCACGTCCAGTGCATCTTCCAAGGCTTGTGCTTGTGTCCTAGCTTGTTCAGCCTTCTCTGTGGAAAGCTGCATGAAATATTTTATCACCTCTTCTAAAGAGCTTACATTTACTTGTTGGCATGTAATGCGGTACTGGATAAGTCCATCCTTTGCAAATCTGCCTTTCCTCATGTCCACACAGAGTTCTACATACTTAAACATGATTCTTTCCAGGGTCTTCTGCCATGCCTTGTACCTTTTTGAGGTGATGAGATCATGTAGTGCTTGTAAGGCAGCTTGCTTTTGTCCAACATTAACCAATTCTGAAGCACAAGATACAAGAAAAGCATGAACCCTGTTAGCAAATCATTGCATGACAGCTTGAGTGGACTGTCCAAAGCCATTTATGAAAAACAACAGGGAGTTTGATTATGGACATGTTCTAATGCAAGAAATTAAGCACCAAACATGTGTTCTTCCAAGAAATGAAAGTTCATTTTCACATTCACAGCAAGGGAACTAGCAAAGAAGTGGTAGTATGCTAGGTTAATCCATTATATCTTATAAGGTGCACTATCAAATACTCTTCTTCAGTTTGTTTACTCCATTCAAATCAACAAGCATACAAAAGAATTGAGGAACAAAAAAGGTACCGATAATAAGTTAAGGATAATGAAAAAGTATGGATAACACGTAGGATTTCATTTGACTGAAAAAGAAAATCTTAATTTACTAGTTCCTTTCCAAGCTTGTGAAAGATATACATCTCACAAACTTTTGTGCCACGGCAAACATGAGATTGCAGCATATTGATTTGCTTGTATTCGTTAATTTCTAAAAGCAATATAAATCAACATTACTAGCATACCACACAAGGTTTTCGAACATAGTATATTATGCATAAAAGCAAAAGTTTTAAGTTTTATTAAAACAATTATTACCCTCAGCACGCTTCAAGGCGTTCTCCGGCTTAACAAAGGTCGCCATTGTCACCAGAAGAATTTATTTGAAGCCTGCTTCCTTCTAAGAAGCAGGCTAACGCTGCATGGCAAATAGAAAAAGAGACTGCTGTCAAATCAAATCCAAAACAGAAAAATGCTACGAAAAAGAACACCAAGCTTATTTGAAAACATCAGATAAACACCAAGGAATTACATTACAACACTATTCTCATAGGACAGACAGAATTTTCAGAAGATTTGGTTAAAGCATGATATCAGTTACAAGAGACTAACCATATAAACAACGTCCATAAACAACAAAAGCCCACGGAAACGACCAAAGATGCCCTCATCAAATCTCCACAGCAGATCTATGACAATTATCACCAAGAGCTTGATTTCTTGAATAAAACATCATCAGAGAAAAGCAAAACCGGTTGAAATTATGCAACACAAATTTGCATAATGCTCAAGTAAATATACTATAATGCCATAAAACGGAGACCTCATCCAACAAGCAACAGAACAGCCAAAACAAGGAGGAAAGTTGAAGGTGACATTTTCCAGATAGGAAAGACCTATAATCCAATATAAATAGGTAGCCTGGGAATCTTCCCGGAAACCTAAGAACAGATGCAAAGCTGAGACCAACGAATCATGCCCCAAAAACACTAAATTCTTGAGACAAAACCAGCGTGAATTAGGAAAAGGCTTTCCTCAACCGACCTGGGCCCCAAGAATCCGATGGCTTAGAGCTCAGAGAGCGAAGGGTGATCGCGAGAAGGCTGGGCGATGTGAGGCGGCCGCTCTCGCCGGAACACTGCTCTTGGGGAGGGGGAGGGAGATGAACCAGACGAGGACAGCTAGGTTATAATTTCCTCGTTCAATACCTAATAAACCCTCCACGACAGCATATATTTACGAAATTACCTAATTCTAACCCGAGTCGGATTCGTTATAGTTTTATGAGGTCCATCGGACATGTGTTTGTTTGTCTTAAGAACTACTCGTCAGCTGTCGGTCATAACGATCGGCCCAAACGCACACCTGTGGAACTACGTGGCTACATTAGTCTCCCCACATCATCTCTAAAGGTGACGTGGTCTTACGTATATATGTCGTGGCCAGGTTGGAAATAGCGACGTGGCCTTGCATATATGTCCCATTTAATATTGACATTACCTTCTCGGAAGTATCAATCATATTCTCGCACGAATCCTAAAGTTTTGTGGAATGGCATTGAAGTCTTGTTCCATGGGTCCCACTTGAGTTCTTTTCTCGTTGAGACGAGATAACGTTTTAATGACCGCCGTTCGTCGTCCACGTCCTAACGCTACGCCGCAGCGGCAAGCATGGCCGCGCACTCGAGAGGCCACATCTGCCACTGCCTCGGCCGCATCGAGGCCGTCCGGCGAGACTCTCCGGTCGCCATCTCTGGACTCCGGCGGAGGACCGGCGGAGAGCTAGTGAAGGGCGTCCGCTCCCTCGCCCGCGGCCTGGCCGACTCCGGCGTCGCCAGGGGTGACGTCGTTGCCGTCGCCGCCCTCAACAGGTACAGCACCGCACTCTCTATCGAGCTTCTCCAATTCGATTACTTTGATACGCAATGGCGTTTGTTTCTTTCCGAGCGACAGTGATCAGTACATGGAGCTGTTCCTCGCCATCTCCTATGTCGGTGGCATCGTCGCTCCTCTCAATCACCGCTGGGTAAGTCATCGTATCCTTCTCGGGTTCCACCTATCTTAGGTTCATTATGTCGCTTGCATCCGCCAGGTAAGGTTTTTGAATGCCTTCGACTGCAGCTTAGCATTATTTTTCTCATGACGATCGATTGGGATATGCACTTCTTGCACCATACGGGGATGATTGAGAGTTGCATTACACTCTGGAAATGGTCTTCTAATTGCTGTTGTTGTTACTTGAAGATTGTGTGGTATTCAAACACAGTAAGCACAGTGTCCACATCTTATAGTCGATTAACGAAGCAATCTTTTTGGTAAGGGTAGGGCTTTGAGGAGGCAAGGATGGCGATGGAGCTCGTAAAGCCCAAGATGTTAGCGGTGGATGAATACTGCAGCCCATGGGCTGTCGAGCTGCAAACGAGCGACAGTTTGTCATCTATAAAGCTCTACCTTCTTATTGGGGAGTCGTCATCCAGCTTCAACTGCAATCATAGTTGTATGCTCTTTCCACTGAAATGTTGTCCCTCTGCTCATAGAATGCTTAACGCATATGGAACTAACAGAGCTTCTCTATTTTCAAGCAAGTTTATTATTTCAATTGGAAGATTTAGTTCGATGTTTGATTCTTTAATGTTTTTTGTTCTTTGATGAAAGAATTTGTGATTTTACTTTATGTATTTGCATGTCCAGATCAAGATTTGCTTCATGGATTTGACTGTCATCTGACAATATGTTTATAGATATGCACACATTTAAGAATACCAAGCATATGATTTTTCATTTTTTCCAACTATACTCAAAGAGAAATATGCTCTATAAAGTTTCTGTGCTGCTTCTCTTTTGTTTATCTTTCAACTTATCATTCCTTTGCAGCTTTGCGTTTAAATCTGATTCAGAGGCTTGCCAAACCTATGCCAATAATTGATCCGATTTGTGCACCAGAGGACATTGCTTTAATATGCTTTACATCAGGTACTACAGAATCCTCCCCTGAATATGCTGACCATATATCTCAATATCTTTTAAATTTCTCTAGCTTTGGCTACTATGTGGTTTTGCTTCTGATTTTAGTCTCTGCTGTGTGTTTTTTGGTGTAGTAAATTGTGCAAATCTGAACCATGCACATGTCCTCTTCAGAGCAAGAGTTTTATTTTTTTTTATTGATTATGCTATTCAATCTGGAAAACAGATACAATTCATAATTATTCTGAGCAAGGTATACAGTTTCGAATGATACCGTCCGGTATAAACAGTATTTTTTATTTATAAATAAATATATATATAAATCTACGACATCGCCCTGCATGGGGGAGAAGAGAGGCGACGTCGTAAATTTTTTCTTTACATATATATATATATATATATATATATATATATATATATAAGGCAACGTCGCCCTGCTTGGGAAGAAGAGATGGCGACGTCGCATATTTTTTTAAAAACTTATATATATAAATAAATAGATATATAAATAAAAAATATTATATATATATATGCGACATCGCCTTGTTTTTCTACGACATTGCCCCACCTAGGGAGAAGAGAGGCGACGTCACACATTTTTTTTAAAACTTATATATATATATATATATATATATATATATATATAAGATTATATATATATATAGAGACTATGTCGTCTCATTTTTCTGCGATGTCACCCTGCTTGGGGAGAAGAGAGGTGATGTCACTGAAAAAAAAAAAACTTTATATATATATATATATATATATATATATATATATATATATATATATATACTGCTCGGTACCATACCGTACCTAGAGAATGTCGAAACTTCCGTATGGTACAATATTTCAATCCTTGCTTCTGAGAGCTTAAACATCATAATTAATAATTTTATAAGTACTTACCTCTTCAAAAATGACAAATCATAAATCTTGTTTCATTTTTCAGGTGTAGTATTATCACAAGTGATTATGTAATGGGAGCTTTCTTTTTTAATAAACTTTCGCAAACTAGTACACTTTTCAAATGATTTTCCACATAGTAAGTATATATATATATATATATAGGCAAATTCTTGTAGATTGTTTATTGTGCCACTTACATGAATAAAGACACACTGCCGGATCTTTTGACATGTCCAGGTGGTAGTTTCAGACTTTGTTACTGTTTCATAACTGCAAGTTTCACTTTATTCAGGAACCACTGGAAAGCCAAAGGGTGTAAAGATAAGCCACACAGCTTTGATTGTTCAATCCCTTGCAAAGATAGCTATTGTTGGCTATGGTGAGGATGATGTATGCTCCTTTATAAATGCAGTCAAGATCTTAGTTTTATGGTAATTAAATCTATAGCATGACACTTTGACTTGTTCACTCTTCCAGAATCTACAAGATGATGTTTTGAGCTGTTTCTCCTTAATCGATGAATAAATTAGCATTTTTCCGAAGGGGGCATTTATGCAATAAATATTGAATTAATTTAGTTCCATTTTTCTTAATTCACAATATGCACAAATGCTGAGAAAGATGCATATAGCCAATCACAAATATTTAGAACACTAGGCCCTTTTATTGTTGTTGTTATGTTATAAATCACATTATGCAGGATCAGTTTCACAGATATCATAGCCTTTCAGTTGATCTGATAAAATTTGACCCAAGAACTAGGTGTCTCGCTGGATGATTTATGATTAATGATGTAGTTTATGTATCTTCAGGTTTATCTCCATACAGCTCCTTTGTGCCACATTGGTGGGATAACTTCATGCATGGCAATGCTATTAGCAGGGGGTTGCCATGTTTTCATACCCAAGTTTGATGCAAAGTTAACTTTTGAAGAAATAAAAAATCACCAAGTGACATCATTTATTACAGTCCCTGCAATGATGGCTGATCTAATATCATTTTTAAGGTAAACATCTACTTCCATGGAACAACATATGAACATAGCTGAGCTTGGATTCCTCCATTTCTTCTACATCTCTTTTCTGTTCTTCTCGGGCATTGAATTTGACTTGTTGATAGTAGAAAATGCAACATGTGGAGTGATGGAGAAACTGTACGCAAGATTCTCAATGGTGGTGGTGGCCTATCAGAAGAGCTTACAAAGTGTGCCAGTCACTTGTTCCCTCATGCTAAAATACTTTCTGCTTATGGTATGTCAACATCCTTTGTTGGTTCTTTATGCTTTTTTGGTTATACCAGTCTGTGGTAGCTAATTATTCTGGAACACTACACTGCTAGTGTTACATGTGCAAAGACCAAACTGATGTTCCAAGGAACATGAGTGGTTTAAATAGATATCCAATACATACATAGTCCTATATCTCCCTGTTTGTTTATCAGAACTGATCAGATATATGGTATATCCAAATCCTTCTATTTAAACATCTTATAAAGAACCAAGGGTATATAAATTTTTTAACTATAATTTCAGTTCAAGCACAGAAACTTGTTACACTTCCTTGAGATCCTGAATTATTTTTGCTTCTGAAGAAATAGTTTTGTATGACTTGACAGGGATGACAGAGTCTTGTTCTTCATTGACCTTCATGACCCTTTTTGATCCCATGTTTAAAAATTTTGGTGTATCTTTTCATGATAAGATCAATGTTGAGGCAGACTCACGGCATCACCATTTAGGGGGAGTGTGTGTTGGGAAGCCTCCCCCTCATATTGAGCTGAAGATATGTGGCAGTAGTGACAATTGTTGCACTTCCTTTGTTGGGAATATCTTAACTAGAGGTTTGCATGTTATGGTTGGGTATTGGGACAGCACAGATGTAATTATGGCAGAGTCTGCAGAGAACAGATGGCTTGACACAGGTGACATTGGCTGGCTTGATGGCAAAGGTGATCTGTGGCTTGTTGGCCGTGAAAAGAGTCATATAAAGACTGGAGGAGAAAATGTTTACCCTGAAGAGGTATAGAGAACTTTAGATTCTTCAAGAATGTTTTTAGGGGCTCTTTGGATTATTTTCTGCTGCACTCTGGGATGCTACCCATCATGCATTATAGAGATATCTTTCTTTTCTGATATTGTTTTGTTATTGATGGCTTAGGTTGAAGCTGTGCTTTCTCAGCATCCTGGAGTCTTCAGAGTTGTGGTGGTTGGTGTTCCTGACATCCGCTTCACAGAAAAAGTTGTTGCTTGTTTAAACATAAAGGAAGGTTGGAAATGGGTCGATCATAGTTCTAAATACTCACTGGAGGCAAAAGAAGTTTCGCCTGAGATCTTCCAAGATTATTGCAGGCAGAGCAATTTAAGCAGGTCTAGTGTCCCATCTACTTCATTGAAGTCAATTTGAGAGCAACATGATATGGTTTTTTAGCTCCTAATTCATTAGTATCTGTTGTTTTTAGATATTGTCTGTTCTGTTCTTCATACTTATAATTTATTATTAATTTTGGTTACTAGAGTTATCGGCCTTTGAACCATGTCACTAATCGAATTTAGTTTCAGAAGAATCTGACTATGAGAATTGTAACTGTGTTACTTTCTAACTTCATTGCAGATTCAAGATACCAAAGATCTATTCTTTATGGAGAAGACCTTTTCCATTGACTACCACAGGGAAGTTAAAAAGGGATGATATAAGAAAAGAAGTAATGTCTTCCATGCAACCAAGGAGCAATCTGTGATATGAAGATAGTTTTGAGCAATCCATGGTTTGAGCGACGATTGGTGATAGGTCATAGAGGCAATTCGCTCGTAAATTATGCTAAAATCAATTAATTTTGATCAGCAGAAGCTGTATCATCACTGAATCTGCCGAAGAATGTTCTTTTTTCTGTTCTCTCTTATGAAGATCTGTATCTGAAAAATTGTCCAGTATTACAATACTTGACTTTTATATTTCAAAGAAACAGACTATTTCTCATATCAGCTACTAAAGTTTCGACATCCTTTGAACTTTCCAATCTATGAAACAGCTACTAGATGTGAATTCTCATATTATAGGTGTTTAGATGTTTTATCAAATCCCAGCAGGTCATTCTTGATGTGAAGGAGCCTCATTTGTGTCTTGGATTCTACAATTCTCTATAACTTCTTGTTCATGTGAGCATGTATCTTAAGGATCGTTGAAAGCTTCTAAATGATATGACACCCCTTGAAACAATTACAACTCATCATAACTAGGGTTTTGAATACTGGTCTGTATCGGCGTACCGAGCTCTGCTCAGTACGGTACGTATCGATATATATCGTCGGTACGTCTTATCCTAAAACCTTAAAAATACCTCCACCTATTACGTCAAGGCATACCAACCGATATGCCTCGATAACAGTCGATACGCTTTAGTACCGATCGGTATGCCTTGGTACCGATTAGTATGCCTTAGTACTGGTCGGTACACCTTGGTACCGGTCAAAATACTGGTACCGCCCGATAGAGAGCAATCCATGTACCAGTATCCTTTCGAACCAATACGTACCACCTTATACCAGGTAGTACACATTGAAATTGAGAACCTTGATCATAACCACTATGATGGATCATTATTTGTCTTCCTTCCATAACTATTAGTTCTTATAAGTAAAATATTTTGTATTGTAGGGAATTTTGTATTAGGTTGTAGTAAGGAAAAAAACATGTGTCACATAGGAAAGCAATTTAATAACAATCAAAACATTATTTCCAAAAATTTACCAGTAAGAGTATCATTTAATATTTATAATATATTATTTTACTTGGCCATAATGACCATTATTATAGGAAGTAAGGGGTAAATATAATTGCTATTTTTTTCATTTATTATATAATGGAATGGAAGAGATAGCATGACTATGTTGGAGAATCTCCAACATAGTCATGTGTGTTAGATGAAGATAAAGATGAATTAGATAGTAATTCCATGCTGACAAAAATTACAAAAGCTGATAACTTAACGACTTAAGACTCTTCTTTCTTTTCTTTCTTTTACGACCAGAATTTTTCCTATACTATGCTACTAAATTTGATTAAACATTTTTTTAAAAAAAGGTTGAAAACTATATTGTGCCCAAAGCTCAAAAAACAAAATTCTGATCATTTTTAAATAACTCATACAAAGTAAAGTCTGAATCGGAATTCCTAATAAAATAATTAGGATTCATGCAAGGAAAATGCAGTGGGTAAAGCGAGCTTGATAGACCTGCTTTTGATAAAATGCTACTCTGTAAATGTTTATGAGTAGGTGCTGAATTAACAAGTAATATTTACAGTTAAACTTTGGTAAAGAAGATAAGATCAAGATGTTTTCTTCAACTTCTGTTGTCTCAGCCTTATCTTAAACAAATTCTTTCCTCACCCAAAACTGTTCTTATGAGGAACAGGTTTTATAATCTGTTATTACCTGAATTAATGGTAGCCCTTCCATTTGTGTTGGAGTTAGTCTTCCATACATCATGATAACACTCCAAATCAGGGAGATGCTAAATTTAGCTTCACACTCTGTCAAACTAAGTTGGAACAATGAATGAACTGCATCCATTCTTTCATTGCTATTCTAACATCCGACGCAAAGAAAAGAAACCAGAATTAGCAAAGGAAGAAAAGTTTTCATAAATTCTTTGTTTCTTTGTTCTACTATTTTTTTTTTTTCTTTCTTTCTTTCTTTCTTTCTTTCTTTCTTTTGTTTGGTTCGTTCCAGTAATCTTTCACCTGAGTGGACCGACAGTTCGGTCGATCCACAGGGTAGGAATCAGTACCTTATGGCCTTAATTCACTTTTGGCGATAGTATCTGTAATTTTATAGTTTTTGTTGCGTGGATTTATTGTCATTTGAGGTCGAGTAAGCAACTTGAAGAAGGATGGGTGTCTGTTGCTGCTTCAAATCTTATAACGTGAGAGATGAACCTCAAGAGGTGAAAGCTGAAAAAGGAGGGAACAAGCTTTCCTCCCAAGTCAATAACCTTTCAACTGAATCTGGTATGTTTGATGCATTTACCTGATGACAATTAGCTTTATCTTCCACTACAAACTCCACCATTTCATTCTACTTTTCTTGTTGATCACTGAGAACAAATTTGATAGCATTAAATGAACCAGTCTATTCTACAAGGAATCAGATGTCAGCGATAAAATATCATGTATGGCAATCAGATATTCTTACTCATTACAGAATTGTATATCTAGCTTAGCCTTCAATTTCAGCATTCGATATCTGAGATTGTTTCTGTAAGAGCATTTTTCACTGTCCAGCTTGAAAACCATGGATTAGAGCCTAAAAAGATGTCTTCTTGCAATCTTATTTTCATAGAATTTGTGCTGGTCTGTGTTCATCAGATGAAATTATTTTGGTCAGTTATAAATTCAATTTTAAGATGACATCTCTTACTTATAATTAAATTTTCTACGATATTCCTTTAATTTGATTCTTTCCTGCCTACCAATCTTACAACAATACTTTAAATTTACAACTGTTAAAACCCCATAAATTGAAACTGATGTTCAGCAACACCTTAAATTAAACTTGTGCAGATACCCTCAAGCTTAGATCTGTAGCTGAAGTGATCTTACGGATAGGCCAGGGGAACAATTCCGCTCGTGTTTTCGCATTTGATGAACTTTCAACTGCAACAAAGAACTTCAAAGTAGAATGTCTGCTTGGTGAAGGTGGATTTGGTAAAGTTTATAAAGGTTACCTTGTGGATACAAATCAAGTAATGCCAATTGCCACTTCTACTTCATAAGCTCAATCAATGTTGATTTGGTTTCAGTAACCATCTTCATTCAATTTCTGCAGGATATAGCTGTTAAGCAATTGCAAAGAAATGGCTCACAGGGAAATAGAGAGTTCCTTGTTGAAGTATTGATGCTCAGTCTACTTCACCACCCAAACCTTGTCAATCTAATTGGCTATTGTGCTGATGGAGATCAAAGAATTCTGGTCTATGAATACATGCCGCTGGGCTCATTGGAGGATCATCTTCTCCGTAAACCATCAAGAACTTTTCTGATCCATTTGACTAATAATTATTAGTAACCACTGGAATTTTCTACAGATCTTTCCCCAAGTAAGAAGCCGCTGGACTGGACCACAAGAATGAGAATAGCGGAAGGTGCCGCTAAAGGCCTGGAGTATTTGCACGATACAGCAAATCCACCTGTGATCTATCGAGATTTAAAGGCATCCAATATTCTTCTCGATAAGGACTACAACCCAAAGCTATCTGACTTTGGCCTTGCCAAAGTTGGACCAATTGGAGACAAGAGCCATGTATCAACCAGGGTGATGGGGACTTATGGCTATTGTGCTCCTGAGTATGCATTGACAGGACAATTAACAAAAATGTCTGATGTATACAGCTTCGGTGTCGTGTTACTGGAGATCATAACTGGAAGGAGGGCTATTGATGCATCGAGACCTTCAAACGAACAGAATCTTGTTCATTGGGTATGTTCAGATGATAATTGAGTTCATTTCATATTTTTCCTGCCTAATTCTGGTACATAGCTTTAAGCAGAGCTCTGAGATTAGCCTGATTCAAGAACTTCTGCAATCCACTGTGATATGGTTTATATGTTTTGAAGTTTTCACTATAACCTTAGATGGCACCACTATTTACATGGTGCTGAAGTAGCAAGATGATAATATTAGTGTGATTGCAGTGACTTGAACTTTCTGAAAGATCCATTGTCATTAATTAGTACACAAGCAAATCTGTATAAAGGATGCAATGGTATGAAAGATCGACGTGTGTGATACCCTAATAATGGAAAACCCTTTTTGCTTTGAACCAACCAACTGAAATATATTTATTTGGCATGCTTAATCAAATTTCTAAAAATTTGTAGGTTAAAGTATGCAATAGCTGAACTCAGTGCTAGCAGCTATGGTGAGCTTATCGAGGCATCATCTCTCCTTAAATTTGCACTTAATTTCATAATTGACTTGTTTAGAGCTCATTTCCTTGACTTGTTATAACAGTATCACACTACAAATTCTCGTTCATTAATGGTGTTAAATGTTTGAATGAAGTTAATCCAAGTTTACGCATCTAATACTACTCTTAAGGCATCAACTCTGCCACTTATCAGCTTTATTTGTTTAACCAGCAACACAACATTGTATTCTGCAAAGCACTGTGGTATGTATGATCTTTGCCTTCTCAAGTTTTCACTAAAATCTCAGATATGCTATTTTACTGATTTCAAATTTGGCACACTTATTCACAACAGTTGCAGTGATTTAAACTTTCTGAAGGATCAATTATCATTAGTGCACAAACAAATCTGTGAAAACAGACAACAAGAAATCATGTCTCTTTATATGTTCTATGCCGAGGTTGTGGAAGATGAAGTTTTGCACCATTTACCAATGTAGAAAGAATGCAATGTCATGAAAGATAAAGGTTTTGATACCCTTACAATAGAAATCTTCTTTTTCTTCTCCCCTTACTTTTCTGACCGAAACATATTTCCTTGGCACGTTTAATCAAATCTCTAAGAGTTTGTAGGTCAAATTATGCAATTGCTGAACTCAGTGCTAGCAGCTATGGTGAGCTTAATGAGACATCATTTCCCCTAAGCTATGCATTTATTTGATAATTGGCTTGTTTAGAGCTCATTTCCTTCACTTGCTATAACAGTATCACACTGAATTTTTCGACCAAGTTACTCTGATGTTTATGCATCTAAGACTAATCTTAATGCTGTATCTCTGCCATGGTCACAGTCTCTTGTCTGCCTAATTTGTTAACCCAGAAACACAACATTGTGTCTTGCAGGCAAAGCCACTGTTTAAAGATAAGAAGAGGTATGTGGAGATGGCTGATCCATTGCTGGAAGGCAAATACCCATTAAAAGGCCTCTACCAAGCTATTGCAGTTGCAGCAATGTGTCTGCAAGAGCAAGCAAGCGGCCGTCCACTGGTTAGTGACATTGTGACAGCTCTGGAGTATCTTGCAACTTCATCAAATGATCATTTTCAAGACTCAAAGAAAGAAAAATACACTGCTAAGGAGATCGGTGAAGGAGACAAATCGAAGTCGCAAGATGAAAGAACTCGGAATTCGTTGAGATGCAAGGAAGATAACATCGAGCGCGTGTAGTATGAGACATGTTTGTGGCTTTTTTCTTCTTTTTTTTTTTTTTCTATTTGTGCTCTTTGTATATTTAAACGTAAAACTCAACCATTCCAAAATGATGCTGGAGATAGACCTCTTTGTATGAACTAAGCTATCCTTGACACTGTCAATTATCAGTGAATCCATCAAGGGAATGATGAAGAGTTATAGATAAAGAGAATTATAACTGTACAAGATGTAGGACTATCTAAATTTTGAGAATGCATTGCATTGTTTGCTGTGGAAATGTCATGGAATGTTATTCTATCATCACACTTTTCTTTTGATCATAGAACAGAAGTAAATCTAAGATACATTGCACATACATGATGAATCTGGAAACTGGTGTATTACATGTCATGAATCTCACAAGTTTTGAGGATTTAGGTTTCAGATTTAGATGTCATGAACTCAGGCCTCATAGCAGATGATATAGAAGATCATTGATGAAGACCAAGATGTAAATCCCATGTAATTAAAGGGAAAATATGTATCTAGAAATTAAGTTTATTTACACAAAATTAAGAATATTAAAAAAAAGAAGAATATTAGGGATGATATATATATTCATAAATAGAAGTGGCAAATCCCAACTCCCAACTAATAATTAACTCACCATAAATCATTTTGGTATAGTTATATTTCTCTCTAAATAAATAAATAAATAATTTAATTTAATATATATTTTATATATATATTTATTTATTTATTTATAAAAAAAATATTGAATAAGATTGATCACAGTTTCATTTGGCACATCCAAAGGGCATTGATGTAATTGTATAGTTAGGGGTTCTATATATATCGACCATGGCGAGGGCTTATCCGAGCTTCTCATGCTGCGGTTCAGTGACCGATGGCGTTCCATGTTTAGGGTTTTGGAGACGCACCAAGCGATGGTGGAATTACGGCTTGTAGGGCTTATATGAGATGTTCTCTTCCTCTGCTCCCCTTTCGCCTCCTCTCCATGGCTTCTGTTGCGCTCCCCGCCTTCAGTTCTCTCGCCACGGGGTCCTCTCCTCGTCTCGGCGCCCCTCCTCCCTTTTCCGCTAAATCCAGGTCTTGTCTTCATCTTTCGAGACCTAATCATGGTAAGGATTTCACCTTTGTTGGCGCTTCCTCTCCGAAACCTTTCCTTTCTCGGGCACGAATAGGGTTTTCTTCTAGAATCGAGCGGCGATTTCTCGCGTTTGCTCCCCGAATCGGGGGCAGTGGGAACTCGGAAACTTCGCGGGTCGATGAGGATGATGAGATGAGGGGGCAGAGCACGATGCCGGAGAGGTTTCGCCACCTTACAAAGGAAGCCCCCGATCGCCCAGTGAGGTGGCCATGGGTTGTTGGTATGTATACCTAATAATTTACAAGGTTGTAAGCACTAATTACTTGTCTAACAGTGCAGTGTTCGGCCAAGGAATATTCGGCAGTCGGTTGCATGAGCTTATGTAGTTTTAAAGATTTTTTGAGTACATAATGCAAACTAATGTGTTTGTATCTTTGGGTTTTTATCGTACGATGTCACATAACTATCTTATGCATTGTATTAATGACATTAAGTTGGAGGGTTGCCTCTTGTGTACTGTGAAATAAAGTCTTATGGTTTAACAGTAAAATTGATTTAGAACTGCACTTTATTTGTTGCCAAATTTAGTTCCAAAGGTTTGTTTTGAGTGTTGGAAAAGATCAAAAGAATTAAGAATGCAAACATGAGCTTTTGGATTCAAGTTATTAAAACTAATAATTATCTTCCAAGAATCCTTGGTGAATCATTCTTCTTTAGAAATATTGGTAAAATTCTTGTTCCTGAGTACATTATCTTATTGTTAAATTGATAAAGTTTTGTTGGCGATGCAGTAAAAAACATGCTTTGCTTATTTTACCATTTATCTTATATTAATTTTCATATGCAGATAAATTATTACCTTTGTACTAGGTAATTTTTAATATTATTTTTGCTGTCTTATTGTTTCTTGCAGCACTTCTTTTTCTTGTTTATGCCTGGCGGACTGTATTATGGGAACTCACAAATTGGAAAAGGACAATGTTGGCGGTCATGCATTTCCTTGGTTATTTAGGCAAACTGATCCTAGCTGTTGTTTTCCACTATGTTGGTGATTTAATCACTGTGCTTATAAGATGCATTGAGTTCTGCCTCAATTCTGCAAGATATGCTTATGCCAGTGTTGTGGCATTTGCTCCTGTACCAGAGCTGACGAGGGTAATCTTGTTTGCTACAGCTGTATTAGCCATTGCTGAAGCCACAGTTCCAGACTCTGTAAACAGCCAATCACATCTGCTTACATTAGCAGGGTTTATTGGGTTTGGGGTGGTCAAGGACTTTGTTCCTGAGCTGCTCTTCTGGTTGTTCCTGTTTGGGTTGTCTTGTTACTCACGGTTTATTAAGAAAAAAGATTATATATCAGCGTTACTGCCATCTGCTGCTGTCTTAGCAGCTGTTGGTGAGCCATGGGTCAGAGGCCTAGTCATGGGTTCATACTTGGCTGTTGCTATTTTTCAGCATTCTAAGACATCAGAGGAACTCCCGAGTAGAAAATTGCCTGCTACTGGTAGAAGACTTCCAGAGCCTCTCCTGCTTGCGGCCATGGCTATTGGAGTTCATCTTGCTGCCAAATGGATCCGATATCGACACTTGACATGGATGATAGCTTGATTGTGTGTATTGGACATTGATTTTTGGAGCTTTGTAAGATTACAATATTCCTGAAATTAAAATTGATGTTATCTAAGATTTATTTTATTTTATTTAACTGATCAGAAATTAGTGCTACCCTGCAGCTAAATGGTATTATCCTATCAGAAATTCCTGTACTTCTTTACCCCTGATAATCTATCTTTGTTTATCTTAGTTCTTATGTAGTGGTCACAGGTACCTAATTCTTTTCTGCAACTTGTGCTTTGCTGCTCTTTGTTGAAATGATTCTAATTTCTGTATTTCAGGATTTGAATTACATGTTCTCATGCTGTAACAGGACATCATTCAATTATCTATGTTGGACATTCTGTGATCATTAAATTTTACATACTGTTTTAATTTTAGTGCAGCTATTCTACACAGTGTCAGGCAAATAATCATATGTTTCCTTTTAGATGTCTGTCTTATCTAATATTTTCTCACATTTAAGGGCATTAACGTCATTGTACTTTCAACTAATAGTTCACTAATTTGGATGTTCTTTTATGTCTACTTTGTAGAGTTTTTGGTCTACCTTTTACTAGCATAATGTAAATGAAATCTTATTATCTGCAGAGATGAGACTATCATGGACATCATAAGTTTGCTCTCTCTCTCCTCTCTCTCTATCATATGTTCCTTTTCTTTCTTTTGATTTAACTCACACATTTTTTTGTTGGACTGTCTATGAGCTTTTGCATTGTCATTATAAGAGATGAGACTATCATGGGCATCATAAGTTTATTCTCTCTGTCTCTGTCTCTCTCTCCTCTTGTTCTCATGTTCCTATTCTTTCTTTTAATTTAACTCCCCAGTTTTTTGTTTGACTGTCTATGAGTTTTTGAGTTGTCCTCTTGCCAAGATATCATGGTAGTTGAGGCTAAAAAACACTCATAAAAAGGGTGTTGTCATCACCTACATCTCTTTTATACTATAGGGGATTGTAGTTGAAAAACAACACAAGATCTTTTGCAATTGCCTCTTTCTGCAAGTTCCATTTCACATGTGCATTATATAAAAGCCATGCTTGCTTGCAGTTTGATTCTCTATCAAAGTGATTGTGGTTGAAGCTAAGTTAATTTTTTTTTTCAGTATTTTCCATGCTCCTATTTATTTTCATGAAGGTTTTGGGACAAGGTCCTAATAATTGTTTATTTCCATTTGACCCTGGATAATATTTGTTTCTTTAGTTCTGACTTTTCCCGTGGCTAGCATGCAAAGGAAGACTCCCTGAATTTTGTTGTAATTGATATGTTTATCTTCTTGTATTGTGCATTTCTGTTGTCCCTTTGCAACCACTTTCTTTGTTGCCAAGTTGGACACCAAACAGTAAACTCAGGTTCTATGATATCTCATATGCATGTGGATAAAATATTTAAGACTTGGCTATTGCTTTATTTTTCAGCACTCTAAGGCATCAGAGGAACTTGTGAGCAGAAAATTTTTCTGCAACTGGTAACACTTCTAGTGCCTCTCCTGATTGCTGGTGTGGCTATTAGAGTACATCTTGCTGCCAAATGGGTACAAGGTTTAATTAGTGTGTATTGGGTACTGATCGTTGAAGCCTTGTAAGATTGCAATATTCCTGAAAGTATAATTGAGGTTTTTGTAGATATCTTTTCTTTTATTTATCTGATCAGAAATTTACATGTCATAATGCCACCCAGCAGCTATATGTTATAATCTTATCGGAAATTCCTGTACTTCTTTATCCCTAGAAATCTTTTTTGGTTCTTACTTTTGTATACCTATTAGTTTTCAGTCGCTTGTCTACTCTGCAGCACTTGTGAAAATGATTGTGGTTTTTGTTTTCAAGGAGTGAAAGCATAGTTCTACTTGCTGTAACAGGATATTCATTCAATGCCCATGTGGGACATGTTATCACTAAAATTTACACTTATTTTTAGTGCAACTATGTTCTACTCATAGCATCAAGTAAACACTGACATGTTTCCTTTCAATTGTCTGTCTATTTAATATTTTTGTAACATGCTTAAGGACACAAATGTGATTGTACCTTTAATTATAATTTACTAGTTTGGATTTTCTTTTTCTTCTGCTTGGTAGAATTATTTGGTCTAACCTTTAGTAACATAACATGAATGAGATCTTATTATCTGCAGGGATGAGACTATCATTGGCATCACAACTTTTCTCTCTCTCTATTGTTCCTTTTTTTTCTTTTGATTTAATTGGCTAGATTTTTGTAGATTGTCTAGGCAAAATATAATAAGTTTTTGAGTTGAAAACTTATTATATTACAGGGTATTGTAGTTGAAAATTAACACAAGATCTTTTCCACTTGCCTCTCTCTTCATGTTCCATTTCTCATGTGCATTATATGAAATCCATGTGATTGTTTCAAGTGTATGATGCTGAATGTTTGAAGTGGAAAAACTTTTATTATTGTTTTCTTAAATCTGGGCTGCCTCATGCAGATCCTGACAGGGCACATCAACTATCTTTGTGATGCTTGCACCCACAACCGATAAAATGGCTTTTGGTGCTGAGCAACCTGCATGCCGTGCCCTGGCTGGAAATCCATGCTTTTTTAAGCTTGCTTACCGTTTGTTTCTGTAGCAGATTGGTTGTGTCTGAAATAAAATAATTTTTTCTTCATTATCTCCACGCTCCTTAAAGGTTTTGGGACGAGGCCCTATTTGTTTATTTCCATTCAATTCTGGCCAATTTTTGTTTCTTTAGTTCCAATTTTGCAGTTGTTTATTATGCCAAGGAATGTTTCACTGAATTTTGTGAGAATTGATGTGTTTATTATGAGAACTGCTATGTTTGCTATCTCCCTTTCAAGTTTGTTGACCCTTTGTGGTTACTATCTTTGTTACCAAGTAGATCAGGTTGGTCACCAATCAGGAAACTTCTCAGTTTCCATGGTATGTATGTTAGTAAAATATTCACAATCTTGCAAGATGGATCATCAGTCGTGAGTGACCTTTTCCCTGTTTCTTGTCTTAAGCAAATATGTTTTGCAAGGTTGTAATTGGTTGTTCCACTTCTTGTTTGTATATAGGTGGTGGGAATTTACATCTGCATTTCTACTTGACAGTTGCCTTATTGGAATGCATGGAACCTTCATCTGCGGCTTATCAGTGTCAGGTACATCCCAATTGTTTCTATTATATCTTAGCTTTTTCCAAATTTTATTAAAGGATATCCCAATCCAGTTTATTCAAATCAGATAAATCCAAATTACCACAAAAGAGAAAACACTAGTTTAAATGTATCCGAACCTGATACAAATAGAAGCCATGGAAGTGTTTGAATCTTAAGACAAGCTTGACATATACAGCAAGAAAAAGTGAAGAAAATTTGAGAGTGCAAAGAATGTTCACAGATCATTCAATACACCAATCAACAAACACATCAAGCTTTCAGGTTACTCAAGTAGAGCTCGATAAGCTTTTTCAATGTCTCAAAAACACTGGTGAAGGGGTCAAGTGCCACTGGTGCCTTTAACTCTAGATCTGGAAATTGATTCGTCAGAGCTGCCTTCATTCCGGACATTGACATCATCAAAGCTAATTGGCTATTGGACATTACTTCACAGTCCTGCGGAGTATCTTTTATCTTAGCAGGATCATACCCAAAACTTTCCAAGTATGTTTTGTACTTGTCGATGAATTCTGGTCCAGGATTTGGAGTCCTCGAGTAGATCTGGTTTAAGAACACCATCAAGTATTAGCATCCTTCAAAATGGTATGTGTCTAAAAAAGGAGAACCAACCAAAGCATTTATTTATCATGGCTTATCCATGGAATTTAGAATAACTCCAACTTTAATAATTATGTCAAGTCTTATTCAAACTTACGCATCATTAAAAATAAAAATAAAAAAAACTACAAAGCAAAGGAACTATCATACGGCTTACAACCGGATCAGAGTTTTCGTGTCATACCTGAATGAAGCTTCTGTCTTTAGCACCAGATACTAGAGAAAAATTATCATAGTCGGTTGCGATCACATCGTAAGGCTCCTTCGGTATGAATGGAAGTGTTGGAAAACGAAGGTAACATTTCTCTTTGATCATCTCTCGTCTCTCCAAATCAGTTTCAGCTTTTTCCATGCCCTCCTCAGAAAGACATTGGACCCTTCCCCTTATACCAGTGATGTAACCATCAGGGCCACCATGAACACAAAAGGTGTCTACTTGGATTGATGGGGTTTGAGCATCAAAGGTATATATTCCCTGAAATTATGAATCAATCTGCCATGAAATATTACGAGAATGCAGTATAAATTTACAATGCACTGTGGCATTATACTTTCCATACCTGTGTGCAATGGCAGTCTTCCTGCCCCTGGCCAGCAAATCCACGTTTAAGTGAAGCCACTTCAAACCATCTTCCAGAATATCTCACTGGGTCAAAATTCTTGGCTGTCATGCCTCTCATCATCATCATCATCACATTCTCATTTCTCTCATCTGGCATTTCATCGAGTATTGAAGCAGGACCATTGTCAATAGCAGCTGCAATCTGGCATAAACTCCCATGATGGGATGGTTCTGCAGCAACAACCTGGTCAGAAGAAACATTATGTCCTGCCATATTGGACTCTTTTAACTTCGTTATCTTGATCTCAAATCCTGCTTCATGCTATTCCACTTTTGCTTGTCAGTTAACATAGATATGTCCTTCAGGGACTTGGTTACCTGGGTTGAAGAGGAAATGAACATAATGGAAGCAGCAGCAAAGGATGACAAAACATGTCTAGCAATCACCTCCTCCCTAGATTTGGTCACCCATGATGAACATGTTATATATTTTTGTCCTTGAACACAGCTTCCCGACCTACAAATAGTATATCAGTAGTGCTAAGCAGCCAACTCAAATAGGGTTCTGAACGATGAGATAAGCAATAAAACCTGAAATCGGCATGCTTAAACATGTTAAACATATCCCCTGGTAATTAATTCCATACAAGTAGTAAACTAAAACAAGATAGAAGAAAATATGATGATGAACTAACTAGGTATTAAATCTCAAGTACCAAATCTTAAGTGCTGGGATGACATTTTGCTAAAGCTTAGTGCTCCCAGGTTTTGTGAGACCTAGAACTGATTTGGAGAATTAACTTGGGCAAGAACAGAGATCCATATCTCAAAATTTATCATTTTGTCCTCTTAGATCACTCCCCCTGCCATCACTGAGTGAACCTTCTATCATCCTGACCCAAGTCATTCCTCTGTCTCTCCATCAAGTTGTGAGGTTACTGGCTAAAATTAGAATCAAGCTTGAAGAATGGCAATGACAGTGCTAAGCACATCTCTGGAGTTTAGACATTGGAACAATTCACATCCTCTAGGGTTTCCTCATCCCCAGCTTTTTGACTTCAGAAATTAGAAGCATTTCCATGTTGTTGGTTTGACCCATTTTTCAACTTCCATATCCACAAATGAACTGTAATCAACTTGAAACAGATCATACGAGAGTAGCAACACATTATTAGAGCTTTGGAGTAATATAATTCTCCCTCTTTTTGGAAAAAATATAACAATAAACTATACATTTCTTGTGAACTTGGCACATTGGTATCGGGGTTTCTGCCTTGATACTAGTGGAACATTAGGTCTTTGATGGTGATGAAATCGATGATGCCTAAATCGACTTGAGATCGACTTAGGTGCATACTCCACAACTACATCAAGATGGAGGTCCAAGTGAGTTTTTCAATTTGGTGTTTCCCATATCTCAAATCAATCCCATCAAATGTAGAGTAAATTCAGTATAAAATAATTGATTTTATAGTCCAATAATAAGGGTAATATTTCTGTACAAAATATTTCTTAATTGCCCTTCTGGCCCAACGTCCACGTGGCCTGATTATTGACCGGGTTTTACCCCCTCACGGCTGACTGTGTTGCCTTGTGTACTTATACTATCGCGTGTCGAGCTGCTATTGGTAGAGAAGGATTTCCCTATCAATCTCTAGAATAATTGATTTGCTATGGGCGATCCCATTACCCGACCTAACAAAACAAACCTGAATTCACCTTCGACACAGATCTAAAGTCCACATTTTTGTTGCTTTCAACCAAGAAATCCTTGTGTAACCCTATTCACAAGAATGGGACTTTGGCATTCTAGCGGACGATTTCCGCTCAACCTTGCGTCCCGTGTAGAAAACCCAGGAAGAATTCGAAATCGCGTCAAAATCCTCTGCCAATCCGGTATGCAATGCATCTCCGAGTTCGGGGGATTCGAAGGTCCTCGAAATTTCGAGGCACAATGATTCGGAAAAAGCCGCGGAATCCACAAAGAATCACTACGACCAAGAAATGAGAGAACACATCGAATCTTCACAAAAGCGCAGCAAGAGATCGAGGATCTTCACGATCCAACATACCGAGAGGGTTGAGGAGGAGGAGGAGGATGTGGCGTCGGTGGTGGGCGGCGGAACTGCAGCGCCTGCAAGGGAACCATGGCCCTTCTCCGATGCCGTGGAGATTCTTCTTCTTCAGATAAGCGGAGAGCGATCGCTACCACTCTCTCTCTCAGCTGATCAATCGAGCGTCAACTAAGGGCGCCGTCACGCCCAGTAATATTACGACGTGTACTTGGAAACTAACCAACAGCCGGGGAGGAGTAGGATAGTTATCCTGCTACAAGGGCACAGTAGATGCTATCATGGGCTGTTCTGGATCATTCTGGGCCGGTAGTGATAGAGGAGTATGATTGTTAGCCTGCGACGAGAGGACAGTAGATTGAGACTTCCGATAGTTACGGGGCCGTAATACGATTTGTCCAAAAATACGTTAGATATAAAAGTCCACTTTTCATATAGTCACTTATAATTGATATTTTTTTTTAGATGTTAATAATAATAATAATAATAATAATAATAATAATATCCGAAATGAATACATCCATCACCGTTCACATCAAACTGAGAAATCAAGATCCAGTCGACATCTGTACTCGAAGAATCGTGCAGAGAACCTCTTTCTTGGCCTCTTCTACATGGCTCCATTCGTCCATTGCCAAACCATGGCTTTCCCCATCACTGACCTCTTCTTCCACGTGTAAACGCAATGACACCTAAACCATCTCAAATTAGCCTCCTTTTTTAGTACACCTCGTCATGCTTTTGTTGGCATTACGTGGGACTCCAATGCCATCAACAATAATAAGCCATGTTTAGGTAAATTATTGAACGCCTAATTATCGCACGCATATAAGCCGCCAAGATTCTCGTGATATGAGATTATATTTAATTGACCGCCGGTGTCGGTCAACTTACTTAATATAATACGTACAAAAAAAAATAGAAATTTCTGGTCAAAATAATTGAATTGTCATTATTAATGGAAAGGTTTAAATCCGACGGCGGAGATCGCGGGGTCGTCGATCTGGAAGCTTCGGCTGATGGATGGTGATGGCGTGCCGACGTCGTTGATGATGATGATGATGGGGAGGTGACGTCATAAAAGACATTTTGGCGCCTCCGGTAAAATTGGCGAGTGCATGTTGCCAAGGCGACGATGGGGGCGTGGTGGAGCACGTGAGCTTAGCTGGCTGCGTTGACTCTTGACTATAAATACCCGCCCTGCCCCATTCACCCACTCCGCAAGCCCTGCGGAAGAGCCCAAGAAAAAACGATCGCTCTTTTGTTTGCTTCCCCTCTCCCTCTCTCGCCTCCTGTCCCCTGCGAGCTCCGATCCCGCCACCGATGGCAGCCAAGATTTACGTTGTGTAAGTGTTCGCTCTCACGATGCGATGCTGTCGGTTCGCGTATCTGATTAATCCGTCATGTGTCTTATATTCTGCAAATTAGTGTCTGGGGACGTTTGTTCTTGGATCTCAATCACGATGGTTCATTTTTCGCATTACGAACGGTTGTAGCGTGTTCATCTGATGGTGCACGCTGTAGAGATCTCGTTTGAAGATTTTCAATCGGGGGGGTATGGAAATCGCTGTTGAATCGTGCGATTTCCGTGGCTAATTTTCGATCTTGTTGCTTATTCTTGGTGAATCATTACAATGAGGGATTCCTCCTTTGGTCTTTCATTAGCGGTAGCCTTGATGGAATTCAATGTTGTGAAGACCTTGCTTAAATTAGAATCAGGGTTACAAAGTTGAGAACTTTTGAGCTTCCTGATTTGGTTGTATAGGATTAGGGTTCATGTGAATTCTTTTACTGTTTGGCTGCTTTTTATATGTTTTAGAATTTGCTTAATACCCCCAATAAAATATAACACATTATTATGGGATGAAGTGTGATGTAGTAGGTGCATATTATTCTTTGCTTGTGTCAAGATCTCACCTCTCTTTTTTGCATAAGCAACTTGGAGAGACGGTAACTAGAATTATATCTGTTTGCGAAATACTTGTTTTTCCTCATTTAAATGCTCTCATTTTTCTTATCTGTGTTGAGTCTTGACACACACAAACTCTCGCTTTCGTATTCCTCTTCTTGTGCAAGATGTGTTCTTTGGATCACATCTAAACTGTATATTTCGTTCACTGGTGTCTAACGAGTTAGGTGATTGGTGATGGGTTCTGTGACTTTCTACTCTTTGGAACTATTTTGTGCAGTCAATCTTATTATTATATCATGGTTTAGATTCGGCAGAAGTACAAGGTGTTAACAGAATAAAAATATTTCTGTTCTTGTTTGTCTATATTCCATTATATTACTCCATGTAACTTTTAATCAGCAGCTAATGGAAATATGTCTTTTTTCCCCAAAGGTACTATTCCATGTATGGGCATGTTGCAAAGCTAGCAGAAGAAATAAAAAAAGGTGCCTCATCCATCGAAGGAGTTGAAGTGAAGCTTTGGCAGGTAAAGACCCATTGTTCTTTCGCTTACCAGAACACTTGTTGACTTTAAGCCAATATGTACTAAAACTCATTGTAACTTCAACTATTCGTTGATTTCTTTTAGAAAATTTAGGATATGATAAGCAATAACTTCACAGTGTCTGCCACTGGATTTGTTTTGTCTATACTTTATCCTTTTGGTGACTTGGTAACTTGTCACTGGATTTATTTATTTTGTTTTGTCTATACTGATATCCCATTTGTGTCTCTAGATCTATTATTTATTAAATGTTATCCTTTTTCAATTTGAACTTGTAAGTTTGAACAAAATATTTATATGTTTATTTTTGTTTAATCTGTGGTCTATTATATGGTCTTTCTAATCTATTTATTCTGATCAAAAACTTTTTTTCTATGGAAATACTCGTGTTTGTGAGGGAGAAACTTGAAGCTCTGGTAGCTGCTAACTGCTAAGGCTTAACCATATTGTTAGAGCTATTTTGAAATAATTTAATTTTTTATCAATTAAATGTTGGTTGAGCTATGTAAATAAAGTAAAATTATATCGTTGCGGTCACAATTCATCAAAATATGAAGACAGAATGATGAGTTATTCTAGCCAAACAGGTTCCTGAGACTCTTCCTGAAGAAGTTCTTGGCAAGATGGGAGCACCTCCCAAGAGTGATGCACCAATTATTACACCAGATGATCTTGCAGAGGCAGATGGGATTCTCTTTGGCTTCCCAACAAGATTTGGTATGATGGCAGCACAGTTCAAAGCTTTCCTTGATGCAACTGGAGGTCTCTGGAGGACACAGGCTCTAGCTGGTAAACCTGCAGGAATCTTCTATAGCACTGGATCCCAAGGTGGTGGTCAAGAGACTACTCCGTAAGCTCTTTTGCTTTAATATTTACATCATTGACATAAAGAACTTCTATGCAGCCGGGAATTTTGTGGTCACCCTTCATCGTCAGTCTCAAAATATAAAATCCTTAAAAGTTATCCGATGACACATCTGAGTTTAGCAGATTTTTGCACCAAGACAATCCATGCCTGTTTCTAACAACACATCTAATCATTTTTTACTGTAAAGGTGTCTGGAAAGACTTAGCGATAGCAGCAGATTTATGTTGGGTGGCAACTGGATACTTTAGATTTTGCAATACAATGGAAATATGTTTCTTTTTGTATGAATTGTTATACATATATAACATATAACTCAGATGGGAACCGTTGGGTATATTCCTAGTCTATTTGACTGAAAAAAATTTTCCCTACCCTTTGTCCTGCAGTTTGACAGCCATAACTCAGCTGGTTCATCATGGAATGATCTTTGTCCCAATTGGCTACACCTTCGGTGCAGGAATGTTTGAGATGGAGAAGGTGAAGGGCGGTAGCCCATATGGTGCAGGCACATATGCTGGAGATGGTTCAAGGTTCCCATCTGAGCTTGAGATGCAGCAGGCTTTCCACCAAGGCAAGTACTTTGCCGGCATTGCCAAGAAGTTCAAGAGTTCCTCCTGATCATCTTGCATCTCCTCCATATAGAATAACTGTCATTGGTCTGATGAATAATGAATTGGCATTCGTTGACTTTTCTATGGCATTGAGCCTCCTTTATGTATTCTCTGGTGCAACAGTCTTTTATGAACATGTCATATATATGATTGCATACCTTGGTGTTGTATGTTGCTTTTCTTTGCCTCTCTTACTAAAACAGTAATTGTCATGTTCTCCATGATTTACATAAATATACTTGGAATGTAATAATCTCTCATTTTCTTCCACATCTGATGCCTCGAGCCATTGATGCACTTTTTCTCATGAGATTCAACATGTATTCATGGTATCATTCAGAGCATTAGTCTTGCTTGATTAAGAGGCAAGACAATGAAGAAATCTCTCCACAACTGTTACTGGATGTGGGTGAATTGTGCATTCCCTGGAATCTTGTTCTGGATTTATTCCTTGTCCAACACGGGCAATGAAGGCAACAAAACATTGAATCTCTCCTTTAAATATCACGACATCGCAGAGGAGCCCACACCCCTCCTTCTGCAGTCGTGACAGAGACATGACCCGTGGGCTCCTGCTCATCTCGATCTCTCAGAAGGTTGACAATAAGGCCCACCTCCTCTTTCCCATTCGTCAGAAACGTCCACTACGGGCAACCTGATACCTCCTCCCCTCAGGAAGGCCCGTGTGCCCGACGGCAAAAAGTATCGATCCCGACGACGTGGCTCGGTTTTCCTTTTCAGATGACTGAAGCGAGGGATCACCTTCCTGCTTAGTCCTGACGAACAGTGCCTCCACAACTATCTTTCCTGATGCCACTCTCATAGAAGCATGCTAACCAGTCATCAACGTTAATGAGTCCCCGACGACGAAGGGGCACCCTGACCCATCGTTAGCTTTACACCACTGGTCGCTCAAAGTGTAAAAACAACCCTCAAAACACTATTAAACTCTTTCCCCATTTCCCTACTAATTTAAATATTGGAGGGGCCAGGTCGCGAACATCTCTGAAGGTTTGCCGCTTGTATAGGGATCTCAGCAAAGCTAAGGCGTATCTCGGGACGACACTAAATCAATCTCAGCGAGCAAGCAGCACATCGAGATTGTGCTAGCCAAGTCTACTTCCCACTCAGATAGCCTCTGTGACCCTTGTTGAATCTCGGATTTTGATAATGAAATCAATTGATGAATTTATGTCTCCCCTATGTGACCATTGTTGAATCTCAGATTTTGATAATGAAATCAATTGATGAATTTATGATTAATGAGTGTTTGAGAAAAGTGATATAGGACTAACTTTGATCATAAAAAGAAAAATCGATTGAAGGAGGAGAATTAGACGTTGGGCCGGAGTAGATCATGTCAAATATTAGGCATTGCACCAAGATCGGATGTTGCAGGAGGTCAACATGCTAATGGATCAGGCAATACGTTGAAGGAAAGGACGATGCGCTAAAAGTTTGGATGAAGTGTCAGATGAACCAATGATATGCCGGATAACATATGATTCATGATTGTAATCGTTTGCCTTGATCGAAGTAGTTTAAGTTTTAATTGAGTTAGTTTTCAGTGTAATCATGTCAATTTAATTAGGGGCCCATTGAGCCTAAATCACAGTTGAATTGGGCTTATTGGAAGGCCAATTCAGTGACCTAAAGTTGAGTCAAGCAATGGCACCGCCTAACTAAGTGATAGAACCGCTTGTGAGTTAAAAAGTACAAAGTGTACATTTCTGAAAGATCCAACAGTAGTATCGCTAGTGTCATGCGATAATACCACTCAGATTGGCAATAGTACTACCCAAGCAAGTACTATCGCCAGGTGGTAATACCGCTCAAATTGGTGGTGGTACCACCAAAGCAAGCGGTGGTGGTACCGTTAGTACTTAGTGTGGCAGGCGATGGTATCGTCCAACACTGATGGTAGTACTGCTAATACCCCGAAAACACGGGGATGAGATTTTTTGGCTCTATTTTTAAAGTCATTTGGGGCATATAAATACTCTTCTCATTCTTGCTTGAGATAGCAAGAAAAGAGTATGAAAAACTTGTGATTATAAATGTGTAAACTCTATTGAAAGTGTTAAGTTCCATCCTCCTTAAACCTAGAAGTCATTCTAAGAGAGATATGAGGATTACTTCTAAAAAAGAGTTGTAAATGTTCTCTCCAAAGCCTATGAAAAGGAGCAAAGAGTTGTAATAAGGGTAGTTGATCTTCACCAATTAAAAATAAGATCGTTAGTGAAAGCCGATGGTTTCGATAGAGGAGGAATTTAGTGAAAGCCAATGGCCTTGATGGAGGAAGAATCGGCAATGGACGTAGGTCACGACGACCAAACCACTATAAATTCGGTATGCGTTTCCTTTTATGCTCTTTACTACTATTGCTTACTCATTTAATTGCTTACTACACTTACTCATATTCTAAGTTAAACATATTTCCGATACCAATTTTATTGAACCCTTGATGGAATTGGGTTGTACTGACTCTGCAATCAATAGCATTAAAGTAATAATATTTTGACGCTAGAGAAAGGGCCAGAATGTTGCAAGAACGTCCGTCTAGAAACCATCTCAACGAGCACTCCAATGATGAAGTGCCACCCCCAACACACAACTCCTTCAAGCAAGGAGGGCAACTACCCCCCTTCCCACAAGTAGATGCCTCCACCTTAGTGCAAACTCTAGAGTTCTACTGGCGCCTATTCAATGACTCTGGCCTTTCCCCACCGGGGTTGAATGTAGGGCACATGCTCATCCCTGTCGATGCCTTTCTAGGCCTCAACCATCATGTATATACCCTCATTGGGATGATCCAAGCGATTGTCCCTCTCCTATCCTAGTTGGTCTATCAAGTGGCCCCTACGCTACAACTAGCGGTCCAACCCTCGTTTACTCTCGCGCATCTAGGGGCGTCCCTAGCGAGCCCCCTACCAACACCCCTAGAGTGCCCCTAGCAAACTGAAGCAACTCCTGAAGCACCAATGTCCTCAATAGTGGAGTTTAGCATACCACCAAGGTACAGAACAACCTCACTTGAGTTAAAAACCCAATCCATCGACTCAACAGAGAATACACTTAAAGCTCAACTATGGATCATGAATCAATACTTGGATGAGATGCAACGAGAGCTCCAGCACTCTGAATGGGGAGGTTTACGGCTTCACCTCAAGCACCTCTCCATTTGTCCAGGATATCCAGGTGGAACCCCTCCTAGCTAATTTTCGCCTCCTGACATTGGAGGTGTTTGATGACAACTCTAATCCAGTGGAGCAGACCACGACCTTCAGGGCCTATATGTCGCTATACGGCACGTCGGATGTCTTGATGTGCTAGGCATTCCTTATGACATTAAGAGGGTCAGCCCGAGAGTGGTACAATCGCACACCTCTGTGGTGTGTTGCTGACCGAATGTCACCGACGAATCATCCCACTGTGCAGTTATGCACATGCACCGACCGATGACCTCCACGGTCGCTGTGACACACGATTGTGTCCATAGATCCACTGCGTAGTCACTGGGAACCATGGTCTTCAGTGTTTAGTTAACATTGATTGGGACTAGCAAATGTCATAGTAATATTGCTATAGTCGCGACACTACTATAATCGCCACAATTGCTCTTAGGAGTGACTCTATTGCTGCACATAATAGCATCATTATAATCATTGTAGCCGTTACAGGTAGCAGTGATGTTGCTACAACCGTTGCACACAATGACAAATACTATAATTGCTTACGACCATGACAGGTCGATCGTCGCAAGGCTGTTGCACCCCACGGTGCTTCCACTCTATACATACCAATTGCCCACGACTAGGTTGGTGACCACCGAAAGTCATCACTCTCAACAATACTATCGTCGACAATATATTGTCACTAATGATCCATCGATCAAATACGAAGAACCTCATAGTGCTCGCAAGCAAACGATACGACGGTCTATATAGAAAGTAGATTGACAATACAAATATATCATTCAAGTATCATAAATCAAAATCGGATAACTTATTTTCACAAATAAAGGATGTTAATAAATAAATCTGAAATAATTTTATGATCTAAAGTATTTAATTTCAAACCGTAGTCTTGATACCAATTGTCAACGTAAGAACCATAATGTGTTACTATTATGAAAAAAAATTTTAATGTTAAAAATTGAAATCAAATAACCATAGATCAAATATATAATATATACATTTTGATGTTACTTACAAAACTTTTTATTTGATCCGTAAGGTACCATCATTAAATTCAAAAGTTACGGTGACGTCGATACGTAAAAAATACTAGACTCATCCTCTCCTCTCTTCCTATCCTTTATAGGATCACTATGAGCGATGGATTATAAATAAAAGAGAGAGGAGAGAAGATCTATAATCTCTTACAAATTGGTTAGGTTTTTTTTATCGCTAGGAGATTCTGTATTTTTATAAACAAGAATAGAGGATCTAAGATAAATAATTAAAAGAGTCATTCTTATCGAGATTATCTTCTAAATAATCCTATCATAATTAAATAAGATCTTATAATCTTATAAGAGAGAGAATGAAAGAATGAATGCTTCTAAACTACATTTTTGAACAGATTAAATTGTTTTAGGTATTAAGGAGAAAACCCTTCCATATAAGATATAGTTATTCAACTATATTATATAGCAATTTTTTAGCTGTTTACATAATACTGTTAAATTTTTTAGCTGTTTACATATAGTTATTCAACTATATTTATTCAACTCGAAGCTTATCATGTCTCAAATCTGATTAAATAATACCTGAATCCAAAAAGCTCATACTTTCTTTCTCCCATTATCCAAACATAATTCCATACCACAACATTATAATTTCATAGAAGTGCATAGATGTCAAACAAGAATTAAGTCCATCATGATCAGCCTAATCCCTCTCACCAACCCTCATTCCCTACATACTAAATGTCTGTGGAGGAACTGTTTGCGTTTATTCCTCTTGCCTCCCTACAGCTGAAAAGGAGTCCAGAAATCCATGGCGGTCTCCCTGGCAACCGCAAAGGTGGCTGAAACTGGAACAACGCACAGCCCTCGGCTTCTGAGGTCTTCCTCCGGTCCTTGGCGATGCTTTGGTTTGTCCAAGCTCTGCATGCATGCATGCATCAGCCATGGCAAGCAGGATGAGAACGCAGTATCTGATGCAATGATAGCGCACTAACGAGTGGTACAATCACTACCTTTACTTGCTGGATTTGATGGCCACTCTTCATGTGCGGAGAACTCAATACCTACGGTCATATATGTAGAGGCAGTGAGAAGCTGGAGATAGATGGATGGTGTCCATGCACTTGACTGGAAGATGAGCTCGTGGATAAGCTTACCCGGACTTGATCGTGGAGGAACTTGATGTAATCGATGGCTTCGTGCAGTACCGATGCGGTATCAGTCTGTAGAAAGTAGTGCGAGTGAGGTATGAGTCAGAGGCCATCGTGTTCTAAGAACGAAAACAAGACATGGACAGAGGAGGCTTCACCTTCCCAAAGGGCGAGACCAGTTGCTGGAGAGCAGTGATTCTGTCGCCTAACTTCTCTTTCCTCACCTAAAGAGAGAGAAACAGAGAGCATAAACATCACAACTTCATGGCTAAATCTTCCTGATTTTTCCCATTTGATCGTACCTTGAAGGTCGGCAATGGCGATGGTGTCTCGATCCTAGGCTTCTTGAGTGCTGGTTCGGTGGTACTTCTCTTCTCCCAGGCTGACATAGAGTCTCTAGCTCTTGAATTCGACTGTACGAGAGAGTGAATGATGCGACTTAGACTCATACTTCGAATAATTCGGAGACGATGTATCACTGACCTTTGCCCGTTGATCGCTGCAGTTGAAGGGTTCATCGAAAGCTTGTTGGGGTAGATGAGTAGGCATGGGATTGTCAAAGCTCCATGGAGCTGAGGGGATTGGGGAGGTGGTGGTGTTCGAGAGCTGAAGCTGCTGCTTCGGAGGTGAAGACCGCATGAGCTGCATCGACTCATCTGATGAGGATCTTGATGATTCGTTCTGCAGCGCCGAGGGCAATGCCAAACTTTCTTGGTAGAGTCGGGCGCCATTGATGTCGACCGAGAAGCTCTGCTCCGTGAATGACTGCTCGCTTCTCCCCTGCATCAGGGACTCTTGATGAATCATGTCCCCTTGGAACAGTTCATGGAGGCAGCTCTCGGCTCTTCCAGCAGTCCCACTGCACCAAAGTAGATCACATCACATGACTCCAAAGCTCAAACTAAACCCAAAACAGTTACAAGAGACCCACAACAGAGGTTGGCTCCAACTACTGGTCGCCATGGCTGCAGGCACCGAGTCGAACACCGCGGGAGCTGCAGAAACCGGGGAGAAGTGGACATCCTGGAAGCTAATGGAGCTGTCAGACACCGACGCCGGCGACGACTCGTTACACGATCGAGGCAAGACGTCGAACATGTCGATGGCTGCAGCAGCCCAGTCGGAGCTTCCGGACATTGCCGTGCACCACCACCAGCTACTGCTGCTGCTACAAACTCCCGCGATTAGCTCCTCGGCCATGGTGTGTTGTGATGCAATCGTCTCGGACCATCCCTTATATAAGTAGATCAGCAGTGGAGAGAGGTGATCGGGCCCATTTGACCGTCGTCGCTGATCCAAAACTCAGCCATCGTTGGCACCTAAGCCAACCCGACGCTGCTAATGTTACTGTTGTACTTAAAAAGGAGGTGCATCGGAGATATCAAATGGAATTATGGAGCAAGTAACCAAATGTGACAACGATATCTAAGCGATGCATTTGGACAAACGCTTGGTGTGCGGTTATCCCGCGCCCACCCAACCCAGACCGCAACCTCTACTCGCTCTCCAAATCTAATGAACAATGAAATGGCAAGCCACCACTTAAATCGGGGAGACCAAAGGTCAACGCGGGTCCCACGTGGCACGCACGCGTTCCAAATCCGCGTCACACGTGCCGACAAAACACGTTGACTCGTTGCGGCTGCTTTACTCTTTGACTCCGTTTGGTGCCAAACGCATACATAATATTTAGAAGGTTTTTATTATTCTTTTGTAGCACTAATTCAATCATTTTTCTGGAACATTCTTACTAGTCCAAGAAAGTCAAAGTGCCATGTGGCTATCCAGTGGTCAAATCATTATGTTGACCGAGCGCTGCTTGAGCTTATTCGATTACATCTTGAAGCTGAGAGGCAGAGTGTGACGCCGGAGTTGAACGTTGACCGACACTGCGGCCGTAAAACCATGTGACGACAAAGGCGTTGACGATTTAGGAGTGTGAATGCCTTCTGGAGCATGAGAAATACAAGCTGAGGTCTCAGATCTGGATCGGGTTCACAGCAAGAAGATGACAGACGAAGCATGGAAAATGCAGCCAGACAAAACTTCACATGCTATTGTTTGTGTTCTCGAAGAATTCTGCCATGGGAGACTTTGATTCCCAGCTCTCATTGACTCTTCTCTCTCTCTCTCTCTCTCACACACACAGTAGCAACACCCAAATGAAGCCTCCTGTAGATATAAGGAATAAGAATATGATGAACAAAGGTATTTTATTTCATTGATTAGGTATAAGAAAAGATGTGATGGATTCCTAAGTGTACATCACCTAATTTCTTCACTGTAACTGATAAAAAAAAGTAGATTTGTGAGGTTCTTTTATATATTTCTAATGAAATAATGGTGAAGTTTGTCAAAGAGATGGACAAGACAGATGCCAATAAAGATATAAGAATGGAGGAGGACTTGAAAGCATGCTTGTGGAAGAAAGAAGAGTCTGATCCACATGGGGAACTACATGTGTGGCTGTCCTTAAATCTCCCTAAAATGCAGCAATTTAGAAGAAAACATACAGAATCACTTGATAGGGATGAATCATCTGCATCACTTTGATTTGACTTCCATTTTCTCAGCTATTCTATTCCTACAGGCTTCAGACATTCTGCCAAATTTCCCACTAAGAAGAATCCTTGTTTTCTTTACTCATTGATGATGCCAAACTCCACCAATGTTCAGGTTAGTCCTTTGCTGATCAACCAAAGTCCATGATGTGACAACACTGGGTATTGGCAAGTGGATGATGAGCATAAGTCCTTGATCTTGACATGTCACCTGGAAGAGCAGTCTTAAAATCTTTCTCAGCTCATATACTAGAAGGAGATTAAGATAGGATGGAGAGAGAGAGTACTGCTTCAGGAGACAATGTGTGAGAAGAAGAAATAAGGTATCTAAATTTAATAATTATGAATTATGAATCTATTCTGCAATATGTAAACATCCATGAAGTATTTATGATCTTATTAAGACCCATCAACTGCAACATCTTGTGAGCTGAGTGAGTAATGGATAATTGATTGTTCCCATGCAAGAAGGTACAACCAAAGCATTAGCAGCATCAAGGATGAGGCTCTTCATGGGATTAGACCACCAAATCTCCTCTCTTGTGTGACCTAAGCAGTCTTCAGAGTCGCTCAGTGAGGAGAGCCAGCTGAGGTCAGCTCAAGTTATCTGAGCAAGAACGAGACACAAGAACAGTAGGTTGCAACTGCTACAGACTCTGCTACTAGTGGATTTGATGGCACTGAATTGAGTTGTTGAACACTGAAGAAGCCAAATAACTCCTTTCACTATGTTGGATTGAGTTGAATGTCAAAATTCTATTGATTCCTACTCTCTCTCTCTCTCTCTCTCTCTCTATATATATATATATATATATATATATATATATGTATATATATATACATATGTATGTATATATATATATACATACGTATATATATGTATATATATATATGTATATGTATATATATATATATATATGTATATGTGTATATATATATGTATATATATGTAGCCAATATATTCAAAAATAACAAGAGAAGAAATATTTTACAAAACATAAAATGTAACAATAAATAAGATAATTGAGATCAGTTATTTTTCATTAAATTTACTCTATCTCGTCGGGACTAACTTAAGTATCGAAAAGATTGATTTAGAAAATCTATTTGACCTCGGTGTTCATATAAGTCAATCATAAAATGTACACTCAAATTCACCTAAACTTTCTAGAAGTGTTTGAGCTACCTTATCATTCTTCTTACGCACGCACGTGGATCTAAATTATATCGAGCTAAATTGGATGTTACTGACTTCTTCGAGATCACAAAGGCAACATAAATATTAAATTTTAATCAAAACTCCATTGTGTTATTTTTTTATTTTTGGTAATATGATCATAAAATTAAAAGAAAATTGCTAAAACCTTAATATAAAAAATAAGAATTACTATCAATGAAGTGAAGAGAAAATAAAAGCAGGATAAGATGCTCCCCTCATATGGGCTAATCTAAATGGGGATCTGTGTCAATTTGGGCTAATCTAAATGGGCTTTAATTGCATGTTGGGCCGAATATTTCCTATTAAATGGATCGGGTTTTCTAGAATAAAACAAACCCGGAGTATTTAGATTTTCGAACTAAACGGGTCGGATTTTATGTCACAACGAACATCCCATATATATAGTGGCGAGCGAACCGCACCAGATACTATTAACGGGTCGGATTTGTGTCACAGTTACAGATAGTGGCGAGCGAACCGCATCATATCCTCTTCGCCTTGAAAGGATCGAGGGAGCGAGGGAGGGAGTTCGACCGAATGGGTGGAGGAGCCATGCGAGCAGCTGCGAAGGCCGCGGCCCTCGGCGGCTACCGGTCGGTTGGTCCGTTCGCCGGCCATCCTGCGGCGTGGAGGGCTCCCAAGCCCGCCTCCGCGGCCATCTCCGCCGCGGCAGGTTCCTTCAACTCCATCGGTTCTTCCGAGAAGGGCCTCCGGGAGGTGGCTTCGGTCTCTGTGATCCACGGCCCGGCGGGGGACGTTCACGATTGGGAGTTCTCCGGGTGGGGGGGAGAGGAGCAGGAGGTTGTCCTCGATTCGCTGCGTCCGGCCCCGAGGCTCCTGTGCGGGCCCGTGCCGTCGCTGGAGGAGGCCAAGGAGGCGACCTCCGATCTGAAAGATGCTCTTGAGAAGTAAGTCTCGTTTCCGGTTCTTCCCCCAATTTATATAGTTTACGTTTAATTGGATTAAAGCCAGTGGCTGAGTCTCTGCCGCTTGTTGTAATTGTTGGATGCGTATAAGAAGGTTTTGCTGGTATGATTTCTGTATATAAACAACCAAGGACCAATTGGGTATTGGAAATGATTTTTTTGCTACACAAGAGATCTCCGTAAGTGATAACAAACCTCGAAGAATTGCCAAGTGGGAGGTTATGATGAACAAGTAGGAGGCAATTCGTATACCATAGATACGTATTGCTAATTTATCACATAATGTAGAGAAGTTGTTTTGAGCTGTATTGGTGAATTATCTGATGTTTACAGGAGGCAAGAGGTTCGTTAATAAGCCAAAAGTAACATTTTGGTTAGTTGCATAAAATTGAATACCTTTTTAAATTATATTCTCATGAATTGTCATCTTAACTGATCTTCCATCACAGTGCATGCCTACTACCTAAGCTCAAGGAGATGGGAATTTTGATTAACATTTTTGATGGGAATTTGATTTTTGATGTTTATTTATTTCCAGTAATTTTTGATTTTGCAGAGTAAATTTCTTTACAAGCACCAATGAGTCTGCCATAAAAGTTCCTTCTGAGTCTACCTTCTATGAAGCTTCATCTGTCATTCCATCAATGCCAAGACTTGTTGTTCAGGCATTTTCACTATTGCAAGGAAGCCCTGAAGCTCAGGTTCTAAATAATGCAATAATCTTTGGATTTTAAGATGCAATTTTGCATGGATTTGGGCTTGGTTTTTTTATCCTTGAGCATGTGTATGATTATCATTGAAGTTATACCATAAGTATGATTTTAATGGGATTATGAGACCTACATGAATTTTTAAAGTCTTTTTTTCTTCTGGTACATAATATTTTAAATTAGATCTTGATTGTGATGGACAATATATTACAAAGATTTCGAAGTAATGATCATTAATAATTTATTGGTTACTTGTTTTTCCATTTTATCCTCTTTTCCTTTCCTTTTTTGACTTATTTCCCTCTTCTTTTGTTTCTGTAGGAGAACTATGTTAAACTTAATGATCCCCTATAAAAATTTTTGATGTTTTCTACCAGTGGCTTATGATGATTTGGTATTTTTGTTACTTGTTAGGGTATTTTATATATTATATGTTACTATAATTGGAATATTTTCATCACCATATGAGCTTCTAAGTCGTGAGCAGAATACAATAATTATGACTATCAAGTGACATGCAATCAAATCACTTTAGCTGAGGGAT
The DNA here is from genome assembly GCF_036884655.1 of Musa acuminata AAA Group. Taxonomy (NCBI): domain Eukaryota; kingdom Viridiplantae; phylum Streptophyta; class Magnoliopsida; order Zingiberales; family Musaceae; genus Musa; species Musa acuminata. The sequence goes on along the minus strand of NC_088353.1, from coordinate 43,078,573 downwards.
GCCTTCTTCAATTACATCTGCAATACCAGGAAAAGTCATGGCTTAACAATGTTGATTATACCAATTATTAATGCTCAAATTTGTTTTCCTCCCGTAAGTTGCAAAAGATATATTTTTTGTACAAAAACTAGAGTTTGAACATTTTTTGAAGTCTTTTATTGGTGCTACATATAACAAAGTTTGTTATGGTTGAGTTGGCTGAGTCAGGGTCGTATTTGGCATTCAAGCCAGTCAAATGTACAGTTAAATATAGCTTTAATTTGGCACTTGATTTTCATGATATATTTGTGTAAGATAGTATACCATTTAGTTAAGGCAGATCTTGTGTGGTCGGATTTAACCATCAAAGATTGAACTTAATTCCTTTCTCTTGGTGATTGCAAAAGTGGGTTTTAATACACCACCATTATATCTTACTTTAAGTAGTTACTTGTTTTAATTCAAAGAAAGAAGCAATTAGAACTTGGTACCATACTGCTATATATTTTTCCATGGACTAGATTAGAGAAAGCATTCATTGCATCAAAATTATTTGTCTATTTCTTTTTGCTACCATTGTGACTTGATCTCTGATGAAATTTATTGTCATCTGGAACAGTTGTCACGATTCATGCCACTAGGTACATTAATATATTTCACATGTCATCTGTTGACACTAGTCCAACACAAAATGTGCATGATCCTTTTTTTAGGTGGATGACATAGAAGTTTATTAACTAAATTTTGCTACATATTTGAGTTCTTATGCTGAACCATTTTGAGAGGTCATCCATTTGGGGACTTGAATGACTTAAAAGGGCTTTCAGCCCATGACTTTAAGATGGCTTAAATCATGGTTCGCCTTACTGGTTTGTACCAATCGACTATCTCGACACATGGTACAGTGAGGTGTACTGATATACCGGTATGTATCAACCATATAGTCCCTTGTCGGACCAGTATTTACCACCCGTACCGAGCGGCATGCTGTGGTATGGTGAACCTTGGCTTAAATAACTTGTATTCTAATGCCTATCACCATTAGCAAATTTATAGCATGCTCTGAACATTTCTAGTGGATGTTTGATATTGTCATACATTTAGCATGCCTTCATTGGTGAGCAGTAGTGACTCTGTCAGATTAAGTACGAGAGCAGCCAAAAGATCTGTTGGTTGAGGATTATGTTTGCAGGATGTGGTTGCTTCACTTGCTTCTGACAAGAATGTTTGGGATGCTGTAATGAGGAATGAGAAGGTTATGGAATTCTTCAGAACTCATCAGTCAAGTAAGCATACATTCACTTCTCTAACTATATTAAGCCTAAAGTAATGTGATTTATTCTGGTTTCTTCTGCAGTAGTTCTCCATCCTGAATCAAATGCTGCTACAGAGGTGCCTCTAGCTGATGGCAACCCTCGATCTTCTACTGCTGAAGCAACCACAAACTCGGCATTTGAGGATTTTGTGCGCAACATCAAGGTTATATTGGCAGAGATGGTTAGCAATATATCCAGCTTCCTTCAAGAACTTCTAGGGACCTCACCAGGAACTTCCAGCTCGCCCAGCACAAAGACTAGCCACAACACTGATCTCTCTGCCAACTTTGATATGGGAGCATCCTTTGTGGCCCTAGCAGTTGCCACAATTCTGGTTGTCTTGCTCAAGCGAGGATAATTTATGCTGTAAGAATGCACTATAAAACTCCCTCCACTTGTTTGTTTGGTCACCTTTTAATTTTGTCAATATAGTTCCACATGTATTAACTTCATGAACAGTTCTTGGTTTAAATGCTCTGAAATGGGTTAATATTACTTGTATGTGATATTCCCATCTGACAACACTTTGAGTAGGCCAAAAATCCTCGGTGTTAAAAGCCAAAAGCAGACATATTTGTTCATTCTGTGTGTCCTGCCCTTTTTTTGTCATTCCTCTGGTAGTCTTTTTTTTTTTTTTTTTTTTCTTTTGAGACATGCTTCTTAATATTTTTCTAATTAGAGATATTGTGTTAAATAGTTGAAAAATTATGACTTTTTGTTGTTTGCTAATGCATTCTTTATGTGCTTTTAGAAATCGGAAAAGCACAAGCTGTGATATCTATCATTAAGAAGTTGTAGCACTTTAATTATTTTCTTGCTATTTTTGAAAATTTTATATTTTATTTTATCTCCCACATTAGTCTGACTGATTTAGCTGATAAAGATTTTATCATATCGTTTATATTTATAAAAAATAATCTTAATATTAAATAAAAATGTTAACACAGAATTCAGTTATATATATATATATATATATATATATATATATATATATATATATATATATATATATATTTATTTATTTATTTATTCTCATCGGCTTCCTAATGTATCTTAAAACACAGGGGTTCTTTGGTCTTTTCACTTGGGGAACTCTCTCGTGGAGATGTGAAACCCTCGTCAGAAATCGAGGGGTTCAAGACTCTGATTAGGGGCGATTTAGTAAATTCATGTGGAGAAGGTGTAAAAATCTTCGCTGCCCTTCATATAAGATGGGTTTAGGGTAATCGCCACGCGACGGCTGTGCGCGACTCCTCTTCGGACCGGGAGAGAGCGAGAGCCAGAGAACTGCGATGGCGGCTATGAGATCGGCATTCCGGCGGTTCTTCTCCATTTCCGCCTTCTTCCCTCCGGCCCCCGCCGCCGTCGCTCCGCAGGCAGAGCCCTCCACCAACCTCTTTATCTCAGGCAAGTCGCTCTCACTTTCTCCCTTCCTCTCCTCCTCTTCTTGTCGGTCTTTATTCTTTTGCGAGTCTCTCTATCCATATGTCCGTTGCTCCTACTTCCTGGAGAAGGGCGGTACCTTTTGATGGTTCTTGTTACGCCTCGACTCTGAGAACTACGTTTAACAGATAGCAAGAGTAGGTAAATGCCTTAAACATAGTCTAATAGAAAATTATTGAATGGTTCTTCGAGTCTGATCTTAACTTGTTATAATTCCTTTGGTGCCTATAAATCTTTAGGGTTAGAAAATACAATGGGTATAAGCATTAAAGAAATGATTAGCTTGAAATTTTATTGATAGTGGGTATGAATTTATATACACAAGGAGAGATTATAAAATATGATAATTATGTGAAATTTTCAATCAATAATAGATATAAAATATTTATCTAAATCATCGCATAATTTAGGAGATCACATTGAGATTCCCATTATTGATAGCATTATGATAATATGTTATTATAATTTCTATGATTTAGAATTATGATAGCATGTTATCAAAATATTGAGAGGATCATGATAATTTTATCACAATTTATTTTTCTCAATCATATCCTTAATATGTTTTTGCAAGATGGTGCTCCCATCGAAGATATCGATCTTGGATCGAAGTAGAAATAATTGTCGGTGAGATAAAAGGCATGGAAAGAGCATATACAAATTGATCAGAAGATGAGACATGAGAGACATGTAGCATACCATTGCCACGAATGAAGTGAAAATCAATAGCTTTGCGCTTCATTCGAGAGCGAAATACAGGATTAGCACACAGATATGTTGCCCTGATATTATCATAATGTATTGATGGAGGATCAGATAATGTGACAAATAGTTCATATAGCAATGATTGTATCCAATAAAGTTCAATAGTTATATAAACAATCGTTCGATATTCAGCCTCCATAGAAGACATTGTAACAGAGCATCGGTTTTTAAAACTGCAAGAGATTGGATTGTGACTAACATATATGATACAAACATTAGTAGATGTCCTGCCATCCTTATTACCTGCCCAATTGACATCCGAGAATTCTTGAAGCAACAAAGGAGAGTCCTTTCGGAGAAATAAGCCATGATCAATAGTGCCTAAGTACGGGAGTTGTTTAATGATTGTTCAATGGTTGGAAGTAGTCTTGTGCATAAATTGAGATAATTTATTCACTGGATATGCAATGCTCGAATAAATGAATGCCAAATATTATAGACCGCCAACAATTTGATGATACACAGTGGTGTCACTGAGATTAGCATTATCAAACAAGGTAAGAGGAACACTTGTAGAGATTAGCGTAGTAACAGTATTGGCTTCCAGCATTTTGGTGCGATTAAGAAGGTCATGAATATACTTTTGTTGAGTAAGAAATAGATCATTTGTCGTGTAGATGACTTGAACATTAAGAAAATAGCTAGTGACCCAAGATCTTTGATAGAAAACTTATTTCCAAGTTGTTGAATAAATTGATTAATTATTATTGGTTTATTATCAATAATAATTAAGTCATCCATGTATACTAGTAAAGACATGACTTTGCTCTCATGAGAATAAATGAATAACGAATTATTAGATTGCGAATTATGAAATTCAATTGAGACTAGATGTGTTTGAAGTTCATGGTACCAAGCACGAGGGGCTTGCTTGAGACCATAAAGATTCTTGTACAACTTATAGATACGTTGAGGAAGATTGTGATCAATAAAGCTTGGTAGTTGCCTCATAAATACATCCTCAGAAATATGACTATGAAGAAATGCATTATTAACGTCCAACTGTCTAAGTCCCCAATTGTTAGATTAAGGCAAGATAAAATAATATGAATTGTTGCTGGCTTCACAACTGTGCTAAAGGCATCATGGTACTAAAGACTTAGACGTTGATGAAATCTCTTTGCAACAAGTCTTGCTTTATACTTATTATGAAAAAACCCATTTGCATCCTATAAGGTTTTGACTTGGATTGGTTGAGACTAAGTCCTATGTATTATTTCATAATAAACTATTATATTTTTCAAACATTATTGCATATTTGGGAATTTTTAAGGCTTGGTTAATAATAGAAGGCTTATAAATAAATTTTTGGGATTGTTTTATGAAAATAAAAGAATGTTTATTTGGTTTAAAATTTTGATTTTTAGATCTAGTAATCATCGGATGAATTGGTGTAGGATCAATGATATCTCTAAGATGTGTTGGACAAGAAGAATTTAAAATAGGAGATACTGAAACCAAATCTTACTGTGATTTCTCCTGATATGTGACACTCTCATGAGGTAGCTGGATGGATGGGGTAAATTGTTATTTATCATGCATCACTGAGTAAGGACTTGGTGGGTACTGAGTGGATAAAGTGTTTGGATTGATATGTGGGGATGATGTTTCAACCTGAATGAGAATGATAATATTAGGTGGCTCATGAATTTGGGGGATCCAATCAACAAAGTTATTAAAAGTTAATCTCGGTAAAAGAGAGTCAAGTGATTCATAAAGAAAAATAGATTTAATAAAATCAACGTGGCGAGAAGTGAAATCTTTTGGTTGGTGGATCAAAACATTTAAATGCACTTTGATTAGTAGAATATCTAAGAAAAACACATGGTTTTGATCGGGCTTTTAGTTTGTTATGAGTGTAGGGTTTTAACCATAGATAACATAGACACCCAAAAACACATAATTTACTATAGTTAAGAGTGGATCAAAATAGTTTTTAAATGGTGAAACAATGTTGAAAACTAGAGTTAACATGTGATTAATAAGATAAGTTATTGTGACAAATCTATGAGACCAAAATTGAAGAGGTAAGGAACCTGAGCAAGGAGTGTGAGACTAGTTTGGATGATATGCTGATGATGACATTCCATGGTCCCATTATGTTCAGGAATATGTAGAGGGGTGATAAAATGAGATATCCCATTGGTTTCAAAAAATTACGAAGCTTTTGAAATTCATCACGATTATCGTATACAAATGAAATGATGGATTGTTGAAAGAACTTTTCAATAATAAATTTGAACTTTGAAAAAATTAATGAATACTTTAGATTCTTGCTTCGTAGTAAATAACCATATATACTTTGTAAAATGATCAACAAAAATAAGATAGTAGTTAAATCCATCATGAGATTGTATTGGTGAAGGGCCTCAAACTTCAGAATATATAAATTCAAGAGGTTAATTACTTTGTGAGAGAGGATGTAGAAAATGTAAGCTTATGCATTTTATTGTATTTGCATGAATTACATGAAAATGGATGACAAAATGATGATGATAAAGGTAAACTACAAGAATGAATAATATGATTTAGAACCTTATAAGACAGATGCCCCAAGTGGTTGTGTTATTCTTGAAATGGAGTCTTGATGATGGCCAAAGAAAATATGGATTTGGATGGCGATGGAGATGGTACAACAGTTGGCCACTCATAAACTCCATCCCTATTCAACCCCTCCATGAGATGTGCCATTGTATTGAAATCCTTGACAACAAATGAAGAGGATAATAATTCAATAGAAACGTTATTAAAAAAACATAATTTAGAGACGGATTTTAGGTTCATTGTATCAGGAACACAAAGAACAACAAAAAGTACAAAAGATTTTGAGAAAGGGGGAAGGTTTGTAGAATCAGTATGAGTTACTTCAAGGCCTTTATCATCATCTATTATGATATCATCTGAACCATTATAATGTGAATAAAGAGAGATTATTCAAGTTAGACATGACATGATGAGAAGCCTCAGAATCTACAAATTAGTTTGATGAAGGTTGAAATGATTTAACATCAAAGTGAGCACATGACGATGGTAATGAAAATTGAGTAGGTGGTGCAGCCAGATATGTAGAATAAGGTGGGTATGAAAGCTGAAATATTTATGGAATAACAGCTTGCAAGCGACAACATTTCTTAGCAATATGGCTTTGCATGTCACATATTGATAGGTGACTTTGTTGTTGAATTATTGTCCGGATTTGCTGACACTTTTGTTGTAGCATTGTTGCATGTTGCCTTCAAAACGATTGTTTGAACCGTCGTCTTACTGATTGTGGATTTTACCTTTATTGCTAGAATTAATTTTGTTTGCAAAATTGACAATGATAGAAGTAGCATCAAAAGGTGGCGACTCTTGTTTAAAATAAGCTTCATAATTAAAAAACTTATCATGAAGTTCTTCAAAAGATATAGGATTATCACGAGTATGAATCGCAATTGAGATCTCTTTTAAAAGATAATGACTGCTGAGACTAAGGAATTGTTGCAAATATGAATTTGATATCATTTTAAAAAGTTGGCATGCATTTGCCATCAGTTGTGTCTATATAAAATGTTGAGTGATACTTGCAAGAACAAAAAGACAAGACTTCAAGGGAGGATTTCAAGCCTTTATTTTCTGAAGCATTCATAGAATCGTAGGTTGTTATCGGTTCCATTGATATTGACTATGGGCTTTCTATAGACATTTGATAAAGAACTTCAGTATGTCTACTCGTTGGTAAGTTGACTTCTGGATGAATTGCTGTGATCTAGAATTTAATATGGTAGACATGCTGTGTATCATGTTGTTATAATCTGGTTGAGACAAATGATTGTTGGATTGCAATTGTATGATCTGATTAGAGAATACGTGCAGGGATCCTGGCCCCTGGAATTGTAACCTCAACATTGAATAAAAAGTTGATTCCTTGTCCAGCATAATTTTATTTCAAATGAGATTAATTGAAATTAGTGCTGTCAATTCCATTACCATGGATATGCCAGTGACACAAAATCAGGGAGAGGGTGGGGCACTGACTTTTGAGCTAGTTATCATGTCTTATTGATACTTGATTCAGGTGATATTAATTCTATACTTGCGGCAACATGACATGATGGTTGGCATGTCTATGGACCTTGAAGCTTAAACAAAAAGGGCTGTTTTGCAGAAAAGAATTATTCTTTTGTCTTTGTAATATGAACTTTGTGTCTACCTTGTTTAGTACCACCTAAAGGTTAGGTCTCATTTAGATAAAGATGGAAAGTTTGAACATAGGTAGATGCTGTAGTTCTTGAATTGCATTCCCTAGGTAACATATCAAAATGGAAAAGGTTCAATTCATTGAACAGATGAAAGGTGACATAGGGTAATAAGTCAATTCTTTGATTAACAGGTGATGTGTCAGCAAGCAGTTTTGGATGATTGAGCATACTGAAAGGCATCGAGTTGTGTCATATTTCTGTATATCTTCATACAATAAGTCATGCTTGGACATTTGAGATCCATATCACTGACTGGCTTTTTTAACTTCGTACAAGAAGTCTGCTTGGATAATTTGATGTCTATGCAGAGTGACTTTCTTATCTTCGTACAAGAAGTCATGCTTGGATGATTTGGCATCTATGTAGGCTAACCGTTTTTCTTAGTTTCTTAAGAAGGCATTTTTCTGTTTTTATAAGCTCTTTATACAGAGTAATTTTTCATTGTCTTGGTGGTATTTAGTATTTTTCCTTCATTCTTTTGAGTAATCTAATTTCCATTTGTGTAATGACATCCTTTGCAAATACTATACTCTCTATATGGTAACAAAAATCTGATCTCAGGGCTTAGCAAGCGAACTACGTCAGAAGGACTTATGGAAGCATTTTCAAAGTTTGGGCAAATAATTCATGGTATATCGATCATCTTGTTCTTCCTGTTCACCTTTTTATTTTAAATGAGATTATACCTGCAAAATGCTAATTTTTCGCTTGTTTTTACTTTGCACAGCTAGGGTTGTGACCGACCGTGTTTCAGGGTATTCTAAGGGGTTTGGGTTTGTAAGGTATGCAACACTAGCAGAAGCAGCAGAAGGCATAAAGGGCATGGATGGCAAGGTTAGTTGGCACTTCAAATTACTTGTCCATTTATATAACTATGTAAGTGCAGTACATCTTAAGACCCAAACAATATCAGATCTCATGACTTGTGCAAGATAAGCTGTTAGTATTCATCAATTGCAAATCGAACAACTTTTCCACCACCACAAACTTCAACTTGTGGACAAATCTACTTTGCTGCAACTTGTATTTGAATATGCTTTTATCTGAAACTCCCATTTGCAAAGGTTTAATTTCAGCTATGTAGTCAATGTTTTAGGAAGTTCACACCCCATCACTAGAATGTTTATCCTGCTCTCTCTCTCTCTCTCTTTCTCATGCATTTTTCTTTGGGTGCAGTTTCTTGATGGTTGGGTTATTTTTGCCGAGTATGCAAGACCGAGACCGCCCCCACCGGGACAGACACCGCCTCCGCCACCATCCGAACCACCATATGGTTATCAGTAGAGCTGAAAGTCTTTCATTGCTTGGGTATTCATGGGAATCTAGAATTCAGCGAAGCAGATACTTGTGACAAATTTTGGTCATTTGCTCTCTTCCTAGTATGCAGTGATTATTAAGTTTTATAACTACAGTGTTGGAGAAGGAATTAAAACTTGAAAAACATGTTATTTATAAATTTTAGTATATCATGGACCTGCATTTTTGTGCTGACTGGTGTGACTTGGTAAAAATGATGGATTTTGACTTGGTGAATATGACAACTTAGGATGAAAGAAACAATAAAAAGTAGTCAAAATCTATGATCTTTTCACATCTAAGGTTGGGGTATATTTGTCTTTGAAAAAGTGGAGGAAGAGACTAAGGTAGGTATACAATAGGAAGGGCTAGCAAAGACTTTACGTGCATAATATTATATATATTGTGAAAAGTAAAATAGAATATTTGACATTTTACTGCCCAATGCTTCTCTTCTTAATTATTCCAAATGGTCTAATCGGGAATGATTGATATTTTTTGATATCTGAGGGAAAAAACACAAATATTTTGTGATTAAAAACCCTGAAGTGAGATTATTAATGACAGAAGTAAAGGGAATCGCGTTTCACATCTACCTCATCCGTCTCCGTCATTTTTGTGCCGCTCGTCAAATCCCACCAACCATCACTATAAGGAAGTCAACGATCCGTGCAGGGCACTTTAGTAATTTTGTAGTGGCATTTTCGTCAATGACTGGATCATGCGACGACTCTGACACGCGCCGAGCCGCGGAAATCTACTCCTCGCAGAGGGGTCCGCGAGATCACAGCCCAAAGCGGTAATCTGGACGCCAATCCGCATCCAAACGTCTCGCTCATCCATTTTCCATCAATAACAGCTCGACGCGTAAGAGATAAGTAGTCGTCTCGCAGGGAAATCCGTATCTTGCTTTACTAAACGCACCCGTTTCGTTCACGCGTATCGTAACCCCCACCGCTGCCGCTCCAATAGAAAGCACACAACTGCGCTATTGGTGAGTCGTTTTGTGGGCGGAAGGTTAGGGTCGCGCGGTTTCCAAGTATCCACTTCTTCCTGTGTCGCCGGACATGGTGACGGCGCGAGTCAGATCCGATCCCATCAACTCTCGAATTCATCGTTCTTAATTTGGTCTTCGCTGCTACTTTTCGTCTCCATGGAACGCGCCATCTTAGATCTGCGGCAAGCGTCTCGGACTACTCCGCTTCCGATCCCGCGAAGAGGTCAGATCTGCTCCTGCTGCGACATCCCTTTCTTTGATCCTTAGCTTCTTATCATTGCGTACCTTTTGCGGTTCCTTCTGCCTCAATCTTTCGAAGGAATCGAGGGTTTCTTTGAGGGAAATCAGGAATGGATGGAAGGAAGATCGAATGGACTGTTCTCTCGTTTTTTCTTTTTTGGTTCTATTGGTCGTGCTTGATTTCTTTCTCGTCTAAAGTAAGACTCATTTTCTTCTTCTTCGCGTGATAATAGTTTGTGTTCTTTATTTACTTCTAGCTAGAGAAAAGCCAAAAAACACAGTTCTTTTGGTTGCCTTTGATCTTTTGTATCAAGTTTGTCAAGATCGCAAACCTTTCGATCTTTTGATGATTGAGTGACGATCTCGAAGTGGGCATTGTTTCTGCCCCTCCATTTCCGTAGAGATAATGCTGCTGGAACACATCGACCCGAGATTCTGTGGTAGCTGTGGTTGCTATTTTCTAATCATCTACTTGACCTTAATGTCATAATAAAATCTTATGATTGCTTGTCTTAAGCTTCTCGAAGTTGCCATGACAAGGTAGTGAGTGATCCATTCTAGAATGATTTCGTCGCCATCCATCATTCAATCTGTATGGATGGGGAAGAGCAGGATGTTGTTTCCCTATTCTAGTTCATGAGATTAAGGCACGATTTACCTTGCAGGCCATTGTATGGAGTGGACAAAACCGTACTGCTAGAATTGGAGGTGTACTGAGGAGATGAAGGATCTATCATCGTGGGGTTTGATTATAGGGGTGACAATAGGTGTGGTGATTGGGGTGCTTCTGGCTGTAGGTGCTCTGTTCTGCATCAGATTCCGGAAGAAGCATGCTCAGATACGGTTCAGCAGCTCAAGGAGGGCATCGACAATTCCCATGCGTGTCAATGGTGTTGATTCTTCTTCAGTGCTCTCGGACTCTACCATGGATCAGGAGTCCCCCAAGCATCCTGAAACTGAAGCAGATGGCTCATCCTTTTGGATTGAGGGAACTAAGAGGAAAAATCTTGTGTCAGTTTCTGGGATTCCCAAATATTTTTACAAGTATGGCCAAGAACGCAACTTTAGCTTCTTCAATGCTTTAACCCAGTTGATGTGTAAATTTGCATATCTTGATTTTCCATGCTTCACTAGTATTTATATTCACATAAGGTATGACACATAGTATATGATTTTGTTGCTAGAGCCTATCATGCTATATTCCAAATTTTGGTTGCTGCCTTCAATCTCCCTAGAAGATCCGAAGTAAAAATCAAATATTTTTCCCACAACACATTGGAGATTCACTCATATGGCATAAGGCCATTTTGTTTGCGCTCCCATTTTCTGTTTTTCTTACTTTACTACACAGTATGAGATGGGGTTCCTGTAGTATCTAGATTCCTCTTTTGTTTCTTTTTTACTTGTAATGTGAAATAGCTCCTTATTCCTTCTGACAGGGATTTGCAAAAGGCAACTCGTAACTTTACAACATTGATTGGTCAGGGGGCATTTGGTCCTGTTTATAAAGCTCAGATGCCCACTGGTGAGACAGTCGCTGTTAAGGTTCTTGCTACTAATTCTAAGCAAGGGGAGAAGGAATTTCAGACTGAGGTAATTTCCATTATTACTATCCCTATCCTTCTTCGATGGGAATTTCACATAATATGATCGAAAGGTTTTTTTTTTCAGGTTCTACTACTTGGGAGATTGCATCACAGAAATCTGGTTAATTTGGTTGGATATTGTGCTGAGAAAGGGCAGCATATATTGATATATGTCTATATGACTAATGGGAGCCTTGCTTCCCATTTGTACAGTATGTTTTCATCTCCACTCAGATGCATGTTACTTGTATTATTTTTTCTAGAGTACAATGAAGAGCAGTGCATAGTTTTCATGAATTTCATGCCAACTGATGCTTTGTTTTTTGTCAAAACCATGTCTTTCATTTTTGTCTTGCTTCTCCTGAAAATTCCTGAAATCCCATGTGATCATGTTCATGTATGGTATAATGTAAGAGTACAGAAGGCAAATGACATCTTGAGTTAGCTATATGTATATCAAGCGCGTCTTTCATCTCTTTAGTGATTGTTTTGTGTGATATATATGCAAGCGCAAAGTCTTTCTGTATCAACCTCTTTCACGAGCTCTAATCCTGTAAATTCGGAGTTTAATCTAGCTTGAGTTGTTTATGTCACTTAAACTAAAATGAGACTTTTGTATCATTCTCTAATGCAACATTTACCAGATTTGCCAAATATAAGTTTGGAATTTTCTAAAACCATGTGAGAATTTCTAAAACTAAAATGAGAATTTTCTAAAATTGGGTGTTCCTGATCATTCAGCATCAAATTAAAGTTAATAGCTTTCATATTCTATTTTTTCACTTCTAGAAAATTGTTATTAAATTTTTTTTTTTTTTATTAACTGCAGGTGAAGAGCATGAAGCATTGAGATGGGATTTGAGGGTTAATATAGCTTTAGATGTTGCAAGAGGCTTGGAATATTTACATGATGGTGTAAGAGAACATATAGGATTTTTTAGTGAAATGATGAACATGTTTATGCTTCTTTTTTATTTTGTAAAATTAACAGACAACTTGTGGTCATTGATCTTGCAGGCTGTCCCACCTGTAGTGCATCGCGATATCAAGTCTGCAAACATATTGTTAGACCATTCCATGAGAGCTAGGGTATGTAAAAAATAACTGTTGGAGGACATATATGTTAGAACAAGGGAAAAATTTATAGAACAAGTCTTCTTACTAGCTTTGTAGCTGATGCCATTTACATGGAAACTTCATTGTTGGTTTAATCTTGATGCTTTTGTTTGTAAGATCTTTATGCCATAAATCCTGTGTTACATAATCACTTTTAAAAAAAAAATATATTTATGAACTTTATGTTACATTTGGATATTTAATTTGTTTGGGAACTTAAATTCTTTAAAAAAAACGAGAAATTTGTATTGCATTACATTTTATGTAACACTTAGCTGTGTAAATGGTAATCCTATCCAGTCTGTTTAAGGTGCATTCTTTAGGGTGGGCCAACATCTTAGGTCCTTATTTCCTAGGTTGACATACTCAGATCTAACTTTTCTATAGAAAATAATCTAATATATTAGCAAGAGGATTTTGATGATAGAATAAGACTGAATTGTTCCTGACTGGGAACTTATGATGAGAGAAGTGACAATGTTAAGACATGAAGATGTTGTCTCTTGTGATGTCAAATCTTCTGCAATTATCTAAGCATCCATCTAACGATGAGGTTGAAGATGCTTTTCATTGAATATTGAGTTATTCAACGTTGGAAGTTCAATGATTTGTTGCTGTTTTTTTTTTTGTACAACATATTCTGTGAAGTTTAAATTCAAAATGGAAAGATATACTTTGTTGATCAGGTTGCTGACTTTGGGCTCTCAAGAGAAGAAATGGTCAGCCACCAGGCATCCAATATCAGAGGAACTTTGGGGTACCTCGATCCTGAGTATGTTTCATCAAGGTCATTTACAAAGAAAAGTGATGTTTATAGCTTTGGAGTTCTGCTTTTTGAGTTGATTGCAGCACGGAATCCACAGCAGGGTCTTATGGAATATGTTGAGCTTGTGAGATCTCTATCCTTGTTTCTGTAATCGAGTATTGCATGACACGCCCCACTTATCTGCAGATAAATGTTAAAAGTAATTTGTTGGAATGTGTGTATTATTGTTATCACAAGCAAGGACCAATTAGCATATAGAGCCTGCTTTTTAAGTAAATATGTTTACAAAAGCTTCTTAATTTGAAGTACTTGTTGGAGGAGCACTTCAAGACTAAATTAGGCAATGTTCAATGAGGGTAAATGATTATACATGACTTAGAAACAGGCAACATGTGCATTTTGAAAAGGGAAAAAAAAATGGCATATCTAACTAACAAATGCAAATTCAACAAATAATCTTCACACTGCACACACATTTTTACCGATCTGATATGCTTTTATGCTATGACTAGTTACGTATGATCTTGTCTTCTCTTGTTTCTTAATAGATATTTTGCACATTGATGTTTACCATGTGCTTATGATATAGGCTACAATAAATGCGGAAGGACGAGTGGGATGGGAAGAAATTGCAGATCCCCGGCTAGACGGGGTATTCGACATATCCGAACTTAATGATGTTGCAGCACTTGCATATAAATGCATCAATCGGCTCTCTAAAAAACGACCATCCATGAGAGTAGTAGTCCAAGCACTATCCCAGATTCTAAAAACCAGTCACAGAAAGCACCATAGTAGGAGATGGTTGCCCATCACAGTGGAGGAAGAGTCCTTGGACATAGAACTATCTGAACATCAGAGTTCAGTGTCCGGACATCAGAGAGAGGAGTCCATTGACAGTGTGTCTGATCTGCCTGATGTTTGATACGCTTCATACATTTATTTCATTCCCTTTCCCTTTTGTTTGCTAATTTGTTTGTATTGATAGTTTTGTGAAATATACATGTTAGGTCAAAGAAAACATGGAAAAGTTGTAATTTCAAGAATCATGGCTTAGGGCTTAGTGCCCCATCACTTCTAATTCCTTTGTAATGTGGGCCTTTTTCTGCATTGGTTGTCAACATGGTGAAATAAAAATTAACGCGGTAACAGTGATGATGGCTATCAAAATATCTCATCAGATGGCGATACACAACTTTCGTTATCAGGTATATCATATCTTTGGTAGCTTTGATCAACTATGAGTTCATAATGCTTAACATGTTCAACTTTTGAATTCTCAGGAGCTTGTTCTTTGGAAATCACATTTTTGGAGTAGCTAATCAAGGAGATTTTTTTTCATTGTGTTTCTTCACTGTATCTAATCAAAGAGATGAAGGTTTGTGCTGTTTCTACATATCAGCATGGGATGTGGTAAACACCTATTTAAGATGCCAATAGCATGTTGGTGTAACGGGTGCTATAAGACATATATGATATATACTTGTAGTTTGATTCATGCTTTTGCTTTTTAAGCAGATCTTTGTCTTCATTTTGGCTTGAAGATCTGGTAGTGGTTTGTTGCAATTTTCATCAAGTTTAGTCATGCTCTATTATTGATCTCATGTCAATGGAAAAACAGCCTTGAATTGAGATGATGGTAATAATCATTGAAATACCATTTCATAATCCATGTGGCCTTTGAAAGTATTATGATCTTAGAAAAATTAGCTCAGCATCCACTAGATTTCATTCAACTTATGATAGCTGGTTAGTCTGATCAGCATTAGTAGCCCTTTTCTCCAACAAGACTTCTAATGCTTTGACTTGTCTTCACAAAATTTATCCAGCCCAAAGTCTTTGAACAAAAAGAAGAAATTGTTTGTTGCTACAGAGAACCAAAGTCAAGAAACATGTCTCATCTAGACACAAGGCAGAGTATCCTATCAGCATATGATGGAAGCAAATTCTCTTTCAGGAACATGTTTTGGCTTCTGCTTTTCCTACACTAACAATCCTTGTTGTGGCTCTTTTAAATGCACAAACTGTTGTGGATTGATGTTCACAAGAAGAGCAAGCAGATGGTTGGAAGTCAAGCTGACAATGAATCAAGATTGATGCTTCAAAAGCAGACTTTTTGAGTCATTCATCAAACTTAATGACTTCTAGTTTCCAAGTTCTTCAAGTTAAAGCTTCCTCAAGGTCTGATACTGATGTGTTTGGTCCTCACCAGCTTTCAGCACTAACAATTGACTTGATGGTCATTTCATGCAACAAGCCAAGCAGCTCTTTGTTATGAGTTGCATTTCAGTTGGTTGTGAAGGATGAAGAGAGACTCTGATTAGCACAACAGTATTGTCCAAGGAATAATTCATCTGATCTTTGTTATGAGTTGCATGGTCATTCTGAAAGAGTAGTTGAATTGAGGAGTCCTCTTTTGCCCCTGGAAGCCTATCTTGGCCTTTCTTCTGCAATTTGTAACTTAAATATGCCATTTGCCCAAGAAAAAGTAGAAGAAAGAATCTCCTCTCAAGTTGTCAGCATGTCAAAACAAGCCCAACCTAACACAGACTGGCTTGGTGTCATGCAAGACAAGTGGAGCATGACTGGAGTGTAAATGTCAAAACTCTTCCAATTCAGTGAACAAGATTGGGTGGCAAAATGCTTTATCTTTACTTAAAATGCAGAAATCCATTCTTTGAAGTTGTTCCTCATATGGTTCCCAACTCAAAAAGTGTCAAACAACATTGGAACTTTCACCTCAGGCCTGAGTACATTTAGAGAAGTTCAACCTACCACAGTTGGGAAGAGGTGGAGCTTCAACTTCTCTTGGCTTAAACTACCTAATCCGACATGGTAGGTGGGTACTACTGCACAAAAGAGAGTATAACATACCATGTGATCACTGGTCTGTTCTCAAGAGTGTTCAATGCAGTAAGATCTAGATTTGGTGTTTATTGCATGAAAACCAATGCTTAAGTGTCCAAAAGATATTCGAGGAATTGGAATATCTTTGCAAGCGTAATATGTATGTTGGCCGATAAATGTTGTATTAGTTAACTAGCCTAATAGAAAATGAAAAATGTGTATGGACTATACCGACTTACTCGGTAATGTAAACTATAGGGGTATACCCTGAGGAGCTTAGCTCGTACTAGCTTCGATGAGCCATCGTCAAACTATGCATTCGATAGCTAAGGAAGAAGATAGAATCTCTACCAACTAAAACACTCCACTATTGACTCTAGTATTGGGGGAGGGTTCCAACAATATCAACAAAAAATATTTTGATTTTTTTTTTCGGACTAAGTATCAAAGATTACCTTATCATCATCGGGAGATAATGGAGTGAGCTTGAAAAAAAGTTGAGCATGAATTATATTAATCCATAATATAGGAGTATTGCAGTGACTACAATTAAGTCCTTAAGACCTTCGAAGATGAAGTCAGTAATCTTTTGTGTCATTTCATGCATTTTCCACATATCATTCCATTAAGTTCATTCCGCTTAGAGCAACTATGCCGTCTTCTCTCTCTCTCTCTCTCTATCTATGTATCTATCTATCTCTTTCTATATATATATGAATTGTTCTGAACGCATCATCTCCTCACCACCATGCATCTGCCTCTCATCCTTGAGCTCAGTACTGCCCTACTGTCCATTCTCCTCGTCTTCTTCTTCCGTTCGTCCAACATCTTCTTCAAACTGCCTGCCAATCTGAGCTTTCAAGTGCCTGTCAACCTCACTTCAGACTACGGCAGGATAATCCATGGCTCCCCAGCTGCGGTCCTCAAGCCAAGCAGCCCAGATGACATCTCCCTTCTCCTTAAGTCCATCTACTCCTCTCCACTCCACAACGACGTAACAGTAGCTGCCAGAGGCACCGGCCACTCGACGCACGGCCAAGCGCTGGCCCCCGGCGGTTTTGTCATCGACATGCGGAGCCTGCCACTCTCCATCACGATCGTCGACGGCGATGGCACCTCCTACGTCGATGCCGGAGGGGGAGCCTTGTGGATTGATGTGCTGAACGAGACCTTGAGGCATGGCCTTTCACCGAGATCGTGGACGGATTACTTGTACCTCACCGTGGGCGGAACTCTCTCGGTCGGCGGTATCAGTGGCCAAACATTCAAGCAAGGGCCTCAGATATCCAATGTCGTGGAAATGGACGTCGTCACAGGTTAGCCAGCTTGTGTTTCACGTCGTGCACTCGAGAAGACTCGTCTCCATCTCTGTTGTATGTTTCCAGGTAAAGGCGAGATTGTCCAGTGCTCTGAGCAGGAGAACTCAGACCTCTTCCATGGAGTTCTGGGCGGGCTTGGGCAGCTGGGCATCATAACAAGAGCCAGGATCAAGTTACGGCCTGCTCCTCCAATGGTACACCCCGGTCCGCCTCCTCTTACTACTACTTGCTGCACAGAGCTGAGTCTCCGGTCTCCGCCACCATGACTGTGAAGGTGGCATGGATCAGAGTAAAGCACCACGACTTCGACCAGTTCACGAGGCACGGAGAACTCGTCGTCAACTCGGGGGAGGTGGACTACCTCGAGGGGTTCATCAAGTTCGGTGACGCACCTCAATCTCACCAGCCCAAAAACGCCTTCTCGCGCTTCGGTGCGGAGAGATGCGTCAAACCGAGACAGCCGACAGCGTACTACCTGCTCGAGATGGCCATTTACTATGATGATGATGATGTTAGCGACGCCGCGAAGGTACGTACTCTGCTTTGCCTCACATTGGATTGCATCAACCACAAGATCTAACTCTGTTGGTGACTGCATCAGAAACGGGCGAAGGTGTTGGCCCGAGTAAGCTCCATGACGTCCGTCGAGATCCTCGAGGTCTCGTACTTGGACTTCCTGAACCGCGTTAGGGAAGAGGAGCTAAGCCTAAGGAGAATGGGGCTGTGGGATGTGCCTCACCCATGGATGAACCTGTTCGTGCCGAGGTCTCAGATCCGGAGGTTCCACGATCTCTTCCTTCGAACCATGTCAGACTCCTGTGTTAATGGCCCCATCATCATGTATCCCACACTGAGACACCAGTACTCTCTCTCTCTCTCTCTCTCTCTCTCTCTCTCTCTCTCTCTCTCTCTCTCTCTCTCTCTCTCTCTCTCTCTCTATCTCTGTCTCTCTCTAAAGGATGATATGTTTCAGATGGAATCTCAACACGTCGATCGTCGTACCGCAAGATGAGGCAGGAGAGGATGTGTTCTACGTGGTTAGTGTGCTCCGAGCGGCGCCGCCGACATGCACCGTTGGATCTTCGTGCCTCGACGGTCTCATGCAGCAAAATGAACAGATGATACGCATGGCCACCGCGAGAGGGAGCTCCCATGGGGGTGGGGGGATGGGAGCGAAGCAGTACATGCCGTACCTGCAATGTGAGGAGGAGTGGAGGGAGCATTTTGGCCAGAAGTGGAAGAGGTTCGAGGAGTTGAAGTCCAAGTTCGATCCTTTGAACGTGTTGGCGCCCGGACAGAGGATCTTTAAGAGGAGGAAGCCGCTGAAAGCTTCTGCTGAAGCAGGAGAGCTGAAGTCACCATTTCTACCGTCCAAGCAACCATCCGATCTGACCGTGTTGTTGTTGTTCTTATTTGGACGCGAATAATTGAATGAAAGTTGACTTGCGATCGATGGATGGGTTGACCTTGTAGCAGGAGAAAGATCCTGCCATGTCGACTCCACGATCTTAATTTCGAGACTTCTTCGCTTCGCCCACAACCCCTCCAATTCGATCGCAAACATCTCTCCCGCATCAGAAGCAGGCATGCACGAATGATAAGACCTCGCAGCCATCACAATCACAAACCACTAAAGAAATCTCGATCAAATAGATGTAAGCATTCCGAGATTTGACGATCGAATAAAGAAAGATAGGTAGGAATGCGACAGCCACGAAGTCTACCGTGGGATCCCTTCTCTTAGAATATAATCCTTCCAAATCGCATCTCTTTGCCCAACAGCATCCAAGAGAAAATCTAGTTCTTGCTGGTAAGGTCGAGGCCATGGCGGCTGCAGAGCAACCACAGGAGGTGAAGTCGAAGGTGGCGAAGGTGGATTCAGAGGAGTCATGGGATCTCTTCACCACCCAAGCCGACGACCGAGGGTGCCCAGTGAGCATCTCCCATCCTCCCTCCTTGAATCACTTGATCGAGTGCATCTCTAGGCTTTGACTTCGATCCATATTCATACAGAACATGATCAAGGTCTTCTAGTTTTCACTGGGTGAAACTTCCGCAGGTGTTCGTCCACTTTGGTGCTTCATGGTGTGTCCCATCCCTTGCCATGAACACTTGTTTCGAGGAACTGGCGAATTCTCATCAGGACATCCTGTTCCTCTTGGTCGATGTTGATGAAGTCAAGGTAGTCTTTCTTCCTTCTTGGATTCTTAATCCTCTCTCTCTCTCTCTCTCTCTCTCTCTCTCTCTCTCTCAGTGAGATGATGATGATGATATGAGACAGGGAGTTGCTTCGAGGATGGAGGTGAAGGCAATGCCTACTTTCGTCCTGATGAAACATGGCACGGTGTTGAGTAAGATGGTTGGGGCAAATCCGGAGGAGATGAGGAAGATGGTACAATGTTACGTGCAATTCATTTGTCCTGCAACCACCAGTGAATAATTTGGCAGCAGTCAAACACAGCGAAGAAGAATAAATCAAGTGTGGATCATCATGTTTATCTATATTCTTGTTCTAAACTATAATGTTAATCTGGCTTGATCATCAAAAGCCCATAAAAAATATTTGAACAAATAAAAAGAAGATATTATCAATCCTACATATATGTGGATACATTCAACATCCATTGATATAGATTTAGAGGAACCATCTAAAATCTTTCATGAGTCTCATTGAGCATTCCATATACTAATTCTTTTGCAACACAAAATGGGAGGAGCCCAAAAGACTGCAAATATAATACATTGGAAACTACACTATAATGCAGAAGAATCAAGATGTGGAATCCATAATATACTTCTACATTGTTAGATACATCCGGGGTAGATGCAAGGGGAGCTTGTCCACTCATCCGTGCTAGCAAGGCTACAAACAAACTTCACGATCGACGAGTAAGACTGAAAAGAAAACAAAGAGAGGAGGACTGTACTCTTTATTATATTTATCGTGACAAATATATAGCTACGCACAACTCACGCGAAAAACACATACCTTAAATTACGGTTGAGGAGCCGTAAGCACTTTGTATCTTTATGAGACTGTGTCCCAGCGCCATATCGAGCCATCCTCACAACAGGTAAGTATGGTGCTGCACGCCGGGAAAAAAGAAAAAGATGAAAATTTTATGGTCTAAACAAGCTCTGGAGCAAAGATGAGAGAACCTACAGAAGTTGGATGAGATTCTCTATAATATTGTTTAGAGAATTTTTGCAAACATGATTACACAATGTGAGTTTGAGCTTCCTACCTTCCATCAAAGGACATCGCTGTCTGTCTTATTGGAGACTTGCATTGAGCATGAGATAGCCTACGTCAGGAAACTCGGTCAGAAAAGCCACTATATGTTACAAACATGATATATGCCAATAACGACATAACAAATAACATCACAAAAAGAATTATTGACTATGGTAACCTTGCAATGAGAACAGGTGGGCTGGACTGAAGCTCCCAAATAAAAATCTTCCCTTCCCTATTCCCTATTAGAAGCAGCTGGAATTAGATAGATCAGAAAAAAAAACCTGGGGCTCAACCTTAATTAAAGCCCAAAAGTCATTGGTAAGATACATGAGCTTCCGATAGCCAGAAATATCATTTGTAACACACACAATTTAGTCAATCCATACATAGAACAATTTTATATTTGTTTCTTTATGCCTTAGTAGTGCCCTTAGAGTTGAGCATAGATCCCTCCAGCAAAACAGTACCAACCTCTCAGTCTAAAATCTTACGAATCTCAAGGAATACTCAAGGGTTGGGCTAATCTTTGGTAGCATAAGTCTTAACCTGCAACCATGGTCACATTTGAATATCGCATGGAAACTTTGGAAGATCATTAAGTTTCAGATTTCCTTGGTGTCTAGGATTTTGATTGGAACTTGTTAGATGGAGGGCGACCAAGTCTCAGGTTCTTTGGGAGCAAGTGGCTCTTTGCTGGTTAAATTGACCCTAATGGGCAAATTGACTATTGGGGCCTCATTTGCTTTAAATCCTCCTCCATCCCCTCTTTCACTCACTCTCACTTAGCCTCTCACTCTCTCATCTTTATAACCTAGAAATCATGTTCATTTATGCCCCGTATACATTCTATTCTTATTTAAATACAAATTTACATTAAATAAGGGAAATTTTTTTCTTTTTCTGGAAATGGGTAACATATGGTATGCCGGTACCGACCAGTATGTGCCGGTTCGCCCATGGACTGATACGAGCACAGTATGGCAGTTGATGGAATGAACAATGTACAATCTCCTCCAATATTATGTACTTCATTCACATAAAAAAGAATGAATTTGGAGAACTCAATCTCATTATACAGGTAAGCAAAAACTTAGTGCACTTGAACAATATCAGTGATTGACATTAACCTAAATGTTCATCAGAAAAGGTTTTTCAATTCTGAGAAATTTGAAACCAAGCATAGGTGTATGAGTGCATAGGTTGCCCCCATGAGCTAAGACACAAGATACAGTGCATGAAGTTGTCACTTACACTATGTTGAATTTAAACTCTTATGACATGTATGATGTAAGATGAAAGGGATTACCAATTGCTGCAGCATTGTAGTGAAAATCACATGAAAATTTGATGAACCAGATATCACATTCAGGAACTGGATATTTTTGAAGAATGTCAACAGCACCCTGAGCAGTATATTTAGTAAAGAAAAATTAGATGTGTATAACAATAGTGGAAGTGAAAGTATGTCCAGTTCTCAGTTTAGAAGGACAGGTATATGGTGCATAAGTATTGTAGAAAAGCAAGTGCCTATGTATAACAGCAAAACACACAAAATCTTACCTCTCCAGGATTTTGTTCCTTGGTTTTTGGCTCCCACAAGACAATCTCATTGTCAACACTCTGCAACATTTGAGTAGCAAGCATTAGTGGACATCAAAGCAGCTTACATCATTTTCTGCTTGCCGGTTCAGCAGAAATCATATTGTGCCACCAGTGACGAATCATGGTGGCAGCAACAAGTTCGGCTCTAAATGGAAGTCAAATTGCAAAAAATGCTTAGTTTCTGGAAGATGTCCAAGCAACATGTAACAAAAATTATACGAAAAATTACAAAGTATTGTGCATGTTAAATAATTATGTATAGCTTGTTTTTTACCTAATGCACATCAAAGTTTCCATAAGTAAATTATGTTAAAGTAGAATCAGTATAATAAATCTTTTACAGCATGCAATATAACAATAGATCTCCTTGGTGAAAAGAGTAAATGTCAGGGAAGCTCATTAGAATCAATTATGCCAGTTTAATGCAAGATTTTAAATAGTGACCGGTATGTATGGACCATTGTTTATCAATCTGATCAAGTACCAATATTGAAACATATAGAGTTTATTTTAAATTTTATTTATTTTATTCAAGGATACCGAGCCATAAATATTAGTATATTGATACTGTTGTAGTCCAATAGATTACTGAAGCTAGTACCAGAGCATTCATTATCTAAACCCTTGGTTGGATGTTCCAACAAGTCATCTTTACATGTAAATATATTTATAGAATTTGCTTCTACAACCAAAGCATATGTAAACTACATGATCCTGAACCTGTACTCCATATATAATGTAGTAAACCAAAAGGTATGGAATAAAAGAAATATTTTCATATAAAACAATAATCAGGGTGCTGGAGTTACTACAGTTGATTATTAAGCTATTACTAGCCTTTCTGTGGAACCTAGGGAAGAATGACCAAATCCCACCAAGTCCAAGGTTGAGGCATATGGGAGACAATAGTTGCCAAGAAGATGAGAGATGCAATAAATCACCTTCGACAAGACAAAATCACCAAGCCACCTAGTACAGTCGACGTAGTTAGAGTGGACTGAGGCTATAAACACCTGAAATGGTAAAAGTCATAGAAATAACAAAAGTACCTACAGTCATTCTTTTAGTTGGTGATAAATGTACTGAAGATCTTGATACTCACAGGAAACTGCACATATTTTGTAGGAAATTTTGATGGTAAATCTGTCCATGTGAATGATTTCTCGACATATGTCCAAAACTCTGCAAAAGATTGCTGATTTTGGAATAAAAATTACTCCCGGTAGCAAAACAAAGAAAGTTCAACCATGGTAACTTCCACACCTTTCATGGACCAGATCTTGACAGTATTATCCATACCACAACTTGCTATCCGGTAGATATCGGATGGATGGAAGTCCTACAGATACAAGGTTCCTAACATATTTTGATGAGTATAATTTTTTATCTATTTTACAGGCCTAATCATAATTTACGAAAGAAGACTAAAAGGCAGGAAAGAAGAAATTGGCACTTCACTGCACTTACAACACTCAACACTTCATTCCTGTGGCCACCTGCTCCGGCAAATATCAATATACAAATTCCTGTATGTAAATTCCACAACCGAACTGATTCGTCCTGTTTATGAATATTCATTTATCATCAGTGTGATCGACATAATGCAATTAAAGAGATAAAAACATCATATATCTACCTTGCTGGCAGAAACCACAAGAGAAGGTTTCAGTGCTTGAGTCCTTACTTCATTAACCGAATCTCCATGGCCAACAAAACTCTGTGGGATTCTCACATCACAGAAACATTAATGCATCTAATACTAAGGATATACCCAAGTAATACTAAGTTTCACACTTATGACATGGAATATCAGAAGGAATGTGAATCTGATCTTCAATGAGTTTGAGCAAAATTTTCTTTCCCAAAAAGACCCAAACATGGAGAAATTCTTGGATCATGTACGGTTTACAATAAGAAAGAAAAAAAAGTAGGGTGACATTTTCCCTCAATTGGCATCTTTTATGCAAATTATTGGGATAAAAGATATTACACCCACCTTGTGTATCTTCTCGGTGCCAGCATTGATGACACGAATGATTCCGTTGCTTCCACCAGCAACCAAAAAAGGAGTCCCATCAGTATCACATGCCCAACTCAAAGTATAGAAAGACTCGTCCTTCTGAATGACAACAGACATTCATGTCCTCAGAATATAATCAATTATCAGAGCTTCCTATTGTCAGACAAATCCAAAATTTGGCATGTTTACAATGTATGTTGCTCTCTATAACCCATCAACTTGATTAAAGAAAAAAAAAGCATCAATTTGTTACTCTAAATATGATTTTTACGATGGCAACAGGTGGATATCTTAAACAAGCAAAGAGTCCCTCCGTTTTATGCTGCATTTAACCGCGTCAAAATTGCTTTTGACAGTTAGAATAACGGACGTTTATCACCCCAGCAAAAGATTCAGAGAAACATACATCTTCATCAACGTATGCTTGCAAGACCGCAACGAGACCTCCTTCAAGGCATCGATACACGGTCACCTGTGAAGAACAATGCAATCTTTAGTATCGCCGCTTTTTCACGTTCCCAATATCAACCACACAACAAACTGTCATTACACACTCCAGTGCAAATCAAAGAATAGATAGGCAGCGAAGGTAAAGGCGATGAAAAGAAAGGGGCAGGGTAGGACAGGAACTGACTCGATTGCCGCCGACGGTGGCGAAGACGTCGTAGTAGCGAGCGTCGATGAAGTTGAAGGCGATGGCATAGAGGGGCCGCTTCCCCTCGTGCACGCGGTTGCTGACCTTGTACTCCCTCTTCCTCGCCGCCGTCAGCGACCCCACCGCCGGCTCGCACCCCAGCCCGCTCTTCGCCATCCCTGCCTTCGCTCTCTCTCTCTCTCTCTCTCCGATGGGCGGGTTGGGCCAGTACTAACGCGAACCCTAACACGGCCCGCCCGTTGACCAGACTAATAGGTAGACAAATTATCTTTTTATTGAATTATTTTATATTAGACTGATTTAATATATATATATATTTTTTTTATATATCATCATTTCTTCTTTTATTCAAAACTATTACTTTTATTAAATTTGATATTTCTTAAAATTTAAAATACTTTGATGAGATATTATATATATTTTCTTTTAAAATATTTTTTAATATATTTTTTAAAAAAATATTTATTGCATATACTGTTCTAACCTTGACAAAGATTAAATCAATAATTATTTTTTCTGATAATATTAATTCGATATCGCATGAGCAATCACTCAATAATTCAAATAATATATTCTCAAAATATTTATAAAAAAATTATAATATTTTTATTTTTGAATCTTTATTAATTTAAACATCGAGTATGTCTATAAGATCGTAAGTCGAATCTCTCACAAGACTTATGTCAAGCTCAAAAACCTGACTTAAATTGAATCCAAATAGATAATCAAAATAGTTAACTCACTCGAATCATCATCCTTTGGACATCCAAGTGAAATCGATGTTAAAATAATTATGTATTAGTTGCATCTCTGCACATCTTCTTGTTCATTCATCTCTAACCAAATCCGGAGCCAAAAACCAAAAAAGTCAACCTTTGAGTTCCATCACAACGTCGATCCTTCATTCCAAGCACAGGTCGACTGCCGGAGCTCCGCCTGATCCCTGCATGTAAACAACCGGTGCGTGACCCTTCCCCAAAGCCAAGCCTGTACTGTTACCTTCTTCCTCCCTCCTTCTCGGTCTCTTCCTGTGACAAAACGATCTGACCTCGTAAATGCGACAGCATCTTTGAAGCTTCGTTTTGTCGATACCCACACCCTGCTTTTCTTACTGGGATTGGATGCTCCGATACGTGGCCGGATCCGAATTCAAGACTGCAGAGACATCAAGATCCGGATTCGGATGTACGTTTGATCTTATCGGATCAAATTAATGTATAAGATCCGACCCCGTAATAGCGACGGTCAACATCATTGTACGTGCGCCTTGGTCGGCACATCGCCACCTTCGTCGAACCCTCTCTTCCTTTCTGCGTGATCCCACTCGATTTCCTCGAAGGAACTGCGCCGGTTCCAGCCGATGCCCTGCCTTTATTTGAACCCCCGTCTTTCCATTCCATCTCTATCTGCCATCGACTGACCTCTTCCTAGTTGGTTTGCTACGACGTCGGATAGTCATGGCGCGGCGGCCGGTGGAGTTCGAGGACTTCCTCCCCCTCATGGCGGACAAGCTCGGCGAGGATGGCCTCATGGAGGAGCTCTGTAATGGCTTTCGCCTCCTCATGGACCCTCGCCGCCGGCTCATCACCTTCGACAGCCTCAAGCGCAACGCCGGCCTGCTGGGTCTCGATGGCCTCCGGGACGACGAGCTCCGGGCGATGCTCCGGGAGGGCGACACCGACGGCGACGGCGCGCTCAACCAGTGGGAGTTCTGCGTCCTCATGGTCCGCCTCAGCCCCCAGCTGATGGAGGCGCCCCGCCGGTGGATGGACCAGACATCCCGAGAGGCCTTCGGCCCTGGATTCATGAGCTAAGCCCGATTCCTCTTCCTCCTCTGCCGCCTTCGCCTCCTCAGATATTTTGCTCCTCTCGTTTCAGATTCTCTGTTCTTCTTCTCCAGAACCGAGCCATCATTTGGGCAGTGGTGGGATTAGCCAGTGTTTGATGGGCTGATACGAATTGATTGGATTTCGATGTTCATGTGCTAATGTAATTGAAACTTGAAATTTCAACAGTAAATGAAGCTTCTTGGATAACAAATTGCTCTTCTTCTTGCTAAAGATTTGATTTTTGGCATATCTGGTCATCTGTTTTCTGGATCTCTTTCTTGACAGGGAAGATGTGAGTTTGATGACTGTTATTGATATCAGTACTAGTGTGTGCTTGGATTTGGGAATGATTTCCATAGATTAAGCCATAGGATTAAGGGAAACCTTATCAGGAGTTCTTTGTCTCAGGAAGAATCTGACATTGAACCACAAATTCTTTCACTGACTGCTACTAGTTCATATTGTTTACTTGATGGAAACTTTATCTCTGAGAACTGCAAATTAATTTGATTTCTAATTTGTGGTTTCTCTCCATTAGTTCTAACAGCTTTAGAAGAATGGCTTAGTTGATCCTTAGATAGCTTTTTCAATAGAACTCAACTTGATTAGGATGCACAAATGAATGACTCACAAAATTGGAGATTTGGAATCACTTCAATATGGTTAATAGCTAAATATTCAATTTGGTAGCTAAAAGATGTAAATGTTCCTTATCTTATTTCTTCTTTAATGTTGAATTTAATTCCTTTTGTAGATGTAATGAGCATATTGTTATTGTACATTTCTTTCTTCACGCCTAGGTAATTTTCTTTTACTCTATGGTACTCGTCATCAGTTGGGATCGGAAGATTTTGTTAATAAAGAAAATCTTGTGATAGATAATACATGTCAATCAGAAAGTAAAGTTTGGAAAAATAATGTTGTCAGATCATAGTGTTTCATTTGAAGACTTCCATATTAGCATCTTCATGTTTTGTCATCCGGTTAATTTCTGTTCTCTACACTTCATTGAATCATATAACTTGTACTCTGGAGTCTGGACCATCACCACTTCACTTGTTGTGAGAAAAAAGAGACTAAGAGAGGAAAAAGAAATTATTAATTTCCAAGTAATGACACCAGGAATTGTCTTGAAGTGGTTGTTATGATGGAAAGAATAAAAGGCAGAGTCAACAGAGCAACAAATCACAAGTCTAAAACCCTATTAATGTACAAACACTCTGCTATGGGATGATAGGCTAATCCGAACCATCTCATCTGCCAGTATATATCCATCATTTCCAAGTGCTTGTAATTCCTTCAATGTAGGCAAGTTCTGGAAATTTGAATGATAGGTTAAAGGTTCTATCGTCCCGTAACCAAAGTGATGGAATTATTAGCAGAAAGAAGTCTGAGATCATATGGTGATGATTCAGTATCATGAGGACTTCTTTCTGCTGTAAAAGTGGGCTGCCTTGGCTGTGAATTAGCATCGGTTCCACTCTCCAACATTATAATTACTGATGACATTGATGGTCTATCTTTTGCGTGATTCTGCACACACAAGAGACCCACATTCACGCATGTTGATGCTTGTTTCTGTGAGCATGAATCTCTTATGGCTGGATCCACAAACTCCATCACATTGTCCGCATTCCACAACCTCCAAGCCTGCAAAAATTTCTAGGTATAAGCAAATGTAATTACAGAAAAAATATTCTCTATACTTTCACAAGTTAAATAGCAAAGGTTAGCGATTGCTTTACTTACATATCCTAAGAGGCTAACAGAAGATTCTTGGTGTGTGAAAATGCTGTTTTTTCTTCCACTAACGATCTCTAGGAGTAGCACACCGAAACTATAAACATCAGATTTTATGGAGAAGATTCCTTGCATTGCATATTCTGGAGACATGTAACCACTGTGTTTCACCAAAAAAAACGAACAAAAGGTGTGAAAAGTTTGGAGTTTTTGTGTTGACCTCTTCTAATGCAGAGTAATTTTCTTAGTTCCTTCCAAGCTAATGAAGAATGTAGTACTTACTATGTTCCCACCACTCTTTTAGTGTTGGACTCATTGTCATCACTTCCAAAAATCCGTGCCATGCCAAAATCTGATATCTTTGGATTCATGTCCTTGTCCAACAGTATGTTGGCAGCCTTCAGATCACGGTGTATAATTCGTAATCTTGAATCCCTGTGAAGGTAGAGAAGGCCTCGAGCAATTCCTTCTATGATGTTATACCTAGTCTTCCAGTCTAGCAGCCCTTTTTTCTGTGGATCTGTCCGAATCATTATAAGATCAGAGTCAAGTCGCAAGATCAATTATCAAGGGAAAATCCAGCAGTAGTATTACCGAATAGGAACGTGTTCAAGCTTCTATTAGGCATGTATTCATAGACAAGTATCTTCTCCTCTCCATGAATGCAGCAACCCAAGAGTCTAACCAGGTTCCTATGTTGTAATCTTGCTATTAGGATAAGTTCATTCTTGAATTCGGTGTGGCCTTGCCCTGAGCCCCTCGATAGTCTTTTTACGGCAACTTCTTGGCCTCCAGGTAATGTACCCTGTAGTAACCAGATCAATCAAATTGGCATTATGTTCAATTTTCTCTAACATGAAGTTTTAGCTACTAAACAAAACGAGAAAATAGGCAGACAAGTAATGCTTGGTTTAGTTCATATTCAGATAATTCACCATCTGAAAGTCAAGAGAGCTATACCACTCAATGAAACAAAACCAGAAAGAAGAATAATCAAATGATCAGATAATATGGCATCCTAATTTCATGATATATTTTGAAATGGTATTTGCTGAAAGATTATTAGTAATGTGCTCTTGTTCAGGCCTCTTATGTTTCAGAGGGTAGAAAGATCATTAGTAACTAAGATTAAGAAATTTGCTGAAGACAAGATTGCTTAAATCCTGTTTGTTTGAACATATTTGTATATCTGGTATTCTGTGGTACCTCAATCATCAAGGTGGGCTTTTTTATCTCTGTTTTCAGGTAAATCTGGGAGAATGAATCTTGGTGGCTGAAAGAAGGAATTGCGTGATCTGAAAGAGTCTTCAAGATGCTTGGGATTTATGGCCTGCAGTCTTCATGTGGATTATGTGGAAAGAGAAAAATTTTCAAGAAATTTTGCTGAAAAACATCTTTCTATTCCTATGCTGCAGGAGATTATCAAAGTATAATTGCTCATCACGGACAGCAGCTGCGATTCCAGAGAGAAAGCTGAAGCTGATCTTTTTTGTTTCATGATGGCAACGCTGCAAATCCGATCAGCATCAACAGGGCAACCGATAATGGAGTTCTAAGGCTGAATTTTCTTGTTTGTTTCTTTAATGTTAGGATGCTCTTGTAGTGATATTTCTCTATGATGGCATTTGTTCTGTTGAACCATCTGTTCTTAATTTTCTATTCCTTACTGTACAAAGCGAGATACAATCTGTTCTTGTGCTCATTTTGTCAAGCATTTTCTTTTGAATTCTCTTTCATTTTGTTTCCTTATTGTAAATAGAATCAGGTGATTGTTGTTACTCTTCTCTTTAAGGAGTGTTTTATGTGATCCATGCAGAGAAGTCAGGCATATTTACCCATGTCTGTCTGGATTAAATACCTCCTGCTTGTCCCTCTAACTCTAGCTTTTGACTGTTCTTTACCTTTCTTGATTCTTAGTGACATTCAATGAGCTAATTCGCAAAAGCTAATGGAAGATGATCGAGTGTTTACCTTGTAAACAGGACCGAATCCACCTTCACCAATCAGGTTTTCATTAGAGAAGCCGAATGTTGAAGCAGTAATCGATTCGAAACTGATCGACGGCAGTTCTTGGCATTGTTGATCCTCTGCACCTTCAAATAGATCTTCATCTCTGTTCGGATTCACCGGCAAAATTCTTTGGCCTCTTCGTCCTATGATGAACACTGCGAGGTTTGAAAGGCTATAATTAGTGGAGAATTAGCAGAAGAAAGCTCTTGCAGAATGCAAACCTTCTACCTCGCAATCTTTTCTTGCACTTCCAGGCCAGGTAGATGCATCCAAATGCCAGGACCAATGCCGAAACGAGTATGGCTATCACATGACCTGATGTCTTCGTCTCGGTCTCTGCAAAGAACATTAGGCAATTACGATATGTAACATGAGATGGATTCTATGGTTGTATGCAGCTGAAGCCATAGATCTGCACCGAGAAAGAAATATGTACTTCTGATCCATGAACGAGAACAAATGATCAAGAAAGAGCAATCACTCACCCAGCTCTGATCCGGCAAGCCGGAGGTACATGTCATTGCCGTCGCTGGAGAAGACATGTATGTCCACCAGATCCACACCCCACACCAAGCATCCGATCCCGCCCACGAACGCATAGGCCTTGCAGGAGCAATTCATCGAACAGGTGGCTCGGCATCCGTCTTCGTCCCCGATGTCCGAGTACCAGTCCGACAAGTCCGGCAGCTTCACCCGCTCCATCTTCCAGAACCCGTCGGCCTCCACGCTCCCTCCGTCGCTGCTGTTTCTCTCGCACTGCAGTCGCGTTCTCCTCACGCACCCACGAGTCCAGTTGCTGCGGTTCCACTCGTCCTCCACGGCCGGCACGTACCCCTTCAAACAGGAGCATGTCGGGGTGTTCTCGTCGGTGCAGCTCCCGTAGCTCCCGCACCTGTTGTAGAGCTCGCAGGCCGTGCTCGGCTGCGCCCAGTCGCTGTGCCAGAACTTGGTGTCGCCCTTCCATATCGTGTGCTCCTCGATGCCGTCCCAGGTAAGCACCCACCGCTGGGAGTTGTTGGAGACGGTGAAGTAGTAGTACATCTTCTGCTCGTCCTCGAGGTTGCTCAGCTTGAACCCGTATATGTACGTGGGCACCATGTTCTGGATTCCGATGAAGACCTGCCCGTTCCACCGCCCGGACCTCCACCGCGGTTTGGTGCCCTCCCACACGAAGATCTGGGTCGACCTCTTGGGGTCCATGCCCATGGAGTAGCTCCCCACCCCGGGGTCGTCTTTGCTCTTCCACGACCGGAAGACCTGGTTCACGTTGGTGTCGAGGTCGAGGCCGACCTTCATGCCGGGCAGGTACGTGTCGGTAGGGTTGTCGAAGCTCTGCCACGCAACGTCGCCGGAGTTGTTGAGCACGAGGTTGCCGGTGTCCAGCAACTGCACCGTCGATTGGTTCGACTTCAAGGACACGTTCGACGACCACACGATGGTACAGCCATCCTGCAGGACCACGAGGTTGCCGTCGCTTCCGATGGCGAGGCGGCCAGAGGCGTCGGCGACCGGCGCGTCGCGGTTGGCGACCCAGAGGACGGTGTCGGTGGAGAAGCTGTGGTACCATATTCCGACGTACCGGTTCTTGGAACTTCCGGGGCTGAAGAAGCCGAGCTCGAAGATCTCACCGGCAGAGATCAGCCTCTCACCGTCGTTAATGGACTGACCTACTTCGAGGCAGTCCTTAGCATGAGAGAGAGAAGCCATTGCAATGAGCAGAGAGAGGAGGAAAACAAAACCCATGAACTGATAAGCCATCTCAGGGACTCAACATGAACCTGTGAAGTGCTGTCTGTTCTATGCCACCATCAGGCACTTCTCCGACGTCCAAGGATTTGGTTTCATACTACTAAATACTAATAGGTGGAGCTGTTGACTATTTCACAGTGAGAGAAAGTGTCAAGGGTCCACCAAGTCTGCAGCTTGAACATCAACTGTAGCCCGACTTCATTTACTCCGGATGCCACACGGTGGCGGTGGTCAAAGCGGTCCGGCACGGCAGCCGACGAGTTTGAAGAAGGAGAGCGAAGACCTACATCGATATGGCTTAGAGGTTTGGAGGTCATAGCTTCTACCACATGGGTGACGTACGACAACAAATCTTCCCGAAGATTTTAGATCTCAAAGTCAGCTCCTGGCTTAGAGCTCTGCCGTTCCACTTCGGGTTTGGGGATATGTATTCACTGCATGATCAAGCCATTACAGTCAACAGTGATTCGACAAGATACGTTGACATTCCGTAGTTCACGTTATCGGTCTCAAGAAAGGTTTGACCACCAACCGGCACTGTAGAAAGTTTACCGACAACTCGAGCTGACTTGGGTAAGGTTAGGTTGACGGATGCAGGTGAGGATGGAACACCGGCCGGCGCTGGCGGCGGGAACAGCAGAAAGAGATGCAACGAAACAGAGCCATGCACACATCTTATTCCCTGCAATCCACCACCAGGTGTTCCCTCTTGTTCTTCCCAACTTGTCCGAAGACATGATGACCTTTACTTTAAGGCCAAGCATATCTTCACGTTCGGGAGCAGCGGCCCATCCCTTGCCCCACAGCCATGTCGAGAGGAGGGACGGCCGCAGGACGACACGTGTGGCAGGATCGGATCCGGAGGGTGCGGATCTTCGACCCGCCCTCCGGTTCGTGGCTGGCGATGCCTCTCCGCCTCCACGACAAACGCCCACCGTGCGTTTCCGTCGACCAACCACCGCCACAAGTAATTACAAAAGATAAGCCGGTGAGCGCACCCCACCCCGCACAAAAATCTCGGGGCGTCCACGTGGACAGATCACGTGGGCATTGAGCGTGACAATGTGAAATGCGAATGGAGGATGGAGTGGGGCCCGGTCGCAGGGTGGGGTGTGAGGCTCAGGTGAGCGTCACGTGGACCGATGCGGCGGTGGTGGTGGAAGCGGAGCCACGTAGGAGTCCAGGAATCTCGCCCATCGCATCGACGCCACGTGGAGGAGCGCAGGGATTCGTGCGGGGGGGAAAATATCTACATTAAACGGGTGGGGTGCCGACGTGGGAGTACGGAACGACGTGATTGGCCGCGTCGGCGGGGAACACGAAGAGCTCCGAGGCGGCTACTGGTGGAGGGCAAGACCGTAATGACCATATTACCCCCGTGCGTCTCCCTAGAAGGTGCTTCCCGGTGATGTTACCGCTGTTTCTATTGGTGAAACAGATGATGAATAATTGGGAATTATATATATATATATATATATATATATATATATATATATATATATATATATATATATATATATATGTGTATATGTGTATGTATGTATGAAGGCATTAAATGCGAAGTAACGGAGAGAGTACGTTTTGGCTGTGAGTTAACGATGGCTATGAGTTATCCTGAAAGGAGAGGTTTCCTAGCGATTTCTATGCGAAGAAACTGATTGGAATCAGAAAACTATGAACCAGGGTGAGTCACTAAGGTAAGCGTACAGGGAGGTGAGCGGAACTTTAGAAGGGAAAATAAAGAGGGAGAGGCATAAATGAAGCGCTATTTATCACTATATATATTTATATGTATATTTCTTTTTTCTTTTATTTCGTCAAATAAGAGGAAGGGGGAGAGGAGGGAGGAGAAGGAAGAGAAGGGGGAGGGGTAGGAGATCGATTTCGAGAGGGGGAGGAGGAGGAATGGGGGTGAGGCAATGCGAGTTGTGCGATCGGGCGGCGAGGATCCACTGCGAGTCGGATCAGGCGAGCCTGTGCTGGGAGTGCGACGCCAAGGTGCACGGAGCCAACTTCCTGGTGGCGCGACACTCCAGGTGCCTGCTCTGCCGGAGCTGCCAGTCGCCGACGCAGTGGCGGGCGGAGGGCGCCAGGCTGGGCCTCACCGTCTCCGTCTGCGAGCGGTGCGCCGCCACTGCCTCGGCCCGAGGCAGGAAGGAGGGTGGCGGCGGCGGCGAGGAGGAGGAGGTGGAACAAGGGGAAGGGGGAGGAAGGGAGGAGGATGAGGAGGACGAAGAGGAGGAGGAAGATGACGACGACGAAGGGGAGGAGGAGGACGAAGGGGATAACCAGGTGGTGCCGTGGTCTCTGACGCCGCCGCCGGTGACGAGCTCGTCGAGCAGCGAAGGCGAGGAGGAGTCGGGCCGCATGGGGAATGGCGGTGGCTTGAAGCGGATGCGGGAGGACGCCGATCTCGCTGTCTCGCAGGTAAATCTGTTGCCGCTCTTCTTTGCATTCCGTTATGAATCAAAAGCATTCGTGATCAAAATTATTCGAATCCAATCTCATGATTTACCTACAAAAATCGATTCTTTTCCCTCGTCGCTGCAATTTTTGTATGGTAAAAGACCAAAGAAAAAACAAGGAATTTGGGACTTTCGTCCCTTTGGGATCTCTTCCTGCTTTTTCTTTTCTTCCGATTCAGACAAAGCGTAAAAAAGACTAGTGTTTTCCCTATAATCGTGAAAGAGATCACAAAACAAAAAGTTTTCGAAGCTGAAACTTTCGACAAAGCTCCCATCTTTGAGGAGCAAAAGAAGCTTGAAGCCTAAATTCCCTGCTGATTTCGAGCCCTTCTATGCGGGATCTCTATGGCTTTCGATTCTTACTGCGACGAATCGTTCGCAGGACGATCTCGCCTGTTCCTCGTCCCGCCCGAGATACCTTGCGTCGGCGCCCGCTCCATCTCCAGCAGCTGCGGAAGACGAGGCCAGCTCCTTCGCCCCCGCCGTCCGTCCCACCATGGATCGCAAGAGGCCCGCCCTTCTCCGCCCCGCCGTCGGTCTCATGACCCCGTTCCTGTCTTCCTCCGATCCAAGTGAGTTTACCTTCAATCGATGCCTCTTCTCTTAGCGATCAAGCTTGTTATCGTTCGATGCATTCAAAGGGTTGGTTTTCGTGTGGTGGGTCATTGCAGATCGATACAAGAATCTCCAAGGTTGAATGGTGTGCACTGCTGACTACAGAGGGAGCGATGAGACGTGCATGCCGATGGATGGATTCATTTTGTTTAGTTTCGAGCATCTGTAGGTATTTCCATCTCAATGAACGAATGAATGGCTCGAGTGTTCCTCTGTTCTTGACTGTTGACTTGTTTCATGGGCTAATCGAAGGTTTGTCGAACTCACATCATTTCATTATATACATATATATATATATATATATATATAATTTATTCTTGTGATGCGTCTTCGTACTGCATGCAATCTGAATTCATGTGGCGTCGGTGGTTCCACGCTCCACCTCGTCCCACCATCCGAAGTAGCTGCTGGCCCCAAACAGAGCGTGGCTTAGGGCCCTTGTGGTCAGCAGACTCGGCACATGCACCATTCTCGAAGGATAACCTTACGTTATCGGGTCGGATTGGATTTGCCGTTTACATGGGGAAAAACAGATCCAAAAGGTGAAAACATTTCCAACAATAAAAAATATTACTGTACTGAGATGATTGACATTTTATTTATCAAGAAATTTCTATAAAAAAATTGAACCAATGGAAACAAGAGATAAACTGCACAAACAAGTCATCGGTGCAAGGGAAGAGTGAGACATGCAAATAATCTCTCCATTTCAGGAATAATTAGCATCAACAAATTAAGATAAAAAATAAATAGTTACATCCCAATAGACTATAGTCTTTTTATTCTATGGTTTCAAGTACCAGTAATATTCATCTTGATGAATTAATAAATAACAAGGACATGCTCAAAGACCTACAAATAACTTATGAGAAGAAGATTAGAAAAAAAAAAAAAGACTATAAATAAAATTTTAAATAATAAAAAAATCATATAATCGATCTAAAATAATTAAGATCTTATGATCTTATTATTATTACTACAATTTGAGTGTCCCACAGTAAACAAGGATGGCCGAGCAGCCTCTGCCACCTACCACCGACCACCAACAGTGGTAGGCTCTGTTAGCTGCATGACATGGTTTCAGGATTACCGTGGCGTCCTTTGGACAGAGATGGATGACCGGGTTGCTTGCAAAAGCAGGTACTGACTTAGTTGCTTCAATGCCGTTTTAGCCACATATAGCGAATCTTTCCCCAACATCTCCCCTATCAAAAATGTACTGGTGAAGAATACATGGCAATGGATTTGGTTTTCGGGTCCCAGCTACGGTAGTAGCCTTACCGAATCCAAATCGCCTCCCCCGTATAGCAAGAAACCAATTATTATCATCTTTAATAATGAAAATGATGTTCGATCATCCATGTCGATCGTCTCGCGCCAAGAAATCGACTTGCAAGCGTTTGTTTGCCCACAGACAAACCACTTGCAACATGCAGACATGCAACCAAGCTTTTTCATGTTACAGATGATGGATTTACCATGTAGAGTGCAATTGCACATGCAACAACAAAATGCCCCTAATAAACGATATTCACACTCCACTGCAAGATCTGGCTTCAAATGGAGATAACCAAACAAGAAAAACAAAGATTATGCTAGAGAACGAATTATATAACCAATGAAAAATGTCAACTAGTTTAGGTAGTAAAACTGTGTCGGGTCATTTTAAGATGTTAGGATCAAATCTGCAGAAGAAACCCAAGTAGACAGACAGGAAGATGAAGCAGTGTTCCATAACTTGAGAAAGTAACAACCAATGCAAAATGAAAATGAACCTAACAGCTAATATGAGCTTCAAAGCTAAATGGCAAGTTAAAATATTTAGAACCAAATATAATCTTACAAAGGAAACAACAGGCTGTACTTATGTTCATAAACATACTAAAAATGAATAGACAGAAAATTATGAAACATAAGGTTGGCAAAAAAGAACTCCAGATATTTGGGTGTGTTTTTATGGCCTAAACATAAGCAAGCAGTAATGTAAACAGTCTTGACACATGATTACAGTGACAGAACTGAAAAACTCAACAAACAAACTCGAGGAATTAAGAAAAGAACTGCAAATAATACTGGATCTCTTAAGTTTTATTAAATCCCTTCTGGCTTAAAACCGATTAAATCATCAATTATGGGACAAAATTGATTAGTACTCGCTAATTTGATTACAGCAAACATTTAGCAGCAAGCTTTGGCAGACATCCAATATGGAGGGTTAGCTGAATATTTTAGCAGCACATTCAATATTCAAATAAAAGAGAACGCCATCTAAAACTGGTGAATCACACCTGAAAACTGTCAGGGATTATGCCATCTTTGACGGACCTGATGTGTGGGGCGACATCTGCTATGGAACTTTCCAGAGGTGATTCAGCTCTCCTACATAGCTTTTCCAAATGATATATATGGAATCAATAGTCATCAACATGATCATTTTATTCTCAGAATGCAAAGTATTGTCGTTAAGTTGACTACACTTTTAAAGTTCGAGCAGGCTCAGCAGAACTGATGAGAGAGTAGAGAGACAGAGTGAGTACAGCATAATGCAGGACATTATAATGCGCTAGATAAAGTCATTGTAACCAAATATCAGGATCATTTATTACAGTTAAAAATATGCCATAGTTAAAGTAATTGGCCCATCTCCTATAATAGAAAAGAAAACATGGGGATACTCAAAGAAGGTCACAATAGATTATCTCAAGTGCAAGATGCATAGGCATTTCTCAGGCATCTGCAAAAGAATTACCAATCAGTTAACTGAAAATGATGAAAGATGCAACAGAAAATATAAGCAACACTAGCTTGTTATTTGATGTTTAGAAATGAATACTGTTATGTCCCTTCACATCATGTTGCATGTTGAAGTTTTGACTTGTTAATCACAGCATGCTCCCTAAAAATTTATGGCAGAAAGCAACATATCATTATTCCAGGAACTCAGTGTAAAGACCAAAAGATCAAACTCCAAGTAATGTATTAGAAGACAATAATGCAATGCCTAGACATAGGATTGAGAACCACAATGATTTGACTATAAGGGCAGACATAGCTTGCATTTTATGGAACAACATCTTGCTCATGTTTCGACTCGCAAACGTGGAGAACAATAAGCTCAACTTGAAAATATGCTTGATATTTCACGAACCACATCTGCCACTAGTCAGAATGTCCTTTAACAGCACATATATACTGAACCACTTCAAAGAACATATAATAGTACATTCTATGTTAAGCCATTCTAAATGTAAAAAGCCAAAATTTTCACCCTTGATCATCGGTAGTGGACAAGAGGCCAAGAGGAGGCTGTTCCATGGAATATTTTGCCCCTTACGACTAGGTATAAAAGCTCGTTTTCAACACAATGAGCGGAGGCGACTTACCTTTTTTTGACTACTCCCGTCCGCATTTATACACCTTGGGTAACTAACTTGGGCATCGGAGGGACCGAGTCGGGAAACCTCTCTCGACCTCGGTCTTCATGTAGGTAATACCTCCGGAGTTCGACGTTTCCACCTCGAAAGTACCTTGACAACCCTGCGCATACGGATCCAGATCACGTTGGGCTGACTAAGACGTCAACGACTTCTTCCCTCCTCATTTTGGTGCTAAAAGGAGGGCCCGATGTCATAGGAACTCCCGCTCGCCGACCCTCTCAATGAACACTTGAGCAAGGAAGCTTTGCCCTCGACCCATAGTACTTTCACTCAAGGGGGACAACAGCCACCCTTTCCACATATGGACGCATCCACCTCGGCGCAAACGCTAATATGATATTGGTATCTATTCGATGACTCGAGCCTCTCACCCTCAGGGATGACCCCGAGCCACCTTCTCGTCCCCAACGAGGTGTTCTTGAATCTCACCAGTAAGGACAGATGCTAACGAGCATGATATTGGTCGTTGCCCAATAGGCAACACCATCAACTCAACTGCCAGTAGCAATGGCACGTATCAAGGTTCCCCCACCAAACGTGGTGCCGACATCCCAAGAGCACCCGAGACTTGTCGAACCACCTACCGAGAGAGCACTTCGCTCCCTAACCGTGGAATTCAACGGACCATACCACCACTCTACCCTGTCTGAATCTAAGACCTAGTCGACGGATTCGACCGAGGATTCCCTGTGAATCCAACTACGACAGATGGATCGACGTTTGGAGGAGATGTGACAAGAGTCTAACAATCCAAAGGGGAAGTGCTGGTTGACGCCACATCGTGTCAATCACCATTCACCCAAAAAATCCAGGAAGAACAGATTCCAGTAAACTTCTAACTCCTGTTATTAGAGGCATTCGATGATAGTGCCAATCTAATGGAGCACATTGTAACTTTTCGTGCCCAAATGTCATTGTATAACACTTCAAATGCCCTGATGTGCTGCACCTTCCTTAACACGTTAAGAAGCCCAGCATAAGAATGGTCGTGAAATTGCTTTCCAGTAGTTCTTTTGACTAACTCAAGAGGGAGTTCGAACTTCACTTCCTCGGGAGCATATGCCCAAGACCATTGCAACAATGCTTCTCAAAGGCAAGGGGAGGAGGAAACACTTATAGACTTCATTGCTTAGTTCACTAATGAAATCCGAGGCGTGGTAGATGCCCATCCGTTGCCCATAATACAGACCTTCATGATGGGGCTTAAACCCTCTCGTCTCTTTTGATCATTGATGAACCGCAATCTACCCCGACCTTGAGGTCACCGCGGTGAATGAGGAATGAATGACCCGAGTTACCTCGACCAAGGTCCGAGTTGACCCCCCTGAATATATTTAAAACTGAAGTTTTTCTATAGATAAAAGAAAATGAACTCTTAAAAGACCTTCACCCGATGAAGACTCAGTTGACGAACAGAGACATGTTTAAATGCTATTGATTCCACCGGGATTACAACCACGACACAGAGGATTTCCACGACTTGAAAGAGTAGATTGAAGAACTTATATGTTGGGAACACCTCAGGTGGTTCGTTCGAAAGCACTGGGAACCCTCACCTTGACCTCAAGGGCCGGGAGAGAGATAAATCTACGTCATCATTGGTGGACCCACCTCAAGGGGAGTCAACTCTTAGGGTCGTAAAGCTTTTGCCAAAGCTACAATTGAAAAGCGTCCGAGGACAAAGGGTGGCTTGGAGATAACCTTAAAGAAGGAAGAGACGGAGTACCTTGACCCGAACCACGACGATGCCTTGGTAGTTTCTGTAAGGATGATCAATGCTCGGGGAAGCCCAACCCCGCCTCCGTCCAAGGCACAGGGGTTGGGAAGTCCGACCCTGCCTCCGCTCGAGGCATAGGAGTCAAAAAGCCTGACCCTCGCCTCCAATCGAGGTATGGAGGTTGGGGAACCCGACCTCTGCCTTCGCCCAAGGCACGGAGGTCGGGAAAGTACAACCCCCACCTCCGCCCGAGGCGTGGAGGTTGAAAAACCCTACCCCGTTCGGCCAATGTGTGTCGCTCGACAATATGAGGTGCACGATGGACTAGATGTGCCGAATGAACTAAACGGTTACCAGGTCAACAATGAATCAAAGAGGTATGAGCTCGACATGCCGGATGAACTAGACGTTGCACTTTAGACCCTTCTGGCAAAAGCCCTAAAGAACGCCTTTGGGGGGAGACAAAAGATAGGGAGTACGTTATCAACTAATCGTTATCTGACATATAATCACCATGTGGTGTCCAGGGTGGAAAGAGAAGACAAACTCACCCTCCATCCGTCTGCCCATGTAGACAAGAGGCCGAGGGAGGTTGTTAGAGGCGATTAAAGGCTACCTCCCCACAGAATATTTTATAAAATATTCTACCCTTTACGACCAAGTATAAAAGCTCATCTCTAACACAATGAACAAGGGCGACTTACCGTTTTTTACTACTCGCATTCACATTTATACATCTCGTGTTACTAACTTGGACGTCAAAGGGATTGGGTCGGAAAACCTTTCTCGACCTTGGTTTTCGTACAGGTGGCACATCGGGAGCTCGAGGTTTCCACCTCGGAGACAGAGGCACCTTGACAACCCTACGCATACGGATCCGGACCATGTTAGGCTGACCAAGACATCAATGACTTCTTCCCTTATTACACACCGATGTAATGAAAATTTGCTTCATGAATAGAAGCATTAAAAATCTAGAGACAGCAGAAATATACAAATACTCTTTCTAATACTTTAAAGCTCCTATCTTAGGTTGTCTCAGGTTGCGGGTTATCCAAACCTGGCTTCCCGAAAGGAATTCACCTCTGTACATGGAAGCTTCGAATGTAAGGATGGAAGGATTTCACCTCAGTACATGGACAACACCAATCCACTCCACAACATTTCCCATAAATCACCACATAAAAGGTCTACGATAGAGTTCGTGGGCATATCTTACATGACATTGTTCAGAGAATATCAATCGAGTTAGATATCAAGAAGAATACTCACCTTTTTGTTCCTCAGCAGCATCGTGATACTCCTGTTCCTCCTCTGGCGCCAGGTGAAGCTCGATCCCCTCGTCTAACTTCTTGGCCTCTCCATTGTCCAGTCCAGATCCAGCACCAGCCCCATCATCAGGGTAACGGACCACCACCACGGGGCAAGCGCAGTGATGGACGCAGTAATCGCTGACGCTTCCGAGACGGCTCTTGCTGACGCTCCTGGCAGCCCCAAATCCCCTGCTCCCCATGATAACCGCGCTAGGACGCAGCCTCTCCACCTCGAGGCACAGCCGCTCCTTCATGTCGTGGTCCTTGACGATGTGGATCTTGAAGGGAATCTGCGCGTCCACGAGGGGTTGCGCCAGGTCCTGCGCCTTGCTCGTGGTGAAGGCGTCGAAATCCTCCTCCATCTTCCGCTGCGACTCCTCGGAGGCAGGGAGCCCGTTCTCCGCGTCGTCGTCGCCGGCCGGTAGGGAGAGGTCGACTGCGCCCCAATCGGCGCCGTAGAGGACGCTGGTGGGGCGGACATGGAGGAGGACGACGGCGTCCCCGGGGCGCAAGTAGTTCCGTACGGCCCAGCTCACAGCGTGGGCGCTCTCGTCGCTGAGGTCGACGGCGATGGCGATCCGGCGGCGGGATCCCGCGGAGGCGGAGGGGAGGAGGCGCGCGGGACGATCGGGATCCGGTAGAGCATGATGCGTGTCCATGGCCGGGGGTGAGATCACTCGCGGGCGACGCGATCGCGGTCGCCTGTAACAGAAGTGGAATGCGAGCGAGCCTGGAGGAGGAGGAGGCGACGTGTAAACGCGGGATCGAAGTCACTAGAAGACACCAGAGAGAGCGAGAGGTGTGAGAATATTCGTGCGGGATGTAGTGTTCTCTCCGGTGCTCAACAGCAGTCGTGCATGACGAACGTCCATCGTGATCGTCCGCACGCAAATTGACGCATGATTCTACGATGATTATGATTATTATATATAATATAATTAACTAAAGCATAAAGTAAACAAAGACGTGGACGTGCCGGAGTGGTTATCGGGCATGACTAGAAATCATGTGGGCTCTGCCCGCGCAGGTTCGAATCCTGCCGTCCACGTTTTACTTGACATCTTTTTCTTTTTCCTTCTCATTTCTTACATTTCTCTTTTCTTGTCACTTTATTCTTTTATGTTTTAGGACAGGCATCAGTAAATTTATTATTTCTTGATATTTTATGGTGTAATATCTAACATTATATGAATCCTGCCGTCCACGTTTTACTTGACATCTTTTTCTTTTTCCTTCTCATTTCTTACATTTCTCTTTTCTTGTCACTTTATTCTTATAATAATTATTATTATTCTTATAATAATTATTATTATTCTTTTATGTTTTAGGACAGGCATCAGTAAATTTATTATTTCTTGATATTTTATGGTGTAATATCTAACATTATATGAATTCAGATTTCTTGAAAAGAAC
The DNA here is from genome assembly GCF_036884655.1 of Musa acuminata AAA Group. Classification (NCBI taxonomy): domain Eukaryota; kingdom Viridiplantae; phylum Streptophyta; class Magnoliopsida; order Zingiberales; family Musaceae; genus Musa; species Musa acuminata. Next base: position 43,034,859 of record NC_088353.1, on the reverse strand, counting down.
TCCATGATCAATAATGATGTAAAATATTAAATTCTGAATATTTTTCATAAAGTAATGAGATCTCCTCTTCTCATTTATCTTACTAAATCATATAGATCATTCTTTTCATGAATTTTTTTTTTTTTTATGACGAGGATCAAAAGAGATTTAGTCATTCTTATATATTAGCAAATAAATATTTTCTTATTCTTATAACGTAACATCTCATTAGTCTTACATCGCAAATGGGCAATATATATGATTAGCTTATATCGGCCTGATGAGTATATTATATTAACTCCTACTTAAGCATTTTGATCCATGGTTGAAGAACCAAAATGGAGTTATTGGTTAGTTGACTCATCAGACTTGGATTGTGACATATAATGTATAAGAGCAAGATTTGCCCTAACACAATGTCTAGTTTCAGTCTCAATAACTTTTTATTTAGTATATCTTTTTTAATTAAATTTGATGCAATATTAGCTTATATTCTAATAATATAAAATACCTCATTGGTCACATAATTATTTATTTTTTTAATAATATTTGGAAAATTTTTGAACTTTTATATTGAGTAAGAAAATTTCAAGTTTTCTATTTACTGTTTCATTACCTTTTTTTTTTCCCTTCATTTCCTTATTTTCTTTTATTTTATGTTAATGGTTTTTATGGTTTTAAATGGGAAAATGATGGTTGACTATTCTAAAATGTAATGAAATACCATTTTCTGATATTTATCAAATAATACAAATCATTATTTTCATCAAAAATATTTTTCCTTTCTTTCTCCATTATTATCATATTTACATCTTGTGCATGTCTGATTATATCTTGGAACATCTTCTCATCGAGATGAGATTTATCTTTTCTATAAACTAATTAATACTACATCATCATCTAATGTGATTTTGAGTTACTTTTTTTGTTTACTATAGATTTCTTAATTAAGACTGATGTAATATTAGTTTATATTCTAATAATCTAAAATACCTGACCACATTGTATAAATTCAAACATCATCTCTTATTTTATTTATTTATATAATATTCGGAAATTTTGGAAATTTTTAGGAGATTGTTAGGATTGAATAATGAAAAATTAAAATTTTCTATTTACTCTTTCCATTATTTCTTCTTTTGTTTTTTCCATTTCCTTTTTTTTTTCTTTCCTTTATTTTAATGACTTTATGTTTTCAACATGCAAATTGATGTTTAACCATTTGGCTCATGAAGGATCTACAACATATTTTACCTGATATTCCATATAAAGTAATAAAATCCACTTATTTATATAAATATAAAAAATTATTCTCAAAAAACTTATTCTTCGTTTTTTTTTATTCGCTTTGCGAATATAAAAGGTATCGTCATCTCTCCTTCACACATACGCATAGAAAAGACTCTCGATCGTATGTTCCAATATATTTTCATCATCATTAGACACGAGAGTGAAATTTGTTTTAGCATATCATCAGACTAATGTCGTGGAGGAGATTTCGGATTAAGTAAGTTTTTCTATTGTATTATAAATTTCTTAAATATATCTGATGTATTATTAGTTTGTGATATGATAATATAATCTTCTTCAAATTACTTATTTTTATGATCAAATTACTTGATATCACCCTAATTAGACATGATAATTCCAAATCACTAAGCAGAACACATTCCTGCTCAAGTAGGTGGTGATCTTAGTTGAATCCATGTGTTTATGTTATCTATCACAAGTGACATGATGATGTGAACATCACAATCATCATGACAATCATAAAAAAAAAAAAAAAAAAAAATTTCCTCAGATGCCAACACTTAACGAGTGCTCTGGAAATTGTTCTTCCTCCCACCAGTCCAAACTTGAGATAAGATCAATCCACAGTAAGGGTAGACACAGAATTATGGATGAATGCATTGAAATGGTTGGTGGATTCAACCAATGTAGGATGTTTCCTTGCTAAAACAGGCATCATAATTGCTAGTCCAAGTCAAAATTGTTGACTCAGTGGCTGCTGATGATTCGGATAGTGATCCAATCATTAAATATGTCTCATCATAGTTTATCAGATAGGTTGGTTTGATGAATTCAACACTTTTAATAAAATTAAAAATTATATTTAATTTATTTGATATTTCAATCGTATGGCTCGGGAGCGAGTTTGCTCGACGGAGGTGAGACATCGGGTCCTCTTTCTAGCGCCAATCTGATAAGAGATCATTTGATCGATCGATTAATGATGGGTATATCCATACGTTTTTATCATTTTCAGATAATATAAATTTCAAAAGATAAAATAAAAAAATCATTAGTTCTCATATTCCTCGATACTAAATGGCTTGTCAATAACAATCCAATAGCTTTCTCGGTCGTCAAATTGTTTGGGATTAATGTCTCATAAATTCTCATAATCGTAACACTCGGTTGACCAAAGGTCGAGGTAGGCGTGACGCTGACGGCACGTGGATGCCTCTGCGTGGTTGACTTTGTGAGTCCCTCTGTCTCGTTGACCGAGGGCGACGACAAAAAAGTAGGTATTTCTCCAGTCATGGAAACCGGACGAGTGTGGGCTTCCTCATCGCCAGTTATCTATCCATCCGTTTATTCTCATACGGACGGTCGGATCGAGACTGGACGCCTCCAGTACGAAGCTGTCCAGTGCCTCGTCGCCGCTGTGGCCCCACCGTGGGTGGCTAAAGCGCCGGTCGGTAAATGGTCCGCGGATCGCCTTCCCTACCTCGTCCTCCACGCCTTCTCCGACTCGAACCGGGGAAGGAGGCAGAATCGAGCGGAGGTCCTCCGTTTACTCTTGAGATCTCGGGTAAATCCTTCTCAAGGTAAGCCTCCTCGTTCCAATTTTATGGGACATGATGCTGTGAGATGTCGGTTCCAGCTGGAATCTTGGATTCTCCTCTTGAAACGAGGGACAAAAGGGGAAAGGGGAGCAAAAAAGAAGTGGTACGGGCTGGATCATTTTAGGTATCGTGAGGGGTTTTGAGTGTTATTGGATGGATTTTTGATGTCTATTTGAGGTTCTTGTGGTTTCGATTGGAGTTTAATTTGGCAAACCTAAGGCGTTCTTTTTGATCGAAGGGGAGGGGAGGGAGCAGCCGGATTTGTGAGTATGAAATCCTGTGTGGTGTTAATCTAACTGTGGTATCGCCTTAGATCGTCATGCGCCTGTTACATTATAAGGAAGCTGTGATTCGATATCCGGTGTACTAATCCTCTGTGAAAGTTTCACTTGGATTATCAAGAGCAATGCTTCTATCTTGGATCTTTTGTTTCTTTTTCGTGGAAGTTTAGGCTTCAAAAACAGGATCTTGATGTTGAACTCCTTTTATAGTGATTATTTCTACAAGTGTAGGAAAAGGGGAAAGAATTCTTGACGCGCTTATATGGTGCATGAAGACCCTTAATAAGCAGCAAACTAATTCTTGAAAATTCAGTACATTATTTTGTAGGTGAACCGATGTTTTTTGGTAAAAGCACTTCTTTTGATTCAGTAAATTGGTCTATCCTTTGTTTAGGTGGCGCTTGTTCATCCTTTACTAGTTATTCGTCATGAAATTGTATCGGTTGTACACTTGGTTGCATTGAGTATATTAAACAATAAAACAACTCTGACATCTTGGTAATGATTCATGGGAATCTCAGTTGGTCTTCAGGTATGGAAGGTGATAGTCCCAAGGGGGATCTGCCACTGAGAGATTTCTATATCCCGGATTACATATTCACGCAAGAATCAGAAAAAGAGGATGTCCCAGAAAAACCCACTTGTCCTGTGATTGTTTTCGTCAATTCAAAAAGTGGTGGCCAACTTGGAGGTGATTTGATCAAAACATACCGGCAGCTTCTCAATCGAGTTCAGGTACTTTGATTGCTTAGAGAGGTTGGATGCAAAATGAAGGCTTGTGTTTGCAGAAATACAATGTATTCTACACAAGTTTTAATTACAATTTGGATTATTATTTCTTCTTCAGGTTTTTGATCTAGGAGAGGAGGCTCCTGATAAGGTGCTTCACAGGCTTTATGCCAACTTTGAAAAGCTCAAATCCGATGGTGATAAACTAGCTGTGGAAATCGAGAGGACATTGAGATTAATAGTGAGTGAAACACTTAAAAAGAATACTAATATGAGATTTCTCCAGTTACATAATTTCCCCTAATTTTAGTTTCTTCAGTCGTGTGCTCTTCCAAGCTTGTTTGTGTTCCTTATTTGACATACAACTACTACGTTAGGTTGCAGGTGGTGATGGTACAGCTGGTTGGCTTCTTGGAGTGGTTTGTGATCTTAAACTTGCTCAGCCGCCTCCAATTGCTACTGTGCCTTTGGGAACAGGAAACAATCTTCCCTTTTCATTTGGTTGGGTAGGTCAAGTGCTAAAGATATTTTCCTATTATATTTTATATTCAGGACTTCTTATGCACATAAAGCTTTGTAGTGTATCAGTTCCTTTATCAGGCCTTGTCCAACTTGTTTCTTTGTCCCTTGAATGCGAATGCTAAGATCCAATTTTTCATTTATGCCTCTATCTGAGAGGCAACTTTATGTATTGTTTAGAACTTTGGCAAAGATACTAATCATAGTTGCCAAATAACCTAGTGTTTCAGACTACATATACACTCAGGTTTCTTCTGCAAGAATTTATCTACACCAGAGAGTTCTGTTTTAGTTTCTGAAATTGAGTGAAAATTTGTATATTTACTGGGAAATGTTGCCTCTTGATGTATTTTAATTTGTTTAGTTGATAACAAAGTCATAATTCCATTCATTTAACTGCATTGCAGGGGAAGAAAAATCCTGGTACCAATCATCAGTCTGTGAAGTATTTCCTTGACCAAGTAAAGAAAGCAAAAGAAATGCAAATCGATAGGTATTTTGGTGTCATCATTTTTTAGACTTGTAAGGCATTGTTTTATTCTGTGTAGTGATGCCTGGACCTTTAGATTCATTCCTACAAGTCATGTTAGGTACTTCTTCTCATACGTGGCACATATTGAGTTAAATGCTCATTAGATACACAGCAATTTTTCAACTTCAAGTAAGAGTGACATTTTAGCTTAGTCTACATATTACAAACAAATGTTCTGATGTTTTACAGTATCATAAATTTAGTATAACATAATCATTTAAGTCACTTTTCTTTTGGGTGTTTCCATACACACAGACACATTATATATATATATATATATCCCTCTCTCTCTCTCTCTCTCTCTCTTTTCAGCATTGAATTTTGAATTTTTTAATACGCTTACAACTTTTGCTCATTTTCAAACAAAGAAGATGGTTGTGGGATTCATTAGCATGGAAGGTGTACGTATAATCATTCGAACTTTCAATACCTTATGGGACTAAGATGTAGGTATGTCATTTATGCCTTAATTTTGTTGGATTGCAAATCAAAAGAGGTCATAGATATTGGTGAAATACATGATCAGTGTGATATTGAGGGTTGGAATTCCAGAATATTAAAGAAAGTACTTGTTTCATAGCAAAAATGTCTTCCTCATCAAATAATTTGTTTGCTTGTTGTAATTCTTCCCTATTGAGAGACTCAATGATTTTCTTTAACTTACTCAAATTTGGTTAGTGATCGAATTCTAGGTTTAGAGTAAACCTAATTGATTACTTCCATTCATATAAATCACTAGTTCAAACAGCACAAAGAGGTAGGTATTTTACATTATTATAGGAATTTGTGCACTAGAAACAACAATGATATGTAATGTATATAATCTATTAACATTAGATCATGGTCAATGGGGGACAAAATGGATACCATGGGTAATCCATGTTCTTATACAGATTTATTTATACATGGTTTACAAAAGCTAGATAATCAGGTTTTTACGCATATTTTCCGTGACATTCTAATATATTAGACATGCCAATGGGTGGTCCACAGAAAGCTAGATGATGGATTTTGTTTATTTGATTATTGCAGATATTTAACCCATATTTGATTTCCCTTATTTAATTGGTTATGACTTGGAATATCCTAGTGATGATCTCTGCAAAAGCTGGAGGCATGTTTCTTTATGCTTGTAGATGTTTGGGCTTTGGAGTGCAATTTTGTGAATTATTGCTTCTTTGTTCTACTTTAGTTGGCATATTGTCATGAGGATGAGGGATCCCAAGGAAGGTACATGTGATCCAATTGCTCCACTCGAATTACCACATTCTCTACATGCATTTCACCGTGTATCACGTTCAGACTCGCTTAATTTGGTAAGACAATAATCTTCGGTTGCATGCTTACCTGAGGTGCTTGAGAATACTGTTACATTTTCAGTTTTGTAGTATGCCCAGAATAAAAACAAAATTTTTCCGGGGGCTTGATCAGACAAATTAGTATATGGTATAATATATATCCTGTTTACTCTTTATAACTGTTTCTAATACTTTAGTTTTTCATTTTGTCATGTAAGTGTTTATAAGTGTTATATCTTTTACCAAGTCATTGACCATAGTTCTATTATAATTTAAGTTTATATAAATTATCTTTCTTGATTAATTTTTTTCAGGAAGGTTATCACACTTTTCGTGGTGGTTTTTGGAACTACTTCAGTATGGGTATGAACTTACTTGATATAAATGCAGCTTACCTTAAGTTTTGGGAACTGCATGGATTAGTTTATAAATTATTTTGGTTCTCATACAATAGTAATTGAGAAATTGGTTGAGTTATTCAAATTATGGAGTTAGAATCTACCAACAATTGTGTCTCAGCTTGTGTTCTAGGCATGGATGCTATGTTCTATATTTTGTATGTTATGGTTCACTCACTTGGCTCTGGGCTGGATTGCTATATGATTTTGTTACAATTTCTCTCTTCTTGCATTCGGTTTGTGCATATATACATACTTTTCACTTCAGATGAGAAGAGTGCTGTCCAACTTAAATCATGATTTCTTTTAGGAGTTACAACAGAAGACATATCCACTTTGGTTTCTTTGTCATACGACCCTGAATTCATACTTTCTTCTCTTATTTTGCACTAGAAGTAGAATTAGTCTTATTGGCAATTGAAAAGTACTGGTGTTTATATATTACAAGTCAGATTTAAAAAGTGCAGTCCTTCTTAAATCACTTGTCGTTATAGGAGTTCATAACAGTAGTCTATTTTATCTTGGTTTCTTTCTCACACCACCCTGTACTCACACTCTTCACCTATTTTGCTTAGAAGTAGAATCAGTCTTACTGGCAAATAAAAGCTTTCTGGTATATCATGCAAAAAATGTTGTTTATATTATTGCAATAACTTTTTAATTGTTTTGATTTTTATTTAAATATAATGATTTTATGATGCATATGCATGATGTACCTCATGTAAACTTTAGGAATGGATGCTCAAGTATCATATGCATTTCATTCTGAGCGGAAGCTGCATCCAGAGAAGTTCAAGAACCAGATAATTAATCAGGTTCTATTTTCCTCATGCTTGTTATAATTGTATAATTAACCAGATAATTTATTTGCTTATGTACCTTATATCATGTAAAGCACAGCAATTTTGTAACTATAATTTTTTTTGTGCTTTTGCTTATGTACCTTATATCTTCTTGAGCAGACTACCTATGCTAAACTAGGAGCTACTCAAGGGTGGTTTTTTGCTTCTCTTTTTCATCCTTCTTCAAGGTAATCTCTAGATCAATGATTTATATAGCTTGGATAGTACATGAAATTATAGTTAAACCATCTGCCATGATGGAGATGACAAGCAAATCAACCATCATAATATTTGAGAGATGACAACCCTTATGTTGATCAACATGCATGACATCAGTTTAAACTTGGTTAAAATTTTTATCGCTGCAAAATGATTGACATATTTACTGTTTGACATTTCTATACTTCTGTAAATGCAGGAATATAGCACAGCTTGCAAATGTGAAAATCATGAGAAGACTGGGGCATTGGGAGGATCTCCATATTCCTCGCAGGTACACAAGTGGTTTGAGTGTCTTGAAATGGTTCCAATTTTGCAGACGAACTTGAACCCCTATTAGATCCTGTACTTCTAATATATCAAGTGACAACCAAATATTTAGAAGTGGTTGTTCCTTTAATTTCCAATTTATATAGTATATAACTATAATTGAATATTCAAATAATGGTTTTATTTACCATGTATGATTCATGAGATTTGAGACGAAAGAAAGATCTCTTTCTTAGATGAATATGACTTTTTTTTTTATTTTGAAGATTGACATTAAGATTAATTTTTAGTCTTTCCTTGACTAAAGATCCATGATTTCTCTTTTCATCGATTTAAACACGGGTTCGAAATCAGTTCCAGCTGATAAATTCATGTTAGTGTATATCGGTATTTCAAAGCGTGATTTTTGCATAAGATGATTTTCACATCAAAATCGCATATTGAGCATCGCAACTGTAATTTATTCTTTCCAACGTAAATCTGTGGATTCTATTTCAATCATATTTTTAAGATTTAAATTCTGTGTTAGTGATTATCTACATGTCCAGGTCATCAACTTACCATCTGGTTGTGTATCCACAGCATTAGATCAATAGTTTGTCTCAACTTACCCAGCTTTTCTGGAGGACTTAATCCATGGGGGACCCCAAATCAGAAGAAAGCGCGAGATGTGAGCTGCTCTCTGATACTTTAGTATTCCTCTCATAGTTGAATAATCATAACATGCACAAGATATCTTCTATCCTTGGAACAATAATTTTAGATTCTGCTGTTCTGTAGAGAGATCTTACTCCACCTTATGTTGATGACGGCCTTCTTGAGGTTGTCGGTTTCCGGGACGCATGGCATGGGCTTGTTTTGTTCACCCCAAATGGGCATGGAACCCGTCTTGCACAGGTAAAAGTAGCCCATCTGTCTTACATTCCAAGAAACCATGACAAGTTGTCAGCTGATTTCCCTCTCAATCAGTATATCGTGCAGCCTTATACTTATCAGAAATATGATATGATACTACAAAAACATCATATTTCTGAGCTGCAATATTTCCTAGATTAACCTGGTCATCTCAACAGGCACGAAGAATTCGGTTCGAGTTCCACAAGGGTGCAGCGGATCACACATTCATGCGAATCGATGGGGAGCCATGGAAGCAGCCTCTACCGGTGGATGACGACACGGTTGTCGTAGAGATCTCTCATCTCCGTCAGGTCAAAATGCTTGCAACCCACAACTGCATCTCCAAGAGCATCGATGACCCCTTGACACCATCATCGGCGAGCCATCATGATGACGGGGACAGCAGTCCGGAATCCGAGGATGAGTGGGAAGGAGGGAGGAGGAAATTTGGTGCAGCAGAGACATTCAAGATTCCGGAGGACACAGACATTGCTCATGTTAGTTAGAGCTCTACCGACACCTGCTTGCTTTGTGGCATTCAATTCCTATTCGCCTATGGGACCGAACTGTTGTATCATTTTGCTCGATTTGTTGTAACGATAGCTTTGTGAGCTGATCAATTTAACCTTAATAAAAACTGTCACTGAGAATGGATATTTTCCCTCTTTTGTATTTATAATTTGATTTTTTTTAAGAATAATGATAAAAATGAGATTTGATATACTGAGCATCTCATCTGACACTGTCACATTGACAGTGACTTGGCATCACCTTGAACGCGCATCAACTGAGTGATCATAATATACATATTTGTGTAGTAGTAATTGTAATGTTCGATTGATAATTTTGATCATGTCCTTACGATTGAAAAATGATTGATAATTTTGTGCAATCTTTTTCAGCACATTAATACTTCACTTATTTTCATTGATTACTTGATAGCCCTCTATACACACACGAACACGTAAAGAGATCTTTGTCATTGATACCCATAAAAATCTGGATAGAAAATATTTGGATTATAAAATTCTTCATTTTTATCTTAGAAACAATAGTGATATCGAGGATTGAACCGATATATATATTGGTACCAAAATTGATCAAAATACTAAGACTAAGACTCGTCAAAAAAATTTTGTTGATTGGATGAGAATAAATCAAAAATTATTCTACCATATCAAATCTAAAACCTTGATTTTTCTTATAATTTATGTTACCTTTTGATGCATATAAGATTAAACCAGGGATCATACCAATCAAATTACTTCTTTATAATTTTATTATGAAAATGATATTAATTAAAATGAAAATAATATTTGTATAACTAAAATCTATTGTAATATACAGACAGTTTAATGGCAATATTGGTTTGTCAAAGCTGATATATATATATATATATATATATATATATAACAGAATTAACGGTTAAAATTTAACCTCGCCTCGGCCTTTACTTAGGACAGGCGCATTATACGTAGAGATACGTCTCTATACGTATACATAATGATTCATGTTTAGCTACTGCTGTATTCCAATACGACCAACAAGCAGAGGAGCGTCTCCGTTTCTACTTGGGACCCCAGCTGTCCCAGTACATGACCTTGCTCAGCGACGCCTCCGTCCGCTTGGCGCGCTCGGCGCAGCTTGCCCCTCCCGTCCTCCATTGCTCCACGCCCATGCCGTCCTTCGCCTGCTGTTGGAGAGACCACATCGCGTGGTTCCACCGATAGAGCTCCGCTTGGTCCTCGGGCGCCTCCACCGTCGCCACGCTTGCCGCCGCCGCCACGCTTGCCGCCGCCGCCAAAGAATTCCCGGCCGTCGAAGCCATCCTTTCTCTTCCTGGCCGTGTCAGAGCGAAAAAGGAGAACAGGAGGGGAATGGTTATATAAGTCCCCATGGGGTGAGAGAGAGAGAACATGGAAGCAAGAGCCCATCGATGGCCAACCATGTGTTGGGGAGGAGATCAACGCCCAAGGCTATATTGCTTGCTCGATAATAGCCACCCATGTGTACGTGTAGGGGCACACCAAGACACAATCTTTCTCCATTGTTAGCTAGAGTTATAATAGATAACTTAGCATTATGTCACGAATTTACTTAGTTTGGTTCTGTGATATTTTTGTGTATCTATTTACAAAAAAAATCAATATTTCCGTAACCTCGTAGAGTACCTAAGGATAAAAAAAAATAGTTATGAGAGGGACTTTCCTAATTATTTATTCTAGGCCCTCTACTCTCACTTGTAAATAAATAAAACCTCATACAAACTTATGATGCAAAATAGCTATTAAGATATTATAGATCTTATCTTCTTTTTGTCCCTAATCCATCGCTTATAGTAGTTCTATGAAGGATAGGAAGAATGGAGAATGTGAGTCTAGTTCTCTTTACAAATCAATAACTTTCGAATCCGATGATAGTGCGCTTGCAGATCAAATAAAGATTTTTTTGAATGACATCGAAAAGTATGTATCGTATATTTGATCTATCGTTATTTGATTTTTATTTTTGGTATTAAAATTTTTTAGATAATAGAAGTATAATTATGGTTTTGATGCTTACAATTGATATCATAACCATGTTTTGAAATTAAGTACGTTAGATCATAAAAATATTTTAGATCTACTTTATATTTAGATATGTTTATTATCGGCCTTGGCTTGCAAAAAGGTATTATTCAGCTTTGATTTATGATGCTTGAATGATCTATTTGTGTTGTCAATCTACTTTCTATTTAGTCCATCATGTCGCATACTTGTGGGAAATACAAGGTTTCTCGTATTTAATCAATGGAGCACTATCGACAACTTACTGTGACGACAGTATTATTGAGGGCGACGACTTTCGATGGTCACCAGCCTAATTGCAAGTAACGATTGCGTACGTAGTAGAAGCACTATGAGGTACGACAACCTTATAACGGTTGGCTTGTCTTGGTCAAAGGCGATTGTAATAGCATGGTGGCTACAATAGCATCATTGTGACTTGTAGTGACTACGAGTGACTGCAACAGTGTCGCTGCGGCCTATGGCAGTTGCGATGACTATAACACTATCGTATGTGGTGGCTATAGCAACGTTACTATGACATTTGTTGGCTACGACTAGCATCAATTGAATGTTGAAGGCGAACGATTACGTCAAGCAGAAGTGTGGGCATAACCGCGCTCCCGACGACTCTTGTCGCACCCACGAGATATCGTGTTTGCACAAATGTATTTGTACACGATGACATGACACCGCATGACGATCAAAGAGATTATCGATCGATAGTATAAGGATAATTATAGAAGTGACAATTATGTTTTTTCAAAAAGATATTGGGCTCATTCACCGAAAGATCAAGAAAGGATCATTAGTTTCTTGAAACAAACAAGCCAGAGAGCAGCAATCTTTCCCTGTCTCGGGGAACCAGTGGTCTGCACCAGTGGTTTCACTCGGAAAACCATTAGCTGCCAGTAGCACCACACGAGCTGAAGACCCGTCGCTGCTCTCGTGCTCTCTCCAATCTGCATCTTTTGGGAAGATGAAGCTCGCCAACAAGACATGCTTAGCTGCTCTTCTGGGGGCTGTCATGCAGGTCAAGAGTGAGATGACCAAGGCAAGCGGAAGCTCCTCCGCCAGCCTCCCATCCTTCATCCGCAGTCTCAGTGCAGAGTTCAGAGCCCATGCGGAAACTACGTCGGAGAGTCACCGAGGATGGTGTTCTACTTGAGCCGTTGGGGTCCGGATTAAGGTGTCAATCTTCTTGTAAGATTCATGTTCGAGTCCTGAAGGTGAGGAAGATTTATATGATGGAGAGAAAGCTGTAATATAGTGGTATATTATTAACTGTTTCTTTTCGCCGAAGATAAAAGCAGAACATATTGATCGATGATTAGGCGGCAACGACGTCTTGGTTGGGCTTCGGCGACGTCAAGAGCGCGGTGTAGATCCTGAGCTTGTCTTCTTCGAGGGACGAGCAGCGAGAAAGAGGGCGCCGAGGTCGTATGAAGGAGAGGGAGGTGAGGGTGAGGCGGTGCCTGTACCGCCTCCAAGCCAGCTGTATCGCCACCGCCGCCCACGTCCTCCACCCGGGGGAGTAGTAACGGGCGCTCCTCCGCACCTTCTCGCTGACGAAGGTGTACCGGAAGTGCTGCGTCACGTACCGGAGGTCGCTGGCGCCCAGCCCGAACGCCTCCGTGGTCTCCGCCGTCACCAGAGTGGATGACGACGGAGGGAGCCGCTCCACGAACGGCCGCCGGAGACACCACGACAGCAGCTCGTCGCCGCTGAAGTTGCCCGGCCCCAGCATGCAGTGGCTCTTCACGCCGTTGCGCAGGGCTTGGCTGCTCCGGAGGTGTCCTCGGACCACGAACAGCATCCTCTGCACCGGATCTCCTTCTCTCGTGATCTATAGGCTAAGCCGCATAAGAAGACGAGCAAACGTGCGAGTTGGAGATCATGGCATCTCACCGTCTCTCCCTTGGGGAAGATGAGCGACTTGACCCTGTCGCAGATGTTCTCCAGCACCAGCTCGTCCATGTGTTGGAACAGCGGCACCTGTCGAACGAGATCGAGGCAGAGGTGGTACTTGATGTCCCTGCGCAGCCCCTCGGGGAGGTTGCGCGTCACCTCGCACTCGTCCACGCCTCTCATGGCCGCCCACCGCTGCCGCTCGTACTGCCGCACCCTCTGCCGGAACCCGCGCGGCAGGTGGCGCCGCCTCATCCACCACTCCAGGCTTCTCATCCTCAGGTGCAACGCTTGCTTCTTGGACGTCGTTGCGTGCAAGAAGACCTGCGTCGGATCCCATCACCGACGTGCTCATGTTCGCATCATAATCGTGGATTACTCTGCTAAGCTCACCTTGATATTCCCGATCAATGCTGTCACAAGCAGCAGTCCGCTCGTCACGATGATGATGTTGAAGACGATTTCGAGCCATTCGGTGGTGCTCTCGATCGTCCCAAATGTGCTGCAAAGTAGATGTTCCTGAAAACAGTGATGAACCAGAATTGGAGCACTACAAGAATCAGGAATCACCTTAGGGTCATAAGGCCCCAGAAGATTGGCAGCAAGATCTTCTCGACTCGGCTAGGGTTCGTCACGAGGGCCACAGTCCACTTGTAAGCTCCGTACTCGAAGTTATCGCTGCTGTCAAGGCACATGGATCTTACCTTCTTGTTCTCAGCCCACGCCAGTCTCTGCCTCTCTGTGACTCCGTAGTACATTGGATCCGTGCATGCCACTGTTCTTAGTGCACACCCCTCCGTTGCCATGCACTGTTGGTTGAGGCACTTTGTGGCCCTCTGAATTCCCAGCAAGTACCAGCAAGCGCCTGCAGCCTGTCGGCGAGGATCTGAATCATGAGAGGCGTACAGATACGGTGAGAGGCACCGGATTCATCGCAGACTCACATGGGATGCCACGAAATAGGCGATCAGGTTGAGAACAATGCCGCCCCAAATGTTACCGAAGATGTAGCCTAGGAGGTTCTGCAGCCGGCGGAGGAAGCAGAAGGCGTTGTAGATCTTGGGGAGGTACTGAAGAAGGAACATGATCAAGAAGACGGTCATTACGGTGGTCGTCATCCCTCTGCGTATCATGGCAGGAGCCACGATCCACATGACAACCTGCAGAACAGAGGATCCATTTCAGTGCCTGATGATGTACAATAGGAGGGTTCTCAGATGGAGTCTGCAGAGCTACATTTAGTTTCTTCCTTAAGATGAGTATAATTGCATGGTTTGGATGAGCAGGAAAGCTACATGAATGAATGCATGCATGCTTCCGTTTGGCTAAAACTGTCACGAGGTTGTGCACATGAACACATCTCACTGTCGTTTGCAGTGTGACTCTCTCTCTCTCTCTCTCTCTCTCTCTCTCTCGTGTGTGATGTGGGACGAAGGACGTGCACGTTAGCTTTAGAAGGTAATGACGACAGGCTTTCAAGGCAGTAGAGGACGATTGTCTTCTTCCTCGTAATGGCCGTAAGAATGGTCTGCTAGGCTCCAATTTCTGGAGAGCATTTGTTTCACTCATTCAGAGTACCCAAACGATCGTGTTTATAGCACTGTTTGATGCTCATAACCGTAGTTCTAAGAGATGAAGCAGTGCAAGAGGAGGCAACAAGAAGACGTAACCTGAGGCACCGGGAGGATGACGAAGAGGTCGAAGAGAACCGACTTCAAGAAGCTGAGCCGGCGAACCTTGGCGATGGCCTTGCACCCCTCCTCGTCCGCGCTTGCTCTGCGCCCTGCGTCGTAGGCCGCCGTCCGCACCTGCAACCACAAGTTCAGTAGGTGGACCGCGTCGTTGGTGCAGCGCAGCACGGTGACCGTGACGGCGAACCACCCGTCGATGAAGACGCACATGCACGTGCGGCTGATCGAGAGGGCGTAGAAGAAGAGGGGGTCGACGAAGAGACCGCCGGCGCACACGAGGAGGAACGCGCGGTTCCATTCCTGGAACAGCTTGGCTTTGGATTCCGACGACGACCAGGGTGGCTTGCCGCAGCCAGAGTTGCTCGCGACGTGGGCGCTGGACGCCTCCTCGGCATGTAGTGCTTCTTCGCCGGCGCTGGAGCAGCCTGAACAGTGTGCTGTGGCCATCATTGTGGCAGGAGAGGAAGAAGAGGTGGATGAAGTGAACCAAGCCGGAGGCGACTGCTCACGCCCTTGACATGGGCGATATAAACACAAAACAGGTGCTTGTTCTGTGTACGTGCTGTACCCTTAAAATGTACATACAAATGGCTTCTAGTGTCCAAGTATTATACGATTATAATTATATATATATATATATACATATTCAAAAGATGGCCTTATATTTCATTAACAATAAAGGCTTTATTTAATTAAATGATAACTTGGTATATAATCACCATTACATGATCATAATACAGTCATCATGAACTAGCAGTGTGTACTGGGCATGTTCGCAGCAGCTTCCTCTCCCCTTGTGTTGCATGTGAACCCACTCATGCTGTCATCCACACACTACATCTTTTATCCCCGTGCATCCTCTCTCTCTCTCTCTCTCTCTCTAATGTCATAGTCATGGGGTCATCTTATATAGTTCTCTCTAATGTCATTGATGTCATAGTCATGGGGTCATCTTATATAGTTGTAGCATAAGTACAAGACAAATGCAAGTGAACATGTCAAATCAACTATGTAGGGAGGTGAAAGAAACAACACCATGAAATAGTTAGACCAAGAATAAGATAAGAATGCTTAACATAATAAAAACATTCATGCATGTAGATACACAACATGTATGCATCAAATGCCTCGAGCATTTCATGTGTGTGTGGAAGTAACAATGTCACATTTCTTTAATGAATCAGATTCCAACACCTTTTAAGAAGAACTATTCAAACCTAAAGCTATGGCTTTAGGCCACACACAAAGGTGGGTCATTATATATCAACTCTTGAGTGAGTTTTGATTATTTTGTTTGACCATGTCAGTAAAAAAAAGAAATTATTCCCAGTAAAAATAATGCAAGGAAGATGAAGTTTGAGCTAAAGCTTTTGTTTGTAAAGGACCAAGCAACCATAACAAGGCAAGCAAAATTTCCAACTTATGCCAAGGGACAATGTAATAAAGAATATCACACACCAATCAACAGAAAATGTTGATGCCAATTATTCAACAGTTATCACCCAGAAATATGAGGGAATAGTCAAAACTAAGGTGCCTGTTTGATCAATTGGTTGACATGAATGATTCCTCATTAAGACAAGTAATTCATGCAACGCAATTCTGAATGAAACATAAATGTAGGACTGCTGTGAAGCAAGAAAGAAATGAACTCCAAGAAAACCTAGTCCAGATGTGATAACTGTTGATGCCAATTATTCAATAGTTATCACCCAGAAATATGAGGGAATAGTCAAAACTAAGGTGCCTGTTTGATAAATTGGTTGACATGAATGATTCCTAATTAAGAAAAGCAATTCATGCAAGACAATTCTGAATGAAACATAAATGTACAACTGTTGTGAAGCAAGAAAAAATGAACTCCAAGACAAGCTAGTCCAGATACGATAAGACCGCAACTGCCTATTTCAGTGTGAACATAAAACAAGAAAATAAATGGAAAATGTTGCAGCACAAGATAGGAAAATTGTTGCAAGGTAAGACAAAAATATGGTTTGCATTTACAGATGAATACATCTCAAATTTGATGCAGCAAAAAGGACAGAGGCATAAAAAGAGTCGAAGAAACCAGAGAGACAGGGATAGTCAAATATGAAAACAATATATATGGTATAGCGGTCAATACAGCAGTAATGCTGATCAAAGCACTAGTACCAAGTTTGTCAAGACTGTGAGCAAAGAGAAGGTAATATTTTAAGCATAATTGTCTTCTTCACAGTGAAAAATAAATAAAGAGTAATATGATGAGAGTTCTGAGACATTAATTTGGTGTCACATTCATATATATGGCAGTTAATAAATAACAGAATACGATACTAATCAAATTTGGACTCGATGAATTGGTTTTCCAAGTTGTACAAGACTAATAACAAAAAAAGAAACAGATGACCTGCTTTGAGGGGAAATGTTGAAAAGGAAAACATTCTATAGCACATCAAAAAATATGTAACGGTTCACAGAATGCTTGAAACCCATAGCAGTCAGTCGAACAACACATTATGCATCCAGATCAGATGAATTTGTTAAAATGATGTATAGGAAGAAAAGAGCATATAGAAGAAAGATAATGGAGTACACATCTAGAGTGCAATTCATGGATGTCATCACTGTGTCGAGTTTTACCTGCAAGTATAGAGATTTATAAGAAAGTAAGGGAACCATCATTTATATTCTAGTGTCAAAAGCTTTCTACGGATGTATTCTTAAACCAACAGTGGAAGTAAGAAGTAGTTGCTTCTACAGAACAGAAATAGGGTTTCGATGTTCTAGCATGCCAAAAGCAACTTAGGTGTTTGATCTGAAATATTTATATCTAATTTATTAAATTGTTTTAATAATTCTCCAGTTAATTCTCTTTTAGCGATTATGCTGAATTGATCTTTAATATTTCTGTAGAAATTTCTTTTTATCTTCAAAGTAACAGTGTGATATCAGAAATGTCAAAGGATTCACCCTTTTCAGGTTGAAGCTTTATCCCTTGATATTTATCATGCTTAAGTTCAAAGCCATCACATATTTTATATTGCCATCCGAAACTATCTCCAACAACAGATGACAGATTTTTTTTTATATAATAAGCAATTTTCTCTTTAATGAAACTTGTTTATTAGCAAAGTAGCATCATATCAAGCAGGCACACAAATGATATTTCATTTAACTACTACAAAACATCAGTTAGCAATTTAATTATACAGAAAAATATGTGCAATAATGCTTTTGTCATCCCCATAATACATCCAAGATCTATGGTGTGGAGTTTGCAAAAAACCAATCCAAAAAGTGTTACAATATAACTATATATTGCGAACAATATTAACTTCAACTTTGAGGACAACTAAACAGGGCATTGGATAATTTCACTATCATTAATTTCAGAACTATGACAATGTATTGCTTGAGTAAGTATAATCAGTGTATTTAGATAAACTAACCAAGCAATTTCCAGAACCAACCTATTATAACTCTCCTTGTGGTGAGTTAGACTTTAGAATAGACTTCCCAGTGAGTAGGGCGAAACTTGTGATCATCATGCTCACTCAAAGTTATCTGTGCACTACCGGATGCCTTTGTAAATCTTGACAACTGCAATTGGAAGAAGTGCAGAAAACTAGGACAACCATCCATTATATTTTTATTGTATTCCTCTCCCATAAGCTCATTGGGAGCAACCACCACTAAAGACTCTAGAGAACCAGCCTTCTCCAGTAAAAATCTCACCAACCGCATCTCATTGCTGTGACCCTTGAAGCTATTGAGCTTTATTATCTTAAGGTACTCAAAATCAACATCCGGAGGCACCTCCTCTGATACCACCAAATATTTCTCAATGAAAGGATCACGCATGTTGGTTGGAAGCTGTAAGAATTATATCGATGAATTAGGAAATTAAAGAAAGAAGTTTATCCCATTATTCCAGCTCAAATTGATAACCAACCTCTATGAACAGTTTCTCCAATCTTGGGCATTCACATAGCCTAAAGAAGCCAAATACGTCCATTAGATTGTCATCGGTCATCATACCCATTAGCAGTTGCAACTCTCTCAAGTTTCTAAAGTTCCTGAATTCCCCAATTGCTTTTGTACCTTCAGCCATGACGTACTAGAAAAAAAGGGACAAAGATTCAAATTTTACTACAAAAATGAAGCTATAAATTGAAATAAATGCTGATTTGCCAAGAGAAGGGAAACTGTTACCTGAAGTGAAAGATTGCAAAGGGTCAAGACCTTGACGTTGGAGAGCTCGGTGAGTGCCTTCACCCAATTGCTCCAAGGACGGCTTGACACAGGGCTGCCCGAGCTAATGTACACATCCTCCAGTCTGTTGGGGCTATCGAACGAGTAGGTTGTGAGGTAATTTCCACTGAATCGGAAGCGCCGCAGGCTCGTAGCTGAGATCGTGACCTCCAACGCTCTTACACAGTCGATGATGGTAAGGCTGGTGAGCCGACTGCTGGCAGCCGAGATCACAATCCGCCGGAGCTTACGGCAGAGAGAGAGATCGAGCGACCGTAGGAAAGGGCAGGCGGCGACAATCCGCCTCAGGGCGGCGTCAGTGACATGCGCCGCGTGGATGCTGAGGACCTCGAGGGAGGAGAGCTGCTTGATGTTAGAGCTAGGACTCGAGAGGTGGAGCCCCGAGAGTGTCATCCGGGCCAGATTAGAGCACTCACAGATGGAGAAGAAGAAGGCGGAGGGGACCGCGGCGCGGTCATGCCTCCGGGCGCGCCGCCCAGGGCGCGCGGAGGTGGCAGCAGGCGACGGATGCGATACGACGAGGCGGAGGTCCTCGACGCCGCACGAGGCGGCGTACTCGAGCCAGCGCTTAATGTCGAAGTCGTAGCGGCGGCTCGGGGGGAGGGCCAAGGAGAGGGAATCGATCCGGCGGCCGCGGCCGCGAGCGGAGAGGCATCGGTCGACGCCAGCGACGAATTCATCGCCGGCGGCGTCGCCTAGGTCGGTGGGCGGGGAGAATTCGAGGGCGGCGGGAGGGGGCCAGCGGAGGCGCCACAGGCCGCGCCACCGGGACGAGAGGGCATCGGTGCGGATGGCGTACTTGAGGGGGAGGAGGGACAGGATGTGGAGGCGGATGATGTCGGGGAGCTCGGTGAACCGATCATCGCCCCCCTGGTGGCCGGCGGATGATGATGTCGATGAGGATGAGGAGGAGGAGCGGGATGCCGATGCGGAGGGGGAGGGGGGGAGGGACAGGGACAGGTCGGCAGCCCACCGGGACTTCTTCCTCTGCCTCATGATCTCTCGCTGCCTCTCTCTCTCTCTCTCTCTCTCTCTCTCTCTCTGTCTCTCTCTCGCCTCCCTTTGGTCTTCTAGTAAGGACAGGAGATGGGAGGAGAGCCGCGGCTTCCACCCATCAAGTAATATAATAGGCGCAGTGGGAACCAAATGGCCGCAACGAATCGGTAAAGATTTGTAGGCAGGGGTTTCACTTCACGGGTTTTACTCCCCCGGAAGCACCGCCAGATGACCGAATCGCCCCAGGGCTGATGTGGCTGAACCTGACACGTGGGACCCACGCCTGCGTAACACGTATCCCGCATCGAGTCTATTCAAAAAAATACTGACGTGGAACTTCATCCTATTTTTAATTTCATTTTTATTTTAAATATTACGTTGAATAACAAATAAATTTTAATTTCATTTTTTTTGGGAAGAATCCTAACATGAAAAATTATAAAATTTTTTGGTAATATATTTTAAATATTTCTCATTTTTGGTATTTACAGGGTGTGAACTCTTGAATTTCTAAAAAAATAAAAAAATAAATAATTTTTTAAAATTTATGAGAGGATATACAAGAAAAATCGTGTTTGAATTTACGATCATAATTCATCTCATATGATAAAAAAAATTAATTTATTGTATAAGCGAAAGTTATCAAATTATGTTGAATTTTACGTAGGTGGATTGTCTGATATATATTATTTGGTTATTGATGTTATGAGTTTTTTCTTTTAATTTTTTTTCTCTTCTTTTCCAACAAAAGTGGCATATGATTGCAAGATTCAGTTTATACTTCAATCTCTTGTAGTCCAATAAAAACTAAACAGACAAAAAAAGATTAGAACAATATATTATTGCCTTTTCCATAGAAGATATTAGACTACTTCTGCTCATGAAGAACACATAGTGATCTTGGAATGGGAAATGAACTCAAGCTGCCATATTTTTAGAATTAACACATTAAAATCAACAGAT
Source organism: Musa acuminata AAA Group (assembly GCF_036884655.1). NCBI lineage: Eukaryota > Viridiplantae > Streptophyta > Magnoliopsida > Zingiberales > Musaceae > Musa > Musa acuminata. The sequence continues at coordinate 43,013,688 of NC_088353.1, read as the reverse complement.
ATGAGAAAAGTTGAGAGTGATCTTTTTCTGCTCAAGTATTTTGGTCTTTATCTATTTTAATATAATCCAACATTCTGTTGATGAATATATGTTCTTGATAAATTGATTTTGATAACAGATACAAGTTATACTACTGGCACAGACTCCAGCCACATAAAGCATGAGAATGAGATGTTTCCCACTGCCATAATGGGTGGACATGTTTCATATTGCTTTATTATTTTTGTGGAAACATAGATTCTTGAATGTTGATGTGTCCAAATTCTGTTCTTGGAACCAACTTGGATGGATGTGATTAATTGGAACAGACAAAACATAACATCTGGCTTTCCTTTATTTTTCTTTTGAGAAAAAATCTTGTAGTTGGAAAGAGAGGAGTTTTGTCTCTCCAAGTCCATGTCTCTATCAACCTACATTAATATCCATCTCTGGATTTGATTGTTTGGACCTTTTTTAGATATGGGTATGAAGTGGAACTATGTTTCATCCTTGTCTGGATATTAAAATACTCAAAATGCAATAGAAATATAGTGTTCACAATTTCAGATCCAGTTTCACCTGTGGGTCAAAAAAATGAACTCTGTTTATGAATTAAAGAGTCAATGCAAGACAGTTCTACACAACTGTGTAGAAATCCTAAGCAGATTACAACAAAGAATCCAGCATGATAACTTCTATGATCAGCTCAGCAGTGGATGATTACAAAGTGACTGATGAGTGAGAACTGAGTCAATAAAATTATGACTATGAGTTTATTAGAGACCAAACTGAAAACAAGAAAAGTGCAACAACATATGCAAAGAGAACTGGTGATTCTGAGTGCTTTATTGTAGTGCTTGAGCACCTTTTGCAGTTTTACCAAACAAATTGACCTACCAATCAACACATGCAAACATAGATGGTACAAAGTTTCCTTATTGCAAAGTGGAAATATCTTGTTGGCTGCTTACAAGACATCATATGGCACAATGACAAACAGTGACACTGTTTGATTAACAGTAAAATGAAGGAATTGGATGTGCAGCAAACTAAGCCAATAATGCATTCTAGATCCAAACTTCTAGGTTTTGTTTTGTGTTTTTCCCCATCTCTGGCTGGTACAATCATTCAAACATCAGGGTTCACCTGCCTTGAGTGGCTGGCTGTCCGAGAAACTTGCTTACATATACTTTGGTTCTTATGATCTTGAAGGTATCACAACCTGATTCCAGAATATAATGTTCACTGAAAAATAGTATACTAGCATATAAGAAATGATGAAAAAAACATGCTTGTTTATGCTTCTAATAAAGCCATAGTAAGAGTGAAATAACATTATATTCATCTCAATTTGAAGCATAAACCTACATATAAACCATATGATTATTATGTTATTCTCATGTAACCAAAATGTCAGAAGTACACATGTCCTTGGGAACCCCAAGCAGGAAAAGCCAATGACAGGATACACAAAAGAAAGAGCACACTTCAATCGTAGCAGCAGCATCTCTGTCTTTATAACAATAAATGTGTCGGGTTGGCCATGCAGAGAACCACCATGATCTAGTGAACAATCAAGCAAAGAGCTGGCATCATAGTAAAGTTCTATTTATCATGCTTCTTTCTTTTCTTGCCCCACCATCTTCTACGTGGCTTCTCACCTTCCAATTTCTTAAGTTTCCGAAGTGCTGCTTTTGTATCATGCAGACGGGCCTTGTAGTCCTTCTTCCAAGCAGCATAAGCAACCTTCAACTTATGCAGTTCTTCAATAGGTTTTGCAACAGACCCTGATTGCCCAGATTTCACCTCAGTAGGAACATGTGCATCCTCCGGAAATACCTGTTTCTGCTGCTCAAACTCTTTTGTTAAGTGTTTAGGTGGTGTTCCATCAGGTGTTCGTGCATTGGCAGGGATAGCACCTTTGGAGTCATGACCATGAGTATATGAAGAAGTATCAAAATTTCCAGGCTGCTTATTTGTGCCATTAGTAGCGAGGCTCTTCTCTACTGCAGCTATGTTCATCTGTTTGTGCATTACAAATATGATCAATAAAACATGAATGTTCCATTTGAAATCCAGAATCATGTGCAAACTACAGAAAATCCAAAAGTGCAATCACCGGATAGATAAGATTCAATGAGGTATTACTACTTCAAAATTTTTTCCACTAAATATTCCCACTATAACAGCCTTGTTTAGGGAGTAGAGAGAATGATGTGCATTTAATCACAAAACAGAAGATTGGTCTAATTTCCTAAGCTCGGAGGAAATGATACAGCCTCAACAAACATGACAGTTACCAAAAAAAAGTCACCAAAATTACCAATGAGTTCATAATAAGATTACATTGTGGTACATATTCTAAATAATGATCTTATATTTGCATAATATGTTAACACAATTAGTTGCACGTTGAAAGCATGAAAGTAGGAAGCATATTTTAGATCACTTAGAAAGGAGAAAAGAACTCCTCGGCCTAATGTATAGTAATATTCAATCAGTTGTCACTTCAGCACACAGAAATTCAGTCATCAAGGGTGTCATTGTATCAGAAAAGTCTTTACTTTTTGATAACTGAGTAATTGGTCTCACCGTCAAAGTCTCTATCTGTTTCTTATACATCTCCTCCATGGACTTCATTTTCTCCTCGCACAGTGACCACTTTTTCTCATACTGCTGAATTTGCTGTGACAATGCAACATTCTCCTCCTCTTTTTGTTTCACTTCTGCTTTTATCTCTAAAACCAGCTTCTCAAGCTCTTCCAGACTGGAAGAATGCACCTGATGTTGGTCCTTGTTCAAGGCCTGCGTTCATAATCATGAAACTTGTGCAGCACTAGCATGGTGTTACTTCTTTTAGACAAAAGAGACCTTGTAATATGTTCTGTGTAGCTCACCAAGTTTAATTAGAATGAAATATGTACATGTATGTGTTAACAAAACAAAGATTAAATTGTTTAGCCTTGTGCTCAGAATAGTTGAAAGACAAATTGCATGTGTTTCATAAAGAAATGTTACACCTGTTGACATCTATGGTTATGTGGATCAAAATGCCCTAAATTTACAGGAAAAGAATATCACATAACCAATGAAGCAGCACTGTGTTGACTGAGCATTCAACTCCAAGAATCCATGTCCAGTGCCCATAAGTAGATACTTAACTTAAGAATGACACATGCCAGATACTTTATTGTTTAAGTTAAATAACTAATATCATTTTCATCAAGAACTAAGCACCTTGATAGTTTCTTTTTTTCTTTTGTTCTAAATTTCAAATTCCTTCTCATCTAGAACTCTCTATTGTGGCACAATTTATTTGAATTAAGGTTTTTTGAGTTTGTATACATCATCATCTCATCTCTCCCCCTCTACTTGCTCATTCAAGCGGTCACTCTCTCTAGAGTTTGACACTTCTATAAATGTCTTGAGTTCATGTCCATGAAACACTGCATCATAGCTGTAGAAAATGATAAAAGCTATAGCCGAAACATAAAACAAATTGACATTACTTCCTTTTGTGCTAGAGTTGAATCATTTTTTGTAAGCATATCCACATTAATTTTTACTACTGCATCTGAAATATTAAAGAGCATTTTCAACGAAATTAGTAAATCTAAAACTAATTTGAAGCTTTCATGGAATTGACAAATGTGTTTAGGCCTTACATAGGCTAAACCCTGTTACCTCATTAAAAACATAAATATTCCAAAATGCTTGCCATATCATATTGGGCACATGTTGATATTTGTAATCATAAAGTAATCCTTAAATACATGTCAGACACTTTACTACTGTCCATTTTTTTACATTTTTAAAAGAAGATACACTTCAAATAATTAAAGATTACATCACAGTCCAATACCATTTGCCGTAACCTCTTTGGCCGATAGAAAAAAGGTATACCAGACCAATAAATCGACTTGTCTAACCCAATATCATCTAGTAAAATGATAAAAAAAAAAAAACTATATATGTACCAGTTACATGCTATACATTTCAATACTAAGAATTGGTCGGACCAGTAAATACCATAGGTATGTATCAATTTGACTAGTATTTTGAATCTTGCTGTATGCATACTTATTTAAAAGAACTTTATCTGCAAATATCGAAATTTCTATGACTTCAATTATGTTATATTGTCTCTTTATAGATCATTAGACGATGGTCAATGAACTCAATATTACCATTGTCATTTTTCTAAAATGTGTTTTCAGTGCAATGTCATTATATGATATCTCACCAAATAGATAAGCTAGAGAAAGTTTTGTTGTATACATTTTACGTAACTTGAACATTTTATATCCTACACTAATCATGTCATGATTGTTTCCCATGCTGATATCCATGCTTCGTGAGCACATCCTTGTCATGGTTACTCTAGACTAAAAGGCCAAACATGTTCTAGATTCTCCTATTAGTCATGCATTTAACAATTTTTCATTACATAATTTCCAACCCTTAAAATAGTTAATCAATCTCAGCATTTTCCAAATTATTCTCTAATGAATATGCAAGAGATAATGCACACACACTTGTATTGTTACTACAATTTGCAACAAACTACCAAAAAATAACATAGAAGCATATCGACTCTCTCTGTACTATAATGCAAAAAATAAAAGTACCTTGGTATAGAGCCACGAGGTTCATGTTTACATCCATAGCATCTAAAAATTACAATGTACTTCACTGATCGAGGAGAAGTTTATGCACTTTGGAAATAGAAAACGAATAATGCTCGTGCAAGGTAAAGTTTATTTTTACCAACATTGGTTTTTCAAGCAATAAATCGACGAACATCAACATTACGTTACCTCCCTCTTGACATAATCATTGTGGCCACCCTTCTCATCTACTGGACCTCCCAAGGATGACTGTGAAGCAAAGGAACTTTCAGGCACTTCTTCAATACACACTTTTAACTTTTCAGCATCAGAAAAATCAAGCCTTCTTCCAACCTATTTTTTTACCTTGATTCCATGACCGAATTCCCTCGACTCTGACCTTGCCTTCTCTTTCATCACATCAGAATCCTTTGACGAAAATCCTGCCTCATTGCTCCCCATCTCAAAGTTCATGGACGGGGAGCCTCTCAAAGAAGGAAGACACGGTCTCAATGGGAGTCGGATGGGAAATGCTGGTGGGATGTCCCTCAATTTCTCCTCCCTCGGCTTGATCACATCAAGCTTTCCACTAGCATGCTACGAGGAACATAACGCCAATCTGGAGTAGCAAATCGAAACACAGTATTTCCGTAATCAGAGCACCATTTCCTTCAAATCAACCCCCAAATAACCTCAAAAGAACATATCAAAGCAAGCAACAGCTTATAAATCCCAACGCGTTCTCCACGGAGAACCCCAGTCACTTAAACAAGCGCCATGTTTTCTCAAATCAGAAACATGATTCTGTCCTTACCTCAAGGAACATTCATCAAAATCGAAACTTTGATGAATTGTTTCAGAGAAAAACCACCAAAACCCCACCAAGATCGCAGATTTTCGTCATCCCACCAAGAAATTGCCGGAGCTTAGGGTTCCTGATCCTGCGCACCTCACGTGATTTAGAAAGACCAAAGAAAAAGAACCTAATTTCGGGAAGCAGCACACGACCGCTTCCCCAACAAGAAGCAACGATGGAATATGGAGATCGTCCCTCAAATAGAACAGAGACGGACTCCATCATCCGGTCCTCCCTTCTGGTGCGACTCGAGGAATGAGGCGGCAACCTCGGGGCCAAACTAATAACTGATGGTCTATTTAAAGCGATAAAATAATAGGAATAAAAAATAATATTAATTCAAATATTCTTCCAATGAGACTAAGAGGTTTAAAAATATTATAGACGTACTTGTTACATTCAAATAAAATCGTTTTACCTCGTTCATTTGTCTATTCATTCGCATCTAAAAAAGAGTAGGTAAAATATTATGAGAAATCGTATTTGATGTATGATATGCTAGAATATATCTATTGGTAGCTCCGTACTATACTATACTAGGATAGATCTATAGTTCTAATATGGAACACTTAGCGTAGTCATAAATATTATATGATAACAATCATATTAATATTATTAATTTAATATAAAAATAAAAAATAAAAATAATTATTTTTAAATAATTTTTTTAGATAAATAAATAAATAAATTAATTAATTATAAAGACATGCAACATAGATATCTTAATAGTCGTCAATTAATCAAAACCCTAATTGAAATAATCTAATTGACTAGAACGAAACGTAATTCAATTAGAATCTAACAAAATTAATCTCAAATCCTTATAAAACCAATCTAGAATCAGTCAACTTGATATAAAACCACCCTAAATCAGTTTGAACTGATCAAACATACATGATTCAGTTAATTAACGAACTCAAACCGATAAAGAGAGGGAATTAGACTGTCACATAGTGGTAGCTCATACCGAACTGACCCACTTGAGTCTTAGACGAGTCACGTGCATTACACATACATATCTTAGGTTATAGATTGGGTTGAGATATAACAAGCTGGATAGAGGGACGATGATGTGTCTAGTGCTAATCGCAATAGTGATACAACAAGTTAGGCTGAGCCTCACTCACGAGTTTAACCACATGAAAAGAGATATTAATCAATATAGTTGCACTTGAAATACTAAATCAAAACATAAATATAAATCAACTTGAAAAATATTTAGATGTGGTTTTTTTTTATATGTTTATTTTTAACATAAACTTTATAAGAAATTGAGGAAACTCATCCAATAAATTTTATTTTAGATTGCCCACAACAAACATATCAAATTCTATATCCAATAAATCGTTAAAAATTTTAAATTTTAAATGTTAGTTATTGTTGATTTAAAATATAAGTTTAGGCTACATATGCAACTCAATAAATAAAAATAATTGAAAGGATGAATATTTATCCAACTATTCAATATATACTCTTTTATAATTTAAACAACTTAGAATTAACATTATATTTAATCCTTGTTAGATCTTATCATTTCATTAGACAAATGGTATATAATAATTGATTTGACACTTATTAAATCAAAACTTCATTCAAACTAGTTACACGTATAATCAAAATATCAATGATCAAATTTATTCAATTACAAAAGTACATATATTATTAATACCAAGAAATAATTTCATTTATACAAAACATCATTACACATGTCAAATCTTATCTCCATTTCAATAATAATATTTGACATAAAAAATCATAAGGGTAATTACTTTTCAATTTATATATTAATGAAAGACTCTACAAAATTTTGGTACTTAAAATTTATTTAAAATATTATATTTGAGAGAATAATAGACTGAGTTGGGTTGTGTTAGCTATATAAGTTGGGTTATACTTGACTACATAGATTAGGTTATATCTGACTACATGGGGTGGGTTGAGCTTGACCACATGACTTAAGTTACGTTTAGCCATACGAGTTATGCTGTATTTGATTATATGGGTTGAGTCATACATGATCATATTAGTTGGATTATACCTAGTAATATATGTTGGGTCATACCTAATCATATGAGTTATATCATGCCTAACTATAAGGGTTGGATCATATCCAACCACATGGGTTGACTTTGTTTGATCGTAGGTTAAGTTGTACCTAGCCACATAACTACTTTGATCCATCACTTAACTTAGGTCAGATACCAATTTGACCTCTATTATCATATGAGCTTGGTCATGGGTAATCTCATGGGTTGGTGTGATCAATATTCTTAAAAGTAATTTAAAATATTATATAATAATAATTAATCTCAAATCTATTTTTTTTTATAAAATAACTAATTTAAATTTATGATTTTAATTTTAAAATTAATTAAATCATATAAATTCACACATAAATTCTTTAAATATAAATATATCTAATTAAATGAATTAGAACTATTATTAAATTAACTAATAATTCTAATATCACGATTCAATAATTATTATTTATTAATCATAAAATTTTAAAATTAAAATATTATTATATATCATATAAATTATAATAATTTTAATATTAAAGATTTTAAAATATAAATAAAAATTGATTATAAAAAATTAAAAATTATTTTCTCGACCCTATCACTATCAGACTCCATGAGGAATAAGAGAGAGAGAGCCCATTATTTAAGAGAAAATAAGCTCTCGTTAAGTAATAATTTAATTTTAATTTTAATTTTAATTTACTTTTACACATAAATATATAATTATAATATTTATTTCTTATGATTCACACACAAAAAACTCACACCACTAATTAGAAAATAAATTAATGAATAATTTAATTGATTGACAAAATTTTTAATCTATCCACATAATTAATAAAATCAATTTCAGTCTTCTTTTAACTATACTACACAAACAATAAATTTAATAATTTAAATAAAAATATATTATTTATGATAATTAATTTTTCCAATCAAAGTCGACGGGGGAGCATCAACCCAGCAAGCATCCATGTACACTCCAATTGCAACAAAAGCACTAAAAAATAAGCATTTTCACTCTTATCGATAAATTTTATGACTGCAAATTCGCAATACATCACTGAACCTCAGCAAGTTGTAACCTTTTTTGCTACTTAACATCTTTACACATGAAAATGAAACCATCAAAAGACTACCAAACTGGTTTAAAAATGAAATTAATTAAAGAACTCAGCTGTGTATAATTTGATTTTTTTTTGTTCAAATAATAAAGAAAATGATTGGAAGAAGACAACCAAAAGAAACTGAGATCAGCACTCTGTTGCTCAATGTTTGGAGAACATGCCTTGGGTCAATGATGAGAAATCATAATCACTAAGTGAACGGTTATTATAAGTAGATGTGGGCAAAGACGCATGAGGCTTGTTTACTCCATCAGCAGTAGTTTCTCCATTTACAGAGGCAGAGGTCCCTGGTGCTCGTCGTCTGCAAGATGAAAATTTAAGGCTCGTCAAAGTAATGTAGAACATGAAAAAGAACGCAAGCAATCAAGAGAGAGGGAGACTGGGAAGTGTTGCACATTAATCTCCAGTCTCCACAGATTGCTAATTCTTCTGGTTATTTTAAATGAAAATATAAGTATTCCATTAGTTGAGGCAACTCATTTACAAGATTGTATCACGAGAGCAACTTTTACCCTGCAACCCATTTAATTCTTCCAAATGTATCATAAAGTTTCCTAATAAGTTATTTTTTCGGTTAAAAGAAAATTTTACTGTCAAGACACTCACAAACAAATCTGTGTTAACAAGTTGACACTAGGGAACCCCCTCCCAGTATGATTACTCCCCTTATACTCATCTATGATCAGTAATAATTTCTATGAATATCTATCACTATCAACATATCCATGTATTACCTCATTTTCCATCTCATTTATTCTCGACAATGCTGCCAAAGGTCAATAAGCATCAACGAAAAAGAGGGTAGTAAAAAGTTCGGCTTCACAATCTCTTCGCTTTATTTTGATAGCCCTCACAAATATCAAGGTCATTTCTACCCCTTTCAAGGAGTTGATCAATGGTATCCTTGCATGCTCCTAACACCATTTAACTGAAGATTGGCTAACATTCTCTCATTAGCAAACTTATGGTTTTACTTCTGTAAATATTCAAAGTACTAATCCACCTTAAATGATTTTTCCTTATCCTCAATTGTTATTAGTGTGTCGCCATTCATTATCCCATTTTTATTGGTAATACTGATGATCCATCTCACGTCCTCTCTGCTTCATCAACTTTTTGATATGTCAGCAGATCAACAAGATGCACAAGGATCTGCAATCAATGCCGACTAGTTGGCATACATATTGTTATTGAAACTGTAAGGACTCAAGTATCAGACCTCTTGAGGTTACACTTCAACATCATAACATGAGTAGAATCGAAATTTAATAGAAGGCTTGTGACATTACGTACCTAGATGCAGTAACAGGACCATAGCTCCCAGAAGGATGGGGGCAATTCATGTTTCTCATCTGCTATAAGAAAAAAGAAAGAGAAATAAGTCAGATTTCAATGCCTTGGGAAAATACCAGTCCCTTTTAAGTCTGTTAAAGTTCATCACCTGACTTGAATTATTGGAATACAGCTGTCTAGCTAGTGGCACATTTCCTGGAACCTGATAACTGAAGTTTGCCCAACTTTGTGCCGAGATGTTTCCTGTTATTGTGCTTGAGTCACTAACACTTCGTTGGTGAATTCCTCTGGTAGAAAATGCTGGATGTGCATCCCCAGATTTATCAGCAGCCATGGGAAAACCATTTTTCTGGGGAAGGAATGGTTGCTGTTGTTGATGAAGTGCAACTGGAGATATCATACTGGACTGTGAACCATCATGTATAAGCCATTTTCAGAATAAAATTGCAGATCAAATAACAATGATACAGAATGATATTTGCCACAAATGAACAGTCTAGGAAGGTAAAAATGAATAGATTCTCAAAAAATCCTTATGAAGATTTCACAATATAATTAATATATAATTTTATAGTATATACTAAGTGAAGATATAAAAGTTCATAAAAAAATATTGATTTATAACGATAAACAGAAGCATGAAAAGTTAAATATAGAACTTGGGTATAGGACTATATAAAACTCAAAAAATAAAGACAACTTTAAAACCTTGGAAATCTATAATAATTGATTTGATACTTATTAAATCAAAACTATTATACTGAATATAAGTTTTTGCTAAAGAACAGGATTTTATCAAAGAGGCACAGGATATCAGTTTTTACATATCTCTGGAGTTTTTTTTGAGTTGAAGGCTGCAACAAAGATGTTGAACCATTAAATAACTCCTTGAACCCCACTGTAGTTTCAGTCTTACTTTTGACAAATTTTGCAGTGTCATTCATCTCTGAAGCGGTGGTTAATTCTGCAGCTGGAAGTAAAGAACACTGAAGTCAGATCAGGAAACCTATGATCAGCAAATGTGTTTTACCTCTAACTTATGAGTACAAAATTAGCGTTAAAGATGCATGTTGAGATAAAGTAGAAAAGAAGAGCATGAGCAGTAATTAATTTTTTTAAAGTAAACATAATAATTGGGACTTAATTATGCAATAATTATGAATGAATGAGAAAAAGGAAGATATAAGTTCCTTTCCAATTTTTTAAAGCAACAGTTCAGTATGACTTACACTCAAATTTTACCCATGCATTATCATCAACAAAAGATGAATCTGACCCATTTTCACTTGGACTATCCACAGAAAGCATGTTCAACAGATCAACAGTGTGGGCAACTTTTGAAGGCATGGTTGTTGTGGCATTAACTATTGCAGGCGGTAGCTCTGGAGAGTTTGGAGAACCTACCAGGGTTCTCCCTGTTGCTACTACTGATTCAGATGATACCTGGACATGAGAAACTTTCTTACTCTTACCTCATTAAACCAATAAACTGATCCCGAAAGGGGTGAAAAGGAACTAAGGTGCAGCAATTGTAGTTCACAAAAAAAAAGATTAATGAATAGAATAGAATAAAAGACACAGAATATTTGTTTAAAATAAATTTAATTAAGCATTCAAGTTTAGAAGTGTAAACGAGGAAATCTTGCAAATCTGACATACCAATCATCGATTGGTTGTAATGTAACATTTTTTTGTATGATAATCAAATATGAGACTCGAAAAACAGATGAAGCTTCCTAAGCCATTTGTAAATTAATCACAACACTATACATTTCAAAAACTGGTAATCTCAATTAAGAAAATCTTACCTACTGCACTAAGGGTACCAACCACACTTAAGAAGCCAATGTCATCTAATGTTTATCACCTACTAATATTTAATTAGATGCCAATGATATATGTTCACTTCAGAAATGAGGAAAAAAAGTAGACCCTGATTATGCTCATATGGTTTCATAGGATCAAAGTTACAAAACACAGCCAATTCAAGAACAATATGACATTCATGCAAAACACACTTGATGTTTCATTCAGACTTCAGTATCCAAACAATGAATTGAAAAATTGACAATAGAAACCTATGATAAAATCCAGCTTTGAGACCCAAATAAAAAGAAGGTTATAGTTACCAGGGAGGGTATTTTGGGAAGCACATTATTATCTTTCCTTGTTCTTTGCAGTGTATTATCCTGTTTGTCCAAGGACTTCACAATAATATTATTCTCCTCTCCATCTGTATCACTGGATTTTTGCTTATTCTTGGAAGCCATTTCTTCTTTGGCCATTAAAGATAGTTTGAACCCTTTATTCCGAGGCACCCATCTTTTTTCTTTATATCTGAAAAGTGAAGTAGTTTTGTCTACAATTAACAAACATGGAGAATGCAGAAAATATTATAATTGAGGAAATCAATACTTCGCATGGATAAAACTCTCAATCCCAACTCTGCCATAATTTGCGAGCAGTTCTGCTTCCCAGTAGCTATTTGCCCTTTCATTTCCCATCGCTTTACAACAAGATCCCAACACAAAAAAGAACTTAAATCATTTTCATACAATAGTTAAAAAGAACTTAAATCTTTGGCAGAAATGATGATGAAAAAAATATAAATGAATGTAGAAAGGAAAAAAGTATGGCAAGATTCTCACTTTGGATGAAAGCAACCTGCTCTGGAAGCCATGTGTCTAATGTTGCAGACCTTACCTGTATTAGAGAATAGCTATCAATAACATGCACAGACTCTGTATCCTCACATCCTCAATCATGTTATTATTGCTAGACTAAGAGTAGTGAATAGTAAAATAGAACATACCCAGTGCACAAGGGTCAATGTAAAAGATTGTGATAGTGAAGGATGTCATCAAATCTTATTCAAACTTGTGAATGCTCAATGTAAAAGATTTGAGAGATCAACAACAGAATTGAAAATTCATGTATTCATCAATTTATGCTTAACATTCAAAAATCAGATCAAGTTGGATAGACAGGTCACCTTAATTTAAACTTCTAATCCATTCATACACCCCAACCCACAAGCAAAAAATCTTTATGCATAATATAATATCAAATTACCACTTTACTTTTTTCTCATACTTGTTAATGTTAATGTAAGAACAGAATAATTATCCAAGAGAGGGATGAAGACTACGTCCACACACACACATATACATATATAAAGACAATAACTTAAACGAAAAAAATAAAGAAATGAGCAAACATGACAGACAATTAACTACACTATTAACCACGAAATCCAAAATGTGGGCAACTAAAAGTATTAGAAGACCACCATTTACGAAAAAGAAATTAGTCACATTTTTTACAGAAAGACTTTACTCAGGACCACAACAAGAAATTCTAAAGTGTCAATTAGTTGATCAATTGAATCTGGCAATCCAACCAAGAAGAAATTGACAACACTGACATCTAATTCACCATATACTATGCAATTAAACGAAGGCCAGCCAGAATATAAATTAACTTACATTGTGAGTTAAAAACCCCTATCAGGTAAAAAGATGTCTTATTGCCGAGAATACTGATGCAAGAGGCAGAAATATGTGACATCCTTTTTTTTTTTGCCAAAGCAATTGCTGCAATAGTCGACAGAGCAATATGCTACAAGCCTACAACTATGATAAAGTTTAGGAAGTAATTCATGACTGTTGAAATACGAATACGCATTAAATGATTTGTTCAGAATGACATGATAAACAGAAAAAAGAAATTGCATGTTCCTAGCTGCGTCATCAACAACAATGTTTTGCAGGTTACATCCGTAAATAAAAAACTCTTTCTTGGAATTTCTTTTCTACTTCAGAACAAGCAAATATAAATATAAAAAATGCATTAGTGGCACTATAAATCAAGGTATGTAATATCGTATCGTACCGGTATTTCGAGGTTGGCTCGGTATGGTACGATACCGGTGTACCGAGCGGTACACCAGGACATACCTAGCGGTACACCCTGGTGTACCGAATAATTTTATATATTTTTCATACTATAGCACTGCTACAGTATAACACTGTAGCACTGTAGCCCTACTACAATGTAATACTGTAGCACTGTAGTGGTACCGGACGGTCTGCGTACCAGTATGCCGTCGGACTGATACATACCGCCCGTACCATTCGGTACTGCATACCATGCTATAAATAAAATCTGACCTTTGATATATGTACCCCCAAGCTTCTATGGATTCCAGAACATTGCATGCATATAAAAATTCCCAGATTCACGCTTGCCCACCGTGGACCTCTGCAAAATAATGAATAAACATTAGATTCAATGAAAAATCTAAACACAAAGGACTGAAAATTAAAGTTTTCTTGTACCATAAGAAAATGAGGCATTCCTAACAATGCACACAGTGGTATGATACTGCATGCTGACATACGAAAAGGAAACTAGGACCAATGAATAAAGCAACATGTTCTAGTATTGTACTTTTACAGTCAGAAAGCAATTTTCTTTTGAAAAAAACCTTATAAGTTGTATCTAGTACATACTCGAAAGCTTTAAATGTAAATAATTCTGAATCTGACAAAGATCAAGTATACAAATTATTTATACTCTACATGAAATGCTCCCTTGCAAGTTGAAATTAACAGGGGCATTATTTTATCCTAAAAACACAGAGATAATGATATTATGTAGCCAAAATTTGACTACTGTGAAGTAAAATGATGCATACCTTAGATTCAAATTCACGATGTTATTTTTCCAATAATCTAAAGAATCACAAATGTAAAAGGTAAGAATTCAAATGAATTTCCTTCTAGTTACATATCAAAAGAAGATTATAGTTTGGTAAAGACACCATGAGTGGCAACGGCATATAATGAAGACATGCACATGCAACATATGTAAATCTGAGATTCTATATAGATTTTTTTTTCCCCAACTATCCTTACAAGTTCAGCAGTCTATATTCTTTCAAGATAATTATGCCAATTTAAATTAACAAGTCCAGCATTATGCTGATATATTTTAGGTAAATTAGGATTCAACATCCCTATACTGGAAACTGGAAAGACTATCTAAAAGAGACAATTTCCATCTAGTTCAATGCAAATTAAGCTGCTGCCTTATTTTCTTTCTAGCAACTAAACAATGTTCAATCAAAAAGCCTGAGAACAGAGAGAAATTATCCTGTGTTGCATAATAGTTGTCTCCACATTTTTGCCATTGCAGCATTACCACACAGGATAGTTGAATCCATCAAACAAGAGTTGAAAAAATAAGTTGACTTTCAGCTATAGACATGAAAATTTCTTGTAAATTTAGGTTGTTAATTGTCTCTTATTGAAAGAGCAACATGTTTTAGGATATGTATTACATCAGTTTCTTGCAGCTCAAAACCTGCATGCTCTTAATCAGAACCTGAGCTTGCAATGATGTAACTTTGATCTTCCAGGAAAGTTGATGGACAACCATATTCATCATCCATGAGAAATGCATATACCAAAAGTATAAGGGAAGCAAAGTACCATGTCATGATAATAACCACTCTGCTTATGGTATAATACCATTATATTTGATCCTTCCTAGACCCCAATTAGCAAGAGCCTCATGAGTTTGGTCTTGCCATTTTATATAATTTAATCATATCATAGAGTGAAGAAAGCTTGTACTACAACTTGAATCGAGACAAAAGTGTTGGAGCAGCAATACTAAATGTGTAAAAACAGGTTAAATGTGTAAAAATTAAAGTGAAAATTTAAAAAAATAACCCAGCGGTATGCAAGCACTGTCCTAAGCGTATTCCTCAACCTTGTACAAGTGTCGTCGATGAGTTGCCTAAGATACAATCAGGATGATTCTTCTACGAGCATGATCGTGAAGAATCTGAAGACGTTCCGCACTAGTAATGAAAAACAAACAGAGGAACTGAGGAAAATGAGTGAAAATGAGAAAATTTCTCTTTTTTCTTTCTTCCTCTCTTTCTCCATTTTTTTTTTCAGAATTTAGGCAGAATTTTAATGTGTTTTTTGATGCACAATGTTGGCTAGGAAGTGGTTTATTTATAGCCAATCCCAACCAATAAGTACCATGTGGCACTATGCAGACACAATGTGATTTATTTATTTATTTATTTATTTATTTTCATGTGGCACACACTCGCACGGCACATGGGTGGACATGCGTGAACGCCACGCTCGTGCATGGCACCCAGCTATGCGTAAGCCCACTTGTGGCATGTAAGTGGTACTTGTGCAGCAGCCATTACTATAGTAAGGGTAAATGGATAATTTTATAATTATTTAATATGTTTATAAAATAAATTAAATATATGACAATCTTAAGGCTACACATAAATTTAAGTCATCAAACCCAAATATATATGAATGAATTTAGGCCAATCCTATTTTTTAATATTTTTAATAAAATTTCTGAAGCGAGAGTAAAAGAGTTGAGGGAGAAGTCCCTCAACTGTCGATGTAGGATTAAAGTCTTTAAATATAGTGAAGGAGAATTTGGATTTTTTTTGCCTTCAAGTTCCAACATAAGTTAGTACTGTTGTCCAATGAAAAATTGTTAAGATAACACCTTTGCAAAATCTTTGGATAATGTTGGGTTTTAAACTTGTTAATTCTCTCGATTGAAGACCGAAGACAAAAAGCATGAGACTCCTTAATTCATAGAAATTAGAAAGCAAAATCAACAAAGGTACTGGATATAAAAAAACAGATAGTTTTAAGCAACCCTAGCATCACATACCAAACGGAAAAAACCCATGAACCGTTTGTAGGTCCCTTACAAGCATAAATATTACTAGTGTCAACCGAATTAACTGCTTCAAGCAATAATAGTCTTTTGTTATAAGATTAAGACTTCTCGGATGGTTACATAAAAAATAATATTGCACAAATTGATTGGATCAATCTAGCTAACTCCAAAAACAACAATTTTAGCTTAAATTCTTACTTGGACTTGCAATCAGCACATTCCTTGTTCTCTGGCAATTTGAGAAGCCCCTCCAATATCTGCAAATAAGAAGATCAGAGAATATGTAACAAAAGTAGAAACAACCTTAATGTATATACAAATGTCACAGTTTTCTATATCGAAGCCAAATGATGAACCAAGGTGGAAACAGAAACCAACAGCTGAACTTACTTGAGGTTGAGTCATGAGTGTTCAATTTATAAAAGGAACTGGCAGGGTATTAGTCTAACCTAAAATCTTCAGTTTCTAATGTTTGTCTCTACAATTCAAGTTCAGAATTAATTGCAACTCAACTGACGGCCAACAATGTACGGTTAAAAAAAGAAAAAAAAAAAGAAAAGGAAACCATTTTACATAAAGTCAGCATGCAATAGACGAATGTACACAAGGCCTCTAAGATGGCAGTGGCCAAGAAAATAGAAATATGGGGATGTTTCCCATATCCTGCCGAACCGTCTATCCCAATGTCATTGGATGAAAACTCACACCATTCAAAATGGCTCCTTGAGGCCGATCGAAATATTTGCCGCTAGTACTAAATGCCGAAACGGGCACCGGTTATACTTATGATTCACCGAGCAACAAACGGGCACCGGAAATCTCTGATAGCTCGGTCGAATGGCAAAGGTTAACTACAAAGAAGTTAAGGAATCGAAGAGGATGACAAACCTTTCCGTGTTTTTCATCGAGTTCCTTGGAGACGGAGGCCTTCCCGTTCATCCTGTCGCTCCCCCGTTTCCCTCCCGGAACTCTCCAAGGTTCCAAACGAGGAAGAAGGGGGAGAGAGAAAGAGAGAGATGGCGGGATCACTAAGCAAGAAGAAGCGATGAATCTCCTCTTTGCTGTCGATTTATAGCGAAAGGTATTCTTTTGCAGGGGGCGAACCAACGTGCTCTACTCGATGGTGTTTGGAGGTGGTATTTGATTCCTAAACGGCTTCCCTAACCCAACCATTACGTCCCCGCTTCATTTACCTTCCTCGCGGTTGAGGTTGCTGCGTCTGTGGGTCCCGGAAGAACCGGCTTTACGAGTCCGAGTCAGGTGGGTGAGTCGATAACGAGGAAGGAACGAACAACGGAGAGAGGCGCTTAAACTAAATGAAAACTTGAGTTTACATATCTACCCTTCGAAGTTTGGTAATAGTGTTATTTGCCCCTTTAGATTTGAATACAGTAAACATACGGCATACGTATGTAAGATTTTTAGTTGGATAAAATTATATATGATAAATTTAAATGGCATAATAAAAATTTTAATTCGGTTACTACAAATTAGAGCTGTATAATGATATTTACTCGAAATATACTAAAACTATTTATAATTATTATTTATATTGGATATTAACAATATGCAGAAAGTCTTAATATTTGAAGGAATATATATATATATATATATATATATATATTATTATTATTATTATTATTATGGCCTGGTTTTGTAGCTCATTCGCCGGCCCGCTCTTTACCGGAAGATCGGAGGAGGTCGCGACCCCAACAGCGAGGCATTGCGGGTCAATTGGCGCTTGCGTCGGATTCCTCCTCATGATGCTCCTCCGCCGCTGCGGCGAACCTCGTGCCTCGGCGGGGCCTTGCCGGTGGTGGAAGTACATCTCTTCTCCGCTCCGATTCCATGTCTTTCTTGCGCGCGCTCGTCGGTTCTTGATTCCTATCCTTTGTGATTCGATATTTCTTATTATTTGTAATCGTTCCATTATGCGGTACCGACTGATTAGAACGTCGGGGCTTCCGCGAGTTTGTACTCTGGGCGCCATTTGTTTATTTTCCGTACAAAACCCAAGTTTTTATCCCTTATAAGGGAAATGCTTGTAATCTATCTCTTTTTTCTTAATTTAATCTACTTTCTATTTCGTACATTAGGGTTTTTCCACTCTCGTTAGCAAATTCATAAGGAAGGAGAGAGAATAGAGAAAAAGCCAAGGGAAAAGAAAAGGAGAAGGAAACGAGGGAATATCGAAGAGAACACCACTTTCATTCGCTTGCTCGGTAACAAAGGGGACGAGAGATGATCACTTAAAGATCTTCCTTTTCTCCTCACTTTTGAAGAGAAAGAAAAAGGCGTTTGGAGCAAGATGGTTCCTTTCATCTTTTCATTTCTCTCCACTTCTCTTTCATGTATTTTAACTGGAGAAAGTCTTTCTCCAGTTTTCTTTTCAAGCCATTGTTTCTACAACACTGGATTCAATCATAGCTTATATGATAAAATTATTCTATGCGTTGATTACATCCCTTTGCTTCCTTTTTCTTAGAAAAAGATATTTCTTTGATAACATGTCTCTTTTATTTTTTATTATGCTATTTGATTACTTATTTTTTTCCTTACTCTTTTACAGATCATCAGGGACCACCTAAGGTTAACATGCGGGAAGACCCACTCAGTCCATCTAAATGGAAGGAAGAACATGTGAGTTTTATATACATAGTTTATATTTCTTAGGTGTTTGAGTGGTAGGTTACAAGGAAAAGCTATTGATTACAGTTAAATTTCCTTTATGAAGATTTATTTTCAATGTTAACTATCCTAACTACATTTATTAGTCATTCCTGTAAGCCGCTACACGAATTTGCTTAGATTGTTCTTTATTATCATATAAAGTTGAACTACACCACCTATAACTTATAGAGGCTTTTAAGTGTCATGTTTTAATTAAAAAGGGGCATAAAGATTTTGTATATATCTTTTGTTTGGGAAGCATTTTAGAAAAGAAGAAAAAGGATGTTTTTTGAAGATTTTGATGCATAAATATTTGATTTTGGGGGGGGCATATAAGAGCTTTTAAATATTTAATCGATACATGGTATATTTGCATTTAGAAGGCTGTATTGGATACTGGGTTGCTTTTTGCAGTGTACAACATCACTTTTTGCCTTCATTATTTTGAAGGTAATCTACCTCCAATTTCTATGAAATGAAATAATAAGAAACTAATGTTTACTTATATAACTATATGTAACTATGACACTGTTCCAGGTTTCATTCAAGTGAAAGAATATTTTTATGTTCCATTCTAGAACGTTCTAGATGAAAGAAAGTGACTAGACTTTAATTTGTATTATGGATAACCTAAAGAAACTTCATTTATATTTTAAAATTTGAAAAAGATCATATCCATTTCGTATGAGCAGAAATACTGGGATGAATAAAAGATTCTGCACCATATAACTTACGTAGATGTAGACAGACCCTAGAAATTAAAGTTGTCATAATTTTTTATCAAGTTTTATTATCATATTCTAAGAATTTTACATAATATCTAGATTGTATGTTCAAATAATCTTTAATATTCGTAAAACATATATAAATGATAATAATTTAATATATGAAATGATAACATATCAATTCATTATGAAACTCATATATTAGAAAAATAATGATAATTCTTATATAGTAAATAAAATCATGCATCAGTCATATATAATACATCTCGATAACATACATAACAGTTAGATAACAAAGACGTACATCACACTTGATAGTATACTTTTCCAACAGAGTCATACTCTACGAGATAGATTTCTTTTAACAGTAAATGGGGAGAACCCATATCGTACTTCCAACAACAGATGGAGTGTTATTCCTCACTCATCCAAGTGAGGATACATTTCTCTCAATAGCATATGAAGGAATCGTTTAATCATCACATATAATAGCCCGCTAATCTATGAAGGGAATCACCCTACTTGTCTTTCACAGGGATACATAAACAACTATGATTATTAATTTATATTCATTCATGTATACATCCAAGAAGTAATATGATAAAATATTAAAAGGGATCATGTTTTATGTATGACCTGCTAGATTATGTCTATTGGTGGCCCTATATTGTGATGGGCCTGTAGCTTATTTCACATGTTACACTTCCAATATAGATTACTTAGCATAGTCACATATACTAAATGATAACAATCACATCAATATCATCAATTTAATCTAAAAAATAAGTATTAATAAATAATTATTTTTAAATGATATCTTCAGATAAAATTTTTAAGTTCATCAAATCATAAATATATGAGGCATCAATCTTTCAATAGTCCTTAATTAATCAGAACCCTAATTGGAATAGCCTAATTAGCTTGAACCAAACTTAATTCAACTAGGATCTACTGCAACCAACCTCAAATCCTTATAGAATCGATTTGGAATTATCCTAAACTGGTGTAATTTAGATTTAATTGATTTTAATTAGGTCAACTGGGCTTGAATCGATCGAGTTAGTATAGAATCACCTTGAATCATCTTTAATCGATTAAACCTATCTAATTTAGTCAACTAACAATCTCAAGCTAATAAAGGGAGAGAAAATTGGACTATGTCGCATAATGCTAGCCCAGACTAAATTGACCTACTCGAGCCTTGGACGGGTCACGTGTGCCACACATGCTTGTACCAAGTAGCAAGTTGGGCTGAGGTACAATGGGTTGGATAGAGGGACGACGATATGTTCAGCACCAATTTTATAGTTGGGCGGGCCTAATTTCGTGGGCTAGAGCAAGCCTCACTCACGATTTAGGCTGAGCCTTACTACTGAATTGGGTCATGCCTCGCTTGTGGGTTGGTCATGCCTAGCCATATAGGTTGCGTTATACTTGACCATATGGGCTAGGTCGTGACTGGCCACATGAGCTGGATCATACGTGGTCACATGAGTTGGGTTATGCTTGGCCACATGGGTAACGTCATACATGGTTTCATAGACTGGGTCATGCTTAGTCACGTAGGCTGAACTGTACTTAGCTATAAGGGCTAAAGCATACTTGGTCACATGAGTTGGGTCCTAACCATATGTGCTAGGTCATACATGGCCACATGGGCTGGTCTAGTCAATCAACTTAACTCGAGTCAAATCCAAATCTAAATCGTTTTATTAAATTAGATTTTAATATTTTTAATAGTATTTTTAAAAATTACTAAATAACAATGAACCTCAAATATATTCTTCTTTATAAAATAACTAATTTAAATTCATGATTCCAAATTTAAAACTAATTAAATCATAAAAATTCACACATAATTCCTTGAAACATAAATATGATTACTTAAATGAATTATAACTATTATTAACTTTAAATTAACTAATCATTCTAATATTATAATTCAATGATTATTTTTATTAATCATAAAATTTTAAAATTAAAATATTATTATGCATCATACAAATTATAAAAATTATTTTTATTTTGCTTTCACACACAAAGATGAAAATGCAATATTTATTTTTTTATAGTTCACATACAAAAATAGAATTTGAACTATTCATTTTCTAAAAATCATATCACTCATTAGAAAATTAATTATTTAATTATTTAATTGATTAACAAAATTCCTAACTTGTCCACATGATTAAGGAAATTAATTTTAATCATTTCCTTAACCACACTATACAAACAAGAAAATTAGTAATTTAAATAAAGTAACACATTATTTATGATAAATTGATTTATGTTAAGGGAGAAAAAAATCATCGGTCATTACATCCCCTCATTCTCTTCTATCTAGAATGAAGCTTTAGTGTTGTTACTATTCGTGCAAAATTTAGGGTATGGCCCATAAGCAGATTTGAGTAGGCGTAGATATACAAATCTTTACGAGATTATTTCCTTTCAAATTGATGCAATATAGGGTAGCCATTAACTGAAATCTCGAATCTAATTTGATATTGAACTAATGTGAGCATATATATATATATATATATATATATATATTGATGCAACAAAATAAAGTTGACAAAGGATAACCATAGATAACCAAAGCCAGTAAATATGGTCTTTTAGTATTCCAGTATCAGACCAATGTAATACCTTGGAACCAACTTCCAGATTTCATGACAAACATATTCAATATTGTACTGTCGAGTGGCCATGGCATCATATGTAACAACTAGCATGTTCCAATAAAACTGGCATATAAAATCTATCTTCGGAGCAAGGATATTCTAGTTAAGCATAGCTATTCTCTTATTTGCACACAAAACATGTACTATCAATCTCATAAATCAATGGGATCAGCTTGTTGAATGGTTAAAGTTTCACTACATCTTTTACAATTTTAGCTGAATCAAATTTCTTTGGCAGGTGGGTGAAAAAATGGTGCACTAGATTTGCCAGGATGCCCAGCCTTTCCATTAATTCAAAGTCGCTTGCAATAAAGCATCAGAGAGACATGGCTTTCCTTGGAGAAATCCGAAGTTATGGCTCATCCTTTGGGAAATCTGAGAGACATGGCTTGCAATAAATCATCTGTAATTTTGTTGGCTGCCGATGTAGGAGGGATTTTGCAATCCTCGGAATAACCACAATCCTATTGAGTTGCAACGATTATTTGCCTTTGGCACTCGACCTTCTTATGGTTTGTACTTGATGTAAAGCTCTTTTCTTGGTTCATGATTAAATGTCTCTGTTAAATGGAAAAATCACAAAAATATTACAGTGCATGTGTTTCCAAAAATTATGTGATACAATTATGTTTATTTGAGCAGATTCTTTAAAGCAGAGATGAACATTTTGCATGTTATACAATCTGTGCCTCACTTCCAAGAATTGTTTGCATATTGCCCTCCGTGTTGATTAATATTTCCAGGGAAAGATGAGATAGTTTTCTGTTCCAGAGTCATTTGTTTATGTAATAACATCCTCTTTGTGGATTTGCAAATTGGAATGGCTATATTTCCCAAATAAAAATAATATTTAAATGATCAGGAGAGAGATGTGAATCCGAGGCTTCTGTTAATGGCAAAGATAAATGTAAGAGCCTTATCTTTATTTTGAAACAGTTTTTGTGATTTAAATGATGATCATCCAATTCTTTTCCCTACAACTTATTTCTTCAACGATGAGCTTCCTGTCCTTTTACTTGTTTGCTTAGTCCTAGTGTGACTCAATTGCAAGTCAGCAACTAAGAACAAGTTGAATCTCATGACTCAATTGCAAGAGTCATTAAATGGATGTATAATCCAATAACTCAAAGTATAACATGCCTTTGATCACATGAATTACAGTGTTTGAGCATAAATTGCTGCTGCTAGATCCATCAAATTTTGCATACCACATAATCCATCATCCACTTCCCATGTAGAATAAACCAGGTAAGCAACTACATTTTTTTGAAGTTTCATAGTAAATTTTTTGTTTATTATTTCCAAGTCCCTCTTCAAGAACAAGCACAAATGATAATTTTTCTCAATAAATTTCATCCATATAATAAAATAGTCAGCTTGCTTTGCAAGAAAAGTAACACTCATGGCAAGTAATAATCTTTCTAAATGGTAATTCTCTGAGTTCCTGAAACTAATATTCTCAACTATTCTCTACTGATAGCCAACATCATAAATCCTTTATAAGCACAAATACCAAAATTGATAAACAACACTGATACTCTTTAATCGAAGGGCTAATCAAAGTTATTTGCTTCATATTTTGGCCTTGCTGACATTTCATCAATATATAACATAATTATACAACAATAATAAGATTATAAGTTTTAACTATTTGGGATCAGTTACGTGCATCTTTTGTCAGATATATAAAAAAATCATATATTTAGTTAATTTCAGAATACTTAAATCTTTATTTATAGTTTTAATTAAAAATATTTTTATATCTTTCTCAACCTTTTCTCGTACCATTAACATTAATATTTATTTATAGATCAAAGGACTCCTTAGCATATGTTTATATCATCTTAAATGATTTTTTTCTCATCTTATTCTCTATTGAAACGATAACACAATTATACATACTCTAATAGATTATTTTGTATATTCAAATATACAAATTATACATAGTTTTAGAGCATCAGACTCTATAAACTATCTCTAGTTTGTATATTCAAATTATTTTTCGATTTGCAGGGATAACCTATTGGACCACCTTTTACTTTGACACTCAACAGATCCCCTTATATGGTACTTCAAATCATGTATTTGCAAGTTGAAGATATTATTCTTTAAGTTATATATCTTTTCTGTATATCCTTTAATTTCTGGACCAATATTGATTATTGATAGTTGACCTCCTTCCAAAATTCTAAATCACATTTTACTTGTCTAAGTATTTGTTGCATGAGCAATATCCAAAAAAAAGGTGACCAGCAAGTTTACAGTAATCTGCACTTAATATGAGAGCGCCAAATTGAATAACTGAACCAGCACACATACAAAAAAAAGTTCTCATCAATTCAGAAAGATAGATCCCTTGGACTGGTGTATATTGCAATATATGCAAGAAAGAGTATAGAAGATTTATTTACATAGTTTCATGTAACTACAAATATACTAGCTGAACAATTGAACCAGCATATATGCAAAAAAATCTAGTTCTCATCAGTTCAAAAGAATGGAACACTTGGATTAGTGTACATTGCAAAATAGAAGAGTACATAGGGTTTCTCCACCTAGTTTCCACGTGTGTTCGGTTGAACACGATCGCAGATGAGGCATGTGCTCCGAGGAATCTATGTTAGTAAATGGGTGTCGTACATGGATGAAGCATACTAAGACCAAATTTTCTGATGCATGGTTTGGAGTTTCCGATTCCGGCCTCTTCGTGCACCAGAAATGCTAATAATCAAGGAACTACCAAGAGCACATGTATCAGTATAACCCATCAATTTTATGCCGAACTTTTTGCACAACAATTCTAATCTACCCTTGTCATTGTCACTCACCATTTTCATTTGGTGTGCTTGCTCTCTAGATATAAGAGCATATAGATAGAATTCTTGAAGCGGTGGTTCTGATGATTGCCTATGCTCATCAAGTTCTTTTCTCGAGCTGTAGTTCCCAAAGGTGACTCTCATCAGACCTAGTGCTTTTGGGTCCTCAGCTTCAGAAGGATCAAATACAAACGAGAAGACTCCAAATGCTAAATCAGGCTCCTTGAATAAGTCTGCAAGCACTTCACTGTATGATCTTAAGTTCTTCTGAGACAACTTTTTAGAATCGGATTTTCCCATAAAATTTTTCCTCCAAGTCTGAAGAATGCATGAAGCTTCTCTTAGACCGCTAAGGAAGGCACCATGCATCGTTGCTGGATGTTCTCTATTTGTAGCTTCCCCTGCGAAAAATAGCCGACCCCCAACATTCTCTGCAAGGATATTGTAATCACTACCCGATGACCCAACTCGGACATGAGAGTATGAACCACAACAAAGGGGGTCGCTACCCCATCTTGTACACATTGTTTGAATCGGATCAGGCACAAAAACTCCTTTTGGACCATAGATACCTGCATTTTCCAAAAACCTGTTAAAGACTTGAGGTGTTAAAGTCGAGAGCATCTTCAACAATATTGACAAGCATGTAAAAATGTGTGGGTAAATTGCTAAGCTACAACTCACTATTGGATTTACACAAGTTTAGCATCATTTATCAAGTCAGAGCGAGTTTCAGATGATTCACTTTGCTAAAACACTAAAACATTGACAATATGACTGGTCTTAGACTTGGTGATTAGTGTTTACATGAAAGCTCAACAAAATATACTGTCAGCACAACTGAAACAAAATTATGCTACAAAGACAGTACCTCTAAGAATGCCAAGAACACTGTGAAGTGAAGCTACAGGATCGCTATGTTCAAAATTTAAGGCAGCTTCTCCTGCGACCAATGCGATGAGCACTGCACCTCCAGAAACAGTATGATAGCCATAGAAAAGGAAAAATTCACCACGCTTAGATCGATCCTTGCTGAGACATCCAAATGTGTCGATCTCCTCACCCCAAAACACATAAGGAAAGATCATAGCAACCTTGTTTAGCAAGCCAAATCCCAATCTTTGAATTGCCTGCAATTTCTGAGCAGGCAATTCTGGGTCAAATTTGATAGTCCCACTCTTCAACACGCCGAGTGGAACGGTGCAGAGCACCATATCAGCCTGAAAGACTTGTCCGCCGGCAACTACCACCTCCACAAACCCTCCTCCATAAGCAATCCTTGTTACCGTTTTCTTGTACAGGACAGGCACATCCTCACAGAGTGCATTGATCAATCTCCAGTTACCTCCAGCGAGGAAGCAGTGATCACCACCCATCTCATATGGATCATCCTGGTCCCAATGGGCAAGCGACAGATCCGAGAGGCAACCAGCGTTGGCGTACTCCAAATTAGCGAGGTGCCAATCAAGAAGCTCCCTCTCCTCGGTCTTCCTCGCCACGCCATACAACAACTGAAGACGCTCGATGGCTGAACCCAGCGAGATACCGTCGGCGGACTCTCCTAACACCTCCCTCACTCTAGCAGCGTTCTCGAGAAGCTTGTTGAACACCAAATCCACCTCAACGTCCAAACTCCGGTCCACATGGCCTCCGTCCGGCCTGAAAAGAGGGCAATAATCTCTAATCTTGTGAAGAGGTATCCCAAGCTGCCTCGCCAAGACGCCGAGCGGGTTGGCGTGAATGCCGGTGATGACGCTGCCGCCGAGGTCTACAGATGCAAAATTGCCTTGTTTGCCCATCTTTGTGGTGTAGACTCTGCCGCCCGGCCGGTCGCGGCCCTCCAAAACCAAGACTTTGAAGCCGAAACTAAGCAGCTGCCTCGCCGCCGCGAGCCCCGCGAGGCCAGCGCCCACGATGATCACGGATCCCTTGTCGTGCTCATCGAGGAACTGGGCCCTGACGGCGGGCGACACGCCGAAATTGATGTATCCGTGCTCCAAAAGGAAGTCGTAAGCGCTGGAGATCAAGTGGTCGTACTGCCTGCTGACTGTTTCTTTGATTTCGGACTTGGAAAGGTAGGAGCGCACGTTGGCGCGCCACCGGGCGAGGATGTGGTTACGGACGACGATGTAGTCGTTCCGCGCGGCGGCGTCTCCGGGCGGGTGGACGACCCCCGCGGCGGCCTCGGCGTCGAGGAGGGCGTCGATGGGGAAGCCCAGGGAGAGGGCAATCATGGCCTCGGTCTCGGTCTCGCGCTGGCGCTCCTCCGCGGTACGGTTGCGCCGGCGAGGGGGGCGGGAGCCGCCGAGGTGGTCGTGGAGAAGGGCGTCGAAGACGGACTCGTCATAGTTGGTGCGCTTCGCCGCGCGCCGCGTCGGCCGGCGCCCGTCGGTCGGCGGCGGCGGCGGTGGGTGGTCCATCGGCGAGGGTTTGGATCGGAAAATGCGGGATCTTGGCGACGCTTTGTATGCGCGGCGAGGCACGAGGGGCGCATTCGAAGAACGAGGCGGGGTGAGGTTGGGTGCGGTCACCTGCGGTTAACCTAAGGCCGCAGTGCGCCCCCCGGTTCTTGCAAAACCAGGTTGCATTTACAACCCCTCCATAAAAAGGGCCGCTTTCTTGCGTCTTCTTTTAGGGGACAGAGAAGGCCGGGAAGAAGAACCCGCGGGATTCCGCTTACAGCGTCCGCCTTCTTCCTCTGAGGAGAACTGCCCGAAGAACTTATAACAGGTTCTGTTCCTTGTCCTCGAAAGATTTCTCGAACTTCTACACATTTGTTGATTTGTGTCATTGAAACAAAGATATGGAAGTTCTAGGGTTTTGGCTTATCTTCTGCTCAAGGCTTTTCTGTTTGTTTTGTTCGATAGTACGGCCCGTATTTTGTTCTTTTATTCTCTCTTCATGTCCTGTTTGCGTATGTTTACTGATTGAGACGAGGATCTACTGTGACCATCACTGCCGGAACTAAGCGCACAAGATCTGTTTTTGGGCTCAACCAGTTAGCCTCTAAGCTCACACCTAGAGAAAACATGGACCATGTTTGAAGCAGTCTTGTGTTGCTGTCGTTTCACTTGATATGTGATTATGACAATTAGGTGTCTGATGGTTCCGTAATCACAGAAAAGAAGAAGAGGAGGGCTTGGATGGAGAAATCTCCTTATACATATTTTGTGGAAACCCTGTTAAATACTCCACTTTCATGTGTACTTTCATGTGTTCAAATTTCTTCCTCAAGAACATTTATTCTCTTTAGTTGTGACCAAAAGTAAAGACTATAGTCACTTGAGATTCTTTGTTGAATATTGTTAGCTGTATTAGATTGGTGCATTGTGTAATGCAATGTGCTATTTCTTGCTCGATCATATAAGAAATTGTATCTTATTTAGTCATATTAACTGGGCCATTGTGTTAGGTTGGTTAGCTCATAATTTTCATTCCTTAGGAATGAACTTGGGATGCCATGCAGCGAATTAAAAATATTGACGGAAATCATGATGCAAGCAAGTAACTCTTTTGGAGGCACTAAACAAATTTCCAATTAAAATTTGAAAGTTATTTGCTATTTGTCTTTAACTAGTATTATTATGATGTATTCAATGAAGTACTGCACAGGAAAGATGCTATGTTTGTATAACTTGCATAGACAATAATGAAGACAATACAGGAAACAATGACAAAGTAAAGGAAGACTTACAGACCTAAAAAAGGATTCAATTGAAGAGTCCAATAACTAGGAATGTACGTTCTGCATTTGCCATGCTATTTAATACTTGAATTGTCATACAGGCCAAGGAACTGCAGGTTGCTGCTTACCTATTAGACCTCAGGTTGATGCGTTTCAGTAATTTGTCGGAACGGTCCATATCGGTCTGTTTTGGTGTATTGATACATGGTATGTCGGTGTGTACTAGTGATTTGGCAAGGAAGAAAAAGAGGGAGAAGTGGAAAGGGCCGTGGTGGAACAAAGAAGGACAAAGAAAGAAGAGGAGAAAAGAGAAGCAGTAGTGTACCTATGAAGCAACAAAGGCAACAATGAGACAACGACATCATCAAAGCGGTAGCAACAAGGAAGCGTCGAAGCAATAGTGGTGAAGCAACAATAGTGAGGTGACAACATCTTATGAGAGAAGAGGGCTCACGAACTTTTTTTTTTTCCATTTTAACGCTGATTTGGATAGGGCCCCATCATTTCTTTAATTTTTTATTAATTTATCTGGATGCCAAAACGAGGTGGTCTACGTATCACCCCACACCTGGACCGATATGTATCGCCCATGTCATACCGTTTTGGGCAATACAACAAACGTTGTTAGATAACGTTAGACCAAATACAATAAATAGTGATATTTATGAAGACATAACATAGAATCATAAATCAGATTTTTTAAAACCTCTTTGGAACATAGGCATGAGAGGTGAGGCTATTACATTAGACTATTGTAATCACCGATGATTTTTTCTCCCTTAAAATAAATTAAATTATCATAAATAATATGTTGTTTTAACTAAATTATTAACTTTCTTATTTGTGTAGTATGGTTAAGGAAATGATTAAAATTGATTTTCTTAATCATGTGGACAAGTTAGAAATTTTATCAATTAATTAAATTATTAATTGATTTATTTTTTATGAGTGATATGATTTTTAGAAATTAAATAATTTAAATTTTATTTTTGTGTGTGAACCATAAGAAATAAATATTATAATTCTATCTTTGTAATGAAAGGAAAATAAAAATTAAATTATTGGTTATCTTTTGGAGAGAAATCATTTTCTCCTATATAAAGGGGGCTTCCCTTCCCTAGGAAAGGATTCCCCAAAGAGAGAGATCCTCTATTTTTTATTACCAACTTTTATTTATATTTTAAAATCTTTGATATTAGAATTATTATAATTTGTATAATGCATAATAATATTTTAATTTTAAATTTTTATGATTAATAAATAATTATCATTGAAATGTGATGTTAGAATGATTAATTAATTTAATAATAGTTTTAATTTATTTAATTAGACATATTTATGTTTCAAGAAATTATGTGCTAATTTTTATGGTTTAATTAGTTTTAAATTTAGAATTATGAATCTAAATTAGTTAATTTATGAAAAAGTGGATTTGAGGTTAATTGTTATTTTGTAATATGTTAAATTACTTCTAAAAATATTAGAATATAATTTAATAAGAGGGGTCAAATTAGGGTTTAACCTTAGTTAAGTTGATTGGTTATACTAGCCCATGTGGTTAGGTACGACCCTGCCCATATGGTCGGGTGTGACTCGGCCTATGTGGCTACGTATAACTCAACCCATGTGACCAGGTATGGTCCAGCATGACTCAGCCCCTATGGCCAAGCACGACTCAGCTCATATAGTCAAGCACGGTTTAGCTCATGCGGCCAGTCATGACCCAGCCTATATGATCAGATATGCCCCAACTCATGTGGCTAAGCATAACCCAACCCGCAAGCCAGGCGTAACCCAATTTAGTGGTAAGGCTCAACCCAACCTATGAGAAACTAGGCCCACCCAACTAGGCTACTAGTACCAGACACATCGTCGCCCTTCTATCTAGCTCATTGTACCTCAATCTAATCTATTACATGGGATAGGTATGCTTAGCGCACATGACTCGTCCAAGGCTCAAGTGGATCGGTTCGATCTAAACTAGCACTATGCAACATAGTCTAATTTTCTCTTCCTTTATTGGTTTGAGTTCGTTAGTTAACTAAATCAGACAGGTTTGATCGGTCCAAGCCGGTTCAGGTTGATTCTATACGGATTTAAGGTTGGCTTTGTTAGGTCCTAATTGAATTGAGTTTGGTTTAAGTCGGTAGTTGGTTTGAACTTGTTAGTTGACCGAATTAGATATGTTTGATCGGTTCAATCCGGTTTAGGGTGATTCTGAACCAACTTTACCAGTTCAAGCCTACTTGACCTAATTGAAATCAATCAAATCTAAATTAGACCAACCTATGGTGATTTGAGATCGATTATATACAAATTTGAGGTTGATTTCGTTAGGTTCTAATTGAATTATGTTTGGTTCAAGTCAATTAGGATATTCTAATTAGGGTTCTAGTTGATTGAAAACTATTGAGAGATTGATGCCTCATGTTTTTATGATTTGATGATCTTTAAAGTTTTATCGGAAGATGTCATTTGAAAATAATTATTAGTTTTCTCTTATTTTTTAGATTAAATTAATGATATTAATGTGATTGTTACCATGTAGTATATGCGACTATGCTGAGTGGTCTACATTGGAAGTGCAACCTGTGAAGGGAGCTACAGGTCCATCACAGTACGGAGCCACCAATATACATACTCTGGTAGGTCATACATCAAGCATGTTCCTTTATAATATTTTATCATACTGCTTATTTGATACATGCATGAATGAATGGATAATGTGAATGAATACTCATAGTTGAATATGTATCCCTGCCGAGCAGTTACGGCGATTCCCTTTGGGGATTAACAGGCCGTAAGACATGATAGTTAGACGATTCCTTCATCCATTGTTGGGAGAAACGTATCCCCATTTTGGCGGGTGAGGGATACCACTTCATCTGTTGTTGGGAGTATGATATGGATTCTCTCCTTCCGTTGTTAAGAGAGTGCACCATCGAATGTGATGTACATCTTTGTTATCTTATGTATGTCATCGAGATGTGTTGCATGTGATTAATGCATGATTTTGTTTACTACATAAGAATTATCATTGTTTTTCAAATATATGAGTTTCATAATGAATTGATATGTTATCATTTCATATTAAATTATTGATATTTGTATATGTTTCATGAATATTGAAGATTTTTTTTATGATTTTTCGGAGGTTCCTACTAATATGTATGGTTGTTGATATATTGTTATCATAGATTTATTTTCAGAGTAACCTACTACATTATAATAGATTTGAGGTTTGGGTGAAGGAGACTTTTTCGTCACTTATGATCCTACTAAGAAGATGTGATTTTTTTTTCAGTTAAAAAAAATATACTGAAAAAATATTTAGTATTGTAAAAACAGGGATTTGAACTTAAAAGATTAAAAAAAATGTTCTGTAAATTATGAATAATGAAATGATGATTTATTTTTTTTATAAATCTGGGATGTGACAACTATTCTGACAGATAATAATACAACTTTGCATTGCATAAGTGGGTGTTCTTATTGTTATTAATTTATATCAGATTATTTCTTGTAACCTTTGTCATTAAGCTAATTGCTTAGTCACACTCGCTCACACTGTAAACATTTAATGCATGAGCATGATTCAAGTTCTCACAGCTTAGCTCACTCAGACAAGTAGAATACGAGTTTGACGAGAATTTGTCATGTGATCTCACATATAATCATTTTCTGGGCTTGTGGTTTTTCCTTTGGTCTATTGGTTTTAAAACTTCTGTGTGGTCTTCAGCCTGCTACCCGAGGCTGGAGAACATTTGACTGAATAACTTTGAATCCTCATATCCAAGAGGCACCTAAATAATAAATAACAATAACTGTTTCTGATTCTTCAAATTCAATCCTTTATTGCTTGCAAAATAATGGTGTTGCTACTGCTCTAGTTATCTGGTTCTGACTGAGTGGCTTATGAGATCCAAATGTTTCAAATAAAATCCAGCTGATTGACCTTTGCTTGTTGGTTAATTGAAGTCTCAGGATGAAGAATTGGCCTCTCGATGGCTGGGGAAAATTCTTGCTTGTTAAAAATGTCCCGAGCTGCATTTTGCCCTTGTAAATGGCAATCTAATTTGGATGGGATAATGTACCCTGATATATAACATGATGTGGGATAGAATATCCAATCTTCATCTTGATTGGATAGCAATTTTAGTTTCTTACTGTTGTTTGCCCATTTTATTTCATATATGTTCATAACAAAGATAAAATACATGTGTTCCATAACAGATTAATGGCCCAACCATATGGATGAGAAACTACAGAGCTCTGATGGGAAGAGTAGCAATACTTATTGGTTAAGTTTCTGTTGGGTATCATAAGGAATCTAATGTTTTAAGGTAAAACCAAGCCGTCACTAAGAGTTCTTCAGCAAAAATCTTCCTGGAGATGCCACTCTAGCTATGATAGCTTCAGTGTTTATCCTTTTATTCTGACAGTTGAAGTCCTTGCCTATGCAATGGTTGTGCTTGTTTTCCACTTGTTACTGGTAATCTCACTATTCATTTCTATCATTTCCCTTTTCAACTGTTAGAGGGGAAGTCACTATCACATTTGTGCTCTGCATCAAGAATTTACTGGTGATCTGTCTAAGATGGTGATGTTGAAGAAAGGAGATAGGGTTTCATGAGCATACACACCAGACTGATATCCTTCATCAGAAGAAAAGGTAAGAGTTGCTGGAAACCAAGCTGCAAGTATGAATTTAAAATCTTAATTCTTATTGTCTGCTTATCTTTTCCGAAAAAGAATATTGATATATAGAGTCATGGAATTTGCAGTGCAATTAGGCTTGGCTTAGTTCCTATCATGCAAGAGTTAGTATTTATTAATCTTGTTTTCTTTTTGTGTTTTCTTTTTGACCTTTGATTAGGTAACTTACTTTGAGCTCTCACATGCTGATCCAAGATGATTATTTTGAGAAGGCTTTTACATATATATGTCCATGATATCTTGAAACTACAGGAAATTTTTACCTTATATGTCTTATTCAAGGCTCTTATATTTATCTTATATTTTGAGCAGGCTTTCACATTATTATTTTTATCTTATATTCTTACCTTAAAGGTAAGATTGTGTACATTGATTCTCTCCGGACCCTACATGACCCCACATCGGTAGGAGTCTCGTGTATTGTGTACATCCTTTTTTTTTTTTTTTTTTCTAATATGTTATTCAAGTCCAGACTTGATGCCGATTTTGTTTTCTTCATCAACCATCTCGAACATGAATCTTTCCTTAATTGTCATTTTTCATTGTCATTAAATCAGAAAATTTCAAATGATACGTTCATCATTTTTCTTCTTGTCATCCTTCACTCTCATCCTGTCCAAGGCCACTTCGATAATGGATCCATCAGTCTGGACATCCATTCAAGAGGAATGCCCACTTGCACGGTTCAAGCAAAGCTTTTGATCCATGAAACCCATCATCTGGGAAATCTCCAGTACAACATCTCATGCAGGCACTGCCAATTCACTCTGCTGGATGCCCTTCTCCAAATTAATCTACACCAAGACAGCCCTTTTCTCCCAGATCATAGAATGATGTATAGATCCTGAGCCACCATTAAATTGCCTAGGATAGATCTCTCAGGAAGAAATGCAAGTTTGCCTGGGGTTTATGTGATCCTTCACACACTTTCAGCTAGAACTATCTAAATGATGCCTGTAAGATTGTGAATTAGGCTAATGGATCTGTAATGACTAGTCATAATTGTGCCATTACATCCTGGCACTAGAGCTATATGAGCCACACTGAATCTTTTTAATCTGCTGCAGCATGAAAGGCTTAGCAAGTTCTAGCAAAGATATCTGGATGATGCTCAGGAAATTGTCTTCAATCTGTTGCTGATCCATAGGAAATGAACCCCAAATAATGTTGATCCCAGCAATCCAGTGAATGAAGTGTTATCATCGCCACATCTAAGCCATCTCAGCTGACCTCTTTCAACCCATAACGTGTCTTCCACATTGTGATGTAGACCTCAGATTCCTCTTATCTGTTTGCACTCTCTAACTCTTTCTTCGTCACAAAGGTCACCTCCAACTCCATCCGCTCATCTCGATGACAACCACATGACTTTTTCTGCATTCTTTGAAGACTGGAATTCCAGGTAATTAACTCAGACATCAACTATGGGACCTTACGAGTCCAAGAAAGTGTTCTTCTTTCATTCTGTAATTTCCACAAGGCAGTCATGTAGGCACAGGTTCCATGATTGCGTCCCAAGAACCATGATCAGGTCAGCTAAGCTGTGAGAATAAGTCTCTTTACCTCTCTACAGGAAAATAATAGGAAAAAAGAAATCTTCTGTCCAACCATTGTACAGTGACAGCTCCCGTCTAAGTATTTATTCTCCATAGCTCTCCCAGTTATAACATGTCATCTGGAGAATGCTTAAACACGTTTTCGGTCGGAAAATCTCACTCTTTCTAATAGTAGTTAGCATGTTTAATTAGTCATAGGATTTTAGGCAAAGCTGCATATATCCTGCAAAATAATGAATCATGTGTTTATTGCTTAACTAAATTTAAGCTTGCCCATATTATATTTCTAAAGCATTCAAAACTTGCATATGTTCTGTTGTAGTTAATTTTTATTGGTTGACTGGTAGAGTACAGTTTTAGACACTTATATACGGTGACAATATCATTGAATGAATATTAACTAAAAATCTTAATATTTGAAGGAATGTATATAATATTTCTGAACTTTTCGATTCATGATTAATCTTTATGATGCCTTATCAGACTAATTTCAACAGGTTATCCTTCTGCAAATGGCTGAGCAAACTCCAAGCTGAACACTGAATCTGGACAGCTTCACTTGATTGGACGATCTCTTGACCAGTACCAAAAGTTGTTCTTGGTTGAAGTAAATTGCTTTGACTGAGACCGAGACGCTCGTCCTCACTGTGCCAGATTCCTTCCCCGTCCGCACACTGCTGCAAGTGGACGCTCTGACATGAAAGCCATGATGTGACTTCAGGTAACCAGATTCAATGTCTCGAGTCCCCACTGGACCACCCTCTCCACAGAGCAATCACTGCACTGCCACCATTGCACCTCAGACCATAAACGTGCCAGTATGATTTGTTATCCTTTCATCCGTCTCGCAGACTGAGCTTGTGGCGTCAGTGGTGAGGTCAGTGGTAGTCCCTGCACTCCATGGTTTTCGTTTTCCTTGCTAAAGAAAGCCATCGTGATTCTTATCTGCAATAGTTTTCTTCTGGTGGACAGGACATTATGTTAAGGAAAAGAAGTGTGGAAACGACAGCCATCCCTCCCACCACCACCCACCAGCTGGTGGATACTTTAACCAGATCTAACATGTGATCCTTGTGCCTGTTGTTGAGGCATTTAATGGTGTGGATGAAGGCAAGGGTATAGCTCCTCTATATAGAGCCTCCCCCCACCCCTGCTGGCTCTCAACACTGACACCTACACCACTGGTGGCTCAACTCAACTGAGAAAAGAGAGGAAAGAAAAAACGAGGAGGAAGATGGAAGGAAGAAGGAACAGAGGAGTGATGCTAAGTGGAGGGAGGAGCTACTACAGCAGCCGTCGGCCGATCCCCAGACGGGGCAAGGTGAAGGCCTCCATCGCCATCGGCCTCGCCCAGTCCCTCGCAGCTCTCTTCTCCCTCGCTGTTGGCCGCCTCGCCTAGATCAAATCATGGCATGGCTATTCATGCTTGATGATACACCCTGGGGCTCAAAACATCCTTCTTTTGTTCTCCCATCCCCTTTGTAGTCAGCTCCCCAAACCCAGATTTTTGTTTGGGTGTTATGTAAATTAACCTTGTGAATACAATGAGAATCAAGTTTTGTCCATCACTTTGGCATCCACCAAATTATGATCTGTTGTTCCTTTGTGGAAGGTATAAAGATATCCCAGAGCAAATTGTGATCATGTATGCTGGCTTTCCTTCTTGTGGGTATAAAGTTTTCCTTCTGTATGGTGCAGAACTTGAGACTATTTCTGACTGACTTGTTAAGTATAATTTGAGGATTAAAACAAGCTTAAGAATACATGACTTAATCTGGTAATCTAGCTTAGCTTATCTATTCTCTTGGCTCAAGTTTAAGCAATAAAAATTGGTATTGAGACTGATGAGATCCACCAGTAAGATTTGCAACACTTGGTCATATAGCTTTTGGATGTCATAAACATGGATGATATGAGAAACACAATGAAAAGAAGAAAAAAAACAAGACTTCCTTTTAGTAGCAAGAAAAAGGTTGGTCTTAATAGTTTTCATAGCAAAAATATATATATTTTTTTTATTTCTCTTGATTTGACAAGCATTGTGGTCTTTCTTTCTCACCTTAGTTGATCATCTTTAAAGTGATGTGGGATCTCCCTTAGATAAAAATGAAGTAAAAAATTCAATTATAAAAGTACTTGGAACATTTCTGTCACTTGCTTTGGCTTACCATTTTAAGATTTATTTATTTATTTTTATTTATTTATTTATTTATTTATTTAATGAGAGTACCGTGATAATTATATAAATATTTAAGATGACCAAAAGAGTTGGAATCATCTGAAGCAATCTCTAAGGTAATAATGGCAGTGTCTGCCATACCGAATCGTACCGCCCGTACATACCGGTCCGATAGGGCAGTGGTACGCGAACCGCCTGGTACCAGTCCGTATTATAGCAATGCACTGTAGCACTATAGCACTGCACTGTAGTGCTGCTACAGTGCTCGATATACCGTACCGTATCAGTACGGTACGATATTGCGAACCTTGAATAATGGAATCATTAATGAATTCCAATTTGTGTTCAGGTAAGCATAGGCACTGTTTATTCCAATTAGAGATAGAAAAATTTGGCTTTTGCATAAGTTATGGTGAAAATTCTTTATTTCGTAATTAAAACACAAAAAAGAAATCTAATCTTCTCCTCCTCCTCTTGAATATTGTATTGTAGGTAATGTGAACCAAATCTTTATTAAATCTTGAGGTGATAGGATTGATTGTCTCTCTCTTTCCAATTAGATTCCCACTAATCCAAAGACAAGTAGACAATTAACACCCCATGAAGCTTGGCTTGTAGTGGCGGCAACCAGACAAAAGGAGATCTAACTTTAAAGATTGGGAGATGCATGTCTTAGATTCTCTAAAACTCACTCCCATCATCTACACCAACTTTGACCCTTTGAGTACACGTACTCCCTGCAAAGTATTCCTTACGGTTGATGCGTCTCTTTCAGTCAGTCGTTTTCAATCGTCCATCTGAACTTGAAGATTCGTGCCGATCTGATTAGTTTGATAGTATAATATGGTTGGTATTTTCTAAAATGCCAACAACGAGGTCTGGGTGGTGTAGTTGGTTATCACGCTAGTCTCACACACTAGAGGTCCCCGGTTCGAACCCGGGCTCAGACACAATTAATATTTATTCTTTTTTTTTACTCCCCCTTCCTTCATCATTCTGGAACCTTCTTCTACCCTTCCCTGTAGTAGTAAGTAGTAGTATGCTGCACCTGCCATTCTTCAGTCTCATACCTTCCATGTGTGTTTCACATGCCCAATCTTGAGTGACAAACAAGAGGATTGAATTGCAATATCCATGACATCATCAAATCAATTCTCTCTCTCTTGACAACATCAATATCAATGACATTCTTCATTCTTAGACCTTCCCTGTTGTGGTAGTATATTTCACATGCCAGCCTTCATTCCATGTGTGTTTTACATGCCCAATCTTGAGTGACAAACAAGAGAATGAAATTGCAACATCAATGACCAACATCAAGTAAAATGTCTCCAAAGAATAGCAAAAGAATATGTCAGGTAGTCTGGTTGATGTCTACTTATCTCAACCCAAAACCTTTACAATTGTAGACATAATAAATTGTTGGCAAAACACACACACATACACACACAATTAGCTAGTAAAACACTCTGCTGGATTCGTTCGAGCCATGTTGACGAGCAGAGAGTGAATGTTCTCCGTTAGCTCTCATACTTGCGTTTCAAATACGCGAGCAAGGTCTTGGACAACCTCCGACATTGGTGGCCTGTACTCTGGCTCTTGCTGCAAAGCAGAATTTAAGTTCAGACATCGATGCATGATGCTCGATTGTTTTGCAAACAAGCAAGCAGAACTAAGTTTATGTTGACCATGGTGTCCGCCTAGGGATGTAAACAAGTAAAGTTATTGTGTCTGGACTTTAATCTTGGTTCCCAGAACTTGGCGTTAGCTAATCTATGCAGTCTACTACCTTGCCAAATTTCCTAAATGCTAAATCTCATATGTATCATGAACAGTAAACTTCCCATACTACACAATCTAATTGATGACCACTGGATAAATAGTCGTTCTCCAAATGTTGATTCTCTTGTAGTAGTAGGTCACATAATCATGAAAAGGAATCTTACCTGTGTACAACGGCTAATAATGTCTGCAAATCTTGAGAGTGATCTTACAGGAAATTGTCCAATGGAAGGATCCATCATTCTTCTCAGTGCATCAATATCATGAAGCTGTGAGCTAGCCCACCGCACAAGATGTTGCTCCGCTCGAGGAAGTGAGCTTCACCAGACAAAAATTTAAGAATGCATGGCTTTCTAACAAATTCACAATAGCAACACAATCTATATCTAGTGATAGTTATTGATGACTAAAGCATACCTGTCAAAGGGCTTGCGCCCAGTAAGGAGTTCTAACATAACAATTCCAAAGCTGTGGACATCACTTTTCTCACTATAATAGCCCGAGTCACTGACTTCTGGAGCATCGTAACAGAATAAAGAGGTTTCTCTGCCTGACAACTGAAAGAAAGAAAAAATTTTACTTTCATAAACAACTCAAACACCGCTAGTTGCATGTTGTTTTAAGAAAAAGCAAATCGTTCAAAAGTTTGGATATTATCTTTATCTCAGGAATCTGGACATCTACAAAAATTTTACTCAGTACATCAGAAATATTGTTCAACTACCAAACTCTTCTTTGTAGCTATTTTGCTCTTAATTTTTCTAAGTCAATAAACAAAGCTCCATTTGTCTATTCTTTCGGTATCAAGTGTAACCATAATTGCTGACATTTGATCAAATTAATCTCATTGTATCTTTCATTAGAATTTGTTAAAATCACAGGATGTGAAATAACTGGACTGTGGTGTAGATTGCCATATTCAAAAACCACAGAGCTCTACATATCAATAATACAATTTTTTTCATGCTTCCTCATTCTTATTTACTCGATATAATAAAAATCCTCAGCTTGGATTTTAGATAATCACGAATAAATGGAAAACAAGTGGTTGAGATTATTTGATTTTGCTTATGGACAAGGCTACAAAGAAACAAGGGTGCTTCATGCGTCTATTATGCACCAATGTTTTGACAAGGACACAGGCTGAACATTTAATATCACATATATGAATTACTTTGTCAGGTTCCACCTAGCAGACAACCATACAGATGTCGGCTCCAGAGTCTGTGTCGGGTGATCAGCTAGCTACCTTAGTGTTAAGAGTTCAAAGGAACTACTTGGTGGCTGAACTGTTTCTCCTGTTATCAGAAATGAGATCTCATATTCAATGAGGCAGTGCCGTCATGTAAGAAACTGTACAAGCTGTCAAGGTCAGAATATTGCTCACCTGAGTAACAAAATCCAATGGTAGTAGTGAATTTAGGCCACATTCAGAAACCTGGACTGCTAGATCATCATTAATGAGGATGTTTCTTGGCTCAAATCTTTGATGCACAATAGGTGGTTGGCAACCCTCATGGAGATACCTTGAGAACAGAATCAAATATGGCTCTATGTTGTCATTTACTTAAAACAAACTAAAAATAAAGTCAACTTACCCAAGAGCTTTTGCAGCTTCCAGTGCTATCTGGATCCGAGCATTCCATGGTAGTTTTCTCTTGAGATCACAGTCATTGTGGAGTATATCATATAGGCTTGTGTTACTGAAGTAATTATAAATGAGTAACTGTTGGCCAAAGTCCATACAGTAACCAACAAGCTCAACGATATTTGGATGTCGAATCTCTGAGATGCTCTTAATTAACTTCAAAAATTCATCGACTGGAAGATTTGAATTCTTATTGTCAAGCTTCAAAACTGCAAATAGCTGTACATAAGATAACTGATTAGATGTGCACCACAACATGACAATTGTATCAACGATACACTGCATGTGCATTTGCTAATGCACAAACTTGAAGAAGCTTCTCTGTTGTCATAACCCTAAGGTTATGGCTAGCACATTCCAGTTTCAATAAGAGGAATATGGCTTGTCAAAAGAGATGCATAGTCAAAGACTCGAAACACATGTATAAGTTTAAGATCTAAAAAAGACAAAGGCAAAGAAATTCCTAGTCAATAAAATTACAGTATGAGCAATACAAAACCAGGTCTATGACACATTTAAATAAAAACTAAGAACTAAGAAAGCCAACTTAATCCATTATCCTTCAGAGACAGATTACAAAGAAGCATAAAAAATCCAGCCAAAAAAGAACTTGATATTTTGGATATCCATATTAAAGAGAATAAACAGGTAAAGGCATTCGAAAGTTTATAGTTCGAAATTAATATCAAGAATTGATTCATGTATGGTCAGCAAGTTAACCATCCAAAAGATTTATTAAGGAAGAGTGCAAGCCAGAGTGAAGCCAAAAGATAATACCTTGCCCTGTGGGAATTCTGCTAGATATACTTGGCCAAATCTACCATCTCGAATCAAGTTCTCCTCACTAAAGCTGTTTGTGAATTGTTGAAGTGAAGAAACAGAAAAAGAAGCTAGAGAAGTTGGAGGATTCAGAATTACAGTCGGATTCCTTTCATCTGTAACAATGGGTTTCACAGTGTTTTTTTCGACAAGTGGTGGCATCAGAGGTGCCCTAGTCCCTTGAATATTAAAACTGCAATCCTGCCTTTTAGTTGGCTCTCCAAGAACTGCTGACAGGAGTACCAATGTAAATTATATAAAAACCAGGAGCCGCTGCATGTGATAAAACATAGTTTATCAAAGAAAAAGCATAATTATTTACCTTCCCCTCCTCTATGGAGTCTGTTAAAATCAGTACTTATCTGAGGCTCCTCTGGTCTTCCATGTCTCCTGATATCCTGCTGTTTATGATCTTCTTCATTGTTCCGTTTATTTTGTTGCCACTTTGATATACAAAGTATTACCACTAGCACTAAAATGATTAGCATAATCACACCAGCACCCACGTATCCAACAACTTTTACTATTGAAATTTTGTTATTATCCAAAGATAGGCCATCATTCTGAGTAGGACCTTCGGAAGAGTTGGCAGGCATGATTACAGGAGCAGGTGCTTGAAAAAAAGGCAATGTCGTTGGTGGGGTTGGAAGTGGTGAAGGAGCAATACTGGTATTGAATGGATTACCATCCTTCCTGCAGTAAGGATCCAATAGTAAGTTGAGCATTTACAGACACAAAAGCACCATTGCACATTTGCATTTCAATTCCTTAGGCAAAAGGAAAGGGTTC
This sequence comes from Musa acuminata AAA Group, assembly GCF_036884655.1. Classification (NCBI taxonomy): domain Eukaryota; kingdom Viridiplantae; phylum Streptophyta; class Magnoliopsida; order Zingiberales; family Musaceae; genus Musa; species Musa acuminata. Next base: position 42,971,007 of record NC_088353.1, on the reverse strand, counting down.
GACTATTGAAAAGAAAGGATGAAATGATAGCTAAAGACCACAGACAAAGTAACGTAGGCCTTGTGCCTTTGCTTTCCAACAAGAAATAATATTCAGTCCGCAAGTAAAGTAAGTTGTCAATAGGCACTTACTTGAAATTAGGAATATTAAAAAGATTTGTTGGGATTGGTCCTGAGAACATATTATTTTCTACATTCCTGCTCAACATAAAGTCAAAGAATCACAGTAAGAGAGCTTTATAGCAAATAACGACATAACTCAAAACTTTCATTTACAGTGCGATGAGCCATGTAAGACATAGGCTTTAAAAGAAATATCATGAAAGATACTCAAGTTGTGACAGAAGGTGTGGAGGACAACTGATGCCTTATGCCTCTTAAGAAAGCTTTACATATGAAGTTGTAACCTTCTTAAGGTTAAGATAGGCAAATAGATGGCACAAACCTAAGTTTCTTTGATCAATTTAAACTAAGACAACATGGAAGCAGTTTAAGATACTATTCTTGGTACAATATATGGGAAGACAAATGTTACTTACATCTCGTGGAAAATTGTGCTTCTTGTTACTGTCTGTTATGATGCTCCAGGTACAAACCTATAAAACCCGGTTTAGTCTCACATTAGAAGTGGGCAAGAACATGGATTGACTTATTCAGGTCTAATGGATCTACTACCATTAACCTGAGTTTAAGCATTTTGGACTATTGGTTTGGGATCAATAGGTTAATAAGTCAATTATCCAATCAGGTTGGGTCTTAACAAATGATATAAGAGCCAAGCTAATATTAGGCAGAATGAGAGGCAGTGGGCGAGTTCTCCAATCAGGTTGGGCTGTGACAACCACTATGCAATATCATCAGCTATATCACTAGTTAGTGGCCATTATCAAATCCATATGTTTTCAGCATCATCCAAGCCTTTTTTTACTCATCAACTGGGTTTGTCAGAACTCAAAATTAAAAAAAAAACTGCTAGAATATTTGACAAAGTTTTACAACCAGAAGCTTGCTCCTCTGAAATCAAAACTTGAAAAATACTTCCCTGTTCCCAACTACAGAAAATCTTAGTAGCAGAGGGAATCGCTAGAAAACTTCAAAATGCCGGCTTCTACTTTAAACCAATGTTATTTACGGTAAACCCTCCATGCTTCCCCTATGCTTAAGAAGAGTGGGAGGGGAGAAATGACAAGCTTTCCCATAGAAATTAACATTAATCTCCAAGCTACAATGAGAGCAACAAGTTAATGGAGCAACCCTCGAGATATTTTCCCTATAGGATATCCAAGGACATTAGAGTGGTGACAAGAAGTGTGGCCATTCTTAACTAAATCTCGCTCTGGTAAAACTGGCAACTAGAGCGACCAAACCTTGAATTGATAATTAAGCTCTAGCTTTTTATTCCTATCAGTGTCTATCCAGGTTCCGCTACATGCATAGATGATGATGCACAAATTTGCCACTAGCTTGCATCATGAGGATCGCAAGGTATTGTCCTTTTTAACCAACATCCAACATAGTTTGTCCTCTGGGGCCCATCCCAAAAGGCAACTCAAGGAGAGGTGTCATCAACTCTTATAGAGCTCTTGTCTTCCGAACGCTTAACCAACATTGGATTAATCTATCACCGGCTCAAGCAAGGGGACCATGAGAAATTGTCCATTTTGGGCTACAACCCACATAAAATGGTCTTCTAGGATCCACCTTCAAAGGCTTCCTTGAATAGAGGAGTTGTCAGATTTTATAAGGGTTTGGCTCCCCAACTCCTAAACAAGATGGGACTATATGGTATGACAACGCCTAACTAACTAGCATGTCAGGAGGATAGCATTGCATCATCTCATAAAGCGACCGAAGTATATTAAGGGGATCTCTCGAAAGGCTAGGCTTGTCATCCAAACATGTGGCAAAAATTTAATGCCAGCCCCTCTAACAGCACGAAGGGGTTCATTGTTCTACTCGGTCGATCATTAATAGGGGTTTAGCCTGGTCATTATAAGCCTAATTGGTGACGTTTAAGAGTCATTATATAGATCTCTTAATCATCACATGCTCATTGAATCTGCTGACTTCCATACAGTCAACTAAGGTATAAAAAAAAGGGACTTCAAGTAAAGCCTGAACTTGTCGCGTGTAGCCCTCATCAACTACTAACGCACTTCATGTCATTGTTCCCACCCTTGCTAAAGTTATAATTCCATCAGAGGACCCACCAAACCCATTCCCAGCGCGTCCTTTGTTTCCTTGCAGGTTGGAGCTCTAAGCTGTTGGATAACTACCTAGGTATAGGCCATGTTGGATCCAACATCTCACATGAATTGGATGATCAAAATGAGCTTCATCAATAAATAATATAATTTCTTTTCTATTTTTTACTTGAATATATATATCCACATGTTTTTTTTACTTTCTCATCATCAATTCTGATATGATATGGAATATTAAAGAGAGGTGCATGAAGAAAGTACAAATCTTGTAGAGGAAGATCTTGCAAGACATCAAGGGTGCCAGATAGTTGATTATTCTGGATGTGCCTGCACCACAGAAGAAACAAACATGTAAATAAAAGATCTTAAAGGAAGATGCAGAATAAACATTAACAAAAGAGAAAACATACAATGTAGTGAGAGAGGACAAACTCTCCATAGATGGCGGAAGTTTGCCGGTCAAATTGTTATAAGAGAGATCCCTGTATCAGCAGAAGGGTAAGAATATGAGTGTCCAGATGGTACAAAATAATTTACACCGAAGTGATGGGTTCCTACAAGTTTATGAGTCCAGTGAGAGTCTGGAAAGCATCAGGCAATTCCCCGGACAAGAGATTGTTATTCAGTGACCTGCAGAAACAAATGGAAGAATTAATAATCATATCAACAATACTCCTCACCAAATGCTTGACTACATATAAAAACATTGGATGAACTCACATGTCCGATAAAAGTGTCAGTTCAGATAGTGAGCCCGGGATGCTTCCTTTTAACTGATTGTCTGAAAGAAAACTGTCACAAGCAAATAAAGCCACGAAAGATACTTCTAGACAATCATTACCGTAAAATAACAAACCACTTGAGAAAGAAAATACAAAAGGCTAGGAGATTAACAACATACAACTTCCTTATCGTAATAGGTAAGCCCTCTGGTATACTGCCACCAATTTGGTTATTGCTCAGGTCCCTATAATAATACAGTCAAAACACATCAAATGGTCAGCCATTGACCAGCAGGATAATTATGCTTAACAACGTGAACAGTATCAAATATTACTATTGCAAAAAGGGAAAAGAAAAGCAATATCAGAATCTTGTCATTATGACAACAAATCAAGGGAAACACTTTCAGTGTCAATACTTACATTGTTATCAACGAAGTAAAATTTGCTAACTGATCACCCAATTCTCCTCCCAAATTTGCGCCATTGAGTATTCTATCAGAGAAGAAATCTATTAGACGAGGGGAACAGAACAGATAGAAAGAAGAAATATTCTTGGGAGCTTTTGGAACTTCACATTGCCGTAATGTTTGAGTTGACGCACTCAACTCCTTGCCAGCCATCATTGCAGGGGTCTCCCCCAAGTGAAGTCCATTCAGGAAGCGGAGGGAGGCCCAGCGCAACATAAAGGTAATTTATGGCATAAACTGGAAGCAGACTTGCTCAGATAACCTCCCCAGAGTTGCAGAATTGGCATTTGCATGATAAGTGTTCGAAGCTTACCATCTTGTTCATATGTGTAACCATGGGAAAATGGTACGTAAAACAGCACAGTCAGAACCAGAGTAAAACAAGGGAACAACCTCAACTCCAAAATTCCCATTAGATTCTTTTCACCAAAATTGCATGTTCTGCACTCCAACATCAAAGACAAAGAACTTGAATCAGATGAGATATAAAAAAGACAGCTTTACATTCTAAAACTGAAAGAACTCGCAGAAAATTCTTGGAAAAGATCAACAAAACATATATCCAGTCAAATCTCACTCCTAAAATCTGAAAAGGATTTACAAAATCCTTTTCTTGGCCACTCATCCGCGAACATTTCCTTAAGACACCGAAGCTTCTCCCCTAAAGACCGCAATTACAACCTTGTTATAAAAAAAACAGGAATCCGATCCTACTGTATACACGTGAGAGGCATCAACTTCCCAAGAATCCAAGAAAGGGGGGAAAAAAGCGTATCTTGCAGGAGTTTAAGCCAGAGCAGAGTGTGAGAAACCCATAAAACCCCCTTAAACAGCTCGAGAAAATGTTACAGAAGAAGCAAACGAACAAGAAGATGAGACAAAGGAAAGCACCGGTTGGAGAGAAGGGGAGACACCGACCTGGTTAGAATCCCCAGCGGAAATGTTGGCGCAACGCTTGAGACGAAGCTGATGATGAGCACAATAGTACTGGGCGAGTGCTTATAAAGGGCAAAAGACGACAGCGAAGAAAGAGAAGGGAAGAGTAAAGGAAGAGGAGGAGCGTGAAAGAGAGAGAGAGAGAGAGGCTATGCTTTGGTAGTTTGAAGGCTTCTTTTTCTTCTTTGCTTTGCTGCTTCCTTTTCTTTCTATGCTTTGTTTACCACTGTGGATGGATGATGCAGGCGGGTAAATCTGTGGGTTCGATTCCACGTGTGGAGCCAGGTCGGCGAGACTGTGGGCCCCGCTGAGACGCTGGGTTCACTGAAGGCGACGGGTACGACGCTGAGTCGTCATTAGATTCGGCGCGTAGCCATCCGAACGCATCTTAGTCGTACACGTTTTGCTTTCACAGTCGTAGACGGCACATCATCAGTGTCTCCCATATGATTTCTATGCATAGATTTATATGTTTAGCATATCGGACAATAGGAAATAGCATCAAGAGATGATAGGAAATAAGGTTATTTTGTAAGATAAAAAATGCTATAATAGAAAGAAATGAACTAATATTTGAGTGAATTCTCAAAAAAATATAGATTTTTTTAGAGAAGTGATCCCCATATCCAAAAGCTTTTTTTTTTATTTTTCTATAATCGATCTTTTTTTTATTTTTCTATTAATCGATCCATCGGGTGAATTATAATTTTTTTCATATTATATTATAATATTTTTAGTAATATCAAAAATATTATAACATAGTATAGAAATATTATGTTATAGTATGATATAGTGTTTTCCTAATTTTTTTAAAACAAAAACACTATATCATAATGTTTTCGTATTGCTGAAAACATTATAACATAGTATAAAAATAATATAAATATAAATATACTATTTTTATACTGCAAAGTATATTTTTGGTATTTGCTAAAAATATTACAAATATTCCAAGTATTACTTTAAAAAAATAGAGTTGTTTGGAAATTCGAAAAATGAGATTTTTTTTTTGGTTGAAAATTCACCTTTAATATTTGATTATTCTATAACGCATACAACTCTCATCATTAACCTCACATCGCTGCAGAGCTCGTAGCCATCAACTCCAATGCAGCGTCCACGAGAGAGCAGAGTGGTGTGCCGTGCCGGCTCAGTCCCACACTACCAGAGAATACATTGAAGCATTCCAGCTCCGATGTGGTTTCTGAGACGCTCTCAAGCTCCTTCTCCATTCCCAGATCACTGAAAACCCTAATGCACTTGGTGTCACAGTTCATCATCCACATCGCGATCTCTATCACGAACCTCCTCATTCTCGGCACCTTTACGGATGGGTAGTGGTACCTCTGCAGTACTCGCACCAGTGTCTCTGCAAATTCCTCCTCCCTGATTCCGAGTTGCTCCATTTGCATGGCGAATTCTTCGGCATCCATGAATCTGAGGACTTGTGCTGCAAGGCCGAGGGATACTTCCAGCAGTTTCACCTCTGCTGTTGTGATTGCCTTCACGACCTGCATGGCGCAGTGAGACGGTGAGACCAAATAGTATTGGGTGTAGATCACTGAAGCTTTCTTGAGTGGGGCTTACTGTGCCAATGGCGGCAGTGACTCCTCTCAAGCAGAACAGGTATTCGTGCCCTGCATGCTTGCACAGGTTGCGGAGGATCCTCGAGGCGTTGATGCGAAGCACCGGATCGTGCAATGCTTCCGCGAGCCTCCCCACCACGTTCATCTCCTTCAGAATCCTGCAGCAATTGGCCTTGCTATCCAGTGCCAGCATCGCCAGAGCCTCCCCTGCTTCCACCTTCACGGCATTCTGCTGCTGCATGAAGAAGATCCTCAGCAGCTCTTTGATCATCCCGCCGGTGACGCCAATCCTCTCCCTCGCCTCTTCGTCCATCGCAAGACTCGTCAGGATCTCGATCCCGAGCTTCTGAATCACCGTGTGGTTCTCCCCGTACTGCAGGATCCCCCTGATATTGCTGACTGTGAATACGATCTCCGATATCTCCTGCCGGAGCAGCTTCCCTGTCTGCCCTGTCGTGCTTGCAAGCATCTTCACCACCTGCAGTGACCGCTTCACTGCCTTGACTTGAGACTCCGTTGCGCTTTCCCTCCTCCCCAGCGTCTCCCCGTCGCTGGTGAAGCCTATGATCTTGGCTAATAGACCTCTGGTGTTGCCGATCTTCCCGCAGTTGTCGTGGTCCTTGGCAAGCTTCTTAAGTATCAGCAAGCCTAATAGGTTGAACACGGAGAACCCGTAGTTTGCGTGGTCGGCAGCGGCGGCGGCGGCGCCGCACAGGTGCGATGCCTCGTCAGGCCCCGAATTCGAGTTGCTCTGGCCTGTGTACAGCAACGAAGAGATTGATTCCATGACTCCGGATATTCCCGCCACGCGGAGCGCGTTCTGCTTCTTTCCGGCGAGCTTCGAGACGATGACCGCCGCCGACCTCCTGATCTCCTCCTCGGCCGGGTTCTTCCAGTTCAGCATCTCGATGAGCCTCTCGATGACCGGGGTCGACGTGCCAATCTTGCGCAAGGTGGCGTCGGCGAAGCGGTGGCTGGTGGAGAACTTGAGCAGGATGCGAGCGCCGATGAGCTGCTCGTCGCGGGAGCTCGAGCCGAGGAGCTCCTCCGCGAAGGTGACGAGGTCCATCTTGAGCCCGTCGAAGATGCTTCCCTCGACGCACTTGGAGTAGGCGTCGTAGAAGAACCTCTTGATGGACACCATGCCGGCGTCGCCGAAGTGGCACTCCCTGTTGACCTCCTCGAGCAGCAGGCGGTAGCTCACCTTCCACTCCCAGTATGCCTTCTCGGCCAGGAACAGGAGCGCTTCCGCCAGCGCCAGGCTGTAGAAGATGTCGAGTGCTGCCTTGCGGTTCTTCTTGTCGGGGTCGTCCGGGCGCAGCTGGCCGAAGTCCTGATCCACCAGCCGCATGAGCGAGAGCGAGACGCAGGCGGAGGCGGCGAGCAGCTGCAGCCAGTAGAGGACTCGGCTGACGTTCCGGGTGAGGAAGACCCAGCCGGAGAATGGGAGGAGGGGAACGTCGGATGTGTGCCACGTCCGCGGCGGCGGGTCTTTCGACGTCGGGTCGCTGGCCATTTCGACGCTGCTCGGGATTCTCGTGGTGTGGATCGAGAATGGCCGGAAGATGAGCTTGAGAGATCGGAAGAGGAGGCGAGAGCTGGACTTCAGGGCTCGAAAGCTCAACCGCCCGGCCTCGGTGAGCGACCAGGTGGCCTGGTGCTGCCACTCCAGCTCGTGGCTCCGGCTAAAGATACGGGCTCCTTCGATGAGGAGGATGATGGTGATGAACCAGAAGTCTTTCTTTCCCAGCGCGATGGCGAAGCCGCCGAGCAGGACGACGGTCGCCCAGATGAAGCCCAAGGTGCCGAGGCCGCTGGCGGCCTTCTCGAGAATGGCAAGCCGGAGCGCGAAGAGCGTCAGCTTCTTCTCCGGGGCTCCAACGTCGCCACTGTCTCTGCATAGGCCACTCAAGTCGGGATCGCCATCGACGCTCTTCGGTGGATCGTTCGTCTCTCTCTGGGGCTCGAAGAACGCCGAGCTGTAATTATCAGCGAGCTTGACGCTTGCACTCATGGATTGCTCGACGATATGCAGTCGGACACTCGGCTCGCCATCTCCTGATTGCTCCATGGGAAGACGACTAAGAGAGCTCCGTGCCTTCGAAGTACAGAATCGTAGAGCAAACTCCGATCGAACATGGCTCGATTGAGAAGAAGATGGCGGCTTTTATGGGAATAAGATTGACAGCATTACAGAGAGAGGTAGGAGGAAGGAAGAAGAAGGCCAACTTTGCATGGATTTGGCTGGAAACTAACTGATTCTCCATAAAGCAAGCAGAAACAAGGATGGTTTGGTATGCGAGGATGAGGTATACACCAAGAACTGTAAGGACAATTCAGCAAGAGATGAGAGCTGGATGAACTTGGGGGGCAAGTGTTTCTTGGCCTAGTTGGAGAGCAAGAAGAGTGAAGCTTGTGGCATTGGATGATCCCCTCTGCTTGTAGGAGTTGACTTTTCAGCTAAAGTAAATGTGTACATTGTGTCAATGGACATCGATACTTGGAACGTTGAACAGAAGTATAAATACTGGGAGATTTTACAGAGTTGTCATTTTGCTTAACTAGTCAACTAGGCCGCTCTCCATAGATGATGAGGTCAATGACAACATAGACTTAGCTTAAGAATCACAGGAACCATATGAGCCAGTGAGGAGAAAGATGGGGATGGTTGCTTGGTTACATGCTTCCAAGAAACCATTGCTGCTGTCATGTCACTCCTAAACTGAATGCCGCTTGATTCAGTCAAGTGCTTGAAATGGAGCTTTCCAGTTTGGACTCCACTGCAGTGGGTGGCACCTTTCCATGTTTATGTTACTTGGGTTTAGGTCTCAAGGGAAGGGATGTGTTTCCTTGAGAGAGGAGCCATAAGTGATGAGCTGTTGTGAGGTCTAGCAAAGGAGTCTTTAAAGAAACCCCCTTGTTTTGTTTCTTTTGAGTGTGGCAATGTCTGTCCTAAATCTTTGGGAGAAGTCGAGGAAAAGAGAGTAGGATAGGGAAAGCTGTTTCTTGATACATAAACCAAGCATACATGTATTGCAAGTAAGGAAATGATGATACAATGCATGATTGGAACATCTAGTAATTGTAGGATGAGAGTTTTTATATCAGCAGAGAATATTTTAATAAATGCGACATAAATTAAATACTTTGTGTTGCAAAAATAATAACCAACTTATGTAATAAAGAAGTCGATTATCTTAGTTGCAAAGATATTGGTTACGGAGAGTCGTATTCTCATAAATGAATTATAGTCGTCTTAGAAGTATCGCACAATACCCCATCTAAATCAACATAATATAGGCATAATAATCTTTACGATAAATCCCTGTGAAAAACATTCCAAGTGAAGCAACAAAATTTTTTTCATGCATCATTAACATAATTTTACAAAGTATTACATCAGTAGAACTTTTGGACCGACAAAAATTAGATTCATTCGATGATCCTGGCAATCCGATACGTCTGAGCCGACAACCACGAAAATTATGCAAATCTCAGTACTGTCACAGCCACCAGTGTAGCAGCTCTGAAGAGAATATCATTCATGCTTCTCCTAAGCTTGCTTGTGATATCCTCCTCCTTGAGATTCAGCTTGCCGGAGTGTTTACTAATATAAATAATTGTGTCTCTCAACCCAATGATGGCCGATGAAAGCCAAAACAACCCAAATCCAAATCCAGTGTTCAACAGCCTGGTGGCACACAAAGGCACCCTTCCACATGCAAGTTTGTACACAACAGAGAATATAACAGCAAGGCCAGTACCAGCAATCCCGGCAGAAAATTGGGTGAGTAATTGGCTAATCTCAGCACCTGATTTCTTAAGCGAGAGGACTCTTGTGCTGCCCCCTTTGTCTAGAATAACAGAAAGAAGGCTTTCACAGGCATGAAAATAGTTCCTCTGGTAAAGGTCACGCTCTCTTCCTATTCTTTTGTTTTTTTTCTTCTTAGGCAACATTTTCAGCTTCATATCAGGGCTGAACACACAGAAAGATTAGGTATGTAAAAAGGACGTAAAATGTGCATTATAAAAATTATGTATGCACTAACATAACCTTGGATCCATATATTAGGGTATACCTCTTCAGAGGAGCAACTGTTGGGGAAGCCACCTGTCTGTGAGATTGTGAGCGTCCATGACCCCTTCTGTACGTAAAGCAGATGCACATCGCATGAGAAATAGTTATTTTAAAAAGGACATAAATAAATCATTATCGCAACATTAAGGAATAGCAACTCAGTAGTCTTCATGTAAACACCTCTTTTTTATTTTTTTTTTGCTTCCTAATATTTTTATCCGTTTTAGTGATTTTCTAGTCTATTATTATCATGTGTATTTCCGATCCTATTCCTTCTTTTTCTTTTGTTTATAGTGTTTACTTGACAAAGCTAAAAACCACCACAAAGGTTGGCTAATTTCGGTCGACGATAACCAGGTTGGTTCTGAGCATTCTTATTTGAGAATCCAATCAGCCCCAAGTTCTGGTTCCTATCTTCAACAAGGTCCAATTCTTGTGACCTCACAAAAAATTACAATATTAATAACATAGTTAAACTACAACATTGGTAACATAGTTAACGTTATCCTTGATGCTGAGCATCTGTCGTGGAAAAATAAGCCAATCTGTCAATAATGAATCCTGAACAACATTTTCACATTGTGTAGCAAGTTTTAGCGCTGTGACCAGAAATTTATGTAGCTTTTGGGCAACGTAAATTCAGTTTGTTTGTGAGCAGAGTTGATTCAGGAGGAGGGAGGGGAACCAATAAAAAATGATGCTTAACGAATAAGTAGACATGTTTATAAACAGAACAAAACAACCAAATGATATTCGAAATACAAGAATCTAAATCTTAACATGTTTAGTAAACAAAAAATACTGTTAAGTCAACATAAAGTAATTATCATAAATGAGTTAAAAGTAGATCTGATCAAGAATTTTTCGAATGATAAAAGGAAGGCCTACCTTGTGAAGAATGGGACTAGCAATGATTGCTTACTGCCAATTATTGTTCTTTTCGGAAGATCAAACTCTGGAACAGTTGGTATTAGATATTCCATTTGAGTTGCACTGCATGCAAACAAAAGTGTGCCATTTGGATGTACTGTGAAATATTTAGTATCAGAGGAATTCCCAACAAAACCCAGCTTATGCTCTGGGGCATAAATCTGTCTTTGTATATGTAGAGGATGCTGAGAATCATCCATTTCAGCCTCATATACGGAAGACTTGCCATTCACAGTTACATGGGGTGAAGGCAACATGTCAATAGTCATATCATGAAACCCCATGACTTCTGAAAGTAAAGAAACATCTAGGCCTTCGCCTTCTACAATGTTTGATCCAGACCAAAGAAACTCCAATATTTTCTCATTTCTCATGCACTTCTCTGCGATTCCAGAGCTGAAAAGCACCGAGTCAGGATGTGAATCTGTTTAAAAAAGAGAAGAGTTATTGAAACCATAGAATTTGGGAAGGGAAATAAGGAAACCCAATTTGCACATAAATCAAACAAAAAAGGTATTAGTCACTTCAAAGCTTCAAAGTACTAAATTATTTTTTTAGACATATATGTTCCTTTGAATAATCTCTTTATTTTAAAATCTTTAGGAAAACGCATCTCATTAACTAGTGAAATTGCTGCAAGGCAATCTGTGTTGCCTTTTTACTGGAGGGAGGCACAATAGTCATGCATAAACATACATTCAGATCATGAAGATCTCTACATAGAGTTGTGAGAGTGGAATAGCCTAGAGTTGCATCTAAGCAAATTATTACAAAGAAAAACACAATTTATAAAATTACTATTTATTACAAGAAAAAAGGGATACTCCCTTTACCATTCGTATACTTTAAAATGATGCTTGTTGAATCTAATACAACATACCAATTACAAACTGTCCATTTGTCAACATAGGATTTAAGTGTTCTAAGTTTTCTTAATTTCTATTTTTATGATAATCACTTCCCATCCCTGGATGCAAACATGTTGCAAACTACTAAAGCTCAAGATCAACGAATGATGATATTATTAATCAATTCAAACTGCCAAAGTTTTCTTGCATTGGCAAAGGAGGTGCCGGATGATATTAAAGAATTATAGGTGTTTTGAGTCATTATACCTTACTTTTAGACATATTGTAGTGTTTCAACTCGTACAAGCAATATAACAACCATAACTATGACTTTTGGGTTCAATAAGCGTAGTTAGCTAAACATTATATTCAAACAAATTCTGAAAACAGCTAGAAAAAATTTAAAAGAAACAAAAAAAAAGTAAAAACTATACTCAATGTTTGGGAATTCACACACTAGCTTTTGGTCAGTGTCAAATGAGCCAAGTATCCAACAAAGGTACTTCCTAGATCGTCACTGAAACAATATAATTTTAAGTGCATGATGATCAGAGTTGTTCATGCATCAGTATGTACCATTTTATTTGTCGGTCATAATCCTTTTCCAACTATTAAATAAATAAATAGATATATCTGAATATATACAAGAACGAAAAACAGGGTGCCTTCATGATGCCACTCTTCCAACTGAACAAATATGGCGAGAGAGGAAAGCAACCTAGTAGAATCAGCACTATTTTCTAACAAGTAATAAATAAAATTAAAAGTATGCATCCAGAGTCCTTTTTTTTTCACCTCTCTTTTATTTGTACTATCAGCAGATGAGGCAGTACAAATGTTGGCTTGGCTCAGTAAACCAGGATGTAGTACTAGCATCCAACAAGCACCCTTGCTCGGCCAGAAATTAGAACCTAGGAAATTGTACTTAAATACTAAGAGATGATTGACCCATCAACCAAGAAGATTTATAAATCTGCTATTGGTTATAAATGTACTTTCATGTCTCATATAACACTTGTCATGATTTAAGTTTTTTCTTCATAAAGTGTTTGCAGACAAGCATCCGTTATTTACAAAATGGTATTTACACATAGAAGAGCATCAGAGAAAGATAAATCCCCATATGGACTTTTGTCTATCAACTGGAACCTACATATAGAAAACAATAACATCAATAATGAGATTTCTTAAAAATTCCAGTAGAAATAAAGGATTTATGTTTATCGACTGGTGGTCACACAAACAAAAACAGTGTCAACGAAAATACTAAACTTCATCCTACAATACCACTAAGCTGCAGACCTTGCATGTTAATAAGCACATGGCTTTCAATCATCGGAGATATCCTGGCTGATTGATTATTCTCTAGCAACAAATGCATTGGTCGCCTCAAATCTTCAAGATGCTGTGCATTAAACTGAACAGAACCAGATCTTAATGCATCTTTCTTTCTACCATGAAGTGGAAGCAGATTTTGAAACTCCTGCATCATCAAGGAACAAATTTAACATTTTGGGACAAAAACATCAAGCAACATCCACAGAGAAGCATTTGGAAAATATCAACATTACAAAAGAACTGTTGCATCCTTATGAAATTTTCATCAGAAGGTAGCGAAAATGATGTTGGTGAATACACGCCAAATCCATCTTTCTTCTAGTTCTACGAGAATGTTAAGGTTTCACTGACTTCTGTATTATACAAGATTTCCGGCGACCGATACTTCAAAGACCAACTAAAAGATTTAAGAGAAATAGGAGCAAGTAAAATCTGAGAGGCCTTCATCAAGCTTTGTTTCAAGCACGAGTCTGCTCTAGTGAATTAAAAAACTAGCTAGGATCAATATACAGAAAAAATCAGGAGGCAGAATGAAAGCATAGAAATCCAGGAGAGCTTCAAGAAGTTCCTTTTTTCCGCCTTTCCATGAAATTTAAAATCAAACGAGAGACCACTTAACCCTTCTTGCTCTTGCTGCAATGATGACTACTGCTAGCTCTGATGTGGAACGTGAATGTAAATGAGTTGAATCCAGTACTGCACAAAGGTCCCTCGATCTAAATGAATCTAAAAGAAAGAAATAAGGTTTGTGTGGGAAAAGATGAAACCCTAGTCTAAAGCATCTTGCTGTACAACTATTTTAAGTGTCAATGCGCATCAATATCAATTTTGGAACCGAGATACAGCAACAAATTTTTCCAAGAATTGTCAGACTGACATATCCAACAAAACACACCTTAATTATTGCTCGAATCCCAAAAAATTGTAGATGGAGGCATTAAGATTTCAACTCAATTATCAAGAAACTGTTCTCTCTACCTTGGGGGCCTTACAGAGACCCCGATGCTCGGGGTGGAGGATTGCCGGCGGAAGGGCAGCGGAAGCAACGAGGGAAAACTCCACCATCCCGCGAATCCGAAGAAGAACACCACCGCGAACAACAACCACAACAGCGCGATCTGCGAGATGAGGTAGCGGCGTGGAAGAAACCGGAGGCTGTTGGGGATTTCTGCGGATCCCCGGCCTCACAAAAGGCCGGTGAAAATTAGGGGGCGAGGATTGGATTGGAGCCGCAAGAACTCGTGGCTTTGGGGAAGGATTCGACTTCGACAAGGACAACAATGACTTCGCCCTCGCATGGCGTTATCTTTGTTGGACGCCACCTCAGTTGTCTTATTATTATTATTATTATTATCGACACCGTCATCATTACCTGTAGAAGGTTGTTAAGACTACGGATTTGGAATTATGCATGTCCAAAGAATCGTTATTAACCCCTGAAAAGTTGTTTTGAATATTAAAAGAAATTATCATTTTTTATATTAATGATTTAAATATCTTTAGAAATTATGTTATAGCACATAAAGTCATTCACGTTAATAAATGAACAATGCTGGCTATGGGGTTCGAACCCATGCGCACTTATGTGCAGAAGATCTTAAGTCTTCCCCCTTAACCACTCGGGCAAACCAGCTTGTATGAATGTTTTCATTTATTATTTTATTTATAACTAATTAATTGAAGACTTGAAAGTTTCTAACCTATTTAATAGATTAAAATAATTGGTCAAAATAAATTTTCATTAACGAAAATAAAACAGAGTCATGATGATATTTTGGAGATTATGTATGACAAATAAAAACATCATAAAAAATATGAACAAAAAACATTTCTCAGAAAAAAACAGACTTTTTCCCGAAAATTTACCCATAAATTCATTGATTGATATTTTGATAAGTTAAACCTCAAAGCCACTGCAGCACACAGTAGACCCTTTGGTCAATGTCAACACGCAACGTAGTGTGCGTCTTCTTCTCTTTGTCGTTTTCCGTTCACGTGTCGCCCGGTAATATGGTCGGAGCCGTCCTTCTCGCCGTTTGGAACAAATGTACTTGCCAGGGCATGGTGACATTTGCAGGTTTCCTCTCAAGCCTTGGCTCTATTTCTACGGCCGTTTCCTTTCCGATGCCGCCATCCATCCATCCATCCATCCATCACATCGCTTCGTTTTCTTTTCTTGATAGAACATGTCGCTTCATTTCCACCCTTATGTTTCACACCTTCAACAGCTTCCTGCGCAGATGTATATTGTTTGCAGGAGATGAATCCCTAATCTTGAAGCTCCAGTGGTGGTCATCACTTGTGGCTAAGAAGCCATGGCGGCCGAGACGATGTTACAGTACTGCAGGTTCCCGGGGAGGAAGACGACGACTTGGATGACTGAAGGATGGCAAGCATCGGCTTCCGACGTTGCTTTACTGCAGCCACACGTAAATGATGGCAAGCATGGCGATGATACTGTGTCTCTCTCGGCGGCAAGCTGCGGCAGTCGAGAGGAAGTAATCGGCAGCCATATGAAGAGGGGAGAAGGAGATGGCTGGACCGAACGACCGCATGCTTCCGGTGCTGTCGCAGTCACCTGCACAACCGAAATATGCATAAACAAGTTGAATTCATGCATGTTTGTAATGTCGCCGTCATTTAATGTTGGCAAGTGTGATAAGATAAATATTGGGAAATAATGGATTATACTATAAATTTTTATCTTTAAGAAAATATAATTATAGCTTGGTCTTAATATATTCTTACCAAATTCCAATACATTTCCATAAGTAACAGTATGTGACATGCTTAATTCTATACACATGGGATGATTGCGCCACACTGTTGCTCCGGCTAGCTCTCCTCCCTCCGGCGAACGCGGACCGGAAGGCCACCCTCCAGGGAGGCGGTGAGGCCCGGCGCAAACTTGGGCGTCCGGCTGCTGTTGTCGGCCACGACGTCGATGTCGAACCGCCGGACCACCGCCGCGATCACCGTCTTCATCTCCAACAGCGCCATCTCCTTGCCGAGGCACCCCCGCAGGCCGCCCTGGAACACTGGGTACTTGTACGGACTCTCCGGCGTGAACACTCCGTTGGTCAGCCACCGGTGCGGGCGGAAGTCGTGGCAGTCGTTCCCCCACAGCTCCTCCATCCTCCCCATGGCGTAGGCGTGGTACGTGACTCGTGTCCCCTTGCGCACGAAGGTCCCGTCGGGCAGCACGTCGTCCTCGACGCAGAACTTGGAATCGAACTGCACCGGCGGGTACAGCCGCATGCACTCGTAGACGGCCGCATGCAGGTAGTGCAGGTCCCGCAGGTGGTCGTAGCCGGCGGTGGCCGCGCTGCATCCCAACACGCGGTCGATCTCATAGCGTATGGCCGAACGGACGTCCGGGTGGCGAGACAGCAGGAGGAAGAAGCTAGTCAGGGCCGACGCGATCGTGTCACGGCCGGCCAGCAAGAAGCTAATGATGATGTCCCGCAGGTAGTTGTCGTCGTCGACGCCGGCCATGAATCGAGAGAGGAGGTCGTGGTTAGAGGAGGACCCGAGCTTCCTTCGCTGGCGAATGATCTCCATGGCGAGAAGGTTCACCATGCCGATCGCCTCCCGGAGCTCTCTTTCCGATCCCCAGTTGAGAAGCCGCTTGGCTTTCCACACTATGGGCGTCGTTGTGGTCGCCCGCCTGGCCGATAGCCTCGAGGCCTTGTCGAAGGCCGCTGCGAACTCGGACAAAGGCAGCGACAGCTCCAGGCAGCGGGGGTCGAGCCCGAACGAGATCTTACATATGTTATCGAAAGCAAACCTCCGGAACACATCTTGCAGGTCCAGGATCTTATCGCCGGCGCAGGCGAAGTCAAGGAGGGGGAGGAGACGACCCCGGATTTCGTCGGCCACGATGCAGGAGGCGAATAAGCGGACGGCGGCGCTACCGAGCTCAGCGCTGGCAATCTTGCGCTGGAAGCGCCAGAGGTCGCCGTCGACGTTGAAGATTCCGCGGCCGAGGAGGTCCCGGAGGATGACGGAGAAGGGCTTCCCCTTGGGGTAGTTGTCGAAGCGGGCGCGTAGCATGTGCTCCACGTTGTCGGGGTTCGCTGTGACGGTGTTCCCGAGCACGTGGATCTGGATGGTGCGGGTGGGCGACTCCCGGAGTAGGTGGGCGTACCAGTCGCAGAGGTTACCGAAGTGGGCGGTCCAGGAGCCGGTCACGTAGGCCTCGCACACGGAGCAGCTGCACCACCATGACATGGACCTCAGGAACTTCAGCAACGCCGCCAACAGCACGAGGGAGACGGCGAAGAAAAGGAGGAGGAAGGAGAAGAGTGACCAAAGGGCTCCTACTGTTTCTTCCATTGCTTCCTCCTCCGATGGGGTTGGAGTCGGTACTCGGAACCAACTATATGATGATGTCGGGGGAAACGGATGGCGATCAGAGGTTGGAGAGAGTAATCACGGTGATGTGATTCGACATCCATTGTTGTATTCTAATCACTCAGCTGGGACTTATCTTGTGGGGGGAGTCAGCAGGAGACGAGGCATGGATGCGTAGGATGATGCGTCATGCGTTGTTGGCGAAGTCTTAACGCAGGGAGCACTTAAAGTCGAAAGCCCAGTGTCTCTGTCGGAGACACGAAACAGTGAAGGAAGCCCTTCCATTTGCTGGAAGCCACGGTCCCACGCGGTGGGGCCTCTCGCCTCAGCGCCGCAAACCCACTACAATCCTGATCCCTCTCGCTGGGGATCTTCTGCGATCGTGGCTTCAAGGGCCAATAATACATGTGGGCACATTTACTGTAATACATGTTGATTAGATATTAATTTAGTGGTTGCAAATCAGATCGGGAAGGTCGATGATGTGCCGAGTGAGCTTTGATATCAGCCGCTCAACAGATTCCCTATCCCTCTCTCTCTCTCTCTCTCTCTCTCTCTCGTGGAGAGGCAGGAAAGAAGAACAAGGATGGCGGAGGAGAAGGGATGCCGAGAGGGCCACGGACTCTGCGCCATTAGCCGTGGCTCCTTTGGGAGCCCGGCCGCTATCGACCTCCGCTTCAGCCGCTATCGCGATCTCCTCCGAGCATATCTCCGTTACACGGCCTGCGGGTAAGAGAGGAGAAGTCCTCCTCGCTCCACCGCCTAGAATAATAATCGAAATATAATATATTAATTATATTATTTATTATAAATTAATTATATTTAGTATTTCTAAATTGAAATAGAGATAGTTAATTACAATATAATAGAAAAATAAAAAATAACTATCATCAATTTTTTTTTGAGTCATCAATTTCTCACACCACCATAAACATCAAAAAAGAAAATTATAAAAAAAAATACAACTTGTGGACTTGGAAAGAACTTAATTTATTTATTATCTTGCGATGATTCGAATTATAATAATTTTGTTCTTTTTATATGGCCAAATATAAAAATAAAAATAAAAATTTATATTAAATTAGATATATAATTTTAATATTTTAAATTTGATTTGAAGATAAACTTCATTGTTTATTATATTATTGATCGATAAACTTTTAAATTTGTAAATCTTCGATCAGGATTTATAATTTTTAACTAAAATTAAAGTTTTTTTTTTGTTGAGTAGTCATGTAATAAAAAAAATATTCTTAAATTATTTTCGGGTTCGATTCCAATTCACACCGAACACGATTAACTGTTACCAGTCAGTAGCATTTGAAGAAAGAAGGTCTGACCATGGAATAGCAGAGAGAGAGAGAGAGAGAGAGAGAGAGACTCTTTCTTTCACCGTGTCTTCTCCGACAAAGCTTGGTGGCCGTCCCATTCCACCCCATATTTCCATCCTTTTTCCACATAACCCTCCTTTATATTCATCTGTCAGTCACAAAGTTCAAACACCCCCCTCAGAGTTTTCCCACACCTTTTCTTTACCTGGTCATCTCCTCCAATGCCATCTCTCTCTCTCTCTCTCTCTCTCTCTCTCTCTCTCTCTCTCTCTCTGCAGGAATGGTGTTTGTGGTGGTTTGGTTGTGGCCTCAAAGTTGGACTTCGAGAAAGGTGGTCACCTATGTAGACTTAAAAGTCAAGACATGATCCTAATGCTCATTAATTGCTCCTCCTCTTTAAGCGTTTGTGCACTAAAAAGCAAGCATTATAGATATCCACTTTCTATTAAGCATGCGCAAAGATCTTCTTTATGCGTTACATAATATATTCTTCTTGATCTATCTGTCTATCTATCTAGAAACATCACATATATATGTATAATAATGTTAATGAAAAGTTCAGTACATAAGCAATCCAGAGAGAAGCAAACAAGAAATATTCCTCCCTTTAGAAATTAAGGTATCCATGAAGTTGGGAAATTTTCTCCATCAGGAAGATTACAAATGATCTCTTTCTTAGGTGCCATGGCACTGAGATGAAGAAAATTCACCTACTTCATAGTCTTTTTCTGAGATAATACTCTCTCTCTTTCTCTCTCTATCTGTCTTATTCATCACATGAACAAACCACCTAATGGTATTATTATACTACTGCTCATCCTCTTCTTCGGCTCCTTCTATGTTGTTTGCTACGAGATCTGATCAGCTTGGCATGTCAGGAAGCTTCATACTTGCACATGAGATCTCCATTGTCGAACCTTATAATGCATGTCTGCTGTCCTTGAGGAATCTTCGAAGGAAGGTAGTGAGAGTGGCCCTTGCCAAATGACCTGATATGGTCATTCAGTGACCGCTTGTGTTTGAAGTCAGACCCACAAGTGCAAGACCACAACTTCCCACAGTTCTTCTCATGGGTTCTCCAGTCTCCCCTCACCGCAAAGGCCTTCCTACATTTCCTGCACATGAAGGGCTTCACCCCGTGCTTCCTCTTGTAGTGCGTTTGGAGGGTCCTGAAGTCCTTCAGTGGCTTCGCTCTGGGGTGGTTGATGTTGTTCTTGCACCCATGAGCACAGCAGTAGCATGGGAGCTTCAGCATCGCCATTGGCTGCGTCCCTTTGAGAGACTCTGGCCCCTTTCTGTACTCTGATCCATGCCCCCACATATGCATCTATGCGTAAGACAATTTAGTGCAAGAACAAAGCGTAAATCATGTCTGGAGTTTGGTGCACAAGGAAAGAGACAAGGGATTGCCGTGTCTGACCTGCAGATTGTTGTACCTATTGAAGGATTTGGTGCAGACGGAGCAAGAGAACTGCACTGGACCTGTAAGGATCTGATCCGGTGTTGGGATCCAGTACTTACTCCCGCTGTCCACAGCGCACAGCTCCTCCACCTTCTTCTTCTTCTTCTCCTCCTCCTCCTCCTCCACGAAGACGCCTCCCCACGCAGGAGACAATCCGATACGCAGAGCGACGGTATCCTTACTCGTCTTGTCTTCCTCTTTGACGGCCTTCTGCTGAACCGGAGAAGGCGGAGGAGAGGAGGATGGAGGCTTGAGCCACTCGAAGAAACGAGGAGGGTGGGAGGAGAAGCCATCCATGGCCGTGCACGGATCTCCTCGGTGGAGGGCGAGAGAGGGCGAGTCTTAATGTCAAAGCATGGCGCTCCTATTTGGAGTAAAGGAACGGTCGCGGTCTTCTTCCCCAAGTCTTCGAATGATGATGGCCTCACTGCTCTGCCTACCTCTGGTTTCGCACGCAAAAGCTTTCAACGTGAACACGTGCTACTCGCACGCGCGCACGAAGAAAGGACACGTCTTGTAGTACGTCAGTATACTGAGTTGTGTTGGCACGCAGTTTGATGTGCACACGAGTCGCCTCTATATATAATTATATACTCATCATTCCAAATCAGCGGTAATTATTATAAAGGAGATTACGTGCGTTTCACACGTGTCTATTTATCAAATTAATTAAGGAATTTTCTTTTTTAATAACAATCAATAGGCATCCTTTCTTTTCGTTATTTTTTATGTTTAAATCTACGGAGCTATCTTGATATAAATTAATACATGCCTTCAATTTATGTCTTATTATATATATAAATAAATATATATAGTAAAAATATTTTAGAAATAATATAGTGCTAAGCTTACGTATAATAATTCTCTCTACACTAAAAATAATTAAAGGTGTCGAATTGTTAATTATACTCATGAGTATGAATACGTAAGATCCATTCGTAATGAAATGAGATGAGTATATTTTATATTATTTATGTGAATATAGAGGAGGAATGGTAGAGCAGTCTCCATCCCCAGCATATACGCTTACCTAATTCAAATCAAACTATGTTAAACTTTGATTGAGTTAAAAATGAATCAAATAAAATAATATCAACATTCAACATTAACATCCTCTTCCTCTTGACCTATGTGTTAAAGAAATTAATGTAATATTTAATAATAATTATTATTATTTATATAGAGAACTAACATATTTTTTATTTTCAATAGGGAATCTTTGTCCTTGTCTAAATGAAAAATAAGATAAAAATGCATATGAGAAAAGAAAAAAAAACCCCCATCCAGTAGTGTTGACATTCTTAAGAATGATGTAAATTGGTGTGTATATATATATATATATATATATATATATATATATATATATATATATATATATATATATATATATATATATATATATATATCACTTTGAATTGGTGTGAATTACTGAACTGAAATAGAACAAAGTCAGATTTGGTAGGAAGAATAAGAGGGCATTGGCATGCACTTCTTTGTCCTACTTTATCCAGAACACAAGCTTTGGGTGTGTTTGGGGAATGGGAATCACTACGGGATGTGATGTGAACTCATGATGCTTTGAGAAATCATGATGCTGATAATATAAAGTAAGAGTGAAAGATGTTTGTCAAAGATGGAGGCTATCCCATTCACTAATTTGTTACATTTTTGACCGAAAAATCTCTTATGAAAGATTGTGTTAATACTATCGAACATTTGTGTAGTCGTCGATAATCTTCTCGTGTGGATAGTAAGATCAAAATAAATATTATCATCATCGGACGAGGTTGTAGATAGGTTTTAGGTAAATAACAAAGAAGATGAGGGAAGAGAAGAAAGATGATAGCTATATGGCTTCGAGTCTACTCGTAGCTCATACTTTTACTAACCCAACATATGCATTATCTAATTACTGTTTCCTAAAAGAGATCAGTGTTACATAACCCCCGCATGAAGGAATAAAAAGTGAGGGAGAATATTAAATTTTTAAGATTAATATATTATATTTGATTTTACTAAGAGAGAAGAAGAAAAATAAGGATACAATTCAATTATTC
This sequence comes from Musa acuminata AAA Group, assembly GCF_036884655.1. Lineage (NCBI taxonomy): Eukaryota > Viridiplantae > Streptophyta > Magnoliopsida > Zingiberales > Musaceae > Musa > Musa acuminata. The sequence goes on along the minus strand of NC_088353.1, from coordinate 42,948,693 downwards.
TCATATAATCTAAAATTATAATGGCCTTCGTATTATTTTTTGTCTATAATCTCTCTATTTTATGACCCTGATTAATATTTAAGTTTATTTTTAAACTATCCCTAATATTTCTTAAAATACCAACACATTAATATCAACATTTGTGTTGTTCAATAACACCCAAAATTTCTCTAAGACACTCAAACTTATCTTTTGGTAGTGTCTTGGTGAATATATTTGCTACTTGATTAGTGGAGTGATGCTTGAGTGCAATGTGTTTAATGCGACTATAGTAAATCGAGTTCTTTGCTATTGCTATTGCTGATTTGTTATCACAAAATATCTCTATTTTTTTAATTTGTTTTTCCCTAAGAATTATTCTCAACCAAATTGCTTGAGAAGTAGCCATAGATGCTGAAACATATTAAGCTTTTGCAAAGGATTCTCCTACTGATTGCTTTGCTATTTCTTTGAGCTCCAAAAAAATACATCTTTACCAAAAGAAAAAAACATAACAAAAAATATTCTCCATGTCATCTATACATCCACACTAATCACTATCATAAAATCCAATCATCTTCCAAACTTCTTGTTTGTCAAACTTGATTCCAAATCCTTTAGTGTCTTGTAAATATCTGAGATTTTTTTTTTTGCAGCTCCAAAATGAATGTGACTAAGACTGTTCATGAATCCAAAAAGCATACTTACAGCAAACATAATATCTGACTTTGTAGCTGTGAGATATAACAAATTACCAATTAAACTTCTTTCCTCCATGTCTTCTCTTTAGTTTTTCACTTATTAGTAGTGGTGTTGCTACAGAATGTCATTCAAATATATTAAACTTCTTTATAATCTTATCCACATAATTTCTTTAAAAAATAAACATATTATTTTTCTCTTAACATATCTCAATGCCAAGAAAGTGTCTTCACTCATATCATATTTATTCACCAAATCATTTTTGAACTACTCTACCATTTTTGTACTATTCTTTATGAAAACTAAATCATCAACATAAACTACAATAATAATTATACCTGAACCTTTTACTGTTTTGGTGTATAAAGTAGATTCACTCTTGCTTTTCATGAAGCTTTTTTGCATTGAAGTAGTCATCATCAATCTTATTGTACCAATCACATGGTGCTTTCCTCAACCTATATTCTTACCTTTCTTGCTTTTCAATAATAAAATTAGGTGCCTCCTCAACACAACACAGACCTCTTCTTTTAATTCTCTCTTAAAAAATAATTGATTTCACATCAAGTTGATACAACAACCATCCTGTATGGGTTGCTAGTACAATCAAAATTCTAATAGCATTAAAGCAAGCAACTGGGTGTAAAAGTTCCATTATAGTCAACTCTATACTGATATGAGTTGTCTTGTTTTTTTGCACTCAGCATTATATTTCATCTTGTGAATCCATTTGATACTAACAATACCTTTGTTTTGAGGTATATCAACTACTTCCCCAGTATTATTCTTTTCTATCACAACAATCTCTTCTTTCATAGCTTTCTTCCAAGCTTCCTATTTGATGGCTTCTTCAAAGTATTGTAGTTCTAACACACAATGATTGCACCTATGGTAGATGTCATTCAAAATTCTCATTCTGACTAGAGTTAAGTTGAGACATCATGAACTTCAACTAGATGATGGTGTAATAGAATTTGATATATTTGAGGATAAACATGCATGATTTACATATTCTTGAACCTATCCTAATGGTACTATTTTGACTACCATTATTCTTCTTCCCAATTCAAAGCAGCACTTTCATCAAATATGACATCTATGCTGACTACCATTTTCTTGCTTTTTAAACTGTAATGCATGTAGCCTTTAGACTATGATGCATAACCCAAGAAAGATGCACTTCTCATTTGCTTTTATCTAACTTGTGTCTTCTCTCTTTTGGAACTTCAGCATAACATAAGCTTCTAAAAATTTTTAGATTTCTTACTGATGATTTTCTTTCATTCTAAGCTTGAAAAAGGAGTCTTACTTTCTAAGAATTTTGTTAGACACTTATTAAGAAGATACACATCAGTATACACTATTTCAGCTCAAAATATATTAGGTAAATCCTTTTCTTTAAGCATTAGTCTTGTCATTTGCATTATTGTTTGATTTTGCCATTCTATCATTCAATTTTTCCTGAGGTGTGTGTAAGGGACTATATTCTATCTTTTAATACCTTCATCTTCACATAACTTGTCAAACTCATAGGATTTATATTATCTATCATGATCACTTCATAAAGTTTTAATATAATAATCATACTTTTTCTTAACAAAGCATTTAAACATTTTGAAAATGGTAAAAACATTGGACTTTTGTCTCATAAAGTAAACCCAAGTTATGAGTGTATAATCATTAATAAAGAGAATAAAATATTTATTTTGTGCATGAGAGAGGATCTTCATGGGTCTACACATATTTGTTTGGCTCTCTAAGCAACACCTTTAGGGAATGATTGATTGTGATATTTTTCAAATGCATATTCTTCACAAATATCTTGCTTCTCTTCAATAAAAGATAGCTCTTTCATCATTGATCTTTGTGATATAAACTTAAGGCTATCAAAATTCAAATGACCAAGTCTTTTATGTCAAAACCATGAATCATCAATCATAATTGTGTTTCTAACAACATTATTTAAATATCCAAGGGAAAGGGAAAAAGTCCCTATTCATCATTTTTTTACTTTCTATCAATATTTATCTTTTATCTTTTTTTTGTCATTGATAATGCATCTATCATCTTCAAAATTAGAGAATACCCAATTAGTTGGTCAATACTCAAGAGATTCTGATCTAAATTTGGTATAAATAGTATATCATATTTTTTTTTTCAACTTCTCTTTTTGTTTAAACACCAATTGCGCTCTTTCTTTTCACCTCTACAATTGCACCATTGTCCATTCTAACTTTAGATTGAAATGAGGTGTTCATGTTACAAAAAAATATTTTCTTTCGTTGTCATATGATTACTACAAGTACTATCAACATACCACAGTTTATCTTTTTGTTCTTGAACACTTTGGCATATATAAAATAAATTTACCTCATTTTCTTTTTCTTCTGAAAAATTTGCTTACTGATTTACGCATTAGTATCGACGCATTAGTATCAATAGAAAGGAACGGTTCGTGAGCTTCACCGTCGTAAATAACCAGCAATGGCAAGAGCAAGAAGACCTCATCACATCCCGGAGGAGTAGAAGAACCCATGGCCATTGTAGATCACTGTCACCTTCACGCCATGGTGGAACGGATCGATGATGAGGGCAGACGACAGCCTTGCCATTGCAATACAAGCAAGAAGAGGATGTCCAAGCTGACACCAAAGTGAGACATGATCACATTCTACTTGTTTCATTCGTCTCTCAACATTACATGATTCTGATTGCTAAGTGTTAGTCATGATATGTAATTTAAATCCTGACAGTAGTATTGTTGTGTATTTGCCATAGTGATGGAGATTTTGTTGTGATTCAACATAACCTATTGCTTCATCCTTTTAGCACCTTCGCGCGCGCTCGCACACACACACACATAAACACACACAAAGATGAGATTCGAGTAGAGAATATTATGATGAACAGTAAGTCTTTTATCAACTTGATTGATCAATACTATATTTACAATTCACATAAAATATAGTGAGATTTCAATAGAGAGAACACATCGAGTGGCTGCAGTCTATCAGTAGGTCTATGGCTGTGTGTATATAATATGTATGCTGAGCTGAGTTCTGTTGCTGTCTGTGATGGCCACAACATCAGGGAGTAGAATTATTATAACTCCAAATTGTCCCACACCAAGTCAGATCTCACATATATCACTTACAATATAACTTGTTGCAGAAAGCAGCATTTGATAAAGCCATGCACTCTCATATTTGTCGTGTTGTAGTGCAAGTTTTGGATCTTGATGCTGGCATCTTCAATTTCTTTTAATATTCCAAGTTAGGTCAAGTTGCAAAGGGCCATACATTGATTTGGTTCTCCATACAACATTTGCACATCTTTTCTTGCCATTAATTACTTTTCTCATCTTCTGCTGCTAACCTTTGGTCTTGTTCAACAGCCATGATATATATTGCCTTTGATCAAGTATAATCTCTTTATGCATAAGATCTCAATGATAATACAACATATTACTCCTTTCTCTCTCTCTCTCTCTCTCAAACTCCAATGTGCATGAGCTCAAAATGGCAAGTATGCATGACATGCTTCCTCAGTATGATCTCAGAAGTTGTAAAAATGATGTTGCAGTGGTCGATGAACAATTTGCAGGTCTGTTGTTGTAGGAACAACAGTATCATCTGCAATCAAGCTCCTACAGTCAAGACATACATGCAGCAACCGTTTTAGTGTAAGACAAAGGTAACATGAATAGATTAGCGATATCTATAACCATCGTTTGGTGTCTACTCTAATGATCGAGTAAGGCATCTATTTTTACTAAAAGATGATCATGAAGTGACTACGACTAATGCATCTATACGTTGTGAAAGAGATTATTTTACAGACCTCCACTTTACACAATGACTAGATTAGTTCTAGCAGAAGAGTATTTGCTTGCATGTACAGCAAGAAAAGCTTATGATGATCCGAAAACAGCAGATGGTGCACGCATGTTAGTTGAAACAACTAGCAAAGAGTTGCATAGAAAGCTTACTCTCGAGGAGATCGAGAAGTCAATATGGAGCTCAGAGCACGAAGGCGGGTGTAGTACTCTCCGATTGCCAGGAAACATCTTGCTGCTAGTCTGATGGTTAAGTGTCGACGCAAATTGTGCAAGGTCTGTCGTCTCAAGTTGTCAGCCTGCACAGCCAAAGTCTTAAAAGAGTTACTGCAGGTTAAGTAAAACCACAAAATGACCTTAGGATTCTATCTTGCCTTGTTGACATAATTAATAGACATGCAAGAAGTGATGGAAATCAAAAGAGGAAGAAATATTCCATGTATTGTTCATGATGTTTGTTAGAAAAGGCTTTCTTCTCAAGCTTTGTTGCCTACCGGACAAGTCTTCATGGTCATATTAAAGAACAAAAGAAAAAAAGCTTCTAGGGTGTTCCAATCCCAAAGAATATATCGATCAAGTTTATTTAGATATGAGTCATATATAAGCCTACCATGCATTGGACCCTCTACATATTGAATATGATCCATGATGTTTGGGAAAGAAGAAAGAATATATTCTCATTTTAATGGACATGTAGATTAGGTAGCTTCATCCTTTTCTTACTCCTATGTTGGACACCAACTGATGCATCTTTTAATGCGTGGAACATACATGCTGTGCAATCCAAGTATCTTTTCTTAGGGTTAGGAGGTAAGAGAACATATGAAGGGCCATCTGGAACATGAAATATTCTTCGTTAACTTTGCAGAAATGTTATATTACCCGATGAGGATTCTTTTCCATGTTCTTTTTATATTAGCAGCGTAATTGAGCTACCATATAGTAAGTATTCTATTTGCTTATGGCAACCTTTATAAGAAGATACTAGGAAAGACCTGGCTGACGAATTCTTCGAAGTCGACAAGCTTTCCCAGTGCGGCTGCCATGAGGTTCATGTATTCTCCGTCGCCGATGCCATCGCAGAGAGACCTGCCGGCAATTATTTGTGCCAAAGAAAGGTGGAGATGCCCGAGGCCCAGGGAGAGCGCCTCCTCCGCCTGCTCCGACGAGTGCTTCAGGTTGCAGATCCACACCCGCTGTTGCTCCAACGGATCCAGCTTCGGAATCAGTATCTGCTTGAAGTCATCAACATGATGATGTGATCGCAGCGCACGTATAAAGTGTAGGAGAATGGGATGCATGGAAACTTACGTTGAGTAGCTCAGAGGGCTTAAACCCACCCATCCACAGGAAGCAGCGCTCCGCCGGGGTCTTCCACGTTCCATTCAAGAGGTGGAAGACGTCGGCTTTTGCAACAGTGGCTTTCAGCTGGAAGAGCTCATCGTAGTGCCTGATGCACTCATCCACCAAGACACCAAGATTACCCTCAGGAGGGTGAGCCTGTAATGCATTTCGGAGGACCGACATGAGCTTGCATCTCTCAGCCAACCATCGGGCATACTCCATGTCGAACAACGCAGCGCCTGTAGCAAGAAAGGATGAGATCTCTAGCCAGTAAGCTGTAGATCGAAATGGATGAGGAAGGTAGCTTATTACCGGGACTGATGACTCCAGTACTGCCGGCTGCTGCCAGGAAAAGACCCTAACACCGATCAAGTACGGAGGAATCACTGTCAAGATAATTAGATGATAGAAGCCCAACCATAAGAACGCATCAAACCTGTGATCTTGCTCTGTCGAGATCATGCTCGATCTGTTGAAGCCTAACTTTACTGGACTCTAGTTGTTGCACGTAAGCCTGTTTACATGGATGCGTCAGATTGGTTCATGAATCAAACGAGATAAAGAACAACCAGGGTGTGTTCCTTAATGGAGATTGGAAGAGTGCACCTTTTTCCTCAGTCGGCTCTTTCGTGCTGCCTCTCGATTTTGAGCCAGGCGTCTCAGTGCCTTGTAAATAATTCGCAAGCACATAAGAAAATTCCTTTAAATGAAATAAAATTAAAAGGCTCGTATCTGAAAGCAAAAAAGGCAGTCAAAATACAAGCATTCCTACATGCTGGGACTTTATAGTTAAGGAATTTAGATAAAACTTGATGATACAAGGATATTATCCCATCATAAATTTCTTTGTTCCTCCTTTTCTGATAAGATTCATGTCAGCAGTTCAGAAGAGGAATTAGATGGAACAGATTCCACTTTCTTTCTTTCTTTTAAGCTCATAAACATGGCTTATATCCGTATTTCATACTGTTATAAACATGCATATGAGAGAGAGAGAGAGAGAGAGAGAGAGAGAGAGAGTACCTTATCATCAATTACCTTTCCATCTTTCGCTGTAGTTGAACCGGTCATCGTTCTCTGAAACAGGCAATACAAAGTTCCTGTTGAGCTTCAAGTCAAAAGACGTACCTTTCTACAATATTGGCAGCACCATAAAAGTGTGTGAAGGAGAAGAATTCAACAGTGCATGTCAGATTACGACAGATATCAGCAGAAATGCTAAATACTGCTCCTGTACATACAAATGCTATGGTGGAGACCATGAACCAGGTAACGTCAGAACTCGAAGACTGTGAGGAGCACAAGAAACAGAGAAGGAAATCACGAAGGCAGATCGAGTTCTATTGAGAGGTACTAAGGTCCTTGGCCTGAGACTTGATGTGAAATTAGCCAAGTCCTTGTGATCGAGGAGGTAAAATGGGCCATATTTATGATTTGTTATTACCTTTTCTTGGGATGAAGGCTGAGGATTCCGTGTTTCTCCTGTCCTTGAAACAGTACTTGACATCATCATCTCTTGCTGCTGCTTGCGGTCAGCCAACTCGCCTGAGGAGTCCTTGCTGTTGTCTGGGGAGTCTGATCCCATATGACACCCATAGTTTTGAGCTGAGCCAGGATCAAAGCTCCTCGCTGAGAGTGTGTTAACCTGCTGGAAATAAAGCAGGTGCCATGAAACCTGAATGGAGCAGCAAACCATCTCCTCCTCCTTTTGGCTTATCTCATACCTACTTCTACGCCAAGTCAAAACAAGCAAGACCTTACTCTGGGAGTTTGCTGGTGTATCATTGGCCACGATGGGAAGATCTCAAGTGTTGCGGGTCTGCTCGCAAGAAAAGCTGCAAGAAAGAAATGAACAACTAAACAGTGCTTCGAAGAGAACTTATTCCTTTCTCTAGTAGGGTCAAAAACAATCTGAGAAGGGAGGAGTCATATGATCTGTTCTCGATGTGGATAGAACTAGAAAAGGCCAGCGAGGAAAGAAAGAGCGAAAGAGGCGTACATTTTGTGTCTTCAGTTCCTCTCATGCCATCGACTCCCTGAAAGAGAGCCCCCTCCAACTCCCCAAAGCAAGCAGCTCCTTCCAGATCACTGAGGTGGCAAAAGAAGTCCATGTTAGTCATCAAAATTCAACATAGAATAGGAAGAAAGCAAAAGGAAATTGATTCTACCCCAGGCAATTACTTGAATGACCGAAAGAGTTGAGGTAGGAGGGATCTTCCATTCTTTATGACAACAGATAAAGAGGAAACGGAGGGGCAAGTAGAAGAAAGAGGGGGAGGAGGATTTGTGTAGATGGGAGAATCAAAGAGGAGCACATAAATGGATTGGGCCAATACCTTTTTTGGAGATTGGTGGGCAGAGGTGTAACACATTAAGGATGGAATATATAACAAATAGGTTCTTGTGAAGTTAAAAGGAGGAAAGCAGCAGCAGCAGATAGCACAGAATAAAGAGCCCACTGAACCATTTGAATATTGGTACATGCAGAAGGAGAGTGAGAGCACATTTGTGGGAGGACAGAGGGCGAGAGGAGGAGAGGGAAACAATGGTGGAGTTTGTGTCAGGAAGCAAGTAGAAGTCTGCTGTCTATCAACTCCAGTCCCTGTAGCAAACTCTTGGAGAAGTATATACTCAACTAACCTGGCATTGGATACACAATAGAAAAAGGTCAGGAAAGATTCATCTCCTTCTGATGACAAAGCACACACTGCAATGTTAAAAACCTAGAACTTCTTGTTCACGGGGTTGTTTAATTGAAGAGAGAGAGAGAGAGAGAGAGGAGTACTTAATACACTTAGGAAGAGGTCAAACTGCTAGTTCTAAGCATGAGAAGGTTTACTGTTGATCATGGCAATCCAGAGCAGATTCTTCAAAGATCTCACTGTTGAATACATATAGCAGTGCCAACAATTTCATACACTATGTCAGCAGAATTTGAGATCTATTACCCATTAATTGCCAAATAGAGAGCATCTTTTTCCTATTCACAAGTCATAGGAAACTTATGCAGAGTTGTGTGGGACAAATTGGCTCCAATCTTCCTGTGTGGCCTGTAAAAGAAAAGAATACCTATCACTTTGATTATATACATGTACAATGAAAGGAATCAACCAAAAACAGGTCTCACAAAATATTCAGCAAGAGAAAGACATACCAAAGAAATGAAAATTGTTGATGAAGAACCATTCAAGAAGACAAGATATAGGACAAACCACAATCCACCTCCACTAATTGCAGCCATGATGCGTCTCCAGCCATAAAGTTATTAAGGTGTGAATGATTAAATTGATCAACCCCTTCAATAAAAGATCAGCTACAGTCAAGAAACTATATTTTGTGTCCATATCGACTAGCTCTGCTCCTTCTGAAGTTTAGGTACCAAGTTCTCAAGCGACTTATTATTATTATCTATTTTGGGACAGTTGTCATGGTATGCTGCTATATTCTGCCATGCAATAATAACGAATAGTCTCTCCCATTTACCCCAGCCAGATGGTCATTCTGCCATGCCTTTTCTAAGAGGTAATCAGCTATCCCAGCCGCAGGACTTCCGTGGAAAGGAGACAAAGCAGGAGACAGTGACGAATAGGATGGCCACTGGCATATCATGAGCTTTAAATACCAAGATAATTTGTCCTCTGATGTGATGACTTCAAGAGCACTAAGTGTCAAAGACTTCAATCGGCACCTTGGAATCTAAGATTTCTCTTTCCTGCAACTGCCAAGACAAATCATTGAAACCATGATAACATAATATTCCAATTACACCACAAAAAGCATCACAATTGAAAAGATTCACATAAGGCACGGAGACAAGCGACGTTTAATTAATAGAAGACAGACAGACAAAATAGAAGCAGCAGCTGCAACATGCAACCAACCAGCCAAGACTGAGACCCAAAGAACCTGGAAGGCTCACTGACCCTTCAAACATTTGCTGAAAGCAATGCGTCAAAATCTGGGACGAAATAGCTTGAAATCCATGGCTGTCCGTGAGAGCTTGATCAGTTATTTCTTCGAATATCACGTTGATATAAATCAGAGAAACCCATCGGTGAAAGCAATTAGAAGGCAAGCAGCACAAAATAGTTATGAAACATTTAACAAGTCTTACCTTCACATCTGTAGATGAAGACATGAACAAAGGAGCTAAGGTGCAGAGACCGATGCTGTTCACCACCTGCGGCTGGCAAAATCCAATCAGCAGATGATGGTTTTGAACGAAATTATCAACCCTCCATGACAACTTCAAATATTTGTTTGCAAATTAAGAATAAACACCATAAACAGATCACAGAGTTCTCAAATACCAAACCATGCACCATTGATGTCTAAATATTTAATTTCATAGAAAGCATACACCGCCCCCAAAGTTGCAAAACATGCATAACTTCGCATGGTTTCTGTGGTGCTTGCAACTTGTTGGGTACCTCTATGAAATTTTGACAAAATAATGGTCATTTTGATGCACACCGAAGACTAAGATCAATAACAGTCATTTTGGCATTGGATCAAGTTTATTACATCATGGATAGAAGGCCACAATGGCCATAACTGGTACAGATAAATAATACCATACAGAAACATGCTCACAGACTGTTCTAACTAATTATTCCATAAAAAAAACAGAATAATATGAAGAACATCAATGGTTTTAACTTCTACCACCCAAGATTACATTTTTATTCATCAACAGACTAAAAGTGACCAGCATGATGAACATACTCCTACATGTAAAATGGCTATATGAGGACAGGTATGTTGAAAACCATTTAATGATGTTCACTCTTCATCTCTTGGGCCATAAACAAGAGAGGTTACTTGGACACTACTGAAAGTTCCCAGATCTTTATCGTCCCATCATCACTGGCTGAAGCAAGAAGTCTTGGTTCCTGCAGGGTCATACCACAACATGTACAGTTAACAATTGCAATAGACCCAAAGGACAAAGAGTATACACATTTGAATGCAAAAAATACATCATGACTAATAACCAGAAATCCAGTTGTAAATAAAAGCAAATCACCTTCATATTCCATTGCACGGAGTTCACATCCATGTCATGAGCTTTTTCTTTCTTAACCAACATCTTATAAGATGGTTGATCAACCTGAAGTCCACAATATTAGCTGAGAGAATGTTGACCGCTTACACTAATCATTTCAACGAATAAATAAAAACATAATTTCCTATTATCCTCATAAACAAACCCACAAGCATGAAGCACATGGAAAAATGTCACCACAATGAAGCAATTTTGAATTGTTCGACCATAACTTAGCAACAAACTGTCTACAGAATGACCTTCAAAACCCTAGTTCTTTAGTTTGGCAGAATGGCCATGGGCCTGCAGGAAATTTGCATGATCAAAATCTGGAGAAATCTAACTACTTGATGCAATAAAGACCGTTAACAATATGAGCTTGTTCAGGAAAAATACAGATTGCCGCATACGAGGAGAAAAACAACAGCATCACTTAACAAGGCTTTTGGAACATGCTAAAAGATTGGAGGATATAGATCTTAAATACACTTACCTGAATATCAAGAAATGAGCATGAAAAACATGCTACAATTACATATAAATTTAGTTCAGTACCATGAACTTATAGATTAACATAACAACTAAATAGAAGAAGCAAATTAACAGGACTGCTGTTTTAAAAATTAACTAGAACCAATAGAAAAGGAACCCAAGTGCAATATGTCCACAGTAGGTTTAAAATTTGACTAGAACCCATAGAAAACGAACCCAAGCACAATATGTCCGCAGTCTTGATCATTATATACCAGTAACCAGTTCAAATTGGGTAAAAGCACAAATAACCATCTTTGCTTTTAGATGTCAGGCATGAATTATACCAAACTGTCTTTACTCTCAGTAAAAAGGCGTATAGCATCATCAGCCGCTCCACTCGCAATTAAACCCTCCCTGTAATTTGGAATAGGAAATCGCCCAGTTAGCCTAAGAAGGAATATCCTGAATTCACGATTACAAATGTTCAGCACAAAACATCAAAACATCGGCAGGTGACCATTTGATGACATAAGTAGACAAAAATATCCTAAAAAATATTATAATTATTCTTAGGCTCATTTCTGAAATTGCATGAGAAACTTATATGATTCAACCCTCAGTCTCCCCTAAAAAATATACTTACATAGATGCAAACATGCAGCACAATTGTCCAGCACATTACCGAAGAATCCTATTTTTCAAGATGGTGGTACTAGCAAATGGTCATGTCAATATCAAATCCCAATATTTTCCCTTAGTTGAAGGGCACCTTGGAACCTATAAATTGGAGCCATATTGATAGTTTGACACTTAAATACAGCCATTATTCTTCAATATTAACTATGATGGATATCTGCAGAGTAAACCAATGGGATTGGCAACAGAAAAGTAATAAACAAAAATAGCTTGTAGTACAGGTAACCAGCATCATAGGAAAAACTCTAGGGTGTGTTTGGCTGTTTTCTCAAAAGAAAATTTCCTGTTACTAAAATAAATAGGCAACATATTTATTTGGAAAACAATTTCCTGTACTCTAGTCTTGAAAACTATTCTTGGGCGAACTGTGATTAAAATATACTAGTATAACCAAGGTTCGTCGTACCGTACCGCACCGGCGTTTCGACCCGGGCTCGGTACGGTACGGTACCAGTGTACCGACCGGTACATTAGGGCGTACCGAGTGGTACACCCTGGTGTACCGAATAATTATATATTTTTTCATACTGTAGCAGTGCTACAGTATAGCACTATAGCGGTACCGAACGGTCCACGTACCGATAACCTGTCAGATCAGTACGTACCACCCATACCGGGCGATACGTTTCGGTATGACAGACCTTGAGTATAACAACATATAAGAAGATAAATTACATAATAATATAATATACAAAATTCACAAGATTAAATACCTTTATATATTTTATATATAATGTAGAAGATGGTACGAACATGTGCTTAGAAATACCTATGAATACGATAGTTAGAAGAGGTGAAATGATTAATGTTAGTGGTACAAGAAAAAGTAGAGGAAGACCTAAAATGGCTTCAATAGAAACTATAAATAAAAATTTTAGTAATCTAAACTTTAACCAAACATATGACTTTTTACACATCTCAATAGCAACAAAAAATCCATGTAGTGAACTCCAAATAGTTGGGAATTATGGTTTTGTTGTTGTTATATGATAATATAGTAATACAACACATTAGATAGGATTATGTCAATTGGTTGGGCCTGATCTCCCCAAGGAAGTTTTTTAATTGATGTAGTTTCTCATAAACCTGATGTTGTTGGACACAAGTATATGACCTCTTGGCCACCACATTATCTTAGAAAATTTCTTAAGTAATTTGGTTGAGCTACATAGCACAAGTCCTATCAAATAACCTAATAATATAAATACCTACATAAGATAAAATATTTAAAATATTAACTGTTATATGTTTTAAAATTTTTGTTCTTTTCTCCCTGTCTTTCCATAATTTGCACAACAAGTGATGTCCAAAGCTTAGTTATTGAGAACAAAAACTTGTTCTAAAATATGAATCTTCCTGAGAGCATATCAAAGTCCAAAGATAGCCTTAATTTCTTGTTTGCTTCAGTGTCCTAATATAAACCCCTCATTTCTCTACTAATCCAATAAGGAGAACCCTGGGGCCCAATAGATAAATTGATATCATAGAACAAAATTCACATGAAGCAACAATTTGTCCAGAGATTCATATTAACATGTTAGATGATTCTATATAGTTGGTTAGAGCAATGGAGTGCAAACATTACTTTACAACTTTGAGAATAAAGCAACACTTAAAATGAAAATCTGGTAAGAAAATACTCCCAAGAGAAAAGATGCAAAGCATAATTTAATACCTTGACCAATGAACTGAGAATATGGTCCGATCATGATATCCAGAAAGGGTACACAGATGACTCCTGAAAGAACCAGAAAATTCCCATCAGATGATAAAAAAAAAGGATTTACATACGCAGTTTATCAGAATATGTTGATCAGGTTAAGCCATTAAGAATTTGGCACGAATACAAGGTCAAGATATCCATAAACCATTGTTGAGAACTATATCAACAAATACAAGATTCCTTCAAAAGAATTTTAAACATTAGGTGACTGACTAACTCTCCATCCACTAGAATATGTTAGCCAAAGAAGCTCAGTGATACCAGACTTGGGCCATAGGTTGCTTGTTCTACAACCTACTCACCAGAAGGTACAGATTCTATATCCTTGTAAACCAAACTTCCATATCAGTTTTAGATCACTTGTACAACCAACCCTCTGAAACATTTGTCAACTGAAAACTTTCTTTGTTTGTAAATCTACATTATAGAAAATATTCTTTTGAGTGAACATGGAGCAATAATGCATGTCTTATGAGCACATAATTAATGGCAAATGACTTCTTGTTTGGACTTTTCACAAATCACTAAATGTACTGTTAATATAATTAATTAATCATTTTCATCCATCTGTTTCACTTAAAGTAAAGATCATAGGATTGTACACAATTGTATAATTGAAAAGGTAAAGAAAGTATGATAGAGATAATAAAACATAACACTTATTTGTATAGAAATAAAAAAATTAAAAATATAAAATCAAAACTACAAATTTAAATAACAGTAAAAACAAAGAACAAAGTGAACAAGCATAAAAATAAGATCTGAACTTTATAAATTACTGAAAATAAATATAAAAAATATTGTTGCATGAAATAAAAACTAGAAGAGACAAGATAAAATCTGTTTTCTTGGAGAGAGGCAGACATATCCATAAATAGTATTTTGTGTGCAGTAAAATATAGGACATAACTAGTACTTGAATGTACTCAAAACAATTTGTTTTAAGTTATTCTTGAATGCCAAAAAGACGTTTCCTAGTTTTGTTAGGCCAACCTCCTCCGAGGCTTTCAGTGAACCTATAAGAGAACTATAGGTAACAATATCAAATTAAAAAAATCTTGTTTTTAGTGCTTTTAATCAAGGTTTTTAATTTCATACCATATCGACGTTTCAAGCTTTGCCCGATACGGTATGGTACGAGCATACCGAGTGGTACACCAAGGTGTACCGCTCAGTACATATATATATATATATATATATATATATATATATATATATATATATAAAGGGAGTACGCTGCCTCAAAGTCGTCGCCTCCTTTTCTTCTCCTCGTCTACGACATTTGACAAAGACGTCAAAGGCTGCAGATGTCTCCAGCCTTCGGCGCGATGCAACGAGGAGAAGAACGAGGTCTTCTCCTCATTCGCGGCGTTCGGCGAAGACGTCAACGGCCGCAGATGTCTTCGGCCTTCAGCGCGACGCGACGAGGAGAAGAACATGGTCTTCTCATCTGCGGTGTTCGGTGAAGATGTCGAAGGCTGCAGATGTCTCCAGCCTTCGGCGCAATGCAATGAGGAGAAGAACCCAGTCTTCTCCTCATCTGCGGTGTTCGGCAAAGACGTCGAAAGCCACAGACATCTCCGGCCTTTGGCGAAGGACACGGCGAAGAAGAAGTCGAGTCGTCGCCTCTCCGTTACCTCCTGGATCGGGATCGTCGAGGGAGGGCGGCACCGGATCGGAAAGCGTCAAGGTTCTCCCGATTCTCCCTCTTCTTCGAGCGTCTTCTCCCTCTTCTCCCTCAACACTTCTTCCCTCGCCGCAACCAAGCTGATACCACCCGATAGCGGGCAGTCCGCGTACCAGTATGCTGGAGGACTGGTACGTACCGCTCGGTATAGGCGGTATCATTCAAAATTAAAATCCTTGCTTTTAATACAATCAACTCCGTCTCTTATCAACTGGCCATACGAATTGCTAGTTAGACTAATACATACACCAGTACATATGGTATTCCAAAAAAAGCCAAAAATGGCTAAAAATTCAAAAACCCATATTTTAATTTTTTTCCTAATTTCTTCGTATATAAATTATATTTAGATAAGAATAAAGTGTATGCAAGCCATAAGTGAATAGAAATTCTAGGTGACTCGAATGAGAGAGAACGAGAGTGAGTCAAAGCAAGTGAACGAGGGGGAAGCGAGGACTTAAAGGGTCAAAACAAGGCCCAACATTCAATTTGACCATTGGGACCTGGTTTGACTTGAGAGATCAGTATAGGCCTGTATCAATTGATAACAATCGAGTTTCAAACCCCATAACAATACTGTTACCAGCCCCATAATAATGTACCACCCAAAATGGTCCAGTCCACATATCGATCAACTGGCAAACCGATCCATACCACCCATTTCATATCGTATTGAACGGTACGTCAAACCATGTCCTAGTAACATATAATTGAATGAATCCTACAATAGCTCCTCATGACAAATATAGAGTCGGCTTGCAAAGTGATTTAGGTGACATGTAGCAATTAGTGTTTTTTTTTTTTCATTATGGCCAACTTTCTTAAACACATCATATCACCTTAAATTGCAACTGTCAGTATTCATACAAACCCAATGCTAATGAAGTAAACTCTTTGCATCGGAATTGCTATATGAATAACTTCTGTTGTAATTTGCATTAAAATTTTCAACTTTCATGAATATAGTAATGACTTGGATGGAAATTTGAAATGGTAGCTGAAAAGCTTCTACATTTATAAGAGATATTATGTATTGAAAAGCAAAGCCAATACTGTCAAATGAAGTTGCATCTTACCAAGATCCATTGCCATCACCACTTGTCTCAGATGGATTCTGTGAAGTATCCCATATCTTCAAAGTAAGATCATCACTGCATAAAGAAGAAGCAATAAGATGCCATATTATCATCTTTCTTGTTGGTAACAATGTTAAGAATATGTACCTGCATGTAACCATTCTATCCCCAGCAGAGTTGAAAGATAATGCCCAGACTGTAGATGTATGCCCACTGAGGAGCAAAGATCAAAATGAATAAGAATTGCAAATAGACCTCAAAGTGCATGAACAAGGATATTTTGCCCAGACTGTAGATGTATGCCCACTGAGGAGCAAAGATCAAAATGAATAAGAATTGCAAATAGATCTCAAAGTGCATGAACAAGGATGTTTTCTTGTCATCATTACGGTAGTATCTTGCCTAGTATATTTATTATCACATCCATAAGAAGTCATATATAAACTTAACCTTCAATTACCATCACATAGTTATTGTCCATGAAATTATAACTGATGAAAAAATGGAGCACAACCTTATGTCTCTGCAGCTTAATATGCAAAATATGGATGGCAAGAACATAAAGCATGAATCTTTCACAAGACGAAACAGGATATCTTCCAGCAATATTATTTTCTTTTTTTTTGTTTTCCTTTTTTTAGGCAAGGTCAACAATAATGAGATAGGATAATTTTGAAACCCTTGTTATGCTTACAAACAAAAATGACACAAGTTCTTAAAGGTTTAAATCTTCAGAGGAGATAGAAATACAGCTTTTGAAGGTGGTTCCCAAATATATATGAAGAGAAATCAACTAGGAAAAAAGGGGTGACTTTATTGATACTGCAGAAACTACAAACAGATAAAGCTCCCTGGGAGATGCTTCAGTTAATAGGTAAGAGATAGCATGAGCAAATTTACAACATGAAGTTAAGGGGGCATGGCTGACTGACAAATTTATTACATTCTTCAATCATTGATAGTACTATTACTAGATTGACACATGGGACACCTGTCAATAAACTGAACAACGCAAAAAGAAAAGTATTGCCAGAGTATTCATCACATGATTTGTACCAATTTGTAGGAATGTTAGTTGCCAATCACATAGGAACCTTGGCTCACTAGTCTGTCATCCCAGTTGAACAACAAATGTTTCGTTATAAAATTGTCTTCTCAACTGGTCATGTAACTACCCATAACAAGATGAGTGAGATTTTTGTCCATTTGATCTCTTAACCTCTGTCATCTGTAGAAATGGGGCATTACCTGTTTCTTTAGTTAAATTTATATGGCATCTATATAGCTTCCCTCTGAACCACTAAAATGGATATGTTTATCAGTCAACAAAGCTAAGAAGTTAATTTCATGAATGAACAATCACAAGAAACATATCCTGAAATTTTAAAAGCAGTATCAGTAGTCCAAAATAAGTTTTCTACTACACTCAACATCCAAGTTTATTATAAGTTTCAATTCCCAATGAATATCATTTGCCTACAGATAGGTAATAACAACATGAACGAATTTGTCTCATATTGGATAGTAAAGGAAGATGTATAACTTCAGTACCTGCTAGCTTCACCTAATGTTTGCACACAATGCCAATCATCATCACCATCCTCAGTCCAGACCTTGGTATCATACCAAGTTCAGTTAGGTTCAAGATAGATTGCATGAAACAAATAACTAAATGGACATTTAAGTTCAAAAGCTAAAACATAGCTGAACAATTCCATACCTTGACAGAGTTGTCATAGCCAACAGAAACCAAAATATCCAGGAAGGGATGCCACTGGACCATCTTAACATCCTGTGTGTGACCTTGCAATACCGAAACACACTCAAATTCATTACCCGGTTGAGCTTCCCAGATCCAAACAGTCTTATCTCGAGCACATGTTGCAAGCAAGGATCCAGAGGCATTCCACGAGACACTCTTAACTTCGTTTTCATGACCCTGAAGAAGGGCAAAGTGTGAAGGGAAAAAACTGATTTACTTATCATTCAAGTAACGTGAAGCTGTAAAAGTAAAATAATAAAGAAAAGTGATACCAATTTGCTTAGGCATAAACACACTGAACCATGCAAATTTCATCATTAGTGTTTACCTCAAGTGTCGCAACACATTCAAATTCACCACCAACATGTTCCCATACGGCAGTTGTACCATCAAAACTTGCTGTAGCCAACAATTTTCCACTAGGAGACCATGCACAAGACCGGACCGTCCGAGTGTGAGTATCTTCAAGAACAGACTGTGATAAGATAATTCAATGCAAATTAATTCTTGCAAGCCAAATATCAAACAAGTCCATAGACAACTCAAAGATATGAATCGATAGATTATAGATTAAAATAGCTTAACCTACACATTTGAGTATAATGCCAGAGGATGAGATACGTTATCTAATACCCATAACAGATGATATCTAGATTAGAAGTCCAAAACTAATTCAGCCGACGCTAACTAGTAGCTTCTATTACAAATTAAGCAGTTCCCTTCAAAATTCAGGACTACAGAAACCTGCTTCCACTTCATACGGAATTAGCAAACAACAATAATCCAGGAAACCATGTACGAAAACAAAGAAGATGAATCATAGAGGGAAACACAAACCGAGCAATTCCAGGAACCAGAAGGCCCCTTCTGCCAGATCCTGACCGTCTTATCGCCGCTGCAAGAGGCAAGCATCCCGGCGACGCCAGTAGCCGCGGGGTTCCACGCGAGACTCCAGACTCGATCGGTGTGACCTTCCAGCTTCTGGATCTCCCTCAGTTCCAACTCCCCGTCCAAGAGCTCCATCTCCACAGCCGCCCGCAGCCGCCACGGATCGCCGACGACGGAGAAGCCCGGTTCAATCGGACGAAGAGATTTAGGGTTTGAATCCGTGGCCCGTGAGGAAGCTAGGGTTTCGGAGAGCTCTGTTCTGGCTCGGGAGGCAACCTTGCGTCGAGCGATTAGCGAGCAGGAAACGCCAAGATCTTCTTACCGACGGCTTGCGTCGAATGAAGTCTCGGGTGAGTAGCGCATGAAGAGCGCAGTGATCCCCTCTTTTACGAAACGAGTCTCAGAATCCAAACCCGAAAGCGACTCCGTTTTCAAGTTATTTTGAATCCATTAAGATAGGGTACAAAATTAATGCCCGATCCGAATCCGATTTAATAGAATACCCATCCTCGGATCCGGATTCGGATCTTAATGCAAAATATTAATTATATGGCCCAAAAATAATTATCATTATTGTACAAAAGATTTATGACGTCACGAAGGTTTCGGCCCAACTAGCGGCCACGGGTCAAAGCCCAAAACACTCCCCAGAAAACATATCATCCGTCGGATTGGCGACTGGTTGAGTCGGAGCCGGCATTTTAGGGTTCTATTTCCTAGGCACGGCGATTACTCGTCCCTGCAGTCGACAGCTGCCCTGTTCGTGGAGGTCCCGGTGAGCCTCCTGCCTCTTCTCGCCTCGAAATCCATATTCTTTTGCTCGAATTTTCGCTTATCGATTTGTTTCCGGCGGCGGATCTGATATCATTCTTGTGTTTTTCCTTGAAGGATTGCAGTAGGAAAGAGATACACGTCTGAGCGATGAGGTAATCCGAGTTCTTCAAGTCCTTTTCGCGATATCATTATTGGGCTCTCATCATATATATATATAAAGCAATCGGCTCGGGAGAGAGAGCGCGCGCGTGTGGCGATGGATGTGAGTCCGTCGTCTTTTGGAGACGCTTTGGCTACGGGCGACTGCTTGGCTGCTACCTGGGATTATCACGAGGTCAGGCACGGTTCATCTCTCTCTCTCTCTCTCTTGTTTGTGGAGGAGGGTTCTCTTCGGAGTTCACCGGAGTTACTCTCTGTATATTTGTCTCATCAATCAATCGTGTTGCAGATCTTTCTCCAGCAGACGATCGAGGACTTGAAGCACAAGCTCACCTGCACCAACATGGAATTGGAGGCGCTGCGGACCAACGCCCACGAAGAGCTGCAGAAAGCCAAGGAAAGCAACCAGCAATTGATCGAACTCCTCGAGCTACGAACCTCCGAGAGAGACGAAGCGAGAAACCAGCTGCAGCTCCTGCTGAACCAGATCGGACAACCGAGCCTCGCCGGTCTCCCTCGAGTGCTTCCCCTGTAAGCATAAAAATCTGTAATTATGCTAAATCAATTCTGCGGAATTAACCTATATGCCAGGATTGAAATTCAATACATAGATCTAATTATACGATGCGTACCTTTTGATGCCATCCGTTCAGAGATCTTGTTTGATCTGCTCAGCACACCGTGATCCAAGATTGCTGCAGGCTCCGTCTTTAATCCGATCGCACTGCTGCAGGGAGTGCGAAGAGTAGACCTCAACGGAGAGATGCGCGTTTATACGTGTCAACGTTATGACGCTCTAACACACTAACACACCCTCAACCACTAGAGATCCTGTCCGTTTATAGGCGAGAGCAGAGGGTCTACGATGAGATGAGATCTCAGAAGATTTCCTCGGATATCTCCGAGGAATCGTTCCGTAGTGGACTTAGTCTTGGCTAAAATATCGCAACGAAACCCAATTCTATTATATATCTTATTCAATAAAAGGGCCACATATTCTAACATTCTCCCACTTGGCCCATTAATTGATAAGATATAAAAGAAATACAAAATCAAAACAAACAAAACAAAATTTGTTTGAAAACAATTTTACCTAATTGGATTCCAAAAAAATTTTTGAAAAGCATTTTATACATGGCCATGTTTTAAAATAAGCCAATAAGTCCAATAATCACAATAATACTATATTAAGTCCAACTATCGATGCGAGTAACGGTTGTATTTCATCAATGTCATACTCCCTTCTATGTACCACAACATTGTTAGTCTTTCCTAACATAGTCCATAATGACCCCTGTAATTTGTCTTGTCAAGACAATCCTGTTATTACATTCAACCATAATATGCATAAACATAAATGTAAACAGGATAGCAGAAACAGATAACTTTTATTAAAAATGTCAATAATAGCATCCACATAAACATGCATCACCATATCCTTTATGACTTGCTCACAAGCCCCATTCTAAGAACATGTTCTTTGAATATTTTGCACTGTAAGGCTTTTGTCAATGGATCAGCAATCATCATAGTGGTGCTCAAGTTCTCAATAGACACTTGTTGTTTCTGGACTCTTTCTCTAACCACCAAGTACTTTAACTCAATGTGTTTGGAACCACTAGAGTACTTGCCATTCTTAGAGAAGAAAACTGCTGCGGTGTTATCACAAAATATCTTCAGCGGCTTGGCAATTGAGTCGACCACACCAAGTCCTGAGATAAAATTTCGCAGCCATAAAGCTTGATTGGTGGCCTCAAAGCATGCCACAAATTCAGCTTCCATTGTTGATGATGCAATAAGCGATTGCTTTGCACTTTTCCAAGAAATTGCCCCACCAGCTAACATAAATACAAATCCTGAAGTGGACTTCCTGCTGTCGAGGCAATTTGCAAAATCAGCATCTGAATATCCAGTTACTTCAAGCTGATCAGATCTCTTGTATGTGAGCATATAATCTTTTGTCCCTTGTAGATATCTCATTACTTTCTTTGCAGCTTTCCAATATTCCATTCTTGGGTTGCTTTGATATCTTCCCAGCATTACAACTGCAAAACTGATATCTGGTCTTGTACAGGTTTGAGCATATAGTAGACTTCCAACTGCGCATCCATAAGGAATATTCTTCATTTGATTCTTTTCTAAGTCATTTCTTGGGCACTGGTTTTGACTGAATTTTTCACCTTTAGTAATAGGTACATCATTGGTTGAGCAAAGCTGCATATTAAATCTCTCCAAGATACGATCAATATATCCTTTCTGAGACAATCCTAATAATCCTTGAGATCTATCCCTGAATATCTCAATGCCAATGACGTAGGATGCCTCATTCATATCAACCATCTTAAAGTTCTTGTTGAGAAATATCTTAGTTTCGTGCAATAAACCAAGATCACTACTGGCAAGTAAAATATCATCCACATATAAGACCAATATAATAAACTTGCTCCCACTTACCTTCAGGTATATACACTGATCAACAATGTTTTCCTTAAATCCGAAGGAAGTAATGGTATTATGAAACTTTATATACCATTGTCTGGAAGCTTGTTTAAGGCCATAAATGGATTTCTTAAGTTTACAAGCCCAACTTTCTTTTCCCTTCAGGTTGTTCCATATAGATTTCCTCATCCAGATCCCCATTCAGAAATGCTGTTTTCACATCCATCTGATGCAACTCAAGATCATAATGAGCTACTAATGCCATAACGATTCTCAATGAGTCCTTTTTAGAAACAGGAGAAAAAGTCTCATTATAATCGATGCCTTCCTTCTGAGAAAAACCTTTGGCCACAAGTCTGGCTTTATATCGTTCGATATTGCCCGTTGAGTCGCGTTTTGTCTTAAAGACCCATTTACAACCGACTCTTTTACAATCATTGGGCAATTCAACGAGATCCCAGACATTATTCTGTACCATTGATTTTAACTCTTCTTTCATTGCATCATACCATTTTTCAGAATCGTTACTTTCTATGGCTTGTGAAAACGATAAGGGGTCTCTTTTTATTCCTATATCATAATCTGATTCTTGTAGATATACAACATAATCATCAGAAATGGCATGTTTCCTTTTCCTTTGAGATCTTCTCAAATCTGCCAATTGTGATTGTTCTACAAGATCATCAGCAGCGACATCAACATCATGTGAGAGTTCTTGGATGTTATTTTGTTGTTCACCCCCATTAATACTCTCATTGATTTGAGGAACAACAATCTCTCGGATAGGAGATGATATGGGAGAATTAACCTGAATCTCCTCAATATCAAAATTAATCCTTCGAGATTTTTCACTCCCACTGATTTCGCCATTTTCTAGGAATTTTGCATTACCAGATTCTACTATTCTCATACTATGATTAGGGCAATAAAATCTGTATCCCTTGGATTTTTCTGGATAACCAATAAAATATCCTGAAATAGTTCTTGGATCCAATTTCTTTTCATGTGGATTGAATACTCTTATCTCTGCAGGACATCCCCAAATATGTAAATGTCTCAGACTGGGCTTCCTACCAGTCCATAACTCAAATGGAGTCGATGAAACTGACTTACTAGGAACCCTGTTCAAGATGTACATAGCTGTCCTAAGAGCTTCACCCCACATCGACTCAGGTACAGAGGAATAACTCATCATGCTCCTAACCATATCCATCAGAGTACGATTTCGTCTTTCAGCAACATCGTTCTGCTGTGGCACACCTGGTAATGCATATTGAGCACAAATACCCCGTTGTTCTAGGAATCTAGCAAAAGGACCAATATTCTGACCAGATCCATCATATCTGCCATAAAATTCACCACCTCTGTCAGATCTAACAATTTTAACTTTTCTATCTAATTGTCTCTCAACCTCATTTATATATACTTCAAGAGTATCAACGGCTTGAGACTTTTCATGTATTAGATAAACTTTGCCATATCTGGACAGATCATCTATAAATGTGATGAAATATTTTTCTCCACTAAAACAAGGAATATGGAGTGGTCCGCAGATATTAGTATGAATAATCTCAAGAAGTTTTTTACTTCTTGTGGCATTTTTCTTTATTTGTTTAGTTTGCTTTCCCTTGATGCAATCTATACAAATATCAAAATCAGTGAAGTCTAAATGTTCCAAAATATTATCCTTCACTAATCTTTCAATTCTTTCCTTGGAGATATGCCTCAATCGTCTATGCCACAATATGGAAGATCTTTCATTATTGAAACTACGTTTCAATCCAACATTTGATTGCAGGGTCATTAGTGTCTTTGCAAACTCAAGATCCAAATTAATTCTGTACAAACCATCACACAGAATTCCAGAACCAACTTTTATTGAATCATAAAATATGCTGAGTTTGCCACTACCAAAAGAAATACAATATCCCAACTCATCAATTCTAGAAAGAGAAATCAAATTTCTAGAAATTGTAGGGACATAACATGTGTCAACAAGATCCATCAAGTGACCCGTCTCTAAGCATAGACGATAAGTTCCCATTGATATCACTTTCGCTTTAAGACGATTTCCCATAATGATGAATCTTTCATGTTCTTTTGGTTTCCGAATTGAAAGGAATACCTGCATGTTATTTGTAACATGAGTTGAAGCACCGGAATCAATCCACCAAGTGTTAGAAGGAACTTCTGTAATGTTTGATTCGAAACATACAAAGGTCGAGTTAATACCTTTCTTTTCGAACCAAGTCTTGCGTTTAATGCAATCCTTCTTCACATGTCCTTTCTTGCCACAAAAGAAGCACTTTACAGTAAATACTTTCTTTTCATTATTCTGTTTAACATTTCCAGACTTAGCAAATCTCTTTGATGGATGATGCTTCAACTTTCTTTTCTTATTACCACCTCCTTGAGTAGTCGTCATGACATTATATGAATTTTCCTGTCTTAATCTCAATTCTTCCTGAACACACATGCTAGTCAACTCATTCAAGTCCCACTTATCTTTATTTGTATTGTAGTGAATCTTGAATGGGCCAAACTGAGAATGAAGAGAATTAAGAATAAATTGCACGAGGAAAGATTCATCAACATTCATGCCTAATGTTTTAAGTTTTGCAGTTTTGTTAGCCATATTGAGGATATGATCCTGAATTCCTCGAGTACCATCATACTAAGCTGTAGTCAGTTCTTTCATCAATGTGCCAGCCAATGACTTATCAGCAGATTTAAATCTATCTTCAATAACCTTTAAATATTCCTTTGCGCTAGTTGCAATCGGTAATGAAGTCTTTATGTTATTTGCAATTGTCATTCTTATGAACATTAAACTAAGCCTATCAGATCTTTCCCAAGCCTTCATTTCATTAACTTGTTCTGCAGTACTTTCATCAGTCAAGTCTGCAGGCTTTTCAACAAGTAATGCTAGATCAAGATCTAATACACCCAGTGTGAATTGCACATGCTCTAACCATTCTGAATAATTTGATCCAGAAAGTACAGGGACACTTGAAGCATATGAATGTATATGCGGAAGTACCACTGCAAAAAGATATATAACAACATTAATGCTTTGAGTTTGTCAAAAAATTGATGAACTATTGATATCATCTATATTACACCTTTGGGTGAAATATTGACATATCTAGTGTTCACTCAAGAATATTTTTGGAGGACTGATACTATCCTTGAGGAATAGGTATTGTTACCTTTGGGTATACAACCCTAAACTGCAAGGATATCTAAAATAGTATCATCCTACCCCATCATATAATTATTTGAATTAGATTCTTCTTTGGGATTATCTAAATCTCATAATTATATGTGTCATTATGAATATTATTTCCTTAATATCATTTAGGACTAATTCTTTAATATTATTTTATAAGTCATTAGTCTAGGTCACTTTGGTGACTTCAAGACTAATGCAATGATATAAAATAAAAATGTCCTATAAATGACAAAACTTTTATTGTAATTCATATCACAAAAGTTTATCATCCTAGGCCACTTTGGCAGCTACTAGTCAGATAAAACTTAGGGAAATAAATTACAAATAATATTCATCAATGTTTCTTTAATTTTGCTAAACAGTTCAATAATAAAATAACAATAATAATTATTGAACATTTATGTAAAGCAGTTCAATAATAAATAACCATAACAATTATTGAACATTAAAGCAAAGTAATTCAATAATAAATAACAATAATAATTATTGAAATTTAATGCTAAGCAGTTCAATAATAAATAACCATAACAATTATTGAACATTAAAGCAAAATAATTCAATAATAAATAATAATAATAATTATTGAAATTCAATGCAGAACAGTTCAATAATAAATAACTATAACAATTATTGAACTTTAATAAAAAACTCATATGATAATTTCAAGCATATACATGTGAATAAATAAATAAAAAATTCTAAAAAACAATAATTGGATTTTTTTTTATTTACCACATATATAATGAATAATTCATATGAGAAAACTATAAAATAAACCATAATTTATAGTTTTTTTTTAATCAAAATTAAATCCAATCAAATAATCAAAAAATAATAATCATGATTAAAATTAATCATAATTATAATAAATGATATTTATCAATTTTATAATTGAGAATATAACCTAAATTTCTCAATTTCATAATGATAAAAACCGAAAATATTTGATATGATATAAATCGAAAATATGCGAATGGCAGAACTGTAATTTGGCAGAAATTAGACCCGAGGCCAAAACCGTAAATATGTTAGAACATAAACTGTAATTACGATATTTGCAAAGGGTAAAACTGTAATTTTGAAAACCCTAGCCTCGAGGACAAAAACGTAAATATGCCAAAACCCTAATCTGCCATTGCCGCCGCCGCTGCCTGCGCGAGCGGCGCTGCCGCTGCAGCCTGCGGCCCGGCCGCCTGTGCGCGGCTGCGGGTTGCCGCCTGTACGCGGCTGCGGGCTACCGCCTATGCGCGGCTGCCAGCGACTGCCTGTGCGCGGCTTCCAGCGGTAGATCTAGCCTGTGCGCGGCCACTGCCGCCACGGCGCTGCCGCCGCGGGGCTGCTACTGCTCATGCGCGGCCGGTGCCGCTGCGGCGGTTCCTGCCCGCGGGTGGCTGCTGCCAGCACGCGGCCGCCGCCTGTGCACGGCCTACTCACGCATGGCCGCCACATGGGCTGTCTGCCTGCGTGCGGCCGATCGTCGCATGGACGGATTCTGGCCGTGTGCGACCGGGGTTCTGTGATGCCGTGTGCGACCGGGGTTCTGTGATGCCGTGTGCGACCGGGGTTCTGTGATGCCGTCGCACGGACGGAGTTCTGTGATGCCGTCGCACGGACGGAGTTCTGTGATGCCGTCGCACGGACGGAGTTCTGTGATGCCGTCGCACGGACGGAGTTCTGTGATGCCGTCGCACGGACGGAGTTCTGTGATGCCGTCACACGGACGGGTTCTGTGATGTCGTCGCACGGACGGGTTCTGTGATGCCGTCGCGTGGACGGGTTCTGTAATGCCGTCGCACGGACAGGTTCTGTGATGCCGTCACGTGGACGGGTTCTGTGATGCCGTCACGTGGACGGGTTCTGTAATGCCGTCGCACGGACGGGTTCTGTGATGCCGTCGCGTGGACGGGTTCTGTAATGCCGTCGCGTGGACGGGTTCTGTGATGTCCGCATATGGAACGAGTTCTGTGATGTGCGCATATGGGACGAGTTCTGTGATGTGCGCATATGGGACGAGTTCTGTGATGTCCGCATATGGGACGAGTTCTGTGATGTCCGCATATGGGACGAGTTCTGTGATGCATACGCTACTCGGCGTAATCGCAGATTCGCAGCGAGGTCGACGGTGACCATTACTGCTTAGCAGTTCTTGGAAGATAAAGGTAATTATACATCGTAAATTAATTTACAGATCTAATGCATGATTTCAAAAACCGGGCTCTGATACCAATTGTAAGCATAAAAATCTGTAATTATGCTAAATCAATTATGCGGAATTAACCTATATGCCAGGATTGAAATTCAATACATAGATCTAATTATACGATGCGTACCTTTTGATGCCATCCGTTCAGAGATCTTGTTTGATCTGCTCAGCACACCGTGATCCAAAATTGCTGCAGGCTCCGTCTTTAATCCGATCACGCTGCGGAATCTGCAGGGAGTGCGAAGAGTAGACCCTTTCTCCTCTCTTCCTATCCTTTCACAGGATCACACAGATCCTGATTTGGGGAGAGGGAGAGGGTTTTGGGGAGAGAGTCGAGGAGAATAACTGAATTCCTCAACGGAGAGATGCGTCTATACTGTCAACGTTATGACGCTCTAACACACTAACACACCCTCAACCACTAGAGATCCTGTCCGTTTATAGGCGAGAGCAGAGGGTCTACGATGAGATGAGATCTCAGAAGATTTCCTCCCATCAAGGATATCTCCGAGGAATCGTTCCGTAGTGGACTTAGTCTTGGCTAAAATATCGCAACGGAACCCAATTCTATTATATATCTTATTCAATAAAAGGGCCACATATTCTAACATCCCCATCCTCCAACCGATGCTTCTCCGTTGCTGCAAGCGATCGGCAGCTCCAACATCTCCGACAACCTATCCGAGACAGCCCACCCTTCCCAGCGGTACGTTTCGTCTCCGGTCGAGTCGTTCGTCGACGCCACCGCCGTCACTTCTCCGGAGCTCTCGACCGGGAACATGGGCGATTCCTCGAGGGGGGCGTCGTCTTCCAGCATGGGCAAGTATGAACAAGCCTCTGCTGTAACTGATAGCCTCGCCATGAAGGGGAGTCGACCGGAAAGAGGCAGGTTTGTGCAAGCTGTGCTGCAAGCAGGGCCGTTGCTGCAGACTCTTATGATGGCGGGGAAGCTGCCGCAGTGGCGCAATCCTCCCCCACCCCTGCGGCATCTACAAGTTCCTTCGGTGGCCATGATCCCAACAGACCATGCCGGTCATAGAGCTTCTCAGATTTGCTGTGCTGTTCCTGTGTGGAATTTTTCATGATGCAGCTTGATTCATCTCTCTCTCTCTCTCTCTCTTCTGATGGAACAATTCAGACAAGTTCTCCAAGAGTGCTTTGTTTGCTTTGATCTCTCTCTCTCTCTCTCGATGGAACAATGCAGAAAAAGTTCTGCAAGAGTTCTTTGTTTGCTTTGATATACATGTAAGGAGAATAAAACTATTCTCCCAGTTTATTTTAATAAGCTGTTGACTTTTTGCTTTGTCATCCTGTATGATTTCAGTTTATTTTAATAAAACTCTCCATCGCCACACGCGCGCGCTCTCTCATAAGCAATATGAAAAAAAAAACATGCATCGAGTCCATAAGCAAACTCAAAAAACAGAATCACGGATAGAAAAGAGAAAAAACAAAAGAATTACAAAACAAATAAAATTTTGAACTTTGGAAGCAAAGAGAAATAGGTAGAACGTTAAAGCATGTCGATATTGATAGGGGTAATAATGGCGGCATGACGTGTCACTGACCTCACCTGGGCGTCATTCTGCCCAACGAGGAGGGCAATAACGCTGACTCGACACGCACTGACGTCACCTGCTCTCAGGCAACGACTTCTGACCCCACGCGCTTGACCGAGGCAGGGGAGGACGACGACCGGGTGTTTATGTGACTCTTCAATTATATTTTTCCAAAGTTGATTCTTTCGATGATAAGTACAACACATGGGATGATTATATCTACAACACATTTTTTCTTAAAGGATGCACTTTTCACATTATATGAATATTATAACGAAAAATCAATTTTGTGTTCAAAATTTTTCTCCTGTGAATGTTTATGATTTTGTTGCCTTTTTTACATGATCAAATTAAGATGCTTGTCTAATTCTAAACCTTATCTGTCTTGGTTCTGGGATCATGATTCCGTTGTGCTAATGCTTGCTTCTGCCATCTCCAGGCCGAGAAGATAGGCCTTAACTACATAGATGTGGAAAGTCTAAAGAAGATGAACAAAAATAACAAGTTGGTTAAAAACACTTGCTAAGAAGCATGGCCTGCAGTACCGGATCGTACCGCCCGGTATGGGCGGTACGTACCGGTCTGACAAGCTTCCGGTACGCAGATCGTCTGTAGCAACACTGTAGCACTGTAGTAGTGCTACAATGCTCGACATGCCTAAATATACCAAGCGGTACACCTGGGTGTATCGCTCGGTATACCGTACCGTACCGGTACCGAACCCAGGTCGAAACTCCGGTACGATACGGTATTACGGACCTTGCTAAGAAGTACCATGCTTTTCTAGCATCAAAGGCTATTATCAAACAGATCCCTCGCCTCCTTGGACCTGGTCTTAACAAGGCAGGCAAGTACTATAACTTTTTAACTCTTATGGCAAGCATGACACTTTCAAGTGCAGCTTCTCATATTTTTGGTGACAAAATGAAACAATCATTGGTAAGTTTTAGTTGTCATATTCTTCTCTTTTTACTCCTTTTTCATTGTAATTTCCAGGAAATAAATAGTTGTTTCACATCTAAGATAGATAGTCAAATAATGGTAATTAGTCAACAGCCACCCCACCCTCAGTGAGCTAACTGGCTACTTTATAGAACCATCTAAACCATGTATTATAATGCAATTACTGGATTGTTATAACCTGATACAGTGTATTTTGGAAAATAGAGAAGTCTGCTTTGGAGATTACTTGTTTTTGCAAGTGACATTGCCATTAGTGTTGTATTGTTTCATTGGAATTGATTGTCATGCTCTTAAACTATTGTCATCCATATGAGAATGTTGTGTGGAGTCTGATGGGAAAAAGGCTAAACTAAACTTACACTCGAGGATAAACAATTATTTCTATTATAACAAAAAAAAAAAAGTTGATCAACATATTGTTTTATTCTGATGCAAGGATTGTACCAAAGTTCTCTGCTGCTGGGTGTCATTGCTTTTTGTCATTTTCCTTTTGTTCATTTTGCTGCTGATGTTGACTTCATTATCAATTAGGTTGAATTTTAAATCTCGATACATCTTTTTATGATGTATAAAAATTATATTTCTCTACTCCATTGACCAAACTCCTGCATCTCCTCTTGTATGCATTATTATTTTTTTTTTGATACATATCTCTCTTTATGGCTACACTTTTTTACCATGCCTAAATGTTAGGTCGGCTCTGATACCAAATATTATGACTCGGGCCTGATGGGCTAACTGGTCTATCAACTTCGTTTGGTCTAAACCATTGACTAAAATACTTAAGCTGAAGTTGATAATAGTACACTCATCAGACCCTTATAAGTCAATCATACACATTACTCGTTTCCGATGTGGGACTAATGGGATGTTACAGAATTTATGTTTCCACTATGCCTATAAAGTCAATCATCAAAATTTTCTTTCGTAGTGTTAAATCTTACCCCTGCATTCCATTTTAGAAAATAGGTTTGGTTTCTCTTACTTATGTTGATGTTACTAAGATCCTTGTCCACTTGATCCCTTATGGTAATTAATTCAATTTTGTTTTGCTGCCTGATGAGCTTTGACATGATTTTGTTGAGCATGTAACATCTAACACGTAAATTCTAGAATAAACACTGAAATAATGGATTAATTTGTTTGTCTTTTCATCCACCATATTACTCTTGGGATCTTTGTGGCCACAATGACTTCTTCTTAATTTGAACGCCTCTTGGAGCGTTTGTTCTTATTTGCTGTAGTTTCATGCGCAAGTCATTTGTTCATGTCCAAAATACAATAAGTTAAGAAGTATTAAACATATTTAATGTTACAGGTGAGGTGCTTGTACCTGAAGAGCACTATGGGAAAGCCATACCGGGTATTCTAATTTGCTCCTTTCTCAGGCAGGTCAGTGATAAGATGCAATTCCTTCAGTTTTCTTAGCATATAAGGATTTTTTTTATAAGAATCATGGAAGTACCGAGGTATCAAACAATTGTGAAACTTTTGTTTCCAGTTTCCAATCAAATCTTTGTTTAATGAATGTGGTCGGTGGCAGCACCTATGAGATAGATATTCTTGCTTTGCTTCTAATACTTGGTGGGCTCTTCGTTTATGGCATCTCTCTGATGGTACCTATTGATCATTGCTTTGTTGTGAGAAGTAGTGAAGATTCATATTACTTCAAACCATGTGAAAAGTATTAAACAAATATGGCTACTAATTTAATATATGATTAGAGGAAAATATAACTCCAAGCCAGGTGATTAAAACTGAGCTTTAAAGATCCTGTGCTCCACACTTTGGTACATCCAATTATAGTTCAGGATGAAAAAAGAAAGAGTGAAGTAATTGGTAGATAACTTCAGTTACAAATTCAATATGTAATGGTAAATCAAAATTATTAATTATTTGTAATCTTTTCTCAGACTTTATTAATGTCACAGCATTCTTATTTCAGCAACCCTAAGGTTTGTTTTCAGATTCAATGGGAAAAAAGAGGCAAGAGTAAAATAAGATCTTTACTTTTTGGAGCACTTGATAGATCTCAGTGCATGTTCAAAGCCTCCATGTCACCAAATCTCACTGCCAAGAGAAAGGCTTACAAGCCAAGGCATGAACACAACCCCAAGATCACCTATATCCAGTGAAATCTGTATGGCTTGTTCAGGTCTTCAACCTCATAATATCAGGCATGGAACATTCTAGAGGTTCTAAATTTATTTTTATATAAGCTGCAATGCACTTGTCACAAAATTTAAACAAATATTGTAAGATTCAGCAAAAGATGCATGACAAGATCCAGTCCAATCCATTAATTACATAGGTTGGTGCTAAGTAAAAAAAAAAAAAAAAAAAAAGATCTTGGCTCATTTATGATATTAGAGCTTAAAACTATGTTTTAAGGTAGCAGCTGACTTGTATTAGCCTATAAATAATCCCCTACCTAAACACCTACAAGTGAGTTAATAAAGATGTGTTGTTGGCTTCTTGTCCCCTTTCATTGCTTTGGTTTTATGCTTGTTTAACCATTGCTGAAGGTTTTAATATTTGATGTCTAGTTTACCTGGAAGGACAAGCATGCCTCTCAAGCTCTATGATTGAGGATTGGCAAGGAAGCATGTGGTGCAGTTGGAAGACAGGATAGCTGCCTTTAAGCTATCATTAGCTGAAATGTCCCATAGGAGACAGTGACATTGGTCACATCAACTCACATTGGGAAGAGTATACCCTTTTTTTGATGCTTGACTTCACACAAATGAGGTGATTAGAATATTGGACAAACAAACATTGGCAATTGGGAATGAGACATTCTTGTTGCTGTTAGGTGTATTGAAATGAAACCAAAGCAAGCAAGAGACATTGTATCCTCTGGTGTGTGGACAAAGGAGACAAAGGTGAACTCCTGTTTGTTCACCTTAGGCAAACTAATGAAAGATGAGAGAGAAAGCCAAAGGCTAATAGTAGAATACAAGACCTTATGTTAGTTTCACTGTTGGCATTGGTGGATGGATATGGATATCTTAGTAGGAATAGGCTTATGACAAGACAAATGCTTCATCAAGCAACTCCAATCTTAGTAATTAGCAGCTGAAACCACAAAAACACACTGACTTTTCATGTTTTTTTTTCTCTCTCTTTTCTCACTTGGAAATATCACAGTTAAAAGTATGGAATGAACATTCAACCCTTTGATTTAAAAGGGTTGATGCATACAATTTTTTCCAGGAAAAACTCAAAAAGAGGATTTTTTTTTTCTCAGCCATCTATCTTTATCATTAAACTTTATGAAGAACAAAGGATAAATATATATATTTCTTACATTACATGGCCTAAATAACAACCTACCTACATTTTATGTTGTCTTCATCAATCGAAGGACATCATTGTGTGAATTGAGTTGTATTATTCATTACTAGTTGACTTGATCTACACAAGCCTAATTTTCTTCTGGTGCAACAGTTGCAATGCACCCACCCCTCCTTCTCAACCATGACAAGATGAAAAGGACAAGAACAAGGCAATGTGACAGATACCTACACTGGAGTTGCAACATCTTCTTCTTGCCAAAAACAATGAAAAGGTGTTCATCATCACACCACAGCAAACCCTATTTGAATTCGACCACCACTGTTGCATGGATCTGCTGAACTCTCTCTCTCTCTCTCTCTCTCTCTCTATGGATATATCTATATATATAACCTCCCACTGTTGTCTATCATTGCTCACATGCATCACCTTTAGAAATGTCACTCTCCTTCTTAAAAACCTCTTGAAGCTCATCCATCCATCACAGACTCCTTTCTTCACCATTAATGCATACCTCATTCTGAAGGAGGAGAGAGAGATCAGATACGGGCATGAAACCAAGCTTCGCCTCTCTCTTCTCTAGAGTGAGGCCGATGGCTTCCTCTCCTCCTCCTCCTCCTCTTCTCAACGAGTCATGCCTGTCGAACTCGTCGTCAGGCGAGTGGGAGAGCTTCTCGGACGGCGACGCCGTCGAAGCGGTCATCCACGGGCTGAGGTCGTCGGACAGGCTGTTCTTCGAACCAGGCACGACGAGCTCGATGGTGGAGGAGGCGGCCAAGTCCGACGTCGACGGCACTCCGTTCGAGGGGAGCATCGCTATGGCGGTGGACTCGGAGGACCCTTATCGTGACTTCAAGCAGTCGATGGAGGAGATGCTGCTGGCGCATGGCGTGGGAGACTGGGCGTGGCTTCAGCAGATGCTGGGATGGTATTTGCTGCTCAATGGGAAGAAGAATCATGGGTTTATAATTGGAGCATTCATGGACTTGCTTTTGGGCATTGCTTCTTCTTCCTCTTGTTCTACTTCTTCTTCTTCTCCTTCATCCTCTTCTTCCAGTTCTTTTACCTTCGAGATCGAGGAGGAGGAGGAGATGATGTGAAGTGGATGCAGTTTGACGTCCATCCTATTGATCACTGTAGCCATGGGAAGAAGAGTACACTCAAACATGACTTGCTGCTAATAGCATGGATGTGGATTTTTGTCTTTGACTAAATGGGGGGGGGGGGGGAAATAAAAATGTGAATTTTCTCTCTCTCTCTCTCTCTCTCTCTCTCTCTCTCTCTTTTTTACATGGATTTTCTTTTTCAACAAAATAGAAACACACAAACCACTATAATAATAATAATCATATATTTCATGAGCTTAGATGATGCCAAGCAATCTTTCACTTTATTGAGGTTGGAAGGAAGAACAGATGAGTTGCAAAGTTGACAATCTCATATATCATTATTTGTTTTAGTGAGCCCCAAAGCACAAGAGAGCATTCTTTGGTGTTCAATGTTTTAAGTCCAATCATGGAATTACAATATTTTTCAAAAGTGTTAGCAAATCAAATTTGTTTTTATTTTTCTTGAAGAAGGTAGGAGGAGAAAGCTTAAAAAGAAGAAAATTGTGGGGTACTTGTTTTTCCCTTTGTCAACCAACCAACCAACCAAAGCTAATGATAAGATTTGATTGAAGAAGAATCGTAATGGAATAAATTGACAAGTAAAGAAAGGTAGGATTTTTCTTGTTTCCAAAAACATTTCTTCTTTCAAGTTTGTGTTTTGCCTATACTTTCTGAATCAAATTGAGGTAAGACTGCAAGAGGCAGTGAAAAGGAAATGTCATGACCCAAAAATCAAGCCAAACTCTGAAAGATCACACCAAGTTATTTTTCTGAAAGTTGGTTTCTTCTTTTTGGATTAGATGAATTGGAAAATGGATGCACAGTTGTCTGAGACAAAGATGAAACAAATTGAAAAGATAGAATGCTGTGTGGAAGGAAGGATCACAGAGCAACAGTTCCCAGTCAGTGGAACCACACACTTTGGAAGTAAGCCAAAAGATATGTAGTGTGTGTGTGTGTGTGGCCTGCAACATCATCATCAGGTAGAAGAACTATAGATGAACAGTAAGTACTATGGGCAACTAAAGCTTTAAGTGTTCCTTTCAGCTACTCTCTCTCTCTCTCTCTCTCTCTCTCTCTCTCATTCACTCAATAGAAGCCAAACAAATACTTCCACAACGTAAAAAGGCAAAAAGCTAGCAACAAAACTCTCTCTCTCTCTCTCTCTCTCTCTCTCCTGTCGGCTTGTAGACTATTGTCTACAGATAGATAGACTATGGGTAAGAAAAGACAAAAGGAAAGGTAGAGGTGAGTTTTGTTCTTCGCGAGATATCGCTTACCTTTTTTAGCCGACATGGAATTCTTCTGTATGTGATGTTGAGAACCCAAACCTTGTTGAAAGGTTCAGTCTGGATGAGTGAGTCACAGCGGCAACAACATAAACTCGTCAAGCTCGCTCATCCTTATCTGCGAACCTTACAGCAATGGAGAGAGAGAGAGAGAGAGAGAGATGGTGTCGTCCTTTTTGGTTGGACGTAAAAAGCCTGCAGCAGAAGCACTGGATTGGGCGCTCTGTGGTTGACCGCCAACTGTTCGATGGTGGGTTCAGTGCTCGTGCACTGTTGATGAATAGGTTCCAACCTGATACCGACTCTCACGCTACCACAGATCTGTGGGTGTAATAATACTTACTATAGCCAACTTTCTAAAGAGAGAGAGAGAGAGAGAGAGAGAGAGAGAGATTGTCATAAAGAGCTCTTTATTTATTTATTTTAAAAAAAAAACTAATAACACATCAGCAAATGAATGAGATTGGATTCCATTAGCAAGCAAAGCTATGTTAATATTAGGAAAAGACCATAACACATTCTTAAGAAACACACCGTAACATGATATTTTCATCCAAATTTATAATATAAAAAATATTATGTTTATAATATTTTTTATATCATGTTAAAACATTTTTGACAATACCCAAAAAAAAACATTATAACGTGTAATATAAAAATGCTATAACATAATGCTTTTGTACTTGTATATTTGATCTTATTTTAAACATGATCATTACAAGGCTCACCCTATGAATCAATTAATAGGATAAGGAATGGAGGAAGAAAAAAAAATTAGACTAAGAATATTCTGGATAGTAGACAAATTGAAAAAAAACATTAACTATTAGAGAATTCT
This sequence comes from Musa acuminata AAA Group, assembly GCF_036884655.1. Taxonomy (NCBI): domain Eukaryota; kingdom Viridiplantae; phylum Streptophyta; class Magnoliopsida; order Zingiberales; family Musaceae; genus Musa; species Musa acuminata. Next base: position 42,911,624 of record NC_088353.1, on the reverse strand, counting down.
AAATATGAGGATATTTTTCGAGAAAAACCCAGAAAGATGGGCTTTTTTCGGTGTATCGACCTTGTTATTAATCAAACTTATTGCACACGTATTAACGAACGATCGATCGATCCTCTCGAAGTAGTAGTCCGGAAGCAGCACACAAAAAAGAATAATAGATTTGTTGTAACAAAGAACAAAGCAACAGTCAAAACCTAGATAAAATCTTGTCCTGAGAAAGAGCACAAGTGTGGCCTAATCTGTGAAACAAACCTGACGACATACACGAGTTGCTGGGGCAAAGGCGAGATACTCCAAGTTGCTCAGATTTTTTTTTTTTTTTGGGGGGGATTTATGGAAGATTGGTTCGTGCCACACCACCTACGATCGCCTTGGCTCAGTGGTCATCTTTGCTGCCGATCTCCCCTCGAACAATTCACCCAACTTTGTCTCGATATTTTCTGGAGAATATTTGATGTATTTTGATGGATTCTTGTTGTTCTCAAGCATTGGCCTGCAAACAACAACGCTGTCTGTGTCAAGGGCCACTATCGAAGGAACAAGCATTCCATAAGCATGCATATATGGGGTTTGTAGAAACGAACATACCCAAACCGTTTTATGAAAGATCTATACGCAGGTAAGAGAACTTCAGCAACTGCAAGCCTTAAAGATTCACGCAGCTCTTGATCAGGTACCGCCCACTCACACTGCCTTAGACAAAGCTCCTCAAACTGCATGTTGAAGGACTTGAACCTGACAATAGATTAAAAAAAAGGTAGCTCCATTTGTGAGAACACCATAAGTTTATTGCTGAGAATAAATTTCAGAGTAAATCCGACCTATCTTTCAATATTGGTTTCGGGACTAAACCACTACTTCCACCATCGCTTCCAGGTATACTTCCACCTCCAGATGATGTCAAACCTTGGGCAGAGAGGGTTTGCAATATCTGCAGTTGACCAAATAGAATTACAACATATACAGCACGCCATGCACCAGAAGAGATCTTATCATTAGGATCAGTTTTGGAATATATAAAATCATAAAAGAAAGCATATTATTGGTTCAAAAGCACCAAGATATGAAACACTGCTGTCCATGTCATTTGTTCATGCTTAAAAGTAAAATCAAATATGTGAACATCAGAATAGCATCAATCAAGATAAAAATAGAAACAGTGCTATCCGCCAAGATGCTCCAGTTTATAGAAACAAACCTTTGCCCAACCAAACCTCCTATACTGGTTCGCATTTTGTTGTACAGACCTACGGTGTCTTTGTATCCAATCATCACCCAGTATATCCTTTGCTTCTGACCTAAAATAAGAATAAGCATCAGATACATATAATCCAAAAGATTTCGAATATCATATACTCATGGAAGAACATACCTCCGCACAGATTTAACGATGTAGTGAATATTATTCATAAGAAACAAGCATTGCAAAGCAGGATCTTTATACATCTTGGACTTCCCATCCAAGTTACTCTGAAGAGCTTGCATAATTCGCATTGTTATAGATGCCAACTGGTTCCTTGTTCCATCTCCATGTCCAAACTCCAGGAAAAGTTGTTTGAGTGTTGCCTGGTAGCTGTACATGTTTGGTGAAAAACTGTCAGGAGAGAAGAAAGCATGCATTGTTGAAATGAAAGGCTAAAATAGATTGTCCATGGACTTAAACAACACGAGAGAATATGTCATAATTGCCACAAAAATCAGAGAATATGTCATAATTGCCACAACACGAGAGAATATGTCCATGGACTAAACTATAGTTAAGATCATAACCACAAAAATATTTGCCAGCTTGCACTATACTAAAAATTCTCCTGAACGAGTCTTGAGCTCCAATAAGTTTGGCTCCAATTATTCACAGTAAAGAATAGGCGTTATGTATTTCTATGTTATCATTGTGTGCCCCTCATAAGACAAATCATTCATTAAATAATGCGAGACAGTTGAAGTAGAAACGAGCACCATGAATTTTGTGATAATCATGTACCCCTTAAAATAAAGTAAAACCCTTAATAAGACTACAATGATATTTTTTTGGGTTAGACAGTTTGGAATCAACAGACAAAAATCTAGAATTGTTGGGATGTGGAGGCTAAGATGAATATATGAAGATAGAATAAGAAGCACTTATGTTAGTGATTAACCAAGCTTTTGGATAAAAGACAAAATAAGAGGAAGTTAAGATTATAAAACCAATTTAAAGAGATGTGGCTGCTCTAATGGTAGGTCAGGATCCATACGATCAACCTCAAAAAGTTGGAACATTATGACCTGTTATCGTTGAAGAATAGGAAACGATGCAATAACAGTAACTGTAGAAACTTATAAACATACGAAAGGCTAACAGTAATGTAATGAAATGACTTCAAAGACTTTGAGGGAAGATTTGGTAGCTTAAAAGACAAAAACTTACTCAAAAAGAAACTTCACGTAATTAATGACATAGCTGGTTAAAGGATGGACAGTTCCATCAGCAATAAATGTTTTTGAAGCATCTTTCTCAACAGCTTCCTCAAAGTCCCCAAACGTCTCTTGGGCTGTTTGTGCCAATTGCTTTGTCAAACTCAGTGCAGAATCTCGCATCTCAGAGCAAGACTTTCCGTCAAAAATCAATTCAATCTGATCATTCAACATAAAAATATATTAGGTTTCTCAGTGAGGAATAACGCTAACATGTTTAACTATGTCTTCTACTACTAAATACACTATTGAAAGTATGTTTTAGATCCAACATGAAACAAAATATTGCAATAAACATCCATGCAGCCTAGAGGCAATCGGTATCAATTTTCCTTAGAATTATTAAGTTAAATTGTAATCCTAGAGTGTTAATGGAGCATACCATCTAAATGTTGCTTTTTAAATCAAAGCCTCATCAACTATATAAAGAAAAAGAAAAAGAAACTAGCCAATAGCATAAACCTGCAGGAAAGTATAAAACACGTGTGCCCGTTCAATCTATTAATCTATTGGCTAAAGATACATCTCTTTATAACGCAAAGTCTAAATGTTTCAAGCTAAATAAAATCCATCTATTCACTGGTTATCTAGCAAGATGATGATCTACCTAAGTTTGTAACAACTCTTAAAGTTCTGGTTTCAGTGGCATTGCAGGTCAAGGCAATAGCATTTTAACAGTTTTGACAATTTTGGGTCTGCTTCTATTATCTTAGAACTTAAAAAGTAAAAAGTTCAGAAAATTACAAGAAAATTAAGACAATAATAAACAGATGGGCTTTTCATTATGATTCATCAAAACATTATTTATGATTATGAATTTAAAAAGCATAAGTATCATCACCATATGCCTATACCTCTGGTTGAAGTTCATGCATTACTTCATACATGTCTAGGAGCACAAACAGTTTTTCTGGTGACCTTTTGCTTTTAGCAATAGCCTCTCCAAAGCTAAGTAGCACCAACATGCTGTTTGCAGTTATTTCAGAAAAACATTGATCCTTTACCGACCCAATACCTTCAAAGATTTGATTGCACAATTCCCGTTCCCAAGCAAAAAGAAGTTTAACCTGTTCTAAGCATTGTTAGAATAATTGGAGAACAGAGAAGCATAACTTTACGTTGATCTTTATAGGTCCTTACTGCAATCCTCATGTGGTGAATCCAATTTCCAATTTTTGTTTCTAAAGACTCCCATGGAAGTTTTTGCACCTCCTCTTTACTTAGTTTTTCCACACCCAAGCTTGAAAGGCTTTTCTCCAAAGTCGAAGATCGAACTTCCCTAAATGATAAAGACGAAAAACACTTAACAAAGGATTGAAGAAGATGAGGCATCGAGAACGTAAATGTACAGGAAAAATGATGACATAACAACATAACTTTTGTAAGTCAGACGTATGAGACAATACAGCAACAAAAAAAAATTTCTTTCATGCATCTCGACCATTTGATTCCTTTTCCCAAGTGATGCCCAGCTGATGGAGATCGTGACTAGCCGATCCAGAAAATCAAGGATAGTATAAATTCTTATCACCTTCAAAGGAACTACTAGGGACAAAATAATGCATCAAATGTGACTATCACAAGCACATGGCAACAATGTCAAATACATGGAGTTCACGTATAATTTAATTCATTTAATCTAGTTAACAATGGATAAAGTTCATTTGGGTCATTCTTGGAGTATGATTAGTAGTGTGTCTTTTACTCCATGTTGTTTCTCTTTTATGTGAGGTGTGTTTTTCTTTTTCTCTTGTCTCCTCGTGTATCTCCGCTAGAGGCGAGGAGGGAACTCTCATTTGAACTTAACAAGGGCGAAAAGGTCGCCAGAGGCACAAATACGTAATCATCCAATGTTTAAGAATCCTAGTATGAGTACGAATATGTTCAGATATAATCAATTTATATTGAGTTGACTATCTATTAAGTATCTATTGCAAAAAAGAAGATGACAGGCCAAGTTCTTTTATGTTTTAGTACTTTCTCCTAATATCTTTTCTGCCATCAGATGTGATCGGAAGGCCTTAGATCCTCAAAGACCCTATACAAGGATTACATTCAGATTTGTCTGGATCTCTGTAGTTGTTACTTTGAGCCTAGTTAGAATCTGCTCAAAAGTAGATATAGTTACACTAATAAAATTATATAAATCTAATTCAGATAAGTCAGTCCATTTCATGTTTGTTTTAAGGGTCTAAATATAGATTGTTAGTTAAATTTATGAAATCCGAAGCTTTTACACAAATAAAATCCATGACACTCAAGCCACGATGGAGCTAATGTCGAACAGGAAGGCTGAACTAGGTCTGGGTCAGACTTTGCAGACCTGCAATTATTTCTTTTTGTCTTCCAAAAATAAACACTTTCCCAAGCCCAGCCCAATTCATACTTTGGAAATCTAGTCCCTCAATTTAACCCTATAAGCTCAACCCAATCCATAATTTAAATAATAAGAATATAAGGAATGAGATTTAACCAGACAAATTTATACTTCTTACAACCATGCAATGCTTTCTTAACATGTCTATATGAACTTGTATATACACATAAATATTATTAAAACATGTGATATATTACACATTACAGGAGTACAGAATTGGCCAAGACAATCCAAACTTTAACTGCATCTTTTGTTTGTGACAAGCATCACCCCACCTACTTATATAAACATATCTGTCCAAGACTGCACCTCATGGACCAAGTTGCCAGACTTGGAAAAGATAGCCAGGCTGTGGACTGCGGACAGCTCTCGAGAGAACAACCTCTTGCCTATGTCAAGGTGTCTCAAGCAAATCATCCAGCATCCACTAACCATTAATTTCCACTCTATAGATCTTCTCAAAATAGAATTTAACATTGAAGCATAAACATTAACAACAAAATTTTGAAAAGCAGCACAAAAGGTTTTAGCATCTTCTTAATTAGTGAACTTATGAGATAAGATAAAGAGCTCAACTTCTAAGAAATATAAACCCACCCATATAATTATTTTGAGAAAAGAAACTCAATTTTGCAAAATAGATATCTTATTCCAGAAGTTTCTAAGCAGAAAATCAGATACAAGTGATGTTACTGTTGAAATGTGCTAGCCATTCATAAAATGCTCAGTGAAAATCGTGCCAAGCTATAGAATCCAATTAGGACATGTCACATCTACCTTTTCCAAAGTTACACACATGCTCTCAATTTGTGTTCCATATTTCAATGCAGACAACGTTGTGTTATTTGCATATAATGAAAAAGCCTGGGATTAACTGGGTATTTCTTGTAAATTACATCAGTAAGAATTTTATAATATACACATATGCACTCAAACTGAAACATTTAATTATAATATTTGTTGTTTACCTGTGGAATGTCTACTCATATAATCCGCATACATCTTCGTTATTTGTCAAAAGAATATCTAGATAGTGAAGGCAAATATGATCAAAAGTAGAAAAACATTGAAAATTACCTGTAAATTTTTAGACATTGCTGTTGACGTCCAGCTTGAACCAACTGTTGAGCTAACTTATGCAATAGAGGCAAAATCCTTGGCGGGATAAGTTTTGGGGGTGTCAAGGCAGCAGCCTCTGAGCTTTTAACTTGATGCTCAGAATGATTTGTACTAGATAGGTTTTTAGCACTTTCACTCTGCTGGTCCAGTGATCCTGACAATGGCTGTGATATCTCCGGAAGAGATCCAAAAAGGCTATCAGGAGGAACTGGCTTACTGGCACCAGATAGAGAAACAACATTAATACAAGAAACACCTTCTTCCGATGATTACAAGAAAGTTTGATTCCAAAGCATACACCAACAGTTTGGATACATGTTCTGAAAAACTTACACCATACCAAAGACATAATATACCACTGTCATCATGAAGCAAAAGAAACAAAATAAAAAAATGACCTCACAATGCTTGTTGTCAACCTGCAACCAGATTGGTTGCCAGTAAAAATTTGCTTCATAAAACAGCTGAATCCTAGATCAAAGACTTTTCCAGTGATAAGATTTACTCACCTGAATCTAAGGACACAGTTAGTTAAATAACAATAGCCACAAGTTAGTAATACTTCATCTTGCATCCATTACTTTTGCTACAAGGAACGAAGTCGCTTGAGGATAAGAAATTTGAACAGAACATTTTTTTCCTTGTTTCTATTAGGACTTCAGGATAGCCTTGCTACATATTTCTAGGACTTCAAGATCTATTGCATATGTCTAGTGTTACAGGAAGAGTCGTTAATGTCCTACTTAGCCCGACATGGTCCAAACCTATGTGCGTAGTGTTGTTTGAGGAGCCTTCGAGGTGCAAATGCTAAGCTCTTGAGATGCCACCTGCATTAAAGCCAAGGTCGAGAGAGGTTTCCCGACTCGATCCCTCTGACACCTAAATTAGTAACCCGAGGTATATAAGTATGAATGCAAGTGGTCAAAAAGTGATTTTCCTTTTTTATTGTGTTGAAGATGAGCTTTTATACCCGATAGTAAAGGGACTGAATATTTTACAAAATATTTTATGAGGAGGCAACCTCTAATTACCTCCAACAACCTTCCCTTGGTCTTTTATCCATGGAGGCGACAAAGTGGGGACAGCCTATAACCGTCTGCCTTGGGCTCTTGCCCACGTGGGCAAACAGGTGGAGGGTGGCCTCCGTTCTCTATTTCCATCTTGGACACCACATGGAGGCCACATATCGGATGACGATTAACTGATGATGTTCTCCCTATCATTTATCCCCTCCCCCAAGAACGCTTCGGGGGCTCTTGCAAGAGGGATCTAAAGTGAGACGTCTAGTTCATCCGAGACGTTAAGCATATGCCTCTTTGATTGGTTCTCCAACTCCGCACATTAGGCGAATGTCGTCGGCCCTTCTTGATAGCAAATCAATCCTTATCGATGTAAACCAAACCCTCCTTTGAGCGTGGAGGGAAACAGGCAAGAGATGTGAGCGTTGCTAGTGACGATCCATCACCGACATGCCCCTCTCATCACCAAGGGACCCACCTCGATTGGAGGAAGGGGTAGGGTTTCCCAATCTCCACATCTCTTCCAAACCTGATCGGGTTTGTCGACCACCACACCTCAGCTGAAGGAGAGGGTTGGGTTCCCCAACCTTTACATCGCTTCCCGAACTGCACAAGATGTCCCTGACGAATAAGTTCTTCAATCTGCTCTTTCAAGTCGCGACAATCCTCGATGTCATAGTCATAATCTCGGTGGAACCGACAATACTTGGGCATGTCTCTTTTTGCTTATGCGGTCTTCACCGGATGAGGGTCATTTAAGAGCCTATTTTCTTTTATCTGTAGAAAAACTTCAGTTCTAATCATATTTAGGGGGGTCAACTCAAACCTTGGGCGAGATAACTCGGTCGTTCGTTCCTCCCATTGCCTGAGTTCGAGAAGCATTATCGCTTATGGTCGTGAGCATATGTTCTCGAGGAAGTGAAGTTCAAACTCCCTCGCAAGCTATGCAAAAGAATAGATGAAAAATAACTTTAGGCAGGCATATCATACTCGTGCTAAGCCTCTTAACGTCATCAGGAAGGTGCGGCACATCAAGACGTCCGAAGTACTATATAACGACATTTGGGCATAGAAAGCTACAATGTGCTTCATCGGGTCAGCACTGCCATCAAAAGCCTCCAAGGGCAGGAGGCAAAAGCTTGCTGGAATCAATTCATCCTGGATTTCTTAAGTGAACAACGACCGACTCAAGGTGAGGTCAACCAGCGCTTCCCCTTTTGATTGTTGGAACTCTTATCGCATCTCCTCCAAGCGTTGATCCATATGCCATTGTTGGATCCGCAAGGAATCCTCCATCGAATCTATCGATTGGGCCTCGGATGTAGGTAGGGTAGAGTAGGGGTGTGATCCGTTGAATTCCACAATTGGAGACTGAAGTGCCCCCTCGGCCGATAGTTCGAAAGGTCTTAACCACTCAAGGGATGTCGACCCCACGTCAGGTCGGGGAACCGCGACCGAGCTGATGGCACCGCCTGTTGGGCTAACTAGGGCAAAAGCATAGCAACGGCCTGTATCATTCATGTTAGCGTATGTACTTGCTGAGTGTGATTTAAGAACACCTCGATGGGGACGAGTAGGTGGCTCAAGGTCGTTTCTAGGGCGCAAAAAATGTTACGGGAAGAAGTCGTTGATATCATGGTTAGCCCAATGTGGTCCGAACCCATGTGCGTAGGGCTACCCGAGGTGAAAACGTCGAGCTCCCGAGGCGTCACATGCACGAAAACCAAGGTCGAGAGAGGTTTTCGGATCTTCCGACCCGATCCCTCAAATGACCAAGTTAATAACCCGAGATATATAAGTCTGGATACAAATTATCATAAAATGATCTCCCCTTTTCATTGTGTTGAAGATGAGCTTTTATACTTGGTCATAAAGAGACAGAATATTCTACGGGTAGGTATCCTCTAACCGCCTCCAACAATCTCCCCTCGGCCTTTTATCCACATGAGCAACAAAGGAGAGACAACCTATAACCGTCAACCTTCGACCCTTGTCCACGTGGGTAGACAGGTGGAAGATGGCCTCAATCCAACCTAGACATCACGTGGAGGCCACATAGAGGATGACGATTGACTGACGATGTTCTCCCTATCACCTAGAAAGTAATGGCATGACATAGAAACTTCACACACTGAAAGGATAGCCTTACTGGAAACAAATTTCTTCCACCACTGGTCATAGATATTCAAGTGTTATCAATGCCACCATACAAACTAATGAACCATGGATGTCAATTACAATTTAGTTTCAGGAAAAAAAAAGTCATTTAATAATTGCGAGTGAAAATGCCACATACTATCAGTTCTGAGAGGAAAATGTCAAGTTGGGGCAAAGCGCATGGTGTGTTGGTCACCCTTGCTGATCGATTAGGAACCAAACATGAACTAGGACCCAATTAGACATTTAAAATCACCAATTAAGAATAACAAACCCCAAACAGATGTAGAGAAACAGACCTGTGAGTAACTAGGAGACTGCGGAACTCATCCTCCAGCTTCATTATGGCCTTAGCTAGAGTATTGTTTGCCTGGTTTACCACACCATCATTGCTCCTTAAGCTTTTATTTGAGCTGAAAAACTGCAAGATGCCTCTCAGCTGATCAATTGCAGTGAGATAACTTTCAAGGTTGTCACGCGGCCCCCTTGACAGTTTGAGCTCCGCCTACTCATCCAAAGAACCAAAAATGCACTAATTGAACAAATTGTTTTGTATAAACTTAATCAGACGCACACCAAAAGAATAAAATCGAAGACCTAAAACACGGCGATAAGCTTAAGCCTCACTAGTTTTTCTCCCTCAGCAAAGACCTAAAAACGCACCGACTCCCAGAATAGTCATTTTCACAAGTCGAAACAACTGTTTCCAATGAACTCGATCAAACTCATTCAGACCCACACTAACAGAAAAAAGATTGAAACACTTAAAGAAAAAGACCCATTCTTGCTCAAACAAATAGGAGCTGCACCGAAGGAAAATTAAACCAGGAAGCACAAGGTAAAAACAGGGCCAACCTCTCGCGTGCGCTCAAAGTAACCCAGGATAACGTCGGCCGACTTGAGCGTCTTGTCGATGTTCTCGTGCGCCATCCGAATAGCATAAGTCCGCACCTGCATCACATCGGCGAAAGGAACCAGGATCCAGAGAATCCAAAACCCAAAATCAGTACCAAACTCCAAAACGACCGACACCACGATCCATCCACGAGAGGGGAAACCTGGGTGGGGCGCATGGCGGCCTCGAGGGCGGAGAGGCGGTGGTCGAAGGAGCCGAGCATAGAGACCATGCGATCGGTGTGGGTGCGACTCTTGTCGAGTGAGTCGCGGAGGAAGGCCGCCCGCTCCGTTAGGGCATCGCTGGCACCCATCGTTCGATCTATCGATCGCCTCCTTCCCTCTTCTCGGCGCCGCAACGCCTCCTCGGATCTCTCGCCTTCTTCGTCTCTTCCTCCTCCCGAACTCGATCTGGAGTGGCGAGGAAGCCAAGCGAGAGAGAGAGACCGAGAAGGGTAGTATTGGAGTAGGGCCGGGGTTGTTCCGATTCCAGCTTGGAATCTCGGGGGGCGGCGAGAAACTCCCTGCGAATACAAACAACGCGTAAATAAATTGCGTGCAAGGTTGGCGTGGGACCCACGCAAAGATATGCATTCAGAGAGAGGAGGTGTACGTAACCGTGTGTGTTTACCAGAAGGCTAAATCTCCGTTAGGGGAAGACGACGTACTTATGTTGACTGATAATTATCGGAATTTTTGTTGCCTAATTTTTCATTAAATTAAATAAATATAGAAAATATAAAAAGTTGATTTTTTTTTTTGTTTTCCCTCCTTTTGAATCCCATTTGGTTTAATTCAAAGGAATTGATGGATTCATCATGTAAAGTAGTCCATAAGAAAATTTGATAATTATTTTTCTAAAAAAGAAATAACTTTATTCTATTATTATGCAAGAATAAAAGAATTAGAGTTTCTATAAAAATAAATCTGGAAAATTAGATTCCAAGACTAAGCCTTAATCGAGAAATAAGTTACCTAAAAAATATAATTAAGTCTCCCAAGGATATAACACCACTGAATGAAGGAAAAATAACCGATGAGATAATTGATGTCATGGAGAATAGTATGACTGGACCATGATTAATCATATGACTTATCGATAATTTGAGTAAACAATTAGATATTAAACTCTTTTCTACGTAGATACAAACAGTCATTTGTTAAAGGTATATTTAATCTATGTCGATTGAGAGCTAATTGATATTATTTGATATTAATGATGTTTGAAATAAATATTTTAAATATATTATTTTATTCAAATATAGACATAATCGAAATGATGTTATTTTTTTTGTTAATGATAGATACGACGATTTCTTTATGGGATTAGCAAGTCATTAGACGTGATAGCCGGACTGTTCCTCTATCTATTATTCGGAGAAACTTCATTCCCACTTGAGAGTTTACTATTTCAATCGTCTTTCGTTATTAGAAGAATGGTTATTCAGGTATTTAATATATGTCAAAATAAAATAATTAATTTTTTATCATGTATTTATTTTTTAGTTGACTTATTAAAGTTCATGTTGTTAAATTTTTTTATTTTTTATTTTTAAATCAATCTTCCACTATCACTAAATCGAATTCCAATAAAGAACAAACCTTCCTAATAAAGTCATCAGAATTATTATATCCTTCAATAAATACATTAGGCTTATGATTTGATTAATAAATAAATTATTTATTTATTTTGACTCTAAATATATTTATGGAAAGATGTGATGACGTAAGAAAAATTTTAGGATGTTACAATATTAATATAAAACAAAGATTAGATTTTTAAAAAATAATTAATATTTTTATTTTAAAAAAAATTGAAATTTTGGTTTTCCATTTGTGGTTGGCACATCTCCACCGAACCGGTTACTGTAATCTCATTAATTAATTGATTAATCGAACCGGTTCTCCTCCGATTTGCTTCTTCCTCAATTTATCATAATAGTTGCTTCTCCATCAATTTATTTGGTCGATCACTTCTTGTCACAAGCAACCTAACAACTAACGAAGTTTCAGTTGACATATTCGCCCTTGCAAATTTCAGTTGACATATATATATATATATTGTCAGCTGGATGCATTTTATAAGGAGATTTGGTGATCATCGAGATTAAATATAATTTTATTATGCAATACATTACTTTACCCGAATCATCATCTGCATATAACCATGAACAAGCTGAGAAGAATAGTTCGGCATGTGTTCATGCATCTGCCACTCATTTTACCAACGACAAATGCATTGGCTGAAACATTTAAAGCAGTATCCAACGATCGAAACGTTTAAAACATCATCTGATGAAAAAAAGACCATTGGCTTCCCATTAGCGAATGGCCCACTCTGATCTAATTTTGATAACGATCATATATAAAACCATTTATCGAAGATATAATAATTATATAAAATTAACATAATAAATACAATAAAAATTTATATCAAATATATATATATATATACCTTTTATTACTTTTAATACTTTCGCTTTTCACATAAAGGATAAAAGGGATTACTCCTCTAAGCTTTGGACCAAACTGTATCTCGGACGTCAATGCGACGCACCCATTCACAAATTGTAGCTCCTCCTTCCCCGGCGGAGCTCACCACCGTCATCACTTGTATCATACGGTATACTCCCTGATACCATCACACCGAGGTTCGTATTTTTAACGCCACCCCGTGTACAAACACACACTTCAAAGTCTACTCTCTTCTCTCTCTCTCTCTCTCTCTACCCTTTTCGTTTTTTTAACGAAGAATTAAATCGAAAATAAAGATGGAAATAAAAAAGGGATGCGTTCGATCGTATCCGTCCAGCTAAGCGGAAGCTTCGACGTGGCTCTTCGAGGGACGCTGGATGGGCCCCACCGGCGACCGGAAGCCAATGGTGACCGCGTCGTGGACGCACCAATGGAACCCCGGCGACCGACCATCCGCCTTCGCCGCCTCGCACTCACGGCACGAGGCCGGCGACGAAGGACGATGACCGACAGCGAATGGGTAGTACGAGACCTCCGCCGCCGCCGCCGCCGCGGTCGATATCAGGAGCCTCTCCCGCTGCCGCTGGATGCTCCGCAGCTGGGCCTCGTAGTCCCACAGCCCCAATCCGGCGATCGCCTCCGGCACCAGCCCACCGCGCATCGGATCGAGGACCCCGGACCCCATCGGGTTCCGCCTCAGGATCGTCATCTCCGGAACCGCCTTCTTCTCCTCGCCGACTTCATGGCTCTTCCTCTTGGACCGGCCCCGCCTCTCCCGCCGTGGCCGGCGAAGTACGGCGAGGACGAAGCAGTCCCTCTCGCGGGCGATCGCCGCGAAGTCGGACGCCTCGTCAATCGTCACCTTGCGGCGGACCTCCGGAGACACCCGGGCCTTCTTGCGGCGGACGAGGGAGATGGAGATCTGGTGAGGGGCGACACCGATCCGTTGGCTGACGCTGGCCTGGAACTTCTTAAAGCCGACCGACGGGTGCACCAGAACAGATCCAACGTCGATCTCGCTATCGCCGTCGAAGAAGACGACCGGGAAGTAAGCGGCGGGGGCCGCCGACACAGCCAATTCCGCCGCCATATCGATCACCGGCGAGGCAATAGGCGACTAGGGAAGGCCACGGGGGGATCGGGGAAGGGAAGACGCATCGGGACCGGGGTGGCACGATAGGGTTTTGAGGACACAGGAGAGCGCCTTATATCGGGGGGTTTGGGCCTGTGGACTTGGTAATTCCATTTAATCAGTTGGGGTAGTTTCGGAAGTAGAATAAATTTGGAGAGGATTGCTTGGGCTGCAAGTCAAGTTACCCTTTCTATAAGAAAAGATATTTCTGAGATGCGTATTTACCTTTATGCCTCTAACTTAATACCATGTTATTAAACGATATATATATATATATATATATATATATATATATATATATATATATATTGTAAGCACAGAAACAATGCTATATTCTTATAGAAATTTCTCGTAGAATTTATTATAAATAAATAAATAAATATAATATGGTTCTCATCTAACTTATTGTTGCTTCACGATTCGATTCACTGAAACTAAATTGGACTCGAATCGAAATTGAACTAGCACGATGATTTATTGATTCTAAATCGAACCAAATCGATCTATGATGATTCAATTATAATTTTAGGTTTTTAGAATCGAAATATGATGGTTCCAATTTCATTTTTAATCGATACTTCGTGATTTAAAAAAATATTTTTTAAAACACAAATTATTTAATAAAATTTAAATCAAAATCGATCTTATGTGATTTAATTGCAATTAAAATTTCAACCCTATTTTATGTCAACTCCAAAATTATAACTCCCTTTTAACATGTAATATAATTATCAAACTACCATTCTTTTTTGTCCAAAATCAACAGTGAAAAATAAAAAAAGGAAAAGAGGAAAAATACAACAATCAGTGAGAAAAAAAGAGGATATACGTGTCATAATAAAATTTATTAGTAACAAATACGTTATTTCTCCAATTTTAAAGAATAAATATGTTAATAAAATTAATTATCCTATTTGGGGTTAATTTTGATTATTCTTTTAGAAACATGGGTTCGCCAACTCGAACCGGCACGTCAGATTTGACCCAGAATTAGCCAAGCCGGTCGCTCATGCACGGACCGGGCCGATATATAGGTCTTCTTTTTCGATGCTTTGCGTAAGCAAAACATCTCACGGAGAGAAAGGGCAGCCGCACGCGCTCGAGCTCGAGTTCTAGGGTTTCCCCGCCGCCTCGCGGATCTTCGTCCTCTCGCCGCTGGGTGACTCCCAGGTTAGATCTGAACCAGGAGATCGTCGTAATCTCGTTTTCGATCCTTTCCTTATGGTAATATTGTTTCAAGATTTGTTCGGTCTCGAAGGTTTCTCTATCATTGTTAGCATAGTCTTGGGTGTACGATAGGGTTCTCGTTACCATGGACCTAATTATTGTGATTTTCTTGACTTAGGTAGGGTTTTGTTGAATACGGTGTTAGTTTTCCTGCGCGTGTCGATTAGGGTACGGTTCTTGTAATTTTCTTAACTCAAGGTATCGCTGGATGCTGGTGTTGGTTTACTTTAGCCTACGATTAAGGTTCTTGTAACTATGCACTTAATTCTCGTGATTTTCTTGATTTAAGGTTTTGCTCTATACAGGTGCTAGTTTTCTTGCGCGGACGATTAAGGTTCTTGTAACCGTATACCTCGTGATCTTCTTGATTTTAGGTTTTGTTGAATACAGAGGTTGATTTAAGGTTTCTATCTTTGATTCATTTGTATTACGAATGTTACTTTTTATTTTCTGGATATTAAACAGTCATCAAATCAATAATTTAAACTGTTTTAATTGGAGTAGGTGACTTTGTTGGAGTGTCAGTTCATATCCTGTTTCGCTGGTTGGCCTTTATGTATGTTTTATTGAACCTTGTGAATCTTCATAAAGATGAAGGGAGTAGACATATCAGGTCGGCTACATGTTTGATATGGGAGTACGCGACTTTTTTGCACTTTTATGTTTGTTGTATCGAGTGGTTGATATCATAGTCAAAATATGTGAATTAACCGTATAAGTTTTAGAGAGAGAAACTGTGTAAGAGTTGTACGGTGACATGCTGCCAACATAATTAGATCATTTCTGGACCATACATTCTTTCTTGGTACCTTTTTTATTAAGCTGAACACCAGTTTCATTTGTGCTTCACGTTCACACCACTGACATAATATTAGAAGATAGTAACTATTCGGGTTTTTTTTAAAATCAAAATTGCAACACTAGAGTTTGGTATATTTCTATCATAGTTGGTAATAAAAGATTTGTAAATCCTGGACAATTCTGATTGTATTAATAATAACTTGCCTGGTTTACTTGTTCACAAAGTGGATTTCAATTGTGTGGTGACCGTTTTCCGTTGTATTTATGTTTTGGTATTTGACTTCAAGTTAAATTACCTCTTTTTATGGACCTTCATCTTAAAATGTCTGAAGAGATCTTTAGAACTCTCCTAGTGTTACAATTGCCTGACAAACTTCGTTTTTCATGTATATTGACAAGTGTGAAAGATAAAAGGAGTCAGTGTAAGCATTAGCATGGCCTACAATATATTTTCTTGAAATTAGATTGTATGAGAGGATTTACACTATGATAATTTCTTTCATATCATATTGGTTAATATGTCAACCTTATCTTACCCATGAGGGTTGATTGAAATTGTAACTTGCTGCAAATATAATGGACATGAGTGGTTGTGTGTTTTGTTTAGTAATGAACATCTCTCATTTTGCAGGTATCTGTTGGAGCACATTGTGCTTCTTTTATATGAATAGTTAATCTGCTGATCTTATTGTCTTATCAGTTTGTTGATTCAAATTTGAAATCGCTTGTAACTGATCGTATGTTTTGTTCTTGTATGTTTCTTCCTCTGTGCAGTTAGTTAAATTGAAAATGTCAGAAATAGAGGAGTACCGGTGCTTTATAGGCAGCCTCTCATGGTCAACAACTGATGAAGATCTGAAGGAGGCATTTCAAAAGTTTGGTCAAATCACTGAGGCAAAGGTGGCATATATAACTTTTTTTCACTATTTCTGGAAAAGCGAAATCTGTTTGTTTTTCCTTATAGTCTCCATAAAATATTTAATATGTCTACTTGCATAGAGGAATATTTATATTAATGGGCAGTAAATATTTTGCAGAAAAATATTGATACAACTTTTGTTTGGTCCCCACCACGTATGTTCTTTTCTTTTTTAGGACATAGTGCATCTGGTGTTAATGCATGAAAAGTTTTTGAGTCCAAGGTTCAACTAAATGTTGTTTTACATATAACTATATACACCAATAGTGTGATACTATCATTGCTATTAAGCATTTAACAGTGCCAAAGATAGTTTTTTGTTATAGCAAGATGTTTTTATATTTATCACTGCATATCTTCAGATTAACTGTAATAAGACTTGTTCTAATTCCTGTGAAGCACGAACAAAGCTGTTTTCCGGTGCCTTCTATAGTTTGTTGGAAGGATTTTGAAAACTCTGAAGTTGCCATTTGTAATTATTCCAAATAGGATGAGACAAAGCTCAATATCTTTTTTTTTTTACTGCTGCTTACAAACTCCTGTTTAGTTTTTGTTTGTACAAGGTTCACTAAAATTTATTTTGCATAATTTAGTGTTACATCCAACCTGCAGATTGTTGTTGACAAGTTTTCTGGTCGTTCCCGTGGATTTGGCTTTGTCACTTTTGATGACAAGGGAGCTATGGAAGAAGCTATCGAAGCCATGAATGGGATGGATCTGGATGGGCGATCTATTCTTGTGGAAAGAGCTCAACCACAAGGTCCTGCTAGCAGGGATCGTGATGGTGGGCGTGACTTTGATCGAGATCGATCTCGTGGGCGTGGTCGCGATTTTGGTGGTAGTGGACGAGGTTCAAATAGTGGTGATTGTTTTAAATGTGGCAAGCCTGGTCATTTTGCTAGGGAATGCCCTTCTGGTGATGGTGCAAGAGGGGATGGGTATGGTGGCAGAGATGACAGGTATGGGGGTAGTCGTGGCAATAATAATCGATATGGTCCTGACCGGAATGGTGACCGATATAGTGGTCGTAGTAGGGATGGAGGAGGCCGTGGAGGTGGGGGCATGGGAGGTGATCGTTATAACCGTGATCGATCTGGACCATATGAACGCCCTAGTGGAGGCAGCTACAGATCCTGATCCCATTGCTGCTTATGATCCAGGTATGATTAAGCTACATTATCTCATTTTTGGCATTTTTGCAAAATAACTTTTTTATTTTTATGCCATCATATGCAGTCATGGAGCTAGTTTGATACCAGTACTGGTGATTAAGGTGGTAGTTGGCCTTGTTACTCGCTTTAGTTATGGTGTTCTATGGTACTCTGCTTTGCATCTGTCAGGCATGCTACTTTGGTGCTACTTCAGGGCTTGGATGCCACTGGTTATATGATAAATGTTGCTATAATACAGTGCCCTGTTCTTTCTGGAAATTGCTGCTGCTTGGTGCTTTATCGTTTGTGCGTTCCCCATGTTGGATTCTGTGCTTTAGTAAGATCCTTATCATGGTCTTGCGTGTTTGGAATGTTGATGATCTGGATGCTGGTGGAGAACTCGATAAAATGATACAGTCTTGTTCAGTTAAGATCTCTGCTTTTCTGTGGGACTAGAGGCGTGTGAAGCATTTTTTGGGAAAAAAAAGATTTATCTCCCTTAAGAAATGCCTGAAATGATAAACAGTGGATTTTTAGGCTTTGGTGATGTCATCCAGTTTGCACCTGCCAATATGTTTTTCTGGGATGGATACTGGGTAAATTTCATTGTTTCTACCATTGGAATCTTTTGAGTTATTTTAGCGACATTATTTAAACTTTGTTAACCTTTTGGCAGGTTCAATTTGGTCCTGTGATCGTTCTCACATTTTTGGGTTACCTAGCATGTTGCATTGTTCCGGTGATCCTATTCAGTAGTGTCCTGATTTCTGGATTGCTTGTCAGAAGTTGACCGATTGATTTGTTCCCATAGATTGTGATTTGGAGAGTTTGGTTCGAGTTTAAGCTCCCCCTTTTGATCATTTGGACCTACAAAAAAATGTGCTTCTTGAAGGCTATGGGATATAGTGGAGTATGCGAAATTTGCTCTTCCGAAATATATCTGCAGGCCCTGAAATAATGTGTTCCATGGCTCATGTTCTTTCTTGACCCAAGACCCAGAAGATTTTTTTTACATACACTTCTCAGCTAGTTAGGCTAAATTTCTCTTTCGAAAGAGGCCTCGATACAACGTTCCATGGCTTATGTTCTTTCTTGACCCAAGATCCAAGATTAATTATTAGGGGCTACTTACTACATTTATAAGATTTTGTACATAATTGACAAGATGAATATCAGAAATGATGTGGGAGTTGGATGGTTTGTCTAGATTAGGATTTTAATTAGCTTCAGAGGGCATTTCAACTTCCTGACATGCATGTAATGCAGTTGATTTTTGTTTTTGTTTTATAAATTTCTTTGCTGCAGAAGATGTGCTTTCGGTTGCTGCTACTGATGCAAATTCAAAGGTGTAATATTATGTTCGACACCATGATATTTTTTTTGTAGTTGCAGAAGTACTGGAATCTTTGGAACCAATATTTGAGGTAATTTGATGAACATTCTTTATAATTACAATCAGTTATGTGGATTGACTTTGTGAGTTGTTGAAATTGGACCATAATTACAATCAATTACATGGATTGGCTTATGAGTATGTTGAAACTGGACCAAACCTGGTTTTGCTTGCAAATCCACCCCCTTTTGGCCAATTGAAACTATGATTCCAGGAATTGCAACCAAGTCATGGTATTACTTGTGTGTGTGTGTGTGTGTGTTTTTTTTTTTTTTTTTTAATGATTTTCTTAATTTATTTGATTAATTTAGAATCATTTATCTTATCATCATTGATTTTATCAATTGTAATATGAAAATAAAAAATAAAAAAAAATATTTTTAATGTTTTAATTGATGGTGACGGATGCTAAATTGGGGTTGGGAGTTGTGGTGATAGATGATGGCGTAGTTGGGGTTGGGAGTTGTTGTGGATGAAGAGAACGATAATGAGATGTATGGGTTTTGTATTTGTATTGATGTAATTGTTGAGTGATGTTGAGGGGTGTTGTTTTATAATTACATGGATCTTTTATCGTTCGATAATTGTGTTGACGCTAATGTGTTCGATAATTGTATCGATGCTGATGCTAATGCAAACGCAGAATATCTTTTATCGTTCGATAATTGTGTCGACGCTAATGCGTTCGATAATTGTATCGACGCTAATGCAAACGCAGAATGATTTATCGTCTTTTTTTTCATTCAAGGACTCGCCCACAGTCATTATCATTAGTTTTCATTAGTAAGATTGATGATATTAGGCTAAATAAACTTAGAGGTTTCACAGAATGGTAATATAATTTTTTAAAATATAAAAATTAAAATTATAAATATAATTAATAATATATAATAATTATTATTGTTATTATTTCTCACACATCCGTTCACAATGGACTTCCTCGTAATCATTATCTTTCATTCGCTCTATGCCAAAAGTACTCGATTCATTTGTTGGTACCAACTCAGCATCTTCTACATCGGCATAGAGTAGATTAGAGTGGTGAGTGCAGTTTCCTTCTCCCCGTCATGCTCCTCCGCTACAACGCCTCGCCCCCATGAAGCTGGACTCCCACCTTGGCTCCATGAAGCTTGGTCCCGCTTTCCATCATCCGGCAATCATCGCCAATCCTTCCTCGTTTCGTCGCCCACGGAATGAGGATTCCCACCCGGGCTGCCAGAGAAATGGAAGACCACATCATGCCGATGCTAAGGAGCTGCCCCTGTTTCGCGGAACTGAAGAGAGTCCACGCTCGCATTGTGGTCTCTGCCCTCTCCCAAAGTTGCTACCTTGCGACTCAGATCATAAGCGTTTGCAGTGCCGGTGGAAGGTTGGAATACGCCGCTCTGGTCTTCGACCATGTCGAGGAACCGAATGCGTTCTTGTACAATGAAATGATCAGAAGTTACGCCAAGAACAGCCATTTCCTCGAAGCGATCGGCCTGTACAAGCAAATGGTGCGGCAGGATCACGTCTTTGCGGATGGGTTCACCTATCCTTTTGTGATCAAGGCCTGCGCTGGGCTGCCGGTGCTTCATCTCGGAAGGCAAGTTCACGCCCGTGTTTCCAAGTCTGGGTTGAGCTCCAATTCTATCATCCAGAACTCGTTGATAGAGATGTACACCAAATGTGACGATTTGGTCGATGCACACTGCTTGTTCGACGAAATGGCGGAGAGAGATGTGATTTCGTGGAACATGATGATTACGGCACATGCTAGATCGGGGCAGATGAGGAAAGCTCGAGCTCTGTTCGACACAATGCCCAAAAGATCGGTGGTCTCTTGGACCGCGTTGATCTCTGGTTACACCTCCATCGGCTGCTACTCCGACGCCATTAAGGTGTTTCATAGGATGCAGTCGGAAGGGTTAGAGCCCGACGACATCAGCATCGTGTCGGTGTTGCCGGCATGCGCTCACCTGGGAGCTCTGGAGCTGGGCAAGTGGATACACGCCTTCTGTAACAAGCGCAAGTTGCTCGAGAAGACCTTCATCCGCAATGCGCTCATGGAGATGTATGCTAAATGCGGCAGCATCGACCAAGCCCATCAGCTGTTCGAGGATATGCGCGATAGGGATGTGATATCGTGGAGCACGATGATCGGCGGGCTCGCAACGCACGGGAGGGCACTTGATGCGATCGAGCTGTTCGTGGAAATGGAGGAGGAGAAGGATAAGAGGGTGAGGCCAAATTGCATCACATTTCTCGGACTCCTATCGGCCTGTTCTCATGCCGGGCTGGTAGACGAGGGGCTGTGGTACTTTGAATCGATGAAGAAGGTTTACGGTCTCGATCCAGACATCGAGCACTACGGTTGCATGGTGGATCTCCTTAGTCGAGCAGGCTGCATCCGTCGCGCGGTGGAGCTCGTAGATGGGATGCCGTTCCCACCGGATGTCAGCATCTGGGGGTCTTTGCTCTGTGCTTGTAGAATCCATGGCGACGTGGAAACGGCTGTGAAGGCGACAGAGCGACTTCTTGAGCTCGAGCCAGAGGACACCGGCAACTACGTGATGCTGTCGAACATCTACGCTGCTGCCGGGAGGTGGGATGGTGTGGCCAAGATGAGGAAACTGGTGAGGAGTAGGAAGATGAAGAAGACGCCAGGGTGCAGCTCGATTGAGGTGGACAATGCTGTTCACGAATTTATTGCTGGAGATGAAACAAATCCACATTTTGTTGACGTATGTCAGATGCTTGACTTGTTGGCATCGGAGCTCACGAGATCTCCAAGATCAACAGCAGAACGGACGAATTCTGTAGATTTGTGTCAAGAAGAAGAAGAAGAAGAAGTTTTTTATAGCTGAACATAGTACTCAGAAAGGTGAAGCTACAATAGTCTTGGAGCAAATTTAACTGGTCAGAGACCACATATCAAGTGTTCTTCAGAAGGAACACTTTCTGCATCAAAGTCCAAAAGGGTGTGAGAGATAGTGTTCTAATGTTTGATTAGTTGTTCAGAAAAAGGGTGGGAGTCTTTGATGGTAATGCTAGTCATCTGAACAAACAATCTATATCTAGACATAGAAAAAGCATATGTGATAGGAACTGCATTTATACAGTAGGAAGATTTATATATCTACAAAGGCAAATGGATGATCTGAAGGCCTTGTGTCACTCATAGGTTTAAATTTGAGGAAGTTACTAATGCTCTGTTGTTGTTGTATAAATTATTTCAATGCTTTGGAAAGTTCTCATTGAATTCTTCTGATCTTGATTCCGATAACATGGATTTGACTAAGATTTAAGTGCAAGGTATGCATATGAGTTTTGTATGGTAGTGGAATCTTTTCCAGTTCATAGGCTTGCTCTCATAACCCCAAGAGGGCATGAACAACCACAATGGTTATGAAGTTGCAAGGTTAAAAGAGAAACTTGACACCATTGTTCACACCAATTTCTAATAATTTCCTTGGTGTGTTGGTGATGACATGATATCCACATATCATCTAATCTACATGGCACCTAAGTGGATCCAAATGAATCCACTAAGATTCAGAGGTTGGGGAATCCATGTGTCTATCATATGTAACATTATCAACAACACACCAAAGAGTTAGTGCTATTCATACTATTCAAAGGATATCTTGATGATGTGTACCTGGATCCTGGATGCGATCCTTTCTGAAGCTTTAACTTTTCGGGCTCTCATGCCGCCTTAATAGTTCCGATGCGACTATTTGTCACCTGAAAAAAATAAAAGACAGAACCTTCTTCCTTTTTTTTTGGGGGGGGGGGTAAAAGTTGAGTTTCTTGGAATTTCTAGCTTGGCAACCAACAGAAATTTAAGTGTAGAAGACTAACAATAGAAGATGTTTTCATGACCGGAATGATGATCAATGATTACATAAGCAATAAGCTTATGGAAGACAAACCTCTCAGCTGGATGTCATTCGCTTGACAGTTTCATAAGCACAGGAACAAATTCATATATCGCTCGTTTCATTCCACTGCAACACTACTGTTGCATGAGTGGCACGTTCTGGATGACCTTAGCGGGTGCCGAGCAAATACATAGAAATCGAATGCATCTTCTTTTTTGACTCTCCAGTTCCCCTGGAAACACCTTCGGGTTCTCATTCTCAATCGACAGAACATGATTGCCATGGCAACTTGTACATGATCACCACAAGCTTCACACAGGCATAACTACTCCAAAAGGGGTTCTTGTATATAGAAAGGCAATAGGGCGCACTCCCTCTGTCATAACTCCTGATGCAAATGTTGATTTATCCACCACATTTTTCGATATGCATCATGCTCCCTTCCCAGTGATTTTTTGTTGAGAGTATGAATTATTTTGTGAAGAAGAGTATGAATTATTAGATTGTCAGCTCTGAAAATTTTCACCAAAGAAAGCAGATAAAGAACATTAATATCACAGTCGCCACTGCACATGCTGCACGTAAAGAACGCAAGCAAGTTATTCAGCCTATATGACAAGCAACAGGATGAAAAAGAAGAAATTTCTGATGGCATATATTTATTCCTGTATTTAATTGTATCAAGAATGGAAAACATTCAATTACACCTATTCATCAGGAGGTAAAATGAAAGAGGATGGCCCACAGTATGACCATTAAACACTGAGCTTGATAACTTACTTTAGCATGCCTAAAAATAGAATTGACAAGTGAAAAGCAATACATAAGTGAAATAAGCCTAATATCTTCCACTGCAATGTGTCCATAAATGCTTGTCAAGGCCATAAAATATGAACAGTAACATAAAATAAAAAAATGTTAAGACACAGAAGCAATTAGACCATTACATATTCAATTACAGTTTCAAGAAAGTTCTGAGGATCACATACATCTTAGCTGTCGTTTGTCAATTTAATTAGCCCATGCAAATGAACCAAACAAAAAATTCCTGTCTAGACCACCCAGACAAAAGCTTGGCCTTGAGTTCATATGATCATTGTGGTAAGCACAATTACATCCCAAATCATTCTGATGGAGTAATTTAACTCCAGGAAGAACTCTGTGAGATGCAGCTCTCAACACAGAAACCCATAATGCTAGTTTTACTGAAAGAAAAGAATAAGGGCATTCCACCAACACTGACGCTCTGCACCCAGATTAGCAATTTTCACTCTATCCATTTCATACATAACATGTACTGTTTGCATGCTTGATGAATATATGGCCCCCCTAATCATGCATTCAACATTAGCTTCTTTAATGTGTTATGTCTCACAACCTTTCGTAGTTTCACGAATACAACAGCTCTGAGCTTATCTCATTATCCAGTGTTATAACAAGATTCTTGTTCCATGTAATTTTACTGGTAATACAGAATCTAGAAACAAAACAATTACCTTTAGTTGACTGAACAAGGAAATAATTCCCTCAACTTCTATATTTACTTATCCAGTTGATTGAACAAAGAAATAATAACATAGTTAGAGATGTGTTGTTTTGGTAAGAGTACATAATTCCCTCAACCTCTATCTTACTTATTCAGTTGATTGAGCAAAGAAATAATATATGGTTAGCAATGTGTTGGTTTAGTAGGATAGCAACAACCAAACAATGATGATGATAGTTATTGCTGTCACCTTATCCTCAAGATAAGTCATTTTATTCTCTTAACATAGACACAAACCACCATTTTGAGGAGTTGATAAAGATTACTCTATATCTGCATGCTCCATGACAAATAATTAGCACCCTATTCAATATTATTAGGTCTTTAACACTTATGGCCATTGAAAATCTATTCAAATTGAGGTTCCTATTAGTGTAATATACATGATACATTCACATAAGATAAATACACTAAATTCCACAAGTTTTAGAATAACTATAAGAATAACAATGCCATTTAGTTTCTTAGAGCCAACATCACTAAAATAGTCCAAGAGTCGGTGTGTCCTTTGTCAATGCTTATTACTGAATCTACCTTGGCTGTCCTGCCTATCATGAAGCATTTAATCTGAATTGACATTGTCCAGCCATCTTGTAGAATTGTATCCTCCCCAGGAGGGTATTCCATAATAACATGAGATACTAGATGTACTTTTCCCACTCAAGCGACCAGCTTTCGCTATAAAAATCCCTAAAATGTTTTTTTAAGGGCACATCTAGTGCCAAGAGCCTTACTGTAGAGTGTCAATCAATCACTCTGCTATCCAAAATAAGCTGTTAACCAGAACAGCATGCTGCTGAGCTTCCTAGACATTTGTTATCATCTTTTCACAAATTAGAACTTACCATGGTCAACCACTTAGTAAATAAACAAATTGTCTTCTTGAGTAACTCTTGTTTGCATGATTTAGAAAACAAAAGATCAAAGGGTATAGAAGATTAAAAGTACTATTTCATCTTTGCCTATTGTAACCTAATATGATGACACCCAATAAAGTATTTCCTTTCATACACAAACTCCCACAGCAATTGGAGATCATCAACTTAAAATGCTGGGGTCCTTGTTCAGTTCTAACTTCCAAGTGCTATATATTAACTCCTAACTTACATCCAACATGATATTTAAGAGTCAAAATGTCAAGTCGAGGAAAAAACACAAAAAGAAAAAATCCAAATACATACCAAAAGCTTCATATGATGTAAATTTACCTCTAAAGTCTAAATCATATTGAAGCACTTATTAAATGCAACAAACAACATCCTAATTTAATGAGCTACCTAATTACAAAATAAATAAAAAATTAGACTCAACATTTCTACAGGCTTTCACCCAGAAGTTCCTACCAGAAATCTGTATCGCTCATCCTTTAACATGTAGGAGACTCAGATTTCCTAAAAAACATTCCCTACCTAAATAAGCATCATCTGCAATTCCTATCTTCACTAAAGAAAAATTGCAGTGAACGACTTGAATAAATTCTAGACAGGCCTTTCACCAAAGGACCTGGCTCAAATGAAATAACATAGAAATTTAAGGACCAATCTAATCTCCATAAATCTAATGGTAATTATACTGGGAGGTTATCGATTACTACCAAGTCTGGTAGTAAAGATTAAATCCACCAAATAACTTGGACAATGGCATAAACCCTCAAATGGGTTTTTGTTAGTGATGGCACCAAAATGTGAGCTGTTTCAGCTGAAGGAGAACTTCAAGAAATTAACTCGAGAAACCACAAAGATTTTTCTAGAAGATAAAACACTTCCACTTTAAAGTAGATTTTTGTTTTAACTGCTAGTTTTGTTCAAGCAATGCTAAACTGAAACAAAAAAAAACAGGCGTTAAAATCAAGTTTATATTTAGGCTTGTCATCACCTCAAACATCTAAAGGTTATCTTACACAAGACTTATCAAGCAGAGGCAACAATTTCTACATAATCTCCATGTAGTGCCAAGATATTCTAAATATCGATCAAATCAGAAGCACATGCCTTGCTAGAAATTTATGTTGACTGAAGAACTTGAATCAAACAAGGATGTGAATTGTCCACAAATTATAGGCAAAAGATTTAAAGATCTTACCAGTTCATTGAGCAATTCAAGGTGTAGCAGTGAATCCAGCATCAAACACAAAACCCCTGTACATGCCCTCATTGTAACCTGGAATACCGTCCACCCAACTCCACAGGCCACCGCCACTACCTCCGATGTCGTCCTCCTCCCACATTATCAGCTTTCCTCTCACCCTCTTCCCTGAGAACCATATCCTCCCATCTCCACCAAAGACTTTCACCTTATTGTTGCCCCCAGCTGCCGCTGGTGCTGCCATTGGCCCAAAGACTCCACCTCCAAAGCACCTGTACATCTCCTGCGGCATCCTCCCCGCTTCCTCCCACTCAATCGTCGCCAGATCCAGCCTCAGGATCATGACCGTCGAGCATGGACCGTCCACCGCGAACGAGGACCTCAACCCTCCGATCATCAGAATCCGCCTGCCCCCCGCACCAGGAAGGAGCCGCGGCCGCTTCAGGATGTTAAACATGTCTCGCCACTCGTGCCGATCGAGCGAGGTCCACCCGCGGGTGCCGCCGAGGTCGCGTAGGTGGCAGGAGAAGAGCTTCCACTGGCTCCGCCAGGGGGTGCCGACGTCGCAGAGAGCGAAAACGGCGCCGGACATCAGGATCGGGCTCCGCGGCTTGGAGGGGAGGCTTAAGGGGAACTTAAGCCAGCGATCGGTGCCTGGGGCGTAGGATAGGGCGGCGAGCTCCGTGACGACAAGGACGGCGCCGCCAGGGCCGGCGAGGACGGTGCCGTGGCGGGACCAGGCAGAGCCGAGCGGGGGGAGGAGGCGGTGGGATCCGGTGAGGGGATTGCATACGGCGAGGGATTTAGGGTGGTTCTTGGCACCGGCGACGGTGGAGGCGGAGGGGACGGCATCGACCCACAGGTAGAGGAGAGAGGGGGAAGGGGAGGCGGTGACGGGGGAAGAAGATCGGAACGGGAGAAAGGCGAGGGGGAGCCGGAGCCAACGACGGAGGGAGGGATCGAAGGCGTAGAGCGAGGGCGCGGAGGAAGCTTCGGCGGCCCGGGGGTGGCGGAGGGCGAGGAGGCGGAGCGGGGCTAGGGACGCCAAGAAGGGAGTGGAGGAGAGGGCGTCAAGGAAGACGCGGCAGACGGGGCGGCAAGCGAGCGCCTCGCGGAGGGTAAGGCGACCGAGGACGTTATAGAGCGCGTCCCGAGGGAGGAGTAGGATCGGGCTTGTCGGCCACGGCATCGGCGTACCATCCGGCCCCAATTCCTCCTCCTCCATCTCTTCCTCCTCTTCGTCGCGATCCATGCGACCATCGAGCATCGCCGTCGCAGCCGAGACGTCTCGTCGCCGGCTTCGGCGGCCGAGCGAGGTCGGGGGCGGAGCGCGGGGCCAAGGCGGAAGGTAAACAAAAGCGGTT
Source organism: Musa acuminata AAA Group (assembly GCF_036884655.1). Lineage (NCBI taxonomy): Eukaryota > Viridiplantae > Streptophyta > Magnoliopsida > Zingiberales > Musaceae > Musa > Musa acuminata. Next base: position 42,883,645 of record NC_088353.1, on the reverse strand, counting down.
GAGGTGGAGGCATCCAAGGGCACGAAAGTGGAACTGAGGGTATAATTACGGTATTACCACTCTGTCGCTCTCTCTGCTTCTGTTGTCCTTCACGAGTTGTACTGCATTGCCACTGCCACGATTCGGTGTAAATATGATGAACTCTGAAATCTGACGGTCAGCATTTATTCTCAGTATTTATTTGATAATAGTATGCTTCCTTCGTGTTATATATATATATATATATACACCGAATCGTGGCAGTACCAATGCAGTACAACTCGTGAAGGACAACAGAAGCAGAGAGAGCGACAGAGTGGTAATACCGTAATTATACCCTCAGTTCCACTTTCGTGCCCTTGTATATATATATGTATATTTATATATGTATATATATATATATATACATATATACCGTAATTATATATGTATATGTAACAGAAACAGAGAGAGCGACAGAGTGGTAATACCGTAATTATATATGTATATATATATATATATACATATATATATATATATATGTATGTATATATATATATATAAGGTGTGATGAATGTATTATCATTAATTATAATTTTAGATTCAGTAGATTAATTTTAGATTCACCAATTAATCTACTGAATCTAAAATTATAACTAATGATAATACATTCATCACACCTAATATATATATATATATATATATATATATGTGTGTGTGTGTTGTGAAGAAGATCGTGACGATGATCTACGTGGGTATCTCTAGTGCCCGCGTTGCGGCTTCACCGTGAACGTCCGGACCATCAACCGTCGCAGCAAACCCGCCACGCCGACAAGAAGGTAGTGGAGACGCCGCCGCAGTGCACTTAAATATTCTCCTATCCTATTATAAAATAGTATACTATAATAAAAATATGTATGGGATAAAAACATATTAGCAATCATATTTTAAAAATTCATAAAAATAATTTTAATATATATAATATTTATATATTAATAATTTAATATAAGATGATAATATATTAATTATTATGAAACTCATGTACTAGAAAAAATAATAATAATTCTTATGTAATAAATAATATTATGCATCAAACATGTGTGTTATACCTAAAAGAGATATGCTTTACGATGGATTTCATTTAAATATTGCACTCGATAGAGATATACAATCAATCGTGATTATTTATTTATATCCATTTATATATCTAAGAAGTAGTATGATAAAATATTATGAGAGACTATGCTTAATGTATGACCTACTAGACTATGTCCATTCGTGGCTTCATATTATGATGGACTCGTAGCTCCTTTTATATATTATACTTTCAATGTGGATCACTTAGCATAGTCACATATACTACATACTAATAATTACATTAATGTCATCAATTTAATCTAATAATAATAATAATAATTTTTAAACGATACCTTTAGATAAAAATTTTTAATTTATCAAATCATAAAGACACGAGGTATGAACGATACATAATCAACCAAAATCCTAATTGAAATAGTCCAATTGATTTAAACTAAACTCAATTTAATTATAATATGTTAGAACCATCCTTAAATTCTTATAGAATCAATGTGAAATTATCATAAACTAGTTTAATTTAAATTTGATTAATTTCAAGTAGCTTGAACTAGTCAAGTTAATCTAGAATCACTCCGAACAAATTTGAATCGATCAAATATATCTGATTTAGTCAACTAATAAGCTTAAACTAATAAAGAGATAGAAAATTAGATTATATCGCATAATGCTACTTAGACCAAATCGACCCACTTGAGCTTTAGACAAATCATGTGTGCTACACATATTTGCCCTCGGGCAGGTTGGACAATGTGTCTAGTGCCAATCGCATAGCTGAGCGAGCCTAGCTTCGCAGGTTGGGCTAAACTTTACTTACAAGTTAGGTTGAGTCTTATCACTGAACTAGGCCATGTTTGACTTGCGGGTTAGGTCATGCTTAATCACATGGGTTGGACAATGTCTGACCACATAGGCTAGGTCATACTTGACCACATGAGTTGGATCATGCTTAGTCACATGAGCTGGGTCATGCTTGGCCATATGGGTTGTGCATTGTCTGACCATATAGGTTAGGCTATACTTGACCACATAGATTGGGTCATGCCTAACCAAACGAGTTAGACTATACTTGGCCATACGTATTAGGTTATGCTTGATTATATGAACTAAGTTGTACTTGACCACATTGTCATAAACAATTATCACGCACCTACAACACTTTCGTCAATGAAACATTTATATATGTTTGGTAGCATGTTTTTTTTTTTAATGCGTTTTTATCAAAAATGACTTAGTTTACATGTGTCATGACCTATTTTCTGTAAGCTGTGATGTAATATAAAATATTAGCCATCTCTACATCTCAAAACCTTGTGAAGTTCTGTAAGCTGTGATGCAATTGTTTGCATACTTGCGATTATTCATTTGTCTTCTAAAGCTCTTGTTTTCTCCTTCTTCTCTTTTCTCTTTTGTACCATTTTGTTGAATTGCTTGTAAAGTTACTCTCGTCGAGAATTGTTCGTCTTCTAAAGTTCTTGTTTTCTTCTTCTTCTCTTTTCTCTTTTGTATCCCTTTGTTGAATTACTTGTAAAGTTGTCCTCACGCTTATTTTTGGACCAATCAATTTACCTTTTTAGAGGTTCTTCAGGACCTAAGTGAGGTTATAATTAGGTTGATCCTTTGCGGATGAATAACATATGGGTGCTTCACAACTTAGACAATTCTAACTAAGTCTGTGATATTATGGTATCAAAACAAACAAATAATTCAAGTAAAGTTCATAATCCTACTATGATAAAGACAAGGCAAACTAGACTATTGCCCCTAAGTAACTGCACTTGGCCCACTCTCAAGTTATTGGAGCCACTCAAGAACATGATAACAAAAATGATAAATGAGAAATTGACTATTCTTTGTAAGTAGAAGAATACAATCCGAAGAGTCAATCGAAAAGAGAAACCATAACAAGAGTTTTACAACTATAAAAACTCATCTTGATGTTCTTAAAATGATGAGTCTGGACGAACTCTATCAGACTAATAAAAACTTTTTTGAGATAAAAAAAACTCGTACGAGGAAATCTCAAATCAATAAGGGCGAGTACAAAGTATAACGATTGATAGAAAGACAACAATAATTCCGTACAGAACCTATGCGGAACTCATCGCCTACAATCTCACCGACACCAACCCTCGCCTCCTCTCATCGAATCGGAATGCAATCGATTCGCCTCTTTCGTCATGATTTCTCTGGGTTTTGTTCGAACAGGCCGGGCTTGCTAAGCTCATCGGGCGCGCCAGGGAGACCAATGTGCAGGCGAGCTTCGAAGGATCTCGATATTTGGGGGCGAGGAGTTTGAGTTGGCATTGGGGATTCTGATCTTTACTGCTGCGATTGCCCTTCCCAGGGCGAAGATCAGAAGAAGCTGGACGTGCTCTCCAACGAACTCTTCGTCAAGGCTTTGATAAGCGGCGGCCGCACTGTATGAGTCCTCAAGAGCATTCTACGCCATGATGATTTCGTGTCTCCCCTTCCCGATCCGGATTCGATCTGCTTCGCGGTGCATTCCGGTGTCGGAAGAGGATGAAGAGGCCACTTTTGTGGATCCACCGCTGCGGGGAAGGTGTGTTGCTGCCTTCGATTTGCCCTCATTGAACGATCTTCCTCCAACATCGATTGGCGGCGTCTCCATTGGAACGGTACGACTCCATAGTTCTTTCTCTTGATATGTATGATTCAAGTGTCACACATCATCGTGATAAGCACAAAAAAGAATATATCATATGGTTTCCATCACACAAATTAGCAATCTGCTGAAAACAAGAGATCGTCTTTAAACACTTATATATGACCTCTTGTGGTTACTGATCTCTGAGCCTAATTCTTATTCCATATCAAAGTGTGGATCTCTCTCTTACAAATTCTTTCTTATTCTCTGCTTTTGCAGTGTGTCATTTGTTTTGCTTTGATTGCTGTCTCATATCAGAATCTCTATTTGGTGCAGCTTGTAGCGAGCACTGGGAGTGGTGTGAATGGTTTCACTTTAGATCCTTCTCTCGGGGAATTCAGACTGACTCATCCAGATATCAAGGTTTTTCTTAATCCAAATTACTTATCTAAAATTCATTCATTAGAGATGAGTTGATGTATAACATAACCTGCTCTTTTAGTTGCAGCTTCCAGGAATAATCTTATTTCTGTTTTTGCATGAAACACATAACACACATTATAATTGATATTTTGTTGTAGATACCAAAGAAAGGGCAAAGCATACTCGGTGAATGAAGGAAATGTCAAGAATTGGGATGGGCCTACAGCAAAGTATGCATCACAACTTACTGAACTTGACAAGGTTCTTTTGATAAGAATTCCTCATCATTCATTGATTGTTAGGCATGTGGAGAACTGCAAGTTCCCCAAGGATGGCTCTTCGCCAAAATCTCTGAGATACATCGGAAGGTGTTTGCTCATTTAGCCACCTCAGTAGCTCAATGAATTATTGAGGTTCTAATTAATGCATCAGTAGTATGTTTCTCTGAGTTATAGCCATCCCTCATAATTATCAGTATTAGCATGCTTTAACGGAGAACCGAACACTTGTCCTATAAATGACCTACTTAGTTATTTGGTGGAGAACCAGTATATTTCACATACAACAAGTAAACTGACTCTCTTAATTGATATTGTTTGATGCAAAAAGATAGGTTACATAATTTATTCATATTTTTTGTTTCTAATCACATAGTCTATTGTCCATAGCATGGTTGCTGATGAACATCATACCCTGTTTTATGGAGGCATCGTCCTATACCCGGCAGACAAGAAGAGCCCAAATGGAAAACTACGGTATGCATTCATCTCGGATCATAGGGGAACATCATTTCATATACTTTATTCCCTATGAACTTGCATGAAAGCTGTGTTTCTTGTTGGAACAGTGTGCTATATGAAGTCTTCCCTATGTCAGGAACAAGCAGGTGGTCAAGCTTTTACAGGAAAGCAAAGGGTATGAACATTTCACATCCACATCTGCTACTATGCTCAACATAACTACATATTATGTCAAGCTTCATGTTCTGCTTTGTAAAGCTATTCCTATACAGTTTCATCTCTATCGATCATGTTCATTCTCATACAACATGTTTCCACATGCAGTCAGTGGGTCCTTGTTTTGGGTCCCTGGCACAGATTTGATTTACATCATCACCTAATCACTGTTTGGATATAAACCTTTACAGATAAAAATCTGTGACACAGCCTATGGAACCTTAAGCAAGGTCATAATAGGGATCCCATGGACATGTACCTTCTTACTGGCTAAGGTTGAACTGTAAATTGAACAACTCCAGAGGACTAGAGCAGGAAGAAATAAGAGAAGCAAACTAATGGATTGACTTAATGATCGGCATGGACTCATCAAACAGCATTTCACTGCACAGTAACAAGTTTTTGTATACAACATGGCAATGCATGCATTCTCATCTCACATTCCACTTATCATCCATATGCTATGGAAGTAGAAATTTGTGAACAATAATGGTATACCACCAGTCTAGCTGATATGGTGATGTAAATAGATAGTACCTGATCACAAGTTGATTCATGTTTCATGCAGGCTCTTGACTTGGTTCCCACAAAGATTCACCAGAGATCCCCAACCTTTCTTGGCAGCTATGATGATGTGGAGGAAATCAAAGCACTCCATGCCGCCGAGGAGAACAATGCTTAACTTAAAGATGTTTATCTTAGATTCAACTGGTCTTGTAACATGTAATGATCATCAATCTTCTCACCTGTAAACATAGAAGCAAAACTTGCAACAAGCGCTTATGTTAAGCTTGGTAATTGAACTAATGCAACTCCAATTGCATTGGTCAAAATCATTTTCCTTTCCTTGGAAGCCAATTTGGGTTTGACATGCATGAGCACCACCAGATACTTGTGAATTTATCATCCCATGTATATACATCATGTTAGAGAAGATGTTGTTGGATAAAAACAATGTATTCATTTTGTTTAATAGTGGAAATCTAAATAATACTTTAGGGAAAGGTGGTATCTATAATTATGAAAAGGAGATATTTTCGATTATCATTCTTAATCTAATGGATGTTAACCATAATGTGAAATACGAATATATTAAATATAAATCTCAACTATATATCATTATAAGACACAAAATGAAAACATTAACTTAAATGACTCTCTTTCAAAACTTGGGAGTTTTTGAATTCTCCTGCCAAAGAAAGAAATCAACACAAGTACTTTTAAGCTATCAGATGATTGTTTACAAATTTGCTCCCATATTTTGATTGTTTAGCACCTGCCAAGTCAATTAGATAGAGAAATAACAACCAAAGTTTTATATATTGATCCAATAGTGATATCAATAATTTACAGAACTAGTATGATATCATATATCATTCCATACCATTTAATAGAAGCCAAAAATATAATTAAAATACAATACAAGGACCAATCCGTTCACAAACTTCCCTGCTAAATCCAGGACTTCGGTCACTGTTAGGAGATATTTTAGTGGCAGATTAAATGTCATCTCACAAAGTCAAAGTAAAAAAGAAAAAAAGAAAAAAAAGAAGCAGTTAGTAGCAAAAAACAGGTATTAAATATTCCTCTGGTTGGTAATAGAAAGCAAGATATGTAATACCGTACCATACCAATGTTTCGAGGTTGGCTCGATACGATACGATATCGATATACCGAGCGGTACATCAGGGCGTACCGAACATTATAGCACTGCTATAGTATAACACTGTAGCACTACAGTGCTACTACAGTGTAATACTGTAGCACTGTGGCAGTACCGGACGATTCGCATACCGGTATGCCATCGAACCGGTACGTACAGCCCCTATCGGGCGATACCATTCGGTACTGCATACCACGATAAAAAGTATAATCGTCACCATCACAACCATACAGCTTTATCTTGTATATGAAAAATGTATTATATGAAAAATGTATTGCTTATGTGATTCTTGGAACTCTTATGGTGTATAAAAATAAGGCAAATACTTGATCATCTTATTGCAATATTCAACCCAATCCCAGCAGCTCGGCCGGAGACGAGAAAAACTTAATCAACATAAACTCAAAAACGAAGATTCGATGCTTAATTTTGCTTAAGCCACAAAAATCATAAGATAAATGATAGGATAATCTTAGCCTTCCATTTCACCATGCACGGAAGCAGTTATGAAAACAGGGTGGCGACCAGTCTACCGCCTCAAGGTATGCAGGATATACTGAGCATAAAGATCCCTGCAAGTATTCAACGTCAACTTCATTAGACACCAAAATCAACCTGTCAACATAAGCTATTATTTATCATGAGGAGTTTTACAAACTGGAACAGTATTCATTGGGCAACAATTTCACGATTCTTTTGCTGGTACATTATATTTGAGCCAACTTACATTGAGTGTTGGATGGCTTCTCGAGCAGTGTTTGCAGGCAAGAATTCATTGACTGCAACCTCTTTGTTCTCATTTTTTTTGTCTGAAGAACTTGTCAAGGATTATAGCAAATTTTTTTCCCCTGATGTAAAGCTTGAAAGATACATAAAAGAAATGGGCTTGACAGGATACAGTCTTCAAAGAAGCGCCGAATCTCATTAAGACGATGAGGGGACAACTCATTGAGGTCATTGAAGTGACGATACTCAGGATCATCAGCACAAACTGCAATGATCTTATCATCTTTCTCCCCCTGAGTTCCAAGCACACTACTGGTCTTAGTCTTGCTTTAGGGTAGTAATAATATACACAGCTTATTTTACATTCAAATCTCTACCTGATCAATCATAGGCATGAGACCAATGGCCCTGGCTCGTAGAAAGCATCCAGGTAGAACTGGTTCCTGGCCAAATGTTTGATTATACAAGAAATAAATATTACTGCCATTAATAAAAAAAAAAAGCAGTTACTAGTGAGCATTGGCATCATAAAAGAAGAGTTAGAAAAAGCAGCACATCTACAGTAATATATTACAATGGCTTTAAGAAGTAGGATTCCATGTAACCTGCATCAGAACCAAAACATCCAGTGGGTCACTGTCTTCACAAAGTGTGCGAGGAATGAAACCATAATTATGAGGGTAGACTACTGATGAGTACAGGATCCGATCCACCTGGGAAGCATCCAGCGGTTGGGTAGTATCAGCAAAAAGACATTGGACAATAGAATAATAGATAAAAAGAGTCCACATAAAAGGAATGAGATAAATTTGCTCATCAGAATCTTGTTGGATTCAAATATTGGAGATTGTTGTAAGAGGATATACACACCTTAATTAGCCCTGTCTTCTTGTCAAGTTCGTATTTAACTTTACTTCCTTTGGTAATCTCCACCACCTATGTCAACAAATAACATCAACTAGATAACTACAGCATCTTATGAAATTATTTGAAAAAATAAAGAGCAATAGTGAGTGAAATAATAGACAATTGATCAAGTCATGTAAATTAGTGCAGTCTCTTAGAAAATTATACATGGCTTTTTTTTTTTTTAGTTAATATCTACCTACCTGCTGGTGTTAGTATTTTATCTTTAGTTTCACTTAGGGTAATTGGTACTTGCTAGCACAAACAATGCAGCATAATCCTCTTTTAAGACTAACGCAGGCTTTTTCTTCTCAACTTCTTCCCACTCAACTTTTCTTCATCTGTTGTTAAAACGATAAGAAAAAAGTACTCTAAAGCTCCATCTTTCTACCAAAGCGGCATTTCTCAAGAAGCCCATAATAAAATTGATGACATTGATGAGTGCCCAATACCTGGCATCAGTTGTCATTTGTCTAGTAAAACCACTATTTTCATCTTTGACATTTGATTTGGTTTCATGCGAGGAACATACATGGTATCAGTTCAAAGAATACTTACAACATTGAACACACCAGGAGCACCGGGACCTGCAGTTTAGTCAGAAAAATTAGGCTGTTTCAAATTACCAGATGCACATGTTACTGCTATTCTTGAATCAGGTAATAACCTATTTCAAGATCATGCCAAGGATGTGCAGCTACTGATCTCCTTGACATAGATGATAGAATCCTTTCATTCAGCTGTGGAGCTGCGTGATTCTCTGTTGATGCAGTCTCATCCCCTTCACTCATATTTCTACAATGAAAAGCAGGTGACAGCATGTTATTGCACCTTTAGAACGTACTCATATTAAAAGTTTCTTTATGGAAACTCTTAAAAATATAAATATAGTATTTGAAGAGATTTATACCTTAGCCCGGTTTGCAAATAAAAAATTTCCTGGCCGAAAACAGAAGATTCAACATATAATTTTTCCTACCTCAAAAAATGACTGATCTCTGAGCTACTGCCATATATGGTAGCCTATAAGGTAGAACAGTTAACTTGCAATTAGGAAAATTATCTATTATTTTGTTTTATAAGTCCAACACTTTAGAACTTCACCTTACCGGATATAGTTTTCTCGCCATTAAAACTCCTGTTTTGTGTTGTCAACGAATCCAAAGGTGAATTAAAGCTTGGTCACTTGAGAAGATTATTTAGTTGTCCTTTTTGTTTCCTACACTTCTCATGCGTTTTTGTTTTTACCTTTTTTATGGTCTGTAATTAAATTGTAGAGCAACCTCTTTCATTCTGCAGTAACACTCTTGTGAGAAATGGTCTTGGTATTAGATCAAATGTGCTTCGGATCATCTTCAGGGCTGTTTCATGTATCATTTAAAATCCCAGAAAGGCAGCAACATGCATCTATGTAAAATATCTAAAACTTGAGAAGATGAAAAGCTTATCAGAAGAGTCTATGTATGTTAGCAGAGCTGGTTATCACTACTATATAGGCAAGCTTATAATCTTCTAACTAGGTTTACATTCATTAGTTGGACTTTGTCATGCTTGGAAATTGCGCAGATGGTATCATCGTGTAAAAGAAGAGCTCATGGAAATGAATCCTTATGTTCCCCTTATTCAATCGATAAACACGATTCCAACATGCCAATACTTCCAGAATCACTGACCCCAAAAGCTACATAAACGTGAGAGTGATATCTCAAAAGAGTAAGGAGGAAACGAAGAGTGGAAATGTGGATCCAGGACGCCAAACATCCGTCGCCGCATCCCAAATCATTCTCTTCGGTCAGATCAACAAACCCAGAACCAGGGGAGTCCATCGTTCATCTAGTTTCTCCAACCAAACGCCAAGAATAGTTCTATTGGATCAAGAATAACATCGCGATGCTCACCGATCATGATTACATGTGGGTTAGGTCGAACAAATAAATGGAAGAAAGACAATCCTTCCAAACCAGCGATTCACGAATCCAAGAACCGAGCAACAGATCCGCCTCGAATCAAGTCAAGATCGAGAGCAGGTGGAGAAGAAACAATACAGAGGAAGGCATCGCAGTTTACCTCGAGGCGGAAGAAATCAAAACCCTAAAGGGGTCGGCAAGAGATGGTCGCGGCTCCGAAGGATGCCTTCGCCAGTGAGAGACTGAGAGGGAGGTTGTGGGGGGAGGGGCTTTATAGGATGGCGGATCGGGTTCGCCGCGCCGAGCGGGTCGCTGGCGTGACGTGAGGAGAGGGCGGGAGGCTGCGCCTCGTCCTTCAACATTTCCGTTATTTATGGTTGAGATCCAACCCATAAGCCCTCAACCGTCCATCCCATTCCTGCTTTTGATCTCAATCGTTTATCCATCTGTCTTAATAAAGATATATATATATATATATATATATATATATATATATATAACATATCCTCCCAAAAACACCACAATGTGAAGATTAACTGTCTTAATCTTAGGTTATATAATATATATATATATATATATATATATATATATATATATATATATATATATATATATATATATAATATAAACACTTAGTGGTCCGCTATTTAGATGGATTTAGTCAAAACTCTCTCTCCTCCTGAGACAGAGGAGCCAATGTATGGTTGTCAGCTGTTTCAACATCGGACGTGGATGACAATAGAGACATTCTCGGATTGCACCCGATCCCGATCCAACTCACTCACAGATAGCTGCGACGTCACTTCCTCACAAATCCGTAATGAACACACACCCACGTGTAACCTTTCCACCAATCCGAGAAAGGGTATCCTGATGGGTGGGCACGGAATGGGACAAGTTACTAATTGGGCAAGAAGAGGTGAAGAAGGAGCGAGTCGCACGGGATCTTATGCACGGTTTAAAGCATCCTTCCCCCTTTTTAGTGGGGACTTCTTCTTCCTACTTATAAGCCCTCCTCTCTTACTTTGTTCTCCAACGCCAAGGAATACGACCTCTAACTCTCTCTCTCTCAATAAGGTTGGTTTATGTGTGCTTTGTAGTTCTCATTGATGGCCGATGACTGTGTTTATAATGTGCAGATGGATACGTTTCTGTTCACTTCGGAGTCCGTCAATGAGGGCCACCCCGACAAGCTCTGCGACCAAGTCTCCGACGCCATACTCGATGCCTGCTTGGAACAGGACCCGGAGAGCAAGGTGGCCTGCGAGACCTGCACCAAAACGAACATGGTCATGGTGTTCGGTGAGATCACCACCAAGGCCAAGGTCAACTACGAGAAGATCGTGCGCGATACCTGCCGCGGCATCGGTTTCGTCTCCGCGGACGTCGGCCTCGACGCCGACCGCTGCAAGGTGCTGGTCAACATCGAGGAGCAGAGCCCCGACATCGCCCAGGGCGTGCACGGGCACCTGACGAAGAAGCCGGAGGAGATCGGCGCCGGTGACCAGGGCCACATGTTCGGATACGCCACGGACGAGACCGCGGAGCTGATGCCGCTGACCCACGTCCTGGCCACCAAGATCGGCGCGCGGCTCACGGAGGTGCGCAAGAACAAGACCTGCCCGTGGGTCAGGCCGGACGGGAAGACGCAGGTGACCGTCGAGTACCGGAACGATGGCGGCGCCATGGTGCCCGTCCGGGTGCACACCGTCCTCATCTCCACCCAGCATGACGAGTCGGTCACCAACGAGCAAATCGCCGCCGACCTGAAAGAGCACGTCATCAAACCGGTCATCCCTGCCAAGTACATCGACGACCGGACCATCTTCCACCTGAACCCGTCGGGCCGATTCGTCATAGGCGGGCCTCACGGCGACGCAGGCCTGACAGGAAGAAAGATCATCATCGACACCTACGGCGGGTGGGGCGCGCACGGCGGCGGCGCGTTCTCGGGGAAGGATCCGACCAAGGTGGACCGCAGCGGCGCCTACATCGCGAGGCAGGCCGCCAAGAGCGTGGTGGCTTCTGGGCTGGCCCGGAGGTGCATCGTGCAGATCTCATACGCCATCGGCGTGCCGGAGCCGCTGTCGGTGTTCGTGGACACCTACAAGACAGGGAAGATAGCCGATCAAGATATACTGGTACTGATCAAGGAGAACTTCGACTTCAGGCCGGGGATGATCGCCATCAACCTCGACCTGAAGAGGGGTGGCAACTTGAGGTACCAGAAGACTGCGGCCTATGGGCATTTTGGCCGTGACGATCCTGACTTCACGTGGGAGAAGGCGAAGGTTCTGAAGGCGAACAAGGCCTGACAGAAGTCCATCAGTGGATGACCTCCTCCATGTCTTCAGCCTCTACCATTGTGGAGGACATTGTTATTGGCTTTGTTACTACTATATTCTGCACCAGGTATGAAGTGGTGTCTTCAGATCAACTAAGTCTTTAGGTTATTTGCTTACATGATGCAAAAATAATGCTTGATGTAAGTCTAAGAATCAAGCTATGTTACTGTCTTATTCTTTCTGTTGGTGTCTAATACAACAGTGCCCAAAGCAATGAGAATGTTTTCATTGCAACAGGGGTAATAATATAAAAGATATGTTCAGCATGTTATGTATGCAATGCTTGAATGCAGTCCTGTTCATGTCATATTGAGTGAGAGTCGACAGTTGAGACAAGCTCAAGCATGGCAAAGACAAATGGAAGTGAATGACCCTCAACATACATAAATTCTGCATATAAAGATTATAGTAATTGATGCAAGAACATCAGGTCAGTTGCAATAAACCAATGAACATTACCAACAACAACTTGCTTGATACCATAAATATTCAGACAACCATAATAATTGCTTGCATGATGCACAACTAAATTCAGCTGTTCCACTAAAACTGAAGAACGAGGTCTCACCACAAACATTTAACCTGACTCAAAAACACGCCATGGAGACAGCTATTGTGAATAGTTTACTACTGATAACTGATCACGAAATTGTGCATGGCAAAGGCATATACTTCACCAGGCGCTCATGCGGTCCTAAGAGGTGGAGAAACTAGAATGACTCCATCACCTCGGACAAAAAGAAATGGCACAGTTCGTCTCGTGGTCTGCAAAAAGAAACGGAATAATTCATTAAGGATCAGAAGAAATGAAGCAGATCCAACAAATAAAAACAACTTCTATGATTTGATTAAAGAGATAATTAAGATACAAGTACTTCAGAATCTCAAAGTTGAGAATGTGTGTCTTAAGACACCTATACCAGTTTTTTGATGTAATTATGCAAAATACTAGGCATAATGGCTCCACCAAAAAATGTTACAATTGTTCGTGGGGATTGAACATTCAAATTTGTTAAAACACAACCCTAGTCGGAAATGGGCCCAAAATATCATGTATGATCAATTTGAAGAGCAGAGATAAAAAAAATTCTGCTTGATCAATGTACAGCACAAATGACCGTTCCACCTTGACCAACCCCGATAAACAATTCTCCCTTTTCTATATGTTTATTTTTACTGTACCCCATCAACATTCTCCTGCTGCTTCCCATCTATTCCACTTAATTTCTCCCCAGATTCCACAAATCTGGATTTATTTTTTCCCTGCCTCCAATAACATACCTTCCTCCTGAACCCTTGTAAATGCTAGTGTTTGTCATATCATGTATGTATGTTCAAGCATGAAGTTCAGGTATATCCATATGCATGAGACTCAGCATGCTTGTGTGAAATACATGATCCTAATATGGATGGAATTTTATTTTATTTTTTTAATTTTCTTGGTATAACATACTAGAATCATAACCAAATAAGTACATGGCACACTAGAATCATAATCGGATAGGTAAATAACTCACTAGAAGCAGAATAGGATAAGTAAATAAAATTTTACTAAGTCAGACTATAGAAAGGCAAAAATGACATGCTTGGACAATTTTATATATTAGCACTTCTTCTTTGTTGGATGGGACAGTTATCATCTTGGATTTGAGAAGGGATAAATAGATACAAGCAGGAGTAACTTACGCGAACAATCTCTTCATAAGTCTCATCATCAATTTCCACAGAAGTTATTATCTCTTCAACATCCCCGAGTATCATGTTCAAATGTTGGTCATAAGCCTGAAACAGAAGAAAACTCAGTACATGTAAGAGCATGAAATGAATAAGTTAACAACAAATAGTAAGAGTTTCCACAGATATAGTCACTGCATGTAAATTGAATTTAAGCCATTCATTAAGAAGCAATAGTCATCTTGAAATTCAAATGGCTATGCTACAACATTGCAGGTGAGGATTAAATAAAGGGAATATTTGGTAACATATAAGTGTTTGTACTGAGGCAAAAGAAAAGAAAAATTATAGAGTTGTGTGAAACCAAACTTAGTGCAACAATCATTTTGAAGCTTCTATGCAAATGGAAATAGAAAAAGATTAACCGATGGGAAGGGAATGACAAAGATTTCCTTTTTCAATTACCTAAATGACCAACTATAAATCGTCTAAAGCAGCACATAACTCCATTTTTTTCCATAACAAAGTAATTTAAAACCGATTTGATGCACAGAAAACATAAGAGAAAACAATTTAAATTAAAGAGTGTAAAACTTTAAGAACGAGGACAGATAGTTAACGAAAAGTTAAATAGATCATTGGTACTTAGACGAATGAAAAATTATAAGCATGAATATCTATGACAAAAGATTTGAGTTAAAGTCCATGCAATGCCCATGGAATCAACAGAGTTTGGAATATCTTATATATGGATATTTAAATACAAGATAAGTTCTCCATATATAAGCACAGAACCATGGTATGCATGTAGGGGATGGTATGTGAAAAGGGCAGATGAAAATGGAATCAGCATGAGCAAGGAATGACATATGGAGTTTGTGAAGAAGAGGGTGGAGAACACGGACACATATGTGTCGTGAATAATTAGGTTCCAAGAATTTAGAAACCAATTGACAATCTTTTGCCTATGAAATAAATGATTGTGTTTTAAATTATCCAGATTACAAATGAATGAAGTCAATCCAGTTCTCCACACCAACTTAAAATAAGAGGTAACCATTGAAAACTCATTGAAGTGGGAAAAAAATATGATAAGGGAGGAGCAACATAGTTTTGTTTTACATATTTGGAACAAAAATCCCTAGCTCATGGACACTTCAATATTTGAACATATCAAAAGGACCCTCATGCAGTCTTTGAGATTCAAAACCACAATTTTCCACAAGTCAACAAATTATAACTAAAGTTTAACATCAAAGATCCCAAAGGAAAACCACAAGGTTTTACTAGTCAACAAGTTATAACTCAATGTGTAACACCGAAGACCTCAAGAAACTAGAAACAGCCTCAATAGGATAACAGATTTCCATATCCATCTTTTCATTAAAAAAAAGCTTATTTTAATCCCCTACAATGAATCGAGATACACATGAGAGAAGTCGGTTGGCCAAGTAAGCAAACTCTGAATCCACGAGGATAAATTTTCTGGAGTAATTTAGGGCTGTGATTCAAAGACTAAAACCAAATTGGGAACCAATTCCTGCCCTCGGCTAAAAAGTGCTGCGATATTTCTTCTCATAATTTCCAATCTGATTGAGTCAAAGTGCGTCATCTCAAAGTTTATTCATATATAAAACCCACAAAACATAGAAAAGAAAGACCTCGTCACGCTTCTGCAGGACTAAGATCCAATTCACGCATGTAACCCTAGATTGTTGCAGCAAAAAATAATCAGTGCAAAAGGAGGAGGAAAAAGAAGAGAACAGACTACAAACTAAAAGTCCAAACAACCACCACCGCTGGTGATGACGATCCAAAGAAAAAGAAAGGAATCGAACAGTGGGATTAGGAGCAAGTCTCAGAGATGGGTAATTTACGTGAAGTTTTCCTCGTAGCTCGCGGTCGGAGCGGAGCTTGACGTAGATGCGCTCGTCGAGGCTGAGCCTGATGAGATCGAGAGGCTCTTTCACCGTGCTCTCCTCTTCGCTCGCCATCTCCTTCCCCTTCCGGCGGCCGAACCCTTCTGTGCCCTTTTGCGGCTTCTCCACGGGAGGAATAAAACCCCAAGAGGCAGTCACGGGTCAAGTGTAGGCCAATGAGCCAAGGCCAGGTTTGACTCATCGGACCGAGTCAACCTTGTCAAAATTCTCGATGTAGGTCAACCGGATCCAATCAGATCGGTCCGGTTCGAATTGAAAACAACCGACCGGTCCCATTTCGATGTCCCCCAAAATAATATGCAATTGAGAGTCAAATCCACTTAAATTCGATCCCAAATCTTAATATGCATATAAAAGTCCAATCACTTGTATACCAATACACTAATCGATCGTATATTTCTGAGAGATCGTTCATTTGTATTATTGGTATAGTTCAAGATGAAGAGGATGTAACAAGAACTTAAGCAAAGCATAAGCTCTTCATGGCTGGGCTCCTAAATTGACTCATGACCTGCATTATAATCCCATCAAGAACAGCAAAAAACCATTTCCCATAGCAACATTTGATAGCCAATTTGGTCGATCACAGGTATATTTTCCAGGAAAAAAGAATTATAGCATGCAATTTAAATTATCAATGTGGAGGGATAGAAGAAATAGTGTGAAGAGTTTTATAAGAAAAAAGAGTTACAGCAACTTTGCAGAAACCTATATTTGAATCCTCAACAATCTAAATAACTGAAAAATTACTAAATTGGTTGTCAGAATTGTGTTAACCAGAGAATAAGGGCGAAATAAGTATAGCTTTGCCATGGTAGAAGCACTCAAGTCGAGCTTGGAGTGTCGTCAATAAGGAAAAAAAGGGCGGAGAAAACTTTCGGGGAAACATCATTCAGGATTGAGATTGTTGAGGACCTTCTCTGTTGCAAACCGAAACAAAACCTCCTTGTCACTGGAGCAGCCCACTCTTCTTCCCAAACCCAATTGCTAGAACATAGAGGATCACGCAGCCGATGATGGTGCCCAGAGTTGTCTCCCAGAATTTGCGGTAGGGCGCGTTGTAGAGATCGATGCCGATGTTCATACCGAAGAGACCTACAACCACGACACCAGCCGTGGTCACCACCGTTGCAGTGCTCAGCATGACTCCCATTTGCAGCAGCTGATTCTGCTTTTCATCCAGCATAATGTTGATATAGTCTTCAGTGTCATCCACATACTCCCTCAACTTTGCACATGTGGCAAAAACAAAATTTGGTAAGTGAAGTTCTCAGTGCATAGAATGAAAAGGATGTTAATTACAGTAAGGAGATATTTACATAGGTAACAAATTGAAGCATGTTTTTGACCTTATGATATATCATAGTTCTGAAACAATCAACACTAAAACAAAAAGATCTGTAATTGGAGAAAGGAAATATTATGACACGTTATAAACCAATCTTGATATTATTTGATGCAGACAAGCATCTTGTTATTATTGACATGCCAAACAGTGCACAAAAAGATCTCAGAATTATGAAGACAAACCCATATGAAAAGGCCTAAACAAGTCTCCAATTATGACAAGTCTTTTTTCTCGTAGTGATGTTTGTTCACCATTAGTTGTGCACCATCAGTTCACAACCAATGTTGACATTTCGTAAAGTCAATGTTTGCCCAATTATAAATGGCTTTGAGACATTGTATTGGTGACAAAGAATATCTATACATTCAAAGCAACTAAAGCATAAACTTGATGATTATGTTAAGGGGAAGGAAAACATACATGAGATAGCTTGTTAAGAGTGCCATCAATCTGCACAAAGTAAGCTTCCAAAAGCATCTCTAACTCCTCAATATTAGGCTTGAAGACTCCTAAACTTTCATGGCTGCTATCTGTCTCAACTCTGAACTCATCATCCCTGAACATGCATATGATCTCACGTAAAGGACTTTATATGCCTAAAAAGAAGTTTCATAGGAGAGTTTATCAAAGCAACTAAACTAAATAGAGAAATTTTATGAGATTTTACTCAAATCCACAAACTTAAACAAGCTTAGCCAACCTTTTTATGCAACTTAGATGCAATTACGTCTTAAAGATCCTAACCGAATGAATTAAAATCCCTTGCAATATCACAAGCTATGGTGCAACTACTCTAACGAATAAAAACAAGCTATAATAATATAAAGAAATAGGAAACAGTAAGTTTTAGCTTTTGGCCCTTGATTATGCTACCCATCTTTGAGTAGCACTCAACAGCCATCCAGGCTCAATCTAAGAGCAGAAATATGTCAACATAATAGGAAGAATTTTCGAGCTCAAATTGCCACTAACAAAAACATGAATAACACTAAATAGCTTCTTAAATGTCAAATTATAATCATGATGTCATAACGAATTTTGTGGTGACCAAAGCCATGTAGTCGAGATGCCCGAAACTTGCATTCCTTTAAGAAAACTGTATACACCAATAACCAATCGGATGTGGTTCACACAGCCCCATTTGAGAAAATAAAATTGTGAAAATTAATGCCTCTTCACTTACTACATGCATTACAACATACATCAGAACCTGTACAGCTAGTTTAATGTATATAACCATGCAGAAAAAATAGGGGCTACGAGACCAACTTCTGTCGAAGTTATCTCATTACTGCGAATGTAGAAGCAGAATGCTGAACAACAAAAAATAATTGATTCTCTAACTCTCTCTATGTATCATCCCTCTCCACAAAACCAACAACAGCTTACCCATCATCATCCTGCTCAGATGCATCATTCTCCAAGTTAACTCTTGATGAAATTTCACCAACTCGCTGATTAGCAAGCTTATCTGTTAGGTACATCTCAGCCATGTCCATGTCATCATCTAGTAGATGTTCAAGTTCATCCCTCACCTGTGATAATAGAGTGATATTGTAACGCATAAATAGTAACCACTACTAAAATTCTAATGCAATGAGTGATATTCAAAGATTCAGAAGAATAAGCTAAAGTTAGGCTTCATTAGCCAAAAAGCTACAGCTTGAGCCACCAAATAAAGATGCCCGAAAAAGACAGCTGCTCGAATGGGGGTGATTGATATCATCTCAAGATCTAACTACCTATTCTTTAGGTGACCGAGTGTATAAAATATGAATTACTGCTTTTTTAGCTAACATATGAATTGCTGCTTTTACCAACTAGCAGCAGATACAACTCTTGTGTGATGTCAGGTCCATCATAAAGAGACTATGCTGTACAAGTTTGGAATGTACTATGGATCTAACCTATTTTCTAATTGAATTTGATTTTATATATATTCAAAAGAAATATGCATAACATGCATTCTAACCCAAAAAATACCACAAATATTGAATTAGAACAGACATGTTTCAATTTATAATAAATTTTAATTTCTGAGCTTCTAAATCGAGTGTGCCATGCAAACGGAAGAAAATAAATCCCAAGAGCTCCTTCGCACTATTTGATTGGAAAGAGAGAAATCCATGTATTCCTCAGAGGGCCAGCATGTGCTTCAGAAGGGATCAAGAGCATTATACAGTAATATAGACATACAAAATGAAAAAACAGGGTGAGTAACAGAGTAGTTTCAATAAATTTAACACATGTCTTTGAGCAATCAGGTCTTACCTTCTGCACACGTCCAGATATTGCCACCAAGCGACTCTTGATTTGCCTGACACGCTCAAGGTTAAGTGTGCTGATTTTTGAAGTCAATTCATCTAAAGCTGGATATGCCTCTTGTTCCAAGGTTAGTGTCTGAACACCAAAACAGAAAAAAAAAAAAAAAAAAAAAAAAGGAAGGATGCAAATTGTTAGCAATGAAAGTGAGTTTGTGAATATGAACCAAGAAAGCAGTTAACATCACTTCAACAATGAACTCATTATCAATGGAAGAAAATGCTTTATAGTCATATATGTTTACAAGTAGAAATATCTGAACCAATGCAGCTACATGAATTAACATATCTAAGCACAAGTCTATTATCTAAAAGGAAAATGTGTTATAGATACATGTATAAGATGGTTTTATATGCAATCCGCCTGAAGATAATAACGATATAAAACTAAGGAAGAAATTTTGTTAAAGAACGATTGGATGATGTGGATGAAGAGGATTAACATCGTATTAGCACTAAAGAAAAAAGATATTAGTCAATTTTTGGATTTTTCTTTCCAAATGATAGGTGAAAAATGGCTCAAGCGTAAAATATAAGAGCCAAATATGATCATAGCATTATAAAGCAGGCAATTTAGCAAACTCAAAATGAATTACATTAGTTGAAGTTGGTGAGAAAGCAGGCATCCTTAGTCTAGGAGGAAGACATGGATAAAGACCACGAGGAGAAGACTCCAAAGAAGGAAATGGTAAAAGAACAAGCAGATAGACTACACAAGAAAAATAACACTTGTGCCTAAGGTTAAATTAGGCTGAAGTATGCGATATATATTAATATCAAAACCAAAGTTTTTGAGCAAGTGTAGCAACAAAGAAAATTCCTGTGGAATCTGTCACAAATATGCCCAAAAAATATAGTTGACATGACATAAATTGAATGAGAAGATAATGGAACATGAAAGTTCCAAGCAGTCAAACGCTGAAAAGGTATTTTATGAATTAGACTAAGCAGTAGATCAACAGCAACATGGTAATATCTTCAAATTCAATCGCAGAAAACACACCTCTGACTCAAGGCACCGGCAGGCAGACTCAAGACAGACTTCAAGTGCTCTGAACTCAAAAGGGAGCACCTTGGTGCTCCCATCGCCGTTGACATCTAATCCAGGACTATGGCCGCCTTCTGGCAGATCACCAGTCAAGGAACCATTGTGTTTAGATATATCGGCTCCATGTGTTGCTGTCATGCCTTGACTAGGAAACGAGGGCCAGCATGACGGAGACCTTCTTATAGCCTCCTCATCCAAATCACTAGTCTCTGCAGCCTTTAAGGATAAAAATAATCTTATGTATCATCATGAAAAAAAGAAAAACTGATTGAACGTGATCAAGATCAATAACTATCGATTCAACGGTCGGCAAACATCAATTCGCTCGGTTCATGCACTAGATGAACATCAAACGATCAATTAACAACTATTCAATGAGATATAGCGGTCATCAAAGTAGGAGATCTGTGCAATTAAACTAAATAGGCAATCGGGCGGTATTTATTGCAAAATTGGATTGAGATCTGCCAGGTGATATCTAATTAGGAACAACGGATTGATGCTGATAAAAGGGAAGAACGGCATCACCTCATGCTGAGGGGCGCCGAAGGAACTGGCGACCCGGGACTGGAGATCCTGAACAAAAGGGGCGACCAAGGGGTCCTTTGAGTTGGGCACGAGGACCTCGGTGGCGGTGATGATGGCCTTGATATGCTCCAGATTGATGACGATGGCCCTCTCCCTGCCGAGGATGGTGGACGGGTAGGAGAGGAGAGGATCGAGGACCCGCAGGTCGCGGGCTGGGAGCCCCGTCCGCCGCATGATGGAGTGCTTCCCCACCTCCTCGTGGTACGACCTGCCGGAGTCCGACACCACCAGCCACTCCCGATTCACGCTGCCCTTCCGCCTCCCCGCCGCAGCCGTCGGAGTAGCGCGGTGGTGGAGGTCATCCTCCATCCCCTGCTTCGGCGATCTCATCGTCGCGCCGCCTCGATCGCGGGGAAGCAAGAGAGAGAGAGAGAGGGGTCCTCACGACTGCGAAGGAGATGGAATCGAAGACGGAGGAGGGCCAGCCGTGGTCGTTCGCGGATGGTCATTAAATCGCAAGCACATGCGCCTCGAGCCAGCGGGTCCCACATGGGGGCCCATGGATCCTTCCACCCATTAGTGCTTCCCCGGCCCACGAACGACGATATCAAACTGGCCCCAGGCCCACAAAGTCAATCAGTTATGATACATCCTATTTATTAGGACATCCAAATATTATATGAGTTATCTCCTAATAAATCGAAATCCTTTCATATTTATTTCATTTAATTTAAACAACAAGAACCAATTTATCAAATGTAAATACTATATTAAAAATAGATTTATAACCAAAAAATTCAAATTGGGATGGGCCTCGCAGGGCAGTGCAACACACGTGAGACGCGGGAGGACCCCAGTGGCCAGCCACCATAGCAGGCCCTCCACGTATCAGATACTAAATAAATAAGGACAGACACTCCACTTGACCACAGACAAAAAGAATAGCAAGAATCAAGCGGGATTCTTGCCAGGACCGCCCTTTATAGCCTCTCATGTAGCTCCTGCTGTTGTGTTCCTCGATGTGGGACTAAAGAGGTTACTGGAAATACAACACTTGGCTTAAAATAAGAGATCTAAGATGAAACCATCTGTCACTCAATTAACCAAATTCCATCTTTAACATAAATTTGTTACATTTCTAACTTGTTTTTGGAGTTATGAATTGAAAACTATTATTTTATTATTTCTAAGGAGAATGTTTGTAGATGATAGGATTTTTACCCCACATCTGCCTGATTCCATCAGTTGTATTAGTGAGTGCAATCAAACAGTCATACCTATCAATTAATAACAACTAATTCTAGAGCATAAAAAAAGGACTAGAGAGAGAGAGAAAAGCAATACCAGCATGTGCATTTAAAGGGTGAAAAGGTGATGAAGGATACTGTTGATATCTTGCTGTGGCTGCTCATTTTGTTACTGTAAAAATGGTGAAGGTTGATGAATCTTGAATGGCACAAAGACCTGGATACCTTATACTGACAATTCACATCATTAGCTTAACTATATACAATCATGCAAAACACTTGTGGTAACGCTGTAATCTTCATACAATTTCGTCTATTTGTCGCTTAACACAGATTCTGCAGAAGTAGAGAATCAAATGTTAATTGCGTCTGTCGAGAAATTTCTATCACATACATGATTGCCATATAATTCACAAAAATCGCTTTTTTTTTTCTCAATATACATTTTCACTGGTTTCTATCGGACTATTTTATGCTAGGATATGAAATTTCTGGATGTCCACTCCAGGAGGATGAAGATGGCCAAGGAAAGCTGTTCATTCTACTCTGGGGATATGCTGGGGTCTATTATCTTAGAATCCCCTCTCAGATCCAACAGTTCTCCATTTGACTCCGGCTTCTCTGTTTCAAGCATCAATTCGTCGAACTTTGCTAATGTTTTCAACTGCCGGTTAAGAGAGGCTATTGTCTCCTGGCACTCTACAAGCTTCCCAGCAGCTAGAGCGATCTCTTTTTCCTGAGAACAAAACAAGCATGTTCAGCAAACAATCAAGAAAAAAGATTTGGTAAATGCTTGGAGCAATGTATAGTTTGCAGTTTCTCGTTTCGGAATAAAGTACAGCAAACAGAGTGATATAACAGCCAGGCATCATGATTAAGCTGGAAGGATGAAATTAAAATGTGAGCAACTAAAGTAACCTACCTGTCTAGTCTTCAACACTCTATTTGAGGATGCTGATAAATGGAATTCAGTTGCTTGCTGCTTCCTGGATAACTCATGTTCCAACCTGTGGTACTTTGTTGCATAGTCTGCAGACAGTGCCCTTTCCTCTTCAACTTGTTTTTCTAATGCGATCAACTTCTCCTGGAGGATCCCAACTTCCATATGTGCTGACTCAAGTTGCACCACCAATTCCTTTCTCTTTGCCTCTATGGCCTCTATATTAGCTGCAAGCCCCAAACACAATGCTCTTTCCTCCTCAACTTTCCCTTCCAGTATATTCACCTTCTCCTGTAACTTGCCTACTTCCAAATGTTCTGTAGTAAGTTGACACTCCAACTCCTTTTTCTTTGCCTCCATGGCTTCCATACTCTGACACTTGGCTAAAAGTTCTGTTGAATATGCCTTCTCCTCCTCAAGTTTCATTTCAAATGAACCAGCCATCCCACGTAGATTTTGAATTTCCAAATTTGCTAACTCAAGCTGACACTCCAATTCCTCTTTCTTTCCTTTCAATACTTCTGATTTCCAACACCTAGATGCCAGTTCTGTGGACAAAGCTTTCTCTTCTTCAAATTTTCTTTCTAATAAACTAATTGTTTCCTTTAACTCTGCAATTTCACCAAATGCTGACTCAAGCTGATGTTCAGCTTCCTTCCTCTTATTAGCTTCTGTTGCCCCTATATTTTGGCACCTCACTTTCAGTTTGGCAGACAACTCCTGCTCTTCTTCAGATTTCCTTTCTAATAAGTTTGCTCTCTCCTGTAACTCCGCATTTTTGGTATTTGCTAATTCGAGCTGGAGCTGAAGTTCATTTGTCTTTCCCTCGGCTGCTTCTAGTTCTATCTCAAGAACATGATTTTCCCCATTAACCAAATTAAGTTGCCTTTGCAACTCAACCAACTTAGCTTCAGTTGCTTCCAGCTGATCATGTGTATTCTTTAGCTGATTGTTCATTACAGGTAAAGACGATTCCGTTCCAATTTTTGCGGTTGTCATTTTCTCGACTGGCTCTTCCAACTCAACCATATGCAGACAGATAGTATCAAGTTCCTTTCTTGAAGAGCTGCCTCTGTTAAAAGTATGGTCCGAACCATTGTCATGCTCAATGCTAGAGCTTCCATGGTCATCCTCAGGCAACGCGACTAGTCTTTCCATCTCCAGGAAATCATTCATTAGGTCAATTTCTGCAGAAGTGGTGACACTTGTTGCATTAGCCTTTTCATTTTTGAACTGATCAAGCTCTGCAATTAGGGCTGATGCCCATGAATCTGAACAACTTTGCTCATTATCCAGACTTAATAACTGTTCACCAGCATCTGACTGGCTATCAGTGACAGATTCAGAATAATGCGAGCTAGAAAGGAGCTTTTGCTCATTAGCTAATGATGATTTACGTGCTGTAGCTCGTAACCTACGGCACTCAGCTTCAAGCTTTGTTAACTTTTTTATGTTGTCCAAATGTTGCTTGCTAGCTGTTTCTGCTACTCTGGCGCTTAGCTCCAACTCTAATGTTCTCATTTGGAGATCCCTAGTAAGGGTATCTAGTTCAACTTTAAGAGAAGATTTTTCTTCCTCAAGAATGTCAACCTTTGAGCAAAGCTGGTGGTCAACAGATGTGGTAATTTCAGCTTTAGCTTCCAGTTGGGCTTGAAGCTCAGTAAGTCGGATTTCAAGCTCCAATTTGTCAGAATCCCATTCACGGGTTTTCTTGGTGATGGTATCATGGACTTTCTGTCCTTGCTCTTCCTTTGTTTGCCAGAACTGCCTGACACACTCCTTGAGGGCAGCATCAAGATGAACAATTCTATCTTCAAGGGATGATTTCTCCTTTGATGCAGCTTCAAGCTGCTGCTTTAGAGATGAAACTTCCTTCTCTGCATTTTCCCAGCCTAGAAAGAAAGTTATAGAATTCAACCATGTAAGTAATTATCCAACAACATGAAACATATCTACGAAATATTTTGCGTGGTCCTAATGTAGTGAATAACTCTGAGAAGGTTTACATGTTAATTAGTCTTATCTAAGTATTTTTGTTCGGCATACATCTAACTAGATCTTGTTTATTGACCAAAAAATGTTAGCTTTTAGCAATTTTACCAGAATTTTTGTGATGATTAAAAAATGAGGACATGTTGATTCATGCCACAGATCTGTCGGCAAGTTGAATTCTTAAAATATCCAAAAGAAATGTTAGGTATCTTTAAGTTAGTCGACATGTAAAGAATAAGACCAAAGGACATAAGCAAGTCTTAAGTTTACAGGTGACAGTGCAGAGGAGAAAACAATTGAAGAAGTTAAATAACTACAATCACATTTAGGCACTTTTTGCAAGTAGTTATTAGTTATTATATCTGTCATTGAAACATATACACTTTGTTTTGATCCTCGATGATAGATATCTTGCTTTATCAAATTCATCTCTTTGTCATGTCAAATTTTGCTGTCATATCCGTAAAGTATATAAGATGTCATTCTGCAGCAGAGGCAGTTGTACCATTGCAGTCAAGCAAAGGAAAGAGAGAGAAGTACGGTGGAGGCAGAGGTTGAGGTGTTGCAGTGAGCGAAGGGAAGATAGAGAGTGAATACAGCTTCTCTAAAGGGAGAACATCCAAGAGAGGAAAGAAGGCACTGTTGCAGCCAAGAGAATGAAACGAGAGAGGTGAATAGCTCCTTTCAGCTTATTATATTAAGAAAAATAATAAAAAGAAAAACTACGGTTTTGAACTGGACCAATTCCCACACTGGAACCAAATCAGACTGGTCCAACTGGTTTTTGTATCTAGCTTTTGGAATGTATTGAGCATATTGGAGTTGGTCCTTCAAAATCATCTATAAATGTCAGATATTCCCTTAATCAAGGCACTAATGTTTGAACAAGGATTTATTCAGAAAAAAAAAATTAAAAGGAAGATTACCTAAAACAGCTTCTTCTGCAACTTTTGCATGCTGTCTTACCAAATTTTCTTTAGCACTTATGTTCACAAGAGCAGCTGATAATTTCTCATTTAAAGTCCTTATAGTTTCATTGTCCTGGCTGACATCCTTTGATGCAACCTCAGGTGACTGAGCATGCCTTGGAGAAGAACTAATCAGTGCCTCCTGCTAAACAATAAACGAATTTGATTAATTTAGACAAGTCCACAGCAATTCTTGCAAAAAGGCCTAATGCTATAGAGAACGCCTCTTGCAGAGTAACACAAATTTGAACTCCTGGAAGCACATTCCCCAAAATATTTAATAGGCTGTTTAGATGAGTGCCATGTAAACAACAACCTGAACTATGAGTAAGAAATAGAGAGCAATCACAGCATAAGGTGAGAAAATTGCATGTTCCAGGTTGTATAATCATATAATTGTTAATTATGTTTACTGAGACATTCATGGAAAATTGAGTCATGAGAGATAAAGAATGTAAGATAACAGTGTTCTTTTGGGTAATATAATAGAAGTATGAGTAGATCTCTCAAAGGCCAGAGACATCGGATGGGAGAAAGGAAAGTAGTCCAGAAAGATTGTAGTTATGCTTCATTTCTGCCGACGAAAGATCCACAAACATTGCTGTTGTGGATCATTTCAGCCAAAGCACAAAAAGTCCAAGGTTTGCGGTCGATTCTAATACTAACAGCTCAAATTGCATACCACAGAAGTAGACGACAAGCATCCAACGAAGCATCTGCTTTTGCTGGAGGCATCATCTTTTGCTAAAAACAATTACCTGAGCTTCATTTATGTTGTGATTTTGACAACCGAAAAACCAAGCACAGATTTCGATCTCTACTCGTCTACACGAAAGGGGATGAACAAACCTGATCACCAGAGTGCATCTCGGAAGAGGCTGACCCTGAGCTCTCAGTCTCACCAGGACTCCTGTCCGATTGCTTCCGCCTCCACAGCCAACTCCGACGGTCCATCTCGCAACCTCAAGCCCCCAGTGTACTCCACAGATCATCACCGCCGATCAAAACCGTTCTCCGAAGCCCTCCGCATTGAAGAAAGCCAACAAATGAAAAGGCATTCAGCAAATCAACGGGCCAGTATCAGAAAGACCCCAAAACAAAGCGATCTGGCATCAAAATCTCAACTTGGAAAGACCCGATGAGGTAACAGAACAAAAAGGAAAAAAAGACGAGAACCGAAGACTAATCAAGGTAAACTAAAGTAGTAAATAGGGAAGAAGATAAAGAAACAGAGGGAGACAGGGTTCGTCCGGGTTGTCGACATGAATATGCAGATAGGTGGAAGGCATTCTGAATTCAAGATTACTTTTTTATGCCCTCTTCTTCCTCGGATAGAATGATACCGTCCACAGAAAAAACAATACGAAGATGATTGACGTCGATATTGGTTTACAAGGGGCAAAAAAGGAGGTCTTTTTCTTGATCTGGTCGAGAGGAGACAAGGTGGGAGAGGAGGGAGGAGATCGAAATCCAAGGGTTTATGGTGGGGGTTCGCTCCGTGTCGACTTCTTCTCCGCGGGGGCGGCGGAGGAGGCGGGAGTGGACGCCGCTTTGCTGGTCTCCAACAACGGCAGTGGGCGCAATTCCCGCGCGGGTGGGGGATGCAGCGTGCGCTCCTCATGAACAACCATTTCCTTTATAGCTCTCTCCCCTTATCGATCTCACAGAATGATAGAAAGCTTTTGAACTCTGCAGGCTTTGCTCTCTCTCTCTCTCTCTCTCTCTCTCTCTCTCTCTCTCTCCCCACCCACCAAACTTCCCACAGCTCAATTAAAATAATGAAATATTTGTAATTAAAAGATTAAATGGAAATTTCATCTCTCTCTCTCTCTCTCTGCCAACCAAACTTCCCACAACTCAATTAAAATTGTATTATATTTTGTAATTTAAAGATTAAAAGGAAATTTCATTTGTTTCAATTCTCCCCAAAAAACCCAATTAAAAGTTTTATAATATTTATAATAAAGAAATTAAATGGAAAATTCATTTATTTCACTTCTCTGTTACTCACTTTAAACCCACCAAACTTCCCACAACTCAATTAAATTCTTATAATATTTGTAATTAAAGGATTAAATGGGAAATTCATTTATTTCACCACTCTCTCTCTCTCTCTCTCTCTCTCTCTCTCTCTCCACCAAACTTCCCACAACTCAATTAATTTTTATAATATTTGTAATTAAAGGATTAAATGGAAAATTCATTTATTTCACTTTTCTCTCTTTCTGTCCACCAAACTTCCCACAACTCAATTAACATTTTATAATATACTTAACTAAAGGTTAAATAGAAAAAAACACTTATTTCATTTACTTGTTAGATATTAATGAATTTCATATATTTTATGTGAAACACTTAAAAAATTGAAACATTTATTACTCCAATTATCTATAAGGACCTATCATTAGTACTTAAATCAAGATGCCACAACCAAGTAAAATGAGATAAAAGGGAAGAGGAGAAGAGATGGAAGGGAGAAATAGGAGAGAAGTTTAAGAGGGAGGAGGTGAAGTATTTTTTATCAATTAATTTTCCTTTTTATGAATCCAACATTGTCATGGTTTTAGGAAAGATTTTAATGGCTTAAATAGTAGAGATATAATTATCAGTCTTGAAGTGGAGGAATAAACACATTAAATCAAAATTTCAACAAAGATAAAGATTTTATTTAAAAAAAAAGGTTTCATTTGCATTAAAAAAAAGGCTAATAAATTTCCCAAACCTCCTTATTGATATGTCAAGTTTAGCCAATTTGAAGCAACATGATATGATGCTTCTTTTCTTCTTTGCATCCATATTGCTTTGATGGTTCTACCTAACTTGATAATGTTGGAAATTAAGGTCTATTAGGTATGTATGAATAATATTTTTTTTTCTCTGTCAAACTATGTCTATTTCCATATGTTTTGTCAAGATGGACCTCAACTCTACTTGTCATGAAATAATGATGTTATGGGTCATGAAAACAGCACTAAAATAAGTATCATCTTTGAAGAATATGATATCACACCATGAAAAATAGGTTGAGGGAAACATGATTCCAACACAAGAACCATTATTCATGTTGATTTCTTTGTTCTTTGATTGCATGATTGATGACAACACTGAGAAGGTGGATCATTGATAACAAAGATCCATAAATTATGTGAATCAAGATCCATAAAGCATGGAATGAACTAAGGATGATGTTGAGAACAATCATTCAACATGTGCAAGACAAATTCAAGAATAAATATAAACCTATTTGATAGGGAAATTTTTGATTTAATCGACTCTAAAAGATATCAATAACCACAATAATGATCGTAATGCCCAAATTATTTGGGGTTGATTGTACAAATATTTTCTCATTATTAAAAATATGTTAAAAGATTTTTCTATCTTCGTATTATTTTCTTAAACCATTTAATCCTAATCGACTCATCTGTATATTAAACTATTATTTTCTAGTTGTTTATTTATTAAAATATATAATCAACAATGAGGATATGATGGAAATATTTGGAGATATGCTAACATAAAAATTTAAAGATCAAAGATGCTAGTGTAACTAATAACTCATTAATATTGGACATATTAGGTCAAACATATCTGCTAAATACTTTTCTTAATCATGCAACAATTCCTCTTCCTTAAGGTAGTACTATAATTAATTTACAATTTGATATAATTTTAATTATATATACATAAAAAAATGAAATTTGCTCAATTCCCATTGTCAACTCAGTTCATTATGTCATTGAGATCTGTTCACCAAAGAAATGCATCCATAAGAGATGAACATGTGACTTGTTAGATATATATACATACACACACATATATATATATATATATATATATATATATCAAAAATATCATTTTATTTTTTGTCAACTTGTATTACTACATGCATCCACTATTAACTAAGAAAAATAGAAATATTAATAGAAAGATTAGAGTTCAAGTAAACTTTCTAGTCCAAGCAAACCACATAATTGGCTTTGTGCATGATTTTGACCAATGACATGCATATGCTACCAACCACTAGCAAGTACTAAATGTCCTCATCTTAATCCTAACTCTAATAATGCCTCCTAAACTTCATTAATCATTCATGCTATTACTTTGTGCATAACTTGGAGATGTCCAAATCACATTAGATGTTACCTCCCAATCTTACCTTTGTGTTTTGTCTAATAACTTCACACATCAATCTCAACATTCGATATATAAATTCATAAAACATAATTTGCCTAATAATTATCTTATTAAATTATTCTTTTTAAAAAAGAAATATTTATTGATTACACAAAATCATTATTTATGATATCTTTATTAATCTCTTAATTTATAGAAACGATGATAAATTTTAACACTAATAGTCATGATTTCAGTTATGAAAATAACTTTTTTTCTTATAAGATTAAGATTCTTTTCGGATCTCTTATTAACAATATCTTTATGCACTAAATCACTCTCTTTTTCTTTTTTTTTACCATGCAAAGATATATGAATTTATAAAAAAAATATGAGGATATTATGTCAATTATTTTAGAAAAAATATTTTATGGTGTAGTGTGTCTCTCTCTACCAATTTGGCATCATAAAGAGCTGTCCTTGGCAAGCCACAGGACCATGGCCACCCTACCCCATGTAATGTGAACCCCCCCCTTATCCCATTCATCTTCTCCCCACAGCCTCTCTTGGATTGAAGTGGATGTTTTGGTGCATCTCTCGGGCACTATGTTATCCACAGACAAATGCTGCTGTCCTCCTTCAGTACCACCAGATCTTTGGGTATCAATGTCGATGTAGTCTTCCTCCTTGTCATTCTTCTAGGGTTTCTTGATACAACTTGCATGACATGACAGGAACAGATCACCTTTCACTACTCAACACCACCATTGCTGATGTCGTCTTTGTATTTGTCATCGTGACGTTCCAACCGCTGTCCAAATGATATCTTTGTATGTTTGCAGGTAAGCATGGGAGAATTGCAACACTAAGACTGAGTGGTTCTGATGTGTGTTATCTTCTTGTCTGCAGCTCCAAGCCATGTATGATGATGAGGAGGAGGAGGATATACATGAAGCAAAATAAATGGGTGGATCAATTCAACAGTGCACATCTTTGAGCTTAATTCTATGACTTGTTGTTTTCTTCTTCACAACCACTTCCAAGGCATCAAGATCTGTCACCTCTTTCTGCCGTAGTGATGAAGGTAGCATAACAAACTTAGAAGAGAAAGATCAATTGACCTGGAAAGCATGCAGGTCTGTCAGTAGTTCGTCCCTGGTAGTGTCAGAAAAGGAGTGATCCGTAAGGAGATGAGCAGGACATATGGGAAGTCTTCAAACTGTTGTAACAGTCTTGCATGCCCTTGCAAGCATTCAAGCAGCATTGAACATGGCAGTGGCAGTCAAATCCAAGTAGAATCCTGTCATCATCATCATCATCATCATCATCTTCATTCTTATCAGCTGCTGAACTTAATTCATAAGCTTACATTAGAGGTGACAGTAGCATTCAGACATTAGTATTTGACTGTTGACTCAAGACATGGAAAGTGAGAACAACCATGAAAGCTCTGAGATTGATTTGCTCGACTGATACTGCTTCTGAAAGCTGGACATGCAAGAATGTTGACACCCTCTCCTCCTCCTCAGGTCAACATAGTTTGTTCTCTCTTTCATGGTCAGTGCCATGCAATTGCGGCACATAGTTTGAACCCCCTCCTCACTGATGTGAAGAGGAGCTTTGAATTCCTCCCCACATCTCCTTCCCTCAGTTCCAACTTCTTCACCATCTGCAATGCCAAAGAGTAGCTGATCTTTAGGTTGAATTTATCTCATACTACAGATTGGGAAACACATCAACAATGTTCATTTGACAAAATAAAGTGATAAGTATTCGAATTAAGTTATTAGAAATCCTAAGTTGTACTTAAGAAAAAGCCTGATTTATATTAAGCTCTTCTAACTTATCCTTTTAATATATATGAAACTGAAATCAAGTGCATGATGAACATTGATGATAAAAATTTTGAATTGAATGATCATTATTCCTCACAGTTTAAACTGCTAAAAAAGGACTAATGGCTTTAAGACAATCTATATTGAACTGTTGACATATTTTTCTAGCAAATTTGATGGAAGGAAAAGTTGCTAACAAATAAATAAAAGATTTATTAAGGATTTATTTAAGATTTATTAAGATGTTAGGATTATTTTTTTGTTCTCTTCTTATGATAAAATCATAATGTCTTATCAATAAAAGAATCATACAAGAATGTACTGAAGAATATTTTGAAGTAACATATTGAACTGTCATCCGTTGCATAAGACTAAATATTTTAATAAGAAAATATATGGATAGATATGAACACACTGATCGATTCTAATTATAAATTCGGGTGACAGAGGCACGAGATCTATTAAAGAAATCTTGAACAGGAATTAAGCATTTGCCAAGTCATCTCCTTCTAGATTGAGCTGTGCCACGAAGAATGTCTACAGTAAATAAATAAATAAATAATATATATAAATATAAATTTCATGGGTTGACTTTGTACGATGCCGTGTGCCGCGTGGGAAAATAATTATACGGCGAGTTGTCACGTGGTCTTCCACGTTTCCCGCTGGTTTCCCGCCGAAAGCGACGACTTCCTTCTCGACGCGGATGACTCCTCGCCACGTCGACCACGCGCCATCCCAGCTCGGCCGAGGAGACCGAGTCACGAGCCAGAAAGTCTTCCTTCCTCGCCAAGAATCCACCAATTATTACTGGACGCAGCAGCAGCACAGATCATTTGTGCGCGTATTGTATCGACCCATTTGGATGTCATCTTAACCTTTTTCTATACTTAGGTGTAAATAATTATGTAGAAGATGACTGCACGTCTATCTATCACTATGTATATATATAGAAGGAGAGGCGAGTCTGGAGATCGATCATGGAGATGCAGGAGGTAGAGGAGACGCCGCTGGTGTCACTGAACCATGTCTCCTTCGTGTGCCGGTCGGTGACACGGTCTGTCAAGTTCTACGAGGAGGTGCTCGGCTTCGCCAGCATCAAGAGGCCTTCATCTTTCAACTTCCATGGCGCTTGGTATATATGCATCCAATGAACTCATCCCTCTCTCTCTCTCTCTAACTCTCTTCTTATGTGCTGTGAGTTGGTTTCCTGCAGGTTGTTCAACTACGGCATTGGCATACACTTGCTGCAATGCAACTCCGAGGAGGGAATGCCGAAGAAGAAGGCAGTCATCAACCCCAAGGAGGACCACATCTCCTTCCAGTGCTCCAACATGCAGGCCTTGAAGCGGAAGCTGGAAAGGACGGGAGTGGAGTACGTGACGGCGGTGGTGGAGGAAGGCAGCGTCCAGGTGAGGCAGCTCTTCTTCCACGACCCCGACGGGCACATGATCGAGATCTGCAACTGCGACGACCTCCCGGTGCTCCCCCTCTCGTCGTGCCCGGTCAAGCTCAAGCTCCCTTCGCCGATGCCGCCGCCGCCGGCAGCAGATCCTTCTTCCCTAATTTCTTCGACCATCTCATTCAACGCAGACGAGGAGTCTCCCAACGCCCGGTGTGCTGTGAAGGCTGAGGCCGTGATCCTTGAGAACTTGTTTGCAGACACGATGCCCATCTCCTTCTGAGGATAGCTGATTCAGTGTGCTTACTATTAAGGATATATATATATATATATATATATATATATATATATATATATATATATATATAATCATTATATTGAATATTATAAAGGGTGTCATATCTCTTACATGATTTGTTGGCTTTCTATTATTTTGGTGGTGCACATTTTTGGTTTGGAGAATGATGTCAATGAGATGACATGAAGTATTTTTCTCCTCTCTTCCTCTTCGACGTGTGAGCTCATCAAGTGATGCAAGCACGAACTTAGAACTGATGTGAGTCGAGATAGTATTATCTTTCATCGTAGTCTTCTTCTGTTATTGTTTAGGTTTCTGATAAGTGACTTATCATTCGACTATAGAATTTTGATTCAATTTTGTTTTCAAACCATAAAGTAAATTGTATACATCACTACCAAACAAACATATTAGGTGTACAATTTTACCGAATAGGATCCCAAACTCATACTAAATTAGGTGAATAAGATATGCCGTCGTCAAGCTAATATATTATTAGTTTTAATGTATGTAATTGTTAATTAGATAAGATTTAAGATCCAATGAAGCGTGCATTTATTAGCTTAAGAAAAACTATAATTTTATGGATTTTTAAAATATAGTGTATATTATCATAAGTGTTTTTAAGAAATATGAATGATATGTTTGAATACCTATATTTTTTTTTATGGGTGTTTTCAATTAGTCTACATTTAAAATATAATGATATATGAAGATAATAAATATATCGTCGATTAATTATCATTTGATATGTATTCTACGTGTGATGCGAAAGAAGACAAAAATTATCTCTCACCCATCTATTCACGTGCGTATAAGTAGATAATTATAGATTGCCTTTATCCTTATTGTCTATATAGATATATGAATATTACTGTTACAAATTACTCATAAAAAAATATTCTATAAAATACTCTATCCCTTCTTTACGATCACTTTTTTGCTATGGTTACCACATACATATTGTAGCTTTTCATACCCATATGTCACTATATGACATCTCAAACGTCCGAATGTGTCTCACTTTTTTTACTATGTTAAGAGACCAACCATAAGAATGGTACGCTTACCTGAAGCCACTTTTCATTTGCTCTTTTGTCAGGCTGGCAAAAGTATTTGAACTTCACTTCCTTGGAAACATATTGTTATAGACTTAGCTGGAGTTGTCTAAATCGTGAGGCATCCTTATGTTATCTATATGTAAATGATCAATCTTGTTGCAACCTCACTTAGGTCCCAAAAGATCTATAAAAGAATAAATTGATTAGTTTAAAAAATGAGCGGTAAACAAATCTCGATGTCTCGTAAAGTAAATAGCTTGATAAGTAATTCAGCAAATACTTAGTATGTAGGAGAAAAGAAGAAAATAAGGACTTCATAAGGCAAACGAATAATCGCAAGTCTACAAACGAAGGAAGAGGTGCGTAAGGTATGCTGGTTAGGAAAACCCAACCTACCTAAAAAGACATGGAGGTCGAGGCTAACCTAAGGTGGGTAGGGCAACGTCGAGCTCCCCCTTTGCCCATGGTTAAGGGGTTAAGCGTTGACCCCCTCTCCACCTAAGGTGATTAGGTCGAGTGTCGACCTTCCCCTTTGCCGAGGTGGGTAAGTTAAGCATTGACTTCACCCTTTGCCAAAGGTGGAGAGGTCAAACATTGAACCCCTCTTTGCTCGAGGTGGCTAGGTTGAGTGTTGACCTCCCCCTCTTCTCCATCCAAGGTGGAGGGGTTGGGAGTCGGCCCCCTCTTCGCCCGAGGTGGGTAGGTTGGATGTCAGCCTCGCCCTTTGCCTAAGGTGGAGAGGTCAAGCATCGGCCCCTTCTATGCCTAAGGTAGGTAGGTCGAGTACCTTAACTCCCTCGCTGCTCAAGGCAAGGAGGATGAGCTCTCCGGCCTCCTTTTTAGGTATGCTCAAAATATATTGGTCGGGCACCCTTACTCCCTCTTAGAGAAGCAATCAAGGGAGTGTAAGGCCAATATATCAAATGGGTCTGAAGTCGTGCAGAACCCTCACCAAAGAGCCCCCGAAATATGACTTCGAGGGGGAGGGGGACAAATGAAAAAAGAGATATTATCGACGAATCACCATCCGACTTGTGTCCTCCGTGTGATGTCTAGGCTAGAAGAATAAGACAAAAGCTACCACTCACTTATCTACCCATGTAAACATTAGTCTAAAGTAGATTGTTATAAGCTCTCTCCACTCTTATTACCTACGTGGATTAAAAAATCAAATTGAGGTTATTAAAGACTATCCCTCTCGAAGAATATTTCATAGAATATTATGTTCCTTTAATATCAGATATAAAAGCTCACGTTTAATAAAATTATATGATCACTTTTTTTTACCATGGGTTACCATACTTATATCAGGATACTAACTTATGTATCGGAAGGATCGAATCGAAAAATCTTTCTTGATCTTGATCTTTATACAGGACGAACTCGATGTTTCTATTTCGGAGGTACCTCGATCATGCTTCATATATTCTTATATATATGAACAAAAATCATATTGGATTGAATACGACATTAATAATATCTTTCAATAACAAAAGTTACACTTTAATGATTCCATTAGTATCTTTTCTTGCAGTCAGCAAGTCAGCAATTGAGTGAAAGTTAAAAAGAGAAGGAAAGGCAAACATGTGCTCCAAAGTTGCCAAAGATGATGATGTAGTTTAGTCTTCCAAAGAATTCCCAATCAAAGTTGGCAACTCCTTTCCGTCATCCACCATCTGATTTGATCTCAATTGACTATCATCCAATAATAGACATGGAACAAAAAATTGTAGCAGAATAAGAGAAAATTTTGATTCAAATTAGTCATGACTAATATATATTATTCAAAAAATTAAATTTATTAAATCATAAGTCAGACCCAATGTATATAATTTGATTTATTTTTTTTCATTTTTAGTAATAAGAGATTTTTCTTAATACTCACACATAATTATTTTCATAGATTTATCATCTTCCTTTTATTCATGAGGATAAATCAAATTATAGTTTGATCTATTACTTAGCTTATTTGGCTTTATTAAATAGAGGTCATCTAGTTTGTCCTTTTTTTCATTTATTATCTCACATTTCATCCATTTGGTTTAATACTACTCTTGACTCTAATGTTAATCATAATAAT
This sequence comes from Musa acuminata AAA Group, assembly GCF_036884655.1. Taxonomy (NCBI): domain Eukaryota; kingdom Viridiplantae; phylum Streptophyta; class Magnoliopsida; order Zingiberales; family Musaceae; genus Musa; species Musa acuminata. Next base: position 42,846,260 of record NC_088353.1, on the reverse strand, counting down.
ACTAATCGAAATAACAATATGATTGTATAACAACAATAAGTCATAATAATATGATTGTATAGCTCTAATCGAAATAAGTGATGTAAAATATAGAATAATTTCTACAATTTGGTAGCATACTCTTTGAAGCACTACAATTTAGTGTTATTGGCATTACTAGTAGACTTTCAATCTCCAAGAGAGAGAAAAAAACAAGTCAAATCTCATGAAGTTAATTTTGGTTGTTAGAGAAGAAAAAACATGATCCAATAAAAAGAGATTGAAGTAGAGAGAGAAAGTATCTTATAATTTAGTTTTCTTCCAAGATAACAAGAAGTAAGCTTGAGCTTAAATTTGATTGGTTGGATAGGAATCCTAACTTAAAAGAACAATTCTTTAATCTTTACTTTTTATCAAAACAATAATAATGATGTAATTACGATGAAAATGTTACAATAGTGTTAATATTAATACACAAATGTAATAAAAATAATACCGATGTTGATAGAACAAAGACGATAACGATGACAATGATAATGATATTTACCTAAAATTAGTGGCTATAGTAGCATTAATATAAATACGATAACAAAGATAAAACATCAAAACGAGGATTAGAACATTTTAAAAACTCTTTAAAATGAAAAGTAAAATAAATATCTCTAAGTTTAGCAATGATCGTGGATTTGTCATAAACAAATATTTTCTAATTAATTTAGTGCTAAATATTTCAGATAATGTGAAATATAAAGAGGACATAAAAGAGTTTAAATTCTTCTTGAGCTTGAGATTGTGAATCTTTCTCATTTTCAATTAAATTTAGATGATAGCCACCAATATAATAAACAAGACTTCAGATCTTTCACACCATCATGTCACATAAGAATAGAAATTGACTGCATTATTCCAAGTTCTCAATAAGAAACAAATAAAATAAATGCACATCGAGAGACAATCCAAGAATCCAAAGATAATAGGAAGAATTGGAGAAGGAAAAATTGGAAGTCTCCCATAGGACAAACTAAGCAAGAAAATAAGGAGGAAAAGACAAGAAAAGGGAAAAGATTTTCCAAGCGTTTAGGATCAGTAAACCATTGCGGCCATCCAAATCCAATGGCTAAGAATCAAAGTATAATTTGCATAATACGTATAGTTCGTGGGAATATTATCGTTGACTTTACACCAATTTATGAACACAAGTTTACGGGTCAAAGCTTCCAATCGGCACGGTCGATTCCGACCCGTCCATTTGGCCTTTGGAATTGATCAGGCCGTCCATCACGGATCGCACAAATCTCAAAACATAGACTTCTTAAATCAGCACCGTTCATGTACGAGTCCCAGGTTTGGGGGATTCCCCTTTGTCTCTCTCTCTCTCTCTCTCTCGGCAGAATCTGAATCTTCAGCCTCACAACTTGATCCCATCTATTGTATATGGTGTCTTCTTTTCTTCTCGAAGCAGAGAAAGAAACGAGAAGGAGGGCTTCTTCTCCTCCATTTCTCTCCTCTGTAGACTTTGTTGCACGGACTGTAGCGAGTGGCAGCTGGTACAGTTTGCAGCCATGTCGGTGCCGGTGGCGTACCAGGGGAACACGTCGGCGGCCGTGGCCGACTGGCTCAACAAAGGCGACAACGCATGGCAGATGATATCCGCCACGCTGGTCGGCATGCAGAGCATGCCGGGGCTGGTCATCCTCTACGGGAGCATCGTGAAGAAGAAGTGGGCGGTGAACTCGGCCTTCATGGCGCTCTACGCCTTCGCCGCCGTCTGGATCTGTTGGGTCACATGGGCCTACAACATGTCGTTCGGAGACAAGCTGCTGCCCTTCTGGGGAAAGGCCAAGCCGGCGCTGGGCCAGAAGTTCCTCATCAAGCAGGCGGAGCTGCCGGCCACCACCCACTACTACCACGACGGCAACGTGGAGACGGGCATGGCCACGCCCTATTACCCCATGGCCTCCATGGTCTACTTCCAGTGCGTCTTCGCGGCCATCACCCTCATCCTCCTCGCCGGCTCCCTCCTCGGTCGCATGAACATCAAGGCGTGGATGCTCTTCGTCCCCCTCTGGCTCACCTTCTCCTACACCATCGGCGCCTTCTCCCTCTGGGGCGGCGGCTTCCTCTACCACTGGGGCGTCATCGACTACTCCGGCGGCTACGTCATCCATCTCTCCTCCGGCATCGCCGGCTTCACCGCCGCCTACTGGGTTCGTCCTCCCCCCTACCTAATTGAATCTTACGTGGTGAAAGTGTCAGCGCCGGCTGATCCAAGTTCATCAGGTCGGCCCGCGGTCCACCAAGGACAGGGAGAGGTTTCCGCCCAACAACGTGCTGCTGATGCTGACGGGAGCCGGGCTGCTGTGGATGGGGTGGGCGGGGTTCAACGGCGGCGACCCCTACTCCGCCAACATCGACTCCTCCCTGGCGGTGCTCAACACTAACATCTGCGCCGCCACCAGCCTCCTGGTGTGGACGTGCCTCGACGTCATCTTCTTCAAGAAGCCGTCCGTGATCGGAGCCGTCCAAGGAATGATCACCGGCCTCGTCTGCATCACTCCCGGTGCAGGTATGCATATCACACGACCAACTCCAATCTCAAACACCCCACCTTCTCATGCATCAATCAACTCCTTTCGAACAAGATCACATAAAACAACTTCATCAGATTCAGGAGTGTGAATGGTCCGTAGAACCTGCAACTGGCCGCCGTCAAGATTGACGGGAATCACGCTCCAGTGATTCCTCAGACTTTTGTGGATCATTAAATCGACTCTTTTGACTTTTGTGCATCATTTCCGAATGATGTCATTTCACATTTGTGTCTCTTTTTTCTTTAATGCCTTCAATATTCATCTCCCCCCCTCCTAATGAAACAGTTCTCACAGATCAATACTGGAATGAGTTCAACTTGAAAATGGGATCAGACTATATTACTGCACAGACCAGTCAAAATTCTTTTTATTATTCGGAGAGAAGAGAGATCACCATGAAATCACCCATTCAATTTTCTACCCCAACCATGAATTCTTTGGGCAATAACACTTGCCAGCTGTTGCCATGTCCTGTAGTCAAAATTACTACTTCAAACAAGAATAAATAGTATCCAGCAATTGAAGTAGAAATGTTTTCTGGAAATTTTCAGACCAAAGTAGGAGCTTCTGATTCCACAATGACTGCTGAGAGATCATAAGAAACATATGATTCACTCAAAAAGTTTTGATGCAGTTTGGACCACAAGCACTTGATATGACAATCCAATGAAAGCTCAACTATGATATGCATCCACTGCTTACTGTAACTTTGTCCTTTACAGTCGTAGTATAAGGTTGAATCTGACCACTGCTTACGGCAGGGAAGAAGACCAGCCTTTGCTTCTTCTGCATGCACAATATAAAACTGGATCAGATCTCGAGTGCTTGATCTTGTCCTTATTTTTTGTTCCCTGGATGATTCACGATACTCTTGTGAAAGAAGTCATCTTCACTGGTGATTTCCTTTGGACTTTTCAAAGTTGGAGAAAGAAAGACTTCCAGAAGATATAAAACCGCCCACAGCAGCCATCGCTTTTCATGGTTGACGTGAGTCTCGGGGAAATGCTTTAGTGTTAATGCATCATCGCCAGCATCTTCTCAGTTGTCTGATTCAGCTGTTTCCGACTGCTTTCCTCCCTTCTGAAACATCCAATCGGAGTGCATAGAAGTGGAAGATGGTTTCAAAAGGCTGGCTTGATTGGGATGTCTTACTGTACCAGTAAAGGGAGATATCATCCTCATCAGTAGCAGAATTCATTGAATTGTCTGCCACCATCATGATTACATCTTCCTGCTTCAGCTTCTTTGAACCACCAATTACCTCTTTAACTCTGAATGAAAAGTCTGAGAACATTTGAGCATTAGTTACTTACCTGTTCTTTGGATTAGCAGAGAAATGGATCTCAAAAGCTCTGTTATTACTCAGGTTTGGTGCAGGGATGGGCTGCCATAGTGATGGGTGTGCTGTCGGGCAGCATCCCCTGGTTCACCATGATGATCGTGCACAAGCGCTCCCGCCTCCTGCAGCAGGTGGACGACACCCTGGGCGTCTTCCACACCCACGCCGTCGCCGGCTTCCTGGGTGGCGCGACCACCGGCCTGCTGGCGGAGCCCACCCTGTGCGCCCTCTTCCTCCCCGTCACCAACTCGCGGGGCGGCTTCTACGGCGGCGTCGGGGGCGTGCAATTCCTCAAGCAGCTCGTGGGCGCGCTGTTCGTCGTGGGGTGGAACATCGTCGCCACCACCATCATCTGCCTCGTCATACGGCTGGTGATGCCGCTGCGCATGTCGGAGGAGCAGCTCACCATCGGCGACGATGCGGTGCACGGCGAGGAGGCCTACGCGCTGTGGGGCGACGGGGAGAAGTACGATTCCACCCGGCACGGCTGGTACTCGGACGAGACGCAGCACAACGCGGTGGCCACCGGTGTCACCCTCAACGTTTAGGAGGTGAAAGCAAAGTGTGGAGGAGCGTGCAAGTGTTCGAGTTGGGTATTGTCTGCGCTACATATCTTTCGGTGTGATCATTATTGGATTATGGAAAGGAATGGTTAGGGGATTGATAGGATGTTTAGGATAATTGTAAGTGTTACTTTGTATACTAGTTTGGATTATTTAGCTATTACTTCAAAAAAAATATTTATGAGAAAATAAATAATATACTAAATGCTCAAATAAGTGGGCATAAAATATTCATCTTGTCATGACCCGGGTTGATGGGCTAACTTAACTAGCCTATCAACTTCGTTTCGTCTAAATCAAACCCTAGTATAGTGCATGTGAGGCGTAGTCCAATGGTGACTCCACGTCATAATGAATCATCTGACTCCGTCTACGAGTAGTCCTTTCCTACTCAAGCCCCCTTACTATGCCCAAACTAAAATACTTAAATGAAAATTAACATAGTACACTAATCATGTTCTTATAAGCTAATCAAACACATTGTCCACTTCTAAGATGGGACTAATTAGATGTTACACATCTAATAATGATAATTAGGCAAGTCAACATGTCAAAAATAAGAAACACCATCACATCCGGCAAAACAAGCTAGAGAATGAACATGCATACTACATTTTTCCTTTCAGAAACACTTTTTTTTTTTTTTTTTGGTAACATAAAAACAATGTAGTTCATGTGAATCACCAAGAAGAACATGGTAGTTTGCTCAATGGTACAAGAACAAGAGGGACACATCAATTTGCTGACCAATTCTCACCACAAATAAAATACAAATGAGGAAAATAATCCAGCCAGTAGCACTATTTTTGGGGAAAAGTTATTCAGAGGAACTGATTTTGGATAGTTTATAGCTTGGTTTTTCTTTCACCTTTCACATGGATTTTAATTTTGAATAATATTATCTTATATATTTTAATTTTAAATAATACTGTCTGTACCGGATGATAAGCAGATTGATGCACAGATCGTTCACTATCAGATGGTACAATCGATTGAGATCATTTTTTGTCTCGTTATCATGATTGATGGAGAATGATAGTATTAATCGAGGGGAGAAACGAAAGAGAGAATAAAAGGAAAACCTAGAGATCAACGTTGTTCTCTCTTCTCGTCTGTCGATGACTTCTCTCGACACAAGGAGAAGAATATTCGATGTTGCGAGGAGAAGAGAGGTGACGTCGCAAGCAAAAAAGAGATGACATTGTCTCGATGAAATCGTTTTTTTTTTTACTTTTATATATATCAAGAATTTTAATTTTGAATAATACCGTTCATATGTATCTATTTGCCATCGAATGATATTGTCGATTGGGACTGTTTCTATCCTATTATCATGATCGAGGGAAAAAGATAAGATTAATCGAAGGAAGAAAGAAATTGGAGAAGAAGAGGAGAACCTGGTGATCGACGTTGCTCTCCCTCCTCGTTTGTCGATGACTTCTCTCGAGGCAAGGAGAAGAATCCTCGGTGTCGTGATAGATTGAGACTACCTTTGTGTGAGACTGAGACCACCAGAGGTCTAAACTATTCAAGGTAGGTAGTCGAGGTAGATAGATTGAGACTACTCAAGGTAGGTAGTCGAGAGGAAGCATCAAAATATGAGACTAAACTATGTTTTTCGAGGCGCAAAGACAAGGCTGTTGCTTCTAATGAAAAAAAAAAATTCAACTTTTAGGGCACCAATCCCTAGAAGAAATCGAGGCGGCGAAAGAACGGAAGGAATCGATCGAGAAACAAAACACAAATTCGTTTAAACGCAACCTAGATCTTTCCGGAAGCAGATCCAAGTTGTTCCGATTACACCAGATCGATTCTATTCCGCTCAAATCCCAATCTCAAGAAAAATACATCTGTGCGAGAGATTGAGAGAGATAAAGAGAGGGATAATGTCGATGATGGCTGAGGCGGCGGGATTGCCGATGGGCAGACGTGATCGGCTCTCCCTTCCACCGCAGACCGAGTAAGCCGACGCATAGTCCAAGGCCAAGGCGAACAAGCAAGCAAACTGTGCTCTGTGATTGGTGTAAGAAGCGGGCCCCGCATGGGCAACCCCGCTGGGTCCCTTTTTTTTCATCCAATAATTAAGGAGGGTAGTAAACTCGGTTGAAGACAAAAAAACACGTGGCCGTAATGCTTAAATAGACTGCTACCAAACTTTGTAACGTGGTTTAGTATTCCGTTATATATTCGTATGAAACCGTTACGATGACCGTTATTTCGGGATGTATATTAGAAATGCTCTCGGCACTGTTACCGGGGTTGGTGCGAAGAAGAACGACGACTACTTGCTCGTGTTTGGTGGTGTTGGTTGGTGGCGGCATAGAGAAGAGAGGAATCGAGTTGCTTTATTAATACATCAGCCACCCCGGCTGCCCTGGAAGGGCTCTCTCAGCTACCCATCAATGGAGGCCTCTCTCTCCTTCCGCCGCCCCTCCTCCTCCCCTTCTTCATTCTTCTCCCGATCCCCTAATCCCCTCCGGTCTCTTCCGGACTTGGATGCGCCAAAGATCCTGTCTTTTCCGATGTAGGTTTGGGTTTCCTCCAGATCCCCTTCTTTTCGAGACCTTTGAGTTGGTTTTGACGGAAGGTCTGCGCGACAGGTCGTGGAGCAGGAAAAGGTGCCATATTTCGGCCGAGATGGGGGTGAAGTCGGCCCTCTCTCCGGATTCGACGACGCCCGTCGATCTCTCGGTGAGTCCCAGGGTGAGCTCGCTCAAGCCGTCGAAGACCATGGCCATCACCGACCAGGCCACCGCCCTCGTGCAGGCTGGTGTGCCCGTCATCAGGTTGGCTGCCGGAGAACCTGATTTCGACACCCCGGCTGCGATTTCGGAGGTGAATCTCTTCGATCTATGCGGTATCTAGGCTTTGATTAGATAAAGGTCGAATCTTTCTTGAACTTCCATATACTGAGGCTTTTGTGATTGTTGGGTGGTTGTGAAGGCTGGGATTAATGCAATTCGAGAAGGTTATACGAGGTATACTCCAAATGCCGGGACTCTGGAGCTCAGAAAGGCAATTTGTCATAAGCTTGAAGGTCAGTTATCAGGAATTTTTTGTGATGTTTGTTATGTTTAAGGCTGCAAAGAAATTGATTCTCGATGTTTTTCAACCGCAGTCGAGAATGGTTTGTCCTACACACCTGACCAGATTTTGGTTAGCAATGGGGCCAAACAGTGTATTTTGCAAGCTGTGGTTGCAGTTTGTTCTCCAGGGGATGAGGTGAAAATCATCCTTGCTGTTTACTGATAATTTTGATAATTGCAATTGTAATCTTCTTTTCATCTTATTTGGTTTTTCTTTGCTCTCATAGTTGTTTCTTTACTTGAATTGTACAGAACAATACATGCTCTTTGGATTATTAGTTTGTATGTGTTACCAAGTGATTTTTTTTGTACAATGTGGCTTATAACCCTACCATTTATTATTAGCAATAAATTGTTCCATATGTCAAGAAGAAGTGAATATGATCAGTAGGATACAAAATCACCAATTGAATGGAAAAGCAAACTATGGTTATTTGCTGAGATTGATTGGTTCATGTTTCTCTTGATAGCTATAACAAATTACCACCTACCATGTGAGACACGGCTTTTCTCTTTAGGTTATTAGAGTATTTAACTAGTGATATTGCCCTAAACAGTGCTCAATGGTGTGAAACAATCTCTCTAGCTTATCCCAAATATTTGGGACAATGCGCCTGGTTGTATTTGGAGCATCTTACTAAGTTTGTCACTGTTTCCTTCATGATTAAAGTTTCTATACGGGATATTTTCTACCATGCTTGGTATCTCACAAGAAAATACACTAATTTCTTTGTTCAGGTTTTAATTCCAGCACCGTACTGGGTCAGCTACCCTGAGATGGCTAGGTTGGCTGATGCAACTCCAGTAATTCTTTCAACAAACATATCAGACGACTTCCTACTAAATCCAGACTTTCTTGCTTCAAAGATCAATGAGAAATCAAGGCTGCTTATACTTTGTTCTCCATCCAATCCTACTGGTTCTGTTTATCCAAAGAAACTGCTTGAGGAGATAGCTGATATAGTGAGGAAACATCCAAGGCTTTTGGTGAGGTTTCCATAGATGAAATCTATCTGTGAATTTATAATAAATTAATAACAAATTCTTATGAGTTCAATTTATTGACCACCTTGGATACTTCTGTTTGTCTCTCAGGTTTTATCTGATGAAATATATGAACATATCATTTATCCACCAGCCAAACACACAAGCTTTGCTTCATTGCCCGGAATGTGGGAAAGAACCTTAACCGTGAATGGGTTTTCTAAGGTAGTTGGTTTTTATGTGTATTTTTTTGGTCTTATGAATCAAAAGGATTGTCTTGGCAAAGATATGGAATCAAGTGCCAGAAATTCAATCTTTGTTGCTGCACAATTAGTCACATTGATCATGGCGACAAGAAACATAGTAGTTCTTCATTATATTTCTGTCATCCGTTGGACAGTTTATCATTTGATTGGTTTTGAGTTGAATTACCTAAACAATTTACAATCTCTTGGTTGAACCATCATTTTGCTATTTAGGACATTATCAATGACAAGGCTTTGAATCTGATGGTTGCATGTTTTCTAGGCTTTTGCAATGACTGGTTGGCGACTTGGGTACCTTGCCTGCCCTAAACACTTCTTAACAGCTTGTGGAAAGATTCAGAGCCAGGTAAATTATCTCTTCCTTGACAATATTAAGAGGTCTCATTAATGGATCTTTGATTTAAGATGGCATACATCTACAGTAGTTATTTGTTAGTTCTTCTGTTGTCTTTATATCTTTATCTAGCTTTGTCTTCCATTCAAAACCACTGGATGATAAGCAAAACTTGCCTTTCCTGCTTAAAGTCGCTAAAAGAAGAGAAATATGTCAATATCCGGATGAAGTTCGTGAAAGGGAAATATTATCTGTTGCATACATGGTATACAATTTCGAATAGTACCGGTCCGACGGCATACCGGTACACGGACCGCCCGCTATCGGACGGAACGTGTTACAGTGCTACAGTAAGAGGAAAAATATTTAAAACCACTCGGTACGCCCTGATGTACCGCTCGGTACACGGTACCATACTGTACTGAGCCAACCTCGAAATATCAGTACCGTACGGTATTACATACCTTGGTTACATACATAGGTATAAATTGCAAAAAGGGATTTAAAGTTCCCTCCAAGATATAATCCAAACACCCTTAGATATTCTTCATACCAATGAGTGCCAATTTTGAATCTTCTAATTCTAACAAGGAATGCAAATAGGGCATGATCTAACATGATCTTTTCTTTTATGAAATGAAATGTACCCACTATCTATTCAAAAAACTGGGCAGCTAGTTGATCACCTGCATTACAAAAACCATTTGAGCCTTTACCTCTACAGAAGTTTGTGATCCTGCAAGATGTCATATTAGCTTCTGTAGGAATATATCTTGCAAATAGAAAATTGCTCTAACAGTTTCTAGTTGGCATGAGGCAATTGCCCAAAGAAACAACAATACAGAAGGGGATATTTAGTTCATTGAATCATGTAATGAAAATTTAATGAATTTTAGTATGGAGTATTTATTTATATCAAAATATTGGGCTAAGGTGTCAAAGATATGTGTAATATAACTGCTATCATTAGTATATTGTGAGCTTTACAGTCATGGCATAGAGTGCCCCTTTATCATCTGTACTAATACATATCTGCAAGGACCCAATAGTCAATTAATTTGGCTGGCATGATGCCAACTGCAGATCATGTAGTTTATAATAACTGGCCATGGCTTACACAGTTATAACTAGCTTTCCGAATCCCTAGTAAAGTTTGCTGATAGAGGAAGCTGGTTCTAGAATGGTTTGGCACACTTGTAAATTGACATTCAGAATCTGATAGTTTATTTGTTCAAAAATGGAGCTTTTCCATATTAATCTGTCATTAATTTTCATAGCCAGATTAACAAAAATATATAATTTAAAAAAGTTGTTCTTATAGTTTACCATGAGAGATTTTTATCTTTGTTCTTTCCTATGATTGATTACATATAATCCAGTTAGAATTGGTTTTTCTCTTGCCTCTTGTTTCATTATCTTTACATGCCTAAACAATTCCAATGAGTCTGTACCTGCTGCAGTCTACCTCTGGTGCTAGCAGCATATCCCAGAAAGCTGGACTTGCAGCTTTAGGTTTGGGCTATGCTGGTGGCGAAGCAGTCTCGGTCATGGTGAAGGCATTCCAGGAAAGACGAGATTTCTTAGTTGAAAGCTTTAAAGAATTGGAGGGTGTGAAGATATCAGAGCCCCAGGTAAACAATATTTTGTTATTCATACATTTATATCCATTTTTATTAGCTTACACACCAATATTCTTCAACAACAGGGTGCTTTCTATCTGTTCATCGACTTCAGTTCCTACTACGGTTCTGAGGTTGAAGGATTTGGCACTATCAAAGACTCTGAATCCCTTTGCCGGTTCTTCTTGGACAAGGGCCAGGTGAGATCAGCAAGCCATAACGTGGTTTCTGGACCCTGAATAAGCATAAGCTTTACACATTTAAAACAAATGTCAGGATTAACATAATTGATGTCTTGTTGGGCAGGTTGCACTTGTTCCGGGAGATGCATTTGGAGATGATAAATGCATTCGGATGTCATACGCTGCATCTCTATCAACCTTGCAAGAAGCAATGAAGAAAATAAAAGAAGCCATTGGTCTCCTCAGAGCACCTGCTGCTGTCTAATTGTTGTGAGATTCTTTCCTCGAAAAATTGGTACAAGAATTTGTACTAGTCCCCAAGTGCATCTGACATTACTGCTGTTGTATTAGTGTATGCTTTGCTCATAAAACCAAAAATATTTTGCAAAACATCTGAAGGACAAATAGTCCATTCTTGGAATTTACACCTTTCAAGAAGTAATAAACTTGGTTCAATTACTGGTTCATGATATCTCCAGTTTGTTGTGTTGATTGCAGCTTACAAGGTGTATAATTATCTGAGAAAATGCTTGAACATATTGGTATTAGTTTATTGCCTTGTTGGCTATTTGGATTTGGATAGGATGAAAGTTGTGAATATTCTATTCGTTGTAATTCTATTATTAAAAATGATAATGATAACGAATTGGGTTCTTCGGGTAGACATCATCTTGATGTAGGTTTATCATTTATGTATCCTTGAAATGAGTTTGGGATGGTCTTCAGAAAGGAAAATAAGTACTCTATAGTTTCATCATAGAAATCCATCATATTTGTTGCTAGTTGTGCCAACATTAATACTTGTTGCTAGTTGTTACAGCAAGTCTCCCCCTAATGTTACTGCTTCAGGAGAATGACTTCCAACACCACCATCAACAGGCAGATGGTCTCTCTGGGTGACAGATTCTATTTAGAAACAGGCTAATTTGGAGGTGCAATGAAGAGCAGCATTTATCAGATCTTTAAGTAATGACAACCACAAACAACTTCTGCTGAGTAAATCATGAAATTTCTTAAACAGATTTATCTCTGTTCATGCTGTTACTACAGAGTAATTAGTTTGAAGCACAAAACAGCACGGCGATAAGTGGCACATACAATGCTTGAGAACAGGCTTTTCTTGAGAAGAAGGCAGGTCAGAGACCAAACCAATATTATTAATAAGTCAAAGAATTATAAAGAGAAAAAGTTAAAATAAAAAATACAGCAGAATATAAGAAACTACAGAAACAGAAGTAGCAGCAGACTCTTCCTTTATGCTTGTGAAAGTCCATCTACAATTAGCATCTGCAATGCTTGGAACAAACTAAATCTTGCATCTGTATTCAGAACTGATCCAGATAACATCAGACGGATTTACGGATTTGTATTCAGATGATCGACAAGAGTTTCTTCTTTGACACAAAAATGTTTGTGATGATCTTGGATAAACATTCTCACCTTGACAAGAATGATATTATTGATGGTGGCTATCTTGTAGAGATTGACACCTTTGATCAAAAAGGATGAAACTCGACAAAATCGTCACAGAATTTGTGATACAAAAAGGTTTGTGACGATCATGGATAAACGAACTCACCTTGTAACAAGAATGAGATTTATTGATGTTGGATATCTTCTTGAGACTGACACCTTTGATCAAAAAGGATGAAACTCGACGAAATTGCCACAGAATTTGTATTGGATTATAGGATCATGTCCAGTGAAATCTCCGGGCAGGTCCATGAGGCTGATCTCTTTATTAGAGGCTTCATGGCTTTGTCCTCTTCAAGAGAGACCATCCCAAGATGAGATGGGTCTTCCAGCATCATCTTCGATACCAAATAACCTGCAATGGACCATGTCTGAAACTTCCTTGCCTGCTTGCCGATGTATCTTCCTAGCTTACCATCATAGTATTCTGGCCAACTGTCTTTTAACAGTCTGCTCTCAGCAAGCTCTATTGCTCGTCGTGCAATCTGGGGTCGACCAGTCTTTATACAGGCTGCAGTGAGCAGCCACAGAAGCACTGCATGTGTAGCAGAAAATAAGAAAGTAGCTTGAAGAATTGTTGAAATATAAAGCATTAAATTTATACAATCAACTAAATGCTGATGGCCATGCAAATGAACAACTAGTAGCAAAATAACTAGAAGAAACAAATTTGATGAAGTTCAAGGAAAATAGCATGGATCAATGGTGGACAAAATTTTTCTGCTACCTACTTGACCTTTGAGATATGCCAAAAGATGAAAGAATCATGGGTTGTCTGTCACTTGAACTTACCTGGCCAAGATCCTCCATTGTGGTAACTCCATCTGGTGTTCTTGGGGTCACAGCCAGTAACTATCCGCCACTCATGGCTCTCTATGGCAGGGTAAGTAACCTTGAGAGGCATTTCTCCAACCAGCTCTTCCCAACGTTCTTCAATGAGATCCATCACAGCCATGGATTGCTCAGGGGTAGCAAGAGATGACAAAATAGCAACACAGTTACCCAACGCAAACCAACGGAAGTCCATCCTTGCAGGGCTGACATTTCCGATGAAGTAACCACCTCGAGTAGGCATGAAATCAAACACCCAATCTGGAATTGAATCAGGAATCACATTGAACTTGTTCACAGCTGTGTGAGAGTATTCCTCGGTTTTGTAGCGATAAATGTCATTTAGTTGCTGGAAATCAAGCCAAAAGTAGGTTCTCATGTGATAACTTAGAGCATGCAAACGTTTCACTATTCGCTCTACAAATTCCTTTCCCTCTGAATCATGTTTGAGCATTGTCAGAGCACACCTCAATGCCATAAAGAAAAGAGCTTGGATTTCGATAGGATAACCATATATACCCTGAGAAGCCGATGTAGATATGTAAATGAGATGAACCAATTAATAATACAATCACTAAAATTTTAAAGCTAAATTTTTGCAGATGCAAATGGCAATTATAATAGTAACCAGGCAAGTAACAAGCAAGTACATGGGGATTTTTATGCACACTAATGAATGATAGAGTAGGCCTAGAGTTTGGTTAGCATTGTGCGCTAAAATTCTACTTGGCATGTCAATTTGTGGCTTTGGTCATGACATGAATTAGCAACCCTGAATGGTCAAATTTCTTTATAATTTATTTTTAGCAAAAGTATATGTCTTGGCTCTGGTTCTAGAATCACTTATGCATTCATTATTTACTGAAAGATTATTCATAAACATGAAACCCTTCACCCCCATCCCCCCACAAAATCACACACATGTTCAATTACATGTGAATTCATCACAAAATTATCCTAGCAGTTAGCCCTGCTTACATGTTCAATTTCATTTCCCATTTCACATTCCAGGGCTATTACTCTTGGAAGTTCCATTGGTAAAGCATAAGGCTAAACTAATTGGAACTGCCAAGGTACTGAATTTTCCTAATTTAGCTGAGTTAAAACAATTAAGCGTCGATCAAAATGAAAGCAACAAAAGCAATAAACTTGTAGGTGTTCTTTTTTTTTATTGTAATTTTGGGACAATGGCTTGTCTGTTCATCTATATCCTGAGAAATAAAACAGTTCAACTAGATATGCCACTGCAACTGGAAGAAAAATGTCTATGATCTTACCATTCTTCGATCGATCATCGAGCAGCCATCAGCACAGAGCAAGGTTGGAAATGTATCAAAGCCCTCGGACAGACATAAAGTTAGTATAAGCCTTATTCCCTTTTGGCATTCAGGTGATTCTGCAAGAGATGAATCCCCAGTTGACTTCGTATAAGCACGCAGAAGAATAATCCACCAGAACCCAGAGTCAACAGGTGCAACTCTTCCAATTGCACTCTCACCAAAATCTGCAACCAGTGTGTCGGTTTTCCTAACAGGATCATGCAGCACCTTGAAGCTTGCCGGCATCACACCTTCCCCAAGCTTGAAACGGTCTATCCTCTTTTCCCAGCCTTGAAGGTACAGAGTCTTCAAAAGGAAGTTCTTAACCATCTCTGGTTCCCCATTCATCAGAAAAGCCAGTGCACTTGGTACAAAATCGCGAACAAATACCTATGTGAAGATAAATCTCATCAATATAAGTAATGATCTCAGAAAAAGGAATCTACTCTTTAACATTCGTTGTTATACAGCAAAGACCTCAGTATACTCCTCAAAGTAGTAACATCAATGCTTTCACAAACAAAGTTGCAACCAGACACCACACCACTAAGAACTACATGTTCATCAAGAGTTCAAGACATTACAGAAAGCACGAGAAATTTCACTAATTTAAGCGCAAAAAAATATTTTTCCTCCACCAATACTTTCAATTCCCAGAGAAGACAAAGTAGCAACCTATTAAATATGAACAAATCATGAGCAAAATAAAGACATTTACATATGAGAAGTATAGATTCCAGCAAAAATTACCTGGTCATAGTTGAGGACTTCCTCCGATGCGTGATCATAAGCAGCAATCGTGCCGACGGGCTCCCCCTTGAAATACACTATCGACCTTCTTAGGGCCTCCCAAGCCTCCGCAATGATCGGATGCGGCTCGAACGGGTTCCGAGCCGTGGAGGCCGGTGTGCTGAATCCAGACCTCATGCCTCCGGGAGAGTACAAACTGTCGAAGCTCTCGAGGCCTCTGACATTGATGGAGAGCTCGTTCATCGACCTCTCATCGCACGACCTCTGCCGCTCAATGGGGAGCTTCGGCCTGTCGGGCAGCCGCGACAGGTCAAGATCATCGCCGTCCGCCATCGAGGAGTACGATCCCACCTTCCGCATCCCCGGTTCCTTGAACCCGTTCATCCTTCCAGTACCGGATGCTCACGATCTGCACCACCAAAAGTGCCAATTTTTACCAGAAAATCCAGCTCTGACGACAAATATGATCTGAATTTTTCGCAGAAATGATGCAGTTCTCGAAATTAGGGATGTACAAACAGTAGTAGTATTAGAAGAAGAAGAAGAAGAAGGGAAACGAGAATCCGCACAAAGAAGAGCTCAGGACGAGATTGCGGTCAAAAGCAGGAAAGCCTCCATCTTTACAGAAGAAATCAAACACGAAAAGAAGAAGAAAAGTCGATCTTTTGTTGGCTCTGATCCAACCGACCGTGACACCAGAAAGCAAGCGGGATGAACGCGACAGTTGAAGACGAAAAGAAGAGGCAAAGAAGATGCAGATAGAAAATTTACCAAGGGAGCGTGTAGGCGACGAACCCTAGAGATCTGGAGCGGATCGGAGAGGGCAGGGGAACGGTGGAGGGAGCTGGCGGCGAGCGGCAGAGAGAGAGAGAGAGAGAGAGAGAGAGAGAGAGACAGAGGGAGAGAGAGAGAGAGAGGATGCGAAGCATCTCAACTCCCGCGACTGGGTTTGTGCCTTTAACGGCCGTGATGGCTTCCGTGTTACCGGTCGGGTCAGTTACTCCACCCGGTGCCCGGGAGAAGCCGGTCAGCGCACGTGAGACGCATACCATAATTTTATATCACCACTAATGAATAAATTATTAAGTAATATTATTAAATAATATTAAATTAATTTCATAAATTTTTTTCCTCATGTATTGACATGGATAAGGAGATGTATATTATCGATGTCTCGTAGTAAAATATGAAATTTATCGGGATGATTTTTCTAGAAAATATTTATTCATATTTTAGATTTTTTTTTTCTAAAAATATTTTTTAAAAAAATACTTAAAATATACCTCAAAAGTTTTCTCATCAAAATTATTTACTTGTTTTTTGTAATAAATTTTAGTTCTAACCACAGTATTTTTCATTTGGCTCGTTTATAATATTTGTCAATAGCATTTATGATGTTTTATTAATATACTAGAAATATTATAAATAATATTATATCATATTTTTTAATTGTTATTACTACTTATACACTATTGTAACATTATATTTTTAGGTTCATGATTGGTTTGATTAAGTTTAATAATCTATTTAGATCATTTATAATATTTTTTAATATATTTTATGATATTCATGACCAAAATACCATAACAAATAAAAAATATGATGACAAACAAAAACATATAACAGACGAAAGAATTTTTATTTTTAAATTAAAGATATTATTTGAGAAAAAAATAAGAGATATTAATTGAAAAATATTTATAATAATATTTGTTTTGGAAATATCTTAGCGGGCCGGCCGGGAGGAGAGAGAAGGGGACGGACTCATTTGACGGCTCTCGTGAGTCGTCATCGATGTGATATCGGTGTCCGTGAAGTGGGCTGTCTTCTTGTGGTGGCAGGTGGGGGATGCTCTCCACAAAATAATTGCCCTCTCTCTCTCTCTCTTTCTCTCTCTCTCTCTCTTCTTGTATTGTATTGGTGGAAGAATTCTCGCACGTGTAGACGACTTTCTTGCAAAAAAATAATTTAACAATATTATATTATAAAGTTTGCAAATAATATATCTTTCGATTACAAAGTTGAGTATGACATTTGTAGTTAACATTATTTTTAAAATTAAAAACAAAAATAATATAAAATACCTAAAATACTTTTAATATTTTTAGCAACATTTTTAATAACATTTTATAGAGATTAACTATATATTTTTCCTTATAGCACCTGCCAAAGTAAATGGTTTTTGTAATTATCTTTAAAAACTTAATAAATACTATGTAGATATTTTTGTATTCTTTTTTTTGGTTTTGAACTAACAATTGATTAACTATGTTTCTTGGAACAGATACTAATAAGAGATCTTATTCTTTGAGAGGACATAATGTACTATATTATAATTGTAATGTAATCTAGTGGAAACTTGATAAGAGTGACAATTTCATTTCAGTTATATCCAGGTTGGTGTCAAGGCCAAGATTGATGAGTTCATCACTAAGTCTTTGTAAGTATCCAATAATCATTGGATAGACAGACATATAATCTTTGGAGCAATTCATATGCTTTTAGAGATCATAGTATTTATTGGTGCATGTTAGGAATGAAGATGACAGAATATTATATTACATGAGGAAACAAGGGATGTATCTTCCAGTAGAATAAGGCTCTAAGTGTTTCATAATAGTAACAATAAAAGGGTCAGTATAATTTTCAGAAAGTAAAACATGAAAAGAGCAGTAATTCTGACAAATCATTCTCTAAGTCTGGATTTGACTTCCTTAATGAGTCTGTTTCAAACAAGATCTTCTTTCAGCACAATAACCAATATGGGATGACTCATGTTGACCTATGACAAGTTGCAAAGAGGGGAAGAATTTATCCATTTGCAGCAACAGTTTCCTTCTACCAAGCAACAGTGGTCAAATTTGGGGAACTGTATGTAGTCAAAGCCAAAGAGGGTGAATGAAGCCAGAGAATTTGCATTAGTAGGCAAAAGATGACACAGACTCCATGCAAGTTTAGTTTTGACCTCCAAATGAAGAAAAGATCATCTAGGTGGGTCTGGTCATGGTGGATAAGGGAAGCTGCATATATGCTTTTTGCTCTGCCTATCTTCTGCAACTCATTTTGCTTACCCACCCACCCCACTTTGATCCAACTAACACAGGTTAGTCTCTGGTCAGAGTTATTGTGGTCAATTATGGATTATGGTCAACAAAGGAGGGCTAGAAAAGCTTTAGTTGTGTTGTTCATGAACATGGAAGCTGATGATGTCAGTTTAAGGAATGAATTGGAACATGATATACACACCTACTTGGTTCACATTTTAGGTTGACCTTCTCAAAATAAATCAAAGGTTTCCTAAGCTGTCACAGAATCCAAAGTTGGTGATTCATGTTTTTGTTTTCTGCTTGGGTTGGCATTCATCAACTCCATACTGCAAACTGGGTCTTTGTCAGTTTAAAATTTGCCTAGGTTGTCTCTTATCTGGTTGTCAATATGTTTGGTTAAATGAAGAAGAAGATTCAAATGGGAAGAACTTCTGTGACAAAATAGATACAGTGGATTCAACATCTACATAGTCCAACATCTCTTGGTACTCACAAATCCCATTTTCAACACCACCAACTCTGTCAATGTAATAAATTGGCCTCAATGTAATAAATATGTGGATTCAACATCCACATATTTTCCTAGTTCTCCTCAATTTTCAACTTTAGATATAATTACATTAATTGGCCACAGTTGACTCAGGTGCCAAGTGTGTGTCATGTGGACAGACCATGTAATGGAATATAATTATATGGATGCCCCCTCTGAACAGTAGCACCAAACTATCAAGCAAGGAAGCTATCTAAACTGGACTTCAACAGAGGAGGTTGAAAAGAAATCCATAAATACCAGTTTAACCAGACACCAAAGAGGTACTAATCAGACTAACTACATATTTGAAGCATGAAAGTGATCTATGAGACAAGAATAAGGCATTCAAAATCACTATCAGAAGCAATATTGGCCAAGAACAAGGTCATTAACAGGATCAGTAAACAATGACAAGTACATATGACACACCTCGATGCCCCAAAATTTCTGTGGCCGCGTTCCCATCATGGTCAACGAGCAAATACTTCCTCAATCAGACCAAATTGCATCTGTGAATTAGGACAATCTACATAGAAAAACTTTGAGATCTTGTACATCAGAATTTTAACATTGGCAGAAGGTAGACCATCTCTGGAATGATGATGCAAGCAGTGAACTGGTACTATTAACTCATTTTATAGTATTACCCTTCTTGAAACAAATTGGTATTTGAAAGAAGTATTATATGTTGGAAAGGTTGTAGAAGTTTGCAGATTCAACAATGTTGAAGCCCTTCGATTGCCTTCTTCCACTGCCATGCCCGCTGTTTTGCATCTTCAAATGAAATAACTTTTTTGGGCTGAAAAACAGTCCATAACATTAGGATTTTACCAGAAAGATCTGTGGATTATATGGTAAAAACTTTGGGCAGAGTAGCATACAGTGCATATCTTGAAATGTGATGAACTTGCCACTTGGACACTGAGGTCACCGGCGTTATCCGACCAAATTATGTTTACATTAGCTGTCATTTTGGAGGGATCCACATATAGCAATTTGGGTTTGTCAGTAAGAATGAGTTGCACTTTTTTGTTAGTCAACTTCTGAACTTTCTTCAGATTTGAGATCATAACAATAGTCTCACCCGGCTCAAGAAACTCTTGCCTGACATTCACAAATTTAGACACTTAAACATCTTTTGAAGCTTTCTAAAGCACACAAAAGCCTGAAAACTGAGGAACTGACAAAGCATGAATTGCATAAATCTAAAGGAAGTTTGACAAGTTTCTGAATCAACCAAACAAAACAAAAGAAAGAACAACCAAATTAAAGATAATTTTATGGAAAATAATAAAGTCATGCTTGTAAAGTTGATTCCAAAAATAGGATTCTACAATGCTAGACTGTAGACCTTTCAAAAACAACATATAACTGATAATCGATGCCAGGTATTACAAAGCAAGGTTTTGGGTTTACCATTTAGAGTCAAAAGAATCAATTGAAGCCAGCCTAGAAATATGAGACTGAGGTACAAAAGATGATGTGGCAACTGGGCTTCCATCTGGTATGCCTTGTTGGTGAGAGGGAGCACCTCCAACATGTATGGGGTTCCATGAAGTATCCTGACTATCATAATCCACACTGGTCTGAAAATAAGATGATTAGGTACTTGAGAATGAGATCATTGACAAATCCTTGACATACTTCTAGCAAAACAATCAACAAACGAGAAGTTAGGTACGAACATCCTTCTCCAGAGCAAGTTTTGGTGCTGATGCTTTTCGCAAGTTCTTCCAATCAATTCCTTTGAAAAAAGGATGCTTTCTGAGAGAAGCATAACCATCAGGTCCAGCACCTGGTCTTTTACTTGGATCTGTATCCTGCAATTAAACTTGGATCAAGACAGGAAGCTATACATGTTCAAACATAAAAAATAATATAACAATTAGATCTCAGCATAACAGCAGAAATTTCCAGAAAAATTTAGAAATGTGAAATAGTTAAATCAATCTAGCAAAACATTCTGACATGAATAAGTCAACTATTAATATGTGGGTAGAGGAAGTTGTAACAAAATTTTATTATAAATCATTAAACTTATTTTGACATAGAGAAACAAATATATATATATATATATATATATATATATATATATATATATATATATATATATATATATATATATATATATATATATATATATATATATATGATCATGTCTGATTGTAACACAGTTTCGACAATAAAGTTAGGAAACAAATTATCCATGATAATGAAACAAATTTGTAAAACAAAATCAGTCACAGTGTCATACAGTGCATATACTTGAGCGTTGATGAAATAAAATCTAGTGAAAGAAACAGAGACAAAAAATTGCAATCAAAAGTGAATATATGGTGTTGCAGAAGATTCATTGTTGCTCACCAATAACTTATCAATAAGGTCTCTTGCTTCATGTGAAAAGTACTCAGGAAATTTTAGGTCTCTCGCTATGATCCTTTGGAAAATGAGCCATTCACTAGCATCTTTAAAGGGAGATGAACCAGAGAGCATCTGATATAAGGTGCATCCAAGGGCCCACAGATCATTCCTGTCAAAATCCACCAGATATCAGAATATATTTCAACAGAAATGTCATCAGGAATCGATAATACAAACTATATATATATATAAATAATATATATATATATATATATATATATATATATATAGAGAGAGAGAGAGAGAGAGAGAGAGAGAGAGAGAGAGAGAGAGAGAGAGAGAGAGAGAGAGAGTGGCCATTCTCAAACTGTTGCAAGATTTCCCAAACTAACATGCTTCCTAGAACTGATTTCATATTCAGACTTCAAACCTATTTGTAATACTCATATGACTGCTCTTAATTGGATATTACTTCACTAAAGAAGTACATAGAAAAGAAGAAAACATTGTTCAGAAGCTAAATATCAACTTGTTTCTATTAGCAGCTTAAGAATGGCCAATCACATAGAACTCCACATTGAAGGACTTTTAAAAAAAAAACCAACTAAATCTAACTTTCATTATAGATGACAATGAACCATATATATGATACAAGTTGCACATATGATACACAAGGAGCTATGAATTGATAGCTCCTTGTGAGCTATCAATTCATATATTGTTACTTATATTGCATTATTACAGATATGACTTGATAGCCGTGTACACAAGGAGCTCCAATAACAGCTTCTTAAAAGAAAACTGACCTAACCCACATGGAAAAACACCTAAACTAAAAAAAAGAGGGAATTTCCATAGTTACATAGAAGCAATGTTTACTCACCCGAAGGTTGCTGGAGAAGAATTAAGAACTTCTGGAGGGACATAAGCAGCCGTTCCAACAAAAGTACATGTCTTTTCATCTAAAGACAGAAATAAAAAGGAAAATTCTATTAAGGTTGCTCTATGACCATTTGAAATTAAGAATTTCGGCAATGTTGCATAACCTTACTTGCTGAATTTGGAAGAACTGTAATTTGGCTATCCTTGGTGGGCTTCACACTGCCAAAATCAGCAATTTTAATGTGTCCATCAGTGGTCAGCAGTAAGTTCTCTGGCTGCACCAACCAATTATAACATTAGCAATTCTATGAAAAAATGACAGAATTATATACCCATTTTGTTACCTTAATATCCCGATGAATTAATCCTACACCATGGATATATTCCATAGCATCAATAACTTCAGCAGCATAGAAGCGAGCCTCATCCTCAGATAGATGGCCTTTCTGCAACCAAGGAAATGAAAATGTTTGGCAAGGAAAGTAAACATTCGCAAGAACAGTGCCAGGTAATATTCAAGAATTACCCTGGTTATTTGGTCAAACAGCTCACCACCTTCACAACACTCGAGTGCCATGTCTTCAAAGCAAAACCAACATAAAACATCAGAGATAAATCAATTGATTAACTTCAAATACTTAGACATGAAGAAAAAAAAAGGATCACATAAAAAGAGATTCTAAACTTAACTCAAGAGAAAAGATAAACAACTTACAGAGAGAGTAGGTATCTTGGAATGTAAAACAAAGCCTGATTATGCCAGGATGGTCCAACTGATCAAGCACAATGCGCTCCAGCTTTACATAAGAAACTTTATTTTCTTTAGCAATAAACTTCTTGTCCATAATTTTCAAAGCATAGACATTTCCTGTGTCCTTTTTCTTTGCCCTGACTACCTGATACGGAAGAATGAGACATCAGAATGACTATCCTTACACATTATGATCCAACACAGATATGACGTACACAGGCATAGAATAAATATTATCAGAAATAATTTAACAAAATATTCTGTATATGTCGTGGCAACTACAAGTGCTTGTTGGATTTCCATCAGCTTATGTGCCAGAATTAAAGCACAAAAACCATCAAGAAAATCTCGATTTGAGAAGATCAGAAATCAAAACCTGATGTACCAGTTATCATTAGGATACATATCAAAACCAGAGATTGCCAAGCAATAAGCAAGATGATTATCACTTGGCCGTTGGAGAAGCATCACGTTTAAGAGTAAAATTAAGACAAATGCATGATTTCATAAGGACTCTTATTAAGGATTCTACCAGTTTATAAGCATCGCCCTGATGATAATTGAACCTTGCGTACTATAATTATTATTATACTGAATGGTAGGAAAAGAGAGTAATTCCACTCGAGAAATGGAGGGAAAAAGGAAAAAAGGCTAACTGTGTTCAAATGCAAAACACTAGAAATTCATACTCCATGATAATAAAAAAAGCAATGCCAATGAACTATTTGAAATTACACTCAACTTTATAATTATGGTTCTCCAAATTGAATAAAGAACTAATGTTCTGACTCAACAAGATGGTGAAGATAACACGATATGGTTCCTTATGATTGATATGACTAATCAAGAACTTGCAATGAAAATTCTAATCACCATGAAAATGTCCAATCAAGCATCCCATTCATGTACACGTCTAAAAGTTCAGGGCTTTTAATTCAAGGTATTCTTCTTATTTTCGTCTTCAATTTCCAGTCCATGTCCCCATGAAAACATGATAATTAATATATTTACTTGCTGAAGCTAGAAACTAGTTTCCAGGTAGTAGCTTCATCCTCCTCGGTGAGTTCTCATTAGCCACTACCTACATCCACAGGTCATAGTCACCATCGTGGTTCTTTCCCACTACCAAAGGTGGATATTTCAATGTAGACGGTAGAGGATCCAAACCTGCTGGTCAATTAATCGGGGAAGTGCCCCGATGAGCTGAAGCGAGATATCCTCGGACCATATGCCAGATCTCGTGGTGATAACCAATGTAGGAACAGAGCAGCAGTGGAGCATAGCAATATGGTGAAGGAGGGTAAAGATAGGGGACAAGCTGAGCATAAAGGGAAGGAACCTAGACAAAGGGAGGTGAGAAAGGAGCGAAGGGGTGACAACATTGTGGATGCATTGAGCGGGACTCGAGCATATCAGAGGAAAGGAAGAACAGTTGTAGGGCAGCGACTAAGGAGGTAAAGATATTCTATTACAGAAAATAATACGTCACAACGTAGGAGATTGAGAGGGTCTCCTCGTGAAATTATTCCTCCAAAGTTCATCGTTTTGTGGTAAAAATCTGCAAAGTCATTATTTTCTTGGAGAATATAATGAGAAAAGCAAAATTCACAAAAGTTTTGGTTTCTCAAACTCACGCTTCCGGTTACCAAACATCTAGCAGTTCGTATGGGATCATTCATCCGAATACTGAATTTATCTTTTTATGCCCAGGATGATAAAATATGAAAGATCGAACCTTCGAGTAGGAACCGACGCCATATATCTTCCCCAGCTCGAAATCATTGATGGTGAACTGCTCCTGCGGCGCCCTGAAGACAATGCTGTTGGTCCTCTGCACCGCCGGGCGGGCATGACCCCCATCCCCGGTCGTCTCCGGCTGCTGCAGCCGGAGCTTCGCCTCGAAGTCCCTCTCCATCTCCTCCCCACCGCCACCACCGACAGCCATCATCCGCCCCCCCAGCACACCGCCCCTACCGACGCACCAACCGATCTGCAACCCTTCCTATCTGGGTGGCCTCCGAGGACGGGAGGTGGTCAACGAGGACCCACGAACTATCGGATTTCCCGCCTCCCCTCTCCCTCTAAACTCCCCCTCAGATAAAAAGGGGGAAGACGCGAGGGATTTCGCCTGCCACCGCCGCAGCCTTATATCGAAGCCCTGAAGAGAAGATTACAAGCTGCAAAACGCAGCATTTGGTCGGGCCGCGGTTCGGCTAAAAGCGGAGATTTCGGAGACGGGAGATGGGAAAGGGCGCAGGGGAGGAGATCGCACATGTGCTTCTTTCTCTCTATTTCCTTATCCTTTTCCTTTTCTTGGGTCCCAACAAAGCGGCATAAAATGTACGATTGAGAGGCGCTATATAACGAACCCTCTTTTATTTGACGAAGCGCTCCCAATTTGTTATCTAAAAGATAAATTCTATTATTCCAAGCAGATTAATTTTTATTTCTTATTTTTGGCACCATTACTCGACCCAATATTGGGAAATTGAGAATTAGTCAGCACAATGTTTGACCCAATAAAGTTGACTCAAATGATTAGGCCCACTTGAAGCCCATGTTTAATGGGCCGGATTGATCCGAAATCAGGCCCGGTTTTGAAACCGCATATATGATCGGGTGAACCCGGCCGTCGGTTCCCATTCATCGTGATCGCGGTTTGTAGGTTACTCTGTGATCGAAGGCGGCGCCGGCTAGAACTTGGAAGGGGAGAGACTAGGAGGATGGGGAAGACGCCGGTGCGGATGAAGGCGGTGGTGTACGCTCTATCGCCGTTCCAGCAGAAGGTGATGCCCGGGCTCTGGAAGGATCTCCCTGGCAAGATCCACCACAAGGTCTCCGAGAACTGGCTCAGCGCCACGCTCCTCCTCGCCCCGATCATCGGAACCTACAGGTGCGCCTCTCTGTTTCTCTTTTTCCCCCATCTTTTCCTTGGTTCCTTGTTATGAAGGGCGCAAATTTCATCTTTGCCTTGCAATTGATTGAATCGAAAGGCATCAGATTAGGCGTTGGTTTCTTTCCTTTTCGTAAAAGATTGTCAGATTTGGAGACGCTTTCAAGTTGTAGCATCTGATCTGCTTTTTCAGATTGCTTTTGTGCTCTCTCTCTCTCGGTGATTTTTGCCTTACTGTTGAAGCATATCGTCTATAAATGTGATCTGCAATTGAAATCTTTTGCGTATATTCGGTTCTTGTATTCATCTTCTGCTTCTTTTACGGCTTTGCTGTCAAATTTGTGATTTAGTGCTGAGGTTTACCCGGAAGTACCGAATCGGAGAGCTCTGAGTCTTCAGGCTTACTAGCCTATGTCTAATTGTTAGATGTGTTAGTATATCGAGAAAATAATATAAAAGGTCTTGTATTTCTTTGCAGAATCTTTATTGATTTGCTGTTTCGTCTCATTGTCAGGCGATCTGAAGTGGTTTTTGGTCCTAGTGTTTTATGAAGGTCATTCTCTTCATTATTGGAACAGTTCTTTTAGGCTCTTTTGAAAATGACTAGCATTTTCATTCCACAAAGATTAGTTGTTGTTATAGATGATCACCTGGGCACCTGGGTGATCACTTGGTCATCAGGATCGTGTAAGTGTACTTATGTTGATGTTTATATACATTTATTTATCTTTCAACATATGTTATTAATTTAATTGTTTTAAAGCATCGACATCTAACTATAAGAGCTTTACATGTAATTGTTAATCTTTCAAAACATATCATTTACAACTTACACATGTTAGCTAACTCAAAAATTGATGAGGTAATTTAGTACTCTATGGGCTATACATTTGTATGACTACTATGGCAGCTCATTGTACCCGGTTGTCTGAATCAAGTCTGATATAAATTTCAGTCTCTCCATGAAAAGTATGATTTTAAGCTGAGATATTGATTTAGGTGGGACCACCATACTCTGTACAATCTTGCTTTTTTATATAGTTTTTTATTTGCTTAAGGACACTGTTTCTCATCTCTGTGAATTTTTTTTTTTGTTGTAAAATGGCTCATCTCTTTGATATTCAAAAGGGTGGAGGAAAAAGTTGAATAGCTGGATACCAAAATACCAGCTAGCTAGGAGCAGCATATGCATGAAATGGCTTAAGTACTGAAAAGCCTGTTGGTTAAACACCATTAAGAGTAGGATGCAAATTTGATGTAAACAAAGGGCCCCATTAATTTGTGGAGGTACCAATAGCAGGTTTTCATCATAATATATTTCTGTAGTGAACTTTCATCATAATATCCTGTTCTTTTGTGTACTGTCATCGTAATGTCTTGGTTCCCTGCATTGTTGGAACTTTAGTTCTCATAATTAAACAACATGGTGAGAAAGAGAGTGAAAAGTGTGCAGAGGTAGAAGCAGAAAAGGGATGAAATATGTTAGAATTAGCAAAAGGATATAACCATGACAGCTGGCCAACACCGAGGAGGAAACACTGCAGTTTATCAACACTGCTTAAAGTTGCCTTGGCTAGCAATATGGTACTGAGCCTCCGGGGATAAATTTGTTGAATGGCCTGCTGATAAATATCTTTCATCGTAATATCTTTTGTTCAATGGCATGTTGATAAATTTGGTCTTATTTCTTTAGAGCCTTCTCAAATAAGAGTTTGCTTCGATTGCTAACCTCACTATGGAGGTGCCACTGTGTCACGGACAAACTTCGAAACAGAATGTTTGATGTAATGCTTATGTATGTCCGTGTCTTTTGGTATGTTCATGCTTTGTACAGCATGTAGAGGGACAACCGAAGGCTTAATAGTCTCATTTTAGTTGGGTTGGTGGCCGCTTTAGGCTTGTAAATAAAGGTTGTGTCATGTGGACACTTGTGAGAGATTTTCGATCTGTAATGGACCATTTTGACCCTTTGTTGTGCAACTGTTCAGAGCTTGTAAAGTCTGTTTGTAATTTGCATTGTCTATGAAGTGTTTTCGGAGATGTTTGCTTGTGGATCCCGAGTGAGGCATTTTCTCTATCCCGTGCTCTCTTTTGTGGGTCCTAAGGGACCATAGGAGGCTTCGGGGAGACTGACGTTTGCGGACGGACACGCAAGGGTGCTGCACGACTTAGGCAAAACCAGCTAAGTTCGTGATAGATGGTATCAGAGCGGGACAATCACTCATAGAAACACTTAGCATGCAAATGTGGGGGACCTAGTAGGGTTGCGTTGAGGACAGTCAGCACACACGCGACCGTTTGGGGGAAAACGGGCATGGAGATGTAAGGAAAAGAGTCGCTTGGAGGAGCGGGCATTTGAGATTGGCATTCAGAGGAATGACCAACCCTTCGCGCAAGAGGCACCACGAGAACAGACAAGCTTGGAAGAATGCGGAGCGCACAAAGGTTGGGATGGCTGAGTTTGAGCTATGGTTCAACGTTAACAACTATAATTGATGGTGCTCAAGGCAAGTGAGGCGCTTGGTAAAGGATGAGACTATCCAAGGTGGAATGAGTTGCTCAGCGACCGAAAGAGTTGTGCAAAGCTCACAGAGGTGAGGGGAATTGCTAACTCGAAGAATTCGGTACTCATGCATGGGCTTGTATGCGGACGATGAAATATTCGTGGCCATCCCAAGGCGATCGAAACTCGGCGCCATGGAGCATTAAAACTTTCTCTTCGGCATGTGACAGATACGTCCGTAGGAGGCTGAAGTGTGCAACGAGTTCAGCATATTGTTGGGCCTTGAGTGGTGCAGCGGGGTTGTATTGACGTGGAGTCGCAATCTAGCAAGTGTGTTTGCAGGAGGTAGAACAATGCACAGTTTGTTCAGCAGATCGGAGTAGTCCAAGGGGATGGTGGTCTCCGAAACGAAGAGAGATGTTGCTCCAACGAGACAGTTATTCAGGAGGGATAAGTCCCGGCTCTCCAGAGGGAGAATCATGTGAGAAGGACCTCACATGTTGAGGAGGAGTACCTCAACAAACAACAACTCCACGAAGCTCAATGGACTGAGCAAGCGGCGAGGAGTCGTTGCATGATCTCGCTCGAGAGAATGCATTGGTAGATGCATTGCGAGATCAAGTGGGGGAGCGACCCAAAGCAACACAAATGAAGGCACACTTGGAGTCGATATGAAGATCGGACTCAAGGGAGGGCTGACCCGTGGAATGGTGGGCGCGAGGGTCACCATCAACTCAATGCAAAAACGAGGAGCGGAGCAACTTAGGTGTAACTTGGCGAAGTACCCAAGCCGCATGAAGGGAGCCAGCATAGAAGATGGAACATGGAGCGAATACATAGTGTTTTCTTTGGGCAGAGGTCAAGGACATGAACTCTTGCAGAGGCAAGAGCAAGATCATGTTGTTTCATGGGTCATTCATTCTGACGGAACGGACTCATCTTGCATGGTGCTAAAGACGAAGGGAGCTTCTGGGCACATGCACCTTATCTCGGAGGAGCATTTGATGGAGGAACTAAGACGACTCAATTTGCGAAGGCGAAGTTGGGTTCAGAAGGCCTTAGCACGGGGCAAGAGGACGCAGAGGCGGGTACTCTTGAAGAATATGCCACAGTGTTGACATTCAAGTTGCCATGAAGTAAGCGGTGCGCTGCGAAGATTGTGTTGGTAGGGGTAGAGGCCCAGGATCCAGACAATGGTGCACTAATTGCAGCGAAGTCGGGGGACTTTGGGAGCTACTAGGCGATGGACTGTCGTATAGCGGTGCTTCATCTAGGTGTGACCCAAGAGTGGGTGGATGAAGGTCGATTACCAAATGAGCGAGCAAGATTGAAGGTGGAAAAAACCCTACGATGTATTGGCAGAGGCCACACATTGAGGGATCACAATTCGAGTTTATCCCACAAGGATCAGAATGCAATGGAGATGTCACCAGGAGGCGACATGGTGCAGTGGATCGTGGTGGAACAGTTCGTGGCAATGCGATACACATGAATAGTCTCGTGAGGGACTAGATCATACGGATGTATGATCGAGAGCTACTGGAAGCTCCACTTCGGTGAACAACACGACGGTAAGAAGGGCTATGGATTCAAGGAGTGAAGGCTATGGTACCGCAGAGGCGGGTCTTTCGTGTGTGCATCGAATATTGCATCGGATGAAAGCCTTGGTCATCAGCATATGGGGGTTGTGTTCCACTAATGGAAAAAGTTCGAATGCAAACCAGTGAGTCCCAGGGAAGGGACTTGATCATGCAGAGGTATGATCGAAGCAGCTGGAGAGTTGGACTACTCCAGAGCCCATATTCGCTTAAGGGAGCCCGACAAGTCAGAGGACAAGGTCGAGTAAGCGAACGTTGCTACCAAGGAAGCTAAAGAGAATAGAATCGGTGCAAACCCTACAACGTGATGGCAGAGGCCATGCATGGGAGTTGCAGTCTGTCTTTCCATTGACCAAAGGGATCTGCTTGGAGAACACCGAGGTGTTGAAGCAGGAGGTCGAAAGGGGCGAGGAAGCGACGACGAGTCCAGAGGGACTTAGCTACTCAAAATCAAGCATCAGTTAGAATGGAGGTGGACTCGGAGGAGTGCCACAGAGGCATATCTACTGATTGTGAAGAAAAGGGATGCAGATGCGATGCGACGGATAGTAGTGCCATGGGCATGGCAGCGCCATGGTACCGCAGAGGCGGGACTTCCGTGAAAGTCATTGATCCCTTGCTCTCATGGAGGGAGAGCGCTTGGTTGTGAAAGGGGCCGAGGAGGTGGAGCATGCAGGGGCAAACTCCAAGTACCGAAACAAGGCTGAAGGGCAGAGGCCAAGGAACTTCGTAAGATCGGTGTCAACGAGCTTCTCATCAAGATAGCCGAAAGTGAAGGATTTCGGGTCATGCAAGAGTGCATGACCAAGGAACGAAGCAGGCAGTAAACGGTGTTGTACCTTTGCTACTTAGGGGAGTAGGCAACAGGGTTGATGGAGAAGACGGTACAATTCCAGAGGCGACCAAATCTATTAGAGAATTACTCCAAGTTGGGGTGTAAACTTCTTGCATTCTAGAAGTTCAATGGCATTGTGAGGTGAATCACAGCAGTTAACTCAACGCAAGGAGTGCAAACACTTCAAGTGCTTCAGAAGTGTGAGCAAAGAGTAGGCGAAGGCTAGTAACCAACTCGATGCATGGAGTACAACCTCGAGGAGGCGGATGAAGTCAAGTAACCTTTACCTTCTCAACCCTTAAGAGAATGGGCGAAACCGAGTACCCCAATTCTCTTATCTATCCAGCAGAGGAGCTCTGCACAAGTTCAAAGACCCTTCGAAGATAATGGAAGACAATAGTTGTCAAATCCTCACCAACGATGATCAGTGCTACTGAGAATAGATTGTCCGCTTCATTTCCCAACGAAATGCCAATCGAAAGCGGAAGTGATGTGAACCTACTTGGAAGTGACAACTAAGTGAAAGAAGAGTCAATGAGCAAATTTTGTGGAGGAAGGACTCAAAACTTTAGAAGTTTGCAAGATGATGCTCGTTAAAGCTCCGACAAGCATCCACTCAGTTCAAGCAGCATGAGACATTTGAGAGACTGACGCATAGTAAGGATGGTCTTTTCTTTCATCTGGAGGATCCACAGGAATCAACAAGGATCAACACAACTCAGCCAACCCTACACCAGAGTCAGAGTCATTGTTGAGTTGAAGCAGCATGGCGGGTCAAAGGTTCGACTACTCAAAAACAACAACGGAGAGCAGTTGGGAGCCAAGAGACGCATTGCAACTGGAGTAGAAGATTGAAGACTCAGCAAAGGCAAGGAGTTGCAGTGTTCATAAAAGGCTTCGACGAGGACGTCGAAAGAATAAGTGGGGGAGAATGTCACGGACAAATTTCGAAATAGGATGTTTGATGTAATGCTTATGTATGTTTGTGTCTTTTGGTATGTTTATGCTTTGTACAACATGTAGAGGGACAGCCGAAGGCTTAATAGTCCAATTTTAGTTGGGTTGGTGGCCGCTTTAGGCTTGTAAATAAAGGTTGTGTCATGTGGACATTTGTGAGAGATTTCGGTCTGTAATGGATCATTTTGACCCTTTGTTGTGCAACTGTTCAGAGCTTGTAAAGTATGTTTGTAATTTGCATTGTTTATGAAGTGTTTTCGGAGATGTTTGCTTGTGGATCCCGAGTGAGGCGTTTTCTCTATCCCGTTCTCTCTTTTGTGGGTCCTAAGGGATCATGGGAGGTTTCGGGGAGACTGACCTTTGCGGACGGACACGTAAGGGTGCCGCACGACTTAGGCAAAACCAGCTAAGTTCGTGACAACTGTAAGCTTGCATCATGATATCTTTTGTCGGATGGCCTATTGTTAAATTTGGTTTTATTTCTTTAGTCTTCTCAAGTAAGAGTTTTCTTCAATTACCAATGCTTACTAAATTGGATAAGACAACCTTTCCATTTGTTATCTTTCTGAATTGAGAGATTAAACTAAGAACATGATATTGTTGCATATCATAACATTTTAAAATGTAGACTTGTGTTATGTGTTTATGAGTCCTCTTTGTATTGTTTAAATGCTTATGTGGATCTTTTATATGTTGATGCAGTTATGCCCAATACTATATGGAGAAGGAGAAGTTGGAACACAGGTACTAAGGATGATATGGCTTTTGGTGAATTCAATCCACTCAGAAAGGTGTTTTGAGAGTTATTTTGCAGTCCCTTGAATTGTAAACTTCAAAACAGAAAATTATTGTAATGTCAGAGGATTGATCTGCTTTGCTTGCAAATAATCGAGAATCTGAACTCGGTTTATAAGTCTCTTGTTACAGTTTCCTGAATAAAGTTGATGTTTCACAATATACAGTTTTTTTTGTTATACTAAGCTGATAGAAATGTTGGATAGCTTATTCGCCTCAGTGGCCATCCATCTCTCTGATGTCCCTGCTTACCAGATGTGGAACAGTTTGATATAAGCTTAAGAGCCCATCCTTTGTGATCTTTTTGTGTTGGTCCTTTTTATGACAAGTCCCATGTATGCTAGTGCTATGTACATGTTGCCAGCTGACTTCTGCTGCTGATCTTGGGTGTTTTATGAATTCTTTGCAAAGGACTTGCTCATAGCATAGTTCATCTCTTGGAGACTTATGCTACAAGAATGCAGTTGTTTTCCTTGAATGGAAAAAAAGGAAAAAGAAAGAACATGCAGATACTGGTTTATTATTTACCAGAAATTTAGTGAACAGTGACAACAGTCTGAAACTGTGGTTTGAGAACCCTATTGCAGTTATGAATATTCTAGGTCATTTAAGTGAGCATCTTAACTAGAATTTATGAGATTTGGGGAAAATAGAAGTGATTATTGCAACTGTGATAGGTGAATTAGAATTTCCCAGTCAATTGATATGTTAAATGTGTGTGATGTTCAATTGATCTGTTTAGTTATAAGCATCACTGGATGTGGATTGCAGCTACATGGTTTTACTATTTACTTACAACCATTTGTCTGTCACTGTGCTTAACTATCCATTTATATGTCACATTATTTGAATCATGTTCTATATCTGCTTAATAACTTGAGAGAATATCAACCATGATATAGATAGTTCTGGCATTTAATAGTGCATTATCTTTTTGTATGGAAGCTTATCTAGAACTGCTTGATTGAACTGCTTAATAATTTCATTTATTGTCTTTACTACTCATGGCATATGGAGAATCAGACCTTAACAAAATGGAGAAACCCTAGCTTTGTTGGTCAGGATGAAAACAATTCTACTGTAAATGTTTCCATAATGAGTTACTAAAACAGCCCTTCATGACCAGTGTAGAACACAGAAACATTGAACTTTTATTATCAGAAATATCATCTGGAAGCTTAACATATTAATCACACCAATTCAACTTTTTTGCTAGCGATGGATCAACCAACTAGTATAATACAAAGTCACCCGCATTGCCGTCTCCATCTCTCTGCACAACGCCTTAGCATGCAAGGTTTTCTGTTCCATATGAACTCCGTCCATATGAACTCCGTCTTAACGATAATTCACTGCACAAGATGTGTTAACAGCACAGGTGCATGGATAAGAATGGCCTCCTCAATCCTCAGATCATGGTGCTTCGTAGTTTTCTGATATTGTCCACTCGATCAATCACGTCCAATGCTTTTATCTTGTCAATGTCAAAGTCGATGACAGGAAGCATCGACTGCCTTCTCACTGCGAAGAGATCTTTCGTACTAGAACTGGTTGGTGAATGACTGTTGCTCTTGCTCAGCCTGTAGCGCTTGCTTGTTTTCCTCTTTGCTGTGTCGAATTCCTGACTTTTGCTGATCCCGGGGGTCAATTTTCTGAATATTACATACCGCAGCATTTCTTCATCTTCTTGGGTGAGCACCGGCGATGGAGCATTTGGTTTAATAGGGGTTGATGTTACGATCAAGCTGTTCTGTGTGGGTGAATGAACTGGAGATTTCATCGGAGACCTGATTCCTCCAGTGTTGGATTTTGAGTGACAGACAAGATGGTGAAGCCACACGAGTAATTCAAGTATGTAAGCTTCGGTCTTCTCTTTGTCTGCATGGTAGAGTGTCTCTAACCGGATCAATTCTACCTGTCCAGCAGGCTTTTGATTTACTTCGGACCTGAAAATAAGGAAAGCAATTAGCGAGGCTTCCAATACTGAGGAAACAGAGATCTTATACGAGGAAGAATGGAAAATGCCGTGGGCTAATGAAAGAAATGAGGATCAAAGTATCAAGACTCTGATTGCTTACCCGATGTTTGCCCACTCTCCAACCCAACCAAAACCATGGTGAGCCCTAAATAAGTTTCAGCAACAAACAGAAATATAAACATATATCACTTGATAAGTTTAGAAGTTCAAAGGATGAATTGCAGGGATAACTAAATTACTTGGTCGTGTTACTGGCTATTGGAACAAGCCACCGCAGGGTTTTTTCCATCTCTGCTTTAATTTGAGGAATAGTAAGCTGCAAACTTAAAGGAAAAAAAGGTTAGAAAGCAACCAAAAGTAGAATTTGTTATAATATTAAGTGTAGCAAGGATGACAGGTTTTAGTTATTGCATACCTCCTCCTTGATTTGAAATGATTGCAACCTAGAACGGATTGCGTTTTTAATTGTTGGAGGCAAACCTTGGTACAATGAGTCCCTTGTATTTTGAGGTACAGAGCTTGACCGTGAGACCTATATATAACTAATGATTAGTAGATAAAAACATATCATCAAACAGATATACATGACTGGCAGATATGCATCAAGAGCAGTGGTGCATGGTTAATCATATTTATGGCTGCCAAAGTACCACCTGTGAAGGTAATGATGTGGATCTTGAGCAAGAATAAACGGTACCTTGTCAATCAAATTATAAGTGAGACAATGTTGGTAGACCACTATAAAAGTTTACATGGTTCAACAATTGAATTAAAGAATTAGGAGCTTTATGTTTTGAGCAAAGTTTTATAAAAGCTATACTTAAAATGTACTGCCATCTGACAACGCAAAATTGTTCTTTGTCTCTGACTCAACTTAATTCTTTGTAGTTGATCTAAGAAACTCACATCAACATAGGACATGCTGATCATGAAGCTCCATGAAAACACACTGAAGTTATAATTGGGGCAGAAAATAGCATTTTCTGTACATGTTGTGTGAAGCTCTGCACACACTAATAGAGGTGAACCAGGAATGACTTACCGTAACACAGAAACTTACCGCCATCAAACTTATGTATCTACATTCTGGTTGAAACATTTCATTCTGACATACGTCGATGTGCAAAACTAAGGGTATTGAGTGGATTAACATGTAACTTCAAACATAATGGACTGGACCAGGATTCTTTTAGACCAAACCATACAGTTCAGTACAAATTTTACTTGGAATGGGTTAGAGTTAGTCCCGCTTGATTATAGGCTTTAAGTATGATTCGCTTTACCGGTCTGTACTGATGTACCAACCGGTTGTCGGTATGGTATGCACCGATGTACCAACACAGTCCGGTGGGGCATACCGACAGACCGGTATGTACCACTCATACTGGTCCCCTATCAGATCGGTGCATACCTCCTATACCGGGCGGTACGTCGTGGTATGATGAACCTGGCTTTAAGAAGCTGCAGCTGTTTTGCATCTGAAGCAAGAACTGTTGGCCCAACACAACAGATCCTTGAGGGCTAGGAGTAGAGGAGGGATGGTCAAAGGAAAAAAAAAAGAGGAATGATGCACTTTAACTCTATATTTTGCGGAATAGTTGAGATTTTTCTTTCTTTTCTTGCTTCTCAGAGTACCAGCACAATACTAAAGGTTGATTGTTGACATGGCATGGCATGGTGGCATGTGCCATCTCAATGGCTGGCCAGCATGGATGGTGCTGGCGAAACGTACAACCTTGACCAGAAAGTAACTGCATTAAATTTAAGATGTGCTGGTTTACATGGGCTACAACTCTAGACAGAAAAACAACTAACCTTCTCTCTCAAAAGACCTTAAAAGGGAAAATGTTTTTGATGTAACAAAGAATGTCAAGAGGTATCAAATAAAAAAAACTCATATACTAGAAAAATATTTTGTGAAATGGAAGCAAGTTGAAGCCAATGACTCACAAGAGTGTCAATCTGAGTTATGATATTTGCATAATGCAGCGCAAGGCCAGCAGGTCCCAGTCTTCTCTGGCTCTTCATAGTTTCCTCTTCTGTTTTGTTGGTATCTACAGTTCGATAAATTGCAAATTTTGTTTAGCAAGCAATTAGAATGTGTACATAATAATAAACCTCACACGAGCTAGAAGATCAAGTTTAGGTGGATTCTTTTTGAATGTCACACCTAGTCACAAAACAAACCCCTTTATTTATGTTGCTTCACCTAGTAACAAAAATTGGAAAGAATTGTTCAATGAGACTAATTCCAACAAACATGATATTTAAAGCATAATACATGAGAGATTTGACAAAATTAAAGGATGCTGATAACACCTGTTTATTTGCAAAAGCAATATAAGTTACATTGAGGATAGGTATGACAAATACCACAAGACAATTTCTTTTATTGGTAAATAATTACCTTCGATCAATGGACTGTCGTACTGCCTAATATGTTACAAAATGGATGATATGTACAAGTTTGAGAGATAGCTGAGATGCGGACCAGCCCATTTTGGATGGTACACAGGAAATATGAGGCGTACCAACCAGTATGCCTCACGTATCAAAAGTTACCAACCAGTACCAGTACCGGTTGAATTTCGACGGCACATACATCATGGTACTAGGATATGAGAATTATGGGGATGATTAGTGTATCTTGAAATGCAAAGGTCAACTCTGTAGAAGGCTTAAAATAGAACTCGAAAGATCAAAATAAATATTTATTATAGTGAATTCAACAACAAGATGCAGTTCAGAAATCAAGGCTCCTGACACTTTAGATATGCAATCTTACCAATGCATTGTTTAGAGGCAGCAACTGTAAGGAACTTAAAGCTCATTTTGCAGTCTGCTTACGGTGATTATGGTTGGGAAAAATGCTTGTTTTGGGATTTGGGAAATTGTCAGGCTAACACCTTAAAAATATCAAAGAAGAAAACCTGGTGCCACCATCAACACCAAAACAATACTCCTCCTACCACTGGTAGCCAATAACCTACAGGGTAGAGAACAAGTCTGCTCCCCCTATTTTCTAACCCATAATGGATGGTCCTCTTCTTTTATTGTGTTCATTTGGTTATAGCCATTTTTCATATATCATTATAAGGTCAGTGCACTACCCATACCATGTGTTGGCAGTATGATGCAAGTAGCATACTGATCCGAGCAGCAACCAATACCTGTTGCTAGTTAAGATTTGAACCCTTGCTTCTTCTTTCATGGGGTTCATGCCTAGAAACTAATTTTCAAAGGTATTCAGCATATTACAATTTTTTTATTTAAGTATGATATCGTCAAAAATAGATACCACCATCAGGTGGAAAAGAATAAAAAAGGAACAGGGGCAAGATATAATGAAGAGTGAGTGATCCCAACATAATAAAGCATATATAAACAAATATAAGTGAACCCAACATAATAAAGCATATTAAGGGTAACAGTTATCAGAGATAAGTACTGAATAATCTGATTAATTTCATAAGAAGATATGCACGAATACCTCACAAGCATGTTAAAAATGTTAAAGCAAGTGAAGAAAAAGAAAAACCTAAACAGATACAAGATAAGGTTAGCATGTAATTAATGTCAAAGCAAGTGAAGAAAAATAGAAAACTAAACAGATACAAGATTAGGTTAAGTACCAGCGCTTCCAAAGATATAATAAATCTCCAAGTGTAAGAAATGGACAATGTCTACAAGCTTCTCCAGTGCCTACAACAGAACAATGTCAATTTTTTCTTCCAAAAAAAAGAAACTTATGACTTGTACGGCTAACATCTGAACTTTTGTTCTTTTGATACCACCATAGAGCACACATAGGTCACAAAGAAAAATCATGAGTCAGCAGTCTATATTGAGACAAAACGGACATTTGGTAGAGGTGCCATTTTGGTCAGATAACATGGCATATAACTTGGCAAATATATTACCTGCTGACAATTATATAGAACGATCTTGAAGCAACATGTGTACCTACCTCTTCCAAATTCTTGGACCAGAGCGATCTCTTCTTCAAGGATTTTACATGCTTTCTTTGGCTCTTCAATTCTTGCCTTAGGATTTGGAGATTATCACCTACATATCGATTAAAAACTTACATCTAAGATGGTGGTTATCAACACGTTACCAATTGAATTTTGGTTTCACAAAAATTACCACAACATGAGACAGGAAACAGCTTTTCATTTAACATGAGGGTTTCTCTGGTAAATATCATCATGAATGCAAGTGAATGAATAAAATTAATGATATGAAACATGCCAATGAATAAAATATATGATATAAAGAAGAATTATCAGACAACCATGTCACTTCAGCTATTTTGTGTACTTGATGTCAGATAGTGTCAAAAGACTCAAAACATATTCAATCACTCATCCTCATATTGTAGTTATCAACCTACATGGTGCTCACTAAGCGCACTCTCACTAATGTACTCTCCTATCAATGATGCATTAAAGAAATATTTGAATGCACTCTCCTATATAAGTCTTTATATCACATGTCCACCAAAGTTGATAAAAAAAAACTCAACTAATTTATATCCCAAATATTCAAGTGACGTTAATGTTTTCAAATAGCATGTTTACCATATCTTAGCTACTGCCATAGCTGGAGTTTTGACTCCACTGGAGCAGAGCCACAACTTTAATTGTGACATTTATAGTAATGTTAAAAATCTTGTGAATCTTATCTGTGCATGGTATATCAAGTGACACTGTGAGATTATAATCAGAAGCAGTGGTAGTGTCTGGATATAATCTTTGGCTGGTGCAGAAGACAGCATATCAGAGAAAACAAGTGGTGTCAGAGTATAAAAGAGTAACTGACCTCTTTGAAATCCTGTTGCACTATCTTCTTCTTGATGCTTTCTCCTATAATCTTGCTCAAATCTATCCAAGGTGTGCAACTCGTGGTATAATTCCTATGAGAACAAAAATGAAATCAGCAAGAAAATTTCAAAAAGTAAGCCAAAGCCTTATAGGGAAATCACCTATGGAGCCTGACTTCCTCATGGTGTAAACTATCATGTTACGTAAAATCCCTGAGTTCTCAGACCATCTAATTCCAGTTAATACAGAAGTATACTAAAAAAAGACACCATTGCAAGCATGTCCACAGGGATTAAAGCATTACAAGCATATACAATATCTCCTTGACAGATGCAGGATAGTTGGCATAGCTAATTGCATGTGATATAACAAATAACAACTACCACATTATGCTAATAGGAAGGAAATGGGAACACTTTGCAACAATCAATCCACTAGTGAAGAAATATACTCACAGCTGTATTCTGAGCCAAACTCATGAGTTGCTCCATCACTGTTTCTGCTACTTCTTTCAGCTGATTTTGAGGTGGAAGTTCTGATGCTAGTCTAGTATTAACAAACATATAATTTAAGAATTCTATAGATAACAGAATTTATTTGGGTAATTATATAAAATATATGTTGAACTTTTACTTGTCAAAATAGCGTTCCAAATTGTGCCATTGAGGATCTTTGCAACGATTTCCAAAGCGGACAACCTCTTTTGAAAATACTTTCAACTCTTCCCTGTTCAAATGACATAAAAAAATGACATGCTTTTTCTATAAAAAAAGTTATTGGCATTCAATTGACCAAGGATACCTATCATATCTATATATATTTGTGTGTGTGTGTCTGTCTGTGTGTGTAAGGAGAAAATCTCAGAAACTATTGAAGTTATATAATTTTATTTATCAAGTGGCCGAATAAATGAACGACGAAGCTACAAGGAATGAACCTTTTGTCAGCAGCAGCGATCCTTAGCAACTCATCTATGTCTTTGGATATTAGGTGTTGTACACCTTCTGATGGAAGAACCACTTCCTTTAAATGCTTTATGTTCTCCTTTGAAAGTGATTGCATAAGATTGAACCCTTTAACTATTGTGTTGGCAACTTCAAAAGATAAAATCGATATTTTATTTCCTTTTGTTGACCCTCCGGATACAAAAGCACCACTGAGGTGCAAACTCGTCATGCTACTACCAAGTGTGTCCAGTACCTCCACTGCTTTGCCAAGCCCAAGACTACCTGCCTTGCCCAAAACTGAGCTCACCTCTGAAACCTGATACACAATAACCTGTAAATAATAAACCTAGTGTACAAGTAAGAAGACTACAATTAACGAGTTCCAACAAAAACATATGCAAGGTTGACTGTACAAATAGAGCATCGCAAAATATATAAAATGTTTGTAAATAACTTATTACAGAAACTAAGGGATCATTATGCTAGTTAAACTTTATTAAGACAGCATGTATAAGCAAAATAATAGAAGAAACAAATTAGAGGACATATTAACATAATGAAACACAGATGTCCAGTCTTCTTAAGCAGGAAGCTAGATTATCTTTCATTCTGTTGTTCATGTATGAAATGGCAGATAATGCTACATAAGAACTTGTCAACTTAAGGACGATTCAGAACTTGACCCATTGATCAAACTCAGCCGGATGTGCATTATTTGAATGAGACAAATGATTTTCGTCATGCTAGCTAGGATTCCAAGTCTGAAGTAACATAGTTGTATACATGTTGAATATATACCTTCTAAAGCAGAATTCTTGACCCAAAATAGCACACCTCACGGTACTTGTATGAAAAGCATATAATGATAAGCAGATGGATGAAAACTGGTCCACTGGACGTCCAATAATGATGATGTATTGATTTTACGTATTAATTATATACTAAAAACATAAATTGGCAATTATGAACTGTAACAGAAATATGAATAGATAATTATGCTGCTCAAATGAATGCACTGAGTTTGAACAGACCAGCATGCATAGCATTCTTCCTGATCAGTCCGGCAAGTTGGTTATGGCATTCTTGTATATGATTTGTATGACAAGTTTGTGTTATTCAAGGAACGAACCTCTTGCCATGTTATAAGACAATACCTTCAAGGCTCAACATGCTTGTTCCTCAGGGACAAGGTAGACCATATGCAAATAGCATCTGTGAAAAATCTAAGTGCATACTGACTCTAAGATTAAAGTCAAACTATTTAGCATGGAAGTGAGAATCTAGAGTGCCTAAAAAGATAAATACAGTGTTTATCTTAAAGGCCCTTGTGATCTTTTCATCAATAATTTTCCATGAGTGATGATGAATGAAATCTTAGGAGGTATCAACCATCTGGAAAAAAAAAATGAAAACATTTAA
This sequence comes from Musa acuminata AAA Group, assembly GCF_036884655.1. Classification (NCBI taxonomy): domain Eukaryota; kingdom Viridiplantae; phylum Streptophyta; class Magnoliopsida; order Zingiberales; family Musaceae; genus Musa; species Musa acuminata. The sequence continues at coordinate 42,804,623 of NC_088353.1, read as the reverse complement.
CAAAATATGATTTCGACAAATATATTAAGTAACATCACAATGAAGCTAATGACAGCCAGTCTCCCAAACATGCATCCAATGAATTCACTCTTTTTGCCCACTTGCATTTTAAGAAAGCATAAAAAGTGGCATTTTGTGATGTATATGTCCAATTTTTTTATTATGTGACGTCTATAAGATAACATATCCAAATCCCTATGAACTAGTATGGCCAGTATCATGCACTGTTTGCATCCTCGCCAAGATCATGAAATCCAAGTATGCACCATCTTAAACTATTTCATCTTTCTTATGACCAATATCTTGAAACATAACAGTGGTAAAAAATCAACCAACCTTGCCATCCCATTACGAGCAAGAGAACTATCAGGACATGAACTTGCCTTGGTAGCCCCGCACTTTCCAGAGGTGGAAGGCTTTGACTTGGTTGACCTGGACTTCTGTGAGAGAGACCTCAAGAACTGCGGCTCGGTGGCCTCAGCGGAAGTGGCTGGAATGTTTCCACCAGGCGTTCTCACCCCCTCCGAGGAGGAAAAGGGCTGTTGTTGCAGCCGCTTTTCCTTAGCTTCTGTTGCCATGGAACGGACCAAATCCCCTTGCTTCTTACTACGGGATTGAGTTGGTAGTGGGTTATCTCTGAGTCCATTGGAATCGAAGGTAGTCTCACTGGGCGACTTATCCACAGCGGATCTTTTCGAGCAAAGCCCGCCCATCGTCTTGAGCGTTTAGCAAATCTCAATTCTTCTTTTTCCTCCGTATACACGAATTCTCAACAAAAATTGTCACAAAAGCCACGATCCTTCAAAGAAAACGATCCCGTGGAGCCTCAAATCACTGACGCCATGAGCAGTTCCGACGTAGATAGCAGCTGCAGCTCCACCAGTTGAACCCAGCCATTTACACACCTAAAACAAAAGTGATAACATCTGGATTCAGAATCCAAGCCCGAAATTCCAAATCGAAACCAAAACCGGTGCAGCGGACGACAGAACGATCAACAAAGCCAGAAAGATGGGATTTTTTCTCCAAGCATCCAAATGTAGAGAGGCATGAAAAGCAACAAGGGGAACAAAAAGGCCGCACTTTTACGGACCGATCGGAGGCGGAAAAAGAGCAGGAAAAATGGCGAAAACGAGCTCGATGATTGATTGATTGATAGATCCACCGGTCAATCAAGATCCAATCTTTGTGCTTCCCACGGCATCCGAAGGCAGTAAAGGGACCCCGAGAGAGAGACAGAGGCTCCTGCGATGCTTCGCCGCGGCAGCACTGAAGCGAGAGAGAGAGAGAGAAAGAGAGAGAGAGAGGGACACCAACAACCAAAAATAGCTATAGCCACAGCCCACAAAGGGAAGCGAAGCTGGTCAAACCCAAACACCTCCGGTCTTACACGCACACTCTCTTTTTATATGTCTCGGTCTTTATCTGTTGCGTGAATCAGCCTTTTAGATTTCCTTTCTCAACTTATGATAGAGAAGATAGAAGCTCATGGCATCATTAGATACATACAAATGACTAAACTAATTGAAACAATAGCTATCCAAATTTTTCATTCAAAGTTTATCTTTGAATCCTCCATAATCCTAATTTAGTTATCATCTTCTTGTCCCAAACTAAGTTTCCTTTGCCACAACTTACTCATGGCAGCTGACTGCTGGTAGGCCAAAGGGACAATTGCTCCATCATATCCTTTGGGGAATCCAAAGATGGAACAGATTGCTTGATCAAGTTGTCTAAAGAATGTTACAACAGTTAGCAGGCATTTTAACTATGAGCTCCATGGAGTAGTCACAGGATCAAGATGATCTCATTAATTCAGTATTGCAATTGATATCTTATGGCATGTACTTACCAGTCATTGGGGCTGAACATTTGTATGAACATTCTGAAAAATGCAATAAAAAAAAGAGAAAAGATATGGCTGAAGTCCAACAAATATTGAATTTGGCAGTTTCTTTTGACCAGTTCTCATTCCCTGCTGAAGATTTGAATGAGATGTATGAAGAGCTAAGGACCTCAACCAATCAAGAAAGTGTGCCAAGAGTCATTGAAAAAAGAGAAGTTGTAGAGTTGAGGCATCTCCTTTTGCCATGATGAGATCACAAAGACATAAAACAAGGCAGGCAAAATTTGGGTGAATTGGTAAAGGTCATGAAGAGAAATAATTAGGGCCAAAAAAGTATAAAATATAATCTCATGAACAAACTCTTACATTTAGGGGCAAAACCAGAAGTCACATAGTTACTGAGTCCTATATTTAACATTGGAGAAACCAGGCATTTAGTTCAATTTAATCATTAAATTTGATAGGTATGCTCTGCTCCCTTTGTCTATTGCCCATTTTTCTTTGTAGCAGGTGATATATTTTGCTGATCACCAAAAAGATTATTTGGATCCATTAGCCTGTCATAAACATGTCCATGACACTCTTCATTAAACTAATTATCTCTAGATGCACCAAAAGGATGGAATGAGATCTTTGTCTGTCGGGCCATGAATGTTTCTTTAGGATCATAGCTTGATTTATTTGATCCGGCATTTCCGGTAAGATCCGATCATTTTCTTTGAAGGCAATGGAGATCTTAAAACAAAAGGTTATGTTGGGTGAGGGGCAACAATTACAACACTTTGTTCATGTTAGCTCATGGAATTAGAATTATCATGAGAGGGTGCATTATTCAAGGAAATCATTTCCCTCAAAAATAATGGAAAGAAAGAAGACAATTAAGAAAAATAGACAGATGTTGATACCAAGAAATAAATTATAAAGTTCAGAGACAATTTTGGCACAAAGGAAAATGAATGATGCAATTTAAACTTACAAGGATTCCTGGGCATGAAGAAGAATGATCTCCACACATGTTAGAAAAGACTCCTCACTGGCCTCCCAAGAAGCATGTCTCTAAATAATAAACATGAACCTATCCAAAGATCAGGCAGCCTATCATAACACTGCAGATAGTTAAGTAGATATTGCAATTATTTCAGGAAAGTGTGTGTAGGAAGAAGAAAACACCGGATTTTAATTTGCAAAATTTTAGAAACTAGCAGAGCTGATTTCATAATTAAATGTGTTAGAGCTCATCTGTGACATGTCATTGAAGTCTTTATGCACATTCCAAGCTTCCACTGTCTTTTAGCTCTGAGTAACAAATCAACAATTACTCTTCTTTGCAAAAGTTAAAATAGAGATATGCTCTGAAAAATGATTACTCATTTCAGATTTCCTTCTGAATTATGTTACATGTTTATATGATTTAATTGAACTGAGGATCTTTCAGCTCCAGTAAATGTTTCAATTTCTTAAAAAAATATCTGACAGAGCCACATTGTAGGGAAGATGGTCAATGTTTCTTACTTTTTCTTGTTTGCATTTACACAAAACTCATCCGAGTATTTTGTTAAGATGCGTGTTTTATGTTCTTTTCTGAAATTTCAGACTTACTAAATCGATGCCTCCTGTTCAGCTTTATAAGAATTGTGTCATTCCAAAAACAATGCATCAAACTTAGAAAATTTTACACTTCCCTTTCACTTGATCCCAGATGAGGAAATGCATAAAACTAGTTTTAGGTTGGAATATCTTCAGATTGAGACCTAAATTGTTCTACAAAATAAGCTGAAAACATAATTTGATGAGACACAAACATTGTGACTTGTGATTCGCCAGAAAAAGTATTCATATGGTACGAGGAACATTAGCTGCATTGGGTGAAACTGCTGAATTTGTTATGGTTTAGCTTCAGCATGAGCAATTGATTTAATAGTTTTATAAATGATATCACGAAAACAAACTCCTTTTCTCCTTTTTTGGAATTCCAACTTCATTGGAACTATTGCCTATCAAGCTAAACTGATTAAAAAGAAAAAGGAAGCTACAAAATTTGGAAGTTAGTCTACCATAATATAAATGCAGGCAACATATATAATTAACTATAGCTAATCAGTAATGGTAGGTTTAGGAAGTTATGGATCAAGTAGACTTTTTGCAGTGTATATATAACAGAGAGTCTTCCAGCCTCGATACAAAGAAATAATGATATAAACATCAATCCACCTAAACCTCCTTTCTCCATTTTCCAAATTCCGACTTCATCGGAACTATTGCATGTCAAACCAAACTGATAAATAGAAAAGAAAGCTACAAATTTTGGAAGTTAGTCCACCATAAGCCTATAAATGCAGCCAACAAATATAACTAGCTATAGCTAATCACTAATGGTATAGGTTTAGGAGGTTATGGATCAAGTTTATTACACTATAAAGAAAAACAAAGTTAGGTAGAGAGTCTTCTAGCCTCAATACAAAGAAATAATGATATAAATTACCAACCCAACTAAAACTTTGCTTTGCTCGATGCTGGTAGGCCATCCAACATTAGGTTGTCAACAATAGCACATATAGCAGCATATTCTTTGCTCAAACAAAAGACAACTGGTGTACAGGTTGAGTGATTCCAATATCTAAGTCACAGAAGACAAGTGTTCCTACTTGACCTACAAAGCGACTCATTGAACAACAAAACATGTGACTATATATCTAATTGGAGTCAGATATTTGATGATAAATTTCTTGAGTATATGTTTCAGCAAAGATATAGAATTCATGTATGTACTGAAACTTTTAAGAATATAAGGGTCAATGCCTCATTGGCTCCAATGCATGATTAGATTGCAGACTAAGCTCGGCTAACATTTGCAAAGGAGTAACCAATAGACCTTTCCATAGCAATATAGCAAGAGTTGTTGAATTTTTGTTTCACGGTTATTTCCTATTCCCTAGTTCACAAGGGTCCTTTTGGTGGCATTCTGGTACATCACAATTATGTCAATTTTAGAGTTGAGCTCTCATGTGCATGTCAGTATGATGCATGGAGAACAGAGCTTTATGGTTAATGTGAGTCCATTTAGACCCTTTCTCAGGCCATTAGACCTGATAATAGTAGAGAGAAAAAGCTGTATCAATGCAATACATATGCTTGTTGATTATCTTAGCTTTCCTCTTGATGCTTCAGTAGTTTGGAAAGTTCTGTGAAATTGCTACACTGATCAAAGAAGAACAAGTATTTTGATGAAAAGAGGAACTGTGGCATACTTCAACAAATGTTTAAAAAGCTTGAGAGCTGTATAAAATATCAATGTCAGGTTTCTAGGAACAAAAGATGAAACTTTCAGATTTCTGAAGTCTCAGCTTTTCTTGCATACATTTCTAATATCAGGTTTCTAAGTTCTTTGACATGCACATGGACAAAAAATTTGAATTGTTAGATTAGTTTAACCAGGCTAGTAGTTGACTAACCAGCAGAAACAGAGAGAGATCTAAACCAGCAATGATTAGCTTTGTCCTTCTATATGCTGAACATGAAATATGTAGTTTCTTCTGCACCTTTTTACTTGTGGTTGAAGAAGCAACCATGACCAGTAATAATGGTGCATCTGCTCACCTGCTTTAAGTCAGATGTCAAAGCTAATACATGAAGTCCATAAAGACATGATAAATTTGAGTAGGGGGAAGAAAGGAAGATGGTTGGTTGCTTGTTGACTTTTGCTATGTTTGTTGCCTTAAGTAGGTAAGAACAGATGGAAAAGGCAAAGCACTAGCTATATTGACTGAAACATCAGAAAGTTTTTGCTGCTAATCCTCAATTCAGGGACAATTTGGCACACAAGTTGACCATCATTTATTTGTCTGCTGTTTAAGCCTAGATATACAATTATCATACTCTGGCTACCAATATGAATAGTTTGTTCTTGTTTCCAGTTCAAGCATTTATCACTTGAACCAAAATCAAAATCTTCACCATGAATGATAGATGTGATTTAAGGAGACAGCAAATTCCAAGATCAACTTATTCACTAAGAAATTCAGATCAATTGCAAGGTGATTGATATCTCATTATTCTTATCAGAAATATAGAAAAGGAAAACAAAGGACTGACACTTGTCTTAACAATATTACTGTTCTCTTGCCATGATTCATCATGTTTCAATTCTGAGCTCTGACATAATTGATCATCCATCATAGCTGATGTGACTCTGTACTTGCAGCTCTATCATGTACATCACTGATTAGCTTCATAATCTATGACTTGAAAGTTTGGAGATCACATTGCTTCCTTGTAGGTGAATCATAATAACATCTCTGATGGTTTTTGTGTCTTACAGAACATGAACAAATAAGCAAGAGATCATCACATCTTTACAAGGTGGAAGACAGTGGAACAAGTGGAGGTGGATCTGAGGGTTAAAACACTCATGCAAACATGAAGCTATCAACCTTCCACATTCACCTTTGCAGCCACTACCTACTTGCACCAAGTCCGTCAAATGGCTCCGTTTATACCACTCTCCACTCCCACCTCTTTAAGAGCTAAAGGAGCCTGAGAACAGGGACCAACATCTCTCTCTCTCTCTCTCTCTCTCTCTCTCTGAGAGACCACTATGGGCAGGTCTCCTTGTTGCGAGAAGGCTCACACGAACAGAGGAGCATGGACTAAGGAGGAAGATGAACGCCTCATCGCCTACATCAAAGTTTATGGCGAGGGCTGCTGGAGATCTCTCCCAAAAGCGGCAGGTCGGTCGACTTCTCACTTTGCAGGTCTCCCTTAGCACTGTCGTATGCTTCTGTCTTCATGAATGGATCTTTCTTTTAGGCCTTCTTCGATGCGGCAAGAGCTGCCGACTTCGGTGGATAAACTACCTGCGGCCGGGCCTCAAGCGCGGCAACTTCACGGAGGACGAAGACGAGCTCATCATCAAGCTTCATGGGTTGCTTGGAAACAAGTATGGCAACACCACCCACCACTCTTCTTTTGCTGTGTTCATTAGAGCTTCATGATGATTGACGACGACATTGATCGTTCCTGGTCTCAGGTGGTCTCTGATCGCCAGCCGGCTACCGGGGAGAACGGACAACGAGATCAAGAACTACTGGAACACGCAGATCAAGCGCAAGCTCATTGGCCGCGGCGTCGATCCTCAGGCTCACGGCCCGGCCAACGGCTGCGCTGGCCTCGCCATTAATCCTTCTCGCCCACGAGGCGTCCCCGTGGCAGTCGACGAAGCCACTGTGAACCCACCGTCGACCGGGTTGGCCGAGGACGGGCACAGCAGCGTCACAAGCATGGACGACGAGCGCTGCCCCGATCTCAACCTCGACCTCTCCATAAGCCCTCCTTGCTCGGAGGCCACGGAGGCGACGCCGATGTCAGGTCCACCATGCGCTCCGGTCATCTGTCTGTGCTGCCATCTGGGTCTGCAAGCCAGTGAAGCATGCAGCTGCCAAGCGACTCCAATCCGCCATGTTCTCAGATACCATAGATCCTTGGAAGAAGAAGAAGAAGAAGAAGAAGAAGAAGAGCAACACATTGATTGGTTTGTCCATGGCTACTGATGGAGTTTGACCACTGCAGCAGAGTGATTAACCATGTTGCAGGGTGATGATTCTTTGTTTCACGATGTGGAGAATTTGGCAACGTTTTGGTTGCATTTGTTGTTGATGCAATGATGCAAACAAAGATTGGTATGACAGAGTCTTGTCATTCCATGTTGGAGAGCATGTGATGTGTCTACGCTACGTTGCTCAATCCCACACGCATTTCCTGTTATCTTTCAATTAACACTGTCATCCTTCCTAAGCTTGGAAATAATAATATATTTGTCCCTTTAAATTTAACTAAAAACTCATAATATTATTATAATCATAATAAGTTTTTAAAAGTGTATTGATGCATGCAAATAATACTTAGAAATTAAGTAGTGTTTTTTTTCCCTTGTAGGGAGAAAATAAAGCAGTGTTGCAAAACATATTCTCTCTTGCACTGTTACTGTTTTTGCTTAATGTTTTTCTCACTATAAAAATGTTTTTTTTGTTTTTTTGATAATATATAAAAATAGGATCCTAATATTAAATTATTTGAAATTGAGTACATGTAATTTTTTTTTTATCTATAAAAAGATATATATACTTAATTAAATTAAAAGAATACAAACTTTAAGTTTCTCCTCCAACTTGTGATTACAGTCCAATCTCTCTGTTGTTCCTCCTTTCCCTGCTACCTCCACACCAATCATTGGTGGGATGGGGTCCATGATGGGATCCTCACCACCTACTTGAGCACATCTTGTTTGCATTTGATGCATTTGGAAAGGAAAAGGTGGTAGTTGGAGGTTGGTAGGTAGCCATCCAATATCATATCACACAACAGCTACCCATTGCCTGTTATCTGTTTCTCATGTTCTGAAATCAGATTCAGAGGATTCATTTGAGTCAGCATGAAATATGGAAGATGAGGTGTTTGTGTGTCTTTTTGAAGCTTCTTTTGTGAGGACATTAAATCACTTTTCAGATAACCTCCTTTCTCTCTTATGAATGGAAAAAGGGGCATATTAAAACTCAGATTCAAAGAAGCAGAAAATGTAAAAGAAGAGGTGTTTGTGTGGATATTGAAGCACTTTTCAGATAATCTCCTTTTCCTCTTATAAACTATGTGAAAAACTAAATGAAAAGTCATATTAAACATCCAATTCAGATAAGTCATTTTAAGTTAGCATAAAATGTGGAAGATGAGGTGTTTGTATGTCTTTTTGAAACTTCTTTTTCAGCTAGTCTTCTTTACTACAAAACTTTATGAAAATTAGATGGAAAGATGATATTAAACATCAGATTCAGACATGTTATTGAAGTCAACATAACATGTGAAAGATGAGGTGTTTGTGTGTCATTTTGGAACCTCTCTTGTATGGATGTTAAAGCACTTTTAGCATGGTCTGCTTTCCATTGAAGTCATCACAAGATGTGGAAGATGAGGTGTTTGTGTGTCCTTTTTGGAACTTCCTTTGTGTGGACATTAAAGCACTTTTAAGATGATCTCCTTTTCCTCTTATAAATAATATGAAAACTCAATGGAAAAACCATATTGAACATCAAATTCTGATAGGACATTCAAGTCAGCATAAAATATGGAAGATTAGGTGTTTGTGTGTCATTTTTAGAAATCCTTTTGTGTGGAAACCAAAGCACTTTTCAGATGATCTCCTTTCCCTTCTATAAACTCTATGAGAACTAAATGGAAAAACCATTTTAAACATCAGATTCAGAGAAGTTACTGAGGTCAGCATACAATTTGGAAGATGAGATGTTTGTGTGTCTTTCTGGAACTTCTTTTGTGTGGATACTAAAGCACTCTTCATATTATCTCCTTTCCCCTAATACACCATGAAAACTCAATGCAAAAACCATATTAAACTTCAGTTTCAGACAAACTCTTTGAGTGAGCATAAATTGTGGAAGACAAGGTGTTTGTGCCACTTTTTGGAAACTTCTTTTATGTGGAAATTAGAGCACTTTTCAAATAATCTCCTCTCGCTCTTACAAACTCCATGGAAACTAAATGAGAAAATCCATATAAAGCATCAGATTCAGATAAGCAATTTGAGTCAACATAAATTGTTAAAAGGTGAGCTCTCTGTCTCCCTCTTTAGGACTTCCTTTATGTGGATACTAAAGCACTTTTCAGCAACTCCTTTCCCTCTTATGAACAACTCTATGAAAACTGAAATAGGAATACCACACAAACATCAGATTCAGAGAAGTCCCTTGAATCAAGCTTTTGGATCTCATAATCTCCTTTTCCTCTCATAAACTTTATCCACAATAAAAAAACATTGAGAAGTATTCAAAGCTATTGTAGAAAAACCATTTTTAAACACTAGCAATCCATTGCACAATATAGAGGGAATGGTTGGGCCTAGTAATTGATAAATGGATGTTAGTGAGACAAGATCCTTGGTTGCTGAGCTATTTTCTGATAACTTCCTGCTTGTTCCACACCTGCACTATGTAGTACATAATATGTCAGTCATCTAAGAACAGAAAAGAAGATTAAAGTTGGGTCATGTACATTCAATCATGTGAACCCTTTTCAAGGGTCATCATTGGTTGCTTTTATTTCCAAGTGGAAAAAAATATTAGGTGGCACAAATGAAGGCAAGTGGAAAATTAGGTTGATTGCTATGGCTCTTAATCTGCATGATGCAGGCATTACTAGCCAAGATGGTAAATGATGATAGTCTAATCTACAGAATTATTCTTTTCCAAAGACCTGGAAACAACATGTGGAGGAGTTTAATATAACATAGTGATTTCATACACCAACCTAAAATCAGATGAACTCTTTGACTAGGAGTCTCTTTAAAGTTAGAATATTTTCTACTAATCAACTTCTAATTGTTTTCAGTACATTAACACAGCATTTAAACAAAATCCACTTGGCAATATTTCATCATTTTATTGCCATTACAATCTTTATTTGATTTATACTGTCAGACCAAACTCTTACTGCTTGTGAGTTAAGTTGGCAATCAACATAAACCACATGAGATTACTCTATTGGCTCCATGCTAATTGACATGACATGCCAGCTGCCTGTTTCTTTGTCATGAATGCATCTAAAGGGCACTACTTTTTGGTTCACAGAAGTTGGATGTCCTGTTCAGAGGAGACAGTTGGAACCCACAGTTCTCACACAAGTTTGAAACTACATATGGTGGTGTGTATCTCATGGAAACTGGAACTCACTGTGGAGGGTGAGTGCATGAGTTGGGAAACTTGCAGATGGTCAATGTAATCCATGCAGGTGTTTCTCACTGTGATTGCCAACTTTATGAATCCACCACAGTGGTCCTATTAAGGAGACACAACTAACAGAGATCTTTCATGAGAGCAGGGAGAGTGAGGTGGTCCATTAGTTTGGCTAGACTTGGCTTCTTGATGACAATCTCTTTCCCTTTGAAGATTTGGTCCCTGTTCTACACAATGGAATCATAGTTTATGAGGAATGTGAACTTAAAATAGATTTAATGAGCCTTGTACTCATGATGTAGGATGATTTTTATGCTCCTCATAATATGTAGTAGGTGCCTATTGAGATGTCAAATATGAAAAGTCTAGGATTAATTTCCTATAGAATGATTAGATTCTTTTATATCTTAGAAGACCAAAACTTAAGGTAATTGGGGTTTTCAGATTATCTATATTAGCCATCACTAGATCTTGTATTATGATGGTTCTGTGAACAACAAATGCAAAGAATTGCTATTGATATGATCAAATCTGATCATTAATTCTACTTGACAAAATTGGCTCAACTTGTTTTTTTTTTTTTGAAGTAATATTCACTTTTAGAAGAGAAAAGATCACTAAATATTAGAAAATAAAAATAATAATAAATTTACATGTCTTATCTTATCTTAATTCGAGGGTATAAAGTATTTCATATTCTACTTCTTGCAAAAGAGATTCATATGATTAAACCATCCAACAATCACAAGAATCCATAAGTATTCATTGAGTAAATTTCTAATAAATTCAAACATTAAAAAATCACTTTATATGGCATCATTTTTTCTAACCATTCAGTTTAGTGAAAAAAATACATACTTTAAATATCTTATTAATGTGGTATATTTAGTCCGACTCTCTATGATACCACGATACGTACCCAACAAGCATTAATTTTGGATTCCATATATGAGTCTTAATTGATAACATTTTTTTTGCACATAAGATTTTTCTTCGTTGTCATAAAGCTTGATTTATGATAAATAAAATATTTATTTATTTATTGGGAAAAAAAAAACGTGGTATGCATTTGGTTGTCCTTTTCATTTTCTCTTTATTTGAAGGACCAAAGCCTAGAAAATATCTAAAATCGCCAACCATGGCCACCAGATGTTCGACATAATGCTCGACACAATTTCATATGCCAAATACCTGTCGTCTTGGACCAGCAAAAGACTATGATACTTTCTCTTGAAGTTCCACATCAAAGACAGGCCTCGTGAGAGTGGCCGGCCACCGCATCTCTTTCTCTTCTCTCATGAGCAGCAAACTGCATGCTGTGCGTGAACCAGTGAGTACGACTGCTGTGGGAGGAAGGTCAAGAGCGGTTGCCAGTGAAAGAAACAGTACAACTGCATGTGTCTGTGGTCCTCCTTTTAGGGTTCCTCTCACCATGCCATGCCATGCCCTGGAGAGCTTCTTGATCAAAGTCTACAGGCGATTTAGTGGAGACAACATTAGACAATGTGATGCACGAAAAATAAAGAAAAGAATTAATTGAAAATTTCCTCAATATATGTATGGTCAAGAAGAACTACACTATAAAAAAACCCAATAAAGAGTGTAATATTTTCCTTTTTCTCAATCATGATCACCTGTGCCTATCTCGAGCATTCCTATTCTCAATCAAAGTGGATATCTCAAGCAGTATCAAAAATCCAGCAAGGAACAATTACTCTCGGTTTGTACATCTATTCCAAACCTCATGTTGGCCCTCAACCACAACAAAGTTGCCAAAGGTCAAACTTACTCTGGTAGCACATCAGCACACATTCACATCATTATCTTGGAGATAATCACAATTAGCAGCATAGTGCAAAACAGAAGTGATTTTGAGATCAAAATTGATCATGCATCCTAATCACATTAAGTTTTATCGGCAAAGATAACAAGATGAAAAGAGGACTGACAAGAGTCTTCTGATGTTGTGAGTCGAAGCTAGAAGCCAATGCTTCACTTTTTTAGAACTTTGCAAAAGCTTCAGGTTAGAATTGATCAATATCACCCATCAATGCCACTACTAACAGCACCGTGATAAAGGGAACAAAGATATGACTGACGAGAAAATACCTTCATCAACTAAATTATGACAAAATGTCTATGCCAGTGGCGCAACATTAAACTAAAATCAGCATCCGCTGCTTTCTTCTTTTCCTCATGAAAAGAGAGGCCATTTTTTATCGCCCATAGCATACGAAATTATAGTCTTCTTGAGTGGTGCTATATATTGAGCTCCATGGAATGCAGCAGCTCTTACAAGATTGATCGGCCCAAAATCAACAGAGTAAGCCTTCTGAAAACCATCAAGTATTGCCATCATGGTGATGTTTGCCGCCTTCCGTTCCTTCTCATACTTTTTCAGCAAGGCAAGCTGCACAGAAAGACAGATGTTAAACAAACTACTACCAGCTGGCCAACCTCCAACAAGTGGTTTTCTTTAGTTCATAAATACATTAGTCCACAATCAGGCAAAAGAAAAAAAGATTAATAAACTTTTATTTCAACTAGAAATAAAATTCTGAGAGGAAATGCACTAAGAGCATTACAGATACAAAAAAAAGAAGACAACAAAGGAAGAAACTATTATCTACAAAGGAGCCCATGTAAAATGTGAAATTATAAGTGGATGGATGCATCACACAGATCACATTTTTTAATGTTTAACTTTGTCTTCAAGATCTTTAAACCAACCATGCTACTAGCCATTAATGTATAGCAAATACTTTGATAAAGATGCATCCAATTGTTTTGATAATATTCACTATATAATTGCAATAATTAGAAAGTTTAGGGATTACATCTGCAATGTCAGCACCCAGTGAAAGGCCTTCAGCAATAACCTTAGCCAAAGCTGATGCATCTCCAAATCCTAAATTTACACCTTGACCTGCTAAAGGATGTACTGCATGTGCTGCATCACCTATAAGCACAACTTGGCTTGATGCGTAGTTATGAGCATGCATTAATGATAAAGGAAAAGCCATTCTTTCTGAGACCACATTAATTACTTTTGGTGGTACTTCAAAGCGTTCTCTAGTGGATAGTGTTCCAGGTCCAGTGATCCATGGTAAACTCTCAATGTAATGATCCAGAGAGCTCGACTGTGGATGTGGACCATAACCATGATCTAGTGCATAGTTCACAGCTTCTACAAAATCATCAACACTCATCAACTTGTGCCTGGTAGAGTCATCAGAGCCCATTGTCCATACAATATTGCTAAATTTGTCTCCAATAGGTAAAAGTGCAATTGGACCAGATGGTAGAAATCTCTGCCAAGCACAATGATTTTCCATGGTGTGTTCAACTGTACATATAACTCCACTTTGTGAATAATTCCACCCACTTGTCTTGATTCCTGCCATCTCCCTAACATGTGATTTAGCACCATCAGCTCCAACCTGCATTGGACATGCCATATATGCTTAGTGTGATTTCGTCATGCACTATGTTGAAAGCCATACTAGACATCAAAATATGAACCTCGAAATTTGGGTTGAAGTATGTGCAAGATAATGTACCGAGACAACAGCAGAAAATATGTGCAGGTAATTATGGTATCAGGCATTGACAATTACCACCAACTTTGAATAGATGTGCTGTCCATCACTCAGTTCCAGTTTGGCTAATCGTCTAAGTTGTATCTGCTCAAAAGTTTCATCAGACTTGGCCATTCCAGACAACTTATCCATAGTAGTATGGCCTGTGGATGATCCAGAAGATGGGCTTTTTGGTGGTAAAGTCATTGAGGTTAGTTTTGCAGGGATGATTGTCTTTCTAGAATCTGCATCCTGCTAAAGAACCTCGTACAGGGAAAGTCAGTAAACTAAGAACACAGTTTTGCAAATAGAATAAAAAAGAACAAGTTAGAGATGAAAAAAATAAACAGTTAACAGGCTAATAAAAGTAGCAGGCTTCATAGGAAAGCAGTATCAAATTATATCATGCAACAACTGAAAACAGAGAAACAAGATGGAGATGGGGGGATACATTATGAGAAAGAGAGGATAGAAGGCAGGTTATACACAACTAGATACTATTAAAATTCTTGAAATAAACACAACTTCTGTATATCTTTTGGAACAATCATCTACCGAGGTTTGAGAAACCACTTTATCAAGCATGAAAGTATTATATTTTCCTATGCTCACATGTCAGTATATTAATCTTCGAATCTTTTCTGATGCATCAAATCTGTGACAAACTTCTTATCAAAGAAGGTAATATTCATCAATATTGAACGATATAGACTGAATAGAATTAAAAGGAAACCTCAAAAAGAAGGGGGGAAAAGCAATGGCCTTATAGGGGTTACCACGATCTCTGAAGTTGGGTAAGCAAATTTGTGAAGGCAGACTTTAGGGTAGATTAAAGTGCAAATACTGGTGGGCTAGAGATGTTGGAGGAGTTTCATGAGATTCTTATGCTACTGAAGTGTATATTGTCTACAGCATGCATCTAGTTCTAGGGTGATAAGTATGAAGAAAGAAACTCCAATTTACTGAACTTGCAAATATAGCAGGTCTTTTACCCAAAGGAGTTGAGCATATTCTGCAGATAGCTCTCCATTTCAAGGTTTCATACAATTTACCTACATACTTTGCTCACTAAATTAATATATTAAATTCTGTAGCCAAGAAAATCTATGCAAAAGAGAAATAGATTATACATACAATTTACTGTTCCAGCAAATGAACAAAAGAAAAAGGCAAAGATTTGGCCGAAACAGAACTATATAAGGTACTTACCTGTAAGGATAATAAAAGTGAATTGCAAAGAACCTTATTCTCCACCACACATCTAGATTAAATGCCAGAAATAGCATTATCAGAGGATAACTACAGCAAAAAATTCTTAAAATTTAAATGATGATAATGCATCCATACCCAAGATATTCTTTTCCCACATCTCTAGCATTGTATCTCGTATAACCCAAACCAGTGTAGTCCCATACCTACAAGGAATGTAGCAAGTCTAGATGCTTTCTTCATTAAAAATTTGCATATTTTGCCTGACCTTTACATTTCCTACTATGAGAAAATTATTATCCATTTCTAAAAAGACCTAATGGCAATGAAATGATAATAAAGTGAATATGCAAGAAGTCAAATTCAAGCGGAAGAAATGGAACTGAATATGATTTTCTTTTTATACCATGGCATCACCTTTACCTTTCTAGACTCCCACCAACCGGTTCAGACTGTTCGAAGAAGAAAACACAAAAAAGTGAAATGCTAAGAAGAAAAGATGCAGCAGAAGAAGATCCTAATAATAAGCTGGAACAGAAGGTTCAGAGATAATTAAGTCCTTAAATGCTACAGTTACATCAGATAATAAGGACATCAATGTTAATGAAGACAAAGTTTTCATACAACAAAAGGAAGCAGCTCAAGACTAGGCAAAAACAAGTTGAGTGTACAGTATGTTGACCTTTACAAATCATGTTGTTATCATATATTTATGAACACTATAAATGAAATTGCTCTAATTGTCAATGTTGATAATATTGATTGGGAGATTAAAAATGGGTTAGTAAACCTACGCAAGAACAAACAGCAGACCTACCATTATAAACTTTGTTTGGTGCTATTTTGTAAACTCATTGGAGCAAGAAAAGTATTTCAAGACTATTTTATATCTTCAATGATACATGTTCATGAAGGCTGTGTTGTGAAAAGGGGATCATTTTTTTGGTAAGTACAATGAACATTCCTAAATATGTCATGATGTTACATTCCAATATATCCAATGCATACACAACTTGTAATGGCGTCTGACAACATCATGATATAGTCTAAGTCCATTCAAACATAACTTATAAGAAAGTTTTCAAACAGAACTGCTCAAGTTGACAAAGAAAAGTTACACATATTACCTGCATCTGATCAAAAAATGCATGTCTTTGCTGCTGAACATGCTCCCAAGCACCAACATCTGCAGTATTGGATTTAAAAAAAAATCCAGTTAAAAACTACATTCATCATTCAAAGCAGTTGTCTACAAAAAGAAAAGACTCATAGAACTGAGTCCTAGTTACAATTATGCAGATAATAGATCCTCTGATCAATCCACTAAAATGGAAAACATAGCACAAAAGAGTTCAAAATTTCAAATTGTGTAATATTTAACTTGATAATCAACAGAAATAAAGTTTTGCATTCATGAAGGTTAAGTGCTAACCACTGAAAAAAAGATGTAAACATAATGTTTTTTAGTATATCAGCATAAGATTTAACAGAAAAGCCACAAAAAATAAGATAAAAATCTCAAAATATAAATTAGAATCTCATCATTAAGCTCATTTATATCAAACTCTTAAACATCATAATTCATTCAAGCAAGAAAAATATTTGGAAGAAAATTTTCAACAAGGATAACAATAAAAACAATCTGCTTTAAATTCCATCAAGGTTTATTTCAACTGACAATAAAGCGGTCTATAGAACCATCTAATGCAATTATAAAACTCATTAGACAGGCACCATTATCAGCAGACAATTAATTATGCTGAGAATTTAGAATAAATCCATGGAGATATTTCTATATAAGAAAATTACTCAAATTAATCCTTAAAGTTGTAGAGTCCAAGTCCTATTATGACTGAGTCCTCAATGTTGTCAAGACTCCAAGAAGTAAACCCCAGACCCTCTACCCTATACTGCATACCACCATGCCAAACTCTATGGTTCCAACCAACTTCATCTTCTGGTAGTGCCATTACAAAGCACTGTTTACCTTATGCTTTACTACTTACTAGGACATGTATCATAGACTTTCCGTTTTCTACCCCTTCAACAAATTCCATTCCCAAAGATATCATTCAAGAGACTTAAAGCCCATGGAACATGTAAAATAGTACAGACCATCTTATCAAGACACATGACAATCTTAAAAAAACATGTTCTAGGCTAGATTAAGAAGAAAATTAGTCGCCTCTCTAGCAGAATGTTGGCATCACGAGAGGAAGCTTAGTTTACAGTGCTAACGATCATGAAGGAAAAGATATAAAGAAATCAAAGTGAGCCAATCAACTTTGCACAACAACAAGAAGTTACCATACAAAATATTTTGGGTTCGCTACAGATATTTTCCCATTGTTGAGCATTAAAAGGAACTAAATGCAACAAAAAAGGATAAAACATAAAGTTAAGAACATGGTATTATCATGATGCAGTTACATACAAGAAAATCGAACTGAGGAACTTTTACAAACTTTCTTAGCAAGAGGTAGTCTAATACTGATATTTTATTGACTAGAAGATGCACAAAACTAACATATCCAACACAACTAGAAACAATAGAGACAAGATTGAATAGGAACAAATTCATTACCTTTGAACAACGAAATAGTTGCAGGAGTAATTGTGCTGACCCTTGAGTCAGGCATCTCACTCTTGTCATAATAGTTTCTCAGAGACAGTGCAGGATTTGGATCAACAATGGCAACTTTTAAATGCTTTGTTAAAGGCATACTTGCTGCAAAAGGACACGATTAGATCATAACAAAAGAGTAACTGTGTGACTATTAAACTCTTAAAAACATTGGGAATAAGGAATCTAACATAGATACATCTAGCCTTCATCTCCTTAGTATTTGAAATGGACCAGTGAATTAGGAGAGGACATAAGGCAATCCTATGTGAATTTATAATACCATGTTATCATAAAAGTTTGTATATCAAAGGCATGATATTACTCAAAATGAGGGTTCCAATGCCTAGAAACATATACAAGGAAAATAATGAGACAATCTTTGTACACCAAACCCTCAATCAGGAAAATTGAGTGGCCAAATTGTCACAGGTCAAAAGGATGAGCAGGCCAACTTAATAGTCCAATTAGGTTAGAAATAACAAATTTGCAACACTCATATTTTCACAAAATGCAACATATAAAAATTATTTAAGCAATGATTTAAAGACTGGTCTAATATTGATTTCAGTAACCTATCCGACCAGAAATGATACCTGTATACCGAAAGGTATAGCAATTTGTAATGCTAGATTTCACTGAATGAAATAATTAAAAAAACTCAAAATTAATATACTATGTTAGTATCAAGCTAACGTTTTGACGCTGATACTTGGTTGGACTAGCAAATACCGGTGGCTATGTGCTGGCCCTATCGGTGTTCAAATCCTCATTCAATGTGATAAATTGATGGAAACAAATTAAACAGTTGATTTTGAAAATCTACATGACAATAGTAATACCTACACAATGCACTTGCAAGAGCCAGTCCAACCATGCCACCACCAATGATAGCCACATCATATTGCTTAGTTGTCACACCATCCCTCTCTTCATGGCCCTGGACAATCACACCATAATTTGCTATTTCATTTTCCAAAAGAAAAATCCAAATAATACAAGCATTTAAAGATTAGGTATGAAGCTTGGGATGCCAATAATACACAACACTGGACTGACAGATCAAATGTTCACATAAAAGTAAATGACATGGAATGGGTAAGTAATTTTTCCTTTATATTCACCTTGAGTGCTAGAATTTGCAGTTACAATGATGAAAAATGATTACCAAGTATGGCTAACCTACTCATTAAGAAATAAGTTGTTTTAGTATTATAGTGACAAAAAAGATGAAACTGTCATTTTAACTTTCCTAATCACAATAAGATGGTCAAGAAAAACAATACATATAAAACATACATTCATCTTGTCAATTGCCAAAAGATGACATGCACAAAAGAACAGGGTATCTATGAGACGTACACACAGAATACATCTCAATTATCGCAAAAGTGACCAAGTCTTTTGGAGTTATTTATAAATAGGATACCGTCAATGTTTATCAGACACATCTAAGAAGCTTCTAACAAGTACGGTATGAGTACAACAAACTTTTAAAAATATGAGTTCTCAGATAATTTACTTTCTTCATGCACTTCAACTTTAGCTAAAATCATATCAGAAAGGATGCAAATAGAACTGCATCACCACAAACATCACTCGGACACATATTTTGGACAAAAGCTTTAAGAAACATTCATAGAGAAATATATCAAAAGCGAAACGTTACATATCCGAAAGGTAAAGTAGAGGCCTATTACCGCATCTCTTTCCACGGCATGGCTAGAATTAGCACCTCCTCCTCCACCTCCAGCAGACACATCACTGCACAAACACCTTGTGGGCAAAAAAATGACGCCGCGCAACACATTCCTCCCCACGGCCCTGCCGGGTGTAAGACCAGAAAGCCGTGATCAGCTATAGAAAATGAGACCTCGACCGAGAGCTAAAGAACCAACTGGATGTGATCCAAGCAATTATAACCTTCTCATGAGGAAGGTGGACAGAGAGGCCCGCATCTGCGTTACAAATCGAACAATTATGTCAGTACTTCCTCCGATCTCGCCGCGAACAAGAACAAGAACCGAGAGAAGGAACACGAAAGAAAGGGAAGGGTTGAAGAAGCGACGAGGGATTTCGAGGGGAAGAAGGATACCTATTATTGCGGGTCGGGTTCGGGTAAGGGGCAGACGGGCAGATCGCGACATATTAGCGGGTTAGATTTGATAAACCAATATATCGACGAATCTGAAATAAGGTATCGGATTGCGGATCGGGTTTCGGATCCTCAAGCCCATTTGAGGTGCAGTGATCGATTGTGGATTGCGGGTTGCGGATCAGTTTCGACCGATACCAAGTTAGATTGGCTCCGTTCCGCCCATTGTTTGATTTGGAAGGAAAATATTGCATTGACTAAATATCAAGATCTTAATTTGCAACAATCTTTAGAATGTAAATGGCATTTAAACTGATCCTATATTTCTTTTCTTTCGATCCGAAGAACGACGCCGTAATGTTCCCTCTTGCAACGCACTTGAGCTCCTCCCGCCGCCAATCCGCCGCCTCCTGATAGCCGAGACCGCTTCGTTGTGGTGACCAGTCCTCCTCTGTAAGAAAAAGCCCTTTTTTTAGTTCTTGTTGTGGACTCGTTAAAGTTGCCGCCTTTCTTGTGGTTGCTGCTGCTTGGTGATGTTAAAGTTCGAATTTTTGTCTTAAAGCTTGGATCTTTCTTCGATCTTGTCTTAATTTTTCTGTCTGATTCCATTGCGAAATGCAGTGGTCATCTCCATTAACATTTTGTAACTATACTCGTATGTCTTGCTTTGGTTCTTTTCTGCGAGACAGATATTTTTGTTGCGCATGTGTTTTATCTGCACCAATTTACTGTTCTGTAACTCAAAAATTATACTTTTCCTTAAGAAAACAGGATACTGAAATTTAGAGGGTGTAAATCGAACAGAAAGTTGGGCCACTAAGGCTTGTTGTTGTTGTTGTTGTTGCTGAAACTGAAGAGAGAGTGATTCTTATGTTTGCCAGGGAATCTTTGTATTAAATGGGAAGAATACATTCACTGAATCCAATACTCAATAGCGTTTATGGTTTCAGTAGCATGTTTTGCTTACTAGAAATATTGGTTCTAGAAGTGAAATTGCCTTGCAGAGAGTAGTCGGTCAATCATACAAAATAAGATCGTATTAAAAAAACACCAGATTTCTAATAGAGATGCTAAAATTGTGATAGACCTACCAGCTTTTTATCTTTTTTTTTATTTTCGTTAAGTTAAATTAAAAAAATACATCTTATATGACAGTAAACCTGACAATGGTTAATTATTTATAGTGCTAATATTTCTAACCATTTCCATGACATCATTGAGTATCCTTAAAAAGGAAGATGTTTTGTTATGTTTTTGTGGTAGTTAATTTACTGGAACTAATACTATCCATCTTATGACTAATATTGCAGTTTGGATCCGAGGTGATTATATCGCCGGTGTATGCATCCAAGTCAAAATGTAATTGTCCAGCTGTTGTGCAGTCAGGTTAATTTGAGGATGATCTTGATGATGAGGTATGTGAACTTGTGAATGGGTTCATACATCCCTCTTGAGGGTAATTAAGAATAACAATAGGACAAGTGTGCTTCTTTCATCTGATATCTCCGGTTTTGAAGATTCAGTCACATGGGACTTTGCGTATCAAGTCGCTTACCATGGTTGCAGGTATGTATTTACAATTATTTCTGACTGCTTAGTGCTTCATGTTTATCATGTATATGTTCATTTAATCTACTTTCGTTCATGTTTTCGTCATAGCATTTTACTCAGTGGTATGGATCTAGAGACGGTTGGCTGGTTGTTTTTGTGCTGCATTAGAAGTATCTTCTCTTAACCTGTTATGACATAGTTTCCCAGTTCTCATGGCATTTTGGTGCTTCTAGATGTGAAAGTACTTTTTTAGCTGCTTGGTTGTTATTATACTTTTAGATGCTTCTGAAATTTTGCACGTATATTTGAATGCCTATCTTCTCCGATAAGCCATAAAGACATCTTCCAGTTGTTCGCTGTCATAGGGGAATATATTCATGTATTATTCTCATGACCTATGTTTGCTCCATATTAGTGGTGTTGACTAATTTGACTAGACAAAAACTCAAGCATAACCATTTCTAGCATTCATCATAAGAACACAGGGAAGATTAAGAGTTCATCCATCATTCTGGCCTTTTGTGGTTTCCCTAATATCAAGGATTCCATAACACTAAGAGGATCATATTAATAATTATTGTTGGAGTTCCATAATTTCCCATGTGAATTCCCCAAGACTGTAAATAAGGAGTTGCTGCAATGCTTATCCCTCGCAGTTATTGGTATCACCACATCCAGCATATCCATGATCCATTGACACTCCAGGAAGGCTCTTGCATCATCTAACAGGGTTGCAATCCAAGAGAAGAATTTGCTTGTGTCAAAACCTTCTTGGGAGTTGCTGCCATGAAAACAAACATTGGTAACAAGAAATTTCTGATCAACTGGTGTGCAACCACAACATGGACCAGTATTCTGCCTTGTACCAAATGGTAATAATGGAAAAGAAACAATTAAACAAAAGAACACTTGTAAACAGAGAGAATTAACGATCAAAGTAAATGATTTGCCATTTTCTTTCTCTACTTTAATTAAGGTCAATGATTCCTCGCCTTGATTTGTGGATCATTAGAAGAAATGAAAGATAATAGATGTGTTTGAACACTGGTTATCCAGAAATTTACCAGAAAAAGTGGCCAAAGACATTTATACATGTGCATAGTGGATGATCAATGAAGTCATTTCAGTGGGAGTATCAGAAGAGCTTGGAATGATTAGGTTCTAATTTCTTGGTGGGCATTTGGTTGAGGCTCTGACTCGTGAAGGGGCACATTTTAACACTGGTATCTGCTTCTACGGATCAAATATGGACCCATCAGAGAAAGCAACATCAAAATGCTAACCTTTTTTGTCCGTGGGGATAATCACCCCTTTTGCTGGTTTTAGTACTAATCTCTCTCTCTGATGGAAAATAACAAGCTCTTTCTTCTTTCCCTTTTTTTCAAGACACAATAATCAATAGAAGGAATACCATGAAATGTTCAAAGCTAGTTTAGATTTAGCTAAAGTGGGATCAGCATGATCTCCTTTAGCTCAAAGGAAAGTGCACTTGGGATTGGTCAGTCCAATAAAAGTAAATTTTGATATCATGCATAATACAGTTGGATTTCTAAATGTATGTATTCCATTCTCTTTAACCGGTCATCTTGAAAAGATTAAACAGATCGTTCAGATTACCATTGCAGGTAATCAAGAGTAGTAATATTTCCCTTAATGAGTTTGAATATTTCCTCTAGCTGAGATTGATCTTTTACATCTCTCTATATGATTGGCTTGGCGTGTAAATTTTGGTGCCATGAATTTGATGCTTGATTAGCATCCTATCTTTCTTCACCAATCTACAGGGTGTATGTTAATGCAGAGAACCACACCACATTAGTCTCAAACATCTTAAGCTCCTTGATCAATTTCGGCTTTTTCAGAATCAATCACATACAACCATCTCTTGACCCCCAAAGAAAAACAAAAACAAAAATCTTAGTTTAGTTGGTCCAGCCTGATACCATCTCATACATGAGGAGATGCCAGGAGATCCAATGCCTTGCTTGCATCACCAGACAAATGATTGATGTTTTTGCTGTAGTTGTCAAAAGAGTGAAGATGATCACAAAGCACCATATCACTGGATAGCCTGTCAGCTTAACAACTACATCCAGCTCATGGCAAATAGAAGGCCAGCTTAAATTATTTCTTTAGAACAGGACATGTTCTTCAACCTTTTACACAACTACAAGGTAGGAAGAACAATATAATGAGACAACTCAATTAGAGATGTCTCCTGTTGTCAAGATCTCTAATATTGTTGTAGGTTGCATTGTTAGGGATATCTGAAGAGAAGTAGGTAGGAAAGGTTGTGAGCTTAGTGTGTTTAATTCCAACAGGTGGCTTAATAATATTAATTTTAATCACTACAACATCATTACACTCTATGTCTATCATGTGCAACACTTGGTCATTGCTACTGCTCTTCAAATCTGCATTCATTGATACAGCTAAATGAGACCCTGTCAGCTACCAATGATGTCAGAATTGTGAACACCATAAGCAATATAATGTACACCTAATCCAAGGATCTGAAGCAATCTCAGGAAAGTTCAGCTTACCAACTGGAATGAGCCAAGAAGTTAGCATCAAGTTCTAAATCAAATTGTGTCTGAAGACAACTGATGTCACAACCTGGATTCTCTGCTGTCAGTAGCTCAGATATGCATGTTTTATATGCTGATTTGCTGGTACCTAATTGATAGCATGATCCTTTTAAAATCTGCTGCTGGACATGGAAATCAAAAACCTTAAAGATGTGCTGCTCCACAAAGAAATCTGACAAATGGATAGCTGAAGCAGTTCCACATGATAATTTAGTTTTCTCTCTGCTGCTGAAATTAAGCTGAGACTATAAACCTTGATTTGCCCACAAGCTTTTAGCTTTCTCTAAGTTTGTGGATGTTGTCTTGGTGACCATTGGCAAAAACTTGTGATTAACAGTTCTTTGATTACTTGCAAATTTGCACTACACTCTCAACTTAAATTTGATTACTTCCTACTTTGATACCAGACTAGTTGAACTTGTAATTAACATTCTTTTGTGTAGACTCTAATTTAAACCCATCCTCATTAAATTTTTAATCTCCTATTAGTCCTTCTGAAAGTGCAAGCTAACAGATGAAATAAAAGATGGAGTAATTTTTGGACTTGTTTTGTAAGATAAACAAAACAAGTCCACAAAACTCTTGATTTTTATCATTTCCCTTTAACCTTTGAATGTTAGTCCATAAAATGTTGGTAATGAGGTCTAATCAATATGGACATCCCCCATTTCAAACAAAACACAAAAGACAAGAATAGAAATGTTGTTGGATCTTAGAAAAAAAAATATATATTAATTAATTATCTGCACCAAAACATCCCTTGATGGCATTGTTGTTCTCACAGCCACTAAGGTTCTACTCTATTCCCCAGCATGAAAATTTTCTGATCAAATAGATAATTATATGATAGAATATACTGTAGTAAATGGATGAGTGACCACTTATAGTTGCATTAATCAAAATAAATCCTATTTATTATAATTATCATAACAGAACTAAAACACTTAAATAATATTTTTTTGATAGAGTAAATTTTAATTTAGATGTAGCTATTTAATATTATCCATTAGAAAATTTAGTGAAAGTGGACCCCATGCAGAAGTGTAGATTTGAGCTGGCTCTTGAGCACTGACTCAAACATCCACTGTTATATATACCCCAAGTCATTCTCTTTGTACTCCATCTACTCTAATAATATTACTACTACTACTACTACTACTACTACTGTCAGCCTTCTCCATCTCGTTCTTCCTGTGCTCGATGGCCGAAGAAACCGAGACCAAGGCCCCCGAAGCCCCCCCGGCGGCCGAGGTCGTCGTCGCCGAGGCTGAGGAGAAGAAACCTGAGGCCGAGGAGGCGGTCCCGCCTGCTGACGAGGCCGCCGCCACTGTCCCCGAGTCGACCTCTCTCGAGGAGGAGAGCAACGTCGTGGCTGAACCCGTCGACCCCCAGAAGAAGGCCCTCGACGAGCTGAAGCAGCTCGTGCAGGCCGCCCTCTCCAACAACGAGTTCAACCCTCCTCCACCTCCTCCCGCCCCGGCGAAGGAGGAGCCGCCGGTCAAGGAGGAGGAGGAGGAAGCCAAGCCCGCAGAAGCTCCGGCCCCTGCTTCCGTGGAGGAGTCGAAGCCGCTGTCCGAGCCCGTTTCGGCTCAGGAAGCCAAGCCTGCTGACGCTCCTGCCCCGGCTTCCGTGGAGGTGTCGAAGCCGCCGTCCGAGCCCGTTCCGGCTCCTGCTGAGAGGTCTCTGGAGCCGGAGGTGGTGGAGGAGCACGCTTCACCGGTAAAGAAAGAACCTTTGCCTCCCCCTTCGCAGCCAGCGGAGGAGAAGGCAGCCACGGCTGATGACGCATCCGCCAAGACGGTGAAAGCCATCAAGGAAGCCGTTGGGTCCGCTGCCGCGGAGGACGTCTCTCCTGCGGCGAAGGAGGCGCCTGCCGAGGTCCCTGCTCCTGCTTCGACGGCGCCGCCAGAGGAGGTGTTCATCTGGAGGGTCCCGCTCGTGGGCGACGAGAAGAGCGACGCCGTCCTCCTCAAGTTCCTCCGCGCCCGCGACTTCAAGGTGAAGGACGCCCTGGCCATGCTCAAGGACGCCGTCATCTGGAGGAAGCAATTCGGCATCGAGGCGCTCCTCGAGGAGGACCTCGGACTGCCGGAGCTGGACAAGGTCGTGTACATGCACGGCAACGACAAGGAAGGCCACCCCGTGTGCTACAATGTCTACGGCGAGTTCCAGAACAAGGAGCTCTACGAGAAGGCCTTCGGCGACGCGGACAAGCGGCGCAAGTTCCTCAAGTGGAGGATCCAGTACCTGGAGAAAGGGATCAGGGAGCGCCTGGACTTCACTCCTGGTGGCATCTCCTCCATGGTTCAGGTGACTGATCTCAGGAACTCACCACGGCTCGGGAAGCATCGGCAGGTCACGAAGCAAGCTGTCACTCTGCTCCAGGACAACTATCCCGAGTTCATCTCCAAGAAGGTGAGGACACCATCTTGGATCATTAATTTGTATTGGTTTCTCTATTGCTCTTGAATCAGCTACAAAGAAGTGATACTATGAGTGCCAATTCACAGGTGTTCATCAATGTTCCATGGTGGTACTTGGCTGTCAACAGGATGATGAGCCCATTCTTTACACAAAGAACCAAGAGCAAGTTTGTCTTCGCCGGACCTTCCAAATCGGCAGAGACCCTGTTCAAGTCCGTGTAGATCAGAATGCTTCTCTCTCTTCCTCTCCATTATTATCGCAGCTCATATTTGTTCATGTTCTTGGTACAGATACATAGCACCTGAGCAGGTCCCAGTTGCATTTGGAGGTCTCAGCAAGGAAAAAGACCCAGATTTCAGCACTGCCGATGTTGTTACAGATGTCAGCATTAAACCCTCATCCAAGCAAACCATAGAAATACCTGCTACTGAGGTTAGATTCGTTGTTGTCTTAACAATCTTATGTGTAATGTCATGTTCTAATAGATTGCGAGTAACACCTTTGCTTGCAATGGGATACTCTCCCTACAGACATGCCTTATTGTGTGGGAACTCCGAGTTCTGGGATGTGAGGTGAGCTATGGTGCTGAGTTCACTCCAAGTGCAGAGGACGGATACACGGTGATCGTGCAGAAGAACAGGAAGTTGGCCACAGATGATGAGCCTGTGATCAAAGGATCTTTCAAGAATGGAGAGCCCGGTAAGGTGGTCCTAAACGTCGAAAACCTGACATCCAAGAAGAAGCTTCTCCTTTACAGATACAAGGTGAAGAGCTCCACTGGATCCACATAAAGATCTGCCTTCTGCCTGCTTCTCTACTGATGTAGGTAGAAGAAATAAAATGAACATGTCATGGAGGGCTGGCTTTCTGTAAAATGCTGCTGTTTTGGTTGATTGATTTGTATGTTCTGGTTTTGTTTATCCATGTAAGTTGGCATTATTGGTTTTGGAGAAAGTTTATGAGTACGAGACAAACTGGTTCTTGAGTTCAACATGTAAAATGCTTTGCACACTGTCTTCTCTCAGTTCCTCAAGTCACATGGATTGCATTTTGACAAACGTCTTTCTTGTAGGAATCTTCTTCTTCTTCCTTCCTTCCTTCCTTTTCCAACTTGTTTTCTAATGATAGTTTGTCTTCTGCTTTGTGCATTTAGTATTCTACATCTTCTTTCTTGTTTGCTTGCAATCATATGGTTCATGTTCCCCTTTCCAGTTCATAGAACAGAAGGAACACAAATGGTGCTCCTTTATGTTCTATACAAAGATTTAGTGCCTGTCAAAGAGAAACCAGACAAGGAGAAAGATAAGGCACACCTGTCTGGTTCTCACAATAAATTCTATGTCTACAAAAGACTTGGTTACATGCGAGTAATGATGGACATTAACAAAGCATTGTTCTGATGATGACATCAGTCAGCTCCTCCTCCTGTGTTGATTGTATGCATAAATAAACATAGCTTTTCCTGTCTTCATGTTCTTTGCTAAGCTTGTTTGTGTGCTGCATTGACTCCAACAGGAGGCTTTCTACAGGCCTACCATGTGCATACCATTCACAGCCTTTGATTCTCTGGTATTCTACTACCCTATTAGAATGTAAATTTACTTTGCAGAAAGAAAGCACAGGAAGATTTGTGGGATTTCTTCTGGGTGTAGCATTGCTCATTACTTGAGTGATCCTTTGACTGCAAATTCTTCATCCTCTTCATTCCAGTTGTCCCATTCATTTCCCTTCATCTTCATCTAGTTGGCAGAAGAGTCAACTTTATGATTGATACAACAATTCTTCTCATGATTAACTAACTCTATGTCTGATAAATTTAGAGCAGAGTCTACATATTTGGTACAACCACTAAGTCCTCTATTTGGCATTTAATTACCATGTTATATGGAAATTTTGCACAAAGCATCATAATTCAGCACAAACCTAACTATTCTACATGCTAACATCTTTGCATTTCTTTTTTGTCTTCTGCAGGGATGATTTTTCACAGCCATTATATTATTGTCTGATGGACATCTTCTGGTTAACACTAAGAGCTGTGAGCCTGATGGTATAGACTGAAACAGAACTAGGTCTTAGGTATTTGTTTAAACTCACTTGATAGACTTCTCAGGAGAGGCATTGGCATGAAGAATTGTGTTTGTCAATGAAGCAAGTGGGTCATTGATAAGGTTCATCTTTCTCTAGCAGTGAGAAATATATTGGTGTCAAAGATGCAGGTACAGCTAATTCCTGTGGTCATGTCTACCATTTCATAGGCAATGGTTTGAACTACAGAAAACATTTTTGTCCTCTACCTGCTTTTGTGCCATCCACAAAGGAGAAGCCAAGTCATGTCTCTAGTAGACAAGCATTTCTTTGGTGACAAGGCAGTGTCTTGTCCATATCCACTGGTTCATCCTTCACCCATTTTCTTTATCAGATGAAGCTGGAAAGAATATACACATCAAAGAGAATAAAAAATGAACAGCTCTAAGAGAACAAATCAAAGTGATGGCTTCTTGTTTTAAGCATCACAAGCAAATAGATATGTTGACTGACTTGGTATTAAACCTTTGGTAGCCAGCCAGGCTTCTGCTGACCTTCTAGCTGATTGTATTAGATTACCATTTACCAGCTACCTCTTTTCTTCCTTTTCTGTACATCTCTGTGATTCTACTTCTGTTGTCTTGTCAGGTTTTTGCTATTGTTCCATGATTGGAAGCTCCAGAGCAAATGGTCTCTCTCTCTCTCTCACAATTTATTGCAAAGAAATACACATTTCAGCTGGGTAAGTGATGCATGCAAAATCTTCAAAAGTTGTTTGTCTTCAAGTTATTTTCTTCACAAGTAAATTCACTGATTTATCTATGAAACAAATGTAAAATCCACTATTACAATACTATTGAGTTATTATTATTATCATTGCATGAAATATAGACCATGGGGAATGTTTGGACAAAGGCATGTGGTTACAGCAGAAGCTTTAAAGAATGAGGTTCAATAAAAGACCAGAAATGTCCCCTCAGTTTGGCACTCTTTAACTCAAACTTCTGTCCATTTCCCATCACTGCATATTTGATTGGAAAGGTATCAACGTTTTGCATACTCTGAGCATGCTCCCCCATCCACTGAATCACAACAAAGGTTGCAAGTTTCAACACCCAAAACAATATAAGATGAAGTTACACTATAGGATAAATCATGTCACATGAATCAACAACATTTATATGCAAACTATTTGGACCAATTACATGAAGGTCAGTAAAAGCAGTATTCTTAATTAAATCAAAAGTATTGAAATATCTAAATCTTTATAATTTTTTTATTACTAGTAATAATGTTTCACATTCTCTAACAGATACCACATAAATCACTGGTTACAAATGTTCCACATTGGCCTTGGGATGACTGAGTTTGTAAGCCACTCTATCAAATACACATTCTGCTCTCAGCCTTGCATAAGAGTATGGAAACTGATCTCCAGCCTTTCTTAAATCAATTTGCTATGCCCATTTTGACCATGCCAAGGACAATGACATGATCTGTGAGATGAAACCAGTGGCTTCAGTATTGGTAGGACCAATAGCTGCAATTAAAACCAGCAACTGGCACATAGTTTGACTGCTAAGAGATTTGACAGCTTTGCCATGTTTTGCTTGATGAAATTGTGCATCTACATGTTGATAGTTCCACAGGGCTTTGACTTGATGCAAAACTTGACAAAACTTGTATAGCAGTATTTGTTGAATACCTTCAAGTTACAGAAATAATCTAGAAATGGAAATTTCATTGAAATTGTTGACTAATTTAAGGTTGCTAGAATGCTATGCTTAAGTTCAGCATTCTACCCTATTCAATAATTTTTTTAATCTGTAATTGCAACAACTGTTGCGATCAAACATCAAAAACATAAATCAGTATATAAGGGTTACTTCTTCAGGCAGTATATGAGCATTAAGCCAACTCTTTTGTACTTGAGAAAAGTTTTAAATGGTGACTTTTCTTCTCCATACTATTGCTAATAAACTTTTAATTTATACACAAATATCATATTTCATTACTTATCCATCCAAATTACAATCATAAAACAAACAAGGTATTTACCTTTTTGACTGTACAGATTTGACTAATTTCTTTATGAACACCCAGCAAATGTCCAACTTTGTAATCTACTATAAACCATATTCAAATATTATAATTTTTTATATTAAAAAAATCTCAGATGAAAGAAAATAGACCGAATAGTATACAGACAAATCGAAAGGCAGCAAGTCAGAGGAAAGTAAATTAAGACAAGTGCAGAATTTGGTTTGAACATAGAAATGTGAGATCACTATCCATCCTTCAAATGACTTAAGAATTTGTCTAACCAAAATTAGATTATGATATTCAACCCTTAAAAAGTATTGAACTTGAGAAAAGTAATCACAGGGTTGTTTTATACATTCTCTACAGATTAAGTAACCTCAGACAAGGTTGAAGAGCATGGCCTGTTAGCACCGAGAAAACAAGTTATATTGATAAATGACCTAGCCATGACAACATAATAAAACCAGGTATTTCAAATATAGCCAAGAACACTTCTCCATCAGCATAATTGCTCTATCTGTGCCTGCGTCTTTTTGTACTGTCTTCAGCATACAATTCCCAGTAATTATGATCAAGTTGGCTGAGATCAGGAAGATCTGCAATAGCCAGCAAATATTGTGTTAATCGCAACAGCTCCTGATCACTGCTTCGATTCAGATGAGCTTTCCTGAAGGGTCTGATGGTAAGCCCGTTCTGTGGGTTCATCACAAAGTTTCTTCGAAGGTCATCAAACATAATTGTATTTTTGGCATTATAAAACTGCAAGATCCACAAAATCAGTATGTTAAATTGTTCAGCCAAAAGAAACAAGTAATGGAAGGACAGTATCTTAGTACAAAACCTCAGGAAATTGAGCCCATATCAGGCCAAGTGGTTTGCAATCGAATAACCCATGAGAATCAGATTGTACTGTGATCATGGCCATGTGATCTAAAAGAGCAGTAATTTTGTAATTAGGATTGTTCAGAACACCAAGCTGCCCCATCTTCAACTCGACCCATTTCATGCTGACAAAAGAAATTATATTTAAATTTATTAATTAGATCGTTCGAAAATCACATGTAATGAAGAAACTGTAAGACAGATTTGACTGGAGGTTTGCAACAACGAACACCAGAATATCATACCTAGTAGCGGACCATATCATGATATCATACTCCGCATAGACAGCAGAGAGAAACTCATGAAGATCTGCAACGGTAGTTGGCCTCATGACAATCATCATTAGGAAAACCAATTAAAATGATGGTCATGAAGAACTTACATGGCCGCATCAGCTCACGAGGATTTTCAGCAGGGGACTTGTGATCAAATAGGGTATAATCAATATCTAAGACGAGCAGCTTCTTTCCTTCACGACATGGGTTCAAAAGTTTGATCTAATGGAAGTGAACAACAAGAGATCTGAAAAAATTACTACATGCAGATAACAGAATGACCCTAGCATCAAAAAGCAACACCTTACAGTAATGGGTTCTTCATGCAAGGGTATTGCAAATAAAAACACACTATCTCAGAAAAAGGTCTTCCAAGATGCCAATTAATTCACAAAAAGAATAATCCAAACAAGAAAAAAATGGTGATGCACTACAAGGTGTCTAGTAAACTCACAAAATTAAAAGTGCTAGGTAGTAGATGAATGGCAGAATAATTCTCAGATGCCATCACACAAAATGTAAGACTCATAGTTTTCAATTTCAGTTCCAGTCAGGTTGTTTTTAGGCTAAAATATCAAAAATGGTCAATTTTGATATCTTTCAGTTCGCTACAAGTTGAACCCAGAAAGCATTATGAAATAGCCTTTTAAATCTATCTTGAACTTTCAGTTTGTTTTTCAGCCAAAAAAAATTGTTTTCCACATTTCTTCAGACTTCCCTGTTATGATCCAACATTGGCACCTTAATGTACCCAGGAGTTCCAACTTCCTTTTCCATATACAGTCAATTAGTAAACATATAACGAAGTCATAGCTTATTGTTTATGTGTTTGTTCAGAAATGCTTTATTGCATTGATTTACCAATGCACTTTCTCTATGTGAACTTATTACTTTGTTACTTTAAATAATATATATGCTATTGGAAACCTTGTAATTTAGCCAAAGAATTTAAATTCAAATAGATAGCTAGATGGAAAAATATAAGACGATAGAAACTAATGACCATTATAGTAGATGGGAATGCCAGAACTTCTTGCAAGGTACACCAACAACTGACCTTATGCTGAGAGATTCTTCGCAATAATTTCTGTTTGTTTACAAATTTATCTTTGATGTCAATGACTTCATCATGACCAAGTTCAAAATCATCCACAATCTCTGGGGAGTCCGCTTGGTCCACAATAATGTCATCTTCAACAGTACTGTATAGTGTCAACAGGTGTTAGAACAACTGCAAGATTCTCAATATACTTTGATCAATAACAAGATATATCATGAAATGTAAACCCAAAGTTTCTCTCTTTAAAAAAAAAAGAATATCCATAGTTGATAGATAATCAAGTATATGGTTAACATGATAGCGTCAACTAGTGTTTACCATCCATCAATGAGCAGTGTAATTCTAAATATTACATTTTCCAAAGTTCAAACTTGATTATAGGAGAGAAACAATAAAAATTTGAAGGATTATTTCACCAAGGCCAAAAAATATTTTTGGGATTTCATAATACATGTTCATCAAAATCAAGGAAATCTAACATAGTTACCAGAATCCCTCTAACCCATTAGAATCATAACTCCGATCCCCTGTTCCTGATTCAGAATACATCTATATCTTGGATTAGTCTATTATGTTGTTTAGAACGTCAAAAATGGGGATCTAATCTCATGTTATTGTTGATTTTTTTTAACATAAACCATATAAAGATATATAAGATACCATCATGTTCCTACATTATAATCTTACAAGAAGAGTTAAGAAACAGAAGCACTAAATAGTCTTGGAAAAACGTCAATGAATTATAGCTTCTAGATATTGTAATAGCAGTACTATTGACTCAATTAGATGCACAGTTATTGTAAGATCAAATATCCTATATAATATGACTAGCAAAAGTGGCTCAATATGTATCACAATCCAGAATAATGTTCCAACTAATCCTACCACCTCAGGGTTGATATATCAGATTGTAACCATACCAATATCTTCTATAATTGTATAGTATAAGAATCATATCAACGGCACCGAGTGTTGATACACTCAATACAGTCATTAGGCCAACCATAATGCCAGAGCACAATTCAGTCTTTTTGGTTGGCAAACTCAAAGGTCTTATTTAGATATGAATAATCATCTTACATAGCATCGCCTCTTCTTTCAGCAATTGTTGTGTAATACATCTACTAAGAAAATTTTTTGACCAAAATAAGTTTGAATTTGCCAACGGATAAAATACTAAGTTCATGGGCTAGAGGATGAGTGACCAATAAGTAGTCAGCTCAAAAGTTATATGGCTTAAATAATCCCCTCATATATTGCCTTCCAAAACCTGCTTTTACATCAAGAACAAACGTTCTCCTATGTGCTCATAGATAGAATGAATGCAATGGGTTGTTGAGATTAATAAAACAACAGATTTGGTGAAATTAGATGTTATTCAAACTTGTTAATAACCTTTATCTTACTTCTTTTAATAATTCTTCCTTGTCAATTATAAGTAACAAATGCATACAGGATGGCCTTGGCAAGACATCACAA
Organism: Musa acuminata AAA Group; assembly: GCF_036884655.1. Taxonomy (NCBI): domain Eukaryota; kingdom Viridiplantae; phylum Streptophyta; class Magnoliopsida; order Zingiberales; family Musaceae; genus Musa; species Musa acuminata. The sequence goes on along the minus strand of NC_088353.1, from coordinate 42,770,207 downwards.
GATAACATCTTTAGACCCTCTCATAACGTTGCCTACTTAATATCATGCTGTGGCACCTACTTCTATGAGATAATCTGTGAACTTTAACGAAATTCGACTTGATGTAATCAAAACACCACAAATACCTAAATTGTATCTTTTGCAGAGAACTAATGATACTCAGACAAACAGAGAGGCAAAAATGGACACGTGCCACCAACGACTCATGCAAGCGATAGGGTTATGTCAGGGGGACGGACCCGATCATGGTCATCTTGACGGAGGGTTTGAGATTAAGCTGGGAGAGGAGGACGGAATCGTCGCTGAGCTTGGCGGAGATTTTGGGATACAGTAGCTTCTGGCGCTTGGGGAGGACGTTGGTGACCTCGCAGATGCGGCGCTTCAGTTCCGCCACGCTGTCGTCTCCGCACACCCTCACGGTGTACTCCTTCCCGCTCCACCGCACCGTCAGGGTCATCTCCTCCACCCCCTCCACTCCAACGCCGGATCTCATCGCCACCTCTGCTGCTGCCAGCGTGGAGGACGCCATGGCTCGTCTGTTCTACCCCTTCCGCACCCTCAAGACCTGTGTTCGCCGTCTAATATACTAGGTCTTGGACACGTGTCTTGCACGTGCTCGGCGGAACGAATAAAGCAGACCCGTGTTGGAAATATAAATTATATTCACGTGTCTTGCACGTGGTCTGAGGATGGAAAAAAAACAAAGCCTTGTTGAATATCTAAATTTTAAATAATATATAATATTTCAATTATGTAAAATTATACTATTAACACAGTAAATCTCTAAATTAATATTATAATTATGATTATAATTATACTTATCAATCAGTATAAATAAGATAATGATACATAATAGGAGCAACAAAAACCTCTAAAGAATAAAGGATATTATGTTGGAAAGAATGAAGAATACTATCGTGCTGATGTAAGACCTCAAGTTTCATATTTAATAATTTAGTATAATATAATTATTATGTATTCGTAATGTAATCGATATTCTAACATTATGTGATTGACATCTCGACGTTATGTAGTCGATACCTTGATATCAATAGTTTAACATTATATGACTAATATGGAACCATCCCCCGAATATTGCAAACCATGTTGTAATCGTTGCATGTTCTTGAGTTTGGTAAAATATAATTCCATCAAGACTAAAAGAAATACGTAACCATATTCAAACATAACGATCCTAAAGCCATACTATAAAAGGTACTTTAGGTACGTTCTTATTCTTAGATACCCGACATCTTATAACCGAATCTAACTTAAACATCGGAGAGATTTTATCATGCCCTTAACACAATCTACGAAAGGATTCGATATTTTTTGACATCAATCAAAGACAAATGTAAAGTAGAACCTCGATTAGCTTAGCTCCGAATCCACATCTCAATCTGGATAACCAAAGTACACATGAACAAGTAGTGAGCTCTGTTCCTAATGTTCCTAAAGTTTATTCAGGAATTTGTCCAGGTTTTCTGGTTTGTAAGTTTTCTTTGTATGTGGAGAACAACATGGAGATGGATTTGAACTCATACCATCCTTAATTCTTCCATATTGTCATTCTTTGTATTTTGATGTATAAAAGAAACACTTAGTTTTTTAGGCATGTCACAAATCTTTTGATCCAACAATGCCAGCTTCCATTACTTGTTGGCACAACAATCTCTCCTTCTGAGGCACATATGGTACAAAATGACAAGTTAAGCAAACAAAAGAGTTATAACTCAAAGAGCCATAATTCTACTTATTTTAGCTGACGCAACTGCAAGTATAATGTTACATAAAGCTTTCTTGGGCAATCAACTTCAAAGATTTAGTCTGGGAGAGGGATGTCAGCAAGATCCACTCTGTATGGCACAACTTCAGTTCCCCTATTACCATCAGAACGACGCATACCATTCTCCATCTCTATCTGTGATGAATCAGACTTATCGATAAATGTCACTGCAGTATCCTTTCTGAAGGTCAAGTAGATGATGGCAAGGATGTAGACAGCCATGAAGGGGAAGACTACGATGCCGACGAGAATTGTGACTGCCTTTGGTAGACTGCTATGGATGATCCAGTCCACGAAGCTTGTACTTAGGAAGTAGATGTTGATCCCTATGACACCGAAACCAAGAACCCAGGAAACCACGATGACCTGCGTTTGGACTATAAGTTGCAGCAGCTTCATGTACATATTGGATCAGCAAAGAGAGGTACTCACATAGATTGAGTTCTTGTGAGGTCCCATCTTTGTTTGACTGCTGCTGAATTTGAGAAGAGGGATGAGAGCAAATGGCAGCTCGAAGGATAGTATCATCTGCATAATTTGGTAGATTAGATGGAATGTCAGAGTTCATGGTAAAGAAAATACTTTGTCTTCAGTGAAAACATGACAAAAATGAAGTAAAATTGAGGGTACCGATGCTATGATTATGAGTTTTCCTGCTCCAGCAGAGCCTCCAATGATGGAGACAATGAGGCTGGGACCTATAGCGACGCATCTTGTCATGAGGTTTTGAAGCCACATTCTCATCTTGATGTCTAAGAAGCCCTGCATAGTGGATTATGGATCAAAAAACTATAAAAAAAAAAAATCATATTTGTATTCAAATTAGTGCCATGATGTTTACCTGCATGATGTACTGGCCAGCATATGTTCCTGTTATTGTGGAGCTTTGTCCAGAGGCCAGCAATGCAATCCCATACACTATTGAGCTTGACTTCCCCAAAACATTCTGAGGTGAACATAGATTTTGATGAATGGTCATGAAAAAGCATCTCAACATGTGTTGATTTTTGTCAGTGTTTTTCTATTTCACTTTGGTGGCACAGAACAAGAACTGTTTTTAATTGAAAGGACATACCTTGAGCAAAAAAGAGGCTGAGTTGAGGGTAAGATCGCTGCATCTATCAGAATCATCAGAAGAGAGGTTATCAGCAGCGCACACAGTTCCAGAGACAGACACAACAGCTATGTTGATGAGCAATGCCACAAATAATGCGAAGCCACTCTCCACAAGGAAGTACCTACAGGCATCCTACACAAACAACACAAAACATCAATAAAACCTTCAATAGAACTCTAATTTTCTTGCAATTCTTGTCAGACATACATTGATTCCTTTGACAGAGGGAGGAGTCTTTCTCGACAGCACCAGAGCTGAATGCAGAAATAGATTGTGCCTGCATGTGGAGAATCTGTTTAGTGAGACACCAAAGCAATAGCAAACAATCATGGAGAAGTAATCAGATGGTGAGAATACTGTTGCACTCACGGCATGACAAGGGCACCCAAGAGAGCAATGGCATCACTGGTGGCACTGTTGCCATTAAGCTTAGGCACAAAGAGTCCTTTCATCACCTCAGATGCAGGAGGCTTCACATAGCTCAACTCTCCAAAATAGCAGGCAGCCATGATAAAGACCAGGATAGATATCAAAAGTTCAAGTTTCCGTACCTGCAAGTAGTATAAGGTGAGCATAATGTCTCTTAATCCCAGGTTTAATATTCTAAAATTTCTCAAGAACAGAACTGCCATCTTTGTTATCTTTTTGCTTTATAAAAGATAATTGTTTCAGTATTATTAGGACTTGCATCTCAGATTTGACATACAGAAGATTGTAACAAGGATTCATTTCCTATTTTGCATATTTGATATGAAAATAAATGACAAATAGTTGAATCAGTACTCTGAATCATTTGAATTGCAAGTAGATCTCATTTTTCTGCTGGTAAGGAAATAGAATTCACACAACTGCTATGATATCTTTAATTTGTGTCTTTTAGTTGGGGATCAAGTATAGATTTCAGTTCTTAATGTGTTTTTGTAGGAGGAATCAATTCATCAGAAGCAGTGAGAGGTCTGAGTAAGGATTCAAATTACTCCATATCTCTGAAGTCCAAGAAGCAACAGAGTGCTCAACCCTGTGATCAGAACTCCTGCCCACAATGGGATATGAAACAAGATGTTGAGAGCAAAGGCTGTTCCTATCACTGCACAAGAAGTCATACACACACTCCCATAAGCTCAAATCACTAACAGAAGAAAAAAGCTTACAAGAACAACTTGAGCTCAGGAAGAACCTTCAGGGATGTCAGCAGCAATCACAGCCAACTCTGCTACCACCCAAAGACAGTACTTGACAAACCTTGGATACTCAGCTTTACACAGCTCTGCAAGGTGCTTCCCTGTGATCGACAACATCACCAACACACATTAGCATCTTCTGTGGTAGCAAAACAAAGGAGAAAGGAAGAAATGCTGTGTTTCTGATACCTGTAGTCACCCCGAGATTAGCTGCAAGTGATTGTATTATCAGCGCGAAAACCAGACCGATTAGTATAACCCACAAGAGCTGTTTTTGGAGGATTTCCACAATATGTTTCAGTCCAATTGAGGGAAAGAAAACATGAAAAGGAAACTAGTAGTAGCAAAGACATGAATGAAGAGAGAAGAGCTATATATTCATTCCACAATTGTTACACAACAATCTCATTTTGTTACAGTATTTATTTATATGAGAAAATATCAAACATATAATCCCCTTAGATAGCTCTCTCACATGCAAACATGGCCACTGAAAGAGACTCCCAACTGGTGAGCCTCCTCTCAGATGCAAAACATTTCCATGTTCAGCTATTGCTTACCTCGTATTTGTGATTAGCTCCTGCTTGTAAGTCCGTCTCCACTGCCACAGAATTCGACCGCATTAGTTTGATATCTTTGACTACTTAGTTTCAGTGAGAGAGAGAAAGAGAGAGAGAGAGAGTCTCTTACAGTTCCCAGGGTCAAGGTACGCCAAGGACACAAGAAATCCGGGTCCAACGTGAGCCAGGAACTTCTTCCATCCATGCTTCTGTATTGATGTACTAATCTTCTGTGAGCCATTAACAATGATAGAGAGAGAGAGAGAGAGAGAGAGAGAGAGAGAGAGAGAGAGAGAGAGAGAGAAAGCAAGGAAGACGAAGAAGAAGAGGAACCTGCTCTTGGGGTTGGGTGCATGACTTCTCTTCGTTCACGTCAGTGTTTTCTGCTGACAATGCTTTAGCTGCATGCATCCCATCGATTTCATCTTCAGTAGCTGCAACTCTTCTGCTCCCTCTCCCATGGCCACCATCTCTTCTGATCTCCCTCCCTTCACCACTCACCTCCATGTCTGCTAGCCTTTCACTGACCCCCAGGAAGAGGAAGTATGCCTGGCAGTGACCACCTCCCCGTCTGTTTATATACACTTGGTGGATCAAATAACACCTACAACCAGTTCTGAGTTCTGTATAGAAAGCCCCCTGCCATTTGGCATGCAAGTTTGGATGGGCATGAACTGCGCCAACCTCAGGGGGTGATAAAAAATGCATGCTGGAAGAGCTATTGGATGCTTGCCAATTCCAAGGTGAGGTCATCCACACTAAGAAAGCTACTGACGGGAGTCACTGATGACTCTCAAACAGTTCTTGTTCGACCCCATCCATGCATTGAAGTAAAAGATTGCCTACTTGCCTACTGTTTGTGAGTGTTTCCTTTCATGCTGCTTTTTCTTTTCTTTATTGGAATTAATTGGCATCACTATCGTTTGTTTAGCGTTGCAATTAATGTACACAATCTATCCAAAGATAGAGTCTTCTTTCCTCTTCCCTTTTATCCTTCTTCACCATAGTTTAATGCAAGAAGATGTATTTTTCTTTTGTAATAACTACAAATAGTGTTTTTTGTCTTTTGAGGGATATATTTATCCACCAATCTCTGTTATGCATGCTAACAACAAGCTATGAAATATAATCATATAACAAAACATAGTATGTGATAAGTCTCTCTCTCTCTCTCTCTCTATATATATATATATACATGTCTGCAATGACTTGTCCCACTGACAAGTATATAAAATAAGAAAACCGATAGAGAAAACAGCAGCCTTTCATCATTGGTAATTACGTCGAGCAGGAGCCATGCATGCATGAAATGGCGTGTGGGCACGGGCACAAACACTGAGGTGGGACTGAGGCTGCAGGCGTAAGTCCATGCAACTGGAGCGAAGGCCTCGTTCTCCTTGCCTGCCTAGTTTCCTCGCTTCTGTGGCTGAGAGCAGACGGTGGTAGGTGACAAATGGAACGAGAAAAAGGAGTAGTTGGTCTCCGAGCGACGCCTGGAGAGATGATATGCATGTCCGTCCTCTTCCTCCTCCGTTGAGAGGTGGAGCAGGTGCGATTCTTTCCAGGATTCCACGTTTTAGATTCACACAATCGAATCTCTATTCCAAATAGTGTAGAGTGCCAAGTGGCTCTCTGCAGATGAGCTTGAGGTCGAATTTTATGAGTCTCATGGAATTAAATGCATGAGATGAGATAGAAATTTGTCACTCGGCGATAGCTGCATTGAATCCATAAATCACGAGTCACTTCAAATTCTAGAACTCGAAATATCGGTCATGTGTTTCTAAGCTGATATCCTCGTATTACTGAGATGTCCACAACCAGTTAGGAGTTAATCTACTCTTATCAAAAGCCTAGAAATGGACGGTATCAAAACTCCTCATTCCCACTCGAAAGAGACGCGATCTGCCATTCACTATCCATGAGATGTCCGCGGCACTGTTGTCTTGTGAGCTTTTTCACGTAATGATAATGTTGTATGCAGTGGTAATGATCACATGCAACGTCGAGAACAAGGCATGAATGCAAATGAATCACTGCTATAACAAAACTACTGCGAAGTATCAGACAGCTGAGATTGTTCTCATTGGCACATCCAGAAAAGAAAGAAAACAACTGCAAGTACAGGTAGCTTCCGATCTGTCATGCTGCACTTGGTAGCATGGTGTAACTGATGCTGGTTGCCGTGATTTTTAGACATGTAATGCTAATATCTCTTCAGTTCAATAAAGGAAGAAGATGAAGCATACAGGAGCAGAAAACTCTAGCAGTTGCTTTTGCATTTTATTGTGCACTATTATCTAGTTTATTGAGCAGAGAAGATTTGTGTTGGAAGCATAACATGATGAAGTTGTGAGAGTTCTAAAGAACAAAACATGCTTTCACATAATAATAAAGTAAGTTTGTGAAGAAGGATTAGGTTGTTCATTCTAGGATTTTTATATTCATGGATGACTCTTATTTAATTCAAGCTTTTTGTCATGGATATTTTAATTCAAGGTCTGTCGACATGTTATGTTGATATCAACACAATTAGATAATAACCAGATAAATTACATCCACCAAATATATTACTGCAGTTTTCATTTCTTTTCCTAAACACTGGTCCCAGTGCAAGCTTCTTTATTCTGAAAAACAATATATTCATGTGCCAATGAAACACCTGCTGAGCATAGACAGAAAACAAATATACTCCCAATTATTAGGAATACCATGACTTTTCAACCCTTTGAACTTCTATTCAATAGTAATGTTGTTTTGCTAGTCAAATCCATAAATTTAATCCACATTCCTAAGCTTTAATATTATATAGGATGTCGACATACCCATGTTCTTGAGGTTCTACTTTCAATGACATGACCACATGCTTTGTATAGCTCTTCCTGTTATCAATATTACCACTAGTTTCTATCCTAGCTGCTGGTTTCTTGCCGAATCTGGTGGTATATTATGCATGGAAAGCACCATTCTTTTGGATGGATGTGAAATTGGAGAAGACAAAGACTACATTACCATGCATAGGTGAGCGTACATCACAGATTAGTTTAATGTGGTTTTCTACCACATACATTAAGCTATACAAGTTTGTCTTATCTGAAATAGGACACCAACATTTCAGCTACTGTCTATTTCTGCCAGCTTATGATATTTGCAACGTGCGAGCCACATCACTGGAGGACATAAGCACTGCCAGCTCCTTAGTCAAAGCCAACAATGACATCGGCAGTGAGCTAATATGGACTCGAGATATGCCTGCACACTGTGCACATATTGAGACTGATCCATAAGAAGAAAAGTTGGTCTTAGTGTTAAGTGGTAAATATACACAACATGCAATCCCTTCTTTTTGTGCAAAAGCCAATTATCTGTGGCAATGATGGTACATCAACTCTCAGGTTATTTCAGAGTCTTTCATCAACAAGAAGAAGAAGAAGAAAGATTACAGAGACTTAATGGAGGTAGTTGAAGTCCCTCCATCATCCATCCAATGAATCAAGCAGACTGCGTAGCTATCAGCAAGCTCATCAACTCTGCTCTGAGTTCCACGTTAGCAATCATAATTGCACCATCGATCTTATCTCACATGATGAATCGTGATTGACCTTGAAGCTGTTCCTGGTAAACATTTGCGCGTGCCGTGTTCTATATACCTTCTTATCATCACTCGCTTAAAGTATCAAAATGCTTGGAGAAATGACCTAATAAAGAACACTAACACTATCAACAAGACATTTGCTTCCTGATATTATGTGCGTCACAAAGGCATCCCTCTGCACTGGAGATCGAGTAGGACAGATTGTATATGATAGCCTGCAAAGTTGGCGATCGATATGTTACATGAATGTAGTAACAAAATCATCACATCCAACCTAATCTGACACAGCCAACTACGTAGGTCTTTCGAGCATTAGGTCGAAAGCAAAGCTTGCAGTACAATGCAGCGTGCTGTACTACTAATCGTAACTTGCAATGCAAAGTTAGGTTTCATGTTTGTCATCAAGATCCTACTAAATGGAACAGATCAATTGGTAACCCATTGTTGATTAGTACTTTGTTTAGCTTAACTTTGGCTTATGTACATCAGCCATGATCTTGAAGTTGGACGACCGTCATGGTTACCGGCCGCCGGCGGATTAAACTAGCTATGATCAGTTGTGGGCATGAGCTGTGCCATCTAACTTAATCTATCTTCGTCTACTGACTCCGCTAAATCTTTTAGGTTTCCTTCCTCATTATCCCACCAAACATGAGCAACCAAAACAAGCTCACAGGACGCGAAGGAAGAAGTCCAACTGGGCTCAGACTGCTACATCCAACAGAAGCCATTTGGATTCACAAACTAGGGAAGTTCCTCAATACCCCGCCGAAAGCAACCAAAACAAGCTTACAGAGGCCCCAAGGAAGAACTCCAACCGGCCTCGGACTGCTACATCCCTCACAAACCACTTGGATTCACAAACTAGGGAAAGATAGTGTTTGTGAACAGATGTGCCGTGGCTCGTTAGTCAGCACGGCCTGATCCACGGGTCGATGTCAAGAGTGTCCCGTCGGTTAAGCTGGACGCCGAAACATCGACCGGCCCTCGGTGTCGGGTTCTTGGTCAGTGTTCCTCAGCCTGGAGGCTAAATAGTCGATGGCTCGCCTGCGAGGTCGTCGGTCGGCGGCTTTTGAGGTTAGGGCGCCTGTGGATCGTGGGTGGCCGCTTTCCTGCAGAAAAAGGCTTTCGCCGGGTGATCCTCGGTTGTAACCCCTCCGACGAGCAAGTTAGTTAAATGTTTTTCCCTTTTTTTCCGATCCCCCTTTTGTGGGTATCCACGAAGGGTTCTTATACTATGGCATGAGGGTGAGTCGTATGCGGTTTAAGGTGATGGGCGTGTCGGATAGTGTCTCAGCACGCATGGGCTCTGACCTTGCGTGTGAGGGTGGTGACGTCCTGGATTTATCGGAATAAGGCGTGTGGAATGTGATAACGTGTGACATTTTGGTATGGATTCTGATGTGAGATATGGTGACGTGCCTTGGGTCCATAATTTGTCATATCAGATAGCAACAAGATAAGATATTAGGTTTCTTTCCTATTACAATTCTTTTTATTCTTCCAATTAATAAAAGTTCTTTGGTTTATTATATTTCTTATATATATATATATATATATATATATATATATTGAAATACTTAAGTTAAAGTTAATAAGATTATATTCATCAAACTCTGAATGTGAGATTAAACTTTAGAATATTATTGATCAGTTTTTCTTGTAAATGTAGTTGAAACAATACACACAATTAAAATCAAACTCAAAGCCACATATTAAATAATATAGAGCAAACATGTTTGACTTCAAGCCAACCAAGTCAAAAAATAAAATTAATCTACAATAAGGTCTCAGAAAAGTCAGGGATAAGGACTAAGATTGTTATCGGATCAAATTTGGATCGGGTTCTCTTAGGATCCATATCTAAATCTGAAAAGCCAATGATTTTAAATGAGGATCCGTATATATTAACCGATCCAAATCAGAGATCCACCCATTGGTAATCCTATTATCATTATATCATCCTTTACTCTCCATTTTTTTTCTCTTTTTATGCTATTTGTCACAGGTTGGCAAATTGTTGCTTCAAATATGCCCTTTTTTGTTCTCAAGTCATCTTAAATAATACTATAAGTAGCACGATGACTTGACTCCGATTACCACCAAAAATTGACCGAGTCAATTAGAACAATAGTTGATATCCAACCCGTTAACTTCGACCAACAGTGTCACCAAGTGGCTTCTCTCAGGCAGGCTCTGAGGGACCCACGTCGGGTCGGTCAACCCGTGGGGAATATTTCAGGTACGTTTATACGGACCCGACGCCGGTGGGGTCGGCTTCCCAAATTCTCTTCTCTCTTTGGACGGTGCCTGTGGGTCCCGCTCTACTAGGTGGCGACAGCTGGGCTGGGAGAGGCGGCCGAGCCACGACGTCGGGAGATCGGTCTTACCCGGCGGGCGACTCGGGCTGCACTACGCTCACCCGCGGTGGTCCCACCTCGAGCCCTCTACCGGCGGCGATGCGGTGAATTTTCTCGAGGTTCCAGAAGCACTGTGTCATGGAGCCGTGCGCAGAACTCGTCAGCCGCTAGGGAACAGTAAGCGGGGACGGACTCTTCCACCGACGACTCGGAAGCGAAGACGTAAGTCGACGGCTGTAGGATTTCTTTAAGGGTAATCTATTCCTCCTCTGCCGCCGCCTTCGTGGGTCTCTTTTCTTGCGATGGTACTGAGATATTAGCGGCAGCCACTTTGATAAGGTGGCCAAGAGCCGATTTGGATGTGTTCAAGATTACTGGTTATAGCATGCGGGCTTCTTCGAATCGGCTCGTTTTCTTTTAATGTAGTCTTTTCTTGAAGAAAATTGGAATGGTTTCTTTTGAGCTGTTACAACTACTGCCTTCTCCTTCGAATGAAGCAACCCTAATATGTTAGAATTTACATTTATTGAATTTGAAAAGGTTGTGTTTTTTTCTCTTGTAAGCGTAATAATCTTGAATAGGAAGATGTGTTTTGATTGCTTAAATTCTGGCTCATGTGCTGATACAAAAACGAGTTCAGTTGCTTTTATACATCCTGTTCTCGTGTTGTGGTTGCCGCCCCTTGAGAATCAGGTTTAATTGGTTGGAAACTGTAGGATCAAGTACCAATTTGTATAGTATCTGGACTTTAGAATATTTTCTTCCTTGGAAAAAGGTCTGATTCTACTTTGGTTTTCATGGCCTATCGTGGTTCTTCAACTCCAATTGGATGGATTTAAAGGAGCAAGTGGTAAAGTTGTATGACTATGTAGAACAACGGTCACCAAAGACAGATTGGTAACCCTTTAAACATTAGCTAAAAAACATCCACCCTATGGAAAAGTTGAGTTGGTGTGCTTAAGATTGTAAGGCATGTAAAATTCTTGATAGGTTAAGAATTTCTTTATTCAATAGTATTATATAAGTATGTATCTTTATGGATAAAATACATGCTTGGTATCAAGGTTCGCAATATCGTACCGTACCGGTGTTTCGACCTGGGCTCGGTATCGGTACGGTACGGTGTACCGAGCGGTATACCTAGGTGTACCAAGCACTGTAGTACTGCTACAGTATATTGTTGCACTGTACTGCTATTATAACGGTGCACTGCAATAGTACTGTACTGTTACAGTACTACAGTGCACTGCTACAGCTGTGCTGTTACAGTGCTACAGGCGGATCGGTAGCGGGCGGTCCGCGTACCGTTAGTCTGTCGGACCGGTACGTACCACCCGTACCGGGCGGTACGATTCAGTATGACAGACCTTGCTTGGTACACTAAAAGGTTTGTTCAGACTTATATTTGTAGGACTAATTAAGGAGTCAAACAAGTTGCTTAGACCTGGATTCAGAATCTAATTGTTTTGCAATCAGGAATAATGGAGGTACATAATAAGTTGTTCATTTTATTTCATTTGTCCATTTGTCATTCATGTACAAATGTTAAATACTTAAACATAGATCTTCCTGTTTTGCAACTTTCGGTTGAATATGATGTTTACACAGAACTAGAAAATGAGACCATGTATGGCTGACTTGGAGCATTTCACATGAAGCTCAAGATGTTGGTCTTGTTTATTGTGAAGTTTTACTGAATATTTCACAAGCTCTTTTGTGGTGGACAAAATCACATGCTTGACCATAAATCAATATCCTTGGGTCCAAAATATAAAGCTGCATATGTAAAGTCAGTTCTCTGATCATCTCTTTTAGGTTTTATGTCACCTTATCACATTATGGCTACATACTTAGAATGTCTCCACTTAGCAGCCACACATGCATTAACTGTATCTAGGCAGAAACTCTTGTGGTTTCCCTAAGTAGACAACATGGTCCCATGTGCAAAATATGCACCATGATTTTGGTGCCTGTGTTCCTTCTTTTTCATTTAAAATTATCATTGTTGTTGTTCTTTTATTTCATAAAATGAGGGTCATTGTTATATTACTTCGATTTCTATATCATTAGTTTCTAAACCCCCAATTTGTCAAAATCGAAGTTGTGTAAGGGATTTCGAAAAGAAATTTGAGGAAAAAATGTTTCTGGTTTTGTTGCTTGTGTAGAATGTTCGTAGAACAAATTATGATACAGACTATAGTGATACAGGGACTCCAGGGCAAGATTGAATGATCATCTTTCTTTTTGTAGAAAGAAATTCCTTTATTTTCTTCTTGTTTCCTCCATGTGGTTACCGCTGCTGACATTATTTCTTTTTCTTTTGACATCGAGTGCAGATTAATTGAAAGGATGTACTGTTAGATTCTAGCTATATGGGCAACACAAATTCTGCTGAAGGATCCTCTCCTCGCAAATATCCTTTGCCTTCTACTCGCAATTATGCTCACCCATCTTCTCACAGATATCCTCAGCAAGCTCATTTCACTGCTGGGAGTTCATTTAATAATAAAAACCAAAATAAGCAGCAACCAGCATTTATAGCTGACAATTTCAGCTCGCTTGAAGAGGTGAATTACTTTGTTCCTCTAGTAGGTACATAAAACAGTAAATTAGAAGATTGATTGATTTCTGCACATCAGTTTTACCTGTCATTAGCCAAGGTCTGGCATCTTTTTAGTAAATTATGTTGCATTCTGATAAAAAGGTTTAGGTTCTTATATTAGAAAGCACTGCACCTTATTTGCCCATAAGTAGCCACATGCTTGTTTTGTTTCTTCGGTATATAACCAGTCATCACTCCTTAAATTATTTTAATACTTGGCATTGCATTTAGCAAATTTCTTCGAGTTTAGTCACCCACTTGGCTGATTGTTTAAGAACTTCAAGTTAAATATTGTTAGGTCTCAATTATTCTAAGTGTTCTCTTGTTGCTTAAGTCATCCAAGAACTTCAAATATATTTATATATAAATAATTCCTAGGTCTTGTTGTTGCTTCAATTCTCACACTTTATTGCTTGTCTATGGGCCAGGTTCTCAAGGTAAATTTGTTGGCTAGTACTTTTTTTGAGAATTTTGATGAAAAATTTTACATATATGCTGTCCATTTAGCTCAAAGCATGTTTATTTTGGTGTAGTCTATTGATTGATTCTCACTAGCATCTCTTAATCTTTTGAATATCACTCTGTCACAAGAAGATTAGTAACTTTTAATGAGCTATTAAGTGTTGCTATTCATATTTCTTGAGAATTTCCTGTCACAAATATCTTCGAGATATCCAGCTTAATTGTAAGATTTAAGCAAGCCTTGGATCTTTAGGCTGCCATATTAATCTAAACCTAGAAATATCAAAATTTTCAACTGATTATGAGTTTCATTGAAGTTTTTAATCCAGAAAGTATTTAGGTTCCTATAATGAGCATGGAGGATCCTTTAGATATAGCTCTTTGTTTTTTTTTTTTTTTTAATTAGAATCTTGGTGATTTGACATTTAGGTGTAGCCAAATAGTAAAACTCCTTGTATTTTCATTCTTTGATGTTTACGATCTACAATTACCTTTTAACAAACAGATCCTGACTTTTCACAAGCATGCAGTAAATCAAGAATGTTCTTCCCTATAAATATCTAAATGTCAGCCATCTGGAGGATAGCTGTTGCTTGAACCCAATTTGACAGTAAGATGGTCAGTGACCAGGCAGAAATGTGTATAATGAGGTAGAGAGGAACAAGAGGTAAACAAGGAAGAAAATTTAGAAAGAAGAAAAAGTTTGCTTGCCAACAAGAAACAAATGCCTTTCTGCAGCTGAATTTCATTCTTACATGATTCAAAACTTATTCTGATCCAATCTTAATGGCCATTATATGTGATCCAATCTGTCAAGCCAACGTAATTTATGCCTGATTGCTGCCTAAGCATTTGACTACAAACAATAGGATTTCTTATCATCCAACTGATTGATGTTTGGGTTATTGCCATACATCTTTTAGGTATGCATCTTGGCTTCTGATTTTAATAGCTTATGTAAGTTCATTACATACATACTTGATGATCCATGTCCTATTCCCATATGCTGCACACTTCTTGATGATTATTTTTGCTATATCCCTTTGATTGGCAGTTTTTACAACATTAGAATAGCTAAGAAGTTTATTATTACAAAAGCTACATGGAGATTTTATTCTTTACAAAATGTAGCCATGCCCACGGCATGCAAATTTGAATTTAGTGATAGATAACATGCAGCAACATATCTGAATAATGGTTATCTACGATGCATGTTATAATGTAAAAGCTTGTGGAAGGATTATTAGTTCTAACATCTGTGTGATTGTTGGGCTGCTTCTCGAAATTTTTACAAGAATTGAATTTGTTGGATGACCAATCGATTACTGAGAATAATTGTTGGGTGAAATCTGAAAAAAATGCAAATATATTTAGATTAACAGTTAGTTGCAGAGCTTTGCAATTTTGTTAATTTAGCCATCAATTACTTCATTAAGTTATATATTTCCTACCTTAATGCTAAACATGTTCTTATTCCCTAGGTTATTTCTGCACTAAGAGATGCTGGCCTTGAATCATCAAATTTAATCCTTGGTATTGATTTCACTAAAAGCAATGACTGGACAGGTGTGCTTTAAAGGGTTTCTGTACATCCAGAAACACTATGATACTTCTACATCAACTCAATTTTTAAGATTGGATATATTTTTCTCCACATAGTTCAGAGGGGGGATCATTGCTATTTAACAATTGTAGGAAGGCATTCATTTAACAGAAGATCTCTGCATGCTATTGGTGACACAACTAACCCCTATGAGCAAGCAATTTCTATAATTGGGCGTACTTTGTCTCCTTTTGATGAGGATAACTTGATACCGTGTTTTGGATTTGGTGATGGTTAGTGTCCTTTGCTACAGCTTTGGTCACTGATTAGTTAAATCTCCCTCCTATTCACACATTTTCCTTCTTTTTTATGTAGCATCTACACGTGATGAATTTGTCTTCAGCTTTTACCCTGACCACCGTCCTAGTCATGGGTTCGAGGAGGCTCTTTCACGATATAGAGAGATTGTTCCATGTTTGACTCTCTCAGGTTATACTCTATTTATCCTTGTTTCTTTTCTTTGCATTTGTTGGAATATTTTGTTTCTTGCATGCATTGTTGAGTTCAGTTTGAATGAATTATTATTTTTACATATTAAACGACAATGAATAATTGTACATTCTTATTGACTTTTTTTCGTGTTTATAATTGTCTTAGAGGATTATAAATTTTAGCTGTCAGTATGGGGTTAGTGGTTTATGGTTTTCTTATTTGCAGATTGTGGTGTTACATGTTCAAATCTTTGGAAGCGTGATATGTGAATTTCATCATTATCTGGATCTGCTGTCTAGTTTAATGATCTTTTGTAATTTGTATCCTTAGTATAATCCGATTGCTTGGATCAGATCAGTGTTGATCTGAATTCCATCTTGTCCAATTGAGCTCAATCCTAAAATCCAATTGTTCAACTGAAATACAAACCATAAGCAATCCAATAGATAAACGAAGTTCTTTCTAAAGAAGAAAAAGCTCTGATCCAAAAAGTCAATCTGATATGATTATGTATTAATATTGTTTATTTGCATTCTATATCATTTCTATTGTCTAAAACTTTAATCTTTTTAGTTTTTAGTGATAGACATATTGTTTAAAATTATTAAGTAATATTGCCTAGTATTTTTTGAAGCAATTGATTGATCCTCAAGTATAATCAACTATCCTAGTGAGAAGCTAGTTGAGATATATAGATCATGAGTTTGAGAGATACTAGATTGAACTCTTTCTTTCAGAATTTTGATGGGATCATGAGCTAATTATATATTTCTGTTATTCTTTGGCCGATAGTAAATATCTTGGTTACTAATTAATTCATTCTTTATCCTCAAAATTAATCTACAATGGATTTTCATACTTAAAAAGTCTCTTCAGTTACTGGATTAAATTATTCTCTTTTGTTTCTTTTCAGCATTCATAAATTTTGTGAATATGTTACCATGTTGTATGATACTAGTTCGGCCCAAAATTTAATGGACTAGAAATGTCAAAATTTCTTTTTGTTAATATGAATTCATTCTATGATAACAAAATTTTCAGGTCCAACGTCATTTGCACCACTCATTCTTGCAGCAATTGATATTGTAGAGCAAAGTAATTGGCAATATCATGTTCTTGTAATCGTAGCTGATGGACAGGTTTGGATGTTACCATACAGAGGACTTCTTCCCCTTGCTGTTTCCTTGTATTATTGTCCTTAATATTTTTTGCCATCCTCTAATAGGTTACTAAGGGTTCAACCTTACCAAATGGTTTTAGTCAACAAGAACAGGCTACTATAGATGCTATAGTTGAAGCTAGGTAAAAGCTGACATTGATTTTTTGTCGAAATTCTTCTTTACTGCAACATTCTGAAGCATTTAATATCCAGCCATTATCCCCTTTCGATAATTATGATTGGTGTGGGTGATGGACCATGGGATGCTATGCACCAATTTGATGACTACGTTCCACAACGGTCATTTGATAACTTTCAGGTAAATGCTTGCAGAATATTGTCTTTAATGTCTAGCATTATTGTAAAGCGAAAATGTAATTGAAAATAAACTGTTTGGTAAGTATAAGTCACAGAATCTTATAAAATGCGACCACGTCACAACCAAATCGCCGTATGACTGCCAAGGTTGTTGTACCATGTTGTCCATAATGCTTAAGCCCAAATTTTAGTGGTGGGCTTACCAAATCTTCTACACAAATTCTACTCCAACTCAATACTATTGTGGGACTATAGGGGCCTTGCAATTTTTCAGTTGGAAAGGCTTGATTTCCTCACCATGAACCAAAAAAGCCTACAATCATTCTTTTGTAGGGGGCTAACAGGAGATTAGATAGACACAAAGGTCATGTTGTTATTCCAGAGTTATGCTATTATTAGTCTACATACAGTAGAAGTCAGCGTATGAGAATGATGAAATTTCACTCAGTTCCTTAATAATGCCAGAACAATCCCCCTAATCAGGACAGGCTATTACAGTCTGGTCCCTTGTGCTATAGTATATACATATATTCTGCTTGATCAGACAATTAGCCTTTACCTTTAATTTCATGTGCTTTTTTAAAATAACAATTCTGTTAATCTTGAATTGATAAAGAAAGTTTGTTGATCATTCAATTTCAAAATTAGTTTTCTTAATTCTATTGGTTTGTTAAGGAAATTCTACTTTTATGTCTTGTTAATTTGACTATCATCTCTTACTAAAAGGAAATTCTAGTTTTTTGGTCATAATATTTTGATAATTGTCACTATTATCCTATTGCCACAAATTGCTATGTTCCTATTCTACTTTTATGTCTTGTTAATTTGACTATTATCTCTTACTAAAAGGAAATTCTAGTTTTTCGGTCATAATATTTTGATAATTGTCACTATTATCCTATTACCACAAATTGCTATGTTCCTTGCTCTTATCTCATTGACTCATGCAGTTTGTGAACTTCACAAAGATAATGTCTGAAAACATGCCAATGACAAAGAAGGAGGCAGCATTTGCACTTTCTGCCCTCATGGAAATTCCACTTCAGTATAGAGCCACACAAGGCCTAAAGCGTAAGAGGTAAGACTATTTAGATATTCATATATAAATCTGGAATTGTCAACATTTAAGGGATAATGTTGTTTGTTGAGTGTAACAATGATTTGAAGATTACTAAAAAAGCACAGAAACAATGAGGGAAAAGCCAGTTGGGAAAAGCCTCTGCCTCCTCCACGAGCTGTTGTCGATCATGACAATGCAAAATCATCAAAAAGTTCCCATGGACATGCGAAATACACCAACCCGGATGAGTACAGCATCCCCATGGAGCGAGTACGTCTTATTAGTGATTAGATTTTAAGAAAGTTGCATGTACCTGAGAATGTTTCTCCTGCTTTTGTCCAGGCATGCCCTATTTGCCTCACAAATCCTAAAGATCTCGCTTTCAGTTGTGGTCATCTGGTAAGTGCTTTGCTAAACTACATAAACTGTTATGTCTTTTATAATATCCTTCCAGATTATAACTAGTATACATACAAAAAGGTTTTTACAGAGCCCTCTTTCAAGAACCGCTTTCGAAATAGACTTATTTCTTATTCCAAAGAAGCTGTGGGCTATTTGTAGAATCTTATTGTTTTATCTGAATCTAAAAGAGAGAATTTCTATTTATCCTTGACGCACAAGGGGGCATCTAATGAGAATGGATTAATGACAGAGTCCATTTAGAAGGGGAATGTCTAATTGTTTTATCTTTGCTTTCATGATTTAGACTTGCAGAGACTGTGGTACAGCGATACCCACATGCCCAATCTGCCGGTCACCCATTACCACACGCCTACGGCTATTTTCCTGATAGCAAAGTGAGTTTGCTCAGCTTGTTAGTAGTGCTGCATTCCTTCTATATATGACTTTGAAGGCTATCGTTCCTGTGATCAACTTGCAATGGTGTATACTTAAGTCGCTGCATTCACCATATGATCCTGACGGCTATCATACCTCATGCCCTTGTTAGCTCTGGATTTTGATGGATGAGTCAGGTGCAAGAGAAAACTGCTCATGCGTTTCAGGTTGTTGCAAGGTGGGAGATTATTTTGTTGGCAAGGAAATATAATGTAGAGAATTGACAAGTACTGTTAAGTGGGATTGCTTTCACTTCATTCACCTGCATGAAGATTGATGATGATGTTCCTCCATGCCAAATAGATTGAACAATAATGTTTGATATGATTAATTCATAATGATCGCGGACGAAGAATTCCGAAGATTGTTTGCTTGTTCTTGCAAGTTTTAGTTTGATACTGCTAAAAGGCTAAAATTAGGTTGAAGAAATACATTCTTAGTTAACTACCCCTTTTAGATTAAAGATATAGAACACTGATGTCTTATTGTTGAACTGCATATTGTGATTGCTTTCAGCAAATCCTGTATTGTTATTATGTTGTCGATTTCAAGGTGTTCTTACTCTTTATATACTTGAGCATTTATAGATGTTACCTTTGCCATTTACCTTTGACAAATATTGTAACATAATCATGTGTTAAATGATGAATAGCTTTTATTTCTATCTATTACTGATGAATAAACACATTGAGGAGTTCAAAGTCTGTCATGCTAAACTCGAGATGATACAGTAGACAAGTTTCAGTGACAGGATTTACATGGAATCTGCCTCCTGCAAGTGAAAGCCATTCTTCTCTTTCGTTTCTTCCCTTGAATTGGCTTTCAGTGTGCTCCGATCCTGAGTACGATAGAGATGGAGGAGTTACCTGAGCATGTCTCCTGTGTCGAGACGAGGGCCACTGAGAGTAGGTGAAGCGGTGAAGGTGTTTCCTTCGCCGAAGACGGAGCCATGGGCGAGGGCTAGCGGCAGCGGCCGGTCTGGTATCACCGGTAGCTCGATGTCCCCTTCCAGCATCTTCAGCGCCTCCATTATCGTCGGCCGGAGCGCCACCATGACGTGCGCGCAGAGCACGCCCACCAGCACAAACCTCTCCATGATCCCCTTGGGGTTGGAGTTGCCGTCGCCGTCGCCGTCGTCCCTCGTCAGCGCCGCGTCCAACACCTCCCCCGCTCGCCCGGCCTTGATCAGCGTCCACGCCCAGTCCGTAACGAGCACCAGGTTGGACGCCACGGACGTGTCCAGGGCGCGCCGGCCGCTCATGATCTCCAGCACCAGCACGCCGAAGCTGTAGACGTCGCTCTTCTCGGTCAGCTGCCCGTAGAGGGCGTACTCCGGCGCGAGGTAGCCGTGGGTTCCGGCGACCCGGGTGGTGAGGTGCGACTGCCCCTCCCTGCTCTGCCTCGCCAGTCCGAAGTCGGCCACTCGCGCCCTCATCTCCCCGTCCAACAAGATGTTCGTGGATTTGATGTCCCTGTGATAGATGGCGGGCTTCACCCCGTAGTGCAGGTAGACCAGCCCTTTGGCGACGTCCAGTATGATGGTCTTCCTCTGCGGCCATGTCAGGGGCGCTCTTCTCCTCCCGGAGTCGCCATTGGCGCCCATGCTCGAGCCGAAGATGTGGTCGTTGAGGTTTCCGTTGGGCATGTAGTCGTAGACCAGGTACCTCTGCTTGCCCTCTTCGCTGTCCTCTTCCGTGATGCAGCACCCCCTCAGCGGCACCAGATTCCGGTGCCGCAAGTGGCTGATGATCTCCACCTCGTTGCGGAACTCCTCGTCGCTGTCGTCTAACCCCTCGAGCACCTTCTTGACGGCGACCAGGCTCCCGTCGGAGAGCGTGCCCTTGTAAACGACGCCGAACCCGCCGCGCCCGATGAGGTTGCGCTGCGAGAAGCTGGCGGTGGCCTTGTCCAGCTCCTTGATGTCGAAACAGATCGAGCCGGTGTTGGGCCTGAGGTACAACCTGGAGCTCCTCTCCCAGGCCGCGGAGTCGCTCATCTTCTTCCTTTTACGACGGGCAAGCCACAGGAAGAGCCCGAGGGAGCCGGAGGCGAGGACGAGGGCGATCGCGGCGAACACGGAGGCATAGACGGCCGCGGAGTGGGAGCTGGAGGAGTCGTGGTCGGAAGAGGAGGGGGAGGGCTGTAGGAAGCCGAACATGCAGCCGGCGCGGGGGTCCTTGGGGCCGTACCGGTTGACGACGCCGGCCGCGTACAGGATGGTAAGTTTGAAGCAGGTCGTGTCGTCGGAGGTGTTGCCGTTGACGGCGCTGAGCCGCGAGGAGACGTCCATGCCCGCGTTGAGGCAGTTGCTACAGCGGGAGAGGTCGGTGAGGTCTGCGTCGCACGCGCTGTCGAGCTCGGTGGCGTTGCCGAGCCGGGCGGTCCAGTCGGCCCGGGTGTACACGCCGGCGCAGGTGGTGACAAAGGAGCTAGGCGAGGGGAAGCAAGCGGAGACGATGGAGGAGGGGAGGGAGAGGGGGGGCGCGGAGAGGTTGGCTTGCAGATCGGCGAGGCAGGCGGCGGAGGTGGCGTCGTCGGGGAGGCGGAACAGGCCGGTGTCGCGAAGGCGCTGAGCGGCGCCGATGCCGTAGACGCTGAGGAGGCTTTGGCAGCAGTCGCTGTGGTTGGTGTTGGCGGCGACACAGGAGGAGTCGTCCCAGGGGTAGGTGGAGACGTACGTCAGGTCCAAGGGGCAGGTCGCCGCCTCCGCGGCCGGGGCCGCGGCGGAGGCCAAGAGGGAGAGCAAGAGGCACAGTGATCTCCACATCTTTGCCGCCTCTCGTTCTTGGACGAGGTAGCTTGGGAAGAGAAGAGTTGGGATACTTGCAGGAGGAAGACGAGGTCAAATGGGGCGGGCGATGGTTAGTTGGTCAGACTTGGTGTCTTCTGGGAGATCGAGCGGCTTCATCGAGAGAGCGGGGCAAGTGGATGCAATGCATCCTCCAATCATATTAAACAACGTTTATAAGAACCAAAAGAAGAAGAAAAGGTTTGCTCGCCAGGAAGAAAGAGTGGTATGGAAATGTCGGGCGAGGAAATCTACACGGTGCCAGCGTGGCGATCGGAGCCAAGTTTGAAGTCGGTGAACTGCCGGTTCATCGTACGTCGCGTCGGCACGGCAGATGGGTGGGTCCCATGAGGGCCTCCTTGCTTGCTCCAATCACGAGCATACTTTATTAGTAGTAGTGGGTTCAACGTGAGCAAAGCCGTCAGATCCTTTGCTGTCGCCACCCTTCCGTCGATTAAAAAAGAAGATAGAAAAAAAAAAAAACAGATCAACCTCCTCGAGATTATCGTCTTGGACAAATTAAAAAGAAAAACAACCATCAGATTCTTTTTTTATATATAGATCATTCATTCCTTACTTTATAAAATAGAAATTAACACATTAGCTCTACTCGGCCTCCCCTCCGTGTGATCGCCACGTGTCTATCATTATCCTAATTTTATTAATTTTATCATAATATTATTAATTTTATTAATAAAAATATAAAAATAAAAGATTAAAAAATTAATGTTTCAATTGATGGTGGCAAATGACGATGACCGTAGATGATTGTTGTGGATGAGAAGAGCAACGACGAGAGGTGATGGTCGTTCTGCATTTATGTCGATGCCAACGCAATTGCTGAGTGATCGAGTGATAAAAGGGTCACTTGACATCTGTATAACTACATTGACGTCGACGTCAATGTAGTTGTCGAATGATTAAAGGGTCACTTGACATCTGTATTAGGGTCGACATAGTTATCGAGTGACGAAAGGGTCGTCGATGCAAATGCCCAACAATACTACTCTATATCTGCATCGACGTCGACTTAGTTACTAGCAATGAAGGGGACGTCAATGCAAACACCGTGCGATGCCAATGAGATCATGATAATGTAATCGATTTACCTTTAAACACAGATTTTAAATAATCCTAGTCATAGGTTACTCGAGACGGACATCGAGATAACCGAACAAACTAATGTGTTATATACATGTCCATATAATGGAAGCGGCTAGTCTCATAGGTACTTGTGTGGTGACACTAGGGATATAGTACATATGCTTATTGGAGAATGAGTTCATTGATTGATCCACTCACGGAATGTTAGATGGTTAATGATACCTCATTGTCAAATAGTGATTCCGTCATACTAATTATGTATTAAATCCTTAGACTTAGACACTAAGGATATTTTGTATGAGTACTCCACTCTTTGATATCAGACTTATAGATTATGTATGAGGACAATTGAGTGTCGATAGAGGATTATCACCTATCGATGTCATGAGAGGATCATCCATATGAGAATATCTTAAAGGGAAAATAGACCAATCAATTATTTTATTATTATATAATATATCTATAAGGATCATATTAAAATATAAAAATTAAAAGGATCCCGGGTTGTTTTCGTAAGTTATTAAAAAAATGATTCTAAAAAATAGTATAATATAAAAAAAAAAAAATTGAAATCAATAGATCAAAATGATGTTACGAACTCATTGAATTACCGAGTCTATTATATAAACATGACTCAAACGATAATATTGAATGATATAATGGTTAGACTTGTTGTCAAAGATTTTAGTCATCGATCATAACAAGATTTTTTTTTAAATGAACCCATTAAGAATAATCATGACATCAATACCTTATTATGATCTTGAATTATATCAATAGATATGAAAATAATTTTTCTGAATGGAGATCTAGATTTATATAGATTAACCTAAATGATTCACTGTGAAAATAAAAAAATATAAATTTTGATATGAAAATATAAAAAATCTATTTATAACCTTAAAAAAACATCTAGATAATGATATACAAAGAAAGTTCACTTTGTATTTATTAGTTAAAGAAGTAATTTGTAGGAAAAAATATTAAGAATTATATTATTATATTAAAAGCTGATTTTATGCAATAAAAATATTATTACATCAATAACTACTTATTAAACTTTATGATTGTGAAATTTTATCTGAGAACTTAAACTTAGTGTACTCAGACTCAATTACCAAGTTATTGAATATATTTTATGATATATTATAATATATTTTTTTCTATAAGAATAGTAAATATACTAATAGTTATATACATTATTATATAAAATACTTATAGTTAAAGAAAAAAAATTCAAAAATAATTAATATCAATTAAGAACTTAAGTTTCACTATATCGATTACTAATCCATTCATTTAAAATTTACATTTAAAAGAAAATATTTTTACAATTGAGTTTATGAGTAACTTATAAAAGATATGATGATACACTTACAAATCGATAAATTTTTTTTGAATTATATTAAAAGAGAGACATCATAAATCTAATTTATCATTATTTAATTTTAATTTTTGACATTAGAATATTTTGTATAATAATAACATAATTATATTTTTATGCTTATGACGGACAAGTGCTCGTCTTTTAGAAAATAAAAAAAATACTAAGAAGCCATGGGCCAATAATAATCACATCTTTTAGAAAATAAAAGATACTATTGTAAACATAGTGCAATCTTTATCACAGGCTGGCCCCCTTCGAAGGAAGGCCGATGGATCAAAAAGTACTCGTCTTAAGTATCTATATTTATCCTAAGAATCATTATCTATAACGAAGTTGTGCTCATTTTTCGAATCATTTTTCAAATCCATGCTTCTGCATTGTCTCACAAGAGCCTATTTTCTAAATAATTGAAGATGCATTACATGTATGTTAAAATGTGTCCCCAAATGTGCTTATCTGTGTATAGTGGCCTAAGTGGGGGTTGAACACTATGCTATTGGTTTGGGAGCCTAAAAAATCTACAGTTTTCCATGTAAAAAGAATGCAAGTTCATCCAACTCTGCTCGTGTAAAATGGATGATGAGGTGCTGTTGCAGCATGTCATGGCAGCCGAAAGGATTCCTGAGGCCGGAGAGGAGTGCCTTCAGGGAGATAGCCATCCTCGTCAGCATGTTTTTGGAGGCGGCCGGAGGTTGATGGCGGTAGACCTGTCAAAGAAATGTTACATTAGCCAAGACAGATCGAAAAGATCATGATCTGATCCAAACTATGTTTATGGAACTTACCATCAGCCATGTCCTTAGTCTTGTGGAGAAGAAATGTCCCGGAAAGAATTGTGATGAAGCCACCCATCTCTGTGACGATCTGTGTGGGATCTTGTCGATCCCAATCCTGCCAGAAGAAGCATAAGATTGTCCGAAACACCATTAATTCATCGGATCACCTTCAACATTAACAGTATCAACAACTCGGGTCTAACTGAGTCGAATAATTTCACAATCAGAAACATTTAGAGTCTCATCATTTTCATGGAATATATAGGGTTGCTTTCAGAATTAAATATCCATTCGGTTGCATTCAGATTACACAAACTATTGCACATAAAATTGATTATCATTCGGTGCACGGCAAATCCTACAAATCATAGGTTAAATTTACAATATCAGATGATCAGATGTGTTGCATTAGTAGTGGTTGTAGTCTTTTCTTGCAAATCCTATTGGCAATTAGGAAAGGTTTCAAATATTTGCAGTGATAATAGTAATAGATCTGTTCATTAACATGAAATACAAGACTAGTTACTCATAATTGCAAACAGGAACTATATCAAGGATACAGGGTGCACATTGTCCTTTGATTTGAAAATAATTATTATCCTATGGATGCAAAGAAACATAATTACAAGATTAATTCATATGAAGAAAAAAAATGACACTAGCCTAGAGACTTTCTTGTCAGTTTTAATTTTTAATTCTTTCCATTTCTGTTACTCACTTTCTTCTTCTTTTTCCCTCTGATTTATATTTATGTGTTATCTTCATCTCTTTCTGTTGTGCTTAACTAACACAATGGAGTTTTCTCGTCAAATTGCCTTTCGATTGCACCAGGAATAAAAGGATGTTGTTTGCATCAATATCATTGCAAAAATATTCCATTTTGCTCAGAACTCAACCACAAGATAATCCTCCACATGTTTGCCATTCTGGCTAGAATTTGATTGAAATCTTCCTTCTTGCTATGATACTAAAGGACACTCCTCTTCTTTCCTTCCAACTGTATCTTGGTAAATTCAAGGTCTTATTAAAGATATACATGCAACTATGTCTTAGTTGCAACCTCATGGTTTAGTAATTTAACGCAATCAAACTCATAAAAGATATAATACAAAACAAAAAGGTAAATGAAAAAACATGTAGACAAATATTAGTTGTTTGCAATTATGTACGTTCTTAGATGAAAAGCCAAAACACATCCAGTATCTGAACTATTCTCAATATTGAGCTCCACCTTTTCTCCCTAAACAATTTAGACAGGGTAAGGATGATTTATTGATGCTTACTTCATTTTTCAACTGTTATATTTATGTAATGTCATTATGCAATAATGATTAAACCACAATCATTTGAATGACAATCAGACAACAAAGATGCCAATAAGTCATATAAGAGTAGTTACCTTGAACATAATCACACTAGCCAAAATGGTTAATGATGTAAACATCACATAGTATATGGGTGATACAACAGCTGTGTTAAATGTATCAAGTGCCTGAGAACAAAATTAAGCAAGGACAAAAGTATTAGGCTTCAGAGAGAACAAACTGCCGGTAGCTGAAGATGAAAATAGTTGTATTTTAAATTTCTAGTCCATCATCAATTAAACAACTATTACTGGTACATTTGCATGGTAATTAAGCTAAAATGAGTGAACAGGAAGTTAAACTGCAAAAGGTAAACAATAAACAACAACAGTTACATGCCAGCTGGGCATTAGGTCTCTTATAAGATACATCTAAAATCACCTTAAAATCCACAGAATACTAACACAAACAATTGCAAAATTATGTATAATAGTTTGGTGGTTGACTGTGAATTTGATGTAGACCATTAAGAAAAGCTACCATAGGAATGTCTGGAAGATTATTTGATACAAAAAGAAGATCGAGAAGAAGTTTCAAAAATAAGTTCACATGCTTTTTCTATAGGCTGTGATGTGGGACATTTTGAGATTGTCCTGCATTAGGCTGTGACATTCTGCTACTAATCCGTTAAATTATTTTCAACATTCAAAAAATTGGCATAAAGATCCTGTGCTACTAGCCTAACAAACTGCAATAGAACACTGAAACAGATATCTACTTGTTTTAGCATGAATTTGGCTTGTCTCAGTATGAACAACTTCTTTGTTTTTCAAGTTTTTGTTGTCCCATACTAAGAAGATTAAAAGCTACAAAAACTCACATAGCTGAAGCTTCAACCAAAGAGATACTTGGAAAAAGCTAAGAATCTAGATATCATTGTCATTAGCTATATGAAAGACAGTTCGCTAAAAGGGGAACTATGTGCTGTTTTATATCATGGGAAATCGAGAAACACATTTTTGTTGCAGTCAATGGAGAACATTTAACTCACAAGGCAAATAGGCTAGCACTGCATGGGCATTGTTCTCCGGTAGTCAAAGGCCTCACTTCAGCCTTTAGTAATATAAAATTACTGGTACAACCCAAGACAACGAACTTGCATTCTTGTTACACATGATGTCCTGTTGCCAATTACACGGGAATATGATTTTATTATGAGGTGGAATTCTAGAGGAAGGTTTGCAGAACGAACATAAGGGTAGCCAAGTTAGTAACACCCAAATGTGAAGATGGAATTACAAAAATTAAGAATATGGTTGGTTTCTACAAGGAGATTCTGGAAGTCAGCTGTCTTCGGTTCATGGTTAAAATAATTGGGTTAGTGGAACTCAATATAGTTAATTAGGCTAAGTTTTCTTTTCTTTGATTGCTGAAAATAAATGTTGTTTGGTAGATAATGATAGCTTGTCTGTGTGAAAGTTATCTAACTAGAGGTAGAGAAAAAATAAGAAAAGGGTCATGTTAAGGATAGACAGGTGACATGAAGAGATGAATGTTAACTTATTCCATCTTCTCCAAATGTTTATAGTATCCTGTGTCAGCTGGATTAGCTTGTGTTGACTGAATTACAGTGTAACTCTATCGTGTTTTGCAAGATAAACCACCAAATAACTTAACCTCCAGATAAAAACTACCTTAAAGCTTAACTTGGATAAGAGAAAATAATATTTTGTAGCTGATATAATTTTGACAAACAATTAAAATGAACAAGGCCCACATAGAAAAAAAAATTGTCAAGATATGGTTACACTGACAACTAGTCTGGTTCTTTGAGAATAAGGTAGCGTGTAATACACAGTTCGTAGGATTGGCCAATATTTAGTTGATCCAAATATGGATTGTGAAATTCACCATTAAAAATCAGTAAGGTCAGATCTCCTTATCATTAAAGAAAATATGAAATATTCATCTTTAGTTATACTCAAAAAGTCAGAATACTTTTATGTAGTTTGGAAATAGCATACCAGCATTTCAGCATTTCATATTGTTAATATAGAGTCAAATGTAAGTTGTTTAAGTCAGCACAAAACTTACTGAGCAGAAAAAGAATCAATTTCATAATGCCAGCTTAAGTCTAGGAATTGAAGACCAGTTCTCAAGGTTTTTTTTAATTTCTTGTCAGATAAAATGTAGGAAAGCATCTAACCACAAGCATAAAATAGTGAAAATTTCTTATATGACTGATGTAATACGGCCACATTGACAAAAGAAAGTCTGTACCTTGTTCAGATAGTTCATTTGGGTAATGATACATGCAATTACTATGATCATGAATACCCAGGTTTGGGAATAAACCAACTGGTTCATTCCTGAAAATGTCAACTTCAGAGCAATTCCAAGAGCCTTAACACTCATAACCTGCTCAATCAAGAACAAGAAGAACATGTATTTTTCTTTCATAGTTCAGAACAAATATTAAAATATCAACCATAAGCTTCATACCGAGAGAGACCCTACAAGAGAGCAAACACCAATATAGACCATTATATGTGTTTGCCCATATCGAGGGACGAAATGGAATATAAGCATAAAGGCTGCTACAAGCACGGTTGTTGCATACAATAGAAAAGCTGCAGAGAACATGAACCACATCTTAGTTGTTTTTATAAGCGCTCCAATAAACAAATATATGGAAATATATGCCTCTTTGTTTGAACTGAGAAAAAGAAAGAGAAAAAACGGTTGGTACCTGGTTCAGTTGCCAAATCCCAGACTTCCGTTACAGACTCGATCTCACGCTCCTGAGGGGCATGGAGAACAATTGTTGTGGATCCCACAACACAGAGAATGCAGCCAAAAATGCCAAATATATGTAGCCTTTCCCTTAAAATGATATGTGCAAGTACAGCACTGTGGAAAAGAATACTTTGTATATATTAACTGGATAAAATAAATCAACAGATTGTCTCATGTTATTTGAGGTCATGCCTGATGATTATGCTAAGAGCACCAAGAGGAGTGACCAGAATAGCTGGAGCAAATGCATATGCTGCAAAGTTAGCAACTTCCCCAACAACCACTGTTGAATCAGACAAATTTTTTAGTTCTCATTCCTGTCCCTATGAAAAAGCCATTACCAAATAATAAACCAAGAACACTTGAGGAATAATAGAAAACAAAGATGTTTTAAGTTAAAAGTATCTTATTGTACATTGCAACTAATAACGACATATTATAAACATTTTAATGATATGAAATTTGAGCCCCATCTCACGGAACATAAGAGCCTATCCTAAGTAAAAGAGAAAATAAATGTTATCAGTGTGGAACAGATGCCAGATGCAACCTTCTCAATCCCATAGACTTATACATAAATAGAGCTCAATAAAAATTGGTGACAAAGCTCCTCTCAGAATAGAATAATGATTCAAGCCTCCGAGAAATTTAATTCTAACATCATAAAATTTAACATAATTTACATCAAGCACTGTAATACAGAAAAAATTATTAGGCAATGCACCTTTTGGATCTGTTAATAAAATATGGACAGAGTTCAGAATAGGAAAAGGTAGCTTCTAGAATGATACAGCTAACTAATAGTCATACACTTGAAACTTATGCAATATCATCTAGAGGGCTCAATATGTTTGAGATAAGACATAGGAACCCAATTTTTAGCATCAAAGGTACTCCCTATGCACCTAAATGTCCCAAAACCAATTAAGAAAACAGAAACCAATGACCGTCACCAACAAATTAAAATGAAAACTTTCTAAATGCAATCGGTAAGTACTCACTTGCTATCATGCCTGCCCACCACAGTGGTTCATACAAGTATGAATAACCACCTGCTCCTGTTGTGAAGTAAAAAAACAACAACATTTAGAAGTTTTTGATAATATTATGCAACTAAAGAATAAGAAAGCAATCATATAATTGCATAAGACAAATGACGAAAGCAACTATTGCAATTTAATTATGCCGAGTAAAACTAGATACAGGTAACATGCAGCAAAAATGTGAGTCCTAGTACCATCATCACCAACATGACAATCATACTCCAATATTTGTATCTGTAATATTTTGATCGAGACAAAGAGACACAAAGTTACAACAGTCCTATAGCCTTATGTGGCAAGAAATGTCCCCTGTCTGGCTAAGAAATGTGAAGGACATAATTTATTCTCCAATTTGCTTGATTCTATTCTAAATAATCCATGTAGGAATAACAAGAAAGAAGGTTTTCTTATTCTGGACAAATATACCTATAAATCCCACTATGTACTTCTTGCAACAAGTTCCCCAGGTTGACAAGTCGCACTATCTACCACTTGTGACTCTTCCAGATCCATGATTCTGTCTTAGAGCTATAGAAGAACTGTCCCCTCTCTAAGAAATTGAAACCATTCTTTTTGTCCCAAGATGTGTTTAATTTCCTCTTCTAAGTCAAACATTACTAAACAATCATGTACAATCGCGTGTGAAGTAAAAGTACACCACTTATATGCTTTTTTGTCTTGGGGAAGAACTTGTGCAAATGTAGCTCTAATAAAAAAAGGGAGGGAACTCAAATTAGAAATCAAGCAAGTGGAAGTTGGTTGATTAGAAGCGTCCAATTATTAAAACAAAATTGCTAGTTACTGAAAATGCAAACAGCACTGTGATTCACAGTTAAGGTGGGATATTGTTGTCAGTGCCTCAGTGGTCAGAAGAGTTATCTTCATTCCAGACTATATGCATATGATGTTTTTATAGAACTGACTTTAGATGGTCTTGCAGAATTCTGAAATTAGAAGCAAGAGTAGGTATTAGAATGTCAATGAAACCTATAATCTTCAAATAGACGTGTATTTTTAGTTCCTTGATTTGAATAGTCAGATTAAGAAAGACTGCATTCAACAGAACGACATCAACATCATATCCATAATCCTATTTCAAATGTGCTTCACACATGGAGAGTTAAATTCACAAATTTTTTAACTGTTTCTCGAGCATAACGCCATAACCAATCATTAAAGGATTAATTTCACTTCATGGGCATAATCGCTGATGCATATTTGCACTAAATTATCATATATGTAATTTGTAGATTCAAGTCTTGGTGTTATGACAACTGCTAAGATTGCTCTCTTACAACTTGGATGACCAGGCTTTGTGTCATAGATATCACAACTTTGCTAAGAATGGTAAGATTGCATATTTTTAACACTCCTCAGACCCTGCATCGGTGTCATCATATTCTATGGTTTTTTTAACACTCCTCGGGCCTATCTTTTTAATTTTTTGAATATAACATTGCCTTATCTATTTATTTATATATTTTTTCACATTCTATGGTTTTTTTCCTTTTGAAAATACAACCCATTTCAGTTTGTGATGTAGAATGGAATTTCAGAAACACAATTAAATTGCTGATATCTACTACCAGAAGCATTGTCCAACATGATCTCTATGAAACAGGCTTCCTACATCCTTTTTAGTCCTCAAGCAGATCTATTTTCCCAGATTTAGCTTCATAATTGACAAGTGGCGTCGTTAAATCTATTAAAATAAAATAAAGCACCGATTTGCGTTTCTCCAGAAACAACATATCACCGACATTACACAGTATAGATTGCCGAATAGCGTAGGGAAAAGGAATGAAAGGCACCTGAAAACAGAGAAGAGGGAAGAAACAAAGCATGTTTAACAAAGAATTCGATGTTGAGTACTCAAAACTGCACAGTCCTTACAATATTTTCTGTTTTGAGTACTCGGCTTGTTGATCTGTTGATTGTAACACCGATTTCTTTGTTAAACATGCTTTGATTGCAGAGCACAAAAAATCGATACTTTTCTGACCTGCTCTGACACCGGAAGCGGCAGCCTTCTTCAACCCCTTCTTCTTGACGATAAAACTGGCACCGATGAAGAAGCTCGAGGACAACGCGAGGACCAAACCCTTGATGTTATCGGAGGACATGCCGCTATCCGACTCAACCCAGCTCCCTCCGGACGCCGCGGTGGCGGGCGCCATCCCGAGCCAAATCAAGAACCCTAGCTAGACCACCACTACCTCCAGTTCCCCGCCCGTCGGCTCTTCGAAATCGCCCATGGCAGCGATCGGCGGGCGGGGATCCCCCGCCACTAGATCCGGTCGCGTGGCCGGTAATGCATGCGGCGGATCGATGTCTTCCCCCTACCCTCAGATCTGGCGGCACTGGACGGAGTCGCGTGGACAAACTACCCGCAGAGAGAGAGAGAGAGATTAATTGAAGAGGATTGGAACGGAGACCGTGAAAGAACGAAGAGAGTCGTCGCGTCCAGGGAAGGAATCGTAATAAAATACCAATAAATGAGACTCGAAGTATCACCGGAAGCGTGTAAGTTTTGAGTAATCGCACGCGAGCGCAGTTACGAGTGATTGTCTCGACGAAACACAGAACGGGTACGAAAAGGGTACGTGTCGCTCGGGTTCCCTTAAAAATATGAGCAATTACATGAATCGGATCAAAAGCACGCATCTTGATGATTGGACTCCCCGCCACTCTTCATGTGGATGGTCAAAATAAGAGTGGACTCAAGCTCATGATTGACTTTGAGAGTCAACGAGCAAAGAATTTTACCACATAAAGGGTGGAAAGCTAATAAAAGGGGGACTTCAAAGCAAGGGACACAAAAGTATTTAGCATTCCTTCAACAGTTGCATCCTCCATTCTTCCTGGATTTACTTCTGCTCGACTGAAAGAAGAAGGAACAGCCTCCCTTTCTCCTGCAACAACAACGGCTCAAGATCATCACACATGATCTATGAGAGAAAAGATTCTTCAGGTTTACCTGCTTGTGTTGCCCGAACTACTGTTCTTACAGTGTTCGCCATCGTCTCCCTTTGTTGATGAAGGCTTTGGCATTGTCCTGGAAGCAGATCCGGTGATTCCAGACCTCCTCCTTCCGCCCAGGGATACTGGGAAGAACATCTTTAGAAGGACTGCTCCATTGTCGACGCTGTGGCTCTTCCTCCAAGCTCCTTTCGTCGCTTGGTCCGTCTTCCTTCTCTCCTCCCAAGCTCTTGATTCCTGCTGCGAGAATTCTACGCCATCGGTTTGGTTCTCCTGCATGGCGGTCACGATT
The DNA here is from genome assembly GCF_036884655.1 of Musa acuminata AAA Group. Taxonomy (NCBI): domain Eukaryota; kingdom Viridiplantae; phylum Streptophyta; class Magnoliopsida; order Zingiberales; family Musaceae; genus Musa; species Musa acuminata. Next base: position 42,736,666 of record NC_088353.1, on the reverse strand, counting down.
CCAGGTAGCTTCACCAGATCCCTGAGCGAGAGCTCATAAGCTGCCACCGGCGCGTACTCGACATCGTGCACATGCTCTTCCGAGCCCAAAGAAGCGTTCTTGTCATCATCATCATTACCATGGCAATGATCGGCTGGATCTGTTGGGAAGGTTGCTTTCTTCTTCCACTCTGAACTCACCATCCATTGGTCTACTCCATGACCATCGGAGTCGCAGAAACGGCCATGGCCACCATTGATTTCTTCATTCCATTTTCTGAACTCAGGCAAGTCTTGCTGCAAAGAAAGCATGGTGGAGAAACAAGAGGACAGGATGCGTGAGCTTCGACAGGGTAGCGATTAAAAGGAGCGGTGAGAGAGAGTGGCTTTATCATCTTCAACAGACCAGAAGGCCGTCGACACAAAGGTCTGAACTTGTTTCTTTATGCTCCCTTCCAACGAGGCTTCATTTGCTTTATGCCAGGATTTCCGGATGGAACACAGCCAACATCAATCATCTTCTCTCTCATTGCTTACTGCTTCGATGCGTGAACCAGTGTAGCTTGACAGCTACTGTGTCCACGGTGAAGCTCTACCAAATGTGTATACGGCATCAAATCTTGGACCAAACAGGCTGTGTCCCTTCGGTCTTCATGGTTGGCTGTTCCTCGGCATACCTCAGACACCGACCCAGCAACCCAAATTGACAGCTGAAAGCTGTCGGATTGTTGCCCAGAATCCAAGATCCAGTACATCAACATCTTTATTAGATTCCTTCATGTCTCAGCTTCCTGGGTGTCATCATGTCACTCAGCTCCTTCACTCATCACTTCAGCTGAAAACAGCGAGTGTCTTAGATTTCCTGTTTCTTGGAAATTTGCTTTTAACTGTGCCCCCACTACCCAACTCTGAGTCTACTTTGGTCATAATCTCTCTGCGTTGGTTCACTATCAACTGCAGTCTGAGGAACTCTGACATAGCTTCACTTGTAAGGTGCCCGATGGAATGCCTTCAGAGGCTATGTGAGATATATGGTTAAAGTCATAGTCACAGTAACCATGTCTTTCTATCCACTTGAGACAGCTCAAACCTCTTCCCAAGTCAGGTAATCCGTACAAGATAACATAAACCAAGATGAATGAGACTGCATGTTATGTAGTCTCCTAGTTCAAATGATACATGATAACACAAATAACTATTGTTCAGGTAGGTTCAAAGACAGAGAGAGCATAATCTTCATTACCCAAGTGCGACAGAGATTTTAGGAAGAAAAACAAGGATATGTCAATTCAATTAGTTCATGCTTGGACTTTAACACAATCACAGCAAGAACAAGGTACATTAATTCATTCAGTTTTAATGGATAAATAAACTACAATAACAAGTTCAACAATTGTTCATGTAGCTTTAGAGAGCAAGTCAGCATGTAGCATGGATTGGATTCTATCTGTATTAAGTTTACCACTAACAAACTTGCATGGTTGCAAGCACACAGCACCGGAGTAAGATAAAGGAAACAAAATCACTGCAATTCTCATTCACATATCTCTGCCCTTCGCAATCATAAGCTCTTTCAGTGCGTCAAAAATTTTTATATAAAACAAAAGAATGTTGGGTATAGGACTTACAAAGAGCTCCTCTGGAAAAATCTGATGTTTTCAAGCAACTCCTTAAACTGTTACCATATCATTGGGAGAGTTCCTGAATTAATTGAAGAATGTCGAAGTTGTCGAGTGGTTCGAGGCCATCAAAAAGCCTGTTCATATCCTCCTGCTGCTGATGGATCACATCGGATGGATCATTTGACCTGTAGTTTATCCCAGCCTGTTCATTCATAGCCACAGTGTTTTTTGCCATTTCTCCTCTAGATGTTCCAGCAGTTTTCAATGGTCTAATTTCACCAGTGATTCCTGATCCTGTTCCACTGATGCCCTCATGGCCAAGGGAGCTAACACCAGTGCGCTGAGAGGTCATCATCTCTTGTAATGTCCGATCAACACTAGGGCTTTCAGTTTGATCATCTTCTTGAGACTCTGTTAATGGTTGTTTCATGGTAGACGCTTTCACAGGTGAATTAACAGAGTTTAGGTGACCAATGTTATCAGAGGAAGCGAGGATATTGTTCGACGTGGAGGGTATGGAAGATGGAGTGCGAGGAAAAACATTAGGCTGCGACTGACGCAATGAAATGGAGCTAGCTGGTGGTATCGGAACAGTGTTCCCAGTATGTGGACCATTTACATTGCTACTCCGGTTGTCCTGCCTTGAGTTCAAAGAGTTCTGACGGAGTCCAGCGGTGGTAGTTGTGGTACAGGTGGAAGGTAAATTGTTAAGGGTATTAGCAACACTCGTTAGACTACCACTAGCTGATAAAAGCTGCACACGAGTTGCATAAGCAGATGTCTGATCACATTGGCTTGTATATTGGGGAATTGTTTGCTGAACATCAGGTTGTTGGACTTGTTGAGAATGGAGCACTGAAGAAGAAGCAGTCCTCTTCGGGAAGTTGATCAAACTATCTGAATGAAAAGAAAAGGATCAGAAGATGAGATGAGACTTAAATAGGAACAAGAACCAGCTTGAAAGGAAAGTAGGAAATAAGAATCATAAGAGTTTAGCCTAACTAATTAATTTACACTTGCAATCACAAAAAAAAGGTCCCACACACACACATTTTTAGTTTTAGAGCAGTCTCCTAATCCCATGTCAATGTGAGGAAATTGTCAAGTGTAAATGGACAAACATCAAAATGTAATTTAGTGTTTCTACAGGTATTCAAACTCTTAACTATATGCATGCCAAATCACCCACATGAAGCACACTTTAATTCCAACTTTCCAATGCATTGCATAGATATTTTAACTTTTAGATAATGATTTAAAGTGCGCTACAACAAAATCTTCGACTAGATTGTCCTATAGAATCAGCCAAATTTACAGCATCAAGCAATCAAAGTATCTTTTATGAGAAACAGATTTTAAAAAATAGCAGAAGCAAACTTTACCTATAGGGCCAGTCCCTGTTTGTATACTATAATCAATCAGATCTTTCATGCTGTCGAGCACCTCCAAAATCTGTGTATTATTGAAAAAGGAAAACCAACACTTAGTTTTCTGTGACTTGCTTGAATGATACATTCTGCTTTTCAAAATTTATTACAACAATGAGTTCCTTGTATCTAGAATATCTTGCAAAAATGCTTGTTGGATTCATTTAAGAATAAGTATCAGAAAGACCTCTGATCCTGCTTATCACTAGTCAACCATAGTTTTGTTATAATAAAAAAGGTAACTTGTCAGTCACAATTTTATGCATATGCCGCTCTGATCAAAATCTTTTTGGAATTGTTTGCATGACAAAGGAGACAATTAAAATTTGCTTAATGACAACACAAGTAAGCAAGCTCACAAGCCTCACATGACCTTCCCATTTCTTGCAAGAGCCTTTCTTTGTTATAACTTTGTAGGCCCAGAGGTAAGTATGACATTATATAATAGAAATAAGAGATGAAGTCCCTGAAATGTTTTTAAATGCTGATTAGATGGATGCATAACAAATGAAATTTATTAGTCCAACCAAGTACCGATATTGAAATGTATAGCCCCATATTGGTACATGTTTATTTTTATTATTTTATTCAATGTTACAGACCATACAAATCAATACGCCACCTGGTACATTGGTACCTACTTAAACCAGTATTGGATGGTATTTAAATCCTTGTATGTAATATAACTATTATTATGTATGAATACTTATATTCATACACGAAACATCAATAATATCTATGCATGAAGTATATAGACATGGCTTGGATTAAAATAATTCTTCTATTCACTTTTTGTGTTAAATTGCTAGTATGAACCATAGTGTATGCTTCAACCATAATGTTAATTTCAATACCATAATAATCAAGGTACATCGAAGTTATAATTTTTCATCACAGCATGAAAATTATATAGCATATACTTACTAGTTATAAATATGAAGTGACTGTGTTCAGTTTATCTCCTAACTAGGCTTAAGATTATATTTGTTTCCTAGGGCCATTTAGTCCATTTGATACAAAGGATTAAAAGTTTATTGAAATAAATCTATCATCAACCTATGACAGAACAAAGGTTATGTAACAAATTATGCAAGAAATTTTTGGGACAACAGTACAAAAATTGTTTTGAGAAAACCACCATCACAATATGAAACTGAACTAAACACAGCCTACCTGAAGGCAACGAAGATAACACTTCTTGTTGGCCAAATCATTTACCACTGGCACCTCCAAAGCCTTAACCAATTGACCAGCAGTTTCCATAAGTCTATATTACAGATTCAGAAAATCAAAAGAAATTTTGATTATTTAAATAAAAATGAATGCGGCAGAAGCTTATTCACGTTAAGAAACCAATCAAACACAGGAGAGCAAAGCAACATACTATAAGCCAAAAGGTGGTCAGAAGCGAAACAAAGAGAAATTCACAAACTAATATAAACAAAACAACATCCTTAACATCATTGGAGTTCATTACATGAACCTTTCTCTTCTTTTCCAAAAGTTTTCTCTGTATCCTGTAAACTGGTGATTTTACCTGACCCAGAGCATTTAGCGAGTGAAAACAACTATAATCAGTTGGCATTTTAGTCTCATGGACCATGTAACTAAACATGGATACATTTAGTTAACAAAGACAGTTGTTAAGGCACTCTTCTTCCCTGGCCAATTCTCGTTCATATGAACTCATTGTTGTATAGACTGTGTAACACCAAAAAAATGCCCTAAACCATATGTCAAAAAATTTCAGGTAAACAATGTCTCCTAACAAGAATTGATGCTTGATCTCTAAGTATTACATAATGAGTGATGCAATGTAAAATTTTTCAAATTTATCAGAAATGGTGCAAAATTGCCTGGTAAATGAAGATGCTGCGATACTCATATTTAAATATGCACATAATGCAGAATTAGCACACCAATGAAGATCCATATACTTTTATCTTTATTCATGTTAAACTGTACTGTGTAATTTAAGAAGGTAATAAATGTAGAACCATATAAAAATGTAAAACAAACAAATGATGCTAACCATATGTCAGTTGCAAAACTGGTAGCTTACTTGCATATGCTAATGTTAACTACTATGGGGTCTTAAGTATAAAATGTAGGATACATGTGAAAATGGATATAACTAAAAGCAATATCAATAATGTAATATCTTGCTTATCCAATTATAGTGCATGGTTACCGTAATAGAATCAAACAAGTAGCAAGCTCATGCCAAAACTAAGAGTAGTACAACATATTGTGATTTATCATATCAAAGACCCACAGAAACAATAAAATTATTTAAAGAGTAACCGATGTACAAGACAATCTTTTACTATGTTTAATTTTTGAAATATAACAATCGTACCAATCACATTATGTTGGAAGGGAGCTGAAGACAAATAAATCTTGATAACAAGATATGACTTGAGGTGTCAGCTGAAATATGCAAGTCTGAACAATAATTGGCTACCAAGCCACACAATATTTCCCATGTACAATATCATTGTGTATATACATGTATAAAGAACAATATGCATTTGCATATCTACATGTAAATACATACCCAGATATGAATTAGTGTATGTAATATTTTTATATGTATACATGTATATATGAGACAAGAAAAGGTCTTTTGTGCATATAAGAGCCAAATCAGAAAACCTTATTTCTCTTCCTAGCTTATCCACATGCATGCCTTTAGTTAAGCATATGTGAGGTATGCAAAAAAGCAGGTGTGTTGCCCCAGCAAGAAAAAAGACAGTATGCTGGCGCATACACCATTAGCCCTAAGCTATGATGAAACTAGTACAAAACCAGCAGCAATAGTATTCAATATCACAAACAGATAAACACATTTATTGCCTCGGTTCAGGTGCAACACTTTTTTATCTGCTTGTTACTCAAATTTGGACGGTGTTAAGAATTATCGATCCACATGTCATGGAGGTTCAACTAAGATTTTCTAAAACTTTTCATACTTCTCATGAATTGAATTAGCCTTGTGAAAGGTGGAAGGATATCTAGATACATGCCTAAGACCTATCTAATATCTAGGGAAGAAAAGTGGGAAAATCAGGGACTTGTCATTTAACATTAATAATATAGCAATTTGAAAGCAGTGTGTCCATGAAGAGATTAAAAGGCACAACCAATATTGTGGATACAGCATACTTACAATTTACAGGTACGTTCTAATTCCCAAGCTGATAAACCAAAAGTTGAGTTTTGCACCGAATTCTGATATTCCTGAACCAGGGCATTAAGTCGATTTACCTAAAAAGTAGATACCACATTACACTGGTTCTAGACTATAAGATTGTGTACTAGCAGGCCAATGCAAAACAAAATCACAACAAAGATAGCACATGTTATTTGTACAAAAGCATCAGTTGATACCTGAGGCATGAATAGTCGTCGAGGAATAAACTCCTCATGATGTCTAGCACAAAATTCCCAGGAACATATCTAAACATAGATCCAGAAAAAGAATACATTTACTACTGTCAAAATCACACAAACCAGAATCTCGAAAAAGAATCGCATGTAATGCAAAGATAGCCTCCTAGTTAATATTTACCTTCAGCTCAGGAGAGAAAACAATCCTTAGGTGACCTTCACGTGCCACCCTTAACTGCTCAAACACACTCTCCTGAACTGCTTTAGCATATTGAAGGACAATCTGACCTGCTGCATTTTGATATTCTTGAGGCATATCAACATAGAGTAGTTCCTCCAAAATACCACTAGCATACTTGATTTGTAATAGCCTTGGTAGAACTTCGACATTTGTCACTATATAAAGACAGATAACCAAAAGAAAACAAATAAATGACAAAACATAGTTTTAAAGTAATGAAACTCCATCAACAGAAATGATATCATGGATACTGATCTCAAATGATTATCCACTTAACAACATAAAGTCAAGATAGGAAGTAATAAAAATATTACATACCAACGCCACGAGCAGGTTTGCGATTACATATTTCACATTGCCATATATCCTGGAGAGTTATAAGTATGCATTCGTCAATTTATGTGTCAAGCCTTACGAGGGAAAAATAAAAGTTGTGCACCAGGCATATGAATGGCAACTAGTCCATCCACATCCGAAGTTTAAATTTGCTAGAATGTTATATAAAATATTTTTCACAGCATGTATTGAAAATTTAACAAGAAAATATACCTGAGGAAAAACGCCAGTAGTTTGGGGTCCATTTTCATAGAGAGAAACACACCACCTCCTCTTGGCATTAGGAGTGAAGTATTCAGCAACAAGTTCCCTCCAAAACCCAATATTGTTATCCTGTATTGTGTGAGAAAGCATTCTAATGAAAGATAAACAAAAATAATCACAGCATGAACAACTTAAGATGATCAAATACTTCTGCCTTGGAATAGAGAAGCTTACATGTGGCCTATGCTGCTTTCGATACATGTAATGGGTCAAATGTCGAGCACAGATTCCAGGCTCATACAGAGTGGATTTTACTTTAGGTTCTACAGCTTGCAACTGGTCTTGTTGCTGAGGTATGCTTCTAAGGATCTGCTGCTGCTGTGGACTAATCTGTGCAGATGCTGCCTGTGAAGGTGGACCAGGCATTTGAAGCAACTGTTGCTGCTGCATACTAATATGTTCATATGCTGCCTTTGGACGTGGCCTAGGCTTTTTAAACAACTGCTGCTCCTGCTGCTGTTGCAGGAACAGTGCCGAATAAGAATGCTCACTTTCCATTTTACCAGGGCCCAAGCCTCTACCGGAGTGCACCTGGTGTGGTTCCAAATTCACAGTACCAGTGTGGCACGGAGACTGAGAATGCTGTAGCGGACCATTTTGATCAGAAGAACCCATCTGAGGCTCCATGTTAACAAATGCGGCGCTGCCAACATTTCCCAACCCTTCCCTGAGCTCTGTTTGCCTCTGCATGTGAGGCATTGAGGATGATCCTTGATAATTCTGCATCATATTGAGCTGATCAGGCTGTGAATGATCCAAAGACATCCGACTAGAATAGAGATTGTGGGGCTGTTGCCCCTGAGCTGTGGGAGAAGTCGAAGTGAACGCACGAGGATCAAACTTTGCAGGGCCTAGCACATCCGGTGCTCCTCCGCCGCCACTTTGCTGTTGGAAATTCCTCGATGTGGCCATGAGCCCACCGGCTGCCACAGGCCGACCGCCTCCAGATGAGTGATCAGGGAGTGAAGACACAGTTGAGGTATCATTCAAGAAACTCATGTTGCTGGTGGTGTCTAAGTTGGGGCTAGGAGTAACCAAAGAAGAGGTATGCTGCCTAGAAGGGGCAGATTCAGCATGGTTTCCAACCGGCCTCCCAGAGTTTCTTCTCAGGGGAGAAGGGGGAATCGATCGGCTTCGTTTACCTGGACGAGGAGCGCCTGAGCGCACCATTCTTCTCCAAACCAAGGTCTATGTATGACGAAGTTCTGAATGCATGATTCAAGAACAGCGTATCCGAGCGCAATATATACAAACAGGAAAGAACGACTCACTTTGGCAAGCCAAAGCCAATAACCCTTGTCTTCCATTCTACAGAGAGAAAAAGGAAAGTAGCATCTAAGCAGAGAGTGAAGTCGCAATGCCATAAAGATTCGACGCTGTGTTCTAAAAATGCTTCCTTTCTATACTTAAGAGAGAAATAATACCGGCAATTCACACAGAACCTCTCGCAAAATCTCATCTTTTCTCGCCGCTGCTTTCCACTGCCGGAAGCCCTAAACCAACCAAAATGCTAAACGAAACTAAGATCAGAAGCAAGGGAGATCAAAATGAGACCTTTCCACTAAGAACAGAAACCGAGAGAAACTAGAGCACCTGCAAAGAGCTAAAAATGCGATCTTCTCCCTCGCACGTCGCTCGCTTAGCCCGTCCGACCACTGACTCCCTATCGCCGGAGCACAATCCGGTGACGCGTGCACTCCTTAAAAGTCTGATTAACCGATTTGGAATGCGGGAAAGGCCGCCGAAGAGGACCGCAAGCCAATAACGCCTCGCCGGTTTGACATCCACTGGTTTTCACTATGTTCCAAACTGTGATTTCCATTATTATATATATCGATCTAAAAAGTGACTGACAACTCTCTCCCCCCCTCTCTCTCTCTCTCTCTCTCTCTGTCTTTATTCTTTATATATATATATATATATATATATATATATATATATATATATATATATCGATCTAAAATGTGACTAACAACTCTCTCCCTCTCTCTCTCTCTCTCTCAATCTTATTTCTTACATGACGAAAAAAACTAAAAGAACATTCAATAAAAACCCCCTCACATATAAGTATTCTGTAGTTCTTAATTTCTTATTGTTCATTTTCAATAAATGTCTACTTCGATTGGAAATTTGATTTACAACTTTCCTAAATCTAAATTCTTGAATTGGCTAAGAGCAAATAAATATAAATTAATTTATAAGTTTCGCATTTTTTTTTCTCTCAAAAAGCTAAAATGCTAAGAAATAAAAAAGGATGATTTTTTTTTTTTGGAAAAGCCCAAAGTGGATTTGGCAAATCCTCTCATCTGTGATTTAGAAGAAAACCCCTCAAATTTCGTTTTTATTAGTTCTTTTTAGGAGATGATTTAAGAAAAAATAAAAAAGTTATTTACAATTTTCTGTTTTTAATAATTTTAATTATTATGTTGGTTTGAGGGGAAAAAAAAGGTGATTTAGTAGAAACACCTTCCAATTTAGACTTTAAATAGTTTCTACTTTTTTTTATTTTCATTTCCATCAAATGTCTATTCTAATTTGAAAAGTGATTTACAACATTCTTTTTTTTTTCTCATCCTCAATTCTTACATTGACTAAAAATCAAAGAAATAAAAAGTGATTTACAACCTTCTCATTTTTCTCAACCTCAATTCTTAAATTGGAAAATTCTTAAAAAAATCTTTTACTTTTTAAAATTTTTTATAGAATATTTTTACTTTGAAAAAATTTAAAACAACGATCACGATTCTATGAAAAGACTATTTTAACCCTTCTTTCATTGTCTTCGTTGTCTTGTCGCTGTCCAAAACCCTCACACGAGAGTTCGTCATCGCTTGTAGCCCCTCACCATCTCCATCACATGAGAACCACCTCCCTGATGAGGGCACCGATAGAGATGGGATAGAAGGGGTAACAGAAAGGAGGGGTAAAAGAGTTATTTAAAAAATATTATTTCAAAAAATTTTAAATAGGAGTGCATTGCAAGAGATTTTTAAAAAATAAGAATATTTTTCAAGAATTCACCCTTCTTAAGAATATGTTAATTTTTTATTTTTATTAAATAATTATTTTGAATTAAAAAGTGATTTACAACTTTTTCTTTTTTTCTTAATCTCAATTCTTACACCTGACAATTATGCACCTGAATTATTAAGCAGAAACCCCCTCAAATTAGATTTTTACAAGTTCCTATTATTTTTTACCTTTAATTTTTATCAAAATGTATATTTTTTTATTTGAAAAGTGATTTACTAATTTGGAAAGTAACTTACAACCTTCTCTTTTATCAATGCCAATTTTTACACTGGCTAAGAGCAAAGAAATAAAAAAATGAATTTCAACATTTTCTTTTTTCTCTCAATCTCAATTCATAAATTAGCTTAATAGCAAAAAATAAAAATGGTATTTTTTTGGAAAAATCCAAAATGATTTGTCAATCAATTTAGACCTTCAATAGTTCCTATTTGTTACCTTTCATTTTCTTCAAATTCTATTTTGATTTTACAACTTTCTCTTTCTTCACAATCTCAATTCTTACATTGTCTCGAGAGCAAAGAAATAAAAATTTATTTATTACTTTTTCTTTCTTTTCTCAATCTCAATACTTAAATTGGCTTAAGAGCAAAGAAACAAGAAAGATGATTTTTTGAGAAAACCTTAAAATATTTTTTTTTCGTAATAGCATTAGAGAGTTATTCCTTTTTTAAATGATAAAAAATGCACTCTGTGAAAAATAAAATTTTTTTCCCATTTGAAAAAAATGATTTGATTGCTTTTTCTTTTTCATTAAAACTTTCTCTTGTTATAATGCCACATAAGGCCCCATTATTCTTTTTTCAAATAATTAAAATACCTCTAGTAAGTTAAAAAAAAAAAACAGCTTCCCAAGTCAAAATCTTATTGAATAATTTTGGATGAAAAATAATATTATTTTGGTTTAATTAAAATTAAAATTTATTTATCCTCCTTTTTTCTGTTTAAACTTAAATTTAGGTACATATATTTAAAAATAATAATAAGTTCATTTATTTATTTTAAAAATAGGCATTATCAAGTTACACTGTTTATCATTGTAATTTATTCAAATTCCTATCATTCTTAATTATTGATTTTATTATATATTTTATATTTTATAAAATAATTTATTCCGGAGTTTTTTTAATGATTTTGGATGGCTTATCTCAAAATAAAGAATGTTACTTTTCCTTAATTTTAAATTCAGGTTTATTTTAAAAAAATAATATTTTTTGTTCATTTAAGAAACTTTAATTTCTTTCAAAGATATAGATATTATAATCGGTTCGATGTAACGTTGAACTTGTTCGATTGAATTCGATCTAACGCAACGAGATTTTGACAGAAAAATAATCTCTTTTTTTTGTTTTTTTTTTTGGACCAAAGGTTATCATGATCATTTGGATAAAGAAAGAACTCTCTTTTAAGCATTATAAAAAAATGATATAAAAGAACCTCCAAAACTTTATTTTTTGAGAAATCATCCAAATAAAAATGATAAAATAAGTATACAACAAAAGAAAAGTGTAGTACTAATAAAACTCTAAAACTAAGTTGTTTGTTTCATAGCATAATACTATATCATGTGAGCAATTTCCCATCAACATAAAATGGAGAATGATCGCATGCGACATCATTCATAGCATACTATATCATGTGATAAGCAACGACCATGCATACGACTCCCCATCAACATAAAATGGAGAATGATCGCATGCGATATCATTCTCCGATCGCACATTTGCATGCTAGCTTTTGTGCTCGAGAACGTCGTGGTGATCGGCGTTAGAAGGGCCGGCTCCGCCATTCCCGCCACTCCAATGTTGTTTCTTCCACTCGACCTCACTGCGTGAGGCTTCACTGATCATCTTGGCCATCCTCATCATCTCCTGCAATACGATGTGTTCGTCGATGCCATGGGGTTTTGGAACTGCAGTCTCGTGTACAGTCTCAATGGCCTCCATGTCCACAGTTTTGCCTTTGGCGTTCTTCTTCTTCGTCGTTCTCTTCATGATGCAGCAAACCAGGAGCGCCACGAAGAACGCGAGAAGTAAAAGGCCGCCGAGAGAGGCGACCCCGGCGACGATGGCGGTGTCACGCGGGCCATTTAGACTGAGGCGGGGTGGCCACAGCCTCAGTGGTGGAGCCCGCGGGAACGATGGCACTCTTGGTAAAGGCGGGGAGATTCCTTTGGGCGGAGTTGGGGTTGCCGCCGGTTGCCGCGGAGATGGGGGTGTTGGCTGCGATGGGGCTGGCAGCACTATATCCCGAGGTGGAGGTGGCGGACCTTTCTTAGGAGGTAGGGGTTGTGGCTTTTCCACCGGGGGTGGCTGCGGTGGCTTCGGAGGTAAGGGTTCACGAATTGGCGGTGGCTCTATCTTCGGAGGCCGTGGTAAGCGCGGTATTCTTGGTATCCATGGAATCCCCCAACCCATCGTTCACGATGACGTCGTTATCTCTGTAAACACAATGGATATATAGAGTCATCCACAAGATCTAAATAGTATATTACCCAATGCAAGGTAATATATTTATTATGTTATATTCATGTTAACTAGACATACATACATACATACATATTAGGTAATATACTTATTAAAGAATCGATCACAAAACATACATCAAATGATTGATATGATATAAACTTGATACATTTAACTATTGTATTTCTATTGTATCAATCATCCCATGATTCATGAGCATGATTGGAGGACAATCACAAGATGGGGGATGATCATTGGAGAAGGAGAACAACAAGCAATATAATCATTAAGCTATCCATCGAGTAGCAAAGCTGCGACCTGTCATCGGAGCAAATAAGGAGAGACTGATTGTTGTTCGCCAATAAGAAAGAGTAATTGTTGTCATCGTGGCAACGAGGATGAATTGTTATCTATTGTGTGCATGCAATGTGAGGAGGAGATCGAGGAGATGCCAATGAGAAAACACTGTGGGCATGGAGAATCAATCTACCATTGATAAGTTTTACCGGAAGTAAGAAGACTTTGTTACCACGAAGAGAAAACATAAGTTGATGCTTTGTATTGCTGAGTGCATGCTATACGTTTATATAGGTTGAGTAGAGCTTGATTATCCTCTAATCATGCTCATGAATCATAAGATGATTGAGATAAGTATATCAAGATTACACCCGATGTCTAACGTTTGGAACTTTCGTTGTTATGTTCGATCCATCGACAACTATCAATATGTTTTTTCTTTGTTCTTTGGTCAATTATGTTATGAAGCTCATGGTCTACAAATTATGCGAAGGGTCTCCCACCAGCTGCCACCATCATAAACAATCTCGTAACTCCAAGTTATGCACTAAATTAATCACCTGATGGTAGCCACAAGAATGTATGTAGAATTCATCCAAATTGAATACAAGGAACGTATTACTTATTTGCAAACGAATACAGCTCTTGAATGATCACAATACACACGGTAGGTGACGATGAATGGTGAGAAGTATAAACAGGCACGCAATCGAATAACCACACTCGTTCAAGAATCATGCATCTTTCTGAGAGCTCTGGCGACCATTTCTGTTGTCTGCTAGCCTTTGTGCTCAAGAAAGTGGCGGTCACTGGTCACAGAAGGGCCAGCGCCGCCGGTCCTGCTGCTCGAACGTTGTTTCACCGATGCAGGCTCACTAAGTGAGGCTTCACCGGTCACCGCGCCCTTCTTGATCACCTCATGGACTTTGATATCTTCGTCGATCGACCGGGTCGCCAGTTGTTGGCCATGGGGTCCTGGAACGACAGTCTCGTGGACATGCACACGGTCCGCCACGTCCACGTCTTCGCTTTTGGCGGCCACCATCTTCTTCTTTCTCTTCTTGATGCAGCAAAACAGTGCCGCAGCGAGGCATGCGAGGAGGAGAAGGCCGCCGAGGGAGACGAACACGATGATGATGACGGTGTGGTTCGGGCTCGGTGGCGGCGGCACCAGTGGTGGAGGGCGGACCGGTGCCGGAGGCGGCTGTAGCGGTGGCAGCTTCGGCGGAGGCGGGGCCATCCTTCTCGGCGGTGGTGGTGGCGCTTGCTTCGGAGGTGGGGGTGGCGGGGGGCTGCGGCGAGGTGGTGGCGGTGGGGCTTTCTTCGGAGGTGGGGGTGGCGGGGGCCTGCGGCGAGGTGGTGGAGGTGGTGTTTGCTTCGAAGGTGAGGGAGGTGGGGGGCTCCGGCGATTCGGCGGCGGTGGCATAGACGGGGATACCTTTGGAGGAGGTGGCGCAAATGGACGCGGTGGCATTCGAGGCGGGACGAAGGCCATTATGTTTGAAGAGACTCGAGGACAACTGTGGAGGGGATGGAGAGAGAGGATGGAGTGTGTGGGTATTTGTAGTATCGATCGAGAGTTGACAGAAGAAGAAGAAGCGCCGCATCGGGTAGGAGATTCTCAAAAGACTTGACTCTCATGCCAAGGCTTCGCAAGGGTGGCTTGCAAACAATTGTTGCTTAGGTTGAGCATTCATGGCCCATTGTGTCCTTGGACATGAACTGGCTGCCTTCCTGAGCATGCTCTTTTGCACAGAATCCCCAGAACCAGACTTATAGCTTACGAGTGTAAGCTATAAAGAACAAGACGCTCTGCATTGTACGCCTTGAGGTACGGTGGGGAAACTGTGCTTGTCATAATCTCTGAGGACTGCTTATCATTACTTAAACATGAATGGTTTGAGCAAAGATAAATATACACAATGATATGCATATCTACATGTAATATAACTTCTTTTTTGCCTCAATCTCAAATCTTAAATCTTTCTCCCTCTCTTTGCTTCGTATTCCTGCATCGGTCCTTCTTATACAAAGACCTTGAAGATTCAATTGCAGGCAGTAAATTTGGCATTTCAACAAGGATCATATAGAACGTTGGCGGCGGGAAAGAAACATATAGACAAAGCAGTCTATGTTATGCTCTAAATTAATCGTCCAAATCACACACAAAGAAGCCAATGAAACAAGTATTATTATCTGCAAATTAATACGTAAAATAACAACAATAGACGTAACACTGATTTGCGAGCACACAATAGCCTGCTAGCTTTTGTGCTCCAGAAGGTCGGGGTGATCGGACTTAGAAGGGCTAGCGCCGCCAGCCCCACTACTCGAATACTGCATCCCTCGCAGGCTCTCTGCGTGAGGTTTCACCGATCACCCGGCCCTCCTCCATCAGCTCATGGATTTCGTTATCGTCGTCGATCGACGTCGGAGCAGCCGGTTGTTGGCGATGGGGTCCTCGAACTGCAGCCTGGTGGACATCCACAGCTTGTCTTTTGGCGGCCATCTTCTTCTTTGCCTTCCTGACGTAGCAAATCAGAGCCGCCGTGAAGAACGCTAGGAATAAAAGGCCGCCGAGGGAGAAGAAGACGGCGATGATGATGACGCCGTGCGCGCTCTGTGAAGTGGTACCTGCTGGCGGCAGTGCCAGTGGTGCAGGACTGATAGGCGTAGGTGGCACTCCTGGCGGTGGGGTTGGCGGCAATTGTGGCGCTGGCTCTGGTGGTGGCGTTGGTGGGGATGGCGGTTCTTGCACCGGAGGTGGGGGGGCTGGCGGGGGCACCTCTGGAGGATCTGGCGGACTAAAGACCGGCGGTAATGGTAGAAGCCCAAACGCCCAACCCATTGATCGATCGTCACGTCGTTATATGTGAAATTATCCCTATTATATTTACAATATATTTGGATAAATTAATTATATTATATGTTCAAATCGATTCCAACTGGACCATTAAAGATTGAACCAAATCAAACTATTTTTTCCATTCGATTTGATTAAGATAAAGTAGTTTGAATCAGAACTAATTCAGATCTACTTAGCTAAATCTATTCAAAACTGATTAATTCAGTTCGATTAATCGGTTAAAGATTTATTATTTTACATAAAAAAATATTTTTAAATAAATTGGTTGAATCAAAATCTTGGTCTAATTATTTATAGTATTTAAAACTAAATAATTGATAACTTGGTTCGAACCAAATCGATTTTGAACCGATTCAATTCAGGTTTGATTCACTTTTTTGATTTATTTGAATACATCTAATATAAGATATATATATACACGCTAATAGAAATTCTTTAACATATAATAATTGATATAATAATATATCTAATCAATTAGAAAAAAATCTTTCATTTTAAAATTTTCTTATAAAATTGAAACATTTTAAAATCTAGACCACAACATCGTAGGCGTAACAGGTGGGAGTGTAGGAGATGATGAAGTGGGAGATAGTGGAGGCGAAGATGCCTAAAAGAGGAAGAGGGATTAGGAGACCACTACATGCTTAACGTCGGACTAGTTGACACACATCTATATGAGGAAGTACCGAAAGTTCTTGAGCTCATCGTCAACGCGAGAGAGACTACATGCATATGACGCCTGCTAGGTAGTAGCGATTCAATGCTGTTATTGGTGATTGCTTCCACGATGACGCCTTCTACTATTGATGGTCTTAATTTAAAAAAAAAACTTAAATAACATATATTATTATATTAATGATATTAAGCTAGTATGTCACGTAAGTAAGCTCTAATATCCGTTAACTTAAACTTGACAAGAGGAACTTATATGCTACATTTTTTAAAAATATAAGGATTATTTTAAATATAAATAAATTATAAGAACTTAAGTGATGGATAACCAAAACCATAATACTAAAATGGATCTTGACTCTTTCCAATATTATTGACTTGAAACTGTTTATATAATCTAGTTATGGTTACAGTAGAATCATTGGTCATAATAATCATATCATCTTTATAAATTAATACTATTATAAAAGAGTTTTCATATTTGCATGTTAAAAGTGAATAATCTGAATTATTTGAAATTACTTTTTAAATAGTCATTGAAAATCTTGAACACAAATTGTGAGAAGCTTATTTTAAATCATAACTATTTAAAGAAATATAATCATTTGAAGAATGACACGCGTTTTATTAGATTTTAACATTGAAAATGATGTTGATCTTGGAAGCAGCAAAATCATGGTCTTTGTAGCCAAATTTATAATGAGATTAGCCAAATAGATAGTTGACAAATGCAATGTGATCCTCTTAAACTGGTTAAACTTACATAGGAGAGATAGCTGAAATGGTTATTCTATTAGAGATATCATCATTATTGATGAAAGTGAAAAGTGTCTTAAGGACAATGCGCTTCATACATATATAAATAAAAAAGAAATAACTTTGTCACAATCACAGAATTTGCGATTGATCATTAATGTTTAGTTATATACTCAACTAAGGATATATATATGTCGTTGAAAATAACTTCTTTCCTAGTGAAAATATGTTTAATCTCCCCACATCATAAACTTACAATATCTAAAAAAGTTCCTCCTTTTATTCTTTGTTTAACATATATGTTCATGGTTAATGATATATGCAGGTTCTGCACCTGCCACCATCCAAAACAATCTCGTAACTCCAAGTTATGCCCTAAACTAATCACTTTGATGGTAGCCACAAGAATCTAAAATTCATCCAAATCGAATACGAGGAACGAATTACTTATCTGCAAATGAATACAGCTCTTAAATAATCACAATACACACACAGCAGATAACAATGAATGGAATGAATGCAAGTGTAAACAGGCACACAATCAAATAAGCACACTTATTCAACCATCATGCATATTTCTCAGAGCTTTGGCGACCATTTCTGTTGTCTGCTAGCCTTTGTGCCAGAGAAGGTGGTGGCGACCCGTCACAGGAGCGCCAGCGCCGCCGATCGTGCTGCTCGAGCGTTGTTTCCCCGATGCAGGCTCACTATGTGAAGCTTCACCGGTCACCGCGCCCTTCTTGAACACCTCATGGACTTTGACATCTTCGTCGATCGACCGGGTCGCCAGTTGTTGGCCATGGGGTCCTGGAACGACAGTCTCGTGGACATGCACACGGTCCGCCACGTCCACGGCGAACGCCATCTTCTTCTTTCTCTTCTTGATGCAGCAAAACAGTGCCGCCGCGAGGCATGCGAGGAGGAGAAGGCCGCCGAGGGAGACGAACACGACGATGATGACGGTGTGGTTCGGGCTCGGTGGCGGCGGCACCGGTGGTGGAGGGCGGACGGGTGCCGGAGGCGGCTGTAGCGGTGGCAGCTTCGGCGGAGGCGGGGCCATCCTTCTAGGCGGTGGTGGTGGCGCTTTCTTCGGAGGTGGGGGTGGCGGGGGGCTGCGGCGAGTTGGTGGCGGTGGGGCTTTCTTCGGAGGTGGGGGTGGCGGGGGTCTGCGGCGAGGTGGTGGAGGTGGTGTTTGCTTCGAAGGTGAGGGTGGTGGGGGGCTCCGGCGATTCGGCGGAGGTGGTATAGACGGGGATACCTTTGGAGGAGGTGGCGCAAATGGACGCGGTGGCATTCGAGGCGGGACGAAGGCCATTATGTTTGAAGAGACTCGAGTACGACTGTGGAGGGGATGGAGAGAGAGGATGGGGTGTGTGGGTATTTGTAGTATCGATCGAGAGTTGAAAGAAGAAGAAGGGCCTCATCGGGTAGGAGATTCTCAAAAGACTTGACTCTCATGCTAAGCCTTCGCAAGGGTGGCTTGGAAACAATTGTTGCTTAGGTTGAGCATTCGTGGCCCATTGTGTCCTCGACATGAACTGGCTGCCATCTTGAGCATGCCCTTTTGCATAGAATCCCCTAGCTTGCTAGTGTAACATATAAGAACAAAACACTCGCATTATACTTTCTGTTATTAACTTAGTTGATTTTAATTAAATTATAAAATACCTTTATATATCTATCACTAAAGGTCAACCTTCTTCAACTCAAGTAGTTATTTCCATAAGTATTTGATAGGTAATATAAGTTATAAATATAGATTTTACAAGTTCTGAATGATCGTACGATAAAGGATCCAAGGTGATCCACCATGGCCTAAAATCCATACAAATGATCACATGATACTACTATGAAATAAGGTATCGAACCGACCCTAAATACTACCCCAAAAGCCTATCCAATTATATATCAACTAGGTAGCTCCTGGGTATTATCATTCCTATAGCCCTACAATCTACTACCTCGTATCTTTATCTGTTTCTTCACAATTGATTGATCTACCTCTGCGACACTGTAGCAAACCTTCGAGTCCATCTTCATTGTAGCCGACACTCAGTTTTAGGTAGATGACTCCCTTTGAACTTGTCTTACTTCGTTGCCCCTTTCGACCCCTTGCTTTAATACCTTTGTGTTCTTTGAACAGTTCCCCTTGGTTCATGGAAAGATAGACTATAACTCTAATGCATTGCCTCCGCCATCATGTTGCAAGGCTCGTGTCAATTCTATTCTCCTTAGCTTCCTTGATAGCAATATACATTTACTTAGCTTTGTCCTCTGACTTGTTGGACTCCCTTAAGTGAATATGAGCTCTGGAGTAATCAAACTATCCGGCCACTCCGATCATACCTCTATATGATCAAGCTCGTCCCAATGAGACTCACTAGTACTTGCACTTGAAATTTCCCTTCGGTGGTACATAGCCTCAATATACTAATGATCAATGCTTTCATCTGATGCAAAATTCGATGCACACACAAAGACTCATAACTACGCTACCTTGACATTCACTTATTGAATCTATAGTTGATATTGTCATTGTATTGTTTACTAATGTCGAGCTCCTAGTAGCTCATGATCATACCTCCATACGATCAAGTCCCTCACGAGACTTCTCTTGTATGTGTCGTATTGTCTTGAACTATTCCGCCTTTATCTACAGTATTATATTGTATTCTGATGATATCTTCATTGCATTCTAATTTTTATAGGATGAACTTGGACTACGATCTCTCCATGTGTGGTTACTACCAACATATTGTAAGGCCTCCACCACCTCCGATTATATTCGCTCTTTTAGTAATCGATTTTCGTCCACCTGATCTCAGGTCACACCCGGATGAAGAATAGTTATAGAATAGTCCACTGCTTAGCAGCTCCCGAAGTCCATTGACTTTGCTAAAGTTGAAGCATCATTATTTAGATCCTAGGCCTCTACCCCAAACACAATCTCTGTTGTGCACTGCTTCCTTTATGGCAACTCGAATGGTAACATTGTAGCATATTTTTTAAGACTATATACCTCTTGTCCTCTTGCCCCGTACTAAGACCTTTTGACCATAGCTTCGCCTCCACAAGTTAAGTCACATTAGTTCATCTGTCAACTACTTCACCGAGATAAGGTTTGTGTCTCGAAGCTTCCTTCGACTTTGACACTATATAGGTTGAGTCCGCTCTATCAAAATAAGAGACCCATGGAATGATATAATCTCATTCTTACTCTACAAGAGTTTATACTCTACAAGAGTTTATACCCTTGACCTCTGTCGAATAAAAGTTTTGTGCCTCCACTCTATGTTTCGCCTTTTATGTCAATCCCTTTATATGACTTGGGCACTTTACTAAGTTTTATCCAAGTTACTCCACTCCTTGGGTTGCATTGTGTTGATGATGGCTCTCGCACTCACCATTCCATGGGTTAGCCCTCTGTTGAGTCTAATCTCCATATCGACTCTATGTGTGTCTTCGTTTGGTGTTGGCCTTGGGTCGCTCCTATATTTGATCTTACAATGCATCCACCAATGCCTTACTTCATGTGAGATCATGTGATATCTTCTTATTGCTCACTTGGTCCGTTAAACTTTGTGGAGTTGTTATGTTGAGGTATACCTCCTTAACATGTGCAATTCGTTACACATGATTTTCCTTCTAGAGAATTGAGACCTATCCATCTTAGATATCAGTCTCATTGGAGCAACTTTTTTCTATTATGATCGAGTCGACACTAAGAGGTGGGGGAGAGGGGGGGAGGGGGGTGGTGGTGGGTGAATTAGTGCAGCGGTAAAATTACGTTGAGTCGAAAATCTTCATACGATAAAAACATATCCAAAAGATGCTTAACTTGAAAGCTTACAGAAGCATAGTGAAAGTAAGATTTCAGTTTACAGTATAGGAAAAAGCATGAAGGAAATGCAAACAAGATTTTTATAGTAGTTTGGTCATCATGACCTACATCCACTCCCGATTCTTCTTCACTCGATGCCATCGGCTTCCACTACCTATCTTCTTTCAATGGACGAAGAATAACTACTCTTTTACACCTCTCTTCTCCTTTTTCACAATTTTAGGAGACAACCTTTTACAAATACTTACTCATCCCTAAATAGAATTCTAAACTTAGAACTAGATAAGGGGATCTCTCAAGTGATTGCTATAGTGTTTTTCCACTTTTAAGCTCTTTGTGCTTATGTGTATTAACCAGGGATGAGAGGGGTATTTATAGGCCTCAAGTGAATTTAAACTTGGAGCCTAAAAGTGTCACATCCTCGATTTTCGGGGTACTAGCTATACCATCGCTTGTGTTGGGTGGTACCACCACCCAGTCTGATGGTACTACTGCTTGGGAGACTATTTTGGCGGTACCATCGCCCAAACTAGTAGTACCACTGTTTGACAGTCTCAGAGACTGAGTCTGGGCGGTATCACCGCCTAACATAGTCTTAAAGATTGTGCCACCAATGGTTTCATCTGTTGGGTCACTGTTTGGGCCTTTCACTTGGCCTAACACAACCCAAACTTGGTCCCAATTGGCCCTTAATTGAGTTGGTCCAATTCTAACCCAATTACACCTAAAACCTAATTTGATCTAAATAATTATTATAAAGCTTGAATCAAATATTGTCCAGTATGTCATTGGTTCATCAACGCTTTGTTCGATTCTTCGGCGCATCATCCTCTCTTGCGGCCTATTGCCCAATCGGCTAGTTGACCTCCACAACTCTGATTTCCTTGGCATAATTTTTGCTCTTCTTGGCCTAATGCCCGAACCCATGGTCTGAAACCTTCTATCGATACGTCGACCGATCCTCCGGCCCGACGTCCAATCTTCTGACATGTTTTCTCTTGGCACAACATGATTCTTCCTGCTTTAATTGTCTCATCCTGATCGAAGCATCATGCGTCACTCAAAACGCAGATTAAAACATAAACATAATTATCAATTGGTTTCATCATCAAAATACGAGATTCAACAATATTAAAGTCTGCTTACTTGGTATGCTGACTCCTAATAAATTATTAATATAATAACATATATAATTTAAATTTAAAAAAGAATTAAGGACCATCTTGTCCAGGAAGAGAAAGCGGCAAAGGCCGGAGGCGGAGGTGAGGGAGAGCTAAACCATAACGTCATAGGCGCAATGGGTGGGGGCACAAAAGAGGATAAAGTGAGAGGGAATGAAGACGAAGACGCCCAAGAGGAGAAAGAAGGGACCAGGAGACCACTATATTGTTGGGAAATCATTGGGGGGCGACATCATATGCGCAGCGGAAGAACAAGAAAACAAAAATCCCCGATTCCCAAAAAGATGTTCGTCGTCGTGCGAAGATTGGTGCGCAAAAAATCCGCAAAACACAAAACTGCGTATACCCTATTTTCTTGCAGATCCTTAGGAGAGGGTGAAGGAGGCCAAGCGTCCTCCTCTCTAGCGGTGATCCACACAGCAGGGTTGCGACGACGCTCCTCAAAACTTCAGGCCTACTCTGAGGTGGAGAGGGAGAGGAGAATAGGAAAGGCAAGCAAAGAGTCTAGCCTATGAGGCTGTGAATCCCTCCTATTTATAGAGATCCCGTGTCAAACCCTAATGGGTCCTTCCCTAGTGGGTATTGGATCTGCATCCAATAAGACAAGGGCTCCGTCGGATATCTCATATCCGAACCTCTACTCATCGCAATGCCTACCATATGTGTGTGACCCTCTAGGCCCAATATCGAGCTGGCCGTGAGTCATACCTGCCAGAACTCCTTCTAACTCAGTGAATTATTATCTCTGTAATAATTCACTCGACTCATCGACTACGGACGTACTAGGCCACTACGCCGTAGTCCCTAGACGATACAAGGGAATCCAATCCATTGGACCTGTCTGTCCTCAGTTACCGTGTACCTATAATCCCTCATCCATCTAATATCCCAAAGACCGTATATCGAGCATGGTGTTGTCAGACCCATACGGTTTCTACTCGAGTCTCGCTCTAATCGGATTCTCCCGGAGAACTCTTTCTCTCTCAACCCGAATGACCCTGGCCAGGGATTTGTCTGAGCAAGAACACATGGGATATTCCTCTCATGACGCCGAGAGTGGATGATCCTCTGTCGACACTCAATAGCCCTCGTAAGGTCAACTACCACTCCCAATGACCAGCTGTACTAGATCTGGGACAGCCAAACCTATAAGTCTGGTATCAAAGAGTGGAGCACTCATACAGGACATCCTTGGTGTCTCAAGTCTAAGGACCAGATACACCACTAGGACTACGGAATCGCTGTCTGACAATAAGGCATCATCAACCATCCAGCATTCCGTAAGCGGATCAATCAGTGAACTCATTCTCCAATGAGCACCTGTACTGTATCCCTAGTGTCCCTACACGAGCAGCTATGAGACCAGCTGCATCCATCATATGGACGGGTATACAGCACACCAGTCTATCCGGTTATCACGATGTCCCTCTCGAGTAACCTATGACCGGGATTATTTAGGATATGTGTTTAAAGGTGAATCGATCTCATTATCGTGATCTCATCATGATCCGATTCCCATTGCACAAATCCAAGGACATCACAATATATATATGCATTTATGCAATAGTTATAAAGTGATATACGCCAAAATATAGTAAGCAAAAAGATTCTGTATCAAGTCACACGTGCCATCACTCACGTGATTGGCTTGCTGGGCACCTATGACTAGCATATATGTCTAGCATCAAACTAGTCGAGGCACATCCACCTAAGGTAGGACCAGAAGTTCTTGAGCTCATTGTTAGCGCAGGAGAGGTTGTGTGCATACGATGCCCTGCTAGGCAATAGCAGCTTGGTGCTGCTATCGGTAGTTACTTCCACGACGATGTCTCCTCCTGTTATTAGTGGTAGTCTTATTTTAAAAAATAAATAAATAATATATCTCATTATATTAATGATTTATATGAGTTAGCATATCATGTAAATAAACTCTAACTTCTGTTAACTTAAATTTGACGGGAGGGACTTATATGCTATATTTTTTAAAATATAAGAGTTATTTTAGACACAAATAAATCATAAGGGCTTAAGTGATCAATGATCAAAATCATAGGGCTAAAATGAATATTTCCAATATTATTGACTTGAAATTGTTCATATAATTCTTTCATAGGGCTAAAATGAATATTTCCAATAAGCTTCTCTCATGAATTATTTAAAATTACATTTAAATAGTCATTGAAAATCTTGAACACAAATTGTGAGAAGCTTATTTTAAATCAT
Source organism: Musa acuminata AAA Group (assembly GCF_036884655.1). Taxonomy (NCBI): domain Eukaryota; kingdom Viridiplantae; phylum Streptophyta; class Magnoliopsida; order Zingiberales; family Musaceae; genus Musa; species Musa acuminata. The sequence goes on along the minus strand of NC_088353.1, from coordinate 42,712,077 downwards.
AAAAAATCATAACTATTTAAAGAAATATATTCATTCGAAGAATGACTAGCGCTTTTATTAGCCAAATATATAATGAGATTAGCCAAATAGATAGTTGACAAATGTAATGTGATCGTCTTAAATTGGTTAAACTTAAAAGAGGAGAGATAACTGAAATGGTTATTCTATTAGCGATATCATCATTATTGATGAAAGTCAAAAGTGTATGAAAGACAATGCGCTTCATACATATATAAATAAAAAAGAAATAACTTTGTCAGATAATGACAATCACAGAATTTAGTTATATACTCAACTAAGGATATATATGTCGTTGAAAATAACTTCTTTCCTAGCGAAAATATGTTTAATCTCGCCACATCATAGACTTCAAATATGTAAAAAAGTTCCTCCTTTTATTCTTTGTTTAACATATAAAATTTTCGTAAAATATCTTGTCAAAAAAATATGCTCATGGTTGATGATCCAATGAGCATGGTCAATATGCCTCTTCTGAAAGTTTTATGCAGGTTCTGCACCTGCCACCATCCAAAACAATCTCGTAACTCCAAGTTATGCCCTAAACTAATCACTTTGATGGTAGCCACAAGAATCTAAAATTCATCCAAATCGAATACGAGGAACGAATTACTTATCTGCAAATGAATACAGCTCTTAAAGAATCATAATACACACACAGCAGATAACAATGAATGGAATGAACGGAAGTGTAAACAGGAACACAATCAAATAAGCACACTTATTCAACCATCATGCATATTTCTCAGAGCTTTGGCGACCATTTCTGTTGTCTGCTAGCCTTTGTGCTAAAGAAGGTGGTGGCGACTCGTCACAGGAGGGCCAGCGCCGCCGATCCTGCTGCTCGAGCGTTGTTTCCCCGATGCAGGCTCACTATGTGAAGCTTCACCGGTCACCGCGCCCTTCTTGAACACCTCATGGACTTTGACATCTTCGTCGATCGACCGGGTCGCCAGTTGTTGGCCATGGGGTCCTGGAACGACAGTCTCGTGGACATGCACACGGTCCGCCACGTCCACGGCGAACGCCATCTTCTTCTTTCTCTTCTTGATGCAGCAAAACAGTGCCGCCGCGAGGCATGCGAGGAGGAGAAGGCCGCCGAGGGAGACGAACACGACGATGATGACAGTGTGGTTCGGGCTCGGTGGCGGCGGCACCAGTGGTGGAGGGCGGACGGGTGCCGGAGGCGGCTGTAGCGGTGGCAGCTTCGGCGGAGGCGGGGCCATCCTTCTAGGCGGTGGTGGTGGCGCTTTCTTCGGAGGTGGGGGTGGCGGGGGGCTGCGGCGAGTTGGTGGCGGTGGGGCTTTCTTCGGAGGTGGGGGTGGCGGGGGTCTGCGGCGAGGTGGTGGAGGTGGTGTTTGCTTCGAAGGTGAGGGTGGTGGGGGGCTCCGGCGATTCGGCGGAGGTGGTATAGACGGGGATACCTTTGGAGGAGGTGGCGCAAATGGACGCGGTGGCATTCGAGGCGGGACGAAGGCCATTATGTTTGAAGAGACTCGAGGACGACTGTGGAGGGGATGGAGAGAGAGGATGGGGTGTGTGGGTATTTGTAGTATCGATCGAGAGTTGAAAGAAGAAGAAGGGCCTCATCGGGTAGGAGATTCTCAAAAGACTTGACTCTCATGCTAAGCCTTCGCAAGGGTGGCTTGCAAACAATTGTTGCTTAGGTTGAGCATTCGTGGCCCATTGTGTCCTCGACATGAACTGGCTGCCATCTTGAGCATGCCCTTATGCATAGAATCCCCTAGCTTACTAGTGTAAGCTATAAGAACAAAACACTCGCATTATACGTTCTGTTATTAACTTAGTTGATTTTAATTAAATTATAAAATACCTTTATATATCTATCTATCACTAAAGGTCAACCTTCTTCAACTCATAGTTATTTCCATAAGTATTTGATAGGTAATATAAGTTATAAATATAGATTTTACAGAATGATCGTACGAAAAAGAGTCCAAGATGATCCACCATGGCCTAAAATCCATACAAGTGTTCACATGATACTATTATGAAATAAGGTATGGAACTGACCCTAAATACTACCCCAAAAGCCGATCCAATTATGTATCAACTAGGTAGCTCCCGGGTATTATCATTCCTATAGCCCTACAATCTACTACCTCGCATCTTTGTCTGTTTCTTCACAATTGATTGATCCGCCTCTGCAATACTGTAGCACACCTTCGAGTCCATCTTCATTCTAGCCGACACTCGGTTTTAGGTAGGTATGTCCCTTTGGACTTGTCTTACTTCGTTGCCCCTTTCGACCCCTTGCTTCAACACCTTTGTGTTCTTTGAACAGTTCCCCTTGGTTCATGGAAAGATAGACTATAACTCTCATGCATTGCCTCCGCCATCATGTTGCAAGGCTCGTGTCAATTCTATTCTCCTTAGCTTCCTTGATAGCAATATACGTTTACTTGGCTTTGTCCTCTGACTTGTTGGACTTCCTTAAGTGAATATGTGCTCTGGAGTAATCCAACTATTCAGCCACCCCGATCATACCTCTATATGATAAAGCTTGTCCCAATGAGACTCACTAATACTTACACTTAGAATTTCCCTTCGATATGATCAATGCATTCATCTGATGCAAAATTCGATGCACACATAAAAACCTATATCTACGCTACCTTGACATTCACTTATTGAATCCATAATTGTTATTATCATTGTATTGTTTACTAAAGTGGAGCTCCTAGTAGCTCATGATCATACCTCCATATGATTAAGTCCCTCGCGGGACTTCTCTTATGTGTGTCATATTATCTTGAACTATTTCACCTTTATCTACAGCAATATGTTGTATTATGATGATATCTTCATTGCATTCTGATTTTTATAGGATGAACTTGGACTACGATCTCTCCATGTGTGGCTACTACCAGCATATTGTAAGGCCTCCGCCACCTCCGATTATGTTTGCTCTTTTAGTAATCGACTTTCATCCACCTGATCTTGGGTCACACCCGTATGAAGAATAGTTCTACAATAGTCCATTGCTTAGCTGCTCTCGAAGTCCATTGACTTTGCTAAAGTTGAAGCGCTATTATTTAGATCCTAGGCCTTACAATATCTGTTGTGCACTGCTTTTTTTATGGCAACTCGAATGGTAACATTATAGCATATTCTTTAAGACTATCTGCCTGTTGTCCTCTTACCTCGTACTAAGGCCTTTTGACCTTAGCTTCGCCTTCACAAGTTAAGTCACATTAGTTCATCCGTCAACTACTTCACTGAGATAAGGTGTGTCTCGAAGCTTCCTTCAACTTTGACACTATATAGGTTGAGTCCACTCTATCAAAATAAGAGACCCATGGAATGATATGATCCCATTCTTACTCTACAAGAGTTTATGCTGTTGACATCTGTCAAAGAAAAGTTTTGTGCATCCACTCTATGTTTCACCTTCTGTGTCAATCCCTTTATACGACTTGGGCACTTTACTAAGTTTCATCCAAGTTACTCCACTCCTTATGTTTCATTGTGTTGATAAGGGCCCTCGCACTCACTATTCCATAGGTTAGCCCTCTATTGAGTCTAATCTCAATATCGACTCTATGTGTGTCTTTGTTTGGTATTGGCCTTGGGTCGCTCCTATAATCTTACAATGCATCCACCAATGCATTACTTCATGTGAGATCATGTGATGTCTCCTTATCGCTCGCTTGGTCCGTTGAGCTTTGTGGAGTTGTTGTGTTGAAGTATACCTCCTTAACATGTGCAGTCCGTTACACATGATTCTCTTTCTAGAAAATTGAGACCTATCCATCTTAGATATCAGTCCCATTGGAGCAACTTTTTTCTGCTATGATCAAGTCGACACTAAGAGGGGGGGGAGAGGGAATTAGTGCAGCGGTAAAATTACGTCGAGTCGAAAATCTTCATACGATAAAAATGTATATGAAAGATGCTTAACTTGAAAGCTTACAAAAGCATAGTGAAAGTAAGACTTCAGTTTCTAGTATAAGGAAATACAAATGATATTTTTATATTGGTTCGGTTATCGTGACCTACATCCACTCCCGATTCCTCTTTACTCGAGGCCATCGGCTTCCACTACCGATCTTCTTTCAATGAACGAAGAACAACTACTCTTTTACACCCATCTTCTCCTTTTCACAAGTTTAGGAGACAACCTTTTACAAGTACTCATTTATCCCTAAATAGAATTCTAAACTTTGAACTAGATGAGGGGATCTCTCATTTGATTACTACAGTGTTTTTCCACTTTTAAGCTCTTTGTGCTTGTGTGTATTTGTCACGCCCCCCCTGAATTATCACATTCAGGAAGTGTGACCCTGTCTAAAAATCAATAATATTATAATTCATCAATCAATTCAATCCAGGATCCAATCTAACAATTTGAGGATACTAAGAATCATTCAAAAAATCTCTATTCACAATTCATAAACCTGTACATTACATAATCATAATCCACTTCACTCAGAGATTCACAAAATCCAAAGACAACTCAACTAAACATCAACCACACCACAAATCCATAATCATAGAAGTATATACAATCACAAAAAGATAATTGTTTACCATGAGTTCTTATCCTTACACATATTAAACTTATCATTCCATACACATGAGCGGTCCTTTAACATTTTACAACATATAAGTATCAATAGATCCTTAACATTACATCAGAAGTAAAGTTTACTATACAACAAAAACCATCATCCAACAAAGATTAGCTCAAAAATCTTCTAGCCTTTCATTGCTTTAACCCAATTTTAGCTTTTCAGTGCGTGACAAGCTACCCTGAAAAATTTATATAGCAACGGGGTGAGCATAAAGAGCTCAGCAAGCGTCTAACATATCCATGGCGATAGGAGAAGTTCAAGCAAGCTTAGTATCAAGATACAAAAGTAGAAATACAAGTCTTCATTTGAAGTCATCTCATTTGATATAAAATCACAAAGGTTTACCTCGTTCAAAAACAGGCATTAGATATAACAATAGGAGAAAGGAAATTGGAGCATATCATTGGCATAAGGAGCATATCGATGACATATGGTAATTTCAAGGCATAACAAGGACGTAAAGAGCATTTTAGATATCAATGGCATATGAAAATATTCGGAACATATCAATGGTGAATGAAATGCTTCAGAACGTATCAATGGCATATGGAAATATTTCGGAAGCATAAGAAGCATTTTAGAATATATCAAAGAACAAATATGAAATAGAAGCTCAAACGTCGTACTCTAGCATACTGCATGTGAGGATTAACTCAGTGGTGGCTCCACGCCGTGATGAGTTCTCGACTCCATCCACGGGTAGCCCTTTCCTACTCGAGCCCTCTCACCCTGCCCAAGTGCTAGGTCGGCTCTGAATTTTATATCAAACAGATAGAAGGTGAAGTGGGATCATAACATAATATGGTCCATCCATTTCTGGATGACCACGCATAAGTCTCCCACGTCTGGGAGCTCCATCCACCCACGTCTGAGTGAAGTCAATGGGGCCGGCAGAGCAATCGCGGGCTCTAAGCATAACTCCCTTTACCATTTCTGGCAAAGGTTCACAATATCCCACAAGACACCAGAGTACAAAAGTGTAGTATGAACAATAACATTGACACATATCAGAAGCACATGCGGAACAACGAAATGTACATATGCCTTTCGAGTCAATACGATACAAACAGAATCTTTCACAAATGTATTCAGATTTAAAAGGAAACAAAAGCAGGAGTATACAAGGATTTCAAGAAATCACATATGGCTCAATTGAAATAAGAAAGTTAGATGAATTCAATATCCAAAGAAATGAAACTGGAAGAGGCACATATCGAAAGCAAATGCGGAACAATGGGATGCATGTGCCGAATCATTACGCTGGAAACATGAACTTTAGATGATAGCTGCAGACAAATAAATAAAGGACAAAAGTATACAGGAATTTAAGGTAATAATGTAAAGCTTAACTGAAGAGTGTTTGCCGAAATCGATTTCCAAAGAGAAGAAACAAGGAGAGCCGAAATCGACTAAAGCTCGATTCTGGCAGAATTTGATAGGGACATTGTATGAACTATTTCGATAACCAATTATGCTCCAATTTATGCAAAATATGTGTCATTAGAAAGCTTTATCAATCTAGTTTTATGCAAATCAAGCTTTACAAGATTTGGAATTTACAACCGGGAGTTACAGATAATTTCGTAGCTAAAGGTCAGAAAATATTAGCTCTGTTTTACTGAATCCATAGGGTCGATGAAAGCAGATGTTTCAGTTAGCAATTCTAATCCAAAAATTTCAAATCAGGTATATAAAGAAAGCATTTTGAGTCTAGCTTCGAATAAATCATACTTTGTATGAATCTGAGTTCACAGCAGAAAGTTATAAGTAGTTAAGCAACAAGAGGTCAGAAATTTCAGTCTCTATTTTGCAGAATCTGTAGGGTTAATTGAAACAGAAGTCTTAGTAGGCATTTAAACTCCAAATCATTAAATCTTAGTGTCAAAATAAAGATATTTGAGTCTACTTTCAAATGGAATAGGTTTTACCTAAATCAGAGTTTAGTGCTAAAAGTTAGGTCGAAAACAATGTACAGAAGTCAGATTACCGAAAAATTTCAGATTCATGGCTTTGTATCAAAAGGAAAGAACGGTTTGGTACTAAGCTGAAATCTTTTGCATTTATGAAGAATTAAAAGGAAAACAGAGATTAGGAATTCTGTAGGAAGAGATTAGAACACTTGCCTTAAACAAATTTGATTCCCAAATGGGGGGAGTTGATGCAAAACCTCAATCAAATCTTCTTCTTCAATTCCTCTTCTTCTTCTTCTTCTTCCCTTCTCTTCTCAAACTCACGTTGGCTGCAACTCTTCAGGTTTATTTTCTTTAACTTTTCATCTAATTATTTGGGTTTTGGCTAATGCAAAAGTTGCAAGGTGTCATGCATGCATGAAAGGGGCTAGGTGTCATCTTTAGAGCAAAGATAAGTGGCACCAACCTTAGGTTAGCTAGTGACACATGTCCACTATATTTTTTTTGTTTTATTTTATTTTTTATTTACTCAATTCTGAATATTCTATAAATCATATCAAAATTTTAATATTTACTCTTAGGTCCTTAGCCATAAACTTTAATATAATATTATTTAATATAAAATAATTATTAAATAATCCTTATTTTTTACAAACAAATATTTTACTAAATTTTCAAAAATGGGGGATGTTACAGTATTAACCAAGGATGAGAGAGGTATTTATAAGCCTCAAGTGGATTCAAACTTGGAGTCTAAAAGTATCTCATCCTCGATTTTCGGGGTACTAGTGGTACCATCGCTTGTGTTGGGCAGTACCACCACCCAGTCTAATAGTACTACCGCTTGGGAGGCTATGTCTATGTGGTACCACCGCCCATACTGGCGGTACCACTGCTTGACAATCTCAAAGATTAAGTCTGGGCGGTACCACCGCCTGATATAGTCTCGAAGATTGTACCACCGATGGTTCCATCTGTTGTGTTATTGTTTGGGCCTTTCACTTGGACCAACACAGCCCAAACTTAGGCCCAATTGGCCTCTAATTGAGTTGGCTCAATTCCAACCCAATTACACCTAAAACTTACTTTGATCTAAATAATTATTACAAAGCTTAAATCAAATATTGTCCGGCATATCATTGGTTCATCGACGCTTCATCCGATTCTTCGGCGCATCGTCCTCTCTTGCGACCTATTGCCCAATCGGCCAGTTGACCTCCACAACTCTGATTTTCTTAGCACAATTTTTGCTCTTCTTGGCATGATGCCTAAACCCATGGCCCGAAGCCTTCTGCCAATACGTTAACCGATCCTCCGACTCGACGTCTAATCTTCTGACATGTTATACTCTGGCCCAACATGATTCTTCATACTTTAAGTGTCTCTCTCTGATCAAAGCTTCCTACGTTACTCAAAACATAGATCAGATCATAAACACATCAATTGGTTTCATCATCAAAATCCGAGATTCAAAACTTTCTTTGCATCCTTCTCTTTTAAAGTTTCAAGGATCACTATCCCCTTGAACTACTTTGCCTTACTGAATAAATTATGCACTGTTCCATCCCTACGAATGCACTTTGTTAAATTGTGACTCTTCGCCAATATAACCTCAATTGTGCCTTTCAAGGCTTAGCAACATATTAAACTCGATGCAGACTTCAACCTCCTATAAACGTATTTTTTTCTATGTTAATGAGAAAGTTTCAATGGTGCCAAGATTCGGTTGCCATGAATACATCTCTTTCAGTCATTAAGCAACTCATCCCATCTTCCACGATCTCATCCATTATCACGCACCTCACTTGCCTTCAGCACAACCCATCAAGTTTGATTACCAACATCATATTATAGCTCGAATTCAACTATCGCAACTTTTATGCACTATACGTTCTTTATAACTCGCTTGTTTTCATGGTACCTCTTACACAAAAGGTTAGCCATTCCTTTGAATGCTAATCTCAGATGCTCACTCATTTGAGCAACTCTTTTTCCTATGTCTATGTCCTTGCTTTCCCCTAAACGGTTGCGTATGCTAGTTTCCCTCCACGCAGTCTCGCTAGGTCCCTCAACGTTTATATGCTAAGTATTTCTAGGTATCCTTGTCTCGCTTTGATCTCATATGTCACAAACTTAGCTGGTTTTGCCTAAGTCGTGTAGCACTCTTGTGTGTCCCTCTACGAAGGATCAACCTTCTCGAAATCTCTTATGGTCTCTTAAGGATTTACAAAAGAGAAGATAAGTTCAATATAACATTTAACTCAAGATCTATAAATACTAATTTTATTAAACACTTGATAGGCAATGCAAGTTAAAAATATGAAATTTGTAAGCTTTGAACGGTTATATGACAAAGTGTCTAAGGTGGTCCGTCGCGACACAAAGTCCCCACAAGTGCCCACATGACACTATTGTGAAATAAGATAGCAAATTAGCCTAGACATTACCCTAAAAGCCCATCCAACTATGTGCCACCCGGATAGCTCCTATGTGTTGTACTAACTTACACTCCACATCACTTTGTGGAGCTAGAAAAACCCTCAAAATACTACTTAGATGAACTATTTCTGGGTAGTTTAACCTTTGCATAACGATTACACACAACTTATCTTTACAAACCTGAAATGATCATCAAAATTAATTAAAACAGGACTATCAAACTTTCATTAAGTCTTCAACATATTTTTGAACAAAATTAAAAGATCCATTCCTACATAAGTAACTTTCAAAAGATCCTACATTTTTACTTTTTCATTTCCATCGAATGTTTATTTTGATTTGAAAAGTGATTCACAACTTTCTCTCTTTTTCTCCATCTCAATTCTTGCATGGCCTCAAAATCAAATATATAAAAAGTGATTTATAACTTTCTCTTTTTTTCTCAATCTCAAATCATAAAATAAGCTGATGAGCAAAGAAATAAGAAAAAGATGATTTTTAGGGAAAGCACAAAATGTTTGACCACCACACTCTTTGGGTTATTTATCAGAAATCCCCTTAAATTTAGGCTTCCAATAGTTGCTATTTTTTCCTTTCCTTACCATCAAATATGTTTATTTCAAAAGTGATTCACAACTTTTTTTTTTCTCCCTCTCGATTCTTATATTGGCTCAAAATTAATTAAATAAAAATGATTTGCAAATTTGCAAATAAAAATGGGCCGCTTTCATTTTTTTTTTCAAAAAATAGATATTTTCTAGACTGGATTTAATTTTTTTTAATAATGACTATATGTAGCTTATCTATATTATATAATGCGTTAAATACTGACTATATGTAAGAATCTTATCAATATCAAATTTAGAATAATTAATATATTTAATTACGTCTTTAAAAATTTAATCGTGGATATAAAATGATTAAATTTAAATCACAGTGTTAAATGTATTTAATTTATGTCATCCATCGATATTAGGATGGATAATATTAATGATCTCTTTTCTTGCTTTTTTTAATCAAAAGGAAATAATTAATTCTCAATTATTTTTTATGCAAAAAAGCGAAAGAAAAAGGCGAGGAGGGACAGTTTTCTGAGACGCCCCTCTCGGCGTACGTCGCCACGTAAGGCGTGAGTTAAACTCCTAAAATGCCACCTGGCCATGCCTTTAAAATTGTAAGAAAATAAGAAAAAAATCGACTGCATCAACGCCCTTGAACTGCCTCTGCACGAATCTCAGAAACTCCTAATGTCTTACTTTACGATTCGCGCCGAAGTGATGGAGAACAACTGACGATCCAGATCAGGGATCCACATGCCTCAGATCGTTAGTCAACGTTACCTCAAGTTGACTCCTCGACAGCAAGTAGATTGGTTTCGGACGTTACCTATGTGAAACATACGTGACTTCTTCTTCTTCCCGTATCGGTCCTTCTTAGACAAAGACCATGAAGCTTCAAGTGCAGGCAGTAAATTTGGCATTTCGACTTGGATCATATAGAACGTTGGCGACGGGAAAGAAACATATAGACAATGCAGTCAATGAAACACACAAAGAAGCCAATGAAACAAGTATTATTATCCGCGAATTAATACATTAAATAACAACAATAGACGTAACACTGATTTGCGAGCACACAATAGCCTGCTAGCTTTTGTGCTCCAGAAGGTCGCGGTGATCGGCCTTAGAAGGGCTAGCGACGCCGGCCCCGCCGCTCGAATGTTGCATCCCTCGCAGGCTCTCTGCGTGGGGTTTCACCGACCACTTCGCCCTCCTCCATCAGTTCATGGATTTCGATATCGTCGTCGATCGACGTCGGAGCTGCCGGTTGTTGGCGATGGGGTCCTTGAACTGCAGCCTCGTGGACATCCACATGGTCCTCCACGTCAACAGCTTGTCTTTTGGCGGCCATCTTCTTCTTTCTCTTCCTGATGGAGCAAGTCACGGCCGCCGCGAAGAACGCTAGGAGTAAAAGGCCGCCGAGGGAGGCGAATTCAGCGATGATGATGGCTTCGTGCGGGCTCCGTGGATTGGTTTCGGGTGGTGGCAGTCTCAGTGGTGGAGGACTGATAGGCGTAGCTGGCACTCCTGGTGGGGGCGGAGGTGGCGGCACTTGATATGGAGGTGGTGGCGGTGGCGGCACTTGCTCCGGAGGTGGGGGTGGCGGCCCTTGCTCCGGAGGCGGAGGTGGGGGAGGTGGCTCTTGCTCCAGAGGCGGAGGTGGGGGTGGTGGCTCTTGCTCCGGAGGCGGGGGTGGCGGAGGTGGGCTTGGCGGTGACGGGGGTGGCGGAGGTGGCACTTGTTCAGGAGGTGGGGGTGGCGGCGTTTGGCCCGGAGGTGGGATTGGCGTCTCTTTCCCCGGATTTGGAAGTGGCAACACTGGAACAGGAAGTGGTTGTGGCAGCGTTGGCACCGGAAGTGGGATTGGTAGCACTTTTCCCGGACTTGAGGGTGGCGGCGCTTGCTTCGGTGGTGAGGGCGGTGGCATTTACTCCGGAGGTGGGGTTGGTGGTGCTTGCTCCGGAGGTGGGGCTGAGGGCACTTGCTCCGGAGGTGGGGCTGAGGGCACTTGCTTCAGAGGTGGAGCTGGCGGGGGGTTCGCATGAGTTGGCGGCTTGTTTGGAGGTTGTGGCTTAACCGGAGTCACTAACCACGGTGGTCGTGGTAAAATCGGAAACACCCAACCCATTGATCGATGGTGACGTCGTTATACGTGAAATGGAGAGCTTCACACTTGTGAGAATGGCCATTTTCTCATCGAATCGAATCGATATATATTGGCACATACATAATATCAAAATAGAATATTATCTAATTTAAGAATATATCATATAGGTAATTATCGAAAAAATCTCATTATGTACTTTTTATGGGGGTGGGTGGCGTCCCTCTTTTCAGAAATTACCAAGAGGTGTCATTTTTTATGAATGAAAAATTATGTTCTTATTCGTTCTATTAAATAATTTAGATTTACATGACTAGATTTTTTTTTTCTTGAATCGATCCAAACTAATTCAGCAAAAAAATTTCTCCCCTCCTCCTTCTCGTCTATCATCTCTGTTTTTTTTCTCATACTCTCTCTCTCTCATTTGTCTCCTCCCCCTCTACCTCTTCTTTGTCTATCTCCTCACTCTTCTCCTCTTGTTCTTTTGTCTCTCCTTCGTTTGCTTCTCTATTTTCCTCTTCTAAAATACTTATAAATTCAAAAAAATTATATTTCTAAAATCTCCCAAAATTATTTTAAAAATGAGCATTACTAGTTGTGAATATACAAGCTTAAAGTGATTTAAGATACGATTCATTCAAATACTCTCAAATTTGAATTGAAATATATTCAACTATAGAATCACCCTCGAAACATAAGAAATTCAAAAAATAATACTTCTAAAATCCTCCAAAAGATGGGAAAAAAATGAGAATGATTGTTATAATTATACGTGGGCATGACTATACAAGCCTATGATATTTTAGATAAATTTCACCCAAATATACTTGATTTGAATCGAAAAACATTCAACTATAAAATTCACATGCCGATTTTAAATTTTCATAATTCTACTACATCATAAATCAAACAAGGATTATACTAGTTTTTCTATTTTATGATAATTTTAGGATAATTACTTGTAAAATTTATCATATTTTTTGAACGAGTCTATTTAATTTATTTTTGAATATTACGAGTCAATTTCTACTAAATGACTTGAAACTTCCACAAGTCCACTATAACATTAATCTAATAAGGAATTTAGTAGAGTTTTATTTTTTTATGATTTTAAGATAATTATTGAACTTGATATGTTTTTGGATCGTATTTATGAATGAGTGCATTTCAGTTCATTTTTTATTATAACAAGATTAATTTTCGATAAATCTCATGAGGCAAAGATGAGAATAGAGATAGAGAAGACAAAGAAGAGGATAATAGTAGGAGGGAGGAGAGAGGATAAGGAAAAGAAGAGATGAAGGTAGAGGTGGAAGAGGTAAAGGTAGGGGAGGAGAAGGCAAAAGATAAGGAAAAACAAGATATATGATATTTCGATCAAACATATGTTGATTATGCCTCACTTTGGTTTATCGCTAAGCATATATGATATTTCAATCAATAGAGTCAATAATACAAGGAGAAACAAGATTAAATACTTTACTTTCATAAATATATAGATCATATTATAACTTTTGAAAGTGTATAGATTGATATGCTAAAGGTAACTAATTACATAAGGTAATTTATAATTAGCTCAACGATAAAGGTATATAAATTTTCTATTAAGGTTAATAGGAAGAAAAGCAATTGAAACTTTAAGTCGACTGAGAGAGTAGTGTTTTTGGTCTTATTTAGTTTAGTCTTAGAGAATATAGTGGAACCATCTATATATATATATATATATATATATATATATATATATATATATATATATATATATATATATATATATATATATATATATATATATATATCCCCTCCTTTTATTCTATATTTAACACATGAAGAATATGGTATTGTGATGCTCATTCTAAATGATCCAATGACCACAGTCAATATGCACCTCTTAATTAAAGTTATATGCAGGTTCTGCAACTACGGCCATCCAAAACCAATATCGTGACTCGAAGTCATGCCCTAAATGAATCACTTGATGGTAGCCACAAGAATGTAAAAGTCATCCAAATTGAATATGAGGATCGAATTACTTATTTGCAAATGAATACAGCTCTTAAATAATCACAATACACACACAACAGATGACAATGAATGGAGGTGTAAACAGGCAGGCGATCAAATAAGCACACTTATTCAACAATCATGCATGATTCTCAGGGCTTTGGCGACCATTTCTGTTGTCTGCGAGCCTTTGTGCTAAAGAAGGTGGTGGCGACTTGTCACAGAAGGGCCAGCGCCGCCGGTCCTGCTGCTCGAACGTTGTTTCCCTGATGCAGGCTCACTAAGTGAGGCTTCACCGGTCACTGTGCCCTTCTTGAACACCTCATGGACTTTGATATCTTCGTCGATCGACAGGGTCGCCAGTTGTTGGCCATGGGGTCCTGGAACGACAGTCTCGTGGACATGCACATGGTCCTCCACGTCCACGGCTTCGCGTTTGGCGGCCATCTTCTTCTTTCTCTTCTTGATGCAGCAAAACAGTGCCGCCGCAAGGAATGCGAGGAGAAGAAGGCCGCCTAGGGAGGCGAACACGACGATGATAACGGTGTGGTTTGGGCTTGGTGGCGGAGGCGCCAGTGGTGGAGGACGGACGGGTGCGGGAGGCGGCTGTAGCGGTGGCAGCTTCGGCGGAGGCGGGGCCATCTTTCTTGGCGGTGGTGGTGGCGCTTGCTTCGGAGGTGGGGGTGGCGGGGGGCTGCGGCGAGTTGGTGGCGGTGGCGCTTTCTTCGGGGGTGGGGGTGGCGGGAGTCTGCCGCGAGGTGGTGGAGGTGGTGCTTGCTTCGAAGGTGAGGGTGGTGGGGGGCTCCGGCGATTCGGTGGCGGTGGTATGGACGGGGATACCTTTGGAGGAGGTGGCGCAAATGGACGCGGTGGCATTCGAGGCGGGAGGAAGGCCATTATGTTTGAAGAGACTCGAGGACGACTGTGGAGGGGATGGAGAGAGAGGATGGGGTGTGTGGGTATTTGTAGCATCGATCGAGCGGTAACAGAAGAAGAAGGCCCCATTGGGCAGTAGGTTCTCAAAAGACTTGACTCTCATGCTAAGGCTTTGCAAGGGTGGCTTGCAAACAACTGTTGCTTAGGTTGAGCATTCTTGGCCCTTTGTGTCCTTCGACATGAACTGGCTGCCATCTTGAGCATGGACTTTTGCTTAGGAACCCCAGAACAAGATTTAGAGCTTAAGGGTGTTAACACAAGATATAAAAAGGAAGTAAGAACAGACACTCTGCATTATACAACTTGAGGTACAGTGGGGAAGCTGTGCTTGTCATAAGCTCTGGCGATTGCTTATCTTTACTTAAAGACGAATGATCTGTTGTTTTTATGGGAGAACATCTTCTTCATATTAATTCTTTTCTTGCATTTATATATTAGCTACTGGTGACTTATCACCAGTTTTGATCCCTGGGAAGGTCTTTTTCTCAGAATAATCTATAGCTGGCGATGGGGAAGAAGGGCCATTATCATGCGTGAAACCTAATTTTGCTCAGCCAGTTTTCAAGCACCTACACTTATCATTTCCTCGACTCCAAGATTGTCTGACAGATACTGGAGAACACAATGCTTGCTTCACAGTCCATGTACTGTCCAATCATCACGTGCAATGGGAGTTCATTGCACATATCTGATGTACTTAACTATGCTCAGCTTGTGCACTGATGTGCAGCAGCGACAGCAGCAGCAATATCCAAATGGAAATATATTCTGGACGCATAAGTACATTAAATTCCTAATAGAAGATGTGGAAGAGCATGTGTGCTTATGCAATTCACGTTCCTGCTGTCAGCATTTGGAAGCCACCGTTGCAAAGCCGTAGGATGGGAGTAAAGTCTTTTGCAAACCTATTGCCCAATTGCCACCTCCTCTTCTCGATCGATGCTACAAATACCCACACCCCCCCATCCTCTCTCTCCATCCCCTCCATAGTTGTCTTCGAGTCTCTTGAAACGTAATGGCCTTCCTCCCGCCTCGAGTGCCACCGCGTCCATTTGCGCCACCTCCTCCAAAGGTATCCCCGTCTATACCACCGCCACCTAATCGCCGGAGCCCCCCACCACCCTCACCTTCGAAGCAAGCACCACCTCCCCCACCACGCGGCAGACTCCCGCCACCCCCACCTCCGAAGAAAGCGCCACCGCCACCAACTCGCCGCAGCCCCCCGCCACCCCCACCTCCGAAGCAAGCGCCACCACCACCGCCAAGGAAGATGGCCCCGCCTCCGCCGAAGCTGCCACCGCTGCAGCCGCCTCCGCCGAAGCTGCCACCGCTGCAGCCGCCTCCGGCACCCGTCCGTCCTCCACCACCGGTGCCTCCGCCACCAAGCCCAAACCACACCGTTATCATCGTCGTGTTCGCCTCCCTCGGCGGCCTTCTCCTCCTCGCATTCCTCGCGGCGGCACTGTTTTGCTGCATCAAGAAGAGAAAGAAGAAGATGGCCGCCAAAAGCGAAGCCGTGGACGTGGAGGACCATGCGCATGTCCACGAGACTGTCGTTCCAGGACCCCATGGCCAACAACTGGCGACCCTGTCGATCGACGAAGATATCAAAGTCCATGAGGTGTTCAAGAAGGCCACGGTGACGGGTGAAGCCTCATTTAGTGAGCCTGCATCAGGGAAACAACGTTCGAGCAGCAGGACCGGCGGCGCTGGCCCTTCTGTGACAAGTCGCCACCACCTTCTTTAGCACAAAGGCTCGCAGACAACAGAAATGGTCGCCAAAGCTCTGAGAAATATGCATGATGGTTGAATAAGTGTGCTTATTTGATTGTGTTCCTGTTTACACTTGCATTCATTCCATTCATTGTCATCTGCTGTGTGTGTATTGTGATTATTTAAGAACTGTATTCATTTATAAATAAGTAATATGTCATTATTATTATTATTATTATTGATGAGACATCTGAGTTCATTAGTGTATTATTTATTGTATGAGGGTTCCAGTCTAATGTAAATGCCATTTAATATAATAAAAATATTTTTTATCTTTAAAAAATAATTAATTAGGCCAACTTGAGATTGTATTAAATGGTGTATATAAAAATAAGTATCCATGAACCTATGTTTTGAGACCATGAGCTTCATAACATATTTGGCCAAAGGAAGAAGGGAGGCACATTGATCCCCCCCATTCATCATCAAGAATAAGCATGACAATGCCATATGTTAACAAGAGATTTAAGGAAACAATGAAAGTTGCAAATGTTAAAACAAGAATAATAAATATTAATTTTTTTTAAGGTGCTATCTAGTTTAGTTAATAAAAATCGTAAGGTAAGGAAGGTGTTAGGACCTAATCCCATTTTCATCATGTACCCTTTATAAAATAATAATATATAAATAAATAAATAGAGAAATCATTTTAGGTTGTTTTAAGTTTATGATTGGATTGAAGATTTAAGTTTATGATCTCTTCAGTAACTTGATATTCAAAATAATTTTCTTAGTAAATTGATGAAAAAGTTTATATGGTTCCATCAATCAATTATAATTGACTAGGGAGAATTTGGTTTGTTGACTAAACAAATATCTTTGTGAATTTAAAATAGCTTCTAGTATTAGAAGTTTTATATGACTTTTTAAAAAAATTACTATGAGACAGTACATGCAAAATTTTTATTTTTTTATATGCAAATGTGGAAAGTCTTTTATAACTACATTAATTTATATATGTTAAGTTCAAATTTAATTATTAGACTCAATTGGAATCCTGTGTCAAAAATAATTAAATCCAAAGGATATCGAATTCTATAAAACTATATTGCTTAATAAAGTCCCTCCAATGCTTATACTAACTTAAAAAGTTAAGATGTTTTTTATTTTTGAGTTGAGAATGTAAAACCATAAGCATATATTCTATGAGAGCTTTTTATTTTTGTATTTTGGAACACAACTTTTAATAGTATGGCTCCGGAACCATTATATTTGCAAAAGTGTATTAATGTCGGAGATAATTTTATATATTTTTCTATTTAAGTAAAATTATGTTATATTGAATTCGAGAAGCATGCGATAGACACGATGTAGTCAATAACATCTATATGATAAAAGTACTATGAATATAACATTGAGGTGTCAACCTTGTAATCATGAAGGTATTGATCATATCATTATAATCCTAATCGAAGAATTTTCTGATCAGTTTTTGATTGCCTCGAAAGATAAAAAAAATAATTAATTATTTTTTATTCCTCAAAATAATTAATTAGTTTTCGATAATCATTACGCGATTGAGATATCTTTTAAAATTTATTGGTTAATAACTTAGGGTTTTCCAAGTTATATTATGATAATTAGGCAGCTTGACCCTATCGGGATAAGACACATTGAAATCAATTATCGTATCATTAGTAAAAAAAGAAATCATTTAGGTTAGATTATCTATGCAATCACGCTCTCAAATTACAAATGTTTATATGAAGTAACTTGAAAAGATACTATTTATCTACGCAAGTTGAACATCTCGAACATTCATCCTCCGGAGAGTTCAGAATGCCACCAAATGCATTGGACAAATTTGGCGAATTAAATGAAGGATTTCTTTTTTCTCATAATCGATTGACACATATTGCTCTACCAACAATTACCTATTCAAGATTTTCTACCACTGTATATATATATATATATATATATATATATATATATATATATATATATATATATATATATATTATATAGTCTGAATATGATATATTTCCTTGAATTAGGCAACATTTATTATTTAAATCTTGTACATACGTCTATATATATACGTATATATCGATTCATAGTTCAATAACAAAATCGCTATAATCTCCGTCTCTTGCAGCACAATGTCACGGCGAGGAGCTCGCAAGATGCTTGGAGTTTCACCGCGACGACGGCTCTGGAAACTGCCACCAATTCTGCCACCAATTCTGCCACCGGTGCCGATCCCCAAACTGCCACCGGTGAACTTGCCTCCAATACCCAAACTACCACCGGTGAACTTGCCTCCAATACCCAAACTGCCACCGGTGAACTTGCCTCCAATACCCAAACTTCCTCCACTCCCGGATCTGCCGATACCGCACGTACCTAAACTGTCGTTCGGGCTCCCGTTCCTGAACCTCCATTTCATCGGCACCGTGTTAGTCTCCATCGTCGTCCTTTTCCTTCCCGCGATCCTCGCAGGGGTCGCGTGTTGCTGCTGCACCAGCTGGAGGAGGAAGAAGATGGCCGCCCAACGTGAGGCTGTGGACGTAGAGGACCGTGTGCATGTCCACAAGACTGTCGTTCCCGGATCCCATAGTCAACAACCAGCGGCCCCATCAGTCCATGAGGTGATCGAGAAGGGTGCGGGGATCAATGAAGCCTCTCGCAGTGAGCCTTACACGAGCGAGAAGGGAATGTCCGAGCAACGAACTGTAGCACCTTCTTGACCACAAAAGCTAGCATGCAGCTTAGAGAGAAGAAGTGTGCTGGGAAAATACACAGTGTGTTTATGTTTCGATTCACTGTCACCTGCAGCATTGATTGTGTTTATTTAAGAGCTGAATTCATTTGCAAATAAATAATGTGTGTTTCATTTGCTTCCTTGCATTGATTTGGATGGATTTCACACTATTGTGGCTTCCATCAAATTATTACTTTAGGGCATAACTCTGAGTTCCAAGATTTCATTGGTTGTTCTATTTCAGATGCTTTCAAGAATTTCTAAGTTGAATTTGGATAATTTCACATTTAAATCATATAATAATCCTTAAAGGACAAAGACATACTTATCTTAGGGGCACCCTAGTAAATTCCTCCCAACTAAAAATTCAATTATGGGTAATTTTTTTGAGTAAATTGTCTATTAAGTTATTGTTTCTGAATATTTGAAAAAAATAAAAAAAATCATTTCAAGTTGTGTTATTTGACATAAATAGTAGGATTCGAACCCTAATAAATTCCTCCCAACTAAAAATCAATTATGAGTATTTTTTGAGTAAATTATCTAAGAAGTTATTGTTTATGAATATTTGAAAAAAATTAAAAATATCATTTCAGGTAGTTTAAATTTATGACTATTTGACAAAAAGGGAAAAAAATCAGGTCAAGTTGTGTTCTTTGACATAGATAGATCAATAAAAATGCAACGTCGACAGCAGGATTCGAACCTGCGCAGGCAGAGCCCAACAGATTTCGAGTCTGTCTCCTTAACCACTCGGACATATCGACGCTTCTTGTTGTTGATCTAAACATTTATTTATATATAGTCATTTCAATGATCCCAGTCATAGGACCCAGTTACGTAACTGCACACGTAATCGCTTTCTCCAGCTCGGACACTATCGGATCGCCTTGGCCGGCAACGCGGTGACCTGAGACCAACTCTCACCGCCAAAGTAACGCACCCAACAAACACTAGTAGAGTACGCAAGACTAAGCCCGAGTCAATGCAGTGATGTGCCATACCAGAAGGTTGGGTCACCGTCGGTCGAGGTAAGACGAATTGCCTTCGCACTCACCACTGTTAAGCTGAAGTTCCACGCACCGTCGCAATCTGTCCCTATCTTTCCTTCTAAGATGGTGTTCTTCGCTGCCGCCATCTCGCGCTCTATTCTTCGGCGCGCCGCCAAGCCTTGCGTTTTCCCCCGGCGATGGATCTCCGGCGGCGGCGCCTCCGGCGTGGACGGGATCGCGGCCGCCGGATACCACGTCACGGGCGGGCCGTCCTTCATGCGGGGGACCGTCTTCTGGGAGCCCAATCGGCCCCTCACCATCGAGGAGTTTCATATGCCCAAACCCAAGGCCGGCGAGCTCCTCATCAAGACCAAAGGTCAAGGATGGATCCTTCGATTTCGATCTGTCTTTGCGTTTGCTTCCCCCCTTAGGTCATGTTTGCTGTTCTTAATGTCTCTGTCGATCTATTTCGAGGGTATCTTTCAATCGGTTAATTCGATATTCATGTACAACAACAATAGCTTGAGTCTCAACTATTTGCGATCGGTTATATAGATCTTGTATCATTATTGATAAAATATCATATGTTTAGTTTGGTTCAGAGTATTTAAATTTTTTATTAAAATTTTCTTTTGGATCCTTTTCTGTTATCTCTTGAGCATATGTTAGTATCATATTTTCTTTTATCTTATTCTCTATCAAAGGATACATAGTTATTTACAAATAAAATTATTTCATTTTAAACTATAAAGGAACTAAATTTACTTTTTGAACTGAAATAGGTGATCTTGTTTACTTTGCTTTTTCTTCTTTTCCATGATCTCTCTTAAATCAATAGGTTGACATTGGAACGTTATGAGCTTATCTCATAGTATTGATCTGATAATATTATCAGCTTTAAGTCCATCAGGGCATCTGAACTCTCTTAGCTGTATTGCTCATTGACTACGTACCATTATAAGACAGAAAAGAAAGTTACATATTTAACCATGACTTAAGGATTCGAGTCCAGTTCCTCATTCAACATATTATTTTTATCATATAATCCCTTAATTTATACTGTAATCTTCGGATTATTATCTATGGTATCACCAAACCTTAATTTTTATATCGTCGCTGAGACATAATCATATTCCTTGTCTTGATTTGGTATGCTATTTTATTTGCATTTGCCTTTCAATCCACCAAAGTTTTGTTCTAAAAACTTTTGTTTTCTTTAAGCAGTGATTACTTTGGTCGATTTTGCTTATAGTCTCTACATGAGAGCTCAGTGAACTGAAAAGCTTCCCAGGTTCTGTGTTCCTATCTTTTTCTGTGTCATGTCATGCTCCACCTTCATTGACTGCAGCTTTGTTAAGCAACCTTGCCAAGTTTTAGTTTGTGTGCATACAAGTGTTTCTGCAAAGACTGTTTATTCACATATTAAGGTTATAAATAAGTCATCTCATTCCTATTCCTTGATTGTGGGGGGTTTTCATGTGGCTAGAGAGCAAGCGATACTTGTATCTGGAGATTGAGTACTATTGTTGACCATATGCATCAGAAACATTGGCATTTCATTTAATTCTGAGGTTGTAAATATTGACATCCTCCAATCTGAAGAATTATTGACATGGCATCCTCTTTAGAGTCTGTCTTTTTCACTTGGATAGATGTATCGGTTGCTTCAGTTTTTACTCATGCAAGTTAAGAAAATGTAGGTCAAAGCAGCACCAATTATAGATGATTAAGTATTTCAATTGCATGAGATTTATTAAAATTTCACAAATTAGTAATTTTGGCCTTTCTAGTTTGGTGGTGCTTAATTATGCAATTATGTGGTTTATGCTTAGTAATATGTGCCTTTCTAGTTTTTATTTTCATTTATGAAACTGTACTTGCTCTCTGTTCAATTCCTTATTTTGACCTTTTTTGTGACTAAACTTTTATGCAGCTGGCTTTATTATGTAACCTAAATTGTAGTTTAAATGAGCTTAATGCTTTTATTTTCAGCATGTGGAGTCTGTCACTCCGATCTTCATGTCTTGAAAGGTGAACTTCCTTTCTCAAGTCCTTGTGTTGTCGGACATGAAATAACTGGGGAGGTAGTTGAGCATGGTGCACATACTGACAGTGGGATTATAAAGAGGTAGATGTACATGGAGGAAATCTTTTGGTTGTCAATGTACATAATTTTTTTTTTTACTTGTTTCAGAAAGTTACAATCTGTCAAGATTTTCAGGTTTCCAGTTGGAAGTCATGTTGTTGGAGCTTTTATAATGCCCTGTGGTAATTGTTTCTTCTGTGTGAAGGTAGAAAATTTCAGCTTCTATGCTTGTGTTGTGTTTGATGGCTTTTCCTTAAGTTGTTGGGTTCTAGTGAGCCCCGAGTAGGTGTCCTATTTTGTAATTATAGTTTGAATATAATAACAGGGTCAGGAGGACCTTTGTGAGGCTTTCTTTGCTTACAATCGTGCAAAAGGAACTCTTTATGATGGCGAAACACGACTATATCTTCGCAGCAATGGTACTATTCCACATTTAGCATTACTTCCCTTTTGTTAGCTTATTCAAACCTCAAAGATAACTCTTTGCACTTCAAAGCATACAACATTAACTTTTAGTTTTCATTTAGCAATTTGCATATGTCATTTATGCAGTAAATCATGCCGAAAAACAGTATTTTTCATGATCACATGTGGTTCTTTACATTCCATCTTTATGAAATATAAGAGAAAAAAGATGTTCTCGTGACAGATGAATCTACTTCATGTGGTAATCATGTAATAAAATTTACTTCCTCTGTTATGTCTGAATGTTTGTTGTTTTATATAGGGAAGCCAGTGTATATGTACAGCATGGGTGGAATGGCTGAATATTGTGTTGTACCAGCCAATGCATTGGCTGTTCTTCCCAATTCACTTCCATACACAGAATCAGCAATATTAGGGTGTGCTGTTTTTACTGCATATGGTGCTATGAGGCATGCAGCTGAAATGCTAGCGGGTGATTCAGTTGCGGTTATTGGAGTTGGTGGTGTCGGATCCAGGTGATGCTCTGAAATCACAATTGTTTTGTCCACTGGAATGCGGTCCATGCATTTCGAAGTGGAGATAATTATGCATGCTTGTCTCTAATATCTGAGTTGTTTGTAGTGTTTTGTTATATCTGCTATCGGAGGCATATGTCAGTTTATTCCCATCCTACTAGCTCATCAACTTGTGATTATAATGGTACAAACCAGAAAACATTTTCCCCTCTAATAGATGTGATCAGTATACAAAGCCATGTGAAGTTATGGACTCTGTAGTCTGTACTGCCTTGTTATGAATCCTGCAGGTAAAAAATGATTCACATGAATATTAATATATGATAAAGTGAAATATTTGTTACTTCTACCTTGCATCTTTGATTGAAATATTTTGTAGAGCCGCAAAGAAGAATTGTACGCTTATTTAAATATTAAAATGATTTTGTTCAATATTTAAATGATGCTTATTATCACAAAAGAAAAAAGAGGATGCTTTCTGAACTTGCTTATAGTTATATTTCTTATTCAATGTCACTACTTATAAGACATAGTATCTATTTCTTACTTGTAATGCACATTTATGTATATTGTTAATGCCTATGTTTGGTGGTTGCATCATTTTGATTAAGTTATCTGCTTCAGTTGTTTGCAGATAGCGAAGGCATTTGGTGCTGCTGAGATCATTGCAGTGGATGTTCTTGATGAGAAACTTCAGAATGCTAAAATTCTTGGTGCTACACACACCATAAATGGATTAAACGAAGATGTTGTCGACAAGATCAAGGTAGATATTTTAATATCCTCATTCTTATCTGTTCCTGGTTTATGAAGATGACTTGAAAATAATGTTTCTTTGTTGCTTTTGATGCTAAATTATTTAGAAACAGACTCATCTGCCTGACTAATAATATTAATGGAAGATGTGTCTACAATAGAAGACTTTTGTGTGTCTATATTGATCAAATGCAAACGTGAATAGAGCAGTAAGCATATAATAAAAATAACGTTTATAGCAATCACAGAATTTTGAATAGTCAGCATATAACATGATATATTAATAACTCGGTTGAACACTAAAGAAATTCACTCTTTCTCTGGTTGTGATTTTATTTGCCATCTATCTGTTTGTGTGCAAAATATACCATGACAATATTTTTATGCATCTGAAAAAAAAAGAGACTGAATTACAATACAGTTACAACAAAAGCGTAGTCGCAACCATTTGGAATCAACTAAATGGATCTTTTATCATCATTTAGATATCTAATAAGTTAAGAGAAATCTTTATTTATAGTTTCTATTAAAGTTTTTAAAATTCTTCCTCTATCTCTCCTCATACCACCAATAGTAGTCATTTGACTGAATTACAGTATTGTTCTAAAATGAGAATCAAGCTTTTCTGGCATTATTATAATTTCCCGTATTTTGCAACATTACATAGCTGATAATAGATATATCATATTTGACTAACTATAAATTTAATGTGCAGGTTTTGAAAGCTTTGAATAGAGCAAAGTACCTTTCTTTTTAGATGACTTTGCATTATCTCTATTCTCTAACTCCTATCCCTTGGATCTTGCTATAATTGCATCAATTTTGACTCTTGGTAGGAAATAACTGGAGGAAGGGGTGTTGATGTGGCTGTAGAGGCACTGGGGAAACCACTGACATTTATGCAATGCACCAAAAGTGTAAGAGATGGAGGGAAAGCTGTCATGATAGGTCTTGCCGCCACCAATGCAATAGGGGAGGTAGACATAACTCGTCTTGTCCGCAGACAGGTAATGTTTTAAATCTTGAAATTCAAGTTCAACCAAATACTCCACAGTTCTCCAATCTGTTATGTAAATAGATATATGGGCCACTTTCATTATCTGAATGTTAGTCTACCTGCTTCTTTAACAGAACTTTCTCCATGGAGAGAAATTAGTGACAGAAGACCATTAAAAAGTTGGAAAAAGGAAATACATAATCAGTGTCCAATATGTTATATCAAGTACAATTAGCATCACCACTTTTCATGTCGATTATCAGTGGTTCATGCAGTATTTTTCTGCTACAGGACTTGTAAATAGGCCGGTTAGTTTTATGCAATACATGCTTAAGTCCAGTGACAATGTACATGCATGGTGCATATTGTAGCACATTGGACTGCTTGTGACTGTTTTAATAAGATTTATTATGTTATATTGCTTGTAGATAGATGTCAGACCCAAGTAACTAAATACTATAAATGGAAATGGAAAAATATGCATGAACTCTTGACAATGTCCAGATCTTTTATTGGACACATGAGATATTGCTTGATGTCACCAAAGCGACGAAAGCCTGTCGGACACTCCTATGGTGTGATACCATGGATAAACTGTTTGTTGAGGCAAGATAATTTTCCACCAGTGATGAGCAATAAAAAACCTGATTTGACTTCAAACAGACAACACGACAACTATCCATATAAGCAACTGGACATGTATTGACACTACAAAGTTCTAGAGAATTAGTATTTCTTAACCATGCAATTCTTTTAATAGTCTTTCCAAGTGTTAATCTCTAGATGAGCTGCAACTTTAACTTCCAGGCTTTCATGTCAGTATATATTGGCATTGAAACTGTTGAATGAACTATATCAGGTTTGCTCAGTGTTGCTCGCTCTGTTAAACAGTTTTTGTTCAGTTTGGAAATCCTATTCCAGAATGTAGAGTTCTGTAGATCATTAGCAACGAGAATATCTTTTTCCAGCCATGTATTTTGCCTGTTGATTCATTTAAGCTTCCAAATTTCTGTTCAGTTCATGAATTTCACAAGTGACAGTGCATTGCCATACTTTGACTCAGCAATAATAAATTAGACTATACAATGTGATTTTTAAGTTGACATGTTTGTTATGGTAGATTTGGTTATCTCCATCTGTTTTCATCAAACACTCGATTAATAGACATAATCTTTGTACAACTTGTTATTTTGATGTTATCACTAGTCTTTTCATATCTTTGTTTGTTAGCTTAGTAAGAGAAGGTTGCTAAGTCTATGATTTGTTGTCACTGCATCTACATTTTTCATTCCCAGTAACTATGACTTACCAATTACTCAGCTCAGATTAATGGAAATTATGATTTTTTTGGAGCAGGTCAAAATAATTGGCTCATACGGTGCAAGAGCCAGACAAGACCTACCCCAGGTGGTCAAGCTTGCAGAAACTGGAATCTTCAATCTTCGTGACACAGTTACAAGGAAATGCAAATTCGAAGAAGCCAACGCTGCATTCGATGATCTGAACCATGGAAAGATCATCGGCCGGGCAGTCATTGAGGTTATGTAGTTCTCTTCTGGTTATGCTATCTTTCTCAATAAACCAACCATCACCTCTGACATGTAAACATTTCAAGTTCCTCTTCTATCTTATTTGCAATAAATTTATTCTCGCTATTGTGTCGATCATGCTTGTGTTCTTCGTTGTTTTACATGTTTTTGGTGTAAGAAATCGTCTGTGAAAATTCATAGTTTTGTTTGAAACTTTTGATGCCGATGCCTCTGACTTTGACCCCTTTCCTCGTCAAACTGGTCAAACCCAACTTATCCAAACCAAATTAAATCAATGCTTGGGGGTTTAATAGAAAGTTGAGGGATACCCTCAACTTCGTCTAAATCTTCTCCTACATTTCTTCGAGAGTGAAATGTTTCGAGAATGCACCAACTCTAGCCTTAAGAAGCCACAAAATCACGAAGAAAAAAAGGGACGTGATGCGCACACGTCTCTCGTTTGACACATTAGCCATAGAGTTCAAGTTGGCATATCTAAATTACCGACAATCCCAAAGGTTCAATTCAAAAAATCTATGTGTCTCTTGTGTGTGAAGATATAGGTAGATCCTAAATAAGTAATATATGTTATAAATATGATTGATTCTTATTATAGTTATGGTCAATAGAAAGAAAATATGATTATATTAAGATTTCTTAGTAGATAAATTTTATGGGAAGAATTCTCCTAATCACTCATCTTAGTTTTTCTATTCTCACCTATAAAATGTAAGATCTTTTAAGACGAATCAATCCAACTAGTGAATGAGAGATTATAGATCTTTTTTTCATATCTCTTTTGTCCTTAATCTATTGCTTATAACGATTATATGTAGAATAAAAAAAGAGAAGAAGACGACCTTCACTATAGTTTTTGGATCTAACGATAACGTACTTACTGATATTTGATTTATCGTTATTTTATTTTAATTTCTAATATTAAGATTTTTTACATAATAATGGCATATTATAGTTTATATAATTACCATTGGTATTAGAGTCATGTTTTGAAATCAAATACTTTAGAACGTAAAAGTATTTCAAATCGATTTTATATTTAGATTTATTTATTAGCACTCTTTGCTTGTGAAAAGATATTATTTGGTTTTGATTTACATTGAACGATCTGTTTGTGTTGACAATTTGCTTTCTATCTAGTCTGTCCTGTCGCATACTTGCGGCGATGTGAGGTTTCTCGAGTTTGATTGATGGATCATTATCGATAGTTTACTATCGACGGAAGTATTATTGAAGGTGATGACTTTCAGGGGTCGAAAGTCCAGTTACGAGTAGCGGCTACATATGCAATAGAAGCCTCATAAGGTCTGGCAGCCTTGCGACGGTTGCAATAGCGCCATTGCATGTGACGACTATAGTAGTGCCACTGTGCGCAGCAATTGCAACATCGCCGTAGCATTTGTTGGCCGCGATCGGCATTGACCATATGCCAAAGGCCATAGTACCTAACAACTACGTGATGGACTTATAAGCATCGCCAAGCACCACGACAGCGGTGTGGTCGACAACCATGTGTGGGCACGACGACACAACACAGCGTGACGACGCACAGCCGCTTGTGGGTGCAACAGCATGACGCGACGACTAGTGAGGTCACTGGTCGACCACGTGAGAAGGGTCGTGCCACAGCGAGCGACACATAAGCAAACGATCGGTGCATCGTCGACAAGACCCATGCGCATGGGCATGGTGGAACGTAGTGACGATAGAATGAGAATTAGAGTTTTTTAATAAAAAGATATTTTTAGCCATCATAAATAAAATAATTCTAACTTGTGTCCTTAAATCTTATTTTCCAATTATATCATTCAAAAATTAGATATTTCTTTCAATATCCCGTATAAAATTATAGTTGTACCCTTTAGAAATTAAAAAGAATTATTTATGTCCTCAATTATAAAATTAATTTATTTGATTTATTTTAATCAAATATTTTGATCTTGATCATAATTATATTTTGACTACTTAATTAGATTTATTGATCTATCAAGTTTTGGTCGAATTAAAAAAAAATCAAATCTTGATCAAATTTTGACTTTAATCAACTTTAATTTTGATGGGCGTAATTGGGTGGATGATTGGCCCAAATCTATTAGCCTAATTTGGATAGCCTAATCCTGGTCTAAGAGGTTATATATAGAATTTTAAAAAATATAAATTATGACATTCTCTTATAGTTTTCTCATTCGATATTGATAAAATTTTACATGTGATAATAAAAATCTAATTATTATTCTTATATGTTTATTTGGTTATTCACATGTATATTTTAAAATTATTAAATAATATTTATTTTTCACATAAAGGTATGATTTATGATTTATCATGATTATAGTTATTATACGAGTTTTTTTTAATATTGATTGATATTTGATAATTTATTATGATTATTTTTTTATTATTATTAAACTATTTTGACATAAATTAGATTGAAAATTTTTGATGAATATTATTTGTAGCTCACATCCCTAAGTTTTATTTAATTGGTAATTACTAAAGTGGCTTAGAATAATAGACTTATTAGAAATGAATTACAATAAATATTTTATCATTTATAAGATATTTTAAATTATATTTTAAATTATTATATTAGTCTTGTAGCTACCAAGGTGGCATAGATCTAACTTATAAAATTATATTAAAAATCAATCTTAAATTATATTAAAAATCAATATTAAATTATATTTTAAAAAAATAATATTTATAATGACACACATAATTAGAAGATTTAGATAATCTTAAAGGAGAATCTATTTTGAATAATTATGTGATAGAATAGGATAATACTATTTTGGATATCATTGTAGTTTAGGGTTGTATACCCAATTGTAACAATATTATTCCATAGGAATAATATTAGTCTTCTATAAATAATTTTGTATGAATACTGGATATATAAATATTTCACCCAAAAGTAAAATAGAGATGATATCGAAATTTCAATATTTACTGAAAAACTTAAAGTATTAATATTATTTATTTATAGCCATACTTTTATCCATATATTTTTATACTTCTTTCTAATATTTATATTTTTTGGGATTAAATTATCATAAATGGCTTGAAATATGCAATTTACACAAATTGTGTTAGACCTTGATCAAACTCATTGAATGGATCACATACATAATTACTGAAAGTTTTATAAAATAAATAATTAAGATAAATGATCGAAAAATATATAAAAGACTCAATTTTATGATAATTGCTAATAATATTTAGACTTCGTTATAATTTATGATTAGCACACTAGAATATTTAAAGATCAATTTAAATTTACTAACAAACTATTGGTTGACATATTAATGAAAGTACTAATTGAAATTCAGTATGAAAGTATTTGAGAAATTCAAGATTATATTATCAATATACTTGACAAAATTGTAAGCTCAAGAACATTATGTATAAATATATATGAGTTTTTTCTTATATAATATATTCTTAATTTTATTTCTTCGCTCATTTAAATTTACTATTATAAAATTAAGGATGGGTGAAACTTAAATAAACTAGCTAGTATATGTCTTTAGAAAGAATTAAAATTAAAATAGGAAAGACTCATAATAATTTGAGTATGACTTAAGGAATGGGTAATAAGTTAAAACATAAATCACCTGAGTCTATAAATGCTATATAAACCCATAAAAAAATCTTCATAGTAAACTGCTACTTCTGTGATAAGAAAGGTCACGTGAAGATGGGTTATAAGATTTGATTCGAAAAGGAAAGATGTAAGTCTAACATTTATATCTTTCTAATCAAATATTATAAAATTTATTTTCTAAAACTTAATGAATTGATCCTAATGCTTCAACTTATATTATCAATAATAAAAATTTATTTTAATATAAGAACTAAAATATTATGAACTATCGTTATAGGAAATCATTTTAAAGCGAAAGCGATAGTAATTGATACTTATCGCCTATGCCCAGAGAAGATTCATATGATGTTATATTTTCATAATTCTAAAAATTTAAGTTTTTTATTTGGAATTGTTAGGATATTGTTTCTTTTTGACGGAGGTAAACTTATCATAATTCAGTAAAAGATAATTTTTTCTATATGATGGTCTATACAGAGTTAATATGAATCTTGAGTTTACAATGATCCTATAATGAAATATTAGAATGAAACATAGTTTATTGAACTCCTTAAGACTATATATACTTACATCTATGAGTCACTTCATATTTTCTATTTTGGTGGAGAAAGATATTTTATCACCTTTATATATTATCAATTGAGACATAATTATATATATCTAATTCATGTAAGGTCTCATGTTGTTGACACATTTAGGTGTATACAAATAAAATCGAGAGATAATTAGATAGAAATGTCAAAATTATCTGATAGGGGTGATAAGTTTTATAGTAGTTATGATGAACCCAATCATAATTCTAGTTATTTTACTAGATTCTTAGAAAAATGAGGTATTTGTACTTAATATGTTTTACTAGATGTGCCAGAATAGAACGAAATTGTTGAAAGACGAAATCGTACTCTTATGGATATGATTATGAGCATGATAGGTTATTCTTCTATACTTGAATTAATGTGAGGTGAAGCCCTTATATCTTAAACAAGATTTCTAGTAAGTCAATTCCATCAACTTCTTTTGAGTTTGTGAGGTGAAGCCCTAAGAACGATTATGTATATCTTAAACAAGATTCCTAGTAAGTCAATTCCATCAACTTCTTTTGAGTTATGGACTAGTAGAAAACTCAATTTAAGATATTTATATATTTATAATTATCTTAAAGAGATTAGGGTCTTCAATTCACATGAAATGAATTTAGATTCAAGGATTATTTTTGAATATTTTATTATTTATCCAAAAAATTCAAAGGGATATAAATTTTATTCCTTTAGTCATAGTACGAGAATAATTAAATCTAGTAATGTAAGATTATTAGAAAATAACAAAACAATAAGAGTGAAAATCTTAAATTTTAATTATGATATTAAAGAAATACATGTTGATATTCCTTTATCATTTTATATTCGAAATATTATTCTTCCTCAAATTACTAAAAAAATTAATGAGGGTGAATAATAAAATAATATTGATAAACTCCCACATGATGTTGATGTCATTGCTAATAATATTGATAAACACCAACATTTTTTAGAATATTTCAAAGGGAAAAGAGACTTATCATTTTTTATTATATATGATATATCTATAAGAATCATATTATGATATAGAATCTAAGGGATTCCTCGTTGTTTTCACAAGTTATAAAAAATAATTATTCTATAAAATGATACGATGCAATAAAAAAAGAGTTGAAATAAATGGACCAGAATCGTGAGAATTTGTCGAATTGCCTAATAATTGTAAAAGAGTTTATTATATAAACATGACTTAAAAGAGTAATATAGAACAATATGATAACTAGACTTATGGTTAAAGGTTTTACTCATAAAGAATGTATCGATCATAACAAGATATTGTGGATATAGGATTAGGATGTAAAAATAACTTTTCTGAATGGAAATATGGATTTATATGAATTAACCTAAATAATGATTCGTAGAGAAAATAAAAGAAATATAAAATTTAGTATGCAAATTTAAGAAATTCATTTATAACCTTAAATAAATCTCTAGATAATAATATGTAAAGTTTTTTTTATACCATTAATTCCTTCAAATTTAAGGAAAATACTTTTGATTAATATTTTTATCTAAAGATCAGTAGGAGTAAGTTTATTATATTGATCTTATGTTTGGATAATATTTTGCTTCCCATTAGTGATCTTAGTTTATTGTATCAAATCAAAAGAAATTTCACTAAGAATTATAAAATAGTTGATATGAATGAGGCAACTTATATTATTGGCATTGAGATACATGGGTAGCTTAAGTTAACTTGTGTCAAATCCCTTGTGCACCTCTTGTGTTGGACACTCCTACCAAAGAGGTTTAACCTAGCATGCCCTAATGCCCTCATACATTCGATATCCCTATGCTGATGGTCTAAATCGATATGCTTCAGGTCATCATAAGTCTCATACATTTGATAGTACCTACGAGAGTGGTTTATGTCAACATGCCACGATGTACTTTTGTATTTGATGCTCCTTGTGTGGATAGTTGAAGACATGCCTTGATGCCTTCTTTATATCATGCATCCAAAACCCCCATGCAAGTGGTTCAAATTAGCATGCATCGATGTCTTCGTGCACCTCATGCATTTGACACCACCTACCAAAGAGGTTCAAGTTGGAATACTCTGATGCCCTCAAACATCTCATAATTTTGACAACCTCTACATGAGTAGTTTAAGGCAATATGCCCCAACGCCATTATGCATCTCATGTGTTTGACATACCCCTATGTGGGTAGTTCATATTGATGCACCCTCGAGTATCTCTTGCTTCCAATACTCCCTATGTGGGCAATTCAGGTTATCATGCCTCGATATCTTTATATGTCTCTCGTGTCTGACATTTGGATAATTCAAGTCGATATCCCATGATGCCCTAACATGTCTTGACACTCTATATGAGTAGCTCAAGTCGGTATATCTTAATACCATCACATCTCATGCATTTAATCCTTCTTATGCGAGAATTTCAAGGTAGTATGACACAAAGCTCTCATTTGTCTCGTATGTCCAACACCTCTACATGGGTGGTATAAGTCAACATGTCTCAATACCTTTGAATGTCTCATGCATCTAACACCCCTCATGTTGGAGTTTCAAGTAGATTTACACTATTCTCATGTACCTCATGTATCTAGTACCAATATGTGGGCTATTATTTTGGCATGCCACAATGTCCTCGTATGTTCTATGCATTTAACACTATATATATAGGTTGTTCAAGTTTGCACATGTCGATGCCCTCACAAGTCTTATGCACTTGATTACCCTCTAAGCAACAAGTAGTTCAAGTCAGCATATCCGAATGCCTTTATATATCTCCAATATTTGATGCCTGCTATGTGGATAGTTTAAGTCAACATATAATAATGCCCTCATTCATTTTTGCAACCAAGACTTCCTATACAAGTAGTTCAAGTTAGCATGCATCGACATGCATCAACGCTGTGACAATCTCCTACTTAGATAATTTAAACATATTTTGAAACCCTCATGTATCTCTTCTGACTAACGCTACTTACACGAGTAGTTCAAGATAAGCTTTATCGCTGTATTTTTTACATCTCATGTGTCGTTACCTAATCATTTCTTAATATAGGTAATGATTATTGAGTTCTTAGTTAGATATTATGCTTTAATATAGAAAAATTTTTCTATGAAGCACCATAGAGGATGAATAATATGACTAGAATTAACAATCAATCTATACTCACACAGATACCATCCAACCTTAAGAAACCAATTGAAGCTCAACACATGTCACCTAGTTGGCTATAAAAGCCCAACTAGTATTATGATGGTGTGGCACCACCTAGGCTTGTGTAGTCTATCTAGTCATCATGGAATGTCACTTGAGCATAACTAGACAAGACATAAAAAAAAAATTCTATATTGATACATTTTCTTAGGACCTATAAAAGGGATATCTTTGCACTTAACTCTAACTCTAACTCTCCGAACTAAAACTCAATCTCTTGAGCTCTCTATTGATTTAAGCATAAGAGGGATTTATCCCCGGACATGATTTTGTAGGATCCCTCGACTCTAGCGGAGTTTGTTATCAAGGGAAAGAACGAGAAACAACATTTAAGGAATGAGTCATGTTGATTCAACTTCAGAGGTTGGCTATTATTTCTAACACTTAAGTATAATATTAACATTCCTTAGTTATTATGACACTCTAAATATATCTTACTAAGACTAGAAGTAATTTTGATGCTATAACTTGCACATAAAAAATTTTCGAGAGCATGACGCAAAATCACACATGCACACAAAACATCGTGACTTCTTTATTTAAAATATTTAAAAAATGAAAAAAAGAAATAGAGATTGCTTTCATAGCTCAGTTGGTTAGAGCACCCGTTTAGTAAGCGGGAGGTCTTGAGTTTAAATCTCATTGAAAGCAAAAAAAAATTCAGTTTTTATTGTGACTTTTACACAGTCATCACAGGCTTATCTATCATTTTCAAAGCCGCCTCAATTTCATCTCGATCGAGATAAAGGAAATGATCGATAACAGAAGCCCAATCCCAAATGCAAGTTTAGTGAGATGTGATTTTGATGCTCAATGTGGAGATTGGTAGAAATTATGCAGGAACAAAGGAGCAGCAACAAAGTGTACATCTTCCTAATTACTATTCCTTGCTGTTTTTATCTAAAATTCCACAAAACCGACTTAGAAAGTGGTTTCCAATCTTACTGAGGGAAAAGGACATACCAGATTCTGTAGGCAGACCTTCCACAATTATTGAAGCCTGGGTTGTCTCTTTTGACACCTGAAGACCTTCCACATCATAACAGCAGCAGATTTCTGCAAAATAGACATTTGTGGAAACACAGATTTCTGCAATGTGATTGTACATTGCATTCATGACTACTGAAAAATACAGAAATGCATTCTCATAATTGGCTATCAAGCGACATTAGGAACTCAATAAATTTGATTCCACTGCAATCTATACTCAGCATATCAGACAATCGGCAGACAAGATGCCAATCCATGTACAATGACACCCATATGGTTAAAAACAATAATTGAAACAGCTTTCTATTTCAAGAAAATGAAAAATCTACACATGGTTTTTGTCGTTTAGCACACAATAAATATATATATATATATATATATATATATATATATATATATATATATATATATATATATATACAGAGTTTTGGATGCAGCATTCTGTGAGATCAGACAAACAATCTCCACCTGCCTTGACATGTTGTATATGAAGAAAGTCTACTGACAGAGATGGAGTGAGTCTGTCTACAATACGGCATCTTCTATTAACTGGCTTGTTCTCTGAATCTCGTATCCTCAAAGAGATCCATTATTTGTATCTTGCTGGCTATTGTTGAATTTGGGACTTCATCTTTAATCTCAAAAACTTGGATTGATGCTGGTTGCATTGACTTGAGTAGCTTCAATTGGTTTACATTCTGCAACCAAGACCAAGTCCAAGGAGTATACTCTTAAGTAAAGAGAACAAACCATAAATCAAAGGCATTAAATAATATCTGTAAGAATGTTATGATGTGTTTTTGTTGTGTACCAGTGATAGGAGATCATAAAGCATAAAGAATATGACACATATTTCAGAGTATCAGGAGTTGCAAGAATAGAATTAATGCCAGTATTCACATCATTGGTATTACTACTGCATTTGCAACCATATGTTGTTCAGTTAGAACAAAACATCACAACATAGATGCCATTTTATGTTTTCTTTTTTGTTTGATTTTTTTTCTTCCAGTATAAGCTTTTAATCAAACTTTAAAAGGATGAGGTTACATTTTTCAATATATTTAACTTTTAAAGTATATTTAATCACCTAATGGCTGAGAAACCTATTTCATTATGTAAATGTGGATAGGATATATTTGTCTGTAAATGAGATACCAATGATACTCTCTTTCACATGGTTTTAGACAGGCCTTCTGTTATCATAATTCAGAGTACTAGAAAATAACCAGGTAAAGATTATCGAGTGTCGTTACCTAACTATTTCTTAATATAGGTAAAGATTATCGAGTTCTTAGTTATACATTATGCTTCAATATAGATAAGTTTTTCAATGAAGCACAATAGAGAATGAATGATATGACTAGAATTAACGGTCAATCTATCTATACTCGACAGATACCATCCAACCTTAAGAAACCAATTGAAGCTCAACATTTGTCACCTAGTTGGCCATAAAAGCCCAACTAGTATCACGATGATGTGGCACCACCTAGGCTTGCGTAGTCTATCTAGTCATCATGTAACGTGAGCATACCTAGACAAGGCATATAAAAAAAGAAAATTCTATATTCATACCTTAGCTTAGGACCTATAAAAGGGGCCTCTCTGCACTCACCTCTAACTCTCTAAACTAAAACTCATTCTCTTGAGCTTTCTATTGATTTAAGCATTAGAGGGATTTATCCCCCGACATAGTTTTGCAGGATCCCTCGACTCGAGGAGTTTGTTATCAAGAGAAAGGGAGGAGAAACAACATTTAAGGAATGAGTCAGGTTGATTCAACTTCATAGTATTAGGTTGGCTATCATTTCTAACACTAAAGTATAATATTAACATTCCTTAGTTATTATGACACTCTAAATGTATCCTGCTAGGACTAGAAGTAATTTTGATTCTATAACTTGCACATAAAAAATTTTCGAGAGCATGACGTAAAATCACACACACATGCAAACCAACGTGACTTCTTTCTTTAAAATATTCAAGGAACATGAAAAAAGGGAAATAAAGATTGCTTTCATAGCTCAGTTGGTTAGAGCACCCGTTTAGTAAGTGGGAGGTCTTGAGTTCAAATCTCAATGAAAGCAAAAAAAGAGTTTTTTATTGTGACTTTTACACAGTAATCACAGGCTTATCTATCATTTTCAAAGCCGCCTCAGTCTCATCTCGAGATAAAGGAAATGATCAATAGCAGAAGCCCAATCCCAAATGCAAGTTTGTTGAGATTCGTGAGTGTGATTTTCATGCTCAATGTGGAGATTGGTAGAAATTATGCAGGAACAAAGAGGAGCAGCAACAAAGTTTATATCTTCCTAATTACTATTCCTTGCTGTTTATATCTAAAACTCCACAAAACTGACTCAAAAGTGGTTTCCAATCTTACTGAGGGAAAAGGACATACCAGATTCTGTAAGCGGACAGCATAAACTGTTTCTACTCACTCCTGTCTTTGTCTTCAAATCTTCAGTAACACAAAGGGAAGAGTAGCTGCATTTGGCCAAATAAAAGACAGCATCAGGATCATGTTCTCTTTACTAGTAATCTTGAAAAAACGAATCAAAAAGGCTTCAAGTATAAACCAAACTTTTGAAGCCTGGGTTGTCTCTTTTCCACATGAAGACCTTCCACATCATAACAGCAGCAGATTTCTGCAAAATAGACATTTGTGGAAACACGGATTTCAGCAATGTGTGTACATTGCATTCATGACCACTGAAAAATACAGAAATGCATTCTCATAATTGGCTATCAAGCAACATTAAGAACTCTATAAATTTGATTCCACTGCAATCTATACTCAGCATTTCAGACAATCGGCAGACAAGCTGCCAATCCATGTACAATGACACCCATATGGTTATAAACGATAATTGAAGCAGCTTTCTATTTCAAGAAAATGAAAAACCTGCACATGGTTTTCGTGGTTTAGCACCCAGTATATATATATATATATATATATATATATATATATATATATATAGTATTGGATGCAGCATTCTGTGAGATCAGACAAACAATCTCCACCTGCCTTGACATGTTGTAAATGAAGAAATTCTAATGACAGATGGAGTGAGTCTGTCTACAATACGGCATCTTCTATTAACTGACTTGTTCTCTCTCGTATCTTCAAAGAGATACATTATTTCTATCTTGCTGGCTACTGTTGAATTTGGGACTTCATTTTAATCTCAAAAACATGGATTGATGCTGGTTGCATTGACTTGAGTAGCTTCAATTGGCTTACATTCTGCAACCAAGACCAAGTCCAAGGAGTATATTCGCAAGTAAAAAGAAAAAACCATAAATCAAAGCCATTAAATAATATCTGTAAGAATGATATGATGTGTTTTTGTTGTGTACCAGTGATAGAAGAAGATCATAAAGCATAAAGAATACGATACACAGATTTCAGAGTATAAGGAGTTCCAAGAATAGAATTAATGCCAGTATTCACATCATTGGTATTACTACTGCATTTGTAACCATATGTTGTTCGGTTAGAACAAAACATCACAACATAGATGTCATTTTATGTTTTCTTTTTTGTTTGATTTTTTTCTTCCAGTATAAGCTTTTAATCTAACTTTAAAGGATGAGGTTTCATTTTTCAATATATTTAACTTTTTCAGTATATTTAATCACCTAATGTCTGAGAAACCTATTTCATTATGACAATGTGGACAAGATATATGTGTCTGTAAACGGGATACCAACGATACTCACTTTTTCACATAGTTTTAGACAGGCCTTCTGTTATCATAATTCAGAGTACCAGAAAATAAACAGGTAAAGATTATCGATTGTCGTTACCTAACTATTTCTTAATATAGGTAATGATTATCGAGTTCTTAGTTAGACATTATGCTTCAATATAGATAAGTTTTTCTATTAAGCACAATAGAGAATGAATGATATGACTAGAATTAACGGTCAATCTATCTATACTCGACAGATACCATCCAACCTTAAGAAACCAATTGAAGCTCAACATTTGACA
Organism: Musa acuminata AAA Group; assembly: GCF_036884655.1. NCBI lineage: Eukaryota > Viridiplantae > Streptophyta > Magnoliopsida > Zingiberales > Musaceae > Musa > Musa acuminata. Next base: position 42,673,358 of record NC_088353.1, on the reverse strand, counting down.
CCTAGTTGGCCATAAAAGCCCAACTAGTATTATGATGATGTGGCACCACCTAAGCTTGCGTAGTCTATCTAGTCATCATGTAACGTGAGCATACCTAGACAAGGCATATAAAAAAAGAAAATTCTATATTCATACCTTAGCTTAGGACCTATAAAAGGGGCCTCTCTGCACTCACCTCTAATCTCTAAACTAAAACTCATTCTCTTGAGCTTTCTATTGATTTAAGCATTAGAGGGATTTATCCCCCGACATAGTTTTGTAGGATCCCTCGACTCGAGGAGTTTGTTATCAAGAGAAAGGGAGGAGAAACAACATTTAAGGAATGAGTCAGGTTGATTCAACTTCATAGTATTAGGTTGGCTATCATTTCTAACACTAATGTATAATATTAACATTCCTTAGCTATTATGACACTCTAAATGTATCTTGCTAGGACTAGAAGTAATTTTGATTCTATAACTTGCACATAAAAATTTTTCGAGAGCATGACGTAAAATCACACACAAGCAAACCAACATGACTTCTTTCTTTAAAATATTCAAGGAACATGAAAAAAGAGAAATAAAGATTGATTTCATAGCTCAGTTGGTTAGAGCACCCGTTTAGTAAGCGGGAGGTCTTGAGTTCAAATCTCAATGAAAGCAAAAAAAAAGTTTTTATTGTGACTTTTACACAGTAATCACAGGCTTATCTATTATTTTCAAAGCCGCCTCAGTCTCATCTCGAGATAAAGGAAATGATTGATAGCAGAAGCCCAATCCCAAATGCAATTTGTTGAGATTCGTGAGTGTGATTTTCATGCTCAATGTGGAGATTGGTAGAAATTATGCAGGAACAAAGAGGAGCAGCAACAAAGTTTATATCTTCCTAATTACTATTCCTTGCTGTTTATATCTAAAACTCCACAAAACTGACTCAAAAGTGGTTTCCAATCTTACTGAGGGAAAAGGACATACCAGATTCTGCAAGCGGACAGCATAAACTGTTTCTACTCACTCCTGTCTTTGTCTTCAAATCTTCAGTAACACAAAGGGAAGAGTAGCTGCATTTGGCCAAATAAAAGACAGCATCAGGATCATGTTCTCTTTACTAGTAATCTTGAAAAAACGAATCAAAAAGGCTTCAAGTATCAACCAAACTTTTGAAGCCTGGGTTGTCTCTTTTGCCACATGAAGACCTTCCACATCATAACAGCAGCAGATTTCTGCAAAATAGACATTTGTGGAAACACAGATTTCTGCAATGTGTGTACATTGCATTCATGACCACTGAAAAATACAGAAATGCATTCTCATAATTGGCTATCAAGCAACATTAGGAACTCGTTAATTTTGATTCCACTGCATTCTATACTCAGCATATCAGACAATCGGCAGGCAAGCTGCCAATCCATGTACAATGACACCCATATGGTTATAAACGATAATTGAAGCAGCTTTCTATTTCAAGAAAATGAAAAACCTGCACATGGTTTTCGTGGTTTAGCACCCAGTATATATATATATATATATATAGTATTGGATGCAGCATTCTGTGAGATCAGACAAACAATCTCCACCTGCCTTTATATGTTGTTTATGAAGAAATTCTACTGACAGAGATGGAGTGAGTCTGTCTACAATACGGCATCTTCTATTAACTGACTTGTTCTCTCTCGTATCCTCAAAGAGATACATTATTTCTATCTTGCTGGCTACTGTTGAATTTGGGACTTCATTTTAATCTCAAAAACATGGATTGATGCTGGTTGCATTGACTTGAGTAGCTTCAATTGGCTTACATTCTGCAACCAAGACCAAGTCCAAGGAGTATATTCGCAAGTAAAAAGAAAAAACCATAAATCAAAGCCATTAAATAATATCTGTAAGAATGATATGATGTGTTTTTGTTGTGTACCAGTGATAGAAGAAGATCATAAAGCATAAAGAATACGATACACAGATTTCAGAGTATAAGGAGTTCCAAGAATAGAATTAATGCCAGTATTCACATCATTGGTATTACTACTGCATTTGCAACCATATGTTGTTCAGTTAGAACAAAACATTACAACATAGATGTCATTTTATGTTTTTTTTTTTGTTTGATTTTTTTTCTTCCAGTATAAGCTTTTAATCAAACTTTAAAGGATGAGGTTTCATTTTTCAATATATTTAACTTTTTCAGTATATTTAATCACCTATTGTCTGAGAAACCTATTTCATTATGACAATGTGGACAGGATATATGTGTCTGTAAACGGGATACCAATGATGCTCACTTTTTCACATAGTTTTAGACAAGCCTTCTGTTATCTTAATTCAGAGTACCAGAAAATAATCAGGTAAAGATTATCGAGTGTCGTTACCTAACTATTTCTTAATATAGGTAATGTTTATCGAGTTCTTAGTTAGACATTATGCTTCAATATAGATAAGTTTTTCTATGAAGCAAAATAGAGAATGAATGATATGACTAGAATTAACGGTCAATCTATCTATACTCGACAGATACCATCCAACCTTAAGAAACCAATTGAAGCTCAACATTTGTCACCTAGTTGGCCATAAAAGCCCAACTAGTATTATGATGATGTAGCACCACCTAGGCTTGCGTAGTCTATCTAGTCATCATGTAAGTGAGCATACCTAGACAAGGCATATAAAAAAAGAAAATTCTATATTCATACCTTAGCTTAGGACCTATAAAAGGGGCCTCTCTGCACTCACCTCTAACTCTCTAAACTAAAACTCATTCTCTTGAGCTTTCTATTGATTTAAGCATTAGAGGGATTTATCCCCCGACATAGTTTTGTAGGATCCCTCGACTCGAGGAGTTTGTTATCAAGAGAAAGGGAGGAGAAACAACATTTAAGGAATGAGTCAGGTTGATTCAACTTCATAGTATTAGGTTGGCTATCATTTCTAACACTAAAGTATAATATTAACATTCCTTAGTTATTATGACACTCTAAATGTATCTTGCTAGGAATAGAAGTAATTTTGATTCTATAACTTGCACATAAAAAATTTTCGAGAGCATGACGTAAAATCACACACACATGCAAACCAACGTGACTTCTTTCTTTAAAATATTCAAGGAACATGAAAAAAGGAAAATAAAGATTGCTTTCATAGCTCAGTTGGTTAGAGCACCTGTTTAGTAAGCGGGAGGTCTTGAGTTCAAATCTCAATAAAAGCAAAAAAAGAGTTTTTTATTGTGACTTTTACACAGTAATCACAGGCTTATCTATCATTTTCAAAGCCGCCTCAGTCTCATCTCGAGATAAAGGAAATGATCAATAGCAGAAGCCCAATCCCAAATGCAAGTTTGTTGAGATTCGTGTGTGTGATTTTCATGCTCAATGTGGAGATTGGTAGAAATTATGCAGGAACAAAGAGGAGCAGCAACAAAGTTTATATCTTCCTAATTACTATTCCTTGCTGTTTATATCTAAAACTCCACAAAACTGACTCAAAAGTGGTTTCCAATCTTACTGACAGAGATGGAGTGAGTCTGTCTACAATACCGCATCTTCTATTAACTGACTTGTTCTCTCTCGTATCTTCAAAGAGATACATTATTTCTATCTTGCTGGCTACTGTTGAATTTGGGACTTCATTTTAATCTCAAAAACTTGGATTGATGCTGGTTGCATTGACTTGAGTAGTTTCAATTGGCTTACATTCTGCAACCAAGACCAAGTCCAAGGAGTATATTCGCAAGTAAAAAGAAAAAACCATAAATCAAAGCCATTAAATAATATCTGTAAGAATGATATGATGTGTTTTTGTTGTGTACCAGTGATAGAAGGAGATCATAAAGCATAAAGAATACGATACACAGATTTCAGAGTATAAGGAGTTCCAAGAATAGAATTAATGCCAGTATTCACATCATTGGTATTACTACTGCATTTGTAACCATATGTTGTTCGGTTAGAACTAAACATCACAACATAGATGTCATTTTATGTTTTCTTTTTTGTTTGATTTTTTTCTTCCAGTATAAGCTTTTAATCTAACTTTAAAGGATGAGGTTTCATTTTTCAATATATTTAACTTTTTAAGTATATTTAATCACCTAATGTCTGAGAAACCTATTTCATTATGACAATGTGGACAGGATATATGTGTCTGTAAATGGGATACCAATGATACTCACTTTTTCACATAATTTTAGACAGGCCTTCTGTTATCTTAATTCAGAGTACTGGAAAATAACCAGGTAAAGATTATCGAGTGTCTTTACCTAACTATTTCTTAATATAGGTAATGATTATCGAGTTCTTAGTTAGACATTATGCTTCAATATAGATAAGTTTTTCTAAGAAGCACAATAGAGAATGAATGATATGACTAGAATTAACGGTCAATCTATCTATACTCAACAGATACCATCCAACCTTAAGAAACCAATTGAAGCTCAACATTTGTCACCTAGTTGGCCATAAAAGCCCAACTAGTATTATGATGATGTGGCACCACCTAGGCTTGCATAGTCTATCTAGTCATCATGTAACGTGAGCATACCTAGACAAGGCATATAAAAAAAGAAAATTCTATATTCATACCTTAGCTTAGGACCTATAAAAGGGGCCTCTCTGCACTCACCTCTAACTCTCTAAACTAAAACTCATTCTCTTGAGCTTTCTATTGATTTAAGCATTAGAGGGATTTATCCCCCGACATAGTTTTGCAGGATCCCTCGACTCGAGGAGTTTGTTATCAAGAGAAAGGGAGGAGAAACAACATTTAAGGAATGAATCAGGTTGATTCAACTTCATAGTATTAGGTTGGCTATCATTTCTAACACTAAAGTATAATATTAACATTCCTTAGTTATTATGACACTCTAAATGTATCTTGCTAGGACTAGAAGTAATTTTGATTCTATAACTTGCACATAAAAAATTTTCGAGAGCATGACGTAAAATCACACACACATGCAAACCAACGTGACTTCTTTCTTTAAAATATTCAAGGAACATGAAAAAATAGAAATAAAGATTGCTTTCATAGCTCAGTTGGTTAGAGCACCCGTTTAGTAAGCGGGAGGTCTTGAGTTCAAATCTCAATGAAAGCAAAAAAAAAGTTTTTTATTGTGACTTTTACACAGTAATCACAGGCTTATCTATCATTTTCAAAGCCGTCTTAGTCTCATCTCGAGATAAAGGAAATGATCAATAGCGGAAGCCCAATCCCAAATGCAAGTTTGTTGAGATTCGTGAGTGTGATTTTCATGCTCAATGTGGAGATTGGTAGAAATTATGCAGGAACAAAGAGGAGCAGCAACAAAGTTTATATCTTCCTAATTACTATTCCTTGCTGTTTATATCTAAAACTCCACAAAACTGACTCAAAAGTGGTTTCCAATCTTACTGAGGGAAAAGGACATACCAGATTCTGTAAGCGGACAGCATAAACTGTTTCTACTCACTCACTGTCTTTGTCTTCAAATCTTCAGTAACACAAAGGGAAGAGTAGCTGCATTTGGCCAAATAAAAGACAGCATCATGATCATGTTCTCTTTACTAGTAATCTTGAAAAAACGAATCAAAAAGGCTTCAAGTATCAACCAAACTTTTGAAGCCTGGGTTGTCTCTTTTGCCACCTGAAGACCTTCCACATCATAACAGCAGCAGATTTCTGCAAAATAGACATTTGTGGAAACACGGATTTCTGCAATGTGTGTACATTGCATTCATGACCACTGAAAAATACAGAAATGCATTCTCATAATTGGCTATCAAGCAACATTAGGAACTCAATAAATTTGATTCCACTGCAATCTATACTCAGCATATCAGACAATCGGCAGACAAGCTGCCAATCCATGTACAATGACACCCATATGGTTAAAAACGATAATTGAAGCAGCTTTCTATTTCAAGAAAATGAAAAACCTACACATGGTTTTCGTGGTTTAGCACCCAGTATATATATATATATATATATATATATATATATATATATATATATATAGTATTGGATGCAGCATTCTGTGAGATCAGACAAACAATCTCCATGTGCCTTGACATGTTGTATATGAAGAAATTCTACTGACAGGGATGGAGTGAGTCTGTCTACAATACGGCATCTTCGATTAACTGGCTTGTTCCCTGAATCTCGTATCCTCAAAGAGATCCATTATTTGTATCTTGCTGGCTATTGTTGAATTTGGGATTTCATCTTTAATCTCAGTAACTTTGATTGATGCTGGTTGCATTGACTTGAGTAGCTTCAATTGGCTTACATTCTGTAACCAAGACCAAGTCCAAGGAGCATATTCTTAAGTAAAGAGAAAAAACCATGAATCAAAGCCATTAAATAATATCTGTAAGAATGATATGAAGTGTTTTTGTTGTGTACCAGTGATAGAATGAGATCATAAAGCATAAAGAATATGATACACAGATTTCAGAGTATGAGTTCCAAGAATAGAATTAATGCCAGTATTCACATCATTGGTATTACTACTACATTTGCAACCATATGTTGTTCAGTTAGAACAAAACATCACAACATAGATGCCATTTTTTTTTTCTTTTTTGTTTTGATTTTTTTCTTCCAGTGTAAGCTTTTAATCAGACTTTAAAAGGATTAGGTTTCATTTTTCAATATATTTAACTTTTTCAGTATATTTAATCACCTAATGTCTGAGAAACCTATTTCATTATGACAATGCAGACAGGATATATGTTTCTGTAAACGGGATAACAATGATACTCACTTTTTCACTGAAGGCCTGTCTAAAACTCAGGTAAAGACCTTTTCTTTTCTCAGATAATGCTTGATTTACATGTTTACACCTTATCTTTACAACTCAAGGAGTTCTTTATGTTTCAGCAAGGAACAAAATGCTCTAACACCAAGCAATTACATTAGGAAAGGATTGTCATACCGACATGTCACGGACAGCTACAAGCACACCTGCAACAACCTTGTTGTCTGGTCCATTTGTCTTTTATCGTTTTGTGTTTTCTTGAAGTCATGTTTTGCTTGTAATTTTATTTGTTTTACCCTAGTTTTGTTGTACAAAACAGTCCACTAAGGCAATTTAGCCATCAACAGAGGCATTGGACCAAAACCGACAGTGCTTAAGACTTTGTCATGCCCTTCGACACCGGGTTGTGCAGGTTGTGCTGGTTGTGCCTGCCATTCGTGAACTTGCGGTTTGCCTTTTTGGCTAATAAAGTCCTCAAATTGTTTGATCAATTACTTGTTCCGCTGCTTCTGAAGAGGACGATGGCATTTTGTCATCACCTCTTTGGCTACCGGTTTCTTTCTTTACAGGTCCTTGACAGATCATACATGTGGGCACATTTGTGTTGCCCTGGCTGATATTGTGGGTCACCAGGCAGTGAACCAAGGCAGTAATTTCAGCCTAATTTTTAATCTGCAGCTCATGTTGACATGGATCTCATTCATTGACATAACAGGTTAATCACCCAGTTCAGGAAGTCCCAAATTTTACCCCAAGGCCCCATCTTTCACCGTCCAATCTCTCACCAGTTTATTTCCCCAGGACGAAGGACAAACAATGCAGAACATTACTTCATTGCTCAAGCATGTAGTGAATCAGTGACCTCCATTCATTGAGCATGCAGTGATTCTGTTAGATAAAGGACTCAACTTTTGGATCTTTAATTATTGAATGTTTCGAGCATCTGTCTTTTTTGTTAATAAAATTGCAATTTAATGTTAGTAGTCTACTTTGGACTCCTGGTGCTTGCAATGGCACCCATAGCTATGTAATATAGGATGTAAATATTATATCAAGAAAACAAAAACAAAATTCCATATTCTAAGAAGCACATAAAACCTATTTACATAAAACAACAGCAACAAAATAGTAAGTCTCAACAATAAACCTATTTTCATAAAACAATCATTTGCAATTAGAAAAGGAAAATATTCGGAAGTGAGCAGAACATATGGAAGCAGAAAACCAAGGTGTAAATCAAGAGAAAGAATAAAACAGCTTACAATTGTATGACAGAAGCAGCAAAACGAGATAAATAATAACCACCAGTCTTACAGAATGGTTGAACATAGAGGAAACAACATGAAAATGCCATGATGAATTACTAATTGAAGGTGGGAGAAAATATGTGGGGTAAGAACATATAAGCATATCTAGTAATGTTCTTTTAAGGTCAGGATATTGGTTCATAATGCCTGGGCATTCAAATTCTCAACAAATATGCCAGCATGAAACTGCATCCCTGTCAGATAGTTCTCATTTATGATCTATTGCAATTTATTAAGTATCATGACAATATGTACGTAATTAATAAGCAAACCTTTCTTTTCTGCAAGAGAATTATGTGGACTATTGGTATTTGGCTCAATTTGACATGTATCAGCAACCACTGGTGGAATCTCCCGAAGAAGACGTTGTCGTTCTTCAGATGTACGAAGCCTTTCTCTTTTATCAATATAGTCATATAGCGTAATAGGAAAAAAAAAGGGTCAAGGTGAAGCAATATAAACTAAAGTTTTCTAGTTGTTTACCTAAGATGATACAGAAATGATGTTAAAAAAGCAAGTAGTTGACTATATATTAGGTTATACATTGTAAACATTTATACATATTTTCAATTTTAGACTCAAAAGGATATTCTTTGCGCCATCCTTTTTCATTTGCTCGATCTATTAGTTTTTGTAGCTTCACAATCTCCTTATCAATCCACTGTCAATGAAAGAATGTAATCAGCCTAAACCAAAAAAAAAAAAGAATCAGCAGACTAACAGAAATGGACTAGGGAGCTTGAGATATTTCCTTTTACCATTCCAAAAAATGAGACTTCCTTGCAGAAAAGGACCGGGGATAGTGTCTAAAAAAAGGATGACCATATAGTGATAGTTAATGGGCTAACAATAGTTAGGAATATGAACTCTGGTTTCACAGGTCAAGGGCCAATCTCATTTTCAAATGGCTTATGGCTGTGACAGTCAATTCCACTAACAAGAGAAAATAGAAAAAAAACAGCTTGCATCAGAAGTTTCTGGTCACAGGAAATAAGAACTCATACCAAAATAGGCAAATTATCATAACCACTGTGTTATGCGATACTGATATACATACATGATTCATTATATCAACATGAACAATTTTGATCTTCTTTTCAAGCTCCACCTGCAAAAACAACAAAGCTTCAGCAAATAACAATATGCAAACAAGGCGTTTTCAAACTTCTTCAAGACGAACAAGATAACAATCAAGAAGAAAGAACAAGAAGTTAAACGAATTATGGGCATGACAAATATAAATTTTCAAAGGAAAGCATTGTCTCCGTGAAAAAAGAAAAAGAAAAACCTCTTGTGTGTGAATCAAGCTCTATAAAAGACACCAAAGAGATGTCTTGTGAGAAGTGTCTGAAAATAATGCCTTTTAAATTCTCCATGGCCATGGACACTCAAAAACTGTGTAAGAAACAAGTGATATCACTATGGCAAACTCAACTACTCAATTAATCCAATTTCAAACTAGATATCATTTTTTTTTCTGACTTGTTTACAATAACTCCATTAATGCAAAATCTCCAGTCATATTCTGGAAGCAAAAATGTGATTTTTCTCAAGTTTCATGTGGCATCTTTGATTATGAATGTACATCTCATGAAACAACATGCTGAGGAGCATGCACCATCTAAGCCCCAACCATTTATTGAATTTACGGATTTCATCTGGAACATTTAAAAGTTCAAAGTTTTGACCAGTTTTAGTTGCAACCAACCAACTTCAACTGGAACATTTAAAATTTCAAAGTTTTGACCAGTTTTAGTTGCAATCCAATCAACTTCAACTGAAACCAGTTGATACATACTAAATGGCTCCAGTGCCCCAAGATTGATCCAAGAATCCTCTGACATGCTCTCACAGTCCCTCCTACCCCCACTGGTTGTCCGATTTGACCAGCCATTCAAGTCTTCAATGAGTAGTGTTCCTACAAGGCTTTAGCCACGAGATAGAAAGAGAACGAGTTTTCTTTTCTGTCCAATGTCCTACTTCCTTTCTTTTTCATATTATCTCCCAACTGATACACTAGCTTCATGCTGGAATACAGTATGAGTTGCACCCATGATTAGCACAGGATGGAAGTTGGAAAGGCAATCCATGATCTTCTTGGTAAGCTGATGGCCAAGTTTATGTAAACAAGACAAATGACGTCCATTTGCCCAGTTCTATGTAGCCACAATACTAAAATAAAACAATCTTCTACCTACAAATTTGGCCAATCTCCTCCACTCTTTTGGTAGGCTGATGATACATATAAGAGGTTCATTTTCCTCAAAAATACGACCATTATATATCTGAATTTTCAACAAAACTAATGAAACTTAGAGCAGTATCGTCTAATATCATGCAGAAGGGAAAGGATCGGATGGTCATCAGGAAAACAATTCCTAGAGTAATGGAGCAAGTGGAATATATTATAATGAAAAAAATAACAATTATCAGACAGCAAGAGATAAAAGAGAAAATCCAGGATTACAGATATTCTATCATAACAAAAAAGTAGTCTTGGAAGAAGAAACTCACGACAGTGGGTCTTCTGAAGAGGCCTTCATTGGCTAAGTGGCAAAGATATTCACATTCATCCTACAAATGAAGTGTTGCAACTTCTCATTAAACTTGCATAATTTCCCATGAAGTGAAAAATATGCTGTATGCATATGGATTTTTAAGTATCCTGGAAAACTTAATAAAACATCTATCAACAGTTATATAACATACTGCTAAAAAATATATTAATATATGCGACAAAAAGAAAAAAAATGAAATATTTTGCTGCAAAATACCCCATCCAATACAATTATGCATACCTCCTCAAAGTCATCTTCGGATAGCGTCGATATTTGAACATCCTTATGCATATCAGAAACACATAGAACCATATCTGTAGACATTTCCCCTATCTTGTATGCCTGTAAGGCCTTCTTGACACCTGTTATAGTGATTTAATAATAAGTTTTTATAGCTTAACTATTGTTGCCACTCATTTGGCTTGGAGATTGAGTAACCTCAAGATGGATAAATGACAGTACAATTATCATCCTCTTTTTCAGGTCCAAAAACCTGAATGACAGAAACTTGATTGCTGCCACATACCCATCTCAAGGTTAGAAGAGGGAACCATTCCATCAATCTAGAAAGCAACAGATTTTGTTAAAAAAAGTTCTAGATGCATGCAAGGCAACAGACAAACCTGTGACCTGCCCAAGCTTGTACATCCTTTCCGGTACAGAGTAGAACTCATTAGGATCAACTTTGACCCTCACAAAGCAGCCAGTGACTTTTTCTTCAAAAGTATCGGGATTTCTAAGAAATTCCACAATTAAAGATCTCTTTAAATATACTAAATTTATGTTCCTTCCAATTATGGAGGCATAATAACTTTTAGCTGGCACAGAAATATCATCCTTGTAATTCTTTGGATGTGATTTATTAGACTTGCTATCAGCAGCTGTATTTCTCTTCTTGTGCCTTGCAAATGAGTCATCACCCTCTTCTGAGCTAAATTCATCATCTGAGACATTATCTGAAGCAAAGTGACTCTCCAGCAAGCTGTGTATCTTATGAAACTTCACTTTCCTTTTTCTAAATAAGGCATACAGTCTGTCATCACACACTACATTAGTTTTCTTTTTAGTATCTGGATCGCACAGGTTGTTTGTTTGAATGTAATCCTTTATAATGTCACATGCATCCAACAATGTAAGTGGCTCTTTTGTATCCTTATCAATAGATGTAAGAAATTTTATGAGCTCCACTGAGCCCCAACTAGAAAACACTCTTTTCTTTGACGTAGACCTTTTCTTTCGTTTTTTTGATTTACCATGCCTCCCTTTCGGTTCCTCAAGAAATGGCAACCCATCATCCAAATTATCTTCCATCTCATCAAATTCAGATCCTGCATCATCTTCAGGAGATCTATCTGAATCTGATCCACCATTCAAATTTTCACCTCTTTTAAGAAGAGTATTTGCTGTCTGCAGATCAGCTAACTTCAGTCCTTCCTGATCCTTTATTATTTCCCAGTATTCCTTAAACAAGAACTCATAGGTCTCAGAATCTCTGAAGTCCACCTTTCCCTGGAAACAAGAAATTTTGATTTTAACAGGAAAGGAGCAAAGGAATATCTGGTGATGAAAAGGTACATCACAACATCAATAACCCACTACTGGAAAGAGATCTATGCAACACATCAAACAAACATTTCCAGACTCTAGAGTAGCCATTTTTTTATTTATATAATGTGAAACATTTTACACGAGTGGTACAAGAAAATGTCCATGAATCTAGGGCTAGGACCAAAATTCTAAACAAAGTTTCTTAATTGAAAACCTTCAAGATCTTTATGAAATCAATTAAGTGTGGAGAAGTTGAATGTTTAACACCAACAATCTGTTAAAATTATTGAAGATTTATATAGAGCATACCCCATCTGAATCAACATCAATATTCTCTTCTATTAAGATTGCTAGCTTTAAGCAATTATTACAGAAGCCCTTTGTCCTTTCCTTAACATGAACAAACTCAGCTTCCTTTATGCATGAACGGCACACGGAGCTTGGGCAGCAGTAACATTGGAAAGTTGAAGCCTGTTGGCAGATAAAGCAAGAATGCCAACCTGACAGATAGACCAAGTCAATAAACAACAAAGAAAAGCAGAATAACAGGAACTTATAGCTATAAAAGAAAATTACATGAAATTACCATAACCATCACAATCTTAATTTAGAGTACTCTAAAAAGCAGATTTTATTGTTTGATCTTTCAAATGAATGGTACTGTGTTAACTTAGACAATCAAGAAGATGGTATGAGGCTTCCTAAGAGAGCAGAATCTCTTTGACAAACATAATGTGAGAACTACAAAATTTCCACCTTTCTACACAAGTTCCACAGCATGGGAACTATTTATCACCTATAAAGTTTTATCCTGTGAAATAGTTTGTCCACTGTAACAATTTCTGCAGAATCATAGCACATGATGGTTGGCACAACCAGCAGTAAAATGCAGTAAATATGTACGAAATCCTAGCTAAAGAAAAAAATTGGTTGTAAAAATATCAATTAGATATAGAAAAAAAAAGTTTTTTTAGATATTTACCACATGTCCAATGTTCATCAGTCTCCATGAATGAGAGATCCTTATCCACACATTCAGGATGGTAAGCTTTAAGACAATTCCTAGAAGAAGGAAAATAGCATGATTTAGCATTAAAGATTCCAAAATATATCTCCCAAACCTGCTGCTTTCTAATCCTTGAGGACAAGACCACCAGATGAATGAGGATGTTAAAATGGTAAAAAAAAAAAGGACCAAGTTGCAACAAATAAACTAGATATACAGGTGCTACTAAATAGCAATATGAAATAATACAAACAGATAAACACAGTGTCAATTTAAAATTTTGTTAAGTTCCAAAGCAAAGTATCCCCTAACAACAAACTCCAATAACAATGCAGGCATGCTTCAACTAGATATACAGGTGCCACTAAATAGCAATATGAAATAATACAAACAGATAAAAACAGAATGCCAGTTTAACATTTTGTTGAGTTCCGATGCAAAGTATCCCTCAAAAACAAACTTCAATAACAACAAAAGTATGTCTCATACACATAACTAAGCAAAAAAAAATGGCATACTCAGAGAACCTTGCTGGAAAAGAATAAAATAATCCCCCTTAGAGATGTTCATTTTGGACACTGAATATATAAAGGAAACAAAGAATTCACCAAACAAAGAGAAAATGATGGTAACTGACAGTAAACAACACAGTTACAGGCAATCAAGTAAATTAACAAGGATAGCAACTTGCAACATAGACATGATAAGACATCCTTTAACAAAGTTCAAGGCTAAAGCTCTCAACTCAAAGTATGGTTGCCGACAATAGCATCCAATTGATGCAGCAAAACCAATTTTCTCAATGAAGTGATGGTCGAATGACCTGATCCTAATCATAAAGTTTATGGTTTCATGCTTCAGTTCATTTGCACCAAAATGCAAACTTCTTTAAAAGTAACATTGTAGTGTAAACTTGTTTCAAAATTTAGCCATCACATTAGATCAAAATATTGAATTAAAACTCAAAAATTTATGAAAATTGAAGTCAAGAGAAAATTAACAATCCTAGACTAAGCCCTGGAAGTCTTAGTTTACTAATGATTATTAACTTGATAATAAAATATTATATTTTCCAGAACTTCAATAGGAACAAACAAGGCTATTTATATAATATTTATACTTACTCTTTTTCTACTATTAGCTTAGAGTTCTGGTGTAGAAGTTGGAAGATAGAAGTGTTGTCTAAAGTTCATAGAAAGTAATTTCCTAGCAATAATATAATGAGTAAAACATGAAGAAACTAAGGAACTAAACTCGCATAACAAGGAAGCACTGAGAAGATCAATGAGAAAACAACCAAAAAATCTGAGCATTTCATTCCATTGACAGTACTACACATTCAGAGATTTAAGCAATCCACAAAATCAGACTACATAAGTATACTCCATGAATTTTTAACAGACTCTTTTTTTTGGTTAAAACATTATCATTTTTTAGCATTACTGAAAATCGTTTCTTTTGTCAAATTCAATCTAGTAACCAAAATTACAAGTAACTCCAAAGCTTCAGAACCATTGAAAATAAAACAACTCATAAGGCTGTCCAAAAGTAGTCCAAGTATCACAATTTGTAGCATTTGTCCACCCATTTATGTTTCTTCGCATTAATTTATTTGAAGAATTTCATGAAGATGATACCAATCTACCTAGTCAAGATGGAAAGTTTTAGTTACCTTATTGGCATTACTGAACCAGTAATCAAATAGCTACAATTGGACACATACCATTAATGGTTCTCATCTTTTCAAGGAAATGATATAATTCCTAAAGATGAATTTTCCTAGAAAACCATTGAAAGAAGTTATTGTGATATATGACTAGTGCACATCACAAAATTCATTAAAATGCATTAAATTAATCTCAGTGAGAACTTTGACTTGCAAGTGGTAACTAGTGCAAGGTACATAATGGTCTAACTTCTAAGCACAAATCAGCATGCGGACTGCACCCATTTTGAGTAAAATCGATAGAATGGTTTGCTGGTTCAGCCAAACTGAAGGAAACCAGTTGAACTAGTACTTAACATACTGGTGGAATTTAACTAATGTCTTTAAGACCCAATTTTAGGGTTCAGTCTGCTACATCACTGCTTCGATCTTTCACGCTTACTGTGTCGATGCTTTGATGACCATTTATGGTTTAATCCTACATGGACTTCTTTGCTCCTTCCCCAAGATTGAAGGGTTGGATGATCAGAATCAGAGTACCAAAGGGAGATATTACCGGCAGGTATTACAGGTCCACCAAAGAGAAGTACTCTTAACAAGTGGACTTCTGCTTTGTTGGAGAATCTGATTTCAGAGACCGAACAAGTTGAAATTCAAGAGATATTCAATGCGATACAATAAGAGAAAAACGAAGAATACTGTGATAAAGACAACAAGATGACCTAAAGCAGTCACAGAAATCAACATAGGGAAACATCTAATAGAAAACTATCATAGATGAGAACGGAAAAGAGAGAAGAAAACGAAATGGAGCTCACTTGAAATCGCACACTCGCAGATGCCCTCCATCCTTGCATGCGAAGCAGTAGTCCTCCGCTATCTCCTCCTTGTTCATCTCATCCTTCTTCATCTTACTCGAGAAATCGAGACTCCCTCACTTCCTTGCTCCAGCAGAAATCGAAGAGACCCTCTAAAACCTCCGCAAAACCCTGGGCTAGCGCAGAACCAAGTACCCGGACTGCGTTCCGAACCAAGTACCCGGACTGCGTTCCTGTTAGAGGGGGACACATACACGAAATCAAAAGGTCTCGACGCGGTGAATCCACAGCGGAAGAGGCGCGGACAAGGGGATGAACGAACGCGAACTATTATGGCGGAGATCTTCGCCTAAATCTCCGTTCACGTTGTTCTTACAGTCTTTTCTTCCCCCTTTTTGTCCTGTTTTGTTTTGGTTATTACTGTTCATTTGACACTTTTAGCCTCGGGATGAATCAACAATATCCCAATGCCCGGTGAGATGACGTCGTCCGTTCGACGGAGAGTCGCCGGACGATTTTGAGTGGCGACGCGTCGGTCCGGAACGAGGGAAGCACGTGGGATTTGTCCGACGCCTTTTAATTGCTTTTAGTGAATTTTAAAGCCCCTTTTTCGGTTTTTTTCTCCTATTATTTTTTGTCAGATATTACTTCTATCTATTATAATCATGTAAATACTTTTATAATAAAAATAAAAGTCACATTCAAAATATACGATAAGAGCCGACAAGAATAAGGACGAAGATTCAAAATATACGATAAGAGTCGACGAGAATAAAGATGAAGATAGCACTAGAGTCGTAGGAGCAAGAGTTTGATGGGTATCATGACAAGACGAAGACAACGATACAAAATTATAGAAAATAAGAGTATTATTTAAAAAAATTAAAAAAATATATATTATTTTTTAATTCTCGCTCTTTTATACAATTTTGTAGGAAAAGTTACACCCCATCCAAAAATTACTTTTATCATAACAATCAGTAATATATTTTTAAATCCGGATAATGTCTCACTTTTATTTATTTTCATTATTTTATAAAGTATACTAATTTTCATTGTGAAATATATCAAAATAATCGTTATGTCCATTCAAAACCATTCGAGAAGTCTCTTATAAATTATTTTATAAAATCTTCAAAACATATGATAAAATTAATAATCACTGATGAAGATTTAAAGAAATTAAACTCCAGTTATTTTATTTGACTAAAATACAGTCTAATATTAAACCGATTCGACTGATTGGATTTCGGAAAAATCACCTAATATCATTTAAAAAAAAAAAATTCGAAATGTTGTTATTTATTATGTTATTAAACTGCTAATGAATCGAACTTTACAACCGAACTTTAATTATTGGAATGAATAAGAAATTGAATCAACAACAAAAATGGAAAAAAAAAACAGAAAAAATGGAAAAAAAAAAAAAACAGAGATGAACGGATAAAATATCATATAAAAATTAGAATAGTAATTCTACGAAAGAATTATTGAATAAAAAGAGCTGTGGTCATGCGTGTATGCTGAGTTGGCTGCCTCATGCAATGCAACATGCATAAACAAGCACAAAACTACTTACAATGCTTTGAAAGAAACTCGCAACCAAATTGCAAAGATGTGATGCTTTGATGGCCATTTATTAGATTTAAAAACCTAGCTTGAGACACAGTTACAACCATATACACACTGGAATTTTTCTTGCATAGTCATTTTCAGAGCCAAGCTCCGATGTCTATGAACATCAATCATCTTATCCGGCATCAACAACCAACGAAGATCAACACATACTTAGACAATATGTTCTTTGATGAACCACAGAAATAGATGAACGCAAAACGAAAATTATATAATTGATCATGTTTTCTATGGATCCAACAGCCTAACCAAAATAGTAAGTTGCATCAGAAACTTTATACGTGCAAACAGGAAGGTTAGAATCATTTGATTCTAGAGTAAAACAAGGCACTATGTACATGTTTTTACTTCAGTAAAAGACAATGACAATAGTAAGTTATAAGCAAATCCTGTACAAATAGTTCGTTACTAACCTCTCTCTATGCACCATCGATAATAATTAATAGTCATCTTGTTTTGGCTTCCTGCTTAAATCAGAATATTGCCCTCCCATGAGCTGCAAAATCTCCTCCCACAAATCTGACGAAGAATCCAAAGTTACCCCATCGAGAAGATGTGAGCTGCAAGCAGCAACTACCCAGTAATCGGACTCGATTTCATCTAGCAACTGATCAAACTGCCAGCCAGCATACCCAACAAAGAATCTGAAATCCTCAGGCCGAAGCACTCCCTTCTTGACTAGTGCTGCAGCTTCATCTAATTTGTTCCTGGCACCAAATTGAACGCCTGAGACCACCTCCTCGAAACCTGGCAGGCGTAAGCTGTCATCTGTCCTCACTAGGAACATGTTAGCCTCAAGCGGTCCCCCAAAATGAACAGAACAGTCTGCAAAGACGGTTGCAAGGTCAGGGTTTGATGATTTCATATGCTTGATCTTCCTATGCAGCAAACGGTTCAGAATGATTCCAAAAGGACCCTCTCTAGGGTCTCTAGACCCTGATCTAAGAAGAAGAACAACGGTTCTCTCGAAGCTGGGGACACCATCAAGCTTTTCAGTGGCAATTAACACACATCCGGTCTCTGGCACCGGAATGGGGTGTGCCCACTTCATACCAAGCCTCTGGGATGGCTCATTTGAAGCAGTATCCTTTACAAGGGCACCAGAATCGACTTCTTGCTCCTAAATCAGCGTGTGAAAAAGCTACATGCATCAGTTCCCCATTAAGTTTAAAACAACTCTGGGATAATATAACAGACATACGCACACACACACCATTGCAAACCAAATCATTACATGTATTTTGCAAATTGGCCACAATTGGAACAGGCATGATCCAACCGATCACATAACATTATAACCACTGAACCATCTAAAACTAACCACATTGTTTCATTGATCATGAATTGCAGGCTGGCAATCAGGTAATAATTTATAAAGAATAATACTCTATGGTCTTGGAACTCAATTTCAATCTTATTCAGATAAAAAGGCTTCTTCAAAGCATACAAAAGTCAAGGTCTACATGTTGCAAGAAAACAACTTACAATGAATATGAATTTTGTCCATATGGAGAATGAAAAAAAATCAAGCAATAATTTGTAGCACTAAAAGAATCAAACATATGTGTCTTAATTTATCATGATCAACATCTTATACTTAATAACTGATGCTGAGAGCAAGAAATTGATATAATACATGCAAAGTTTACCAGTTTGTTACTTGCACAAGATCAATACATAGCATAACAATTGTTGGGTGGACAGTTTGTTACTTGTATTAGTTTTTTTGGCTAACCTGCTCCCAGGCAACAAGATTTGCTCTGAAATCTCTCCAATCTGACAATGTTCGGTTGGACTTTGTGGAGTCATTGAATTTTGATTTGTTGTACTGTGGAATGTTTCCCTCATGACCATCTTCTTCAGGAACTGAAGGATCATTATTTCCTGCTAATCAAATAATTTTTTAAACTAGAAAGCATTGTACATATATTCAAAGTACAGATTAATAGAATTCAATCAATATTGTGAGACTAAATTATTAGATATTTCTTTACTAGGGCTTAAACCACAAGCTTGTATATATGGGAAAGGAATTAAACAGAAGATATTTCTTTACTAGGGCTTATACCACAAGCTATAGGTGACATGATCTTTTTAGAAAACTGAATTCCCTTACACTAGATCAGTCAGAAGCTTACACGAGAAACTAACCAACAGAAGATATCAGCATCTACTAAGAGGATACAAAAGATTAATTCTTATGAATACATCAAAGATATTTGTGCCTTGATTACATAAGGATTCTCATCTTTTACAGCCAAATATTCAGCAGGAAGAAAATTAGAAATAGACAATATTCAGATCAGATATTTCGGATTACAAAGACTAGTCCCATCACTCCAGTCAAAATCTTTTGTCCAATCCTGGAATCGAAAAGGAGAAAATTGACCACCCTGATCAACAAGAGCCAGAGATGTCTCAAGAGCAAAAGAAGCTAAAAAATTAAGAAGGCCTCTTCATTAGCACCAAAATCATCCTCTAATGTTGTCTCTGCTGAACATTCTTTAATTTCATGAAATATCATTATCAAATTGTAGAATCTTCACAATAGCCAGGCAAGCAAATTTTAAACATCCAAAGAAACTGCATCGTTGAAGTTAATAATCTTGAGAAAAGGTAAGTCCTAAACTAGATATTACACTTTGTGACAGATGACCAGACAAACAGAAGGACAATCCCACATTAAGTGTTACACATGAAAAAAAAAACAGATTTTATCTTCAGTCTCAACAAAAGAATAATCCTTTTGGGATCTTTTACCAGAAAATTTATTCCAATAGGTTAGGCAAAACCTTCATACCTATTATCAATAAAGAAAAAATAAACTTAACATATATGTCACTTGCAATATGTTTAAGAACACTGTCCTTAAATTTGGATTGATCAACTATGGTAATAATTTCATGTAGATTTACCTTCATGCATATTCTTCTTACCGCTAGATCTTGGGCCCAATTATAGCTTGCAGTAGCAAGTGTAAAGCCTTTTCTCTATTGCATTTCACAAAACAGGTGATATCAACTAGCACTTTGCTTCTTAAAATTAGTATGAGCTTAAGATTACAAAATAGTTGCCTTGCTGCTAATGGTTGAAATGAAAGACAAATATGAAGGTTCAAAAAACCACCTTGGGTTGCCAGACTTTGCTGTTGAACCAGCTATTATTGTCCTGTGTTTTGTTCATCGAACCATATGTTCCTATGTTCCATTCATTGATACCATGTGGAATCATCAATAACAATTTTTTACACAATGTCATCCCTCGGGGAACTTCAAATCCCTTTCATCCACTATAAACACAACATAGTCTGACTACCTTCTCCAAAACATAATTATAGACAAGATTATCCAATTTTTTTATTTAATGCTAGAACTGACCTGACATATTTGTGAAGCATGCAACTAGATTTTGTAAGTTAAAAAAGGAATGGAATTCACAGCAGAAGTAAAAAAAAGCATTTCTTAAAACATACCAGCAGAATGGAAGTCACAGCAGAACATTCATTTCTTAAAATCTACCATCACAAACATGACTATAAATATGGATAATCTAGAACAGAATTCCTGAAAACAGGCAAAGAACAGAAAGTACTAAATTGCACAGAAACATTAGCAGAAAAAACTATGCAATTAGTGCCTTTCTCATTGCGGCCTAAGTATCTTGCAATCAATTACAATATGCAACAAACAGGGCCGAAACTAAAATTCAAAAGGTCCTCCATCGTCAGTTTTTTCTTTTAAAACAATGGAGCAAATACCTTTTTTGGTGAAACATAAGAAACTGGTAAAATAATATATATATATATATATATATATATATATATATATATATATATATATATATATATATATATATATATATATACAGTTTCAATTTTATCCAATATAAACACAATCATGGTCTTCATTGATCTAATTTATTATCCTCCCACTAATTATTTGCTTAACATAGCACAGAGAACCAAAACTAACAAACCAGATCATCAGATTTCCTGTATCCACAGCAATCAAATTGCTAGTAGCTTAGTTGTTCTGGCAATGTACGGATCTGATAAACCTAGAAAATCGTCTTTAAAAAACAGAAATAATATCAATCGGCCTCTTTTTGGGGCAGATCACAAACGAACACCCAGAGATCCCAAATCAAGTGGTATAGACAAGAGAAAAGCGAAGGCTTTTACCAGAAGAAGAGAGGTCGCCACGGTCGTTCTTCTTCTTACCGCTGGCCTTCACCACAACTGACCGGTTCCCGGACGCCAACGAACTCCGCCTCCTCAACGAAACCCTTGCATCGATCACACCGGCAGGGGCCTCTTCGCTGCAAACGACCCTCCACCCAGCGGTGGCCCACCACGGCGCCACTAATCCCACCTTCGCGTGCTTCCTCGTCACCCCAAAGACGGATAACCCTCCTCCACTCTTGAGGTTTGGAGCCCACGCGTCCATGGCCGATCGACAAAGAAGAGATTCCCAAAATCCTTATTTGATTAGAGATTCGATCGAATTGGGAGGTCCTCAGGGCGTCACGGGCGGCGGAGGGTGAGACGAGTGGAATTCAATGGGATAAAAAGTGAGATTTGAGCCGTCTAGGTTCCGCCTCCAATAACAGAGACCTACGCTGGCACGGGTCTTCTCTATGGGGTGAACCGAGCTGGGAATTGAGGCCCATGAAGGCGGACCAACTCAAATCCACGCCGATGAGCTGATCCAGAACTCTTGAATTAAAAAATAAAAAAAGTTTAATTAAAGTAAGAAAAAAAAGGAATTAAAGGTTTTGTTTTATACCATGTATAAAATAATTATGATAATTTTTTAAAATTAAATACTTTTAGAAATTTTCATAGAGCACTCCCATTTTCAAAAAATGCTACAGAGCTTTTATTCTTTCTTTAAAAAATAATTTTGCCCCTTGTTACCTCCACATGTAAACCTCTAGTTACTTGTGGTTCATTATCCTTATCTTCGTCTCCACCTTCGTCTCATTACTCCCACCCCCACTACTCGTCATTCTTATCGTCCTCATCATCAACCTTTGTAGAGAGGACTACAAATAAGGATGGCAAGAGTGAGGTAGAGCGAGCGAGGGCAACAAAACCGATAAAGGAAGAGGGGAGGACAGGTGAGAGTAGAAGTTGAGGTGAACATAACTAGGGGCGAGAGGCAAAGGTGACAAGTGATGGGTAAATATAAAAGTTGGGTTGTAATACAAACTAAAACTAAGTGCAATGGGAACATCCCTTATGGATTTGGATCCTCTACCTTATAGAATAAAAATTCGAATCCTCTACCTTATAGAATGAAAATTCGAATCCTATAAACAATTTGATACTATGAATCACCCTCTCTAAACATGAAGAACACTATAGTAGCATAGCAAGCATCATAAAGTGATAGAAAATATTCCGGTATCAATCATAGCCCATCAATTGGTCACCACTAAAGAGTTAACGTAGAAGATATAAGGTCCAGGTCATCCCCTCTACAATCGATAGGGGGGCAACAACCTGTCAGCCACCATGGATCGCCACATGGGAGGCAGTTCAGGTTGACCATTGGGGGTGGTGCCTCCTAAGCGATCAAGCCAACCTGCGCCCTCCCCTAGTTAGCCCTTGTGGGTGACTACCCACAGGGAACCATCCAACTCAGCCTTTTCGAATATTAGGGTTGACAAGCGACGCTCCCTTTGTCATCCTCTGCTGGTGCTGTGATGCAAGGGGCTATACGGGTTGACCGTCCTCGTGAATACACCATAGAAGGACATACGAGTCAATCCTAATCAACCAGGGTGCCCCTCAAGTGACTTCCCAAGTATAAAAATCAATCCCCAAGGCTTGAACATGGATTAGACTTTGAACCTCAGACTACCTTAATTCCACAAAGCTAATTAAGTGTCGGAAGGATCGAGTTGAAAAATCCTTCTAACACCAACTTATTGTGCAGGGCCCTTGAGGAGACCGAAGCCCATTCTAACCCTGCCTTGAAATGACCTCGGATGCTTAGAAGCTACCTCGAAACTGTCCCTGCTAGCTTAGACTCATCACAAGGACCCTCTAGGATGATCTTGCACATTCGGGACATGACCATCACAAGGACCCTCTAGGATGATCTTGCACCTTCCGGACATGACCAAACCGTACCAATTTTTGATCTATAACATCAAGATGGTAGCATAAAGCAAATTGCTTTCTGGTCACCCCTAAATAGGATCAATTTAGATCTAAGAATGCCTCTTATGCCTGATTAAACTTCAATAAGCAGAATCTCCATTTTCCAACATTTCTGATGGGAGAATTATTGCTGTGCATACACATCGGAAAAGATTGCAACGAACAGTAAGTTTAGCCTCACAGAGGATCTCTCTAGCTGGTTGTTGAAATCAGATATCTTTATCGTCCGGCAACATGTTACATGAACATCTAGTCACCATATCCATTCTTGAGAAAGAAAGCAATAAGATACTGAACTAATATTCAGAATCATTTACAGAAGTGACAAATTGAATGATATTTAACCAAAAAAATTCCTGTGGTTTTTCCTCTCTTATTCTTTGATGTGGAAGCAAAAATGAGGTGCTAAGGTGCGTACAACAACAAAATGCATAAAGCAGGTTGCAAAATTTGAACACAGGTTCAGCAACTTAAAATGGAAGTATCAACAGGAAAAGCGAGGCACAATTTTGGCTTCTGTTCCAGAAACGATGATAGTAGAGCTATTTATTCTTGAATGAGAACTTGTGGATATAACCTCCATCATCCTGTTTCATACCGAATTTTAGCAGGCAACAACTTGATCCACCATGATGTTTGTCACTATCAAATCATGGTTGGCAGAAGTTTGACATGCTCTATGAGATTCCAGTTGCAATACTGGAAGTTGCATGGATCATCAAAGAATGCTCTGGTATGAATGTCAAACCTGTGATATTGGAAAAGCACTGATGAAGTTCCAATTGTCACAAGTAAACATAATGTTTATAATTCTAACACAAAACAAAGCTACTCATCCACTTTATGTTAGAATCTGATGCCCAAAACAATCTCTTTGAATACCAACTTACACGCTGTGAATATCAAACTGATATAACATTGGAGGATAATCTACAAACAAATTTCTCCTTCAAAGACAGGGAAATAAATGCAAATTTTTATTCACTTGATAGAACTCTCAAGCAAGGTTCGCCGTACCGTACCGTACCGGCGTTTCGACCCGAGCTTGGTACCGGTACGGTACGATATACCGCTCGGTACACCCAGGTGTACTGAGCACTGTAGTCGTGCTACAGTGCTCGATACGGGCGGTCCGCGTACCGCTAGCCTGTCGGACCGGTACGTACCGCCCGTACCGGGCGGTACAGTCCGGTACGGCAAACCTTGCTCTCAAGAATATCAAAGGCAAAACAAACTTTGGTATTTCAACATCAAATTTACATGTGGGAAGAAATTTAGCTGATCACATGACATGGAACTTTCAATATTTAAAAATGAGAACTAGTGTATGCATGAATTTCTTCACATAATGATGTTTGATAACAGTCATACTTATGTATTGAATCTCAGACTGCACACAAATAAGATAGGACAATTAGATAAATTATGTATGCCATTCAAGCACCAACAGAAAATGAGATTGTGAATATCAAGAAAAGAGATATTGAATCAAACATGGATAGCAAGTTACTGCTTTGACTAAAATGATAATTGGGTTAAAAACATAGACTGATTGACAAGGTATAAGATAAAACAACAAGCTTAAGATCTACACTATTAACACAATACCCGGTCCACAAATGCGATGGCAAAGTCTATGAAACGTTAGTAGAGAGGAAAAACCTGATTTAGGTAAGAACCTATAGTCACATGGAAGGCTTCTCTAAGGAAAATCTGTCTCATTTAACGATATACATAAGGTGGAAATTTTTCCTGCATGTGTAACTAATGAGAAAAAAAAGCAATTGAAATAGGAGTTGGAGAAATTCACTTATCTCATATATACATGCTTGCACATATAAACACTTCAATATAATTTTGCGGAGAATAACATAGCATGCATGTTTGTCTAAATAGTTTTTGTAGAGAGATGCATGAGAAGGAAACCTTGTTAGCAACCGTAAATAACTGTCTTGAGATGATTATCTATACAAGACAAACTAAACCAGAGAGAAGTTCCCATGTGTGTGGGTATGTGGGTATGTTTTTTAGTTTCCTATTAATTTTTTGGAGGGAGAAGATGTTGGTGGTTAAGTGTAGCAAAACTGCTATAGAAAAATCAGTACATCTTGCTGTTTGTTCTCACACTCAAGTGATAGTTCTGCTCCATTTTAATCTTGTCAACTGAATGTACAAAACCTACCGTTATGTATTACCAAGCTGCCAAAAGTTGATCTTTACAAGCAAGGCTTCCCTCTAACTACCCAAAGGCACAAACAAATTTTGTTCATGGACTCATGCATGGAAAAGATTAACATTCTCAATGAATGCCAAGCATCAAGTAAGACACACCTTTCTCCTTAACAGCTATCTGCAGAGTATCAAGTGTAATTATCCCATCGGTCAAAGGGAGTAGCTCAAGCTTGACTGTGGCACTTGAACGTGCAGGAATACATCTGGGTCATTATGGAATGATGTCAAAAAGAGAGCTTTTAGACTATAGATTGAGATGGAAGATGGACATTGCAGATGATGTTACCCAAGGGGGACAGCACTCTGCAACCATAGATGTGTAAGGCCTGAGCTGTTTCTTGAAATTACATCAGACTTTATAGCAGTCTGTTGGCTCTCATTCTGAGATTTTGTTGCAATATGTACTGAACTCTGGCTCTGAACAATGCTTTCACTCTTGTCCCTAATTCTTGGCACATAATCATGAAAAGCAGCATATGAGTTCATTGGGGCTTTTGGTGTTGAGCTCAATGACAAAACTGAAGGAGAGGTAGATGTTTCCGGAGCAAGAACAGTAAATGTAAGATCTTCAGATGATAAATTTGTAGCTTTAAGGGTTAAGACCTGAAATAAGTCACAAGGTTGGAAATCATTATTTATGTTCGAGTTCAAAACCCAAAATTTGAATATTACTAAAAGCAAGAAGTACCAAAAGTTATAATACCTTGACAGGAAGTTGAGGTGCTCTTACATTAGGACTACCGGTTTGCTGATGAGACTCTGATGTTATGGAGATCATAAGATCCCTTGCAATACGTGGTTGCCAATCTGTTATATGCTTGAAGAACAATTTTGACTCTATGGCGAAAATAAATTACAAGACTTAAGATTAAACTATTAACTAAAAAATCTTGAAAGGAGCAATTATGTCATCCAGGGTCTCCATCGTACCTGTATAGTTGCAACGACAAGAGACCAAGATGGCAAATTGATTTACAGGGGAAAAAACTGTCACCCCTTCACTAATACTTGACATCTTATGTGTATTTGATGCAGCTGCACCTGTTCTTGAATATGGAATTGCCTCATTGTTGCCCTTATGATCTTTGTTTGCTGTAGTTGCCAACTTGAGAATAAAAGAATGTTCTTCACCTCTCCTGAAAACGTAATTATTGTGAGATGATATAAAGCACTCATTTTGACTGATCACCATTATTTAATGAATTATAAGTGACTATCTCTGATCATATAAATATTGAATTGAATACTAATATTTACAATTTGAATGAAAAATGTAACAGAACCAGTACGATTAATATAAACCCATTGAAAATCAATTTGAAGTTCCTCAAGCAACAATTATTCATTTAATAATAATTCCATAATCAATCTCATATCGACAAAATATTAAGCATTTAAGATGCTTGCAAATGAAGATCAAACTAGAGTGACTACTTTTTGTAGACTGATACCGGGTGATGCCACGATAGTAGATACAGAGTATGCAGCTAATTATTACAACTAGGAAACATCCAACTTTATGTTCAGAAAGGGAAAAGGCTTTTTATAGATCTCAATAGGGACAACAGATCCATATAGCCGACCCCAAATAGTTGGACTTATGGTCTTCTTATTGTTGTATATTCAGAAAGAAAAAAAATACAAATAAAGTATATATAATACAATATTATTTAGTTTTTGTTTCGTCACATAAAAAAAAGAAATAAAGTGTATCAAAATATCTAATAAAATAGTTATAGCCAAGAATTGATATTTTGGGTACTGGACCCACGTCAGTCTATAATTGGACTTAGTAGGACTTAGTATGAGTCTGGTCCATGCCAGCATACTGACATATGATAAATGCTCTATATAAGATCAAAGTCTATTGTAAGCCATAGGCATGATTTAGCTACCATCCATACTGCACTGCAAGTGAACACTTCATGTTAGTCCATAACAATAAAGAAATAAAAGAAGTACGAGATGATAAAAGACAAGAATCAAAGTGAATAGGAATACTTATAACCAGGGATGGTCACGCATTAAGCCACTCAGCCAGACCCACTTGCAATTTCGTTGCCGATGCCAGCAAGGGATTTTGCAACAAAGAGGGGAGAGAGAGAGAGAGAGAGAGAGAGTCAAGCTTCTTACCATATTGTTCCACCTTCCGCTGGTCCTCTTACACAAGACATTGTGTAAGCAAAAAACTTTTTCTACATTAAGCAGTGTGTTGTTTTGATTAGTCATTTAGTTGAATGCACCCAAGGGCTCACTTTTTCTACTTTGTATGATTGCACAATAGGTTTTAGCTTAATTTATTATTGCTTTCTGAATAAATGTATTTATTTTTGATAAGTGTTATAGAAATCATGGTATGCAATACCGAATCGTACCGCCCTGTACGGGCAGTATATACCGGTCCGACGGCATACTGGTACACGGACCGCTCGGTACCGGTACAGTGCTACAGTATTACACTATAGCAATACTACAGTACTATACTGTAGCAGTGCTACAGTAAAGGAGAAAATATATAAAATTGTTCGGTACGCCAGTACCGTACTGTACCGAGACAATCTCGAAACACTGGTACGATACGGTATTGCATACCTTGATAAAAATACTTATCAAGATTCGTAATTTCGTATCGTACCGACATATCGAGCTTTGCTTGGTACGGTATGGTACGGGCATACTGAGCGGTACACCAGGGTGTACTGTTCGATATATATATATATAATATATATATAAATATAAAAATCAATATATAAAAATAAAATATAAAAAAAGGAGGCGTACGCTACTTCGACGACGTCTCCTCCTTTTCTTCTCCTCGTCACGTCAGACGAGGAGAAGAACGCAGCCTTCTTATCTGCGGCATTCAACGAAGACATTGAAGGCTGCAGACGTCTTAGCCTTCGGTGAAGAATGCGACGAAGGCCACAGGCGTCTCTGGTCTTCGGTGAAGAAACTGAGTCATTGCCTCTCCGTTACCTCTTGGATCAGGATTGTCGAGGGAGGGCAGCGCCAGATCGAGAAGCGTCGAGGTTCTCCCGATTCTCCCTCTTCTCCCTCAATGCTTCTTCTTCCCTCGCCGCAGCCAGGCCACAACCAAGTTGATATCACTTGGTAGTAGGCGGCGATAGTCGAAATCGACTGTTACCGACCTGTTTCGGGCGGTAACGATCGAAATATCAACCGTTACCGCTCGATATAGCCTTGTATCGTCTGATATGAGGCTAGATCAACGGTATCGAGAAGTATCATTCGAAATTAAAATCCTTGCTACCTGTACAAGATAAGTATATAGCTACTAAAGGATATGAGAATATTCCTTCAGTCATGATGTCAAAAAAATATGCTGCTACTTTAACCTCTATAAATTATCAATTGAGTCTTGATATCCTCTCAGCTCTACCAATCCCACAGATGATTAATTCCTTGTTTCTCCTTTTACCTCTATTCTTTTCTCTTTTCTTCTGTAATTCTATCCACATGTTTGTTCTTTCCCAGTATAATTATATCAATATATTGTTGATTTACCAATAAGCCATGAAATGCTGTGGTTCTTAAATATTATTTTGAATTGATTTAATCCTTTGCATATCTCACCTACATAGTTTTACACTACATAAGCCTTTTGCTTTTGATTTTCTTTATTCTTTGACCAATATCTAAGGTTATTTTATCTAGAAATCTAAAATAAGATCATAATCAATATCAAATTCCCCTTCCACCCTCACCCCATTTATCACTACTCCCCATCCACCTAGGTATAGTCTTAGCTCCGTTCCTACTAATAATTTACTTGGTGTGGTATAAATCAAGGTTTGACGTACCGAAGCGTACCACTCATTACGAGCAGTACGTACCAGTCCAATAGAGGATCAATACGAGCAGTACATCAATATACCCTAGTGTACTGTGTGTCGATACAGCTAGGTATGTATCGTACCGACAACTGATTGGTAGAATGGTATCGACCAATAATGCGAACCATACTCTGAATACAACTACATTCTTGTGTGATAGCAAAATATAGCCGTCTAACAATGTGCGGCCTCACATGCTGCTGAAATTTTGCATATGCAATTTATCACACATTATGGTCACATCAGTCAATATGCAAGTCAAACAATTACCTCCACAATGTGGCTAAGTGACAGAAATATTCTATAGGCAGCCATGTGAAGTGCAATTTGGAACATATTTAGTAGTCACAGTGCTGATTAAGGTGAGCAAGGTGCGCACCTAGGTGCTTGGGCAAAGCAAGGTGCTGCTAGTTCACCTCTGAAGGAGCCAGGCTAGATGAATTCAATGAGACATGTACTTTCCATGCTAAAGCAGCAGGAGAGAGTCAGCCCAGGCACAGGCTTCATTGACTTCACCTAAATTGTCAAGGTCAATAAAGAAAGAAAAGGAGACAGTAAGATAATAGAAGAGACGCCTCTACAATAGGCATCACTTTGTGGTGGAAGGACAAGAAACAGATGACAAAGATGTGATGGATACATACCTCCACTACATCAGAAAGAATACAGCAAAAGATTCACCTTTGGGTTCTTTTTCTTTTTCTAATAATCATTGTCATTCCAATTAAAGATAGACTCTTTGGATGAGAATTTCTAATAATGATGAGACTTCTCAAAGAGTCCACAAAATCTCTTTTTTCCTCTTAAAAAAGAATGACTTTGATAAACAGAATAAATCCAATACAGAACATTTAGGAAAAGAACTTGTAATGGTTTTCAGTTTCAGCACTATAGAATCCAATATAATTACATTAGAAAAAAGTTTCTCTTCAATCAATCAAAGTCTTATTTCTTCAATATTTTATTTCATTAGCAAATTTCTATTTTTCTTACTTTTAGCCTTTCAGAATTCCTTTTTTTGTTAATGTTTCTAAAACTGAAGTATAATCAAACTTTTATTTTACCAACATTTTTTATTACTATCTTACATTCCATTTTGTTTCATTTTATAATGTTTTTCTAATACTAAAAAATATATAAATTATATTATATTCATAAATAATTAATTTTTGATCTTTTGATCCATCAACTAATTAATTAATTAATATATCATTTTATTATTGTTTCTGTTAAAAGTTTACTTTCTATCCTTTTATTTGCTCTCTAAGAATTTAGAATATGAAACTTGTGACATTTTTGCTAATTCTCATTGATATTTCTTTTATTTTCTAAAACAAAAGATGATTGTTTCTGCTTTGCTTCAACAATCATGCACTTTATCTACACATCTTACCTCAAGCATGCAAGAGTTTTTCTTAAGTGCACCTTTGCATTCCATGAGACTATGCCATTAGGAATTTGGTGCACATCTGTAATGCTATATAACAAATCAACAACAATAGAGAAGCAACAAAATGGGACTATTTGAAAGAACCTGAGGGGAAGATCTGGTAAGCTATGGCCATTTCCTGTCTCAATGCTTGCAATTGGCAGCAATAGAGGTGGACCACATTTTGATGCCTCCTCCTCAGAGACAATAGCTATGGCATCCAAGAATATAATTATTTCTGGCATATGAGCTGGAGACACATTCTGCGAAAGAGAGCATACCCCTTGTGTGGAATGGACAAAAGAAACTAGAGGAAAAAAAACAGCATTAATACCTTTATTTGAACACAAAGGAGATCCTCTGTATTGCATTCAGTAGCAAAAGAATGGATTTCAACTGGTTGTATAATTTCAAGCTTTCGTTGCCACCTCCTGCCAGGTAAATATATGCCTTCTAAGCCACAGTGTGCAGAAAAACGTTGTGGCTCCAGTGCAACACCTCGAAATGATAAAAGCCCCTCATTTCTTGTATCTTGATTTTTCATGAGCTTCTCTTGTGACAAGCGATCAAAATCTTCAAGATCAAAAGCAGGTTTTGAGCTAGAAAATGAAGTTATAGAGGCAGGTGGTCCTGTAATTTGAGGAAATGAAGGCATGGAGTAGCTTCTGAAGTGACCAAAAGAAAAAATTTGCGACCCAGAAGCAGGATATGCTGACTTTTGTGATACGCTTGATGTTAATGGAGGTGAGAGTGGACGAGAAGAAGGTAATGTGCGATCCAAAGGAATCAACCAATTAAGCAGCTCCCGACATGGATCCTCAATATTTGGAACCAGCAGATTGTTATGGTCTTCGAAAGCAGAATTACTACATTGGTATTTCTCAAATTGAATAACCTCGAGGACAGGATCTTTTAAATTGTTCACTCCAACATTAACTTCTAAAAGAACCTGCATCAATGCAACAGACAGATTTAGCACAATATATTGATATATTAGCATATTTGATTGATATAAATGATACCCCTGGCATGTCATTTAGAAACAAATATCAGTAGAAACAAACTTGAGGAACCTCTGACAATTCCATGTATGAAGATTTTAGCCTTTGCATAAGCTATAACAGAGTAAATCATAGTCAACTTTATCCATCAAAGGGATTTGATAGAAATATAATGTTTTCAAGCTAGTAGTGTCGTTGAGGTTCTTTCCAACCACTAGACATTGGAACTAAATGCATCCTGATGACTCGCAATGGCAAGCTGTAAATGGATTACTAGAAAATATGTTAGCAAGATTTTGAAAAAGCAACAAGTATGACTTATATTCATCTAAGCATTGATCACTATAAAATAAAAAGCAAAGATATAGAAAGCAAGAGCACAACTTTGACTTATATTAATATCAAGGCATTAGAACTGAGCACAAATGAGTGACTCCCTTATGTAAGGTTTTGTTCTGATCAAGATTTAAAACACTACCTGTACCAAGTCAGTACAAACCAGTATTTACTGGTTCGGTAGAGAACCTATATGTGAATCCAACGATGTCCAGTTTGGGATGGACTGTATCACTCAGGCATCCACTAAGTTCACTGTTTCGAGCTCGTTGCCCCAACTGGTCTGGTTAACTATGGATTGTACAGCCCGATAAGTTCATCATGCTGAGCTTACCAGCCAGATAACGAGTACCAAACTTATCAGGCTGTCGATAGTTCAGTAAGCCTACCGAACGATACCGGATGGATGGTAAGCCTACCAAATCGTACAGGCGATGAGCCTGCAGCTCGGTATATGTATTCTTTGTTTTCTTCTAAATGACAACTGTTACAGCTATTTTTTCTCTCCCTTTCTCTATTTCTCTCATTCCTCTCTCTTCCTCCATCTCCTCATCCTCCTCATGAAGTCATCTCTTCCTACCTGATATGTTGTCAACCACCTTTGATGGTATTAAATATGCAGTATGAGCACTAAAAGAAGTTCTAGTAAAAAATTTTAAAGAAGAACACTGTTCTATTAGAGCAATTTTTAAAGAATTTCCAAAAAAAATTATCTGCTTATGCTCACATGGCTTGGCACAGAGGAAGGAAAATAGAAAAAAAAAAAACAGATGTTATATGCAAACTTCTTACGGAGTTCTCTAATGCAACACAAAATAAACTAATGAATCGCCACAATATCCAACACCATATTAAATTGGTACCAAGCATCATGCTACCTAACCTTTCAATACTACTGAATTAACCTAATGAAGCATGCCGATCATCAGCAGTGAGAGACTTGCAAGAAAATGTCTAATCCAAGAATTTAACATTACATTCAATGTCTTCGTACCCTCAAACCTCGAGAAAGTAAACATATAAGGTGTCGAAAATTGTATTATTATCATAACATAAGTCAAACATAATGTTCCTGATGATTTGTTGGACATGTTACATGGTGCCAAAGAGACCCCAAAACTCTGTGGCCAGTATAGTATAAAACAGTGTCCTTATATGTCTGTTTTAACCATCTAAATTACATAATTTCTGGTGAAGGAGAACAGAAATATATTATTGGAATGACTACTTGAAAAAAGATCATAGAATATGACAACAGGCAAATAGTTGCAAGTAATCGAATAATCCACACTTAGATATCATGTGCAAGTACTACAAGGTTTATATAATTTCTCCATGACTTGCAAATAAGAAAATACCAAGCTGCTGTAAACATACCACTATGTCACCATTGGACAAAGAATAGCATTTGACAGTATCTCTAGCTACTCCACCAGATGCGTTGCCATCAAAACTACCCTTATCAACTACTGCACTGAAAACATTGCTCCTTGGCACTTTTTTTGATCCATTATTAGGGTGGCTTCTTCTCCCTACTACCTCAGAATTCATGGCAGAAGGGTCATTTCTTCTAGACCAAAGTTGTTCATCTGACTCGATGATTCTGATGAAGAAATTTGAATTTTTAAAACTTTCAAGTATAATCTCAGTTTGCTGTTTATGTGACTCCATACGGAGGAGAGACTCAGTTGCAGAAATATCATCTTTAGGACTCAAATCACTTGCAGATGAAAGGGTTTCACTATTGTTTTCCGCATTTTGGTCAACGGTTTCTTCAGGTATGCTACTTACAATCCCATTCAGACTGACTGGACTAGATGGCTTCCCTAGAGTTTCAATATGTTGCTTTTTATTTGAGCTGGATTTACCATTTCTAGACATTGCGGCAGCAACTCTAAATGGAGTTATGATTTCAGACTCCTGTTTCCATGCTGAGAGGCAAACCAGTATATGCATATGCTCACCTGAGAAAAAAAAAACAATTCAGATCTTAGAAAAAGTACTATTTTCAGGACTAAGAAAAAATAATTCAGAATAGAAAGAAGTAGCTACCAGGAAAAATGAATGAACGGTCCAAGGACCTCAGCTGTTGAATATCTGCTGCATCAGTCCAATTGTCTGGAAGCTCCTCTGCAAGTGTAAGCATAAAAGTAAAACCAATTGGACAATGAAATAAAACAGCTTTAAGATTTAAAAACGATGAAGCATTATAAACATTGTATTCAGATAAGCCTTGATTGAACCAAGCTTTATGGAATTGAATACACAGAATTCCTTAACTTCACTTTTCAATATATGCATTTTAAAATCATATTCTGCTACTCCGTCAATGTTTGATCAAAATGGTTCAATAAAAACATAAAATGGATTACAAATAAGTTCTAACGAAAACATAAAGGTTAATCATGTCAAAGTTTGATGGGTAAGAATACAAAAACGAAGCAAAAGGTAAAAGGAAAAGTGAACAACAACTATAGCACGATGCACCTGTCTATACCTTTTAGATAAGTATCATTCCAAATGACTACAAAAATCAACCAATTTCATGAGGGCCCAAAGAGACAGTTCAAGACTTATTTGCATATGCAAATCAAAACCAAAGAATTATGTTCTTTAATCTTATATCCGATATTCTTCTGTGACCAACAACCAAATCACATAACACATAATGAAGGTCAGTATCAACAATGTGAATGAGCATACTCAATAAAAGTTTATAACCAAGATAAACAAGAAAAAACTTTTGAAACTGAAAACTGCAACCAGATTAACCATCTAGAACATGTTTTAGTATCTTTTGGTTCCTAGTCCTAGAGCTTGTAAACTAATGTTATAGAAAGTTTTGGTAGCTAATACTGAATTGATAAGAAAAACAATCAGGAACAGTTTCAAGCTTCACAATTATTATTGATGTAACAGTTAATAACACCAGCTTACATTAGCAACATTTAGGTCAACACACTTGCTTATCCATGTTCCAGGGATGTCTCTGCGAATTGAGATAAATATATGACTCTTAAGATGCTTGAAAAAGTGATAAGATATGCAAGTGGACATACTATATGGAATTGTTATCCAACCATCGTCTTCTAATACATCAGTATGGTTTCCTTGGTTTTTGGAAGTTGGAGCTGGTGTTGAGCTACCTACATCAGTAATTACATCACTGTCTGTATCAGCATCATCCCCTGTAGAAGGACTTTGAAATGGGTCTTCTGCAATAAGGCCCTCCAAAGTAGAAGTTTGTTTTGAAATAGGTGTTACACCCTTGTGATTCTCAGTCTCTGTAACATTGGACACCTCAGGAACTACAGGATGGGCAGCTCGTATGAGAAAATTCATGGCTATGTTCAAATTTCCTGCAAAGTAACAATATGAACTAGATGTTAACATTTGGTCTCCCTCTTTGTTCCGTACACAAAAAGATTCTAGGAGCCCTTAACAAGTACAAGAATCACATGTATAGCAAGAGATAGGAGAAATCTAAGCTTCAAAAACACCATGAAGTTCCTATAAAGATTTGGAAAAACACATGTAACACTCAAAAGGAAATATTATGTTAGAAAGACTTATGAACAGAAGCACGCCATCCAGGCAACGAAAGTTCCTTGCAACAAGAAAATTGCAAAACACAAATTTATATGACTCACGGGTATAGGATTGAGTATTCTATGCAATACAGATCGTTACACTTACAACAAGAACATAAATAGAGCCACTGGGAAAATAATTACAAATCCAAATAAAGATATTATACAGATCGACTATTGTATTTGTATTCCTCAGCTAGTCAAAATAATCAATATTTAACAAATGATCATGTAGGCTATCTATATACGATTAAATGGATTCCTATGTCCATGCCTAACCAATTCAAGTAAATACTGCAGAAAGTCTTCTTAATTCACGTTTTTGCAAATGCCATTAACATTTCAAAGCCTAACTTTCAATTATCAATTGTTAAAGGTAGATTAATTTGTGAGATCCAGGTTGAAGATCGAGTGGCGATACAATCTGGTACGGGGTAGTTTGGCTGAATAGGTGTAAAATAAAAACTATTATACAAAATTTAATGCTGGGATTGAAATCAAGTATTGTATTATGTTGCGTATCTTTTGAACACGATAATCAACAGGATACCTCGATCGTGATCTGCAGGCGCCGGCGAATCTACACAGAAAAGAAGTTAGACTCTCCTCTCTTCGTATTTTCAATACCTATCGAGGTGAGAAAAGATCTTGATACGATCCCTAGAAGTTTTATATAGACAAAAGCAGAGGTCTAAGAGAGTTGCTTCCATCAATTTATCTCGCAGAGAATCCTACCATAATTGAATTTTCTTTTTATAAACAGATAACCATAATTAGAATCTAATTAGATCTATGTCACGTAATCTAAAAATAAGCCCATAAATACAATCCAGATCTGCTCCACCGGAAATCGGATATCCGATCGGATCCGGCTCACCGAACCTTAACGAAGCCTTTCCTCGCCTTCCACCTCACACGGCGGCAGCAAGTGCCTTCTCTCGCAAGACCAGGAGAGGGCTGTGGAGGAGCTCAGGAAAGATATTACGATCGCGGAGCACCGGATCTCTGGGACCGAGAGAAACAGGGAAGGAGAGTGACTGAGAGAGACGGAAGTGTGAGGGGAGAGAGAGAAATAGAGAAGGAGGAGGTTTGGCCTAGAACACTCACCGTCATTCGCCACCGGCGCTCGCCAGCGTCGTTGTCTCCCACCACACTTCGACGAGAGAGAGGGAGAGAAAGGGAGATCGAGGTCACGCTCGAGAAAGGGTGGAGCGGGTACGTATAGCTCCTCAAGCCTCTCGAACTTTCTGAACAAGTCCTTGAACTTTTATTATTGTTACAAACTTCCTAAAGCCTTATTCCGTCATCTACTAAAAGGACTTACAGCACAAATCCAGAGATTTGAGAACCTTTTATATAATTACAAAATGAAACAAACTGTAATTTTATGAAATACTGACAGATTTAGGGATAATGCAAAAATAGATCGGTGTTTCAATATATAATATATTTAATTATATTTTGGATCGGATCTCTCCCTAATCGGATCAACTTGACCTCAATCTCTCCCGGAAACAACTCGAATCGGATCGGATCAGAATCGATTCATAAAATTAAAGTTCTACGTGTCTTGCCCAGATTGGGTCAACATTAGCGTCCAATTCCGTTTATAATTAGATGGGGTTGAGTCAATGGGTCAGACTTCGTTCCATATCGGATTCTATCGTAATGGATCTCATATCAAATCGGGTCGGATCGATTTATTAATAGCCTTGCTTTATATAAAGCATTTCTTTTTCTTTTTTTGGTTAATCATAAAGCACCTAAAATCTCGATTTCACGACGAACGAACGGAGGAGAACACCACTGGCGTCGCAACGGAGAAGAAAGGAGGGATGAGCGGAGACATCGGTGGGCGATCGAAGAAGCTACTCCTCCTCATCGTCGCGATATCTCTTCAATCGACCGCAGGTTCGCACTTTTCCTTGATCCCTGATCCAGAATTGGTATCTGAGATCTCATTTTGAGATCTCGTAGGAGGCACGCCCAACTCTTGGTTTTAGCTCTTCGTTACTTCTGAATCACAATGTCCTACGTTTTTTGAAGGTGTTGTTTGAATCGAATCACTTCTTTTTATCTTCTGCTCCACTTGCCCCGTTGATTTAATCTTATTCGTAGTTAAGAATGATGTTTGTTATGGAAACAATTGAGTTGTTCCAGAAATTAGCAAGTTGTTTGCAGGATGCCGCTAGAAATAGGCAAATTGTGTGTCGTTCTCAGACATCATTCGAGTTATTGGGGAAAAAAAAGAACTTTTACAGAATTTTGCAGGGTTCAGTTTGGCAGGTTTTTGTTTGTCTTCATCAAATTGAAACTAGGAATTAACTCTTTAGAGAAAAGAAGTTTCATGTCGATTTTGGGTTCTAGTTGGAAATCAAATGGTTAGAATTCTGATCCGGACTACAAGGAACTTCGTTCTGAACCGAACTTGCTTGTCTTTCTTTCGTGCAAACATGAAAACAAATGTTGGGACTGAAGATTTTTTGTCACTCTATATAGGAAAATCTGAGTTCTACCTTAAACAAATTGTCAATAATGATCTGACGGGATTAAGGCTGAAACTATAAAACCCATGTTTGTTGTAACATGTCTTAATTGGTTGCAGCACTTGTCATCGAATATTAGTTTTCTTATTAAAAAAATATTGGTTCTTTCTTTTCGACATTTTTTTTTCCAACTTTCATCTTATGTTGGGAGGAATGGGTATCTTGCCAATTGTTCTTCCAGCCATGGGATTCTTCTAGTTGTCCTATTGATTTAAATGTCCTTGTCAGTTGTCACTAGATAGACTGAGATCTGCTAGTGTTGATACTGGATTATTGTTTGGTCCGAAAAGCTAATGTCGATAACTATGTTTAAATTAACCTTGTTACCACCATTGCTTAGACCTTCATGATCTGGAGGATTTGAGATGGTTACAGTATCTAAAATGTAACATATGAAATTTGTTTTTGGTGATCCAGGATTTTCTATATAGAATAATACTAAATCACTTGGAAATTAAATAAGATTCGAGAACTCACAGAATAGATTCCAATTTAGCAACTTGGGGTTCAGACTGCTTCAGTCAGTAAGTCTCCTTAGATGTTCTTCAGTATATCTTATATTGTTATGCTCGGTTTGCACCGACAATTTTAATCCCTTATTTAGACCACATTTCTTGTTTCCGTGAATTTTGATGCATGATGGCCAGGTCATACTATGCTAAAACAATGATCCATAATGGTCAGGAAGTACTATCACACAATTCCGCAATCTGTTAACTTGTGATGGACACCACATACTTTAATTTATAATGTGCCAGCAAGACATGTTATGTTGGCACATGGTGTGCCCAAGAGAAATTAACTTGTGCCCAATAATTCTATTTTACTAAGAACATTTTAGATGCTTTTGTTCAGTGCTACTTATGATCTGAATTTTCATCTTAGTTTCTCTTTTGTCATTTCGAGTGTCTTGTACTTCCTATTTTTTATCTTAATCTAGTTGTTCATGCATGTGAGTAGACTTCTCTTTTGTTGTAGTTCTGGCTGATGATCCATCAAGTTCAAATGATGCAGCCAAGGCAGAGGCTAACCCTTCTAAGTCTGCTAGCAACATGAGCCGTGAAGTATTTTTCATATGCTTGGCAATTGCAGGAACTGTGCTTTTGTCGGTTTTTCTTTTCAAGCTTTGGCAGAAAAAGAAGAGGGAAGAGCAACATGCTCGTCTCTTGAGACTGTTCGAAGAGGACGACGAGCTGGAGCTCGAACTTGGTCTTCGAGATTAGGAAGCATGACCATGCAACTTTGTGCACTATTGCGGCTGAGGTCATGTTATTGGAGTAAACTATTTCATGATGATCACAGGGTTGTGAGTTATGTTAGTGTGATGCTTTCTTCAGGAGTTGCATATATTTGCACCAGCATTTGAGATATAGTTTGTAGTATTTCACCACTATTAGCCAGAGCATTTGCACTTGTTTAGAAGATATCATCGTAATTATTCATTTTCATGAATTCAGTGTGTATGAAGGTCGAAGTTGCCGTAGGTCTCAGTTTGATATGGAATTCAGCTGATATCAGAACCTGCTCTGTTGTATGCATGTCATTGTCTTTGGCGTTCACAAAGAATGTACCATCATTTTGTCTTCTAAAATGCGTCCCGCAATTATGTGAATCTTGGAGTTACTTCAATTTCGTCATATTTTTCGTTTTAGATCCAATTCACTTGATTTTCACGTATGCCACAGCAAATGCAGCTGTCTGATAGTTTCGATCTTGAAGGTATAATTTAATTAGTGGCATTTGATATTGTCCGAAAAATTCTGGATGTTGATCATCATTTATCATTTTTGATCCTTAATGCTATCGGATTTGTTCATACCACTTAATATGTATATGTATGTTAACTGTTCAATATCAAATGTTGCCTCTCACTTGCAGCAATCATTACACAAGCAAGCCTTCTCACACATCCACGTCTATCTGTATCATTTACAATAGAGTTCATCATCCTAGACTACGAACATAGTACAGGACTCATTTATTCTATTTCAAGCTCATGATCTATCAAGAAAGCCATAGGAATAACAGGGGAAAAATCCATAGTTTAAACAGCATATTTAGCATAAACCTTGGACCATTTTCTAAGGGAAAAAGGTTATGCATTTAATCTGCTGAAATTTTCTTTGACATCTGATGTTATTTTATAGTGTTTCGATACAACCTTCTAAAGATGATAAATTGGCAAATACAAAACTACCCCACCCTTCACTATTCAATTGAAGGGCTGATCAAAACAGAATCCGCATGAATCTTAGGTTTTTTGCTTACACATTGAACGACTGATCAAAACAGCATCCCGCCTGAATCTTAGGTTTTTTTGCTTATACATTGTCTTGAGTAAGAGGACCAGCAAAAGGAGGAACAACATGACAAGTGAGCTTGACTCACCCCAGGAAGACGAGAAGATCCCTGCTTATCTGATATCATCAGAAGCTTTGCCCCTCTTTTCCCATTCCTTTCGTGGTCCCAATCAATCAATTCAACTGGAAGAAAGCTAGCCAAAAGGTCATGGATGAAAGGATCCTCCCCCCT
The DNA here is from genome assembly GCF_036884655.1 of Musa acuminata AAA Group. NCBI lineage: Eukaryota > Viridiplantae > Streptophyta > Magnoliopsida > Zingiberales > Musaceae > Musa > Musa acuminata. Next base: position 42,632,429 of record NC_088353.1, on the reverse strand, counting down.
GCTTACTTTCAGTATTCCTATTTGGTGTACACTCATCTCCTTAGACTCATCACTCCATCAGGTCTCCAGCCACCTCATATATAGAATGGTATGCCTCTCCCAATCATCTCCTTCTATCGTGCCTCGTGTGAGCCTTGTGATTCTTGATCTCGAGTGTAACATTGCAGACTTCAGGACATTACTGCTTTCTTTTTGCCTTGATTTTTATGCGATTGCAGAAGTCCATTCAGATTTCAGTATTTGAAAGATTTATTGGTGTTAGATGTTGAACTTTAACATTTTCTTCTAACATCCAAATAAGAGTATACCTGTCAGATAAAAGATGACTTAATACAAATATGCATTCAAACTGGAAAAATATGACACTAATCAACAGCATATTAAATGACAAAAAATAAGGTCCAGAAGCTCAAGGCATACCTGATGATTCTTCAAGTGAACAGAACTTCAGCCAATTACCGTCACAATCTTTGCCTAAAACAATCCAATAAATGCATGATCAAACTTGGAGAAAGGTAGAACATTTTGAATGCTAGGGATCTGGAAGCCTGATGATTCTTCTCTAACAGCAGTACCATCAGGCATTTGGATGCCTGATGATTCGAAACAGGGATGCATTTGAAAACTTAAAGAATGCTATAAAGTTTCTTGAATTGAATATGTCAAGTGGTATTAAACCAAAGATCACATTTTTACTCATGTTAACCCTCATAACATAATTCTGAGCTTCTTTGGCAATGGAAAAAGAACATAAAAGAGAGATTAACGGCAAGAGATTATAATAGTTTATGGATACCAAGCAAATCAAAACAGAACATGCAAACTCCTAGCATGTGTTTTCTAACCAAAAAAGTTTGAATCATAGATTGTAATGTTCTTTCTCACTAAAATCTTCAGTATTAAATAATCCCAAGTGTTTATATTCAGTAGAAAGAAATTGTCATCAAAATTTTCCGGAGATTTCATTAAATAAACGAAACCAATACAAAAACATCAGATTAATCCCCAAAAACGTAAACAACCTCCAAAAATTTACTCATTTCACAAAGAGGATAATTGTCAGCGCAGCATCAACAGCGGCAGAAATCCTGTAACCAATCAACTGAAACATCATCACCCTATCACCCCACGAAGCGTACCCAAGAAAGAGGCAAGTCACCTGGATCACATCGTCGGTAGAACTTCCCGACATTGCAACACCACCAACACGTTATAAGGAAAGAACAAAGCATATCAGAAACCAACAAGATCAAGGTAAGCAAACCGATATCAACACAAAACAATGGGAACTACAAGAACCGAACGTGAGCGGCAGCGGACCGTGATCATGCCGGTAAAGCGGTTTCCGAAGTCACGTAAGATTTCCTCGGATGTGCAAGCAACGCGTGCCACCTCGCCTCCGGCCACCTGCCACGCACTTGGAAGAAAACCCGAGAGGAAATCTCGGATCGGAGCGGCTGCTTACAGGAAAAAGAACTCGAGACAGGGAGGGGGAAACAAAGAGAAGACATTGGGGAGTTAGGGTTTTCGATTCGTCAAGCGAGGAATTAGGGTTTTCGGCGGAGTTCGAGCGGATGAGGAATTGCTCGTTGAGTGAAGTGGAGCGTTTTAGGAATTAGCGTGCTTTGTGGTCTCAAGTTACTGGAATATGATGAAATTACATATATGTCCCTCTTCTACATGCCCTAGTATTAGTATTGTTAACGTTGCCGTCCCCGAATTCACCGCCCCAGCGTCGTTTGGTCTTCTCCGTATCCCGACCTAAAACCTAACCCTAGCTTAATCATCTCCTCCTCCTCGGCTCAGATCCCTGCTTCGTCGTGTTCTCATCGAAGCTCTCCTATCATCTTCGAAAGCAGGTTTTATTTCCCTGATCTGATTCCCGTCTGTGTAATTAGTCTATGAGAATCCTGTCCCTCTTTTAATAGGGTTGGCTGGAGATCCGATTTGATCTTTTTTTTTTTTTTCTGTTTCTTCTTATTTTTATTTCATTCGATAGCCACCTTGGATCGGATATGTCTGATCGACGAGACTGGTGTAATCTTACTAATTCTTGAATTTAAAGTTTCATGTCAGGAATCTTGTTATGCCTTTAGATGTTTGGTTTGTTTATCAGTTTAAGATGAATATAAATCGTGTCCTTGATGTTTTTCGTTGTAATGGTGTTGTCTTTGAAAGTTTCTTAGGTTGAAGGAATTCATCGTTCTTGTAATTTTTCCTCATGAACCAGATCTTGCATAATTCTTCTGTTAAATTTAGTGTTTGTGATACCCTAGATAAAGGTGTAATCTGTTGAGCTTAGGTTACACGTTCTCAAACTAGTCATGAAATTTATTTCAAGCCTAGATAAATGATAAGGTTTGGCTTGTTACATAACTGATGAAACCTAAACTAAGCCTAAAATTTGGATCCTATGCAGCTTGATAAGTTAAATTCGTTTTCGTTCGCCTTGATTTAAATTTATCTTTAACCTTAATGTTTGAAGTTTCACTAATGTTCTAATAATAGTTGCATCTGTAAACAAACTGAAGAGAATGATTGATATTGATATTTTTGACCTGAAAGTAATGGTCGTAAGAGTGAGGTCCTGGTTATGCCTGGTTGCATAACCATTGGATATATATCAGGAAGTTATGGTTATCTTGTATCAGTAATGGTTGCATAACCATTGGTTATCCTGTTATTTCTTATATCAGGAAGTGGTCAAGGCCTGCCACCACCCGTGGACAATAATGAATAGCAGACCATTGTTGTTTTCCATGTGATCTGAGTTAGTCTAAAAAAAATATTGATTACAGGTCAACAATTTCTATAATAAAATATTTCCTGATTATGCCCTGAGGAAAAAACAACTGAGAGAAAGCTTGATTTAATGTTATAATTGACAAACAGAAAGAATGGAGAGTTAAGTGTTGGAATCAGGGTTTTATATTTAAAGGTCTATTTATTCTTACTCTGCTATGGAATTTTCAGTGTTGCGAAAATTGATTTCTCTCCACCATGCCTACTTGACAAGTAATTTGTATAAATTTAGAGCCTAGATATATTTGTAATGATGGTGGGCTTTATTTTCCTCATCATTGATACCAGATCTGCATATCTGTTGGCTTTATGTTGTACTTTTGATGTGTTATTTATTTTTCATAATTGATCAAACCAAACCCCATTTAGTTGGATGTTGATTGAGATCTCCTAACTTGATCATAAATGGATCTGGTTTAGGTTGCTGACTTTTCCAAAACATCTTAACTAATTTGTCCCAACCCACTTGAATTATCACCTCTGGTACCAGCATTTTAATCCATTCATGTGCTGACAATAATTGATCTTTATGTTGTTTATATTCTATCCCTTATTTGTGTTTGTGCACATGTATAATGATGATTCTGTCCTTATCTTTGTCTTTTGTGTGTATTTTCTAGTTTTCTTGGAGTAAAAATTTGATCAATATTAATTATTAACAGTATATTAAGTGCCTCATAATGGAAGGCGAAAAGTATGATGGCAGGCAAGAGTCACTCTTTCAAAATAAACACGGAGCACGGGAAGAGGTTAGCATTATTTGCCCTTTTATACTTATGTAATTGGATTATCTTTTTCTATATCATACTTTATAGGCCTCGGTTCCATGGTAGCCTAATATATTTTATCTGTCTTGTTGTGCAATTAATTTCAGTAAGTATTCTATATCTGCATATTTCTTTTTCCTCACTAGTGGTTTGGTTGCTTGGGTTTACCAGTATAGTTGGAACATTTGATTTAGATTATTCATTAATAATATCTCTCTCTCTCTCTCTCTCTCTCTCTCTCTCTCTCTCTCTCTCTCTCTATATATATATATATATATATATATATATATATATATACAGAGCAGATATAAACATAAACTGAAGTTCATATTATATTTTTTTATTTCTTCCATATGGTTGAATTTCTTTTAATATAATCAGATGCCATTTCTCCCTAGGATATGGCACAGCCTAATTCCTTGGCCGAGGATTCAGCAGAAGATTTCCGTTTGCCAATATATCACAGACCCACAGAAAACCTTGATACTGATGAACTGGAGCAAGCATCTTTGGATAAACAACTGACATCATCTAATGTAGGGTTTAGGCTTCTGCAGAAAATGGGATGGAAAGGCAAGGGTCTTGGCAAAAATGAGCAAGGTATTCTCCAAATTTGTATTAATAACTTCAGAATCCAATCATATGGTGCTTTTTTTTTTTACAAATACTATTTGATGTTTGATGCTTCTTGTGTAACCAAAGTCAATATCCTTGTGACTGTGTGAATATGATTGAGTTTTTCTTTTGGTAAATCTCTATGTATATATCTGGAGAGTGTAATCATGGATTGGAATACGACCACTAAGCATGAGAATTTTGTGCAAGGAGAAAATAGAAAAGAATGGGATACTTAGCAAACAACGCAAGATGAAATTTTGAAATAAAATAATAATGGAAGGAAATACAGGGTATGTGGTCTTATTTTCTATGTTCTTTACATGTCTTCTTTTTGTTTTCTATAAATAAAACTAAGATCTTTAGGACAGCTGGTGCGTTGGTGTTTTCGAATTTGTACTTTGTTCCCTATCCTGTTAGTTCTCTGTTTTCAAAAAGGGAAAAAAAAAACCTTCAGCCTGTTGATCTCTTCTTAACCATTCCATTTACCTTCTATTTACTTCCAGTGCTTGAGCCTACATTTAATTCTCTGATCTAAATCAGATAAACTAAGGTGCTAAAAAAGGAATAGAACCTGATGGACCTGTGGTTCGTTTGGTAAATGGAACAATTTTTCTGCCAAAAATAACAGTTTTATGTTGTATTCCAGCTGAAATTTGAAATTTCGACTTGTGCTTCAGACTTATTATATGTGCTAATATTTGCTGACTATCACCTACCATTATACTCTTGCTAATTATTTTTTACTTTAGTGAAATATACTCCAACTACTTGGGCCAATGGAAAGAAAAGAATGTTCCTGTAAAGGCATTAATAACATACTACTGAAAGGTGCATGCTGATGTTGTTTAATCAGCGATGACCACATCCTGAAAATTAGTGATATTATGAAATGTGTCTCACACAGGACTATAACAATTCTAGTCTAGTGTTAGTTTGGATAGTTATTTTTGTTTTGCATTGATGTCTTTGATTTAGTCTACCACAGTTTTTATTTTAGTTTGTTGACTCTGTCTTGTTCAATGAGGATATGCAGGCATAGTTGAGCCCATAAAAGCTGGTATTAGGGATCCAAAACTGGGGGTGGGGAAGCAAGAAGAAGATGACTTTTTCACTTCTGAAGGAAATGTTCAGAGGAGGAAGCTTGACATTGAATTAGAAGAGACTGAGGAAAATATAAAGAAGCGTGAGGTATGATTGTAGATGCTAGCACTTAACTGATTGTCATGTTTCAACTATTAGATGCATTGGGGTTGATGCTTGACGTTGTAAAAACTGCATTATAGTAGAAGGCAGCATATAATCGCATGTATGTCTTTTTGACGGGAATGATATATCATAAGGGAGCATCAACTCTCGAGGGTATTGAGAATTTCGTGCACTTTTTATTACCTGGTGGCTTCTTCTGCCTGCTTCGTGCAAATGATGACAATCCAGGTGATAGCAGAGCGTGAGCAGAAAATCCAGTCTGAGGTGAAAGAAATAAAAAAGGCCTTCTATTGTAATCTCTGCAACAAGCAATACAAATTGGCAATGGAATTCGAAAGTCATCTTAGCTCTTATGACCACAATCACAGAAAGGTAACCACCTTGTTTTATTCTTCTCATGGTTTGTTTTATTTCATCTACATGCAGCTAAGATTGTTGTTTTTCTTTGATGAATTTACATATTACCTTCTCCCTCAAACAAGACATCATACTTTTATCCACATTCTACAGGCTTTACTAATTTCATAGGCTTCTCAATCCTTCATAAAGTAAATCATCCTATAGTCTGCAAGAGATGTCTAACTCCTGAGGGATAAACATTTAACAGTTCCTGATATACTGATGAAGATAATTGGTTCATGGTACCATTCTCTCAAACTATGGATAATAAGAATGCCAAATGATTTTGTCTTTAGAAATGAAGCCACATGCATTAGTAGTACAAAAAGGACTATAGTAGTTGGCATCAATCTGCACTGACATCTTGGCTTATGGTGACCATATAAATGATCAGTTATCTCACTATGCTTGAACATTTGAATGCACTTTTTTTTTTTTGGTGGTTCTAAACTTTATTCTCCAAGTAGTAATATAATTTATTCTGATTACTACTTACGGCACGAAGCCTGATAACAGTGTCAATAGATCTTGAGAACTGTTGATAAAAGCAATTTGTTATCAAGCTCATTCTGGCAACTGCATAAATGTGCAGAGATTTAAAGAAATGAAAGAAATGCATGGAAGCAGCAGCCGCGATGACAGACAGAAACGGGAACAACTACGTCAAGAGAAGGAAATGGCAAAGTTTGCACAAATGTATTCTTAACTTTCCTACAAAATATTAAAAGGAAAAAATAAATCTTATTTGTGAGCTTACAGTGTTCAAAATTGTTCTACATATTTGTTTTTGCTGTTTCAGGGCAGATGCTCACAAGCAACGGCAACAGCAACAACAACAACAGCAAGAAGGGTCTGAAATCTCTTCAGATGCTGGTGCGGCTAGGACTTCCGCAAAAGTTCTAAATCAGGATCAGCGGCAGGCTCTGAAATTCGGCTTCTCTAAAATTGGTCCCTCAAAGGTCAGTGAAGTAGGATTCTAGGTTACATATTAAGGTTATGTTTTATATATGATTGTTATGCAAAAACAAATTCCATGTGAATAAATAAATAAATATTCCTACTAAATTTGAGTAGATTTGAATGTCCGAGTCATATTTCACCTGAAATTGTACCCCGTTGAAATAAATTGGCATATTGTTGCACCTAGCAGTTTCACTTGCCTTTTGTTTTCTTATATGCTGAAATCTGTACTCTGGAGTATTTGGTATGATTTTCAATCACCCAAATTTCTAATAATCCAAATAATACAGCATGCATATGGTCATAAAATGATCAAAAATACCAATCTTATCACAGTAAGCTGCTAATAATTGCATTTAGTCAGTTTAAGCATATGCCAAAATTTTAGTACTTTTAGTTAACATTTTCCCTATCCATTGGGAAGTGTATTTGAAATCTGATTATGAAAAGAACGCTTTTTTATATTAGGAGGCAAGGTGCACTAGGTTATAAGTTTATATTTTAGATTATCACATAAAGATGTTCCACATTGAAGTTCCATAATAAATCAAGATTTGTTGTAAAATAAATTAAGATTTGCATTGTCAACAATGCAAAATGTTCAGCACTGGTTGGTGATCTCGTTTGATGTGAATAAGATAATTTGGTTGTTTTTAGTTTATCACTCCTCATGCAGAAATGATAGTATTGATATTGGGTTTTTTTAAGTCATTTCATCTCAAGGCTGAGTTTCTCTCGGCAGCTCACTGAATTCTAGCACATGGAATATGTATTTGTGTTTGGCTTGTCAAATCAAATTTTAAATCCTTAATATGATCCTCTTCTTGTTCTCATAGGCATTTATTTTACTTAATGAGGATTCGTAGAAGTTGCCACCTAATAGCTAGGAAAATTCTTGGCTGTCATATATAAGGATGTGGATTTCCTCATTCTTTTTCTATAGATTTGGAGGATGCATTCCAGAAGGTTTTAATGAAATTATCTACATAAGCCTTTTTCTTTTTTTAATACTAAATATTTTAATTCAAATTATTTATGCAAATCTCATGTGCATATGCACTAGTCACAAAATGTGACTGTGGAAATACAAATGTACCTTGTCTTCTTTCTGTTATTAGAATCTTCCAAATTAAAATGATTTGTCAAGGTTGCTTCCTTTTTGCATGGGCATAAAGCCCATAGATAATTATTCAGTGATCTTCATTCTAGTAAATTTTCCATCTACATCTTATGTTGTCTTTCTTTGCTTGTTGGGAACTTATGCTCATCAGGAAGAGTTTTTTACATGGTAAATATCTGGTTATATATGTGCTTAAAACACTTATAGGCCTTAACAAATATCAAAATCTAGTCTTCTATATCATCACATCAACAAAAAAAGGCTTAAGTTGTAGAAATGATGACATGAGTGGCTATGTGATTCAACTGATAGGATATAGTTACTCTGTTTTTACAGTGATGATGTATGCATAAATTAAGTAATTATGTCTTGGATCTTATTATCTTATACTTTACTGATTGTTCAATGTGTTACTCACCGACATACTTAATTGTTCATCACTGTTCTTTTGGTATTCAGAAGGCTTCAGCTGGTGGCATCAGCAAGAAGCCAAAGATTGGTGTGAAAGTATCCTCAATCTTTGGCAGTGATAGCGATGATGAGGAGACGTAATTCTTCTTCGAAGTCTACCAAGAATGCAGTTTCACAACTATTTTGTCAGATAATGTATTACTAGTTGTCGATTACTAAACTGATTTGATTTTCTCTGGAGTTACCACTATATATTGTGTCATTATCTAATTTTCACCTTTTTGGCATTGTCATTATTGGTCGGAACTGTTAATTTTGAACACTTAACACATCGACCATCATATATTTATCAAAATTGTCTTTCATATGCCTTGAATTGAACATTTTTGTCAATCATCCAAATCTTCTATAATCTTGTGTTGGACTGGAATTCATGAATGTTGCAGCAGGTTAATTCTGCTTGTATTTCAATTAAAAAGAAAAACAGTGGACAGGCTTTGGCTGCCTCCAGAACATATTTTTGGTTGTGTTGACTAAAATTAAGATGATTTTTTTTCCTTGTAAGGTACTCGTATATTTTTGATGCAACACACCCTGTCGGCCGTGCTGCAGATTTCAACCTCACTTGTTTCTTTTCCCTTGGGTTGAGGGTTTGAACTCACGTCGTAATATCTTACGTGATTGCTGAATGAAAATTAAAATTCCATTAAAAGGTGTCATTCTTGCAACACAGAACACTTTTGACCGAACGTGATGCAAGAACACCTACCTGCTCCCATGTGTTCGAGCATATGTGATACACACACGACAGAGAATCTCCACATAAGATACATGCATACTTACAAAGCTTCAAGTATTTTACTAGTATAGGCAGTTTCCAAGAAACTTACAATCCAGAATAGCTTCCAATGTCTGGCTTGGGACCCCGGACTACCTCTTAACTGGTATGTTCAACCGAGTCACTGGCTGCTTTACAATGAACATTTGACTGAGACATGGTGAAGAATAAATTTTAGAGCTTATTTTTAAGTGGCCATGAACATCAATCATCACATCACGGTAAGATTTGCTGATGAGTTCTCTCAGAATTTGTCACTTTGATTGCGCATGCCTCACAAGAATGTTATGGTTAGCTTAGATTACAACTCATGGCCAAACCACATCCGAATGATTCAGGAATGAACTATCTCAAACTACCACCGGAAGCAATAGTGCCTTCATTGAAACCGAGGAGGAGAAGAAGAAATGAACAGTTTGATCCATACTGGACAGCTTTTAGCTGCTCACAAGTGGGAAGAGGCGATGTCCCCAGCATCGGAGGGCATGAAGGCCAAGACCAGCAGCACAAGAAGTATACCTATCGGCACAAACAGCAGCGAGGAAGGGGGAGGAGGCAGTGCGGGCAACACGAGGGGAAGAACCAGCAGTGAGGCAGTGAGGCAGACGAGCACCAAGAAGAATTCCGCAGTGAAGTAGCTCGAATCCAATGCCTTGGACCCATTCACTTGTGAGCGCAACCGCCTCGGTCTCCTACCTCCTCTGTCCATACCACAGCTAGCAGCGACAAGCTTTCCCGTCAAGACGTCAAGATTCATCCAAGTCTCCAGGAAACAACACCCTCTCGCTCTCGATCACCAAGGACTTGCCTGAGATCGATCTGGGAAGAAAGCCTCGAGTATCTCAGCCTTGTGCCTGTCAACAGGCGAAGCCATGAACTGAAGGTTCCTCCATGTGCAAAAGAAACAAAAGTAGGTGGCAAATCTATCGTTTACCAAGAAAGAGGAGTTAAAGAAACACAACTTGGGCTTCATATCCTATAGAGATCATGGTTCATGGGTGGCTTGACCAAAGAAAAAGGAAGAAGAGTTCCATTGCTACCTCTCATGATCTCTCGACACTAGGATGGAAAAGGGGACTTCGATCATGATATGGAAGAGGTTGTCTCGTTCATCATGACTGTGTTGCCTTTTGTTGGGTGGTGGTGGTGTGGGTATGGGGCTTGCTGTCTTCCTGAGCTAAATAAGCCATGCGTTGGATACACTGCACCTTATTCTCTCCCAAGCAATCAAGTTTGGACTTCCTCCTGCAGATTGGTGTGGGGTTGCTTAAAATTCTGTGCTCTTGGAGAATTTTGTAGCTTTCTGCACTTGATGAGCTTTGCACAGATCTGGTTTTCCCATGCAAGGCTGATCTTAATCCAAGAGATCACACTTTGAAGATCTTGTCTTCTCTGACATATCTCATTTTCTATTGTCTTCTGATATCCTGGTTCCTTGCTTTAAGTACAAACCCAAGATGATCTCTTTTCTCTGTATTGAACACACTCCAAAGCTGCTACATGAACAACACATTAATCAATCCTCTTGATGATAAATAATTGAGTAATAGACACGTTTGTTGGTACGATTCAAGATCTGGAAATTAAATACAAAGCTAGCCGACTTGATCTGTCTCAAGTTATGACATGGAAATTAAGATTGGGGATGGGACACATCGGCATACAACAGCTATGACATCCTCCCATCGCCATTCTTCCACCTTCTTCTACCTCAAGCTGTTGATTTAGTCATTCACAAAGACAAATATGTGTCAACTTTTTGTTGGTAAAGAACAATAGATTATCACAAAGAAAATATGGGTCAAACATCTCGTGCTTACTGGATTGCTCTCGAAAATTTAGTGTGGATGTAAATTAAATTATCATTGATACAATAAATAGCATCTTCAACATTAAACATAAACAAGCAAGCCATCGGCTTCGAGACATCAACTCACTTGTCTGTAACATTATCTCTGATGGAGTTTCTTGTGAGCAGCAGCTGCCACTGCATCCCTCCTCCACGTTCTCATCCTCCCTTCAGAAGTGGACAAGGCACTTATACCATCAACCTTCTTGACAAGCAGTAGATGCCATTGCCGAGGACGCAGGGACTGCTCCATTTAACGAGAAAGGGAACGTCTCTCCAGTGTTCGACGAAATCACGGTGGAGTGGAGAAGAGGAGTTCCTCGTTATGATGACCTGGTCATGCTGACCGAGCCCAAGAGCGTACAAAGGAGACCTTTTAGTTTAGATTGCGAATAGATCTCCACCCAGGCTGCAATCCAACACAATTTTGTAATCCAATATATATATAAATTAAGATAATTATATATTTTTTTTAATTAATTATGATTAACATCTAGATCTCTATACTTGAAAAAGTAACATTGAGATCATTACATTTACAAGAGTAAAATATGTAATCTTAAATTTTTTTACGCATTGATTGTAACCGAGCAAAAAGAACATGAATGGAAAGGATAAAAATATAATTTTATTATTTTTTTAATTTATTAATTTTATATAAACTTCTAATTAATTTCCTCTTTTCTCTTTCCAACTTGTTTGCCTATCAAATCAGAACGTTCACTATACTTACTCTCACGACCGACGAGCAGCGGGCAAGCAAGTGTAGCGGATGCAAACGGATGAGCAAGTGCGACAAGCGAGCATATTAAGAAAAGAGAGAAAAAGAAAATCAGAAGTTTATATAAATTTAATAATTTAAAAATATAAAAATTATATTTTTATCATTTTCATTTATATCCTTTTTACACTTGATAACACATGTGATTTTTTATAATGATGAAATTAATGACTTAAGAAGAATTATGGTTAAATGTTTACTTTTATAAGTGTAGGGACCCTAATAGTATTTTTTAATGTATATGGATCAAAATGCTAATCATAGTTAACTACAATAGGTAATCTATCATTACTCATAATAAATTATATATAAAATAGTGATTGAAAATATAAAATTAACTAGTCATCATTCATCGTATCAATGTCACATAAAACCAACACCGTTCTGCCCATATGGATATGAGTTTAAAAAATAGCTTGAGTCAGTTATCGAGTTGTAAAGATGCCTCCCCTATAAACAATTCCGATTAATCATCGAGTTATCGAGTTGCCTCCCCTAGGAAATATTCATAAGAATATTATGGAGCAACTCAAATTAGTTACAAACTAACTCTCCACAAAAATTGGGCAACTCAAGTTGGTTACGAACTAACTCCCTTGTGAAATATTCGCATAGTTCGAGTCTAGGAACTTTCTTCCCCACGAAATTGAGATATTTCTTCTTCTCAAAATCAGTATAAAAATATATTCTTAACTCTATCTTAATAAAGGAAGAAAAAAAAGGATATTGATACTGACTTTAAGTGTTAGAAGAATGATAAGTTACCCTCAACAGCACACAGTACACAGTACACAAACTAATGTTGGCTTTACAATAGTTAATGTGAGTTCAATATTTTCTGTGAGAGGGAACTTGATGAAAAAAGAAAAAAAAATCCTGGGACAAGATCTCCTGTATTCGCCTACACAGGGAGTTGGGAAAGGGGCCACCCAAGGTACAAGTGGGCCCGCCACTTTCGCGAGGGAACCGTGTTTCCTGTGTCGGCGTGTATCTCATGAGCCCCGCCACTAGTAATAGATAGCGTTGGATTTATGTGGAGGCCATCCCCGCTTCGGTTCCTCTGTCCGCGAAGACAAGCTGGGCTTCGTGTTCGACGCCGTCGCCTTCCTTCCCTTCCGCCTCCACTGCAAGATCACTACTTCTCACGGTTATCGTCCCCAAGAACAAAGACCACAGACACCAACTCGAATTGCTGCGATCTCTGCTGCAATCTCGGTGCTGTTAGGTCATGGCGGCACCGCACTGCTTGTTGCTCTTCAGGTGTTCTACACAAGTTCCAAGAGAAGCAACCCGTCTTCGTCTTCCTCCTCTTTGCGCTCGTTCGCCTGCCCGACGCCAGATGAGACACGCGCGCTTGGGCTCACCTTCACTAGTTTCTGTCGGTCTCTGTTTCGCCAAGCCTTGTACAACGGTAACTGTAGAATCCTCAGCTCTTTCTCTGCCATGATCACGTTACCCAAGCAACCAACTTTCCCGTACACTTGTGCATGCAAACTGAAGGCAAGAGCTTCTAAAGCGGTCGAGCTAGTACTTGGCGATGGGAGAGACGAGGAAGATGCACGTAGATGGAACTCCGCCAAGACAGAGAGTGACGAGAGCGACGTGGATGAAGACGAGGATGGCCCATCACTCATGAGTGAGGATGAGAGGAAGGAAATGAGGAGGAAGATAAGAGAGGTGCTCGACACGAACCTGAACGTCGAGGAGGAAACCGACCCAGTCCAAAGGAGAATCAAGATGCAGAAGCTCTTAGCAGACTACCCGTTGGTGGTTGAAGAGGAAGATCCCAACTGGCCTGAGGACGCCGATGGCCGGGGGTTCAACCTTGATCAGTTCTTCAACAAGATCACCATCAAGAATGTCAGGAACGACGATGATGACTACAATTACGACAGCGAAAAGGAGGTCGTGTGGCAGGACGACAATTACATTCGGCCCATCAAAGACATCACAGCAAGAGAGTGGGAGGATACTGTGTTCAAGGACTTCAACCCTCTGGTTATACTTGTCCATAACCGATACAGAAGGCTAGCTCTCTTCCTCCTCGGTTCCAATTCCGTTACTTCACTGTGATGGTCACCGATGTGAGTTGCAAAAGCATTTGTGATGTTGTATGCAGGCCTCGAGAGAACGAGCAGGCCAGGAATGAGCTAGAGAGAGCGGTGGAGATGTTCTGGGAGTCCGGATTGCCTTCACCGAGGGTGACACAACATTTGAATCTTTGCTTTGCAATGACAATTTGCATCAAGCAGCAGACTCAGTATTAACGAAAACAACTGTGCAAATTGCAGTGTGTAGCCATTGATGCTTGTGTCGAGCATGACCTCGTCGATGCACTGCAAGTGTCCATCTACCCGGAAATTCTCTTCACTAAAGCGGGGAAGATATTGCATCGCGATAAAGGTACGTACGACGTACATAATCTCTGTTGCATCACACACTGTCTGATCTGAATAATTTCGAGTAGACATCACCAAGTTTTCTTTGTTTCAGTGGTTCGGAGTGCAGATGAGTGGTCGAAGATAATGGCATTCTTCTACTATAAAGCCGTCAGGCCATCATGCTTAGATGAAACCGCTGGCAAAGATCAAGAGAAGATTCCATCACTCTCATAGAGGAGGTTGATTAAAAATGATATGGGTAGTATGAAGATAGCAATGTTATCATCTTCAGTATAGATAATTTGTCTCTCTTTTGTTTGCTTGAATAAAAACTTATTTCAACATCATTTAGGCAGGATAGTTCGATGCAAAGTTTGTGGAGTATAATTGTTGAAGTCCAACAATGAACTGATTGGATTAATGCCCCAAGAAGAGATGGTGATAAATTACGAGAGTACACATTAAGAGGGATGATGTCCGAGCCAAGATGAAATTGTTAAATATTGATCATAATTGTCCTAATGCAGATGAGCTCGAAAGAATTTGCTTTCATTTTTATAGTTGTTTTCTGAGTCTGAGAATTTGATCTATTTGTGATGAGTTTTTGTGAGGAAAAGAAGAACAATTTGAGTAATGTCTCATGAAAAGAGAATAAAAGGGAAATGCTGATGTGCAATTTTCATATTTATTTCATTAAATTTATTTGTTTATGTTTTTTGTTGCTTTCTTCAAGTAGCAATTCCTTATCTCAGTGGTATTCTAGTGATCATGGATTTGAAGTATCTATTTTTTGTGTGGGAAAAACATCTCTCTTAAACAAAAATGAAAATAAAAAATGTCATTCTAGAATATTTTCCTCCAACAAAAGAAGAAAAAATCTTTGAAAATGACATCGTCTTTAGCTTGCCAGCCAACAATGGTCAATTGATTTGAACAAAGCCGCTAAAATCGAATATTATCCATAAGTACAACACTTTGATGATCTATAAATGTATAGAATTAGATTGAGCATATTTGAGTAAGTAGTTGTCTCTTCTTATTGATTATTGACATGACAATTTGTTGTCTATATATATATCTGCCATGGGAGAAATGCAATACGATCATCTGGTTGTAGTAAAGTGCACGTTTCTTGAGAGGTATATGGTTCTGTCCCCACCTTTCAATGGTGTTCGTTAGAGTTCAAACATCTAAAGTTATTTTGTGACTTATGGGAACATTATTTATTGTCTTTCTTTCTATATTTGAAAAGTCTTCCTCTTATTGATTATTGGTTCGATGTATATTTGTATGAACTAATTATCTTTCTTTTATCGAGTATCTAAGCTCAGTTTGTATCTTTTATAATGTTATGGAGTCTTTGTCGCCGTGAAGCTTGACAAGTTGCCACTTATGGAAAGACATCATCTGATCGACTTCATGATTTCTACCATATGCATTGACAATCGTAGTACGATTTGACAAGGCAGATAATGACATTGATATCATTTTTCAACTCAAATTTTCCGACTGCTTGATTGTATAGACTGAGTGCACCGACAAGAAAGCGATGTAAGAAAGCTTCAGGTAGCGACGGGGAGAGGAACTCGAACGGTAGCGATCAGCTTCAGCTCAGTCTTCCTCGGTGCGATTAACGCCATGGTCTCGCACATGTCGAGCTCCTCCGGTCTCATTCCATGGGGCAGCTCCCAGTCGAAGTGCAGGAGGAGGTGAGTCAGGGCGAGCTCCACGGTCGCCATCCCGAAACCCATTCCGGGGCATATCCTCCGCCCGGCCCCGAACGGCAAGTACTCGAAGTCGACTCCCTTGAAATCCATGGCGCTGCCTTCGAACCTCTCTGGTTTGAATGTCTCGGCGTCGTCCCAGTAACGCGCATCCCTGCCGTTCGCCCATAAGTTGACGAAGACGCGAGTGCCGGCGTCGATCCTGTACCCCATGACCTCGCAGGTCTCCCTGCACAGTCTCGGTAACAGCGGGGCCGGCGGGTGAAGCCGCAGCGTCTCCTTGATGATTAGCTTAATGTAGTTTAGCTCGGAGATGTCGCTCTCCTCTACTCTGTTCCTCCGTTGCGCAGCTAATTCCCTCACTTCCTTCTGCGCTCTCTCCATGATCTCCGGGTTTCTCATCAGCTCCGACATGGCCCATTCGACGACGGTCGAAGACGTCTCGGTGCCCCCCATGAACATGTCCTGTAGATCACAAGAACAAGAGCGATGTGTGTAGTCAATAGATTAGTATCACGGGAATCGATCGATCGATGGATCGTTCCTCACCACGATCACACCCTTGACGTCTTCCATCGTCAAGGGCACTTCCAGTTTGGGGTCGTCTTTGAGCCTCAGCAGCACGTCCACCAGGTCGTCTACCTCGTCAGCTTTGTCGCCGCTGCTCACGGAAGCCTTGCCCTCATGTTCCTTGATTATGTAGCCCAGGACCTCGTCTAGCTGCCGCCGGACCCGCCGCAATCTGAACTCGGCACCCGAGAGGATGTCGATGAGCTTGAGCGACGGGAACATGTCGGCCACGCAGAAGCCACCGGCGAGCACCATAGCATTCTTGATGAGCGGGACGAACCTCTCCCGGTGCTCGCGCAGCTTGCCGAACGCCGCCCGGCAGACGACGGCGTTGGTCAGCCCGAAGAGCTTCTCGGTCATGTTGACGGGGGTTCCGCCCGACCTCGCGATGTCTCTCATCAGGTCAAGGGTCTCCTCCGTCCTGATGGAGGAGAAAGACCGGATGCGCCGGGCGGAGAGAAGCTCCATGAAGCAGAGCTTTCGCAGCTGCCTCCAGTAAGGGCCGTAGGGGGACCAGCCGATGCCGGTTGGGCCGTAGAAGATGAACTTGGTAGCGAGGAACTCGGGCCGGGAAGCGAAGGTGACGCTCTGGTTCTTCAAGATCTCCTCGGCGGCTTCGCTCGAGGAGGCGACGACGACGTCGACCTGGCCAAGCCGGAGGAGCATAAGGGAGCCATGCTTGCGGGCGAGCTCGCGGAATGCGCGAAAGGGGAGCTGCCCGACCAGGTGGTGCATGCATCCGACGAAGGGTAGATTCCATGGGCCTGGGGGACGACGTGGTGGGTAGCTCTCATTTCTGCAACCGCTGAATCCTCTCTTCTTGATCAAGAGGAGCAAGAAGAGGAAGGAGAACACCAAGATGGGGATGGAAGGGAGCTGCAGCAGTTCCATGGAGAACCACAGATGCTCTCTCTGCGTCATCGACCGGGCAAACGCAGCTGCATTATGTAGAGTTGCAAGCGTCGGCCATGTCGTTATTCTAATAAATATTATATTATAATTAAAAATTATTATATTATATTATAATATATTATAATATATTTTCTCAACACATTTATCATGATGAGCTCTGAAACACATTGCAAGGAAGTGTCATGTCACTATTCTCAACCCATTTTTCCTATCACCTTATCTCTAATAAATATTATATTATAATTAAAAAATTTATTATATTACGTTATATTATATTATATATTCTCAACACATTTATCACGACGGCTGACAAATTATTATATTATACTATATTTCAAGTATTAACGCAATAAGAGGGAGGGAGGGATGGAAGGGAGCTGCGGCAATTAGTTAGTTCCATGGAAGGAACTATATTTGTTTTTAAGTATATTATATTTTAAGTATAATGCATGTCAACAAAAATCCGTAGAAGGGACCTTTTTTTTTCTTCTTTTTCTTGTAAACTGTATATTTGTTTTTAACTTTTTGACATAGCATCTGATGAGGGTAATAATTGTGATAAAACTCGCGTGACATCAACCGCTCCAGATGACGCCTCACACCTCTGTTGACCTGACAACATATGGTCAACGCGGGCCGAAACGCCTACCAAGGCACATTAACGCCTTGCTCAGGCTCGATCCCTCACGCCACGCTAACGGCGATGTCAGACGCTACCAGAAGTACGATCCTGCTCCCTGCGGGCAGGCACATCGGGCAATGGTAATTCTCACTATAAAAACCCTCACGCTCCGAAAAAAGGAGGGGAGAAGAAGACAACTCCGTTAAAGAAACCCCCCGCGACTATCCGCTAACTTGAGCATCGGAAGGGTCGGGCCGAGCTCCCCGACCCAACCTTTGTGCAGGTGCGAAGCCGGAGGTCACCCACCAAACGCATAGGTGAGGAGTTCTTGCCCGGAGGGAATAGCGACCCCGTCCCAATCAGAACACCGTAATCGACCACCTCAGTAGTCTCGAGGAGCGTCCCAGGGAAATCCCCCATCATCTGGACCCGAACTGAACCGCGACGGCCCCGAGGCCATGGCTTAAAGTTGTTTACGCTCACAGCATCCTACTTTTTTTTAAGACCAAAATGCTCTCAAACTTAAAAAAAAAATTCTTTCGTGCCAATTCTATAAAGGAAGAAAAATTAGGGTACTCAACGAAAAATTTCAAAAACAAAAAAAAGGTGTTATATGAATTTTCTGAGAATTCACCCTAAAATAGAATTTTAAAAAATTAAAGATAAGCTATATTCCCTCTAATAATATAACTATAGCTACTACACATTATGATACATAAATCCATCTTCTCAGTGTCAGATGAACTTTAACCCAACCTATCACATACAATCCTTACCTATAATAGTTGTAGTACATTTGGAAAACCTATGCTAATATCATATAATAACATGCTCTACTCTATCACATAGTGATGGGTGAGATTGATGGATCAACAACCCAATCCAACCCGGTCTATTATACAATCTCTAAGAGTGCTTAAGGCCCCATGAAGTAGAGGCACAAATCGGTTTATATTGTAGACGGTAGTCAAATTCCAATATGATTCCTTTCATCATTGACATTAATTATGTCTTCTTCTCATCTAACTTGCTTAATTATTCTTAATGAGCATATAATCTATCTTATGGGGTAAGATATGAGACTAGCAAACATATCCAATAATCCAACATTACTTGGAATCTAATTAGCTATATATATATATATATATATATATATATATATATATATATATATATATATATATATATATATATACTGAATTGAATTGATTGAGGATGTGATTCATGATTTTGGTTTTGCATTTTATGACTACGATGAAAACAGTTTGTTGAATATAATTTGAATTTTTTGACACACTAAGAGGACATAGAGTCAATATTGATTGGAGTGTGAATATGTCACAAATTTAATATCAGAGAAGAGTAGGTTCAATAAGATATCGTATGAAAAAGAAGAGCATACCCCTCAAAAACATATCTGAATGGTCTTTACAGTTTAGTATTTGATTAACACTATGGTTATTGTCTAAAACAGTTATATGTTTACTTCGACCATATATACGAATTTAGGGAACATGAGGTAACAACCAGTTGAGTTAGATCTCATACACTAATTTTCATAAGGTTGAGTCAATCATCATATCACCCGAAGGGTGATGATGAATTGTCAATCCGATATCAAGGTATCGATCATGTAGCAGATCCCCGCCATTCGGACCCCCGAACGAGTCGAGACGACCTCCCGGGTCACGGCTAAGAAAAAAAGGTGTTTACACTAACATAATGGTGCTAGAAGGAGGGCCGGTCCGAATGTCAAGCGATCAACAGGCTCACTCCGACGAACCCCTAGCCGTCCGGTCGCACACGACCGACGCAACGGAAGAACATCCCCAACAGGAGGGGGTTCGGGACGAGCGCCCCGCTACGATCTCGGAGCGCTATTGGCGATTGTTCAACGATCCGGGTCTATCGCCACCCATCGCCCGTCACCCGTGCCACCCGAAGCCTTCTACGACCTCACGCACCAGGTCCGGGCTCTTACGGGAGTGATGCAGACCATCATCCCGCTGGTCTCTCCCCCGACGTCTTCACACTCAACCCTACCTCCACCACGGCAACGACCCGCCGCTCAAAACCCCGCACCGCTCCCCGAGTCTCCCGCTTCGCCTCCGGACCAATCGACCCAACCCGGCACCCGACGCCCGTGGCCCCACCTTCAGACTCGGCGGAGGGCCTGTGGGCCCAACTACGCCTCGTAGGCCGCCGGCTGGACGAGGTGCAGCGTGAGGTTCGCCGGACCGGGGGAGACCCGGGGCCCGAGCGACACCAGGGGTCCCCCTTCACCCCCGAGATTCAAGAGCAAGCAATCCCGCCGCATTTTCGGCTCCCGTCATTGGATGCCTATGACGGTGCCACCGATCCGGCGGACCACGTAGCTGCTTTCCGCGCCCAAATGGCGCTATACGAGACATCCGATGCCCTGATGTGCAGGGCGTTCCCGACAACCCTGCGGGGCCCAGCCCGAGCGTGGTACAGCAATCTGAAGACCGCGACCATCGCCTCTTTCGACCAATTGGCCAGGGACTTTGAGCTTAACTTCCTGGCTCATGCCAAACCGAAGCCGTTGGTGGCGATGCTCCTCGGGCTCAACCAGAGGGAGGATGAGCCCCTCTCCCACTTTGTGAACCGCTTCACCACTCAAATCCGCGGGCTGTCTGACGCTCACCCTTCTTTGATGATGCAGGCATTCATGATGGGCCTGCGCCCTACCCGATTCTTTTGGTCTCTGGTGGAGCGACCCCCCACTTCGGTTCCCGAAATGTTGCAGCGTGCGAACCAGTACATCGCTGCTGAGGCATGGATGGTCGGGAGGCGCGACGAGCGCAAGAGGGTCAAGCCAGAGCAGTCCCAACAACAACAGCCCGCTACCTCCCGGCGTAGGGCCGGCGGCCTCAACGATGCGGCACCTAGGTCCCCTCCCCCGGGCCTGAACTCCTCTCGGACCGAAATATTTCTCCACATTAAGGAGAAAGGCCTTCTCAAAGACCCCTACCCGATGAGGAGCCCACGCGAACTCGCGGACCGCTCTAAATACTGCCGTTTCCACCGACAGCCCGGTCACGACATCGAGGAGTGTCGAGAATTAAAAAGGCAAATTGAGGAGCTCATCCGCCGAGGGCACCTCGGCTCATACCTCCGACCAGACAAGGAGCTCTCGCCACGCCCGGAAGGCCCCATCGAGCGGCACATAGATGTCATAACCGGCGGACCAGCGTCCGGAGGGAGTTCCATGGCGGGCGGAAGGGCATACGCCAGGGCCTCCCGGGCTGAAGCCACCAAACATGAAAAAGGCCCCGAAGTCACCTTCCCGACCGGGGGACCTGAACCAGCCGAACATGATGACGCGTTGGTAATATCAGCCAGAATCGCCAACGCGCAAGTGAGAAGGATCATGGTCAACACTGGAAGCTCGGCCGATATACTTTACTGGGACGCCTTCCAAAAGCTCGGTCTGGTAAAGGAGAACATGAAGCCGGTATGCTCAACACTCACGGGGTTCACCGGCGCCTCAATCTCGTCACTAGGGGTCATCACCCTGCCCCTAACTTTGGGAGTCTTCCCGAAGGCAAAAACAGTGATGACCTCCTTTCTGGTGGTCGACCTCCCCACGGCATACAACGCCATCCTCGGACGGCCAACCCTCAACAAGACCCGAGCCGTCATCTCAACTTACTACCAAACCATCAAGTTCCCGACCCACGATGGGGTCGGGGAAGTGGCGGGGAACTCCTGGGAGTCCAGGCGCTGCTACTTGACCGCTGTGTCACTAAACAAGAGAGCGAGGATCCAATCCCCGCTGGAAGACCCCCGGGAGGGAAAAAAACCGACCCCCCGCCCCGAGCCGAAGGAATCCACCATTGACTTGCCACTGATCGAAGGAAGGCCCGACCAAACAGTCAAAGTCGGGTCGGGACTGCCCGAACAAGAGCAACAGCAGCTCGTCGACCTTCTGCGAGCCAACGCCGACATCTTCGCTTGGACGCCGACTGACCTAGTCGGAGTCCACCCGGAAGTCGCGCTGCACCACTTGAACATCTCGTCCGACGCCCGCCCGGTAAAACAGAGACCCAGGCGGCAGGCCCCGGATCGGCAACTGGCCATCCGAGAAGAGGTAAACCGACTTCTGGCGGCCGGTTTCATAGAAGAGGCGAGGTACCCACAGTGGCTCTCCAATGTAGTCCTTGTCAAAAAGCCTAATGGAAGCTGGCGGATGTGCATTGACTACACCAGTCTCAATAATGCTTGCCCAAAAGATTGCTACCCCGTACCGAAGATCGACCAGCTAGTTGACGCCACGGCCGGCCACGCCCGTCTTTCGTTTATGGACGCATTCTCCGGGTACAACCAGATCAGGATGGCACCCGAAGACCAAGAACACACAGCCTTCCTCACCGAGCAAGGGATATATTTTTACAAAGTCATGCCGTTCGGGTTGAAAAATGCCGGGGCGACCTACCAGAGGACGGTGAACAGGATATTCGCCCACCAGATTGGACGAAACATGGAGATATATGTCGACGACATGATCGTAAAGAGCCGAACGGCGGAGGCCCATCCTTCCGACCTAGCTGAAACATTCGACACCCTGCGAAGGTTCGGCCTGCGCCTCAACCCCGCCAAGTGCGCCTTCGGCGTGACCTCGGGAAAATTCCTCGGATTCATCATACATGAGAGAGGGATTGATGCCAACCCGGAAAAGATACAGGCCATCATTGACATGCAGCCTCCTCGGACGATCAGAGACCTGCAGCGCCTTAACGGGAGGCTAGTCGCGTTATCACGTTTTCTTTCCCGATCGGGAGATCGCTGCCTCCCCTTCTTCCAGGCCCTGAAGGATCCGAAGAACTTCCGATGGACGACGGAATGCGAGAGGGCCTTCGAGCAGATGAAGCAACACCTAGCCAACCTCCCCCGACTCGCTTCAGTCTCCCCTGGGGAGAAATTGAGTCTCTACCTCGCCGCCTCCCAGCACGCGGTCAGTTCGGTTCTGGTCAAAGAAAACTCCGGCGACCAACTGCCGGTCTACTATGTCAGCCACATGCTGAGCGGGCCAGAAGAACGCTACCCGCCAATCGAAAAGCTGGCGCTGGCGCTCGTTCTGTCGGCGCGAAAGCTCCGCCCTTATTTCCAGGCCCACCCGATGGAGGTAATAACTGACCAGCCGCTCCAGCTTGTTCTGTCTAAATTCGATGTTGCAGGGCGTCTCCTCAAATGGGCAGTGGAGCTCGGCGAGCACGACATACAGTATATACCACGGACCGCCATCAAAGCCCAGGCCGTGGCAGACTTCATTGCAGAGCTGACCCCGAGCACAGGCGAGGAACTCGAGCCACCGCGTGAGACGTGGACCCTCCACGTAGACGGGTCGGCCAACGCAAAAGGCGCCGGTGCAGGGCTGGTGCTGGTGACACCTGACGGCCACTCGATCGAGCGCTCCTTCCGCTTCGGGTTCAGGGCCACCAACAACGAGGCAGAATACGAGGCTCTCCTGGCGGGGCTCCAGTTGGCACTGGAAATGCGGGTGACCGACATACGCGTCATCACCGACTCACAGCTGGTGGCTAGGCAGCTCGACGGTGGATACGAAGCCCCGGACCCGACTATGGCGAAATATCTGGCACAGGTAAAAAGCCTTGCCACCAAGTTTGCCCATTTTGAATTGTCGAATGTTCCCAGGAGCGAGAACCAGCGAGCCGACACCCTGGCAAAATGGGCGTCCGGCTCGGCCCCCTGGGCTCAACCCGAGACCGAAGTGCTCCCCCACCGAGCCATAGAGGTCGTCGCCACGGTCACGGGCGGCGCGCCGGCCACTTGGGTACAGGAGATGCTACGCTTCAAGCGGGATGGGGCCCTACCCGACAATGAAACCACGGCTCGACGCTTGCGTCGGACGCAGGCATGGTACATCGAAGAGGAAGGACGGCTATACAAGCGGTCCTTCTCGCGCCCCTTGTTACGCTGCCTAGAGCCGAACGAAGCTCGGACTATTCTGTCCGACATGCATGAAGGGGCCTGCGGGGAACACATAGGCGAACGAGCCCTGGCGCACAAGATACTCCGACAGGGGTACTACTGGCCGACCATGCGCCAGGACGCGAAAGCTTTCGTGCGGCGGTGCAGCTCGTGCCAGGAGCACGCCCGCACCGCCCGACGGCCGGCGGTCCTGTTCACCCCTGTCGACTGTGCCTGGCCATTCGCGCAATGGGGACTGGACATACTCGGGCCTCTCCCACCCGCCTCCGGCCAGCGGAAGTACATCATCGTGGGAGTGGACTACTTTACCAGGTGGGTCGAAGCCGAGCCTCTAGCGACCATTACGGAGTCACAAGTAGAAAGGTTCGTGTGGAGAAACCTCATAACTCGGTTCGGCCTGCCCCAGTCCATCGTCACCGACAATGGACCTCAATTCGCCGACAGGAGATTCCAAGAGTTTTGCGCCAAGCACAAAATTCAGCCGAGGTTCAGCTCGGTGGCTTACCCCCAGGCGAATGGGCTAGCTGAGGTAACCAACCGGTCCATCGTCGACGGCCTCAAGAGAAGGGTATCCGCTGCCCGATCGGCTTGGATCGACGAGCTCCCGAGCGTCTTATGGGCGATGCGCACTACCCCCAAGACCCCGACCGGGGAGTCTCCCTACAGCCTCACGTTCGGGACCGAGGCCGTATTGCCATCCGAAGTAGCCATCCCGACTCCGCGGACGGCAGACTACAGCGAAGAGGCCACGGGAGAAGGGCTCCGATCCAACCTGGACCTACTCGAGGAAAGACGGGCCAACGCACACCAGAAAGCTCTTTCTTACAAAAGAGCCGTAGCGAGGGTCTACAACCGGAGAGTACGACCCCAATCAATAAAATTAGAGGACCTGGTCCTGCGCAAAATCGAGGTCAGCCGCCCAACCCAAGCAAGGGGGAAGCTGACCCCGAAGTGGGAAGGACCCTATCGGGTCATCGGAGTATCCCGACCGGGGACGTTCCGACTCGCAACAATGGATGGCGACCCCGTGCCCCGGACTTGGAACATACAGAACCTTAGGAAATACTTCGTCTGAAGATGTAGGCACTACGCAAACACAGAAAACGAAAAAGAAGATCATTTTATTAAAAAGGAGGGGATACAGAAGCCAAAACCCATACAGAAACCCCTCGCACCCTCGACCCCGACATACAAAAACGACCCTCACTACTCTCCTGGAGTCTTCGGGCGATCGTCGAATGGCACGTCCTCCGGCATGTCCACCTCCAGATCCACGGGGTGAGAGACGAACGGGTCCTTTTCCACCTCGGAACCAGGAGGACATGAGCAGAAGCGACCCAGGGCGATTCTGTATCCATACTCGTAGGATACTCGTCCCATTCGGGTCAGCCCGAGCTCGAAGTTCCCGGACCTCTTGTAGGCTTCAATCGCCTCCTTGTCCTTCGACGGACGGAGGCGAACCTCCTCGGCCAGCGCATCGGAGGCAGCGCGGGCTTCGGCCTCGGCCTTCTCCGCCCTCTTGGTGAGACCAAGCGCCTCCGACTTCAACAGGCGGAGCTCGGCCCGATCCAAACGGAGGAACTCCTGGAGCTCCTTGACTGAATCGCCCGACTGCTCGAGCTCTGCTCTTAGGCGCGCCACCTCTTCCTCGGAATCGGTCGCGCGTTTTTCCGCGGCCGCTACCGCCTCGGGGCCCGACCCAGCCCGAACCTCCTCTAGCTGGCGGCACAACTCGGAGTTGCGCTCGCTGAGGTCCCAGATTGCCTGGCCAGCGTCGCGCACTCGGTCCATTAGCGCCGTCGAATAGTGGAGGCCCTGCCACAGGAAAATAAGGGTCAGCGCGCAGTCGCGGGGATGCCCGGAGTTAGCAAAACGCTTACCGGTGTTAGAAACCTCCCTGCCTTGTTAAGCATGGTCTCCGAAGGCAGGGTGTATAGGTCCCGAGCCAGGTCGGGGTGGAGCACGCCTCGAAGAAAGGCAGCCGAGGGATCTCCCCCGGCCCATACCTTGTCCCCTCGGGACAGCCCCTTCCATCGGGCAACCAGCGGGTCGGAAGCCTCCCCCTGCGGAAGCTCGCCCATCACCGCTGACCATAGAGGCTCGTCGGCCCCCGTGCGTAGCCCGCACAGATCATCCACCGTGGGCAGGCTCGACCTCTTCCCGGCCGTCCCCTGGCTAGGCCCTTCAACTCGGGAAGGCCCCTCGTCCCGAGTGGTCCGCTTGGCGCCCACGATTGTTGAAGGAGTGGTCCCCGCCTTGGCTTTCCCGGGACCCGTCGTCTTTGCCTTCTTTGACGGACGTCCCTCTGGGATCTCTAATGGGGCACCCGCCGAACCGGGCAACGGGTCGGCTGAGGAACGCGGAGAGGAAGCAGCGGACTGGCGCGGGGAAGAAGCCGACGAGGAGCGACCACCACGGAGGGACAGGAGCTTCATTCCTACAAAGGAGACAAGCAAACCATCACAAACTGTGGAAACAAACAAGGCATAGAGAACACCCTCTACGGCGCGGCCAGCCCGCCCGAGACGTGCTCCTCGGCCGCATGCCCCCGAGACCACCTCCTCGGCGCGGCCAGCCCGCCCGAGACGTGCTCCTCGGCCGCATGCCCCCGAGACCACCTCCTCGGCGCGGCCAGCCCGCCCGAGACGTGCTCCTCGCCCGCATGTTCCCGAGACCACCTCCTCGGCGCGGCCAGCCCGCCCGAGACATGCTCCTCGGCCGCATGCTCCCGAGACCACATCCTCGGCGCAGCCAGCTCGCCCGAGACGTGCTCCTCGGCCGCATGTCCCCGAGACCACCTCCTCGGCGCGGCCAGCCCGCCCGAGATGTGCTCCTCGGCCGCATGCTCTCGAGACCACATCCTCGGCGCAGCCAGCTCGCCCGAGACGTGCTCCTCGGCCACGTGTTCCCAAAGACCTCCTCGGCGCAGCCAGCTCGCCCGAGACGTGCTCCTCGGCCACATGCTCCCGAGACCACTTCCACGGCGCGGCCAGCCCGCCCGAGACGTGCTCCTCGGCCGCATGTCCCCGAGGCCACCTCCTCGACGCGGCCAGCCCGCCCGAGACGTGCTCCTCGGCCGCATGCTCCCGAGACCACATCCTCGGTGCGGCCAGCCCGCCCGAGACGTGCCCCTCGGCCGCATGTTCCCGAGACCTCCTCGGCGCAGCCAGCCCGCCCGAGACGTGCTCCTCGGCCGCATGCTCCCGAGACCACATCCTCGGTGCGGCCAGCCCGCCCGAGACGTGCTCCTCGGCCATATGTTCCCGAGACGTGCCCCTCGGCCGCATGCTCCCGAGACCACATCCTCGGCGCGGCCAGCACGCCCGAGACACATTCCCCGACCTCATGCCGCACTAAGCACCTACGCAGCGTGGCCTACTTGCCCCGGACCTGTGCCTCAATCGTGAACCACGAAGAACACCGCCGCTTACCGATCAAAGCCACGCCTCGAATCCCCACCGTCCGGTGCCGAGCCATGGCTTCCTTTGGGGGGGGGGGGGGGGGGGGGGGGATATGATATGGCAAAAAATGGTAAACCCCACTCTCGGCAACGCCCCCCGCACGTGGACAGGCGCGGCGCCCCAGGGAGAGCAACGAGGGCAACGGTCTGCGTCCGGACGTCAGCCTCACTGAGCCCACAGCCCCTCAGTCAACCCAGCACAATAGGACGAGACAAAAGTAGGTAGCGGTTGAAGCTCGCCCATGCCCTACGATTCCCCGATCCCATACGCAACATCCTCGGCGATGTCGGACGCCATCAGAGATACGGCCCCGACCGACGGGATGGCGCGCCCGATAATGCCGAGTTCCCCTATAAACGTCCTCGAGCCAGAGGGAAGAGGGCAGACTGGACGCCCAGAACAACCGCCACTTCATCTCTCTAACTTGATCGTCAGAGGGGTCGGGTCGAACCGACCCGACCTTTGTGCAGGTATCAAGCCGAGGTCTCCCGTTCGGGACACGCAGGCAAGGAGTCCCCACCCGGAGGAAGTCGCTGCATCGCCCCGAGTCCGAAGCCGCACCCGACCACCCCGGTGGAGACGAGCATCGCCCCAGGGAGATCCCCGCCATTCGGACCCCCGAACGAGCCGAGACGACCTCCCGGGTCACGGCTAAGAAAAAAAGGTGTTTACACTAACAGGAGCCATGCTTGCGGGCGAGCTCGCGGAATGCGCGAAAGGGGAGCTGCCCGACCAGGTGGTGCATGCATCCGACGAAGGGTAGATTCCATGGGCCTGGGGGACGACGTGGTGGGTAGCTCTCATTTCTGCAACCGCTGAATCCTCTCTTCTTGATCAAGAGGAGCAAGAAGAGGAAGGAGAACACCAAGATGGGGATGGAAGGGAGCTGCAGCAGTTCCATGGAGAACCACAGATGCTCTCTCTGCGTCATCGACCGGGCAAACGCAGCTGCATTATGTAGAGTTGCAAGCGAGTGTCGGCAATGTCGTTATTCTAATAAATATTATATTATAAATTATTATATTATATTATATTATATATTCTCAACACGTTTATCACAACGGCTGACAAATTATTATATTATACTATATTTCAAGTATAATGTAATAAGAGGGAGGGATGGAAGGGAGCTGCGGCAGGCGGGCAGTTTTATGTATATTGTTAGTGCAAACAACTTTATGCCATAGCTTCGGCGTCAACACCGTTTGGTTTGGGTCCGAATGGGCGGGGGTCTTGTACGGCGTTCCTCGAGACCGCCGAGGTGGCTGATTACGGTGGTCCGGTCGGGACGTTGCGTCGGGAGGGAAGCTTTTCCGTAGCGTCGGGAAGAAGCAACCTCGTCCTTATACCTGCACACAGGTCGGGTCGGAAGCTCGACCCGACCCCTCCGACGATCAAGTTAGTGACGGGAAGTCGTCTCCTCCCTCCATCGTTTAGAACTCGAGGGTATTTATAGGGAAGTTTAGTGTTACCTGATGTGCCTGCCCGCAGGAGCAGGATCGTACCTCTGATGGCGTCTGACATTGCCGTTGGCGTTGCGTGAAGAACCGAACTGGCGCAGGACATGGGCATGCCTCGGTCGTCGTTCTCCTTTGTCTCGGCCAAGCATGTTGGGTCAGACAACGATGAAGTCGTTGTTTGAGAGCGGGTGACGTCAGCGCACATTGCGTCGACATTATTGTCATCTTTGGGCAGAGTATCGTCCAGGCGTGACTGATGTCGTGGCGCGTCATGTCGCCATTATTACCCTATCATATACTATATTATACATAAAGCTCTCTCTGCTTTACGTGGAATTGCAGCTTACAACAACCTCTAACACACGACGTGTGATTGCAAGCGTCGACCATGTCGTTATTCTAATAAATATTATATTATAATTAAAAATTATTATATTGTATTATATTATATTATATATTCTCAACACATTTATCGTTAGCTCCGACAGACGTCGACATATGATTGTAAGGAAGTGCCGATTATATCATTATTCTCAATACATTTATCACATTACTTCTAATAAATATTATACTATAATTAAAACTATTATATTTATTTTTATATTATATATACTATTATTTATTCTCAACATGTTTATCATATTGTTTATAATAAATATTATAATATAATTAAAATTATTATAATAATAATGTCTCCTTCATACAAAGTGCTTATGTAAATAAATAATATTTATATATTATATTTTAAGTATAATGCACGTCAAAAAAAATCCCTAGAAGGGTCCCCCTTTTTTTAGTTTTCTTGTAAACCATCTATTTGTTTTTAACTTTTTGGCATAGCATCCTACTTTTTTTTTATATACCAAAATGCTCTCAAACTTTAAAAAAAAAAAAAATCTTTCTTGACATTTCTATAAAGGAAGAAAAATTAGGGTACTCAATGGAAAAATTCTAAAATAAAAAAAGGGTGCTATTTGAATTTTCTAAGAATTCACCCTAAAATATAATTAAACAAATAAAGATAATCTATATTCCCTCTAATAATATAACTATAGCTAATACACATTATGATACATAAATCCATCTTCTCAATGTAAGATGAACTTAAAGTCAACCTATGAAATAGAATCCTTATCCATAATAGTTGTAGTACATTTGGATAACCCATGCTACTATCATATAATAACATGTCTTTAACATGGCTTAAGGCCCCATGAAGTAAATGCACAAATCGATCCATCGAGCCAAGTTTACATTGTAGTCGGTAGTCAAATCCCAATATGATTCCTTCCATTATTGACATTGGTGATGCCTTCTTCTCATCTTAACATGCTTTATCATTTATTGATTTCTAATGGGCATTATAGTCTATCCAATGAGGGTAAGATACGAGACTAGCTATATATTTCTCTTGTTAACTACATCTTTTGAACTCCAAGTTTGGATGTAGTTTTTTTGGGTTTTGATCGGAATCACTCATATTCCTAACATCTTAACTACGTCGAACAACTATTATTCATTTATTATTATAAAAATAACAAATAAGAATTTATGTTTCAAGATTCCCAATCTAAACTTAGCCTAAGCATCTACTTTTATATTTTTAATTTGATGTGAAAAAAGAAATATATTTTTTTTTTCTAAAATTATATTTATTATTATTATCATTTTATTAAAAATTAATATTATAATAAAAAGAATGATATGCACTGGATAGATCGATTGATGACAGGCTCATAGAGCAAATAATATAATAGATTTCACTCTCTCTCTCTCTCTTCCATTTACGTGTAGTTGGAGAAGTTTAAGTACTTTTATAGTAAATAAAACTATGAGAATTAAAAAATCTAATTAGTAAAATCTAACAATTTGAGGATGTGATTCATGATTTTGGTTTTATATTTTATGACTACGATGACAATAGTTCATTGAATAGAATTTGAGTTTTTGTAGACGGTAAAAAGTCAATCTTGATTAGAGTCTGAATCTATCACAAACTTGATGTCAAGAAAAGGATAGGTTCAGTAAGATATCTTATGAAAAAGAATTACGTAGAGAGCATATCCGATAAGACCTCTTCGATATTTAAATTAATAAAAAGTTCGAAAGATTCGATCTAATATCGAATATAAAAGGTGTAATTTATCTGGAGGGCATTTATAGTGGAGTATTTGATTTTTGGATTAATGGTGTCGTTAATGTCTAAAATGATTACATGTTTCCTTCGACTACATATGTGATCATATTGCGTCGCATTTAAGGAACATGAGGTAATAACTAGTTAAGTCAGATCTCATATACTAATTTTTATAAGGTTGAGTCAGTAATCACAGCACTCGAGGGGTGATGATGCATTGTCCATTTGATATCAAGGTATCGGTCATGTAGCAAATAGTTGTTAGTCACACA
Organism: Musa acuminata AAA Group; assembly: GCF_036884655.1. Lineage (NCBI taxonomy): Eukaryota > Viridiplantae > Streptophyta > Magnoliopsida > Zingiberales > Musaceae > Musa > Musa acuminata. The sequence goes on along the minus strand of NC_088353.1, from coordinate 42,601,166 downwards.
GTACTGAGTGTTGAGATATTGATGATCTTTCTTAAGTTATTATTCTCGTATCTCTATTACTAAATGTTAAAATAAATATAACAAAGTAAATCAAAAGAAAAAAAAAGAAAAGAAAATGAGACGATCATTAAGAATATATATATATTAAATAAAGACCACTAAATGGTACACAAATAAGTGATATAAAATAAGCAAAACAATAATTGACTAAAATTAGAACAAATTTATCAATGCCGATATAGAAATACTTTTTAGCTTCATTTCATTCAAAAACTATGTTGGTAGATGCAACATAATCCACTAATCAAAAAGGATATTACTATTTTTAAGTTTCTTTTATCATTTATAAGTTTTTTAATTTTTAATATTTCTAAACTACCTCTTTGTAAATAAATATAAATATCTTCATCTTCTTCAATTTATTTTTAATATTACTAATCCACAATGAGCCGACAAGTCATATTCATGTTCCTTCGAGACGAAGTCATGTTCGGTTTCAATCAATCAATCAAAGTCCAATCTACCAATGTGATCAAGCTATCAACCCAAATCTATATTGCTTATCATTGACCAATCTTATTGTACAATCGATCGGTGAACGAATGTTGATTACATCAATCAATGCACATGGCTTGATAATAGTAGTCAAACTTCATCTTCATCCTCAACGGATGATAGAGGATACATTCTTGTACTAAGGAGAGATGTAATTAGTACATTCGTTTGCATCGAAGTAAACCAAAATTTAATTATTTTAGCATAAAAAATCAACCAATTTGCTATAGCGTTTCTTTATCGGAGGACGACATTAAACATTGACTGCATCGAATAATCATCAAAATTCTTCGATATGATGTAAATCTATTAATCGAGTTTGTCTATCATTAAACTCCTTATATTTGCTATTGAACAACCATCTGTAAGTTGTCTCGTCAATCCCAAGAAGAGAGGAGGAGGGAGGAGGAGATGCTAAAGAAGGCTCGCATGCTTACCCAAGAGTTGAAGCGTGTGAGGTTGACATGTCTCGTCCCTTCGGCCGAGGAAGTCAAAACATCTTCGGCGTGACGGTCAGCTCAAGATCAGTCACCTCGAGAGGACATCGAGATCAACTTTAATTTACGCTTCTTTTTGCTCATCCACCGCCGTGAAAGAAGAGAGATGAAACGAAGGTGGGATGGTGATTGGTTTGGGAATTTAAATGGAACAAGGACAAGTGGGGAAGGCTGGCAGTGCAGGACAAGAGCTCATTAATGGCAAGTGTTTGATTGGTTTTCTTCACAAAAATTTCATCCAAATTCTCACATTCATAATGTTCGATGAGAACATTATCTAATAATTTTAATGGGAATCTTTTTTATTTTAATGACACGATCAAGTTGTATTTAGTAGTGATATAAGACACATGATCCTGAGATGCTGAGGTGGTCGACACCTCGGTTCTTCATGGCTTATATATAGTCAACACCTCAGAGCCATATGATCAATACATGGTTGGTACGTGGTCGACATCTCAACACGAGAACAAATCGATTAGGTGTTATTATATCATATATTCAATGCGACATAGTCATGATTAAACTCGAGAGAGGCATACAATCATTCTTCATAATTGGCATTACATTCCTCGAACACTTTTTCTAATCCTACTCAAAGCATTAGTTGAATCTTTCGATCCTAAAACTAATTTAAGTTAACTCTCGACGTAATTTTGTGGGGTTTAACATTTTCGAAGTCGAGATAAATTTGAATAAGTTTGAAAATCCACTTGTGACCAATGCGAAAAAAAAAGAGCTCAATTGGCTCTGAATAAGTTCCTGACTCGAAACATCAATTTTCGACTTAATAGTTAGGTATTAACTAATTTCGATAGAAACAACATCTTATTATTTTTAGCTTTAGTAGAATGCTATCATAAGTCATGGTAGACAACTTTTGTGTTGACCTAATTTGCAACATGAATGAAGATTAGGGATATAAGAACTATATCACATTAGCAAGGATGAATCATTATTAGGATTGTTAGAGGTGACGCGATGCCTAATGGAGATGGTGATTGATGTATGGGCTCTTGAAGTTCGATGAGTTGTCATAATAATACCCGCAAGAAGGAATTAAAGGGATGTTTTTACACTCGAATCAAACATTTGAAGGCCTCGAGTGAGTTAGTGTAGCTAACTATTTAAGGTCATATAACTAACTTGATATAACTAATATTTCGAGTCAATAAGGACTTAACATGTAAGATTCTATTCATTAGAACTACCACATCATTCATGATAGCTAACGAAGACTTCAGTAGTTCTATTTACAAAACTCTTCGTTTAGCTCTCGATCTCGAATTGTATCGTCGGCTTGAGCTTCGCAACGACGAAGTCGGATACACAACAACACTAGTTTTGTGGTTGATGTTAACCAATTCTGAATTGCCTATGCTTTTACTAATCATCCAATTAAGAATCATTTTTAAAAGAATAAATTGCTTCCTTGTGCTTTCCATAAAATGGAAAAGATTGGATGTGCAAGCAATTAGAGATGGATCTCCATCTTCAATGACTGCACCAAAGTACACATGAGAAGGATTTCATCCATGGAAGGAGCGTTAAACCTAAGGATTTATGCTCTCGCTCAGACCTACTGCACAAGCAATTGGATTGTAAGGCCACAGCACAAGTATTTCCAGTTTCACATGAAGAGCGCCCATGGACGAACAGATGGCAGAATTAATGGCGGCCTCGTCGTACAACCTGCTCGACGTAATTCCCGTCGAGGTGTCGCTGTTGCTCTCGCTACATGCCTGCTAAGTGAAACCAAGAGAGAGAGAGAGAGAGAGAGAGAGAGAGAGAGAGAGAGAGAGAGATTATGGAGTCGAGTAACGTAAACGTCAAATCAAGACATGCTCATTCTTTCTTACCATCTCTCAATCCCATCAAATCCCTTCTTTCCTTAATACCAGACATCACACAGCACCCACCTCTCTCTCTCTATCATATCCCACTGTAATCACACCAACTCTCTATAAATTCGCTGTCTCTCTCTCTCTCTCTCAGATTTTGATCTGCTCATCCAACTCGTTTCTGCGCATCCTTCTCCTCCGCTGCCGTTGGCGTTCGACCTACGTCGAGAGGAGGCAAAACGAAGGCGCAGCCGCGAGCTGAGGACCGGACCAGATTGGCAGGAACTAAAAGGTAGATACATACATACATACATACATAATATATAGTATATGTTTTCAACTGCGCCGTCGCCCTTCTCTTCTTCTCCTTGTCCTCTGGCACACGGCTTTCTTGTAGAACACATCAGAAGCCAAAGACTCAATTGGAAGAATGCCTCAGAAAGAGAGTGTAGGGTACAAAGTGTTGGCTCGACTACTCTCGATCGAAAAGATATGTCCTTTTCGGCTAAGGAAAGAAATGAGTGATTGGATTCAGCAAAAAGGTTCTGCCTTTTTGGTCGGACATAGATTTCCATTTCTTTTCTGAGATTTCCGTGCGATGTTCTTTTAGTCGTAGAGTTGATTGATTGGAAGATCTGTTTCCTCTATCTTTTGATTTGTTTGAGCAAATCAAAATCGGAATCTCTAATTGTTTTTTGTATATATAATGTGTATTCGAATGTCTTCTTTCCATAAAATCTTTCTACTTATGATCGCAACCATCTCATCTCCTCTCTCTCTCTCTCTCTCTCTCTCATAGACAAGGAGAAGTCTGTCAATGGCGTCGTCATCGGCCCAGCTGCCGGTCTCATCGGCCGCGTCTTCCGCTTCGCCTTCATCCACGAGCTCACCGTGCGCCGCCTGCAAGTTCCTCCGCCGCAAGTGCCAACCCGACTGCGTCTTCGCCCCTTACTTCCCGCCGGACCAGCCGCAGAAGTTCGTGCACGTGCACCGCGTCTTCGGCGCCAGCAACGTCACGAAGCTCCTCAACGAGCTGCACCCGTACCAGCGCGAGGACGCCGTCAACTCCCTCGCCTACGAGGCCGACATGCGCCTCCGTGACCCCGTCTACGGATGCGTCGGCGTCATCTCCATCCTCCAGCACCAGCTGCGGCAGCTCCAGATGGACCTTTCCTGCGCCAAGTCCGAGCTCTCCAAGTACCGGTCAGCCGCAGCCGCAGCCGCCGCCACCGCCGCTGCAGGAACTTCCAGTGCCGGTTTTGGCGAGACCATCCCGGTGACTTCCGCCACCGGCCACGGGTTCATCAACCTCAACCACACCGGCATAACCTGCCTCGGGTTCGGACGGGATCAGTTCTTCCCATCCTCCGCGAGGGATCCAAACCACAACCTCCAGATGATGCTGAGGAATCATGACGCAGATCTGGCCGCGAGGTTGGGTGCCAACGGTGCTTATGATGCAGGCCTGGCGGCGGCTGTGAACGCCACCTCCGCGGCAGCAATTGGGCTGTTTGGTGGGCATTTCTCGAAGCCGAGTGCTGCCGGCGGCGACGAGCGGCCGGGCATTGGGCCTCTCTAGAAAACCTTGGCAGGTTTCCCTCTCTCTCTCTCTCTCTCTCTCTCTCTCTCTCTCTCTCTCTCTCTCTCTCTTTGCTTCTTCCCTATTCACACTACTGTTGTAAGTTTAGCCCAAAAGATGAAGTCTTTGTGTGTAAAAACTTTGAATTTAGCTGCATTTATAATTAATATGTAGGGGGAATTCTAACAGTGATTTAATAAGAGATGTGTGATAGATTGGAAAACCTACTTCTTTTTAGGTTATAAAATGAATTATATGAAGTTAATACAAGTAGTTTATATGTTTATGTTCTCAAATTTTCTCTTCCTGATTAAGCACTTCAATAAAATTTTGTGGCAGCAATCTCACTTTTAATCCAAAAAGATGTTCTATCAAGTATTAGGTGTATGTGTTCTTATTACAAACTGAGTTATATGGTAATTGATTAGTGTCATCAAAACATGCTTACATGTTGAGTTGAGCATACAATTTGAGCTTCTATGAACTGCAAATTGTATGACCAAAGTATGGTTTGTTAGATTATGTATGTCCTACACATTTACTTAATGCATATTACTAGACATATTACAATGGATAATTATCTCTTTTTTGACATAGAATTTATTAGGTAGTGTATTGAATGAATCATACAAACTTACTGTCCACTGCTAAAGAATATTGTATGATACTAATGCACTTCAAAGGCTACATTAAGAATTGCATTTGCACATAAATATTGTATCGATGCCTCTATGCTTCCTTCTGTGCATTCTCTAATCGTATTCCTACAATTTTCGAGTTGCAGGTTGAACATTTGGAGCGTGATTGATTGCAGGAAAAGAACTGAGAAGTGTGTCCCTGTGACAGTCCTGCCATTTTACACAGTCAAAACTACAAACAAAGGAAGGATGTCTTCATCTTCTACCTCTGGCTTTATGTTATCCAAAGTCGGACGATATGTGTTTACTTGTTCTTGCTATGTGGCAATGCTACTTTCTCTATCGAGATCCGATCCTTGTAGTAGTGACTTATACTTGCTTTCTTTTCGTGCATGCAAATGATCATAAATTACTTTCGTTTTCCCAGCCAGCTTTTGAGAGTTGACTCGTGACATAGTCAAACATAAGATCGTTCCTTCAAACACCAACATCATGTTCTTGTAGATCTGAAACTCTGTGTTATTGGAATCCCGTCGAGCTAAAATGAAGAGTCAGCTCGAGATGAAGAAATAAAAAGGGAAAGCCTATTACACACTGCTTTCTCTCTCTCGAGAGAGATTGGTCGTAAGGTTGGGGGGAGGCAGACAGCAGTTTGCAGAGGATAGCAGGGGACGTATCAGTAAAGACAGAAGTCACTGTGCGAGAAAGGGGTCGAGTCATCAATGAAAGGTGTCATAAATGCCTCCCCAGAATGCCGTTCTGCAGAGAGAGAGAGAGAGAGAGAGAGAGAGAGAGAGAGAGAGAGAGATTGTGTGTTAAATGCGTTACACCATTTGTACCCATCACCGATCCCTACTTTTCATATATGCATATAATATCTCTTGGAGTTCTATAAGCTTTGGAAGGCGCGGTCATGATAATGATGACGTGCCTCAGCAATGATGCCCGGTCCTTAAATGCGATCCACATCCGCTCACGTCTCCTCTTCCTCCTCCCTCTCTCTCTCTCTCTCTTTCTCTCCTTCTTTCCTCTCTGCTTCTGCTTCTGCTTCTGCTTCGGCATTACTCTGTAGAGATCGTGTATCTTACCGGTTAAATTAGTTCTCCATAAATGCAAGATCTTATCATCATTTATGCTTCTTGTTTGCGAGCTTTTTCTCATACATGAATTGCACAGATTCAATAGTTTAGCTTAGCATAACTGATGAACAGTTCAAACTCTTGGAATCATGATGATCGTATGAGTCGTACACTTGAGAAGAGAAGTGATCCCCGAAACTCGGTGAGAGACATATTTATGGAACGACCGGAACTCCAAGCTCGTTCATGGCTGTGAGCATCCATCAGTAGCTTTCTACCTATGGACATATGACGACTCCATCCTACATGAGAAGGCCATCGGCTTTTGACTTGAGCTTCCATGGAGCAGTGGAAGTCAAAGAAAGGTCCTCCGCACGATGCGTCCGATCAAAGAGCAGCGTTGCACGGGCACCGAATTGTCTACCCACGTGTATGGGGAACGGTGGCCGCAGCTGCACCAACTGCGGGTAAAGATTAGCACTGAGAGCACGTCCTTCGCCTGCTCTGCAATTTACTTGTCTTCTTCTATAAGGGAGAGAGGAAGAATGAGAGAGAGAGAGAGAGAGAGGTGTGTGCAAAAAGGCCTGAGGGAGGGAGGAAGAATGAGAGGAGGATTGAGCTCTGATGGCTGCAAAGAGAATAATGTGTCACATGAGCAGGCAAAACAAAAGCAGTCAAAGCTTGTGCTCGTTCTTCACAGTAAAAGTGTGTGCAGTTCAAAGGGGACGAGTAATGAATGATGGGGGATCGAAGGCATTAATGGGACAGCGCCAAGACCATGAGCACTTGTTTTGACCATTCCTGTTTCTTGGAGTTTGGGGAAGAGGAGGGAACAAGATGAAGCTGTCCATCACACCCCCGAATCATGCTCCTTAAATATATGCTTCCTGTCTCCTGGGCTAGCTGATGACGCCGATGGCACATCGAGAGAGAGAGAGAGAGAGAGAGAGAGAGAGACGAAGAAAACAAATAGTTTGCAGGCCATAATCCCCAAGAACTGGCAAAATCTTGGCATCCAAAAACATCCATCCATCCATCATGAAGGATTCCTATGGCCCTATTATCGTACAATGGCAAAGTAAAGATCATAAATGCATTCCACAAAGCAGGACGAGTTCAGCTCAACAGTGCGGTTGCACTTGCAGAATCGAAATTGGATTAGCTTGCAGCAACACAACACACACCTTGTTCGGAGGGTGAGCTTCTAGATGGAGCATGATCTCGATGACCGATCGAAACTTGGGGCTCAGAGATTTAGATCATGTCGCATCGACATAGTTTTGCTTTTGACTTCCGCCTTTATATGGCCTCCATTGTCGGATCTCAGTGTGCTTTGAGGCCACCGGTAGGGCAAACGCAAGGTGAGCAACCAACAGCAAGAGTTCAGTCAGTGAAAGTTTGCAGAGGAATAATTCTGGCAGGCATTTTTTACCATTTATTTCTTTCTCTGTCATAAACTCTGATGCACATCCATCCAACCTGCTACATTCAATAATATCTACAAACAAGAGCATTCAATATAAATCCATCAAGGGACAGAAATAAGAAAAGAACCAGGCTTAACAATGAAGCATCTTGGAGATATAAATACAGGTGGGTGATACACTGTCTGCAGCCTAAACTCATGGCATTGTGTGTGCTACACATCAACATGATGCAAATATGTATCAGAATACTGGAGCTGCTAACTAGATGAATGTTTCTGGATAACAATCATGCAATGACAAACAAGATCCTTCTACACAATGCCATCTTCCCCACCACCACTTTCTATGATCTAGATTTATGTATATATATATATAGCCATAATTATTCACAAAATTCTGTTCCATTAAGATTCTGCTGGTACAAAAAATATATATAAATAACCTGGCTTCTAATCTATGTCGTGCCACATTTACCAGCTGATAACCGGGCGACGCACTGACAAAGATCATCTACGACAATGTTGGTCAGCTTTCTTCGTCGGAACTTTCAGATCGCAGTGCATGTAATCTTGGGAACAGTGGCGGCAGGGTTCGGTTTACAGGTGCTGGTTGCTGTTTAGTTGAGGTAATGAAGCTATGATCGTTTACCCTTCCTACCTCCTTGCATACCTGATCAAGAATGGCCAGGAAGTCTCTTACTACCATGAAAATTCTGAAAGGATGAGCTTCTTCTTTGGCTGAGTCCCCATGGAAGTACTCGGTTAATTCCCTGACCAGGGAGAGTGCCAAGCTTTCTTGAGCCTGCAGTTTTACGATCTCAGTCTCCGCCTTCTTTAGGAACCCATTTATGGCATCGTTGAACCTCTGAAAGCTCTCATTTGACTGCAACGATTCGTTCAATCTTAGAACCTCAGTTATCTTACCAATTCCTCCAGAAAGTTTTGAGACATAGCTGCAGAGGACATCAGAGTCCATTGCAGCTGCTTTCTTCACATTGCTAAGCTCGCCTCCAAGGCCAGCAACAACTTGGAGGCCGAGCTTCTTGCACTCGAGGTCGTCTTGCAGAGTATTTAGGTTTTCGGCCGTCAGATGTTTGGTGCCAGAAAGGCGAGAGCCTTCTGCTCTTATGATCTCCTGGACAACAAAGTGAAGAAGTGTAGTCTTGCCATCAGTGCCTTTGATGTCTACTAGTTTGAGAAGTGTGTCAAGCTTGAAGGCGTGCGCATCACCACGATTAGTTCCAACATTCATGCGATTCCCAGTTTTCAGGACAGCTTCTAGAAGCTTGAGAAACAACCTACTGCTCCTCAGCTCTTCACAGGCTGCCTGGAGGATTGGAAATTGGTTACTAAAAGATTCACAAAACTTGAAAAATAAACAGCATTATCTAAAGAAACTACTTTATCTTCCAATTCATGTTTATACTTACAATTTTCAGAAAACCATGATGCAAAATTTCAAAGCATAATAAAATAATAAAGAAACTAGTACAGGGTTTAGGGTTGAAGTACAACAAGACATTTGGCATATGAGCTGTTTCGGCCCCATCAATATGGGAAGAAAGGGCATAAGACAGAAATAAAAAAAAAAAGATCAAAGCATATGGGAATATCTAGCACCCTGAAGATGGATCCAACCAAGGTATGCAATACCGTACCGTACCGATGTTTCGAGGTTGGCTCGGTATGGTACGGTACTAGCGTACCGAGCGGTACACCAAGGCTTACCGAGCTATCTTCTCTTACTGTAGCACTGTAGCACTGTACGTCCGATAACGAGCGTTCCACGTACCGGTATGCCATCGGACCGGTACATACCACCCATACCGGACGGTACCATTCGAAATTACATACCATGGATCTAACTAATAAAGTATAATGTAACAAATCATCCATCACTTTATTCTACCCAAAGAAAGCAAATCTAGGAAACATTCTGGTAAGTGAAGAGATTGTTTATATTCTTCTGTAGCAACTCTGCAAGAATAAAGCTCAAACAATGAAATGACTTTAGGATACTAGTTATCCATTCATTATGCATTTTTCAGCTTCTAACTCGTATTAGATTTCCAAAGACAATCATTTTTCCAGCAGTTCCAACAATTAGTTTTTATATAAATGCAATTTTTTTTAGCAAAGTTAGTTTAAATAGTAAATGGCTGTGTAAAGTACCTATACCCTGCAATGTTAAATGGCTTAAAAAACCTTGACCCCACAATGCTGACTTATTTTTACGGACAGATGCTTCAATGGTTATGCCTCCCAAAAGTCGCAAACCGATGTCAAATCCAGTAGTATGTTTCCTTGCATGTTCTTGTATACTATAAATTTAAAAATTAAGTACAGAAATTCATAAATGATATAGGGCAAATCAACAGATGCAGCAGAAGCATTTGTAAGGCTGTGGTTTCCAAAATCAGAAGATAAAAGATATTTAAAATAGAGAGATTTAAATCCAGTGTACAAAAATAGTTCCGCAATAAATTTTAAATCACAAGCATCTATTGAGAAAAAAAAAATTAGCCAAAAAATTTCTGTTATTCAACATATAGGAAACTGCTGTGGATTACAAAAGGAAATAAGGGACACTGTTGTACAAATCCACTTTTTAAAATAACAAAACACTAATTAAAAATTGTTTCAAATGAAATTAATTCAAAATTTTAAAAATATTTTATTTGGTGAATAGTGGGACCCTATGGAGGTCTTTATTTTTATTATACAACTGTAAGAGAAGATATGGGTTACACTGACCCTCTTTTGGGGTTATTTTTATATAATAAAAAACCCCAAAATAATTACAATGGTCTTTATTACAAGTATAACAACCATTATTCAAAATGTTCGTCATCAATGCATAATATAACATAGGTGGCGTACTTGGAATACAAATACAGTAGAAGATAAACACATATGAACAATGGCAAGATTTGCAGGGTGCGTTTTCTAATATCCATTAAGTCAATTTTATATATCAATATGCATCATCCTTCACCAAGAACTTAAAATAATAAATTAAAAACTACGAGAAGCATTAGTAGATTTACCTCAAGAGTTTCAAAGGACTTCTTAAGATAATTGATCTCCAAATCAAAATTGGCAATGTAAAGCATGGCATCCACCCTCTTAAATGCGAATGGTATTTCAAGTACTGCTCTGAGAAACTTTTCTGCTGGACCAAGCTTGACTGGTGAGTCATCTTTGTATTCTCTCAATTTAAGCTCTTCTTCTTTGCTAGGAGCCATCTTTACTAAGGTCTCCAGCAATTCATTTCCCAAGCTATCTGCATTACCTGCATTCAAAAATGGCCAACTTCTAACTTCTCAAATGGATAATGGATACTGAAAGGTAACCACAAAAAAAGAATCTACTAAAGACTTAGATTTGATATTTTATGAAGTTTAATATGTCAACAACTGGGAGAACAGGTAAAGGTAAGAGGAGAGACTTGCAAACAGTTAACCTTCCAAATGTAAATTCTTTGGATAACCGAGAAAGAGTCGATCAATAGTGAAGTATTACAGTTCATATGCTTTCACCTAGTGTTGCCGACAGCTAATTACAAGCATTACATGCATCAATAACTACAAAGAACGAGATAAACTGATGTTTTCACATTAGTGACTTCGATCACAGGCGCATATATTTTAATTGCCATAATTAGGTTGTCTATGTTTCCTTCTGATCAATTCTAATTTCAGCTGTTCCTAACCACCAAAATTTTCAAGTTTGAACCATCAGCAAGAACTAGAGCCTTGTTTATAGGATCCAAGGAAACAGATAATCATAATAATTAATAAATTACTGAAAATGCTAAATCATTAGAGAAGAGTGTATTTGATATCTTCAGCAAAGTGTAATAATATGAAAATCCACTTCCAAGTATTGTGCTGGTACATTTAACTTGTTCTACTTCTGAAATCTCTGTTTCTCTCCTATGCATGTCAATGCCTAATTTTACATTAACAAGCAAAGAGATGACCGATCAACCCATTGTTACTGATATATTACATGCATGAGGGTTCCATATGCCAGTCTCATTAGATTCTGAACAATCTTTAGGATGTAGGGATGCTTCCCGGCAGATTATCAAGACTACTAGTTAGGATGCTTGGATTGAAGCATTTTCATGGCATAGATATGTTGCTGTGACTTGGCACTGATCCAGGTCCTTCACCATATGAAGCCAAGAACCCTATTATGCCAGGACTCAGATCACAAATATATTAGGACCAATTGATATTTTCTATTATCCACCTTCCACTCTTGAACGATTAGGTGCAATGGAAACATTAGTTTCAACATTCGCTATACAGGCAATTACTTGTAGGTGTGCTTTGCTCTATTCCATCACATGGCTGAACCAAGCATTTATTGGGCAAAAGTCTTGGAAGTATTTCATAACATGTATCACCGGCAATGCAAAAGTTAGCATAGAAGTCTCACTTCTATTTACAGGAGAAACAAGGACATGACAATTCAGTCAGTCCAGTATGTAATTGCTAACAGGTAGTTGAATCCACAAACAAATATGCTAGCATGAAAAATCCAAATTCAGATAAACTAGTTGCTAGATATTTATACAGAGCTTCATTCGTAACTGTGTACGTTAGACAGTCCCAAGTACAGTAAGTACTACACTGTCTTCCATCTCAAGAGAACCCACTGTTGAAGCAACATAATCAGAAAAATTCAGCAGTTTATGCAAGAACAGGATGGACAAAAAGCAGATATTCTCTCTTAATTGTGATGGTTTGTCCAACATTCTGAAGATACAAGTATGCGTCCTAATGCCAAATTGAAATTTATCATGCCCAATACCAGCCATGATGATCAAACTAAGAAAAAATGCCGGCAGAAGTACAAGTATGTGCTATGTCTGGTATAATACATCTGTCAAGTAGCAAGGCAGCAATTCATTAAACCTTAGATCTTTGATTGGCAGATCAAGATGGAGCCACCGAGGGGCACCTACCGCATACTGCAACTACTTCAAATGACAACCAAGTAATCAGCATCAGCAACTTATAGTCTTTAATTTAGAGTGTTACCAAGAATGCTGCAGGCATAATCAACTCAGTACAGTTGACTCTCTGTCGTCGTTCTATACGTCTAAATGGTTTGCTTCAGTTACCAATGAAGGAACAAAAAAAATCATAGAAGTTGCTGTGATGATTCAATTTAAGAAGAAATTTGCGAAATCGGATTTGAATTAACCAGACTAGCCAGAAGGTTTAAGAGAATTGATAAAACGGAAGTATATCACACCTTCCAACAGAGCTTCACATACTTCCTCCTTAGTCACATTCAAGGCCCGCAGCAGAATGGCAATGTTCTGAGACTTCTTTGGATCGAGGACTCTATTCTCTTGAGTCAGAGATGGAAGTACTTGCCGCCTATTCATCTCCTTCGGTGCGGTGTTTGTTGCATTGCTGATGAACAGAGTCTCGATCATCTCCTCGTTCACTCTGCCAATCCATCAGTTCTCCAAACAATGAGGGGAAAAGGGGCAAAAAAATAACCTTTCTTGAAGCAATCCAGTGTTGAATATGGAAAATCAAGATCAAGATCTTACTGGAATGAACTCGATTTCAACTGATCCCACACCATTGCTCGGTCTGAGCTCGCCCGGACCTTGTCCCAGAGCAAAGGCTTCAACTTTGGCCGAGGGGTCTCCTCGCTCTTCCCCACCACATTCTTTGAGGATTCTTCCAATGATGAGGGATCCTTCACTGATCCCAGCTTGGGCAGCACGAGATCCGACGGCTGCAAATCCACTGGTTTCTTGATGCGACTCTCCCAATATCCATATGGCGGTGGCGGAGGAGGTGGTGGTGGTACCGGAGCTTGCCTTTGTGGCGGTGGAGGACTAACAGCGAATGGGTTGCGAGAGAAACCCCCGAATCTCAACGGTGGCGTCTTCGGGCCCGAGAAATCCAAAGTTGCCACTTTTTCACCGGATTCCTTCTTCGTAGGTGAAAAAGGTGGAGAAGGTGAAGCGGGTCTTCGCTTCGGCGGTGAAGGAGTCAGCGGAGGCGGTGGTGGTGGTGGCGGTGGTGGCTGCAGCGGATCTTGAAATCCAACACCTCCTACGACGAAGTCCCTCCCGGATTTGCTCTTGAGCGATCTGCCGCTCGAATGCGCAGGGCTGTACCCGATGGGCGGTGACGGAATCGTCGGCGACGACGGAGAAGGAGATGATACTGAGTTAGACAGCGGGTACGACCCCGTGCTCAGCGTCGAGCTCCCGGACGCGCGTTTCCCCGCCTCGGCCGGCGGAGACGCGTTCCCCGGGCTCGAAGGCCCGTCGGGCGAGTAAAACTCCTCCGCCGGCGACCCACCGCCGTCGGCATTCTCGCACCCTTGCTGGACCTGGCGAGAGAGCAGCGCGAGGGGACGGAGCTCCGGCGAGCCAGCCTTCTGGAGGGGGGGCGACCGGGGCGCCGGTTCGGAAGCCGCAGAGGAGGAGGAGGGGCGATGGTAGTGTCCACGGGAGTCGACGAGGGTGCCGAGGTAGAGGAAGTCGGGGGCCGCGGGAGGCTTGCGGTCTGAGGCGGCGGAGCACGGGGGAAAGAGGCGGAGGGAGTCGGATCGAGCGTCATCGCCGCGAGAGGGGCGGAGGCGGCGGTGGATGAAGAAGGCGGCGGCGGCGGCGAGTGCGGCGAGGGCGAGCAGGGGGAGGAGGACGGCGGGGAGGAGCTGGGAGGCGGGGGCGTGGCGGGGAGGGGCTGAGCTGGAGCTGGGGAAGATGAGGGAGGAGAGGTTGGCGGGGAAGGTGGGCTGCGTCGTAGCCGGCGGGGCGGGGTACGACGGAAAGAAACCCTGCTGCTGCTGCGAGGTCGAGGAAGAAGAAGAAGAAGACGAAGAAGAGGAAGCGGAGGAAAAGGGGTACTTTGGGAACGGAGAAGCCGCAGGAGGAGGGGCGGAAGGCAAAGGGAAGAAAGGTACGTGGAGAGCTCTGCGGTTGTGAAACAGAGATGGCATCGTGGAAGCGATCAAGCAATGCTGTGTAGTACGTACGTCTCTATGCAAATTGCTATGTGTTTACGTTACGTGCTGAGGTCAGCTTGGGGTTGGTAAGGCGGAAGTAAGCGCATGCATGCACAGAGGAGGTTGCAGGGAAGGAGGAGGAAGAAGAAGAAGAAGAAGAAGAAGAAGAAGATGATCGATGTTGATGGTGTTGAGCGGAGTGAGCCTGTAACTTGTTGTTTTGTGGAGGAAAAGACGAGTGGTCCACGTGAATAGTTGAGAAAGGGACCCACCTGCAGAACCTCCAATGATCACATGGGTAACCGCGGCGGGTACTCGATTCAGAAGCTAGTTTAGAAAACTGAGGGAGGTGGCACACTCCTAATGCCCACTCATTATGCTTAATTACAACCGTTAAGTTGTGTCATTAGACGTTAATAAATCAACTTCATTATGAGCTTTAATCACAATCAATCAAATAAATTTCCTTCGATTTGCAGCACAAATCCGAAGAATCATATGTCACATCGACCACAGGCAAAGAAGGCTAAGATAAGGAGATAGAAATAAAAAGGCCGTGCGATACAACTCTGAGAGAATATTGAGGCTGTGCACGTGAACATAATTGGGAGGCCGATGTGCCCAATTATATATTATTAGCATATTCTTCGTTAGTAGCATCCACAGGATATGTGCCCTCACAGCTTAAGATGATTGGGAGAAGGTACCAGCATTCATGTGGGAGATGTCCTTCCTTCCTTCCTCCCTTAAGTGGTTAATTACCATGGTTTTTCCTTTTGTTATCTACTGAGAATAATTGTTATGAATAGGTTTGGTATAATAAAATATTTTAGGTATATTAATTACACTGATCTTAACAACCTAATGATATTGAATAAAGTTAGGGATAAGTAAATTGGACATAATTAGAAGACTTAAGTTGCAGAGATAATAAAAACCTAATGACAAAATTAATTATGTCAAATCTATCAGGTACATTTCACTTTGAGTCAGACCACACACTATCAAATTTGAAGATAATAAATGGATTATCTAAAAATAAAGATACATGCATGTTAATGTCTATAATGTATTATAACGTGAATTACGAGACAGAATAATACCATGAGTTGTTGTAGAAAACAAATTCTGAGTACCCTTCAGTGCTACGTATAATTGTTTGAATAAAATGATGATGATGATAATAATAAATCATAACGTTGAATTGATGCGGTGAGAAAATATAAAACAAATCTCACCACATAATAATTAGAACAAAAGGATTAAATTAAGTGCCAGGCTTTGTTGGTCTGCCGACAGCAAAAGAGGCGCAAAGCACGAGAGAGGGGAGACGGGATGGGGCAAACGACAAGCAGCTACGTCACACCACCGCCAGAAGACTGAACGGTTCCCCGAGACACGTACGAATTGGAACAAAAGTACAGATGGACGGTGCGCATCTCATCAAACTCTATTCACACTTTTTCATAACCACTGGAACGGCGAAATAGCTCTCCCCGCAAAATTATATATTTATTTATATATATAAGTGAATTTCAGAAGAAAAAAAATTATAACTGAATTTTTTTAATAAAATCTCAATTTAAATTTTTTTTACTAAATATATTTTTTAAATAATCCTTCTATCCATAGTAATCATCGCCCTCTATCTCGTCAATTGCCTCGTTCTACCCCCATCAATGATCCTCTTTTACTATGAACATTCGTGGCACAAGTGCGATTGCGTATAAAGATGACTAGCAATAAAGGTTTTGACCTCGTCAAACCCCTTGCAATCATCTCCCCTCCCCTTTACCTCATTGGATTTGTTGCCCGAAGCTCTCACACGAGAAAGAAGGGGTAAGAGGGCTACTACCAACTCCATTGATCCTGTTGAGCCCGCCCCTACAAATCTCGCTCACAACTCTCGCATAGGAAGGGGGCGGGGGGGGGGGTGCAAGGGCCACTGTCACCTCCTTCCTCACACGAGTGTTGCAAACGAGGCATGCAAAAGCAAGATCGACGAGATTAATAGAGGCAAGAACAACTCTTCCACCCCCTCTCGAGGACAACGGGTGACGAATCCTATAGCACAGAAACAACTATTGTGGTCTAACAAGGGAGCAAAGGTAAAGATGACAATAGATCAAATGAAGACAAGGGTTAAACGATCTTTTTTACACCACCAAAGCCACTCTACGAGAATTTCTTGAAGTTTGGACGGTTTAAGAAAATTCTCAAAATTATGATATATATATATATATATATATATATATATATATATATATATATATATATATATATATACATAAAAATTTCCATGATTATGGAAAATTTTCCATTAAAATCCAACAAAAAATTTTGGCTTAAATATTTCTAATATGGTTTACTATTAAACCTAGTTCATGTTAACATGATTATGATTGACATGATTTCTAATTATGATTGACATGGTTAATTCATATTAAAATGTATTTATATACATATCAAAATATATAAAGTAATTTTAAAAATATTATACAAAATTTCAAGAATACTAACATTAGACGTTTCAACTAATAATCGAAAGATAGTCAACTGACTGAGGTTAACCTTATGAGAATAAATATATTTTCTTAGACTTTATATATATGTGCTAAACCTAAATATATAGATGTATGAATATAGGTTTTTTTTTGTTTCTTTTTCTTTTACTGTGAATATGGTTACTAATAATTTATTAAACGAAAGAAGTGAGAATAAATAAAAAAGATAAAGCTTTTTCTCAATAAGTCTTACCTAAAAGATAAAGCTCAAGAACAAAGGCAACACAAAATGGCATTATTGCCGAAGCAATAGGCAGAACCTAAAGGCCACACCCATGTTTTCCTAAGTAAAGCCTCCAACGGTCGATGTAGCCGTGGGGAAGAAAGGTGAACAGAACCGTTGCATTAGCTTTAGTGGACACTCCTCAACACACTAACATCCATCCGTTGCATTATTCTTAGGGTTTTGATGAAGCTTCTTTTTCGATGATGATATGATATGATATCGTATCATATCCATGGTTGGGGCATATTTTTACGCAGATCCCCATGCATGGAAACCGGGTGAAGACTGAGCACGGTGCAGTAAGATTTCACATGATGACCAATCGTATTATTATATTCATGTTCAATTGTATTATTATATGCACTTGGGTCATTTGTTCTGGTTGCACCTAAACGATTTTAACGTGTTACTACGTGAAGAGAAGGACACCTCTCTGCCGACTGAGTTTTCACTGCAAACATAAACAGGACGTAAAGAACAATGACGGTGGAGAATAATGAACACGTACCGTACCAAGTACATTTGGCATTTATGGACACATCCATGCCACCCTCCCCTTGTGATATATCACCTGCAAATGCAGCAGTTGCATTAAAATATTTACTATCATAATAATCAAATTCAAAAAATAAAAATATTATATTTCTTTTATATTATAGCAAAAGAGAACCATAATAAGAGAGTATATTATAATAAATGCCAATCTTATTCCTATGAATATACATCTAAATTATGTAACTTAGCATGAAATTTTAACCATCTGACATGTGTGTTCATTCAAAATTGTCCAACAGAATTAAAATCTCAGCCTACAAAAAAAAAAACCATCATGTAAGTCTGTAAAATTTGTGTTTTTACTGAATTAGGTTTGGAAACAGTCCAGTTGATCAAAGTCAACCAAACAACAGTTTGACTGCCCTGCTAAAATCTCTGGTCATCAAGGAAATGAAGGAGAACATCATCATAACTTGTCCAAATAAATTAAAACAGAACTTAATCAAAATCAACTCCTACTTCTTAGGGGTCAAAAAAGATAAAAGGATCATGTAGCAGCAGACCAGATGCTCGATTCCTGGACCCTATGATGGCCACATGAGAAAAAAGAAAAGGTTAAGAATTCTTTTATATTTGAGACCCACAATGTTGGCATGCATGCACCATTGCTCAACTCGGAACAGTCCCTATGCCTGGTAGGAAGTGTTACATAATTGGTCATGGCTTTCTTTTCCTGCACCTTTTGTCCTCCCCTCTCTCATCTTTTTCCTCGTTACATGGTTGCCCTTGTGCTCACAAAGTGAACAAGATTCCCGGGGCACTTTAGAATGACAAATGACTGCACCAAAATGAGCAGCGTGAAGCATCCACAAGTTACAGTAAAATGCATTCAAGCATGCTTCAATCGATGGTCAGCAAAGCAAAGACTGTAATATGCCTGAACAGCACAAACCATGATTCCTTTTTCCTGTTATATTTTATTTACAGGGGCATCTCGTAGATATGTTTCTTTAAGCATAAAAAATGAAGACATGACAAGAAGGCATTAATTAAGAACAAACCATGACTATATCAGACATACCGGTCTTGGTTGACTTGCTTGCCAACATCTTTGGATACCTGCAAGACCATTTTCATTATCAAAATGTAAGCCAGCCCAAACTTTTCGGTATATCCTTTCAGCCCACTCAAAGTTGTCCAAGAATCACCAAGCAGCTTATTAATCAAACTTCAGTTATATGCCATGGACATGCATAACTATGATAAAAGTCAAACTTCATGCCGATCAAAGAATATAACTCCGTAGGAACCTTATCTAGAATGGGCATTCATCAAATACAGCACATACATACCTAAAAATGAAGATCTGAAGCAAAATCTGTGGTTTATGATCCAATGCCATCACGTTGTTAACACACCAAGGCCAAGGTGTTCATGATGCAAGTTGATAATATCTACTAAACATATATCACCTAAGCTTTCTCATGGACAAAATACTTAACTTCTTCCTCAATAACATTTTTGTCTAAGTGGCTTGAACAACAAGGCTGCACCTTTAGCTTCATGCTGCCAGCAAACCTAGTTGCATTAAACCTGCACTAGAAATTTCATCTGGGTGAAGCCACTATAGAATAGTAGCTTCCCAATTAAAGCCAAGTCAGATTTGGATGATACCTCAAGATTTTTACCGAAAGACCATCCTAATGAATAACTAATGAATGTACAAGTACCGTACATGCCAATCAACAAGAAATTCACTAGAGTTCAACATCCACTAATTGAATTGTATAACACCAACAGTCAGGGCAAAGGCCTGAAACCACATGCTTCAGATGAAAGAAAGTTAGAAGGAAGAGAGGGGAAGACATGTACAAGACATCCTACATCAAGAGTAAGATCAGCAATGACTGGCTCCTGAACCAGAACCCTGATACCTTCTCTGAGACAAGGCATCCATCTGAAAGAAGATGCAACAGATACTGGTATCAAAATCCTGATTTCCTTGGTTTCTATTTGAAGTTTCATACTTGACAGGCTTTTTATCCTATCATCCTGATATGTGTCTACCAACATGCCATATTTGAAATTTGCTTCTTCGGAACAGAAAACTAAACCTTAAACGACATGAGCTTGATAAGACTATGATAAGTAAACTGAAGAAATGAGATTGCGGGCGATCACATAAGGTTAAATTCCAAAAGGTTACAACCTTCTTACCCAGTTGTCCGGCCATATGGTGTTTGATATTCCCGCATTAAGTTATGAAGATGCTTTATTTTTTTGAGATCTTCATCATCAGGTATCAAGAATTCAATATGACTCTCAAAATGTAAAACCAAAACAAAAAGTTTTTTTTTTTCATCTTGGCAAACCAGCAGCATTTGTTGACAAGTCCACTGCATTCTTGATTGATTCCCAATAGTTTGTTTGAAATTGCTCTGCATGTAAGTATTGTTTAACATAGGTCAGCTAATGAACTTCAGTTAACAGTTAAGAGCGTCTCATATGTATCATTGACTCAAAAACAGAGCAAATATGATGAACCAGGGACCAACAATTAAAGAGGGCAAAGGAAGCAAGAATAGGCTTTACAAGGCGTCAAGAAAGTATTTGCAAGACAGATTTGAGCAATCCGCTCATCATCATCCTCATTAAAAAATAATGGCAATAATATACTTCAGTAATGAAAAACAAAAAGAAAAAAATGAGAAAAATCTAATTCACAAATTACAGAACTTTTCAGAACCTAATGGTAGGTTTGGTGATGTATCTTCACCTCCAGATTCTAGACGAAGCGAGAATTAGCTTCGTTCATGCAGCATAGTTCACAAACAAACAGATATTACAAGAACGAACCAAACTAAGAAAGCAATGCACAAGAAATCTTCACATAATATACACCAAATGCAGAGAATCGATCCAAGATCCAACAAATTGACTACATTTTTCATATAAGCAAAGCAAACTATTTCATGTTCCCGATTTAATGTGTGACTAAACAATGCATTTCGAATCGAGCTAACCCTAAACCGTAACTGCTCACTAGGTTTATTCAAGAACTGATGTTTCGCTAAAATTCGAAGAACGCTATCAAATAATAACTGCGTCAACAAACCATACATGCATTAAAGCTCGTAGAGACACCTCTGTGGGGTCAACGCCTGCTTGTTCTTCGATCAAGGAAAGATGGAATCCGAAGGGATTTCGGGTTCGTCGCGGCAAGAACGAGAGAGGAGAGGACGGGGAAGGGAAGGCGGGGTGGGGTGGGGTTGCTGTTGCTGTTGCTGTTGCACCCGGTCAACGTCACCAGGATTCCTCACTCTTTGGGTGCGTCTCCTGCCGTTAGATCGAATCGAACCTCGTCGCGTTTTTGTTCGATTCAGTTAAAATAAATAGTCCCAATCGAAATTAATTCAAATCCATCTAATCGAATCGATTTAAAATCAATTAATTTGATTGATTTATAATTTTAAATATTTTTTTTAAATGAACTGATTCAACTAAATTAAAATCAAAATATTGATTCAATTGGGCGATACAATAATATTTATGAAATTAAGCTTTGTAAAATTTGACGTTTGTGTCGATTTGACTAATTAATTTAAATCAATAAAAGAATTTAGGATAATAAATTTAATTAGATTGATATCATTAAATTAAAATCGGTTCAATTCGATTCAAATCAATTAATTAATAATTAGAACGAAATTAATAGCTTAATTATATAGTGAGACATTTATTTTATCATCTTATCATGGAAATCATAAATAACTTTTTTTTTTTACACTGTAAATGTCATATAAATCTATCATCCCAACTTGTTTTCAGTCTTTTGAGGATTTTATTATACTTTTTTCCAAATGATGATGTAATATTCTTTTTATTATGATTAAACAACCTTGTGTAACTTTTAAAACTTCACCGGCCTTATAATCAAAACCCTTAGAAACTAAAGGACCCAAATATATTTAATTCTTTCGTATCTTTAGAGTATAAGTTATTACATAGACTCAACTTACTACTCAACTTATCATTGAGTAAACATAAGTAATATAAAAAGAATCTAAAAATTAATTATTTTAATATATATATATATATATATATATATTAAAATAAAGCACTCACCAATCTTTTTTTCATATTTTTTGAATAATTTCATCAGATATATTCGTACTCTTTGTATCTCAAATATTTAACAGATTATGATCTCGACTTTTCATATTAAGATATATCCCTATTAGAAAATTCTTCTCGTCAAATTTTATCTTAAGAAGCTGATTTTTTTTTCCTAATAGCATGAGATATTAAAGCGTTTTCAAATTATTCAAGTATTACTATATTATTCCTATATAATATCATATCCATAAAGCTAAGAGTCGGGAGGTAACAAGCAATAATATCTTATCTTCTTCGTTAATCTTCATATCAATTTTTTTTTTTTGTTGATCCAATATTCTTTGAATATATTCAAATGCTCTACGGAGTTTCCGTTGTCCTTTATTATTAACATATATAACTTTCGCTTTGAATACAACTTGTTAGTTAAGTTTTTTATCTAAATAAAATTTATTTAACGTATCCCAAATATTTTGATGATGATAATATTATCATCGATGAAAAGATGAATAGTACTCATGTACTTTACCTTAAGATCATTCTAATCTTTTTCGAGTTTACCTATTCATCCATTCGACGTTCTTGTTTAGTTTTATCGAACAATGAGATCCTTCGTTCATCTCTATCATAAGGTGAAACTATTTTTTTCATCAGATTTTTTTTATAAATAATCGACGACATACTTAATCTCTGATCATCAAATCATTTAGGCTCTAATACAATTTGAGAGGAAAAGGAGAATTCTAAAAACTAAAGAGAAATTTACTATTAGATTAACAATCAAAAGAATATACTAGCAATCGATGTAAGATTTAACGTAGTTTGATAAATTTTACTTACGAAGAAAACTAAAATTTTTACGTATTAATTACAAGACATTGAGTTATCTCCGATGAATAAATTTTCTTATGTACCGAATGAGTACTTTCAGGACTCAACATATATTTATAAGAATAAATCTTAATTTATTAAAAATAATTAGGACTCATTCAATCAACTTTAAACTCCCAAAACTACTTAACAATCCAACTTTTATGGTGTGCCTAAACATATAATCTTAAAAGTATGGGATAAATTAAGCCCATTGTTTCTAACACATCTATCATATCCATAAACGAAGAAATAATTTCTCCACTATGACAGCGACGTTGTTCTAGAGAAAATGCTTTGGCTAATAATTCTCATGGAAAAAATATATGCACCAAAATTATTTCCACGTACACGTAATTTGGTCAAAGTCGATGTGTATATACATACATTCAAGTCTTTGTCAAACCTGTGACCGTCATGAAATATTTTCCTTTCATCTCGCCGAAATCACCGTCGTATCCGATACGTTTACTTTCGAAAAATAAAAAAAAAGAAATAAAAAAAAGACAAAAAAAAAAAGGTCCAACGACCTGACTAACAGAAAATGACGCGGAAACGGAACCCGTTACCGGTCAGACGTGTAACCTACACCTTTCGTGACTGGATGCAGTTGTGGACCCCCCGGGCGCATCACGCACGGGCCACACAAAGGAAAATGATGCGAGTGGCGGACCGAATCACCCCGTTAACTTTATCGGGTGATGTGACACAAAGAATCGTCTTTCTTGTCGGCCCCCGTGTTATCACCATTGGAAGTTTAAGACAACTTGGCACATTTACATACGAACAAAGTGTCGATGTAACATTCTATCTATTCTCAACTTCTTATAACTGTAGTGAGAACGAGATGTCGCATTAGTTGGCGACGGGTAAACGTGGTCACCCAGAAAAAGTTTCCGGGTCGGTTCAGGCACCTTCGGCTCAGTTAAGGCGAGCGGAAACGGGAGGCAGTCTCGAGGTTCCAACATAAGAATAGGGGTAGTCTGGTAACTCCAACCCGCGTCAAACACACCACTTCTTTTGTTATTCGTCTGACCCCACCACATCAATTAATTAGCATCGCGTTTGCCGTCTCCCTCCAACCAACTCCTCCGCCTCTTCCAAGAAAAAGAGAGGATGGCCGCGCCGCGCCCCCTTCCTCGTCTCCCCTCCTTCCTCGCGGTCCTCCCTCCCACATCGAAACCCTAGACGCCCCGGCTCTGGAGAAATTGATTCCCGAGGAGGGTCCTCTCTGATGACCATGGATGCGACCACCCCCGCCAGGCTCTCAATCGGCTTCCTCTTCCCCTCGTGGTGGGAGATCGAGGTCACCGTCGCCACGGCCCTCCTCGTGGTCGGTGTTTACTCCCTGCTGGAGAGGATATCGTTCGGCGATGCCGGAGGCGATGACGATCGGCCGCTTGGTGGGGATGAGGCCCCGCTGGCCGCCAGAGTGCTGCCTGCACGGCAGTCGGATGCTAAGGAGAAGGTTGGACAATTCAAGCTCGTCTCTCTTTTTTCTACCTTGATGGTGATTATATTTTGCAAGATTTGTCCTGTTGTGCTGGAAAAATCTTTCGTTTCATTATCAAGGATTGATCTTGTTTGATTTTGATTACAGCTTCATAATTTGTTTGATGTAATCTTGTTGATCAGAGGCTGCACCAGTTTATGGAGGCCTTTATGAACCAAGAATAGATGCAGTAAGTATAAATAGGTTGTTAAATCTATAAATTTAATAATAGAAGAGAATGAAAAGGGGCATAATAAAAAAATTGAGGAAGTAGAAAGTAGTAAAGACAATGAAGAAGTTAGACAGACTAAGCTCATTTTATATTCCATCAATTAAATCATTACAGCTGATCCTTCTCTTTCCTTTTTTATTATCCATCAAAGTTACATCTAAATACAAGGATCTTTATATTAACTAAAGTTAATTGATGACTGAAATCTTTTCAAAGAAAAGACCACTTTTTAATTGGTTTGCTCTTCTGCTTTGTGATTGCCAAGTTTATACTCTTCAAGTGTCTGAATCAAGAGCTAGTTGTTTTGATTTTCTTGTCTTACAGCTCTTCCTTCAGCATCCAGCATCCATGATCATCGAAGATTATGGAGTTAAATGTGCTGTTATGTTTTAATGGCAGCTTGTAACTATTGGCTTTGGCCAGCGATGAAAGAGGAAATAAATGTGTTCCCAATGATTAGGGGTGATGCAAAGTTAGGTAAAGAGAAAAGTTTGAAGGATGGTGTATTATCATGGATTGAACTTACTGATTTATATTGGTTCTATAACACCTCGACTTAGTCCCACAACGGAAGTGAGCAAATATTTAGATTGACTTATAAGGGTCTGATGAATGTATTACTATTAACTTGGATTTAAGCATTTTGTGCAAGTGGATTAGGCTCACGAAGTTAGTAGGCTAGATATCTCATCAGATTGGGTCATGACAATTGGTGCTTCAGTTGACCTAGTATTGGGTATAGTGAGGGGCTCAATTGAGTACGGTAAGGATTATCCATACACGACAGGGTTAGAAGGCACATCACGACATGAAACCATCATTGGGCTAGACATCTTGTACACCGTGTTAGGGTTTGATTTTGAGCTATGTTTGGGTCTTGACAAGGATGTCACGCTCTTAAACGAGGAGATTTTAACACCCTGATCTAATCTCACATCTAGATTGGGAAAAGACTTAGGTTGACTTTTAAGGGTTTGATGAATATACTACTATTAACTTGGGTTTAAGAGTGGATTAGACTTAACAAGGTAGTAGGCGAGTTATCACACAAGTCTGAGTCAAGTTTGCCTGATCATTTAGTCATAGATATGCAATTCTAACCTTATAAATTTGATAGCTTTTTTTATTTGGTACTCTTATTCTATAAACTGATGATCGAGGGGGATTTTATTTGGTATACTCTTATTCTCTTATTCTCTAACCTTATAAATGTGGGTTGCTTTACCTGTGAGGTTTCATAAAATAAATTTTCATTTCCTTGACATACAGTTGTCCACTTTATTTTGTAGATGAACCAGATCAAAGTCGACCCCCAAGGTGCTTCCGCATATGTAGTCAAGGTATTGTTTTGTTGAATTTAACTGCCTCCTATATGGAGATGAAATCATTCTATTTCTTCAGTAGTACAGCACATCAGTTGTTTGGCATGTGAAAAACCTTGAAGTTATGCTTGATTATTTAGTACCATGATATTTAACATTATTTTCTTTTGTTTTGTCATTACAATATGGATTTTTCTGTTATTCAGCTAGAGCTATTGGCTGCAAAGAACCTAATTGGTGCAAATTTGAATGGTACATCTGATCCTTATGCAATAATTACATGTGGGGAACAAAAGCGATTCAGGTACGTGTGCACTTTAGACTTCTTTATCAATAATGCTTGACATTGTATACAACTATATTATATTGAGATTTGTTTGTAATACGTATCTGTGTGTGTACGTGTATGCGCCCTCTTGCGCATGCATGTCTTTTGGTGCCTACTTTGTTGAATTATAAATTTCAGTTATCTAATTTAATAGTTGTATAGGAGAGACATAGTTTTGTGTCATATGGATAAAGAAATAAGTGGTGAAAAGGAAATATTTATGAGTTAGGAATTGCCTATATGGCATAGTTGTGTCATATGAGTAAATAAATAGGTGACATAAACAAGTGCATATTATATCGGAATCAAGTACTGACTAGACACTTTATTTGAACTTTTGCTAACTGATCCTATGTGAATTAGGCTTCACATTCTGGTGAGATTACATCCTTCAGCATCATAGGTTGTGATTAGTGAAGCCTACTTTGGAAAGAGGTTAATATTATCATTTTCTTAATAAAAAATTAATAAATTAAGTTAACACTCTATTAGCTGCAAAGACCAAATCTTAAGCTTAAGAATAGTATAGAATATTGTTTAATTTTTGGATTATTAAATTCCAATATTTCATTTTTCTGTTTGATTTAGTTCAGAATCATCTCTAACCAGTTTGTGTGTGTGTGTATATATGTATGTATATATATGTATATATGTTTACAACTCAATATCTAATTTCGTTATTAGTTTGTTCATACAGCTTTAGCTGTGATTATGAAGTTTTAACTTGAATTACAAGAAATGTGAAAAGTGAATGATTAGTTGAGAATATTAGTCTTCTACTTGGATTATTGCTTTGATTAGTGAATAATATGTTATCAACCATTCATGTCATGCAGCTCCATGGTTCCTGGCTCAAGAAATCCGATATGGGGAGAGGAATTTAATTTTTTTGCTGATATGCTTCCTGTTCAGGTTATTTTGGTTCCATTTTTCTTGAAGTTGTTATCTGGGCAAGCACCTGAAGAATAAATTAATGAACAATAGTTGGTATTTCTTAGTTCTTTTTACAAAGGCCTTCTCCCTTTTTGTCCTGATGCATTTTTTTGGTTGGCAACTCTAAGCACTTTGTAAAAGTATCTTCTGTCTCTTTATGCTGATTGTATTTTGTTGCAATTTACAATAAAGTAAAATTTTAAAACATATACAATTAACACTTAAATGACATTTCACAAGGAGGAATGGCCTAGTGATGGTGGTTATCTAAACAATGATCTAGCTGTCACACTAGATCGTTCTTATTTAGATGCATAACTATGAAATTTACGTTTGTATTGGAAATCAAAGCCAGATATATATGAACTAAACAGAAACCATATGTATATATCCTAGATCTGCATGAGTCTAGGCCATATATGCAAGGAAATTGGCAAGATCCAAAGAAATCTTGGTCGGATCTGTTCTTCTGCATCTTCAATTGAGTCACACTATATTTGCATAGATCTGGTTTGGAATAAGGTGAAAAGATTGTACTTAAGATGCTATCTTAAGCACAAAGCCATAATCAAGAAAAATTAACCAAATGAGCCAATATTGTTTTTGGATTTATGAATGTCTTTCTTCTCTTGAGTTTGATCTTTGATTTTATTAAGATTCAGGGGAGACTGGGATTTGAGAGACTGAGGGTGAATGGACGCGAAGTAGTGAAAGAGGGGAGCAGAAAGTGGCTGTTGGGGGGTTTCAAATTTGATATTGGGTCCGAAAATTGGGTGGTAGGTACTACACAGTTTGTGTGTGTGTCATGGTCATATTTGATTGGTACACAAGAAACTGTGAGACTGCATGGCAAGTCCTTGCATGCCTTTGCTTTGCAATTAGAACTACCAGCTGCCGGGTGATGACCACAACTCACTTGAATCAGGCAACACGAAATCACCTGGTCTGCCTGCCGCTTCCTTGTCAGACTGGTAAATATTGAAATATCAAGTGGCATGGTCGATTTTTGAAATGTTGGTTTACGTGCTATTCACAATAGCTTAGAGAAACTTGGTCCTGCTTCAAATCCCAGAACAAGTACTATGTCAAATTGTCTTGAAATAAATTGATTAATTGAGCTAATTGATAGAGAAGTCAGAATGCACTGGTCATTCTGCTTTTATGGATATCCTCTATTCATCTAAGATTGATATGTAGATTGAATTTTGACTTTTTTTGTGTTAGTTTACTTTTGCACATCTGGTATATGATAGTCTGTTTATTAATAGGTTCTTAGGTTGTAACATTATGCTTTTAGTCTCTTCTTATGTTCACTGTACTCCACATTGTTCTGTAATGTTAATATCTTTAAGGGTTTACAACTTTACATAAATGGGTACTGTTTCTTTCTTTAATATAATCAGCAGTCAAGATATCTGTTAAGTAAATGTCGTGTTTAACTGTATTTCTCAAAGGTGGGTCAGGTTGTCCTTCATCCTAGCTGAAAATGCCTAAAATAGTTAAACGACCATTTCACTGATGTTCTTTCTATGACATTTCTGACATGAGGTCTGCTAGTGTGGTATTTCAGGTTGTTAAATTTGTATCATTTTACAATATGCACTTTTCAAATGGAAGAGTACATAAATTACCAACAGACTGGTCTTGCATGGTTGTGCCAATTTAAAAAACAAAAAGAAACAAGTTTTGAATTATGAACTTAAAATAAAAGCCTTAAGCCTTGCCCATAATAGCTTCGATTCCCTGTTGCAAATGCAAATATGACTTGGTATTCAGAGTAATTGCCTATTTGAATATATTCTTCAACATTCCTGCAGATTAATGTAACAATATATGACTGGGATATAATATGGAAAAGCACTGTTCTTGGATCTGTAACTGTTACTGTCGAAAAGGAAGGCCAAACTGGAGCAATCTGGCACACTCTAGATAGCACATCAGGACAGGTAACATTATAACTTTGTGATTACATTATAACTTTATAAATGCTCAATCATATGTTGAGGTATCAATAACTTAATTATTTTTTTTCCTAGGTCTGTCTTCATATTAAAACCACAAGGCTACCAGCAAGTTCTTCCAGGTTATTACTTGTTTCTGCTACTTGGCCTCATGGTTCTGATTTTCTTTTTAGATCACAATAATTTTGGAACATGAAAGTACCTAAGTTTAATATGTTGACATTTGATGGTGTATCTCTTTTGGCTTACTCTAGTTTGCATGCACTAACATTCTGACATCATGATATTGTGATGCTATTGGGTAAAAGTAAAAGCTCTTTTAAGTTTTACCGACAACTGATTGACATAAAATTATTTTCGTTTTACTTAAGTTTTAGTTCTTGCTTCATTCTTATGAATGGTTCATGTGTATGTGGTTGATGGATGATGTAGACAATATTTTTCAGTTCATTTTTTCTTGAATCAGGGTCCTACTCATTGACCTGTCCAAACATCATGTCACAACTAGGTGGAACTCTCATGGTGGCAACATGGTTCAGAAACTGACCATACCGGTCAGTATGGGTTGGTTTTTACTTTTTACAAGTAGGATTAATGATTGGTATGCAAACCAAGCAATTTTGTCCACTCCAGTTGGGCATAGTATTTAAATTTTAAAGACCAGTAGATTTAGCATTTGGGATGGGCCAGTTGAAATATGACTGATTCACATAGACGTACTAGGCAGTAAGCCTACCATCCAGCTTTAATATAAGTTTTTTTGGCTTTTTGACATTTTTCACTCATAGCCATCATCTTTTTCTTTTATGCTCTCTCTCTCTCTCTCTCTCTCTCTACGCCATGTGCTCTCCGCTCTCTCTTTCTTTCCTGCTGAGCCTCATCCGACCCATTACATCGTTGCCGCTGTCTCCTTCACCTCGTTGTGTTGTTGCCATCTCTTCTGCTCATATGCCTTATCCTCCTCCTTTGCCTTCTCTTTCTCCTCCTTGACCTCTTCTTCTTACTCCTCTCTCCCCATTTTCTCTCCTTCTTTCTCCCTCATCCGAGCAGTTATTGCCCCATATCGAGTTTCTATATGTCGATTTGTATCACTGGTTGAGCTGCCAACCGGTATTAGCATACCATTGAGATTTCAAATCTTGCATTGCAATTTGATCTCATAACCGTAGCTCTTAGGTGAATCTTAGTAATTGGTTGGAACTGAGATAGTGTACGAATAATTCTTGGATGCTAAGTACCTCATTGTGTCTTACATGGCATGATGAAATGCTGTCACATCTATGCCGAAGAAAAGGTTGGTTCTAGACTTCTAGTGCATGAGGCTTTCACCAAAGCAGGGTGGAAAGGGTTATTATATGCAGTCTTATCTTTGCAAATAAATATTCTGTTCACATGTTTTGAATGTTGGTCACTGATGTTGCAAAAGAACAAACTAACAATCATACCAAAGCTCATTCGTTCTGTCACATTCGTACTTCCACACAAGGAAAAGGAAGAAGAGGAGGAGAGTATCAGAGACTGGAGGGGCAAGCAAGGGAACAGAAAAATGGAAAAACTTACCTCAATCTTTCTGTCAATGTTTATGTTGTCAATGGTGGTCCCTGATACACCATTCAGTGGCTGTCTGTGGATGCTTTGCAAAGATCACCATGGAGGAATGTGATTTTCAAGCTGAAAGCTTCAAGAATTGCTAACCTGATCACATGTGTGTGTGTGTCTATATATGTATATGTATGTATGTATACACACAAATATGAATATGCAAAATTGCTCTTATTAAAGCTTGAATCAACTAGGTCATTATTTCATCCTACAAAAAACAAACAGAATCAAAGGTTAGATAGCAAACAAGGTTAGTTAGTACAACCCTGTTTTGAGTACCAATATGATGTATGCTGCAGTGTGCACTGATAAAACTTGAAATGACTGATCTTGGCCTACACGATGAGCTTACCGGTCATAGTCAATTGTTTTATAGCTTTTTACTAGACAATTATGCGCATCCAAAAGTTCGAAATTTCATGCTTTCCTTCATGAATCATAAATTTATAACTGTATGTTCATGAAAGGACATCCAAGTGCCTTAGTACTATTCTTTGTTTATTTTTTTTCAGGTTTTGAAATAGGGTAAATTCCTTTTAGCCGATGAAGTTTTGTACTATATTAATGTGAAAATTATACTGTATTATCTGTCAAATAATTGGTTCAGAGCATTGAATGGCTATGCTGGAGCTGATGCTCGAAGAAGATTGTCTTTGGATAAACAAGGTCCTACCTTAGTCCACCAGAAGCCAGGGCCTCTGCAGACCATATTTGATCTTCCACCTGATGAGGTTATCTATTATATTAATGTAATTCATTTCTTAGCATTGAAGGTTATTAACATGAGTCACCTGATGAATATTTTTTCTTTTGCTCAGGTTGCTGATCACAGTTATTCATGTGCGCTTGAAAGATCTTTTCTATACCATGGACGCATGTACGTGTCTGCATGGCACATTTGTTTCCACTCAAATGTATTTTCTAAGCAAATGAAGGTTAGCTTATCCACCTTAAAGATTTCTTTCACTCTTTGTTCTGTCCAAGCAGTGAATTCTATACTATCTATTTTAGGTTTCTTAGCTGGTATATAATCTTGAAAAGTTATCATTATCGTGGAAGAATGTCTGGCTGATCTTATATTAGAATTTCTGATTAGTTGGCTAAGGAAATATTTATCTTCATCTATACCAATAATTTTGCCCATGAAGGATTTTTGTATCATTTAAAGCTCATATCACTAAATTTCTTAATCATGTGGAGTATTTTTGTTTGTTCAAGCTGAATTTGTTGTTGTTTACAGTGAAGTGGTGTTTGTCACATATCTTCAATTTGAACCATGCTACGTTTGTATATCAATCAGTTATTTCTTTGTCATTGGCTTTTCTCTGCTGCTAGTGAGCAATAATGGATTTTTAAATGCTATTATGAAATTTAGTTTTATTTTAATAAAAAAATATCCAAATAAGTGATAGCGGATTTATCTTTTTCGAACTTTGATGAGCAGCTTTGTGGCACGTTCCGAATGGTTCTTCTGGTGATATTGAACAAGAGTAAGAATTTGTGAGAAAGAAAGAGTGATTGAGTGAGCAAGAGTGTTAGAAGATGTGAGATTGAAATAGGGCAAAAGAGGAGGGAGGAATGAGGTTAAGTAGGCATTCAAATGGGTCCAATGACTAAATTGACCGTTGGAACCTATTTAATCTAGGCCCTTGATTGATTTCGGTTGAAATCTGACCATTTCCGATCAGTCCGAGTCGGTAACTATCAAATTTCCCCATTTCACCTGGTATGAAGAGTGTATCGCTTGATATGCCCCCCCAACTCCTATACCACCCGGTACAGGATGGTTTGCATTTCGGTCAATTGTAGGATCGGTATGTGCTGCTTGTACCATATCGTTTTGAGCAATACGTCAAACCATAGTCATTTCTTTTATATCTAGTAGCATCTTGATGTTCACTGTTAGTCAAGTTAATTTTGTTCTTGGACCCATGTTTATATTTTCGTTTAGCAATAATGTTTCACTATGCATATTGTTGTACTAATTACTAGATAAAAATAAAAATTTTCACTGAACTCTTCTAACAGTAGTATCACTGAGGATATTTGAAGGCTCATATGAATATATATTTTGTTTCAAATTTTTTTAAATCCTAATTAACTAAAAGTAGTTTTTTCAAAATTTTTAGGTGGTTATTTCTTTTGGCGACATTGCTGAGGTATGTTGGTTATTTCCTATGTAGTTTGTACTATATTATTTTGTATGTACACATCCAATTGCCTTTGCTATTAGTAATGCAGATACGACGAAGCCAACATGCAGTTATTAACCCTGCTATCACAATAATTCTTCGAATGGGGGCTGGAGGACATGGTGTTCCTCCTCTAGGAAGTCCAGACGGTTAGTGGTACTCAATATTGTCTTCATTACTTTTTTTTTTGCCATGAAGGTTTCGTTTCTCTAGCTTTTGATATATGTAGCATATTAGAAATACTTGAAGAACCATCACCTTGTACTTTTCTACTTTTTGAATGAATAAAAATTATTTTTCTACTCTATACTTTGTGTTGTTCTATATGAAGATACATATATATTCCAGGCTAACTTGTTGAGGGTCCAAAGCCTCATTTGATATATTTTGAAGGTATCAGTTAGTTTAGCATATATATATATATATATATATATATATATCAACAATTTTAGAAAGTGGGTCAGTGGAGTATCTACTGGGTGCAATGTATGTATATGCATGACACAAAGAATCCGGGAAAAATGCCATTCTCTATGTTCATTCTGTCTCATATTCATCCCCGTGCTCTCTGTTTTCTTGAATTATTAATGGTAGTTTTATTTTTGTTATTGGTGTGCATAATGTTGGTAAAAGCCCCTCTACTTTGTAATTAGTGTCATCAGAATCGTGAGTTGAGCCATAGGATTAGATGATCCTAGGTTTCAAATCTGATGCTATGGTTCAAATCCATTTGGACTAGTTGACTCGCATTAAGAAATGGATTTTGGCTGAATTGAATCTTGACTTGCAAGTTGACTTGGTAAGCTCGGTCAACTCATGTCAAACCGAGTCACCTAAGTCAGCTATATTGTTTTTAAGCCCTAAAGGCCTAAACGGCCTGAACTTTACTTGCCTGTCACATGCAACTATACTTGGTCAACTCTTTCTCGTGGCTTGGTTGTCTTCATATGTCTGAGCCTCCACAGCCTCCTGGCTTCTGCCTTTGTCTAATCTCCAACCAATGCTCAACTCTTGCCTCTATATCCAAGAACCAGCTACCGCATGACTGCATGCCATCAGGATATTAGGTCTGTCCTCCCTCCTCTCTCTGCCCTCCTCTTCTTACTCACTATCTGGAACCACTATCGCTGCTCTCACCATTCGTCCCTCTTCTGCTCCTCATGCTCTCTCTTACTTCCTCTCGTCTTAAATCTCTTTTCAGTCTCATGTATGAATTACATGAGTTCTAAGAGCCATTTTAGAAAGTTGTTATTTCTATGTATTAGCAATTTAATTACAGAATCATAATTATGCAGTATTGATCTACATGAATATAACTACAGATAGAAATGAAAAACAAATGTATTTCAAATGTGTTTTTCTATTAGTTCACTAATTATTTATCTGATGTAAGAAAGGATATCATGCCATGATAGAACATATTAAAATACCTTCTTTGTTTGCCATCTCTTATATGCTATTAGATATTTGCTTTTGTTGTAGGTAGCTTCTGGAACATCCAGTTGCAACTTGTATGTGACAAATTTTTATAGCTTTTTAAGATCCAGTCTAAACTCTAAACTATTCTGCCATTATTCACTATGCAGGGAGAGTCAAATACATGTTTGCATCATTTTGGAACAGAAATCATACTTTAAGAGCTTTGCAACGTGCAGCTAAGAACTTTCATGCAGCTATAGAAGCTGAGAAGAAGGTACTTACCTTTCAACATGGCCCACTCATCTTTCACCCAAACTTATAGACCTGTCTTAGACCTAGCATTTTTTGTTGCTCATCAAACTGTAGCAAAAAATTCTTCTTTTCACATTAATTAAATCAGGCTAACATGTCCTTGCAAATTAAGACCCAATAGATTTTGGCAGTGTTTTAAACTTGTTGGATGAAAGGTCTTTTTTTGGCAAGTTCACAAGAACTGAAACTGGGCCATTGTTTGAAACAACTAATAGAATTGAACTGGTTTATTTGGCACTGGCTTAGGACTGAACCATCTTAATACTATTATAAATGGAATCTCCAGTCCTGCATCACTTATTTAAATCAGTAGGGTTGCAATTGATATGGACCATTTCAGTATCCCCACAATATCTGGTATTTCTTTCACCATTTGAGGCTGATGTCCATTCCCCATGGCTTTTTCCTGCCAGGGGTTCCTGGAGGAGGAGAGGCATGGTGCAGAAGTACATTGCTTAAGCATACTGTTCTTTATTTTTCCCTTTTTGCTGTTTGTCTTGTTGTATTATCGGTGAGCGCCTGTAGCACCCTCTATTCTGCCCACCCGTTATCATGGAACGCATGCCATCTGATTACAACTAAATACTCTTGAGATTGAACTTCCTGGTTCAAACTAATTGGTTTTATCCAGACATCATAATGGTGGTTTATGTACTACTTTCTTATGAAAGACATGCCTATTTGTCAATTCTGTAGCAGGAAATTTCTTTCATCTTTTCGGGCAGATGATTTCTTCTTATGTTTGTCTGTTCAAGCTGCAGTTTGCTCTAAGGGCTCTGTGCATTACTTTCTTGGAATTCTCTATCATTTAGTTCTGCATTTATTATTTGGATAGTTGGAAGCCAGAACTTGTAACATTTGATTTCTTTTACTTGGATACACAGGAATGGGCACAATCTGCATTGCGTGCACACAGCAGCTCTGTGAGAGGTAGCAGGAGACAGATAAAACTTCCAAACGAGAGTGTAGTTGAAACTGCAAAGTTTCAAGATTTCATAAAGGAGGAAGTTCTAGTTGGCATAGTAAATGTATCCATTGTACTTATTCTCTATTTTATGTTCTTTTATTTTAAAGATATAATAGTTTCTAATCTATTAACTGCTTTAATACAGGAAAATTTCCCATGCACTGCAGAGGAGTTCTTTTCTGTCTTATTGAATGATGACTCCATGTTTATTGCAGAATATCGTTCAGCACGAAAAGATACCAATCTGAATGTAAGGAAACTGTCATTCATTTATGATCATCTCTTGCACTGTGGTACTTGTTAGCTATTAGTTGTCAATGTACATTTATACTGGACGTATAAAAAGGCAAAGCTTAGTGCACAAGGCTCCCATCAAGAAGTGATCTGGGAAGGATCTATTTACAATGTTTTCTTGGTAATAATAATTTTCATGTAATGCTATGTGGTTGGATAACCAAGAAAACTGAAGGTGTCCATTGTGTCACTTTTTTTTTTCTGTTCATTACTTCTGTTGTTAGTTGTTACTATGGCAGTGTCTTAAGTCCCCACTTTTTGGATGCCTTGACAGTATTTGGTTGAGTTCCATGTTAATGATATCTTCTGAAAATTATACTTATAATTCTGTCTCCTGCCTTGGATGAGCATTTGCAACCATGAAGCATTGTTGATCCATGAGGGATATTACTACTTGGAGTTGCTAGATATGATGATTTTGTCGTTATATATACACTTTAACTGAATGTTAAGACTGATATACACAGTAATTTCAGGTGCCTGTTTCTACAGAGCAGATCTAGATGTCTTGACAATGTTTTTTTCCTGACATAATTCGGACATTTTACTTCTATGCTTTTTACAGTTGGGCCAGTGGCATGTTGCTGATGAGTATGATGGTCAGGTCAGAGAAATAACCTTCAGGTCATTATGCCATAGTCCCATGTGTCCTCCAGACACGGCCATGACAGAGTGGCAGCATGCTGTTCTTTCCCCTGATAAGAAAACTCTGGTGTGTGTTTCACTCCAAAGTAAATGTGGTAGAATATTAATTTTTCTTTTGGCATTTACTTCATATGTTTTATTGTCCCTCATTATCATTTTTTCATGTGAACCTTTTCTTACCAATGTGAACTCTTTTTAATTTCAGTGTTTTCTTTGTTTAGGTCTTCGAGACTGTGCAACAGGCACATGATGTTCCATTTGGTTCTACCTTCGAGGTGCGTACTGAAACTCAGCTACTTCCCATGCAACATAATATGTGCTTAGAGGACAAAGATAGTCTTTCTTTAGTGAACTGATAATTATAGTTTTTGTGATCGCTAATGAGGAAACCTGTATGCGCAACATGCAAATGTTTGTGATATGTGACTTCTGAAAGTTAATTCTTATTTAATTTTATGCAATCTGTGGAGACAACAGTTAAATTAGAAATAATTTTGTTCAGTTAACTAAACATGCAGAAGTATTCTGTTGGTATCTCTAGGGCAGGAAGTTAAGGCTTCATTTAGCATACCCATATCTTATAAAACAACTTTTTTTCCTTAAGGTATAAATTATTATGTTAAATATGGCCTCTAGTCACAAGGTGTAACAAAAAATAGTTAATATTATGGTTTAGAATGGTCAGGTTTGTCATGGAAGATCTATATATACGTTTGTTCTTGTACAGGATAATTTAGTTGGAAGTTAAAAAGAGTCAACTATGTAGCTTTCATGGATACATTAAAATACTGGTTGTAGCAAAATTTATATTTCTTAGCTTTGTACCAAAATTAATGATAATCTTGATTGAGCTAAAACTGGCATCTAATTCTTGATGAGGTTTGGATTGGAAGGTTCATTTTCTGAGCAAAATGTATCGGAGAGGATTCTCTTATTAACTGAATTTACTTACTTTATTGGTTTGGTCGATGTGTGCAATCTTTGAACTTGGCTTGTCTAATACAATTACATCTGATTGCTAAATCTCATTAACTTTAATTGAAAGAGCTATATTTTTTGAAAATGTAAGTCATATAATTGTTTCTATTTCAGGTACACTGTCGGTGGTCATTGAATACGATCTCTGACTCTTCGAGCATGCTTGATATACGAGTTGGTAAGTATTAGCTGGTGTCTATCATTTTTCTGATTTCTTTTCGCCTTCTTTTATTGCTATTTTGCTTCATGTGAGGCCACAAATTATGAGGAAAAAGTAATTATAGATATTTTCTACAGGTGCACATTTCAAGAAGTGGTGCATCATGCAGTCTAAGATAAAAACTGGAGCAGTTGATGAGGCATGTTTTCTCATTACGATTTCTAGTTCCGCTTTTCTTCATTGTGTTCTAGAATTATCTTAGATTTGATATTTTGAACTAAAACTAACTGCTTGTGCCCAACACTGTGTCCTGGTTCAAAGTTGCAAGCATGTGCGATGGTAAACACAGAGAACAAGACAAAGTGAAAGAGAGCATAGATCAAAACTTACTGGTCATGATTCAAATCATAACCTCATCTGTAATGTCATGATACACCTCAAATCATAAATCAAGACCCTTATCTTTAGGTATCGAGTTCTGATTTACAGAATTTCTAGATAAAAAATGCAAAATAAAATTAAATTAAACATCAAATCAACTCATAAAGTTATGACATCCTAATGACTCCGAATCAACCTAATTAAATTACCATCTCAAAGTCTTATTAAAGTTAGCTAGAATAGTCCCCTGAAGGGTCATTTGGACCCAAATCTTATAAATTAGCTCAGATTTACCTGATCGAACTTAACAATACTTGAATATAAGATTGCCTGATGTAATGTGCGGTATATGCATGCTAATCTGTCAGTAGTCTGCAGTTCTATTCACATAGTCTGCCATTAATTTGAAACTACTTTAACTTTCACATAAATGGCTATCATGTATAGCCTACGCTATGGGCCACTCTGGGAACAGGTACCTTTCTGTCCAGTCTTGCAATTTTTAATCTCCAATGTCCTTTTATTTTGGATCAATTATAT
The DNA here is from genome assembly GCF_036884655.1 of Musa acuminata AAA Group. NCBI lineage: Eukaryota > Viridiplantae > Streptophyta > Magnoliopsida > Zingiberales > Musaceae > Musa > Musa acuminata. The sequence continues at coordinate 42,562,532 of NC_088353.1, read as the reverse complement.
CAGTTCTCCAATCACTTCTTTTAGATGTCTAGGCTACCTGCTTATTGTCGACATATATTTTTGGCACAAGTTCTTCGAGTAGGGTTGTTAGAAACAATTTCAAAATTTTTCGAGTGGTACCACATTGATCAGAAAATAATACAAAGTTTCTTTTATAGTTGTGATGTGTTCTGTTTTGCTACATGAAAGAGTGGATTGTTTTATTTCTTAGGTTTATTCCATAGCTTATCTTTGCTGGACAACTTAGTGCAACTATATAAAGCAAGACCACATATTGAAATCAGTGTTTTCCTTTTATTTTGACGTAATCTTTCTTCATACAGTACAAGAAAGAAGTGGCGCAAATGCTAGAAATAGCACGCTCATATCTTGTCAAGGTCAAAGGTTCCAGCCAAGATAAGCGTGAGGCATCAGAAACCCCAACATCCGCCGTCAGTTGAGATCAATACATCAGATGGCAGGTTTGCCTACTCTTAGTGACCCTATACTCGATGAAGTTGCCAGTCTCTCGAAGTCGTTGTAACTGTATCATGCACGGAAGTATAAGCTCGTTTTTCATGCGACCCTTCATGCAAGTGAAAAAGTGGTGTATGCTTATACCTGCACGAACTTTCTTCTGTATAATGCCAATTTATCATAAACGTAGATCACTTTTTTCTTTTTTTGATTCCTCCTTCCCAAGTGTGTGATCTCCACCACCAGCAGTTTTTGCAAAAATGTGTCCAATTACTTTAGCGTGTCACTGTAGGCATTGTTTGCCGTAGATGACACACTTCTTAATAGGTTTTAAATTACAGTAATTGATAGAGCAAATTTAGGAATTTGATTGTAAAGCCGCACAGTTCTTGAGCGGTTAGATGCTGCCATCAATTGTTTTTCTTTGTTGACAGAAAGAAACAGCTTGTTACCATGATGGTTTATATGGTTTGTTCATCCTTATGCTATCATCAAGTGTTTAGATTTATCTCCTGGTTGCTGTCTGGTTGTTGTAACATGGTTTGCATGAAATTTCTTCTCTGATTTATACGTTTGAATTATTGGGTGCCTCTTTTTATTCATACTGGCGGCTGTGAATAAAGTCCATAAGATACATTCGTCCGTTTATGCCGGTTATCATGTCGAACAGCTTACTTAATATTCCCTTTGGTATATTATCCACAAAGAGAAAAAGGAAATAATATAAATTCTTGTAGCATGATCTTGTTTTGACTGAGGAAATGAGCTCCTTGAATGAAATTTTACCAATCAGTGTTTACCCTCTTAAGGTGGTTAACTATGTCTTTTTTCCCTAAAAGAAACAACTTAAACCAACTGATATATATATATATATATATATATATATATATATATATATATATATATATATATATATAATGTAGGCATGCATTAATCATTGTCGATATAAACCTAACCCGATCAATCCCGAGTGCATTGGCTCCGGTTCAACCTTTTCAATGATTCAATTAGGACCAAGATCAAACCTGAGTCGGACCCGACCGAACCGTATTGTCGCTCCCGATCCTTAGGAACTTAAACCGATGGATTCGGTTTCGGTCCGTTGTAGCGGACCAAAGTTTGAAGGGCATCCATGTAAATAACTCCATTGAGAAAATTAGGGTTGTTCGTCGCCATATATTAGCCGACGCTGGTTCCCCCAACGTTCTAGGGTTTTCAGTGAACGGGTGAGAGGTGGAGAGACGACCGTTTTTCCCTCTGATCATTATATCGAGATGGTACTTCTTCTAATACCTTTAGTTCCAGTTTTAGAGTACTGATAGTCACGATCTGTCGGATTAATGAATCATTGTAGTTGTTTTGTTGATTCATCCCGTAAATTTGATGTCTCGTGCGATTCTTCTGAGAGACTGTATTCCTTCCCGTTCGATTGTTCTCTGTGCATTTGGCTTTGAAGTCTCATTTGTTATAAAGATCTAAGTTTGGTCGTTTTGAGTTCATCTGAAGTCATCCTTCTTCTGTTTGGTTGTGGTTTGGTCCTTCTTCCCGATCGCTTTAAGTTGTGCTAATTGTTAATTAATTTTAAGCTCAAACCGTAATTTTTGTTTTCGGGTGTTCACAGCCGAAGCAGATTCATGAGATTAAGGATTTCCTCCTCACAGCGCGGAGGAAAGATGCGCGTTCCGTGAAAATAAAGAGGAGCAAGGATGTTGTCAAATTCAAGGTCCGCTGCGCCAAGTACCTCTATACGTTGTGTGTGTTTGACTCCGAGAAGGCAAACAAGTTGAAGCAATCGCTTCCTCCGGGTATGTGGTAGCGTATTCATTGTTCATATTAAGTCTTTGTTTGTGTCATTCTTTTATGAGATTGTGGAATTGTCATTTACATCTAAGTACACAGTTCAGCACGGCAGAAGCAGACAAATGCTCAAAGAGCATATGAAATATCTATTTGCCGAATGATGCATGTATATGAATCAGAATATTATATCTTTATGTCTTTTTAGTATCATTTATATGTGGATCAAATTTCATCTAGTACAAAGTCTATTTGCCATGCAAATAATTTACATGAATCAGGTGTCAAATTTCAAAATTATCTTTCCTAGTAGCATGTGTGGGCACAATTTTGTTTTGTGAAGGTTGTTTCTATATAATATTAAACTGCAATAAGCATAAGCTGCATCTTTTGTTAGCTATTGACACAGACACTAGAACAAGCCATTATTTTGGTCTATTGAGGTTGGACTAAATGAGTTCATTCTTGCCATTGATCACTGTTGAGGAAAATACTATTAAAAAATCTGTCATTAAATCCTTATTGGTCCCAACTGAGTGAGTCATCATCATTCCTCCGGAAACATGTAATCACATTTATACACACATTTATACATCTTCCTGTTCATGTGCAAATTATTTTACTAGATTATACATATTTGTCCTCAATGTTACTACCACTAATACAACATAATCATATTTCTAGCAACATGAAAAATCCATCTACTATTGAATTGAATTTTTTATGCAATTGAACAATATATGCTTCGTTTTAGTTGATATGAAGAATTATCATGGATAGGTGAAAATATGTTATTTATGTCTTTGAAAGGGCATTTTCTGTAATTGGCCTAATTGATAGGCTTAATTGAAGTTTGATACTGGTTGGCACCTTATGTCTAACCATATCTGGAGCTTCATTAAGATATCTACCTGAAGTATTAAAATCTCAGTATGGTTACAATATCCATCGAGAGCTGGATGGGTATGGTACCCATGCCAATCATCATATCATCACCCATCTCTTGTTATTGTTTCGCTTCCCGCAGCAAGCTCGGTGTTTTTATTGGACCAGGTGAAATTGTTTACTTCATGTACTGGTCCATGGTTGGACCAAAAAAATACCCGGCCCTGTTGACTGTTATGATCAAAATTAAAATCTGTGATCGACACTGTCTTGCTATGCTTGTTCAGATTTTATGAAGCAATGGATCTTTATTGCTGGAACAACCAGCTAACTGTTGGTATGACTAGGGGCATGGATGCTTTCACCTCCTAGTGATATTTAAAAAATGCTATTAGCAAGCACTGTAAATAGTTAGCTGTTTGTAGAACAGTAATCTTTATGGATGGGGTGGATGTCCAGAAGCTAGAAAGATCTGAAAATGTCTACCTAAGGTTTGTGACCAAAGAGTTGTATAAATGCACCCTTTGATATAAGGATTGAGAGTCTTTGGTTGTGGACTTTAGGCAAATATTATTATCAACCAGCTGTATCGCAAAAAAAAAAAAAGCTTACAAGTGTTGCCTTCTGGCATCAAATTTTTAAAAATATATACAAGTTATGATTGCCTCATATTGCTTTATGGTTTTGTCCAAGAAGCTGTAGGGTGTAAAAAATGTGGAAAGAAAATGAAACATATATATATATATATATATATATATATATATATAGAGAGAGAGAGAGAGAGAGAGAGAGAGAGAGAGAGAGAGAGAGAGAGAGAGAGAGATGGTTGATTTTGTTTCTAGTTTATTTTATTACCTAATGTATCAGAAAACTGTAGGGTCCATATCTCACAGCTCTTTGAAAAATGTTATGGATGTGATAATTGTTCAAATATTTGTTCAAGTAAGAAATCCTCTTGAGAAGTAATAAGTTGAGTGCATATATTGATTTGTCATGTGTAATGTTGCAGGTCTGAGCATCCAAGAAGTTTGAGATTGAAGCTTCAGCTTGTTAGTGAGGTTTCTGAACAGTGGCTGAATTCATTCCTCTTGTTTTCCCAATTATGACTTCAGTTCTATATATCAACTATTATCTACTCTGAATGTTTGAGGAATGCTGGTAGTAAACGAGTTTTGATATTGGTATGAGATCCTAATTATATCATTTGCTCCAATTTATTGCCTATATTTCAGTATTTGCATGCTGCATGTTATAATCATTACGAGAAGTTGGTTTGATGAATCTTATGTCATACTGGACAAAATGTAATTCCAATCTGGAAAGTCTGGCATTATTTTAATATATTTGGCTTTAGTCCATCCATTGATTTATTTGTCTTGTTTTGGGTTGGTTAATCAGTTTGTAGTATTGAGTCCATCAGTCAATTGGGTCGGGTGCAGTCATATGTCACTGGGGCTTGGTCTTTAGATAAATTAGAGTAAATTTCGCTTGAACAAGTAAACAATCCCTGTCTTACATTTTTCTCTCTTCCTCTCTCATCTTTTTAAGATGATTGCATTTTGGTGATCTTTATTGGTTTATCGAAGATTTGGGGACTTCAGATTGGGGACTCCACATATTCCACCCCCACCTCTTTGATCCATATTTTTGGCATCTTATTACAAATTTATATGACTATCTAATATGACAGTGGTATTCAATCATGTGAAGTGGTATGACAGTGAAGCAGCTCACTGCTTAATGATATCTAATACCATGTTTATAATAGAAGTAGAAAGAAAAGGAGAAAGATATGATCTTGTGAGTAACATAATTTTTGAGATTAATAGTTTCAGTGCATCAGATGTCAGTCAATATGAGGTTTAATGGAGATCAATAATATCCCACATTATTGTGGAATATATATGGTTGGTAATTATGGAAGGATTAAAATTATATTTTTCCAAGCATTTTCATCTCTTCACTCAAAATGATTGGGCTACTGTCTGGAGTCTAATCTTCACCAATATAATCAATTCTTTATTTGGGGAATTTTCTTTTCTGTTTGGTCAAGAATAGGATGAAGTACATATGAAGAGTGCTTAGGATGAGTAAGAGCACACATTAGAAGAAAGTTCTGACCAAGTGAGGTTTCACTCACATGTGAGGTGGGTCCATTCCTTTAGATGAGGCAGTTGTCACTCCTATTAGAGCATGTCCATTTAGCAGACAGGGAATGGCCAAAGGTAGAATCCAACTTGTGCAAAGTCAAAATTTGGTCAGATCTAGATATGAAGTTTACATACATAGAATGACTGCAACATCTGCCCCAGTCACACAAATTTGGATAGAAAGATAGAGAGAGAGAGAGAAGTAGTGAGCTTTGTTCAGCAGCCTTTTACACTACTGCCTTCCAAAGGCTTTTTTCCCCTCTCTCTCTCTTGCTTGTTGTCTATTGGAACACATTATTAGGAATCACCCTTTTGGTGTATGGCTTTTTAGTGCTTTGTGCAGCTTGTGATTAACCTATTGTGTCATCTACATTTAGTAGGGAATGTTGTCTGACAAAACTCTCATTTCTTTGTTCTCAGACAATAATACATCATACCTTATCTAAACATCTGAATCTCATTATTAGGGTTTAGGGTTGAATTTTTATATTACTTGTACAAGAAAGGTATTAAATAAAATAAAATACCTCAATAAACAATAATCTTCATGGCATATGGTGCAGTGTATCTCTTGTACCAGATCTATGAAAAAAGAAAATAATGAAAACAATGTTTACCCTAACAAAAACAAAAAAGCAAAAACACATGCAAGAGAATCCAGTGAGAATAAGATGCATGCCAGTTGTGTCCAATGGGAAAGTCTAATGCATGCACATTCCAACTCACAGCAGTATAATTCTGATCATAGAGGAGATCCCGTCACTCTCTGGTACACTGACCCCTCCCGTCTCGCCCCGCACAGGTTCAGCCGCATGGGGTTCCCGTCGCAAGGTATCCTCACCGCCACCAAGCTGGCGGTCATTTCTTGCCGGCATCGGCTGCTGCCGACATGCCATGCAACCCCTCCCTCACACACTGAGCTACCATCGCATCGCATTGCATTGCATCATTAAATAATGCCACACCAATCATCATCAAATTAAAAAAAAAGAACTCACAAGAAAATGTGTCTTTTCTCTCTCTTCTCCCTTGGAATGTTTAAACTCATAAATAATAATAATAATAATAATAACAATAATAATAATAATAATAATAATGAAAAATATCTTATATGGATGTCTAATAAATCTTACGTGTCGACGCTTAATCATATTCAACACAATACTTTCTTAGCACATAATGTTTATGATATCACTGAACTATTCAGGTAGGTCTTCATGTTCGAATAATATCTGATGATTCAATGTAACTATCCACGATGAAATAATTATATATTACATTCATAAAGGGTCCCAAATCATCCATCCGAAATTTTTTTTTTGGCAAAAACTCTAAATACAAATTGTTATAAAAAAATGTCATCAAAATCTTTATCAATGATATTAGAGTCGATCATGAGTTCGAAGCATGCATCTATCTCATGCTATTTTATTTGATATTTCATCATATTTATAGAATATTTTTCTTTGGGTAAAATTTTTTATGTCAAACATAAATCAGCTTTTACATGGGAGATGTTAGAATACATAAATATGTTGTATCATTTCTTAATAATTTAAACTTTTGAGATTCATTATAATCCAATCAAATTTTTTATTAAAGAAAAAATCATATTGGATTTTGGGATAAAAATCTCAGGTAAAATAACAAAATCCATTTTGTGATTTTGGTGACTTGGCACATCAGAGAGCTACACTGATCCTTTCTCTACAACTTATTCCACAAATAATTAATCCTAAAACAAATTCAAAAAATCCTTTTGTTTTCCTTTTTCTCTTCCTTCCTCACCACCTTCTTGTTTTGTCTCTGTTATGTCATTGGCATGAGTGAGAAGAGAAGGCTCCCAAGCTGATATCTCAACCAATGTGATGGAGTGACACTTCATCCACCTCTCATTCCACAAATAATTATCTTAAATAAAATTCAGAAAAAAATCCAATATTTCTTCTTCTTCTTCTTCTTCTTCTTCTTCTCTCTCTCTCTCTGTCATCTTTTAACTTGTAATTAATGTGCAAGCAGCTTTTCCTTGGAATGGGAGAGCACAAGGAATCAGTTCCAGAAAACCTTTGAGTTGTGTCAGCCTTCTGTTACTGCTCTGCCCATCAATCACTGCTCCCCATATACAGAAACAGAGACAGAGAGAAAGAGAGAGAGAGGGGCCAATTAACTCCCTTCAAGGCAGGTTGGGTTGTGTGTCCGAGGCACTGCTTGACCCCTGTTGTTCTCGCTTCCTCATTCGGGCATGTGATCGATTGCAGATTAGCTTCATCGCAGTACGAGAGCGCAGTGATCCACCCCAAAAGATCCTTCCTTTGGTCGTATCACGCCACGGGGAATAAGATCGATTTATGCTCATCTTCCCCCTTTGAGCCACTGTGTCCCACGGGATTCGTGTTGTGAATCTTTAGGTTCTTTTCCACCCATCAAGCTCCGGGACAGCAGGTTGATCGGTTCCTCCACGAGAAGATTGCGGAAAGGAATCGCCTTCTTTGGTCCGTCTCCGGCTCCTCGGCTCCCGTCGTGCGAGCTTTCCTCCCGAGTTCGTACAAAGGTTGGTTTTTGTTGGGGGGCGGCGGCCTTTTTTCTCCTCGGATTGGTGAAATGAAAGAAAAGAGTTTCTTTTTCTTTGTTGATTGATTGCATGGGTTTTCGTCCTTGAGATCTGCAAAGTCCGTTTCTTTCTTTCTCCTTTGTTGTTGGATTTGGGATAAAAGATGTCGAACTTGTTGAAAGATTGCATCTTTTCCTTGAGCAAGAACTTACAACTGAGTTGTTGATCCAATGGAAATGGTTTCTGATTCCAGATTGGGTGTTTTCTTTTTGGATCTCAAGAGCCAGCTTGTGCTGTTTCATCTAAATTGATTTCTTCTTTTTCTTTCACCATCGCCTCTGTTTGATGTCTTCTTTCCCTTCGTTGTATTGGCTCTTTCCAGTGCGTGAACGAGTATGCTTTGCGGGCGCTTCTCTTCACCTTGCTACTGAAGTCTCTGGTGTTCAATGCCTCAACTCCCCGCATATTGCTCTCTTTAGACTGTAGCTATCTGCTTTCACTGGAAGCCTGCATTATTCAGTTCATGGATTGGAATGTCTCGATTTACTTTCTGATTAATGGCATGATGAAAGTTGTGATCTCTGAAGTTTTGTGTCTGCAAAACAAAGGGTGTTTGCTCACTCTCTTTTCCATAGAAACAGTAATACTTACTGATAACCTAATTATGTAACTGCAAGATGTGTTCTTTCCATAGTGTGAAATGCCACTTTCAACATTTCAATCTTTGGTGATCTGCATTCCAAATTAGGTTCATTGAGTCTTTCTTGTACATCAGTGCTTGTTGTGACTAATGAGTTCTCCCCAATGTCTTCTGCTTCTCTCCATTTCTCTCTTGCAAGTTTCATTTCTCTCCACCCAAACAGGTCAGAAATCCCTACATACTGATAAAGACTGGTAACAAGTCATGAGTTCCATCACTTTCATAACTCAGATCCAGAATATTCAGAATAGCATCCCACGTTAAGGCCAAAAGACTAGTTAATACAATGTGCATTTTTTCTATAAGCAAAATTTGAAATTTCTCTACTTTCTTGCAGAGTAATGTGCTTTTGGATTGCGGCAAATGGCTTCACTGGTCCCAGGTGTGCTCATCAAGCTCCTCCAGCACATGAATACTGATGTTAAGGTTGCGGGAGAGCATCGGTCATCCCTCCTCCAGGTTGCGAGTATTGTTCCTGCCCTTGCTGGAAGTGATCTCTTCACCAACAAAGGCTTTTATCTTAAGGTCTCTGATTCTTCCCATGCAACATATGTTTACCTGTCCGATGAGCACAATGACCTCATCTTGAGTGATAAGATACAGCTAGGCCAATTCATTCATGTAGATCGCCTCGAGGCAGGCTCTCCTGTGCCGATTCTTAAGGGTGTGAGGCCACTTCCTGGTCGTCATCAATGTGTTGGGAATCCTGAGGATCTCGTCGCCACCAGTTCTCTTAATTTCCTTAATGCTGAGAAACCGAAGCCATCCAATGACTCAAAGTATAACAGTAGCACATCTTCTGAAAGCGAAAAGAGCAAATTGGGGATTTCCAAGTCAAACATTAAAGCCCAGGAGGTGGAAAAGAAAAAGTCTTCACTTACCAAGTCAAGCTCTGTACTCTCAAAACAACTGGTCAAAGGCAAATCGGAGAAGAAATTTGCAGTCACTGCAAGGTCAAAATCAATGATCTCAAGAACAATACCTTCATCTCCAACAAGTGTCTATTCTTTGCCTGGATCATTTGAGAAGTTCTCCAATGAAGTCAAGAAGCACGCACGAGCCAAAGGTCTAGAGAAGCCAGCAACTTCAAGAATGGGTCTGTTGGAGAAGGCAGCTTCTGTCTTGAAAGTGACCACTGCTGGTAGGAAGTCTTCTACGGGGAACTTCTTGGGAAATTTGGTGCCGAGCATTGAGTTAGGACCCAAAGCTTTGAGAAAGAGCTGGGAGGGGCATATGGAATCCAAGGGCAGAGATAGTTCTACCTTAAAAGCAGCCAAACTTGAGAGAAGATCTGAATCTAGGAGCACTTCTGTGAGTTTATTTTCTGAATTGATCATAATTCATATCTCTATATATTTTTGTCAGTTGTTATTGATCTCCAGTATATTGTGGGTTTACTAAAGCCTGTTGCCATATCTGTTTTCTTGCATCTTTTATAGTAGAAATAAACATGTAAAGCTACTTTTATGAGGAAAAGATTCTGATGTTTTGATTATCATAATCTCTCTGCTTACGTAGAAGTCCCACCGGTGGAAACTTTGTCTATTAATTAACTGGTATCATCTGCATCTCCATAGAACATAAGTGGATTTCTCGTGTGTAACTTTTGGGTTGCACAGTAAAATGATGAAGGCAATCTTGCAGATATTATTTTAGATAAGAATGGCAATCGATGTTTATAGAGTTCCAAGATATGATCACCAATCTGTGCACCATTACATCACCCAAAACATAAGAGCCGATGGAAGTTAGTTGTACTTATTTTCTGGATATTTGTAGTGGATAGTATTTTCCTTGGGTCCCTTGCATTTGTTTATTGTTTTCTAACTTGCAGGCTCCTCGACAAAAGTCATCAACAAATGAGAAACTGTTACCTAAGGATGACAGCAAGATTCAAACTCCTGTGAAGAAAGGCATTGTTAGTGCTGCTGCAGAAGATTCTGATAAAACAGTTAAACATCGGCCTCCTGTCTTAAGGAAATCTTCAGAGACCACTAATGGTCTAAATCTTGTAAACTTAGTCAAAGTTGTTCCTTCTAACAGAAAATGGACAGATGGTAGTGTTTCTTGGCAAACTCTTCCATCATCTTTGGCAAAACTAGGAAAGGTATGTTTCGTGCTAATATTATTTGATATGACAAACTTAGTTGCTTCTATTATTACTCGATCTGACAAAATTAGATTCCTTATATTAGTGGTTGTTACATGTTCCCAAATTTGTATGTCTTCTTTAAAAGCCCTTTTCTGTCTTTATTGATGTATAAAACAAGTTATCAGCTATATTGTTGGCTGTTTCAAACTGAACTTATTACTTTATATTTTGGAAAGGGCTATTCTAGCCATAAACAAAAATTGTCCATCTTATGTGAAGTTATGATCAGGCTTTCACATATGTTACCCACCCGAGTGTCACTTAGGCACTGCTTATGTGCCAGGAGGCCAACTTATCAACCATCCCCTCTGGACAACCATGTCCAGATAATTTTAGGAATAAAAGAATCTCAGTTAGGGCTTACAAATAATTTGTAATTTTTAGGAGCTTTTGAAGTATAGGGACGCAGCACAACTGGCTGCTATTGAGGCTATTCAAGAAGCCGGTGCTGCAGAGAGCTTGATTCGGTGCCTGAGGTAATTACCCTCAAATGCTGTTGTGATTTTTATTATACAGACTATATTTTGGCCATCAAGATCTCTGTTTATCATAAAGATATTTTGTTATATGTTATGTAGAGTTGCTGCTTGTATATTCTTTTTTTCATTATGATATAGTTTTGTATTTAGAAAATATGCTTTATATTTTTATCTTAAATTGTGGCATATGTGCATTTAACATGAATTTGTGACGGAATGCTTCCCATTGTATTTTAGAATAATTATTGATGAATTTCTCACATGATAATATTGTTTTGATGAACTGTACCATGACAAGTTTCTTGATCATCGGGAGATTAAAATATTAACTGCTTCATAAGCTTTTCCATGAAAACTATTCGAGCAAATGTTACAGTAACAAGTCATTAACTGCTTTTTGTTAACATTGTACGGTTTCTTTTAGTTTCATTTACTATCAGGTTTGCTGATCAACCATCTTGAAATGGTAATTTCACTCATTACATTTACGGTCAATTGTGAGGTTCTTTGGGTTTTCTTAGTTTCAGATTGACATTAGCTTATTGGTGATCATATTTGTTAGATCTGTATGTATAATCTTCACGTGAAGATTTAGAAGCTACTCTGTAAAATTCTCTGTTTTTTTCTCTCTCCTGTTATCAGTGCTATGCTTAACACTGATTCAAGTCTGACATCGTTAGGACTGAAAAGCTATGATTTGTGTCTAAATGCAAATAAATGTGCAAGATTGCTAAATTGTGTTAGCGTGAAAGGATATTGAACACTTAGTAGGCTGAAGTTTTCCCTTTTTCATCATTTATATTATCATCGGTAGGGAAACTTCCTAGGCATCGTGCCGTTGGTTTCTGTGGCTTTAGCTTTATATACATCGTGGGAAAGAGTGACAGGTTTTATAGTAAGATTTCCCTTGAACATGTTATGAGAACAGATATAGCGATGTCAATGGAGGTCTGCTTTGACAATGAAATCATGTTGACGCCCGAGTGAAACCTGCTAGGCTCTGGCAGAATCCCAATCTTGATTACTCTCATTCTTAGATACTGAAGAATAAGTACAACCTAAAAGTTTGTGCACTTCCATGAATTTGAGAAGGGGACCTTGAGATGATTTCACAAACAATTTGTCATAACCATTATGAGAGAGCAAATCATTCTTCTTAGGATTTTAAATAAAAGAAAAAAAAAAGAAGAAGCTTTGAGTGCAAAGATAGTGTCCAACATTCTAAACTTGTCACTAAGGAACTATTGTTCATAGAGTTTCATATTAGCAGTTAGTTTACTCTCCTGCAGTAAATCGGTAGATAATCATATACCTACTGGTTTGGAAGATTGTGCATTATACATAAATATATATGCAGCAAACAATTCTATGGAGGTGTATACTAAGCATCATTTCTCAAAGTTATCAAGATTCCCTAGACCTTGGCCAAGGATGCCTCCTCAGGCATACCAAATGGCCTTTTGGCATTCTAGATCTGCTCTAAGTTGAGCCCCAGCTGTGTAGGTGATCTCATTTACTGATCTTGGAGAAACCAGCTGTTGCATGGTGACTTGGAGGTCTTTCTAGTCCTGTTTGAGTTTAAGGAATCCATTCTATCAGAAACTTGGGACTGGATTTTTAGACAACTCATATCTTTGGTTTCAGTTTTGATCTTTAATTATAATTCAATTGTTCTCATAATTTTTCTGCCGATATCCTTCTGTATGTAAACTATATGTACCAGCTGAAGAACTAAATGCATCGTCAGTAAGGCAAGCGAGATGGTTCAGAAGATAGAGAAAGCAAGTAAGATTATATTAGAATGACAAGTGTAGATAGATATACTTCATCCCAAAAGCTCCATAGAAACAACTGACTTCTTGTTCTTGTAATGTAAATCTATGCATTGTGGATATGTAGTTTCTTCTTCTGTGTCAGACAAGTAGTTGCTGATCGTAAGATTTGCCATAGATTGATGTGCTTGTCATCTTCCAACTGCTGTTTCTTCTCTCTCTCCTCCCCTCGGGGTGCAGGAGATGATCTTTGTAGTGTGCTGCCATCAACATACTCCATTGATTGCTTGTTTCTTTGTTCCACTCACAGTATGTATGCGGAGCTGAGTGCCACTGCTAAGGAAGACAACCCGCAGCCGGCCGTCGAGCAGTTCCTTGCCTTCCACTCCTCCCTTTCCCGTGCTGCCATGGTCACCGACTCCCTCTCCAAGACTATGTCCCAAACTCCGGCAGTAGCCTCACCGGACGCACCCCCAGGCGTTGACGCCATCCCGGAAGATGCCCTCAAAGTCTCCACCGGCAACCGCCGCCGTGCTGCCTCCTGGGTCAGCGCCGCCCTCGCCACCGACCTCTCCCACTTCTCCCTCTACAACCATAAGTCCTCCACCGCATCCTCGGCCTCTCCGGCGGTGGTCGTCCTCGAGGGTCCATCTAAGACCGCAGCTGCAGCAGCGTCTCCCGCGAAGGCCTCCCCTCAGTCTAAACCCAGGCCGTCCCCGGCATTGGCGTCAGCGACCAAGGGGAAGGCGCGGGGGACTGCGCCACCGCCGCCGCCGCCGCTGGAGTGGGAGCGCGGGGCAGGGCTGGAGGAGGGGGCGGAGCTGGCACGGGCGCTGAGGGAGGATGCGCGGGCATGGTTCCTGGAGTTCGTGGAGCGGTTCCTAGATGCCGACGCGGCCGCGCCGGTGCCGTCTGACCGGGAGCAGGTGGCCGCAATGCTGTCGCAGCTAAAGAAGGTGAACGATTGGCTAGAGGCGATCGGCAGCCAGCGGAGGGAAGGGGAGACCGTGCCGGAGGCGGAAGCGGGGGAAACAGAGGGCGGCGAGGGTCCCAGCAGCGGCGTGCCGGTGGAGACCATCCAGCGGCTGCGGAAGAAGATCTACGAGTACCTCCTCACCCACGTCGAGTCTGCCGCCGTCGCTCTCGGCGGCGGCGTCCACGCCGCGGCGCCGCATCCGCCGGCGGCGCCCGGAGGCCGGCCGGGTCGGAAGTGATGACAGATCTTGGACTGCACGAATCACGAAGCCGGCGAGGACCAGAACCTATTCTTTCTGTGGAATTCAACTCATTGGATCACGTGTCGGGATCCTATCGTATGGAAATGCTGTTCTGTGATCCAAGTTATTGGAGTGGATCATGCTAAGGGTGTATATAGAGTCATTCTTTGGTCTTTGAGTGATAGCCATCACTATTTAATTTAATTTCTCATGGGAAGCAGAATTAAATGGTTTGTAACTCTTTTTTTTCCTTGTTTTTGATGAACTAATTTATACTTATTAATTGTACTTATTGGTGATGAGAATTTGGAGGAGGTTTATTACCATTGCACTCATACACTTTGGTATTTGCAATTGATTAATGTTAGTTCAACATATATGTGTATATATATCTTGAATTTGATGATTAATCTTTGTTTGGTTGTGAGTTGAGTTATGTTTAATATTATTTTTATATTAATAAAATATTTTAAAATATTAAAAAAAACTAAAATATTATAGGGTCATATATATATAAATATATTTATATTTAAACATGAATTCTATAAAAAAGAAGTTGACGTATATTAATATTTATAATGGCAAAACGTTATTTGGAAAATTTGCAAGGAGGGATATGTAAAAGCACAAAGAAAATATAGTTTATTGGATTTGGCCTCACACGTCATCGCTCATGATCTCACGAGATCCATCGGATCCTTCATTCGGATGTTCACCACGAATCTCATAGCAGATATCCTATAAACATGCTCATTCGTCGAACACCCCTGTGGCCATGAGAAGCGCTCGACAATTTGGAGGATGCTTTGCTCGCTCGCGGAGTTCTTCTTTCCATCGAGCCTTCAATCTATATATCTATTCCCCTCATCGGAGGAACCGCAAGCGAAGCTTCTCCCGATCTGTTCATCAATTCCTTGCGAAGAGGAAACCACGGCGAAGGTTTTGATCTGTTCCATGAGAAAAATAAGTGATCTTTGCGTCCGTTCGTTCATTCCTTCCTATCTCCTCTCTTCTCCCAATCCATAAATTGTTCCCGCGCCTTCCATCACCGATCCAGATTCGCGGTTGCGTTGGAGATTTGTGCCTGTTCTTGTTGCATTGGATCGTTCTTTTGGTATCAGCTTGAAAGCCGCCACCTTTTGTGCCATCTAGACTCCCCAGATCTGCGACCCATCCCCACGGCTCGTCTTCGCGGAAAAGATCGCACTTTTGATTCGATCTCTTCTTCTTTTTTTCCTCGTACATTATTGGTGGGTTTCTAGATCACAATAAGTCTTCTTCTTTCGCTGAAAATTGCAAATTTTTTATTTGTTTTTATGCTAATCTTTGATTTCTTTTATTGGCTTTGGCCTTCTTGTTTTCTTTGTATAGATCAGATTTTTGGACGAGTCCGCAAATTAGGAAGGACATTTCTTTGATTTCGAAGAGCCACAGATCTTTGATCGCCGGGGTTGTGTTTCTAAGTTGGTTCTCGAGATTTGCATTGGTTTCTTGAAGAAAGGCGGTACCTTTGCTATGGACAAGTCGCCAGTTCCTGATGGAGGCGGAGACGGAGGCAATGGTGTCGGTTTACCGCCCCATTCATCCAGATACCCCGCCTCTGGCTCGCCCACGGCCTCTTCTTCTTCTCAGCCACCTTCGGATTCTGATCATTTCGGTCACCCGGCACCGTCTGAGGGCAGGCTGTTCAGCCACGATGTCAGCCGGATGCCTGATTTCCCTCCAAGAAATCCCGGCCATCGTCGAGCCCACTCGGAGATCCTTAGCCTTCCGGACGATATTAGCTTCGACAGCGACCTCGGTGTCGTGGGGTCCCACGATGGGCCGTCATTGTCCGATGAGGCCGAGGAGGACCTCGTCTCCATGTACATGGATGGTGAAAAGTTCGGGTCTGTTGCTGCCACTGCTGGTCTGTCCAACGGTGAGTCTTCACGGTCTGCATTGTCTCCTGTTCAGGCTCCTCCTCAGGGTGAGATTGTGGCCTCGGGTTCTAGTGAAAAGCTCAGGATAAGGCATCAGCATAGCCAATCTCTGGATGGCTCTACTGCAATCAAATCAGAGCTACTGATGTCTGGTGGCGAAGGGCCATCAACTGCGGAGGCGAAGAAGGCTATGTCAGCTGCAAAACTCGCCGAACTGGCTCTTGTTGATCCAAAGCGCGCAAAGAGGTTTGCTTACCAAATGAAGTCAATTTTTCCTTCATATCATTTATGAGACTATGTCCCATGTTACTTGTTAGTTTGGAGGTTTAGGTTGAGATTGAAACCAAATGCACGTAGAACATTTTACTAAGCTATGCACTTTTACCTCTTTTGATGCCAGAGATTTGCTATCTTACATCCGGACACTTATCTATTTCTTGCTATTTGGCTACCGCTTATCCCTAAGTATATAAGGGAACATAAATAAATTTATGGTGCTAGAAAAAGATACCTTTCAATTTGATTAATATATGTGCTTGAATCAAGAACCATCCAAGTCCCTGTGAGCTTTAGTTTTAGCTAGTTTGCATTCTCTTCTTTCATGTATGTGTAGCCAATATAACTTTCATATGCAGGATTATAACTTCAAATTGCACTTGCATAATATAGCCTTGCTTACCATATTTAGTACCCACAAATACAGAATTCTTAAATCTACATAACTAGTAGTTTGTGATGACCCTCAGACAATGCACATGACTTGAAAATTATTGCTATCAGCTTGAATCTGATTCTGACACCAACTTAAATCACTTGCGATAGTTTTGGATGGACTTTTGGTGTTGTTTGATCATCATCTACTATGAACATCTTGTTGGTTGTGACATATTGTCAAGTTATGTAGCAAAAGGACATATCTTATCTCTTTCATGCTTATTATAACTAGTTATGTCCAACTTAAATTTTAGATAACAATGCGAAAGAGCCAAGTGTTGTTCATCTTTAGTGCATGAACCCCATATCAACATCTTCAAGTTGCATCTACTCCTGATGAGCTCATCAACAACTTCTCTTGGTATCTATCCATTGGTCGTAATGGTTAAATTGTTCAGTGTTACTTATTGATACAAAGATCAGTCACCATATGCTAAATCTGATTCCTTCTGATTTATGAAGCACGTAGATAACACACACCAAAAACTTTGGATCTCTGTCATCTGTTTCATTTTGATGAATTATTATCCATCATACGATGCTTGTATTGTTCTACAGTTATGATTTTTGCAATTATTCTCTGTTTGATATCTTTTGTGGATATTTTGATTTGCGAATGATAGAACTTCAGTGGCCAAATTCACCATGGCTGTGAAATCCTTAATGTAGTTGTGGCTTGTTCCTTCTTCTAGATAGCTGTTGTAGTTTCTGCAGAATTTGTTTAACTAGTTCCATAATAATTGCAGTACCTTTTGACTTTGTTCAAGTAGTTTGCAATAAAGCATGGATTAGGTACGTGGTGTTGAAATATTTGTCATGTTTGATGAAGTTGTATGCTCAGTTACTGAACATTTCCACTCAGGTTAACTGCACCAGCTCTTGGACTTAATTTTGTGCAGTGAGTTCCTTACTTGCATGCAGTGCTATGCTTCATGGCGATAGATGCTACACTAAAGTTAGTCAAATGGATTGGTGTGGAACTCCACATTTCAGATTTCTTAAAGGACTCGCAATCCCACTCACTTTTTTCAATTGAAGTGCTTTTTTTTATCAATGATCATGCTAATCCCCCCTTTTAACTTCATTACTTAAATTATCAAAGGAAATATTCAAATATTCTTTTCTTATTATCTTCAAATTGGAACCTTCCTTTTGTCCTTATCATGCTTATTTACTTGCCTTCCAGCCATTGGATCTATGTTCTTCATGGGAACCTAGTGCACAAACTAGCGCACTTGGTTATTACATTTCTTGAAGTCAGTATTCATGGGAATCTAGGTTATTACACTTCCTGAAGTCAGTATTAATGGGAACTTAGTGCACAAACTGCCCTTTTCTATGTTCTTGATATCGTTGTTATTCTATGCCTAGTAACAACCTACAATCTGAGCGAAGAAACATACATCATCTAATCACAATGTCTCATGTGTTAGAACCAACATGAGAACCATTCCAATGGACAGTGTTGTATCTTATTCAGATTAGGTGTCCATGCACAAACATGCTTTCTATGCAACATAGTTGACTTTTATATTTATAAACTGACTTTTCCTGCAATAAGAAAGCCACTAATTGCTGAAGCATTCACCCTTAGACACCTCAAGCAGGGCTTTCTTTCTTGATTAATCTTGGCTTTCTTTTATAGGATTTTGGCAAACAGGCAATCGGCTGCAAGATCAAAAGAGAGGAAGATGCGATATATCGCAGAGCTCGAGCGACAGGTGCATACTTTCCAAACTGAAGCAACAACATTGTCTGCTCAATTGACAATGCTGCAGGTATTCATTTGCAAATTTCATTATTCGACAGATGTTTATGACTAACACTGGCAGAAGATATTTAGCCATAACAGTTAGGTCATCCACTTATAGTACACTGGAGATTGGCCATAGTGGGTCAATGGGATTCCTCATATATTTGATGAGCTACAAATAGAATTGTGTTAAATGACAAAGTTTGGCAATAAGATTGCTCCTTTCCTTACTAGGGTTTGAGGTATAAATGGTCTATCTGCATGCAGAGTTTAGGATGCATACATTGACCATCCCTACATTCAACATTGACAAAATCCTCATGCTGAGCCAACCAGTTTTTGTAAAAAGGAAAAGGTCATGCTCATTTATGGCTTGATACAGACTTACCTGATTAAAGCATGGGTGGCCTAACTTGGGCCTTGTACCTACCACCAACCAAGGGAGCATAACAGATAAGTCATAAATTGGTACCAAATAATATATACTTAATATTCTGCATTAGGAGTGAATAAAACATCTAGCATGAACATCGATCTCTTCCCTCTCTACTTTCTTGCTTTCCTTAGTTTTCTGGTAGCATGGATCAGGTGAATAATGAGGCACAAGTAGTCCTCAGTGTAGCTATTCTTGTGGCCTGATGTTCCTCCTCTGTTGGCTTCCTTTTTCTCTCAAGCTACTTAAATCTGTGCTGGAGATAATCAGATCTGGCTGGACATAGAGATTGTCGAATCTGGCCAGATTTGAGGCCTAAGTTTTGGCTGATTTCAGTGAATTCCCAATTCCTTTTGATAAATTCAGACTGATTTCAATTGTTTCCACTGTAGATTTGAGGACTAATATGAGAAACTAAGACATGTCAACTTGATGGGGGTCAATCATTTCAAGCTTAAAATTTGATGTCCAACTGTACATCCAACTAAATTGTTGGATATGGAATAGATTATAGATCTTGTAACCTCTTATCAGATTGGATTCATTTCTAGATCCTCTAAGCACTTAGTGGATTTGGATGTGCAGATTTTCTCCAATTTCATCCCAATAGTGGTCCTACCTATGGAGGCCAAAATTATGGCACCTAGGCCAGAATTTTGGTACATAGCTATATGGTTGTACTTGCATTTATGCATTTTAACAAGTTAGTGTTAGGCAGCCTCATCTCCATCTATTGAGTATTTGTGGATTTTCTGAGAGGTTGGAGAATGAATAATTCCTGTAATCTAGGGGATATATCACCATTAGTAGAACACATTTGTCCCGTTGATATAGATCTTATTGTCCAATCCTTTTTTATGATTGCCTAGAAAAGGTAGCTTGATTTGATTACCAAGTTAATTTCCACATGGATAACAAGAAAAATAGCTGAATTTAATAATGAAGTTATACTTCAAATGAATATGAAATTTGTGTCTTTGACCAAGTGTGGCTTAGTATATAATCTTCCAGGTTTCAATATTCTTTGCTAGTTGACATTTGAACCTCATAAGTTCTGTGAAACATGCAAAACATTCAGCAAACATGTCTTTGCCACTGACAGAGAGATAACAATGGCCTGACTGCTGAAAATAGTGAGCTGAAACTGCGATTGCAGACGATGGAGCAGCAGGTTCACTTGCAAGATGGTAAGGTTCTCATCTCATATGAGGCCTTTTCTGTTACTATTGTAATTTAAATTCTTCAATTTAATTTTGATTTTATCATACTTGCATCCATTTTTTAAGAAGGGAAGTTAAGGTATTATCATTCATCTAATAGTCATTCACCTATTTCATCATCCAAGAATGAATTTAACATGCCTATGGCCTGATAGTATTTGTTTTCATTTACTTGCATTTTCTAGAATTCAAGGCACCAATTGTAACTGTATTTTTGACAAGACTGACTGACATTTATCATTTTTCACAAATCTGGCAATGCGATTTGATGCTATTACATTGAATCTCCTAGATTGGTGGTGGTTTCTTTGAATATCATTGTTCTATCCATATTAGCATGTAGATTGATATCTCCTTTTTTGCATCCAAGTAATAGTGTTCCAATCGAAAGGGCAAAGTTATCAAAAAGAAAAAAAAAATCCTCTTTTTATACTTTTACTGCAAAGTACACTATTTTGGGAATTTTAGCACCGAGTTTTCCTCAAGACTATGAAATTCCAACGATGGCTCTGTTACGATAGCTGATACACTTCTTCGGTAGATTCCTGTTGTTCATATTTAGTCTCCTTTTCTGAAGTTGTTTCTACATTGTTTTCTTCCGTACTTTCTCTCTAGTCTTACGTTTTCTTAGGTTTTTTTTATTTTCTTAGTGACAATAGGCATTCACATTCTGCCTCGATTGTTTTTTTCCTCACTTTCTCCCAATTCTTATGTCTTTTAGGTTACCTTTAGTTTCTTAGTGACAATAGACATTGACATTCTGCCTAAATAATAGACACAAGTGATAAATAAAAGAATACTAAAAATTTGAGTCGAGAATTTTTAAAGGTATCTATTAGATTTGTTTATGTACCATCAAATTGGGGGACATTTTAAGGATTTCAAGAGATAGGGATACTCTACAGTAAAAACCCTAAAATGAAACCCTTCGTGGTGGTAGCTTTCATTTTCCGTAAATCATCCCAATCAAACTGCTTCAACCATTGATTTCCCCTTGTACTGTTCAACAATTAAAAATATGCACTTTGAAAACTCTTTTTAATTGGTGTAGCACTGAATGAGGCACTGAGAGAAGAGGTTCAGCACCTGAAGTTGGCCACAGGTCAGATGTTGCCGAATGGTGGACCGATGATGAATCTTGTTTCATCTCCACTCGGAGCAAACCATCAATTTTACCACCACAATCAAGCGATGCAGTCCCTCCTGGCGGCACACCAACTTCAGCGGCTCCACATCCAAGCTCAACATCCGCAACAGCTACCGTCACATCAGAATCAACAGCAACGGCAGCTGCAGCAACATCCAGCTCAGCTGCTACAGCAGCAGCAGCAGCAGCTGCTGCTGCCTCATCTCCCTGGCAGTGATAGCAGCAGCAACCATCTGCAAACCTGAGAATGAATGGACAGTCCATTTTCCAGTCAATTAGAGATACCGAAATCTTGATCTTGTTACTTATAGAGTTGAAATCTTGGGCTACCGAAATCTTGAGCTACAATGAACATAGTTACCTATTGTAGTCAGTTCTCTGGATTGGAATGCAAGCTATGTAGTGTGGCTCTCATCAATTGTTCTTCGGAATCTGAATGAAGAGTGGTGCTTTGGTCTATTTTACTGAGCTACATTGCATGGATGTGCAGCTCCTTGTTGAATGAGATCACTGACTTGCAGTTTGCTCTCTTGCATGGCCTTGATGATAAATATGCAACATTTCTGCATATTTATGGTTAAATAAAGAACCAAATGTGTCGACATTAACTTGTTGAGTCTGAATCACTGATATAAAAAATAGTTTTATATTTTTTGAAATATTCTTACACTTCTAATGAGAGATTAAACCAGAAATGTTGAGATCAGGTCATCTCAATTCTTGTCATCTGAAGTGAATCTACCAAAGTAGAAGTAAGAGATGTAAACCATTTCTTACTATTTTTCAACTCCTCTCATGTAATCTTAAAATATTGTTTCCCATATTAAAATATCATTATCTACTTCCTAACCATGCATGCATTAATAAGGAATATATTTTGGTAATTAATACATATTTCCAATCTTGAAAACCTAATAAGGAACAATTTAATAATTGTAAATTAAAAATAAAAATTAAATTAAATCATAGCTTATTTGAAATCCTCCCCCCATCCCCTTTATAAACCTCTCATTTCATCTATCTTGGTGGGAAAGGAGTTTGAAGGGAAGCAAAAATTGGTGGAAGTCTCTATCTCTCTATCTCTCTCTCTCTAAAAAATGATAGGGTTTTCGCTATATTTTATTTTTAAGTTTTATAAGAAATTTGGTGTTTTTATGAAATATTTGAAGGTTTAGGTTAACCACAAATTAATTTTTGGTAAAATTATAACTACATGCAAAATTTGTTTTATGAATTTAGCTTCATAAATGGACACTTGAACTTTAATATTTTATGCTCGAATTGTTATTTTATTTTCATCATACGATTTATAATTTTTGTGTAGATATATGGATTTAGTATCTATTGCTCTCAGAAATAATATGGGTATTTTATTAAAATTATCTTTATGCAATAGAATATTACTATAATTTATTATAAATTTACTAAAAAAATACGCTTGGGAATTGTGTCTCAAAATTTGAGGGAAAAAAAAAGAGAAGGCAAGGGAAATATTATAATAAATAAATTTAAATTTAAAATTTATAATATAATTTTTATCATATATATGATATATATCTCGATATGTACGAGAGATCCCAATTAGATTAGCATATCGTGAAATGAGCTACAAGCTCATCACGGTACGGAGCCACCATCGAACGAGATCTCTCGTGCCATATACAAAGTATGATTTATCATTTTCAACACATATCTAAGTGTTTCGTTAAATATCATTAATTTTGAGTTATTAAATCTTTCAGATAATTACAATAAGATATGTGAAATTTCAATTCTTGAATAAATTGAATTAGTCAATAAACCTTCTGAGTTGTGTTGTTAAAAGAAAAAAAAAAAAGAAAAATCTGATTAACTCAGCAATATTTGCCATAAGGAAAAAAAAATTTCCCCATTTAATTTCTCCTCCATATGTTTTGTTTGGCTATATAGTTGCATAGAACAAAAGACTGGTTGGTAAGCAAATTGACTGTTAGAGATGGATCTCATGGAATTAATGATAGAGAATGTGTTCAACTAATCACACACTCAGCTGTTCAATCTTCAGCGTTTTAGATGGACTTCATGAAAGCCACAAGTAAAAACTCAACCTTTCTCCATGAAATGAAAAGGTGGAGGGAAGTGTTTATGAGATTTGAAGTATTTAAATGTGTTGGGGGAGAGAAGTTTTAGTTCATATCAACAATCAAAGAATAATTAAGAAAAAAGCCGACATAAGATTTGCGGATCTATTTATCGACTATAAACCTTGAAGAATTTTTTTTAATCTTCTCGTATAAATCTCGAAGAATTTTTTTTAATCTTTTCTATCACTTTTCTTATGTCTCGCTTCTATTTATCGACTAAATAAATTTTAAATCACGAAGAACTCTTTTTTATACTTAAATTTATAATCTAAATTCTCTTAAGTACTCCTAAATGATTACCAACTCCAAAGAGACTCTTTAAGTACTCCTAAATGGTTACCAACTCCAAGAGAAGGGTTGGTTGGAGGCACATGAATCTCTACTCAACGTTTGGACCGGCAGTTGATCGAGCTATAATCTATTTTGCAGCACTTTTGATCTAAAGAAGAAGAAGAAGAAGAAGAAGAAGAAGAAGAAGAAGAAGAATGCATTCGAGATCATTAGATTCACTGCTATCTCTGACGGTGGAGAAACTGTCTTCTCCGACGAGGTCTAACTTGGCCTCACCTTCATCTTCTCCTCCAACACCACCATCTCCGCTTCCGGTCAGCGTAGGACCGGGCGACCGTAAGTATCCATTCTGGCCATCGCCGTCACCGTCACCGTCACCACCGGTCTCTCCGCCAGGCCAGTCCCCGCCAGAGACCGCATTGCCGCTCTTGCGCCGGCGACGGTCGCAGCCACTTGAAGAGCTTTCTACTTTCTCTTTAGATGGCTCGTCTTCCACTCCAAGAAACTGGTGGCAATACTTTGTCAGCTGGTAAGTTGAATGATACCCACCACATGAGACTTGCAGAATATGACCTAATTGGAGCAATATGAACTTTCAGGTTGGAGTGGCTTTTGCTGAGATGTTGCTGCTGCTGCTGCTGCTGCTGCTCCTCCTCCTTGCTGCGAACAGTTCCATCTCCATCACCTTTGAAGCAATGCTAAACATTCTTGAGAAATCTTTGTAGGTTTTAATAATGTTCTTTTTCTTCTTTGAAGTTGTTGTAGCACAACAGTATCTGCATGCCTTCTTTGTGTTGCTCTTCTCATGATTTTTCTATGCCTCTTCTACTTTTATCTTCTGCCAATCTACTAATTAAGAAGTTCCTGTTAGATTAGCATTTCTGTTAAGAAATAAATTATTTTGTAAGAATTTAATATCAGAATTAAAATCAAGTAAAATCTAATACAGAAAATACTTATTTTTTAAATATGATAATTAATAAGATACTTTGAATGTTGTGAACCAATACATCATGATTTACATACAATAATTAATTAAAAAATATTTACTTTTTTTATTTTCAAAATCTGTAAGTCTAATTTTATGTTTTTTTTTCTTTTCTCTGGGAAATATTTAAGGTAATTCACATAAATTTCTTTATCTAGATTTCTCTTCATAAAAGTTTTCACATTTATTTAATGTAACTCAAAATCATAATGAGCTACTAATATTATAATAATTCTTAATGAGTCTATTAGATAAATTAGAGAAGATATCTCATTATGATCAATATTTTCTTTATGAGTAAAATAACTTTATATCGTTTGACACTACCTTTGAGTCATATTTAATCTTAAAAGCTCATATATCATAGACTCTTACAATTATTATGTAATTCGATGATTTTTAAATATCATTCTGGTCTATTGATTTAAATTTTTTTTATATTTATTAATTTTCAGAATCATTACTTTCTATAAATTATAAAAATAATGAAAGATCTTTTGATTCTTATAGATATACCATATAAACATAAAAAATTGTGTCTCTTTTCCTTTTGAGATGTTCTCAAAACTATCCATTGTGGTTCTTCTATAAGTCATTTGATATTATATGAGTTTATTAATGTTATTTTATTATTTACCTTCATCAAATTGTTTATTGATTTAAGCAACAACTTCTTGAATATAAAATTTTAAAGAAGTATCAAAGTATATCTTCTCAATATCAAGATTAAAATTTGAGATTTTCACTTCTAATAATTCATTATTTTTCTAAAAAAATATTTTACCAAATTTAACTATCCTTAAAAGAACTAGAATTATGATCAAGTTCACCATATCTACTATATAATTTACCACCCCTCCTAGATTTGTTAATTTTAATATTTATATCTAATTGTCTTTTGATTTCATTTATATACACATAAAGATATCAAAAGCTTGGAACCTAATATGAATTAGATATACATAATTATATCTTAAAAAGTTATCTATAAAGATGATAAGATATTTCTCTCTACTAAAATATGGAACATAGAGTGACCTGAAGATGAAGATGTAAGTATATATAATCTCAAAAAATTTATAAAATTATGTTTCATTCTAATATTTGATTACACAGTGGTTGTAAACTCAAGATTCATATTAATTTTATATAAACAATTATACAAAATTTTATAACCAACTGAATTATAAATATATTGAGTTTATCATTATTAAAAGAAATAATAATCTAATAATTCTAGAATTATAGTAATATATCATGTATCCATAAGATCCATTAGATGAATCATGTTTAGACATAGGTGATAAGCATCCACTACTATCACTTTCACTTTAAAATGGTTCCTTACACATTGTTGGTTATATAAGTTGATAAGTTGATGCGTCATGATCATTTCATCAAGTATTAGAAAGGGACCTCCGTAACATTTAATTTGAAACATACAAATGTTAGAAAGGGACCTCGGTAGCTTAAATCTTATAGTCATTTTCACATTATCTTTCTTGTAATAGAAGTAGCATTTTAATATAAATATTTTTATTTTATTAGTTTATATTATATTTATAAACTCAGTCAATTTATTTAATAAATTATACTTCAATATTTTATTATTCCTAACTCCTTCAGAAGTACTCATTATGAGTCTTTCTTATTTTAATTTTAATTCTTTTTAAATATATATACTAATCAACTGATTTAAATTCCACTTATCATTTATTTATTGTAACAAATTTTAAATGAGTCAAACTAAAAAAAAAATAAATTAAAAATAAATTATACGTGAAGGACTCATCTACCTTCATACTCAATATCTTTAAGTTTTATAGTTTTGTAAGTCATAACTAGGATATATCATAGAATTATTTAAGTATCATAATACTAAATTATAGTCAGTTGTTTCATAAAGGTACTAGTTAATGACTTATTAATAATTTTAAATCAATCTTTTAATATTCTAATATACTAGTTATATTCTGTATTGAAGTATAAATATTATTAATAATTATTAAAAGTGAACCTTTTAGATTTTTTAATCATTTAACTATGTATCTTATATAACTTTTAATGGTTAAGTCTATAATCCTTTCAATAAATAATGCTAAATTATACGTTCTCAAGTTATTTATAATAATTTAATCTAAAAATATAAAAAATTTATAAGAATAAAATGGAGAAAGTACCATTGTAATAAAATAACATAATATTAATACTTTGAGTTTCTTAATAAATATTGAACCATTGATATCATCTATATTTTATATTTGAGTGAAATATTGATATATCTAGTGTTATTTTACTATTACGGAGGATTGATATCAAACTCATAAAATAGTATTGTTATATTTGAGTATACAACCTTAAATTACAAAAATATTCAAAATAGTATCATACTACTTAATCTCATAATCATTCAAAGTGTATTCTTTTTTGAAATTACTTAAATATTTTAATTATATATGCCTTTATGAATATTATTTAAAATTAATTTCTTAATATAATTTTATAAATTCTATCAAGACTAATTCCCTAATATAAATCCTATCAAAACTAAACCAATCAAAATTGGATCAAAATTAGATTTTAACCAAAGTCAAAATTAAATAGTTGTCAAAAGGGTAGAATTGGAAAAATAAATTAAAAGGGCAACCCAAAATAGAGTCAAAACGAGGGATTTTGATTAAAAAACTAGGGCTTTACCGTTTTGGGTCAAAATCAAGTGGCTACCCAAATCACATAGCCTTGTCCTTAACCTCTGTATTGATGAGCAACATCGGCATTGTATTAAGGAGTGACCAAACCACCTTGCTAAGCATTATTGACTATTGTCACATAGCTGAGAGATTATCAAAGTTATCGAATCTTTGCTAAACGTTGGATTTGTCAAAAGTGGAGAAGACATTCAAAGCCATCGAATGTAGGGAAAATCAAAAAATGTCTTTCGCTTCTTTCATTTTGGAATAGAAGGCAAACACGGACCTCAAAAAGGAGGATGTTAGAGGCTAGAGGTAAAGTGGTAACTTGGAAGTAGTTTAAGGATGCATTTTTTAGCAGTTCTTTCCTGATTTAGTTTGTTTTGAGAAGCAATAAGAGTTCCTTAGCATCCGCCAAGGAAGTAGAACTATAATGAAATATAATTATTATTTCACTGAGTTGGCTCGGTTCTCCTCACATATTACTTTCAATGAAAGTTAAAGAGCTCGTCATTTTAAGAGGAGACTTCGATCATCAATTAGAAAGTCTGTTGCAGTACTAATTTTACCAATATATACTGAAGTGTTAAATCGAGCTCTAGTGGTAGAGAAATTGGATAATGAACTATAACAAGCAAATGATCGAAAGCGACCTTTTAGTGTTACACTAATTGCGCATGGGGGATCACATTCTGGACCCTCAAAGAAAGGCAAAGACAAACAGTTTGGGAATTAACAAGCAAGAGCTCCTAGTAATCAAGTCGTCATAAGATGCTATTTCTGTGGGAAGACATATCATGTTTCCACCTCATGTCCCATGAGATGTGCATATTTTTATTATCAACAACCGAGGCATATGTCGAAGGATTGTCCTCGGAAGCAACATCAACGCCGAGCTCCACCCCAAATAGCTGGACAACAACAACTAAGACCCAGAGAGGGAGGACAGGCAAGAGTCTATGCACTGACTCATCAAGATGCTAAAGCCTCGGAATCTATTATTAAAGGTATCATCACACTCTATGGTATGTCAGCATCTGTGCTTGTAGATTCTGGTTCTACACATTCTTTTATATCACCCTATTTTGCTATGAAATTGTATAGGAATCGTGAGACAATAAGTAATACATTAATGGTAGTAACACCAGTTGAAAATTCTTTGATAATTGATTAGATATATAGAAACTACGTTATTACTAGTAGATCTTATTCTACTAAAATTATAATATTTCGATGCTATCTTGGGTATGGACTGACTTTCAGTATACCATGCAAGTGTCGATTGTCTCCGGAATACTGTTACTTTCTCATCCTTAGATCAACCATCTTTTAAGTTAGTTGGGATTCAAGAAAACCTCCCTCCTATTATTTTAGCCTTAAGTGCTATCTAACTATTACTAAAAGGATGTCAGGGATACTTGGTCTTCATTTCTGGAGAAGAATCTAAGAAGCTAGTATTTAAGGACATCTCTAAGATTTTTCAAATATTTTTTCTTTAAGATCTACTTGTACTACCGCCAAATAAGCAGATTGAATTTACAATTAATCTTCTACTTGGTATTGTACTTATTTCTAAACCCCCGTATAAAATGGCACCAATTGAGTTGGAGGAGTTAAAGAAACAGATCCAAGAGCTTTTGGATAAGGGTTTTATTCGACCTAGTGTATCACCTTGTGGTGCCCTTATCCTATTTGTGAAGAAAAAAAATGGATCTATACGACTATGCATCAATTATAGATAATTTAACCAAGTGATCATAAAAAATAAATATCCCCTTCTCCGAATAAATGACCTATTTAATCAACTTCAATGTGCTTAGGTATACTCGAAGATTGATTTGAGATCCAAGTATCATCAACTGAAGATAAGGGAAAGAGATATATATAAAACTGCTTTTAGAATAAGATATGATCATTATGAATTCTCAGTAATGCCTTTTGGATTCACAAATGCACTGATTGCCTTCGTGGATCTCATGAATAGAGTGTTCCACTCTTATCTTGATAAATTTATAATTGTGTTCATTGATGATATCTTGATCTACTCTAAAAGCATAGCAAAGCATGAACACTATCTTAAGACAGTTCTAGAAGTCCTAAGGCAAGAGAAATTATATGCTAAATTAAGTAAGTATAATTTCTTGTTCAATGAAATTATGTTTCTCGGTTATGTAATTTCGAGTACTAGTATATCTGTTGACTCTCACAAGATTGAAGTTATGTTAAAATAGAAGTAGCTTTCTAATGTTTTGGAGATTAGAAGCTTCTTGGGTTTTACTAGATACTATAGAAGATTCGTAGAAGGTTTTTCAAAAATAACAGCACTATTGACCAGGTTGACACAAAAGAATATAAAGTTTATATGGGATGATAAATGTCAACAAAGTTTTCAAGAATTGAAGAAAAAATTAACTAGTGCTCCTATCTTAGTGATTCTTTCAAGGGGAGAAGGTTTTGTAGTATATAACAATGCCTCACTACAAATGATTGGTTGCATTCTAATGTAAAATGAGAGGGTAGTTACTTATGCATCTATGCAATTAAAGCCTCATGAGAAGAACTATTCTACTCATGACTTAGAGCTAGCAGCTATCATTTTTGCATTGAAAATTTGGAGGCATTATCTCTATGGAGAAAATTTTGAAATCTTTACGGATCATAAGAGTCTCAAATATATTTTCACACGGAAAGATTTAAATATGAGACAAAGAAGATGATTGGACTTTCTAAAGGATTATGATTTTAATATCAATTATAATCCTAGGAAAGCTAATGTAGTTGCCGATGTCTTAAGCAGAAATACCTAGTCTTGTAGCCTATATGAATATTCAAAAAAATTCTATGATGACAAGGTTGGCAGACTTAAAACTTAAACTTTTATTGGAGATAAATAAAGGTTATCTTGTGTGTCTAATGACATATATATATCTTCAAATGATAGTTAAGGAGATAGCTCAAGGATTTAGACCTGAATTTCTCCAAGCCAAAGATGGTTCTATTACATTCCACAATTGACTTTGTGTTCTCGAAAGCCATCCAGTAAAGATGCAATTATTGGAGGAGGCACATAGATCAAAATTTAATATCCATCCCGGGACTACTAAGTTGTATCGAGATTTATGCCAAAACTACTAGTGGCATGATATGAAGAAAGATATAACAGAGTTTGTTTCTAAATGTTTGTCAACAGGTGAAGATAGAACATCGAGTACCTATGGGAAAATTACAATGGATTTCAATTCCTGAATGAAAGTGGGAGCAAGTCATTATGGATTTTGTGACAAGATTACCCAAGACTGTGAAAGGATATGACGGAATTTGGGTAGCAGTGGATAGACTTACTAAATCTGCTCACTTCCTCCCTATTAACAAGAAATATTCATTGGATAAACTAATAAGCTTATATATTAAGAAAATTATTCGATATTATGGTGTACCAGTTAGCATTATCTTAGATAGAGATCTAAGGTTCACCTCTAAGTTTTGGGGAAGTCTACAAAAATCTTTAGGCACGCAGTTAAAGTTTAGTCCAGCTTTTCATCCCCAAACTGATGGCCAATCTGCAAGGATAATACAAACTCTTGAAGATCTCTTAAGAGCAAGTGCTTTGGACTTTGGTGGGAGTTGGGATATGCACTTACACCTAATTAAATTTTCTTATAATAATAGTTATCACTCTAGCATACAAATGACTCCATTTGAAACTCTTTATGGAAGAAAGTACAGATTACCTATATATTGGGATGAGATAGGAGAACAGAAGCTTTTAGGACCTCAATTAATTCAAAAAGACACTGATAATGTTTGAATTATACATCAAAGATTATTAACAGCTCAAGGTTATCAGAAAAGTTATACAGATCGAAAGCGAAGAGATCTAAAGTTCGAAGTTGGTGAGCACGTCTTCTTAAAAGTGTCACCAACTAAGGGAGTTACAAGGTTTGGTCAAAGGGAGAAGTTAGCATCAAGATTCATTGGCCTATTTGAGATCTTACAAAAGGTTAGGCCTGTGGCGTACAGATTGACATTGCCTTCGGCTTTGACTAACATCCATGATGTATTTCATGTGTCTATGCTTCGAAGATATATCAGGGATCTATCACATATCATATCTTACCAACCTCTACAACTAAGAGATATGCCAATTTTAGAGAACAACCAACCCATATTTTGGAAAGGAAAGAATATGTTCTAAGGGATAAAATTATACATTTGGTAAAGATTTGTTGGCAACACCATTCAGACCAAGAGACAATGTTGGAAAGAGAAGAAGATATGTTCCTCCTATAGGAGGGGAGAAATGTAATCAAATCAAATAATTAAGTTAGGAATTAAATTTGTTTCCTTACTTGCCATTATAATTTAGGAAATATTAACATATTTCCTTATTTATTAATATGAATTAGGAAATAACTATTAAGCATTCCAAATAGGGTGATATCATATTTGTTAGTATATTAAATAGAAATAATTTATATTAAATAAATATAAAAATAAAAATAAATTTCTTTTAATGGAGACTCATATCCTCCTATTTAAGGGGAGGGATTTGTCTCCTTCGTTCCTCACTTAGTCGAGCCTAACAATAGGAGGAACGATGAGTTACACCCTATTGATGAAAGGTAGGTTTCCCTACCTTTCTTGAAAATAAAAGTTTTAGTTTTTATTTTAATTCTTTAAATATTAAAAGTTTTATAGTTTAAAAATATTTATCAATTCTTTAAATGTCAAAATTTTTATTATTGAATTAAAATCTTTCAACTAAAGTTTTTATAATGTTCTTTGACCCCTGTTTAAGATTTTTTATTTTTAGATTTAAATATATTAAAAATTTATATATTTTATATATATGATATTTCTTGACATTATAACTTATCTTTAATCTTATCTGAATTAAAATTTTTGTTAGATTAAAATATGTTATCTAAAATTTTTTATATTCTTTGATTTAAAATTTAAAATATGTTATTCTAAATGATTTAAAATTTATTTGACTAGAATATGTTGAAATTATACTTGCGTTGAAAATATGATTTTCATTTAAATTTAGAAGGTTATTTCTTATAGTAAAGCTTATCTTTCAATATATCTTTTAATGTGTTATTATGTTTTTATTTATATAATTATTAATGAATATATATTGGATATATATAATTTTTCAATATATATTTCAATATGCTTTGGGAGGAACGTGTCCCCACTTTGGTTGGTGAGATACACCACTCCATCCGTTGTTGGGAGTGCGATATGAGTTTGCCTCCATTCACTATTGGGTGAACGCAAACTCATCCCGTATAATAAAGCCTCTCCATCCGCTGTTTAGGGGAGTGCTCCTTCGGGTATTTGATATACGCCAATGAAATGATTGAATTTTGATCATGTATTCATTTTGAGTTGACTTATGGGGTTCCTACTCAACGTTGCTGAATTTTCTTTGTTTTTAATTTTTAGAGCAACCTCCCTCTAGTACTAAATCAGATTTTAGAAGAGAGCAGACCTTCCTGTACCGCTAGATAGAGCCACTTGGATGATTCTTGAAGTTAACATCACTATGTTTACTTTTCTACTTGTGATTTGATGAATAAATGAATTATAATAAATATTTATAAATGATGAATAAAGTGATGTTTATCTACTTGGCTCTAAATATGTGGAAAGATATGAAGAAAAAAAATCCATGATGTAACATCATCGGGTGAGTCATATGAAAATAAACAAATCGTATAAGGTAAGTGTCACATAATTAGAATAAAAATATCATTTCACAAACGAAAGACGATAACAATAATAATAACATATCTCATACAAAATAGATCTAGTGTATAAATAAATCTAGTTTCTTGAACGATCTACAATATATTAGATTTCAATGATATAGCTCTGATATCAATTGTACAAAATAAAACTATTATATAAAAAATTAATATCATGATTAAAATCAAGTATCATAAGTCTATAATAAAAGGTATATACCTTTTGAACACGATAATCAATAAACTACATCGAATATCATATATCATGAACTTGCACAGAAAAGAAACTAAACTCACTTTCTCTTTCTATTTTCAGAACCATTGTAATTGGCGGAATATGGACATAAAATAAAAGTATTATCTTTAGAAGGTCCTCCCATAATCTCCAAAGAAATCATATCATTATTGAATTTTCTTTCTATTGATCTATAATTCAATCATATCTATAATATATCTTATCTAATTAAATAGGATAACTTTTTATTTTTTATTGCTTAGTCTTCTTCGCAGACCATGGTTTAAAGCTCTAATGCATTTCTTGTTGTACTCAGCTTTAATTCAAAACGAATTTTTACCGTAAAGCTACCGAGGTCTATGTTCCAGTCGGTGTTAGTCCTTTTCCAAGTTAGACTCGATCAAATCTATGGCACTGTCATTTTGTTCAGCTACCTTCTTCATGCCACTACGCAACTGAGTGCAGCTGATGGTGACCACTGCACTACTTGTGTACTCTACTCCATAGCCGTGTATACCATGTCGACGGTAAGAGTCGCAGAGAGGACTTGGAATTAAGAGCAGTGACTCGGCCAGTCTGCGGACTTGCTCTCCTCCTAAACGCCGTCGCAGATCAAACACTTGGCAGTACTCTTCAGCTACAACCATCGTCGTCAACCTATATATATATACATATCCCCAGGACACTCGTAGCAGTGCAAGCCACCTTCACTTTCCTCCTCTCTTCGTAGAAGCCAGCGACATATGAGGCCACAGACGGCTCCTGCGGTCTCGCTCATCGTCGTCTTCGTCGTCGTCTCGATCACCGTCGTGTCGATCATGAAGAGAGCTGATGCAGCGAGGCCGGCGCCTGACTGCACCGGCGGGTGGAGCTACATGGCGTGCGCGAGCACGGACGAGAAGGGAAGGGAAGAGCCACCCTCGCTGGCGAGGTGGATGGCGAAGTTGTCGCATGGCCCCAGTCCCAGAGGTCCAGGCCACTGATGACAAGACTACGTACCGTAGCGAGGATCATTTGTTGATACATCTCAACATACATATACGTACATACATACATATCACGTCAAAGAATAAATATATATGTGCTCAATACACATGATCTGTATCTCATAATTATAATATACGAATACTTCGTATATTATAATTCTTATATGATAACAATCTCTTTTTTTTTTTTTTTTTTTTTTCTGAATACACACATCTATTTGATGCGTTTAAGTTTTTCATTAATCACGTTTGAGATGAGTGAGGATGAAAGATAAGCACTAATAAGATTAGGGAATTAGAATCATATGTTGGAGGGGCCTTGTCGAGTATACCTTCAATGTTAGTATTGCATGCGACACTTTGGTCATGAGCATATAATCCTCAAACATTTTGAAGAGTCGATACGAAGATTGCTCATCTTGGAACTTATCCTCGAAATACAATTCTCAAGTGCAACAAATCTTAGTAATGAGCTAACAACTTGATTCTATGGCTTAAATAGATGATCAATTTTGACACTAATATATTGTGTTGGAGAATTATTCATCTTGAAATTTATCCAAAAAATATGATTCTCTACTGTAACAAATATATAATAATTGATCCAAAATAAATTTACTCTGTGACTTGATGCAATGATCAATTTTGACACTAATAGCTACTAACCTCTCCCTTTGTGGGAACAAATTTTCTAATAATCAAATGACTAAAAAAAAAAAATCTAAAACCTGTATTTTTTTTTTTGACAGAGATACATAAAATGATAAAAAAAAAGAAGCTGAATTTCCATCGCGTATGTTATTAGTTTTCTCATTTTTTTTTCTTAAAAAAATATTCTTAAATATGATAGAAAAGGATGTTGGATATAATTCAAAATGTTAGGGTAACCATTTATAGAGAAAAATCCTATTTACAAGTATGTCAATGTGTTGTTTTTAAGTTTTATCGTGAATCATTTTTTTTTATAAAAGAAAATTATTTATGTTGTTACGATATATTCTGATCGTCCATAAGGTGACTTGGATTGAATCGCGACTCTTTTTTATTAAGAATATCGCTTATAGAATTGGGTGGAACTCCAAATCCACTCATCTCGATAAAATTATGTTGGCGATGTACTCGACAAACCTAGTCTACTCCGATAAATGCAAGTCTTTAAAGTGTCATCTAAATCCAATTAGCTTGGATTAGGTGAGATGTGATTTGCTATATTTTTCTTAGCAACATTCGTTAGGGTTATAGGAAATTAAATTGTGGTCATAATCATAGATATCACTATCGGTTTGTGAGTTATTTGGTTTCGCGGTAGGTACATTGAATCCAAAAATCATAGTTCGCAATGTTGCTAAATACATTGAATCGCGATAGGTATCGATCATATGTTGCTAAATACATCAGTAGCCCGTAATGTGTCAATCTACCCATAGGATATGTCAAAGTAATTTTAACCATATTTGTGTATAAAAGAAATATATATGATAATTATTAAAGATTTTTCATATCTTAAAATACATTACAAGCCAATGTGGAAGCGAATACTTTTTAGATTGGCAATTGTTGACCATAATATCTTCTTTCTCACATTTTGACTCATGAAAACAACGTTGGCAAATCCACATGCCTCCACTTTGGAGACCAATATGTTCCTTTGTAGCCCTACAAAACTCTAATCTTTGTTTTCATCTTGTGATAATTTTACTCTTTTTTTCATCAAAGTATTTTGATCATTTCAAAAATATCTGAGAGCGAGATTGAATAAATAATCACAAAAAACACATAGATATTATAAATTTTCCATTCTATTTTATTTTCTTATATTTTGAGTTTTTGATGTTTGTTTATTTATTTATTACTTTTATTTTTAATTTTTGGTATTATTTTATACATGATTTTATTAAAGAACGGAGACTTGACTTTATTTTAGAAATGCATAAATTATGATAGTGAAAGAATCAAATGAATAACAAATGTTCAGATTTATTTCCATGTTCTAAAAGAATTATAACCATTAGCTATAATGATACTTCTTATGAGTGGTTGACACATCAATTATCAAACATAAATACCTGAAATCATAGAGTGGAGTTTCTGAATCAAACTGCAAATTGACACAAAATTTAAAATCCTAAAACTAAATTTCTAAATTCTTTATAGAGATTTCAAAATATCAAATACAAAATTATTATTATTATTATTTTATTGGAACCTCAGCCTCATGTTTGAAGGTTTCTATTCTTGCCACCTACCAATATGAAGGGACATATGTTGTGCTATGTGAACCAGTGTGACATGAAATGATGACCCATGCAATGGTGAATACATCAGCATACATAATGTAAGACAGAAATGTAACAAGTCAAAGTTCCACTCAACAATGGTGACAAGTCTTTGTTCAAGGAATGGACCAGATCAAAGTAATCTTGGCACACATCAATTTCTCATCTATTCCAAATTAACTCTCTGAGTGGCAGCAGTAATCAATCAGCTAACTGTGCCAGTGCTACTACGCAGTTGAACATGTGATGATGACTACAAGCTTGTTCAGAGTCCAAAGTGTTTTCTTGCTCATTCCTCACCACCAAACCTTATCAGTTCAACAGTTGTGCATTGGCATGGTTGAACGCTTGAAAAGGTTGAAGCTTCAACGAAGGAAGTGGGATCACAAGTCAGAGAGCTTGACCTTTTCCACCATTTGTTTTCTCCGCTTCAATGGCCAACCTTTTCAAAGTCAGAAGTTAGAAATTGCAAGTTACAGGTTTCAGATGGCAGTCCACTAGCCGCAATCGATTCAAAGTCCAATAAATGGTACAAAACAGTGCTGAGGACATGGTTGACAGCTTCAAAACCTAGACATGTTCTTCAACTCTTTGATTCGGTCTGAGGTAAGGAAGACATGTATCCACCAAACCCTCCCTCGCTACACATATAAATCTAAATCCATGCAACCAGCTTCGTCCGTATCCCACCACCTACCTCTTCAAAGCTTCAGCTCCTCTCTCTCTCTCTCTCTCTCTCTTTCAAGGCAGTTGCATCTAGCGATGATGAGGCCTCGGACTGCTCGAGCACTGTTGCTCATCGTCATCGTCTCCGTCGTCGTCGTTGCGTCGAGCATGCAGGGAGTTGATGCGGCGAGGCCGGCGCCAGCTGACTGCGCCGGCATGGCGAAGATAAGCACGGAAGAGAAGGGAAGAAGCACCACCGCGAAGTGGATGGGGAGGTTGTCGCACGGCCCCAGTCCCAAGGGGCCAGGCCACTAGCCTTGGAGAGAGAGGTTCTCCAAAGAGACTCTCCTCGACAGGAGGCAGCTTCTTGATCATTACATGACGATACAGATCTTGATACGTATGCATACATGTAAAGATAGTTATTATTTGCAGAAAAGAATTCTTTAAATCTTTTTGCCATGTCTTTTGGGTCTATTTTCTCCGGTGGAAGAAATATTTAATTAGCAGACACATTTGTTTTTGTTTATTTTGGAGAGATACCGCAACTATTATCCTTGTAAATGATTGGATATTGTCTCGTATCGTACCAACGTTTAAATATTTGTTCGATACGATATGTATATCAAACGATATATATATATATACCGTTCGTTACCAAACGATATATATATATACCGTTCGGTAACGAACGATCTATGTACCGATCAACTGATGGATCAATACGTACCATCCGATACGAACGAAATACGTACCATCCGATATCAACGATATTATTTAAAACTGCATACCTTAATTACAACCACTCAAACACTTTAAACCAGTATGATCTATCCAAGGGGGAGTTACTTTTGTCTCAAGTGAAGACTTGTTCCCTGTCGATCACCTTCTTAGAGTAATCTACATAGATAGCAGAACGAGAAGAAGAGGTGATAACTGTGACAAATACAACATATCAATTTCTAAGGTATAGCTTTATGCACTTTTGTCTTGAAACAAAAGTCTCATAAGACCTGCATAGAAATATGAACAATAATGTATGAGAGAACTGTCGTTATCTTTTTCTTTTGGGCGAGTACAAATTGTCATTGTCACCCACACAAGCGTTAAGAAGTCATGATCGACGAGGAAAACAAGAACACTAGATTTTATTAGGTACAAAAGGCCGGCATTAGCATCAACCACACAAGCCCTGGGAAGGCCATGACCGACGAGGAAAACAAGAAACACTAGATTTATTAGGGCAAAAGGCTGTCATTAACGAGTTGAGTGGTGGCACATAAAGGACTACGAAGACAAGCACAAACCCAATGCCCACTACCGTGCAGCAAATGTGTTTGCTCACTAACCTAAAGATGATATATGTATCATCACTCAGATTATAGACCACAGCTATATAACATGTCAAATACTCCAGTCAACCACGTTTAGAAATCCAGCTGATTGTATCATAGATTAGGAAAAGGAACAGAAGCCTCAATAGCTGACACACAAGCAACTCCAGAATTAAGAAAAGAAAAATCAATCTGAACAACAGAACATATGGGAGAAACCAATATTAGTTGTTAAATGATCTAGACAATTGTGTACTGAGAAATCCAGCTGAAAGTATCATAGACCAGAAAACAGATAAGAAACCTCAATAACTGATAGACAACCGAATCCAGCACTGTGGAAAGCAAAAGCATACGGGAGAAACAATACTAAAGTCAGACAATCTGGCAACCATATACCGAGAAATCCAGCTGAAAGTATCATAAATTAGATAAAGGAAAAGAAGCCGCCAGCATTAGGAAAAGAAGAATCTGACAACAAAACATATGGGAGATTCCAGTCGTGCAAAGCAAAGTTTCATCGTAAAGCCTCATCATCACAAGTTTGTGTTCTTGTACAATCAGCTGTTATGCTTTTCCAATTCAAAAGGACAAACTAACTCGAAGATACATTTAAACTTACTATGTTGATGCCCAAATAACATCCACCTCCTAGAATTTATGTGAATTCTGACATTAGGACTTAATCGTGTTTTCAAGAAAAAAGATAAACTGTAACCATTTTCCTTCAATTTTTTGAACTCCTGTTATGCTTCGTCTAGTTGACAAGCCCCTTCTACCATCCAGCACCATTATATGTTTTCTGCTGTTAGCTAATACTTCTAGAGAATATTTGTTTTTGGCTGATGTATAAATGAAGTGCACCTGTGGATTATCCTCTAACCTGGTTCTACTAGGCATACTATAGTTAGTACTGTTGTGTTTCTATGAAAGACATGATGCACCAATGGCTTCAATCTTATGAACTCTAATGGTTTCACATTAATAAGAAAAGTTGCCAGAATATCAAGAAAATAGAAGACATGCAAAAATCTGGGATCCCATACTGCACCATAAGTTCATCCTCTGCAGGTGTGTCAACAAAGCAAAAAGCTACTGCATAAGACATTTAATAGGATAATCAGCTAAGACTCAAGTTAAGCAAGAAGCATCACTCATCTATCAAGCGAGGTACTTATAAAGTAGTCATCAATATCAGGCTTGTTCATGACGAGGACTAAATCCCTGATAATGATGATGATAATGAATGAAAAAGACGATAGCAGGAAAAGGAACCGGTGGTTTTTTTTATTTCATTTCATAAAACACCTGTGAGGTAAACATCTGCAGCAATCTATTAATGATGTTTTAAGGACTAATGCTGTGTGCACAAAACAAGAAAAACACACATTTTTACAGATGTTCACTGCAGTGGCAGGAGCCTTGAACCATCTTTTTCTTAAGCAGCATTTAAGTAAGAACACATATCAAGCAGATCAAGAATCTAAGAATATAACTCTCCAACAATTACAACTTCTAATGAATCAAAATATAACAGATTAAATAAAAATGGATGCTGTAGCAGAATCCAGGAAGAAAATGCATAAGAAATTAGCCATAAGCAAATTTAATTGAAAGTAAGATGTCGTCAACCCTGTTCATGAAACTAAAAATATAAACTATGAATCTACTAGGGTAACCGTGTGATATGGTTTCACTTCCACCCTATTCACCTCAGCCATTTTAACAAAATTAATCATCAGAAATTATATAAACAAACAAGAGGAATTCCAATTTCAATAAATAAAGTCAAAATCAAGCAGATTACATCATTCCCCGATGACAGAACCATTATAAAGATATGCAAGGTAGTATAAGTCACCATTATTATCGAATCACACTGGTTAAAATCCCAACTTTCATCCTCAGTCAAGCTCTATGGCGACACAGACAACCAAACTGAGTCTTTTTCAGCCTAGGGTGTATCCCAAGGCTTGGGCTCGGGGACGGCGACGACCATACCTTGCAGCTCGGGCTGGAGGACGACCTGGCACCCGAGCCTGGCGTGCTTGTTGAGGATGCGGTTCCTGGAGGCCCTGGTGAGGATGTAACTCTCGTCGTAGGACGTGGGCGGGAGCTTGTCGAGCCACTCCTGGGAGATGTGGACCTCGCATTCGGCTGAGCAGGCCTCTATGTCCTCCAAGCGGTGCGACGCCGGGTCGATGAGGCCGGCGTTGATCAGGGCGCGGAGGAGGGTCTGCCCGGCGAGGCCGATGACCTCGTGCTTGCTCCCCTCGGGATCGACAGCGAACAGCTTCACGATCCGGTCGGCGACCTTCCTGGAGCCAGATGAGGGGGCCGGGGAGGCCGATGAACAGGAGCGGGCGAGGGGCCGGAGGGAGAGTGGGGGATGAGATCGCGCGAGGTGGAGAGGGATCCGACGGAAAGCCGCGATCGCCATCTCTAGGGTTTCCCAACTCTTCGAGATCGGGAAATGGAGCCTTCGAGGAGGGGGACAGAGTGACGAGTCGATCTCGAACCGAATTTTGTAGAAAATTGTTCCCTTAGCGGGTCGAATTCGTGCGGGTCCAATTGTTACCTTGATAACATGTCGTAGGATCAACTACAATTTCGGATCTACAAATCCGAACCCGATCCGATCTATATAGTCTAAAATTAACTTTTCATTAGTTTGATTATTCTTAATTTATGTTTGTGTCAATCGTTTTATAGTTAGTCCGAGTCTAATCTTTAACATTTAGTGACTCCATATCACAATCTAACAACCTTAACATGATTTATATTATCACAAGAAAAAAAGACTAATTACATATTATCCGAGTTAATTACTATCTAATAATCTTAATAATTTAACTAATTATTTTTAAGATCAAAATCTCTACACTTTCAAAAATTATATTGGGATCTCTATATAAAATATTAAAAAGATAATTTTATAAAATTAAACATAAAAAAATTATTAACATAATGGATTAAATATTTTTCTTTTGTAAATATAATGATGTAACTTTTGAAAGATACATGTTATCTCACATTGGAAACAAAATAACAGTAAATGAAATAGAGTTGGGGCTTCAAAAACATCAACAAGTTTAGATGTTCAATTATTGTCAAAAGAACAAAAGCAGACCTTGAAGGTTCCAGAGTTCATGTCTCATTCTGCTTTCCAGCATCAAAGGATGAGAGAGTTGCACCATTAATAGAAGCATAAACTGGTGGGCATGGAGATCTCAAACTCGTGCTTGAGCTTGGCTTCTTGCCAGGAAGAGGAGTTTGCTGAACATACGAGTAGCTGCGGACGATCGTGCTGCACGGCGACTGCTCTTCATATCACCATTTACCGTGCATTCAAAGTTCAACCCTTTTAAGGATCACAGTTGCTTGGAGCATTCCTGCAAAGGAGCATTCTTGATCAATGGCAAAGTGGCGAACAAAATAGACAAAGCTGATCTTAAAAATGACAATTTTGACAAGCTAAGGTAGAGGATTTTCGACATGTTTTGAGAGATTATTTGTTTCTTGGAAGAGAAAATGATCATGCTATTCCATTGCATGCTCGACATGAGACAATTTCTGCGATTCTTGATGAATGACAAAAGTGGCAAACAAAATAGACATAGCTGCACTTAAAAATGACAATTTTGACACAAGAAGGTAGAGATTTTTCAACATGTTATGAGAAATCATTAGTTTCTTGGATGAAAAATAGCTGACAATGATATGATAAGTTTATTGGACCCCAGTTTAGACAAATGATCATGCTATTCCATTTCGTGCTCTACATATGACAATTTCCGTCAATTGAATATACTTAGAGAGAAAATAGAGTTTCACAGAAGGTGGCCAAAATTAAAATATGCACCTGAGTAGAAGTCAACATCTTTCACCCTACCATCCAGAATTGAAGGAAGAACTCTATATTGTGGTAATGTCCAGCCCAGTTCATAACAAAGATCATCCAGTTCCTGCATGAAACAAAAATTGTAACAAGCTATCGCCAATGTCATTAGTTAAATAATCAAGGCAATATATTTTAACTTTATGCTCCGTTAATTGAGCACGACGCTGATTGCGTGATGTTATACTACATAGACAATTCTTTTTCTTTGACACATACCACATATTTGGTACTACATAGAAACTTGTACTGTTCATAGCATATGCCCAACTTGTTCACATTTATAGCACATTTTTCAGCTTGCTCATATGTAGCATAATGTATCATGGTGCAAGTTATATAAACTAAACAAAAATCATATATCAAAGGATCTGATCCAAAAACATAAAATTCATGCATCAGTGTGCAACTCTATTTATCTCCCAGTACAAGAATGAGAAATTCTGCCATTTCTTGAATGTTTTTAAACTAAATGGGCCCAGAAATTGACCAGTAGCAACTGTTGACATCCCCAGAAAGCTACTTGAGTAGTTCATAAACCAATAGTTGGCTAGTAGAAAAATTCAACAAGAATCTTATTCATATTTTAAGCAAATTACTAAAATTCCTTGCAATATCAACTCCTAGTGTTTGCTGGCTTCTCCAGCATACCACAATTATCATCGTATCAGTCTCAAAATGAAGCTGATTCACCAAGACCATGTGTTGGCCACCATATGAATCATTAGAGGTAAAGGGATGTCCTAGTCATTACATCACAGTTCAATTAGGTTGATTTACCATACTTTACCAGTATATTCCTGGAGTAGATTTATTCTTTACCATTGCTCACCAGCACATTCCTCAGTGCAGATTGTTACATGACATTGTGCATCTGGAATTGTGAATTTGATCAAAATGACCAAAAGATTTCCCAGGAATATCAACTAGTATTGCCAATTTCTACTTCCAGTGGACTTCCTGTGCACCCAATAATAATATTATACAATTACTCAGCTCACCCTGTAATTTCTGCAGATCCAACAAAAATTCCTCAACACATCTCTAGTTTCACACAACCATGAATATAGCTAAAGCGCTAATATGAATTTGAGATTGATATTCCTTTTGCCGATTTGATGTACGGAGTTACTAGGAAAGATAGTAAAAGAAATATTTTTATTTGTGAACAACTAGGTATCGATTCAATAGAGAATAAGATAAGAGACAATTGTTTTGACATGTGCTTTGGAGACCTATGGATGCAGTAGTTAGAAGTAGTGAAATAATTAATATTAGTGGTATGGAGAGAGGTAGATGAAGACTTAAAAAGATTTAATGGAAATTATAAATATTCTAAACTTAACTAAACATGACTTTTTATATATCTAAATGATGACAAAAGATCCATATAGCCGATCCTAAATAGTTAGGACTTACGGCTTTGTTATTGTTGTTGTATTCCTTTTGCTGATATTCTATATCATAGATTGAGGTATACTGCTTGTCCAAGAAAGGATGTATACATAAACTCTCGTATTGATGATTTTCCTCATAAGTGAACTAGTTTGCTTTGTTCTATTATCCCTTCATGCTCTCATACACGATCTTTGTGTATTATAGAAACTAGATGACATACAGGGATGCAGCTTCAGCATGATGGTTATAAAGACAAATTAGTGCTGAAACCTTTTGCAAACCATCATCAATTGTCACTATATGAGACCACATAGCCTGTATATGCAGCACTAAATGAAAGGCCAAAAAGGGGGGAAAAATTAAAGCCCACTGTGACATTACGGATCAGACATTACAGGCTTTACAGCCATATAGAAAATTGTACTGTCTAGGTCAAAATCAAACGAATGAAGACCAAACAAATTTTTTTGCACTTTAAAACTATAGAAGAGATAGAGAAGTATAAGGATAAAAGTTCTACTAAAGATTTTTTATCAATGCAATGAAACAAAATCAAGGAGTCATGTAGATGTTACACCTTCTCAGGGCGACCATTATTAGGACTGGATTTAGCATCCTGAAGATTGTTATTTTCCCTCTTGCTAATACAAATA
Source organism: Musa acuminata AAA Group (assembly GCF_036884655.1). Classification (NCBI taxonomy): domain Eukaryota; kingdom Viridiplantae; phylum Streptophyta; class Magnoliopsida; order Zingiberales; family Musaceae; genus Musa; species Musa acuminata. Next base: position 42,517,893 of record NC_088353.1, on the reverse strand, counting down.
TCTGAAATGATTGTTTCCCTAGTTATCATACCTTCACTTGCTGATGATTGCTGATGTTGGTTCAAGGATGCATTGTCCTCTATGTTGATAGGTATGTAGGTACCTGGTGATGAAGCATTTCTACATGATTCTACTGGGCTTTTAATATTTATAACTGCATGATTTGTCCTGTTTCTGTACTCATTCAATGTAGATTTATCAGTAAATATTTGATCATTTGTGTCAAGCTGCCTGTCTAGCTTCAAAAGGGAATCATTAGCTCCAGTTTTTCTTGTACAATCAACTACTGATGACTTTTCCCTGGATAATGGATTATTTTTCTTCTTGTAGTTTGTATCTTTATTTTCACCTTTGGTCGTATTGTTACTTGGCATGCATAAAACTTGATCCTTCTGATCAGAATTGCTGAATACATGACCTTTTTCAGTCAGTGGTTTGTCCAATTCCGGTTGGTAGTCCATATCTACAACTGTTGGATGCCTCAATGATGGCAAAAAGCCATGATAATGTGTTTCCCTGTTCAATGCAATTATCATTTTGCAAAGTATTGCATATAAGAACCATGTTCCTTAATGGCCTAGGTTTCAGTGTTGTCATATAAGGAATAGCAGGTTACCTGGAAATCCAATCAGACAATATATCATAGTATGGTAGTAAATGATAGTACTTAACTACTGAAGTCACTTCAGAAGGTTGGTCAGTCCTGATTAGAGGCCCTTGCAAGCTGCAAAATTATAAAGTTCTTATCAGTAATAAAGATACCTGAAGTTAAAAGGAGGTTATTTGTTATTTTGACATATCTAACATTGATATCATTGGGGAAAAAATTAATGAACAAATAAAATAATAAAAAACAGAAAATAGGTAAATAATATATTTTAGTGGATGCATAATATTTTGTTTATATACCCAGGAGATATATATAGATACATGCACATAGACACATTTTCTGCTAGCATACCTGCTTATTACGGCTTTGATAGGAATTTCCACAAGCCCTTCATTCATTGCTTCTGTGTAGTTCATTATATATACCCTGATAGTGGTCTTCTCTCGACTTAATGAATATGTCATATGACGCTCCAAGATACTCAACTTTGAACAGTTGCTACCTGTTTAATAGAAGATTAATCTTCCTTTAGACTGAGAAGAATCAAGAAACAACAGAACAGAGCTAGAAACCACTTTGACTCTTCACCCTTCCGAATTTTATGTAGATGCTGTATGAACAAATCTAGCCATAAGTACCAAACATCAGAAACCATTCTGTGGCAATGGATAAGAAGAAACATCTTCTGCCCGATGAGCAGTGAGCTGCTGATTGAGAAAAAGTACACAAGGCAGATAATGCATGACAATTTCAAAAGTAAATCTCCATTAATGAAATAGATGGATTAGTAAGATTCCTAGTTAAATGATACATGTAAAGTGCTGTACAACAAGAAGAAGCATCTTTTACTACACAAGCAGAGATGCTATAATAGAACATGTGCATACAACAGAAATTACACATGATGATACTAGAAAGTGCAACTTTCTCCACATAACTAACACTAGAATATCACAACATCAATATATTTGAAACCTTAGAAACAAAGGGGAAAAAGGACAAAAAGGTCTTGATAATCATCAAAAAGGTCTTTAGATCAATGTTAGTTTATTAGAAATACTTCTAGAATTTTTAGATGTGAAATAAGAGATAGTTTCCTGTTTCATCCATATATTTCAATGGACAAAAAATGTCAAAAAAGTACTACGATCCTCCAATATTCAGATTATACTGGTGTTTTGTTACTCCAGAGAAATGATAATGATGATTTGTAAAAAGAAATAAGGTAGGGCTAGAAATATATAAATGCCCAATCTAAAAATTGAAAATTTGTTGAGAAGCTATCATCATCCTCTTTTCTTAAACCACTACCTCTGCTGCCAAGGAAGTAGGTTGTGGAGGAGATGTGCAAGTGGTGAAAACAATGAGCAGTGGAGAGGTTGGGATGAATCCATGGTCAATGAGGATGAAAAGTAGGATGGTTAAGAAGTGGTGAAAGTGAAGACATTGATTGTGGTGGTGGACAAGGTGACCATGATAGTAGAGGTAGTGGAGTTGGTCATGGTAGTATAGTGGAGGAGCAATTGATGTTGGTGGAAGTGGACAGTAAGGAATAAAAGGCAGTGAATTAAAAGAATAAAGAGGGTAGTCACTAGTGCACTTTAAACAAGTCTCTAAAGTCTAAAGTAAAATAAAAAATTAAAGAATATTTCTATGTTGTTGGCATGAATTGACTGTAGAGAGCCATTCAAAAATTAGGTGGACAATGTATGTTCCAAGTAGTAAATATTAACAAGATAGGGGGAAATTAAGAAAAAAAAGATTACTGGTACAATTCAGTATTAGTCATATTAGCATCAAGTAAGCCCAGTTTGTTGAGTAAGCTTGGTTTTTGGATCGGGCAAGCCAAAATTGCCCAAACCATGTACCAGTTGGCCATTGGACTAGATGAAATTGCCCAAACCATGCATAAGTTGGCCACTGGAGCAGTAAATATCCACTTGTACCATCTAGTACAACTGAAATGTGAATAACTGTATCAAACTATTAGAGCACTGAGACATTGACTCATATATCACATTGGTCAGACCTAGGTCCTAGTTAAAGTTATCACAAATAGAAACCTCATACCATTTCGCAATATACGCAATAGTCGAACTCAACACCGGAAAAGCTTTAAAATGACACTGAGCATATGACCTACAACAGACAGAAATAAAAAGAAAAGAAGAAGAAGGAAAACATGCATAATAAGTCTATAGATGTTTCCTTGCAGTGGTAAGTCCATAAGGCCACAATAAATAAAAAGATGGTGAAGTTTCATCAGCAGCACATTGCAGCAAGTTTCCAGTGTAACCACAAGTTTTTAATGATGTATCCAATCCGCTATATGGTAAAACATAGTAATTATCTATCGAATTAGACTAGTTATATAGTAGTGTTACTCATTCTCATCAATTAGTCATAAGCTAAGTTAAAAATCAACAAAGATACTGTCAGAAACAATTAATGGCCTGGATACATGTTACAAATTTACATAAGAAAATCAGTTACTCCTTCAGAAAAGAATTAACACATATTCATTAAAACTCAGGAAATAAAAACATAAATATTGATTGACAGCACCTGTTTTCTGCTCCACAGCAGAAAATGCAAGCTGCTGAAATACATCTTCATTTTCCAGAGATTCATCTGAAATTAAAGATCCTTTTTCAGATAAGTGCATTTTCATCTGTGTTGTCCCTATCAAATTTTCGACTTGTCTATCAACTTCTTTCTCCACCAGTGACCACACCCTCTGTGTCATAGAGCAGAACTCAAGCAAACACTTTTCCTTCTTAGTATCTACAAGAAAGATAGCAACCTGAGAAATTGGCCATCCATCCATGCTAGGAGCATTTTTAGATGCATCTAGTGCTGATGAAATATTACAGGCATCCATGACCATCTTCTCCATGACTGAGAGATGCTTGTCAAGATTTCCTGGCCCTTCTTCTTATTTGAGCATAAATTTCATATACATCAAAAGGCTGGGATTTGCAATGGAAACCATTTTGCAGAAAGGTTCGAAAGCAAGAAACTTAAGTTGTGGAAACTGCTTTCTGTGGTAATAATTATACAGCAGCACAACTGAATGCATCTGCAGCATGACACAGAAGTTGCAGATCAAGAAATCATTAGAAGATCAGAAAGGTAATAACCAAGAGAAGTCTTGAGGTGCACAGGAAGTAGAAAGATTAGGGAGATAAAAGTAAAAATTCTATGTACAGTAAGTTATGAAGTCCTCATACATAAGAAGACAATATTCTAGCCTGCTATTTTTACCATTCAGTCAGCTGTTTTTCCCTTATCTCATCAATCTCATCAAAGTCCTACCATTCAACCTGCTGTTTTTGGACCATGAAAGCATAATGTTTTGTGTTAAAGGCGTAAAGCAAGCCATCCAAACACATAGGTGAGACTAAACAATCCTCCTTCGGTGAAGATTGGATATAATATTTTTACAAGTATCCACCGGTCAGCCAGAAAACAATTATACACCTACATAGCTACAGATAAAGAAAAAGCTTGCAAACTTAAATTTCATTCATATAATACAAAATTAACAGAAAATGTAGCATATTGTTTTCTACTAGAGCAGTCCATGTGATAATTGTATAAATCAGATTGAACAACCTTGTTCCATTCAGACTTGATATACTCCAAGAAGTATCAACTGGATCAACTAGCATATTTCCAACATATCTTCAATTAATGCAGATCAAACAGGAATTTGTAAGCTCAACTTACTTCTAAAGATAGCAGGAACGGTACAATACACAATCATGTAGAATATAAAAGCTTTTGATCTTCAACACAAATGCAATGTGATTTGCATATGTCAGTACAGTATCCAAGTATTTTTCACATCTCTTTTGCTTCAAGGTCCTGCAAACAAAGCTTCTATAGAGTTCTGAGAAAGCAAACACATCACCCGTATATGATCTTACATTATTAAATCTTCATTAACAAATCGATATCCTGAAAGCTAACTGTGTTAGCTATGAGGTCCACATATATTGCTCCTGTTATTCCTTTGATTTTATTGTGATGATTTGTTTTTTATACTATTTTTTTTATAAGAGAGCCACCAAGGTGTAAGTACTATAGACGTTTTTGAGATTTACATTATTGAAAATAAGAGTCTTCTCTATTCTGTAGTCAGAGTTCTGACTTTACCACTTCTATAACTTTTTGCCTAAACCAAAATTTCAAGACCTAATTGTGAGTAAGGTGGCCCAAAGTGGCGATTCCAACAAAAAATTTCCTTCTACACTCTGATTTATTTAATTCAAAATTTTGACTTATGAGGTATAAAACAACTCTCAACAACTAGACATGCAACACAATCTGTCATTATTTTCCTTTTTTTCCGAACAAGCTACAATCAATTAAATTCCTACATCCATTAGTGAACGATCAATCTACCTTCACTAAGAGCAGCTTATGCATGCAAAATCACAACTCACAACCCCATCAGATCCATTTTTTACTCTTCGTTTCCGACTAAGCCCTTAATTTTCGCCCTAGAAAGAGGAAAAAACGAAGAAGACGACAAAGCGTTAGTGCAATCAAATACATAGTTTTGAAGAGAGATGGTGCCTGCTTAGCCACGGCCTTCTGTTGATCGATGGTAGGAGGCGGATGAAAGGAAGCCCTCGCGGGGAGGAGAGGCGCGACGAGGTAACCGATCAGGGCCTCGACAGTTTCCTCCATAGGAATCAACGCCGCCGGTTGCTCCACTGATCCCGAGCTCCCGCCGCCAACTCCTTCCGACATTAGATTGATTGATGGATGAAGGCGTCCAACAGCAAGACGTTTAAGGTTGGTGTTACTCGACCGAGGTATTCCGATCACAATGGCGGTTGGCAGGGAGCGCGCTTCTTGTGAGGAAGAAAGGGGAAGGAGTCGGTACCGAGCTTACTCAATGAGAGCTCGTTCTTAACGTTACCCTTCGGGCTACCAGCCCTGTTATTGGGGATAGGGAGGGCCCCCACAAGCTCTTTCGCTGCTCAAGGATTTTTCAGGGGAGAAACTGACTACTCAGTTCCTACCCGCTTAATTACACGAAGGCTCCACATGGGACCGACCTATTTCTATTCAATCATCAGGCTGGTATCTTTCGGACAATGATATACGTGGGAAAAAAGCCACTTCTAATTTTTACGACAAAGGGGAAACCGCGCTGCTTCATGTGAATACGTTAGTCGTAACTCAAGTTGTAACTCAGGGCGTGATACGGGTGCTCTGGTCTTCACTCGAGTCGGGACTCGTATCGCGACGGGAAGCAGCGTCCGGCGATCAAAGCTTTGGCGTCCGGTGGATCTGGACCGTCCAAATAATAGAGCGACGCTTTTTGAGGTTCCCGCCGCCAGTTGCAGAGCAGCGTTCCCCCCTCTCGTTCTCCTGCTCGCTAGGGCTTCGCCTGAGCCGATCTGTGGGTAACGACTCCTCTCATCCTCGATTTGGATCTCTAGGTTTCGATCACTTCTCTTTTGTTGATCTTTGCGGCATTTCTTGCAACACTGTGAAATTTACATTTTTTTTTTCTCCTATATTCGAACTTTAACTTCAACAACCCTATGTCGTCTAATCTCCCTTTTCATTTAGTTTTCTGAGCCTAACAGAAGTTTCAAGCTGCTGAGCACACATCTTTGTGGAATTTCTTGCAACACTGAGAATTTACATTCTTTTTCTCCTGTATTCGAACTTTAACTTTACAAACCTATGTCGTCCAATCTCCCTTTGCCTTTTGTTTTCTGAGCCTAACAGAAGTTTCAAGTTGTTGAGCACTCGTCTTGACCGATGCTCATCTGCTTGAATGGCTTATTGGGTTTTTCTTTCTATCGCTGATTCGTAGGGATGTTGACATACTTAATTTTATGTCAGATATACACATACCTGACACATATCTTGTTGAAACTTATTTTAGGGCTTAGAAGACAGACAAAGGCAGGTAGACATGGCTTCTCAAACTCCTGCTGTTATTCAAAATGAAAATTTGCCCTTCCATGGAGGTATTACCTATAACTGATGTAGCAAAGATTTGTGCTTTAACCCTCTAAAGACTGGTTTTATTATATCTAGGCAAAGGTGTTAACGGTGTAAAAGCTGATATTTCCAAGCCTGCGAGGGTGGGGCGTCAAGATCGAAAGGCTCTGAGGGATCTTTCAAAAACTGGAAAGCCTGCATTATCTTGTGCATCAAAGGCTCCAACATTGAAAGATAAATCTGGATTACGTGCACCTGAACCTACCAAGGTTGGTTCAAAGAACAATTATCTGACAGAAGAGGAGCTAAAGAGATGTCAAGAATGGGCCAAAGAGGGAATTGAGCAGATCCATTTCTCAGGAAATGACTCACAGAAACTTCAACAGGAGAAGGATGAAGAACGTATGTATGAGACTGCTCTTAGTTTTACTTATTTTGCTTCTAGCTTCTTGTAATTCATTTGTTGTGTAATCTTCATTCTCCATAGGTGTAAATAAGAAAGTCAAGAAAGTATTGGCTGCACTACGCGATTGGACGGACATGTCTTACAGTTTTGCAATCCCATCCAAAGTACATCATCTAGTAATGCAGTTTGTCTTACATTTATGTTTTGACAATTCTAAATGTCTAGTTGCTGTGTATCCCACTTTTCATGCAATTAAATGTATGGCACTTTTAGCTGGAGATGGTTTATGGCTATGTCACATTTTCATCTTTGTGTTAATTCTAGGCTACAAAGTATATACTTGTCATCTGATAACTCTTACTCCTTGATGATGAAAAGTTCTTTTTAACATTTTACTTTTAATTTAACAATTGCTTTCTATTTTAATGTTTTCATTTTACTTCAACTCTTTTCTGTTTAGTTGCTGCTAAAATTGTCTGATATGAGGAGTTCTTGTTAATTTTCTGGATCTTGCTTAGTTGTATGGTTCCGGGATGGAAATAGTATTCCATTATAGTAACTTCTGTATTGTAAAATATTGTTGTTTCAATGATAATAGGAAATAGAACTCTATAGAAGATGGAAAAACTGACAACTTCATTTGTAGTGTCCTAAAGTTTCCTTGTCCCATATGTCCTCATTTCCTTCTTGTCATTTAGATGTGAATACTAACTTTACCATTCAATAACACGATGTGGATGAGAAAAAGTTTATACCATCTATCTAATTAGCAGGTTTTTATTCCCGTTGAGCATTCCCAAGATTGTAATCTTTCCAGCACGATAGGCATAGTACCATCTGACTGGTGCAGTTGTATGTCCTCCATTCAACTACTATGATGTGTATGCCTGGGTCTGCATTCCTATCATTTTTTTATAGAACATATTTGCAAATACTCTTTTTACGATAATCTTTTAGTTCAAGTTTCCATGGATATAGGGTTTATTGATGCCTCATCACTATTGATGTGTAGTTTGCCAAGTATGTTTGCCATGTAAATTCACAAGGTGATGCATATAAGGCTGCCTAGTGGCATAAATATGGAGATTCGTGGATTTTGTTCCTCATTCATGATCAAGGTCTACGAACATCCATAGTGTAAGAAAAGGTGACATCATAGATTGAAGCAATATCCAAAATGCACATTCATATATAACATTCAGAAGGTTGGTCTAGAATATAGCTATTAGTTGCAGATCTGACATTTCAGTCAACAAAAGTTAATCTTTTATTTAAAATATAAAACATGAACCTTGCTTCTCCGTCCCATACAAGATGAACATTGGACCAAAGTGCATTTTCTGGCTAATGCAATGCAAGATGTTTAGACCTTGCTCATGAGCCTCAACCTTTTTGTGCGTGCTTTCGCCTAAGTGAAAGCATGTGCTTAGCAATCTCAAGTACGCTGCTCTAAAAGTTCTTTATGAGATGATGTAAATGTGTAAACCTTTCAAACAGCCACCAGTCTATTTGTCCATCTGAAAATCATGACTCTCAACTCGCTCGCTAGCACTCCCTCAATCTGTAAGTTGAGGATATACTCAATCTATTCAAGTTTATACAGACTAGGATGCATCATCACTGGCATCACATATATTATCTGGAGCACATCAAATAACTGGAAGATTCATTAAGGGTAAAAGTCAAATGGCTTGTAGGTTGTTTCATCTAAAAATGCTGTTACTGCTGAATAATGATTGTTTCATCCAAAATTGTTGTTTCATCATCAGTTTCTCTTTTCTGAGTGAATCCTGTGAAATGTGTCTATGATTGTTTCCAATATGAATTATGTATCAATTTAGTATTTTTAAACTCTTGGTTTTGGAGATATTTTTATTTTATTTTATATTATTTTTTGTTTCTCTATTTGACATATACTTAAAGGCACCTATTTTAGCCCTTTTTGCAGGGTATCAGCCTATAACATATCCTATATTCTCGAAAGACCTATCATCCTGGCAAAAAAATGAATATTTTTGTGGTTTTATGTTTTGATTCTATTTGTGACAAACTACAAACTAGTTAAGAGTTAGAAGACAGTTTTTGACAGACGAAACCAATATCGATTATGAACTAATCAGTAAAGGGTTCTGATATAGGAAGTCGCTAGTGACTCTGAAGATATTATAAAGATGGAACTGGTGCCCGAGGAACTTCCCCGAAGCATCACCAGGTTCACCAATTTAGGTATGGTGTGTGTAGGCATATGTCGCCATGCATCGTAGTTTCTCTTATACAGCATTATTTTTTGTTATATTCTCCATGTATCTAATGTTCATTTACTCCAGTCTTAACGTGCCTTTCTTTACTTTTCTTCTATCTTGTTATTTCTTTCTAGGTGAAGAAGAATTTGACGATCTACTCACCAATCAGGATTTCCCATTTCTTGATCGCACGTTTGAACTCAAGTTAAAAGAGGACTACGGCAGTGATATATCCAGCTTTTAGGTAAACTTTTATTATCTGTACTTCCAATTCACATGGGATGATTTCATTTTCGGCCAACATTGTTGTATTCCAAGTAGCACATTCAATCCTTTGTTTTGTGTTCCTCTTGTTTGCCACTATTTTTCTAATGAAAGTCTGCCTAGAAATGTTCTGTGATCACTCAGTTCTAACCATGTATTCAGTTGAATGTTCTTAGTTTTTTATTTAATACCAATCTCATGATTAATAATAAGCACTCGATTGGTGTTAACAATGTATGATGTCGAAAATGATATCTTGTGTTTTACATGTTAATGGTTATCTAGTTGGTTGTCTTGTGCCAGACCCTTTTCACTCAATCCAACACAAGGGTACTGTTTCACCAAATTGAGATCAATGTTCTTACAACTCATTGCAACAAGTTGTAAGAAGATGAGTCTGTGTTTGGCTGATTTTGTTAGGGTGTGAATCCATGTATTATCGTCTTCTTCCTAGACATGGTAGATGAAACACTTCATGTAACTCATGTCATGGAAATATTAAGTGGCATCTCACTAGATCTCAATAGTAGAAAAAGTTAGTGACAAAGTTTACAATTGATTGCTGAACCATATCATAGTGATGTTATTTTATGTTGCTATATATGCATCAACAGACTTTTTGGTAGATTAGACAGTAGGAAATACAAAAAGAAATTTTTTGTTGCAATATATACATCAACAAACTTATTGTTGGATTAGACAGTAGGAAATGTAAAAGGAAACTAAACAAAAAGAGAGAAACACTTTTCAATCCAAGGAATGTAAATCAAAATTCATACTAATCCTCTTTTTACTTGTGCTTCTCACCAATGACTAGTGATAGAATCACTCTGATACCTATTGTAAATTCTGATGAAGATTTGGTCCATCGATTTGATAGACTCAAACCACATGATTTATAATATTTTGACTGGCATGGTCTGAGGCATATTGAATTCATATATATATATATATATATATATGGTTTGAAGCATATCAAGTTAATATCAAAATTCCCTCTTATAATAAAAAAATAAAAATCTTGAAATTGTTAAAATGCATTTCCATTATGCCTTCTTAGATGTATGATCTACTTGCAATCATGTTGGTGAATATTTCCTTAAAGAATAATTATTGGCAGTGTGGTGTAATCAACCACACCATTTCAAAATTGATGCACCATTACTTTTGTTGGCCACCACACCACAAGCTCATCAATCTTATGAATGCCATTCCTTTGCAGGGATGAGAACCTGCTTTATATTAATCTCAGCGTGCCGAGGAGAAAGTCAAAGAAGTGAGGCACAAAGTTCCTTCACTACCAAGAAAAATAACATCTTTCGGCAGCATGATTAATTTGGAGAGTAATGATTGCTTGTTGCCTAACAATCGAGTCAAAAAGATTTCATGCATTTATTGCTTATGATCGCGGGCCATTGACTATAATAATCATTTGGCCTTTGTATCATTAATTCAGGGGAACAAAAGCTTCATCATGCTTGTTTCTACCATCTCCATTAGGGTTCACTTCTCAATACATAATGCTCAAATAGGCATCATTAAATTCAAATACTTGGCAGAACGATTCTGATGGAGTTCGTAATCCTTGTTATTTTGTATCTTGGTTCTTGGTTCCGTCTTATAGATCCTCTTGGCTCGAATTCTATCTTCATCATTTATCCTTTGTAAAAAAAGAATATGACACTTTTGATGAGGAATAATTTTGCCTGAAACAATAAAATTACAAAAATATTTTTTTTCTATTTTTTCAAATAGGTGAGTAGAGTAGAAAGAGGATATTTTTAGCATTTTCTAATAATAGGAATGAATAATGTCCCCCAAATACCTCCAAGTCTCATGGTAAACTCATGATGGCAACTTACTTCTCTCTAAATCCTAGTGGAAAGTTGGTTGGCCAATCTGCTTTAACAAGAACAAGGGGGAAACTGTTTCCCACAATCAAAGATTGTGTTCTCCTCAAAATGTTTCAGCCTTCCTTTCAACTCACCATATTGCTTCTAAAGATGTTATATTATATTAAAAATAATATTTTTTTATTACATTAAATTATGTACGAGATGTTCTTAGATGAATTCAAACTTAGGATCTATCAACTATCCAATATTAAATTCATTGGAGCTTAATGCTTAGAATTCACCAAACATAAAAATGTGAAGAGAGAGAGAGAGAGAAGAGAAGAAGAAAAGAGAGGTACATCTTTTCCTGTAGTTGAATGGATTAAATTGGTCATATTCTATAAGAACGACATTATGATACCATGTCACGATCGGTCTCGAGTTACTCCCTTCATTCCGATGTACACGTTTTCGTACCCGCATCGGCTGCGGAGAGCGACAGATGTGGGTCCCAGGATGGGACCCGCTGTGGCTGTAGGAATACGTATATGGGTGTTGTCGTAATGTGTTGGATGTGGAATATTTAAGCCGTGATGATATCATCACCCGCCATGCCATGGCGCACATACCATACATTACATGGCTGAAGCCATTTATATGCGGAGAGCCGTCGCGGGGTTTAGAGACGGCGGAGAGGAAGGGAGGAGGAGGGCGATCCCATGGCTGAAGCCGTGGAGGAGGAGAAGGGATCCGCGCGGATGCCGCGCAAAGGGGAGGAGCCGTGGCGGCTGAAGGGGGGCGGCGGAGGGGGAGTGACGCTGGAGGGTTACGTCCCGCGGCCGGGCTGGTTCGCGAGGACGAGGAGCCTCACCGACGAGGACCTGGAGGAGCTCAAGGGGTGCCTCGACCTGGGGTTCGGATTCAGCTACGAGGAGATCCCGGGGCTCTGCAACACGCTCCCGGCGCTGGAGCTCTGCTATTCCCTGTGCCAGAGCTTCCACCTGGACGATCATCCGGATCGGTACCCGTCGCCTTCTTCATCTCCCGTCGCCAATTGGAGGTTCTCCAGCCCTGGTGAGAAGCATTCCTCCCTTGTTCGTCCGTGATTAAGGCAAAAGCTTTGATCTTTCTCCTCTAAATCTTGTTCGTCGACAGGGACGAATGACAGAGAACCATCAATTTCTTTTCAATGTTCGTTTCGTCTTCATTCCCCATCTCATTTTTCTGGATCGAAAGATTAACTTGAGAATTGGGTAAAAACCCCCAATTCTTCTTATGTGCCAAAGAAGTTGAGATTCTTGTGGGTTTATTATCATGATCTGAATCAATTTTTCGGTTTATCTACCAGGAGATGATCCAGATGAAGTCAAAGCAAGGCTCAAGTATTGGGCACAAGCAGTGGCTTGTACTGTCAGATTATGCAGCTTAAAAAGGGTCAAGTCTGTGAGTTCAACCTGATGCTGGAAGAAGCAATATCCATGGAATTCTATTGCAGTGACTGTACTTGGTGCCACTGGGAGCACTTTTTTTCTTGCCATGGTCCACATTGAAGGTGGAAATGAAAGGGCACATCAGCAAAAGAACAAGGAGAAAGAGGAGAATGACAAGAGAGGTCCACTATAACAAGTCTGACCTACAGACACTGTAGAGAAGAATGACATCTACTCTTTCTGTATGATATAAAATGAATAAGATGGTTATTGATATGAACAGTATGAAATGTGGGTATCTCAAATTGTTCAGGCAATCAGTTCAGTTACAATGAAGATAAATAAGTCAGAATACCTCAGCTCTTCCTTTCACCTGTCTCAGCAATCATACATTGACCAGTTTATTTCTGTTATAATCAAGTGTAGTAAGTACCTGAAGCTTGTCAGCTCCCCATTAAGCAGTGATTGAGAGATGGAAGGAAAACCAATGGGGTATTCTGGACTGCAACTCACATCTTCATAGGATGTAACCTAGAAATTTTCATCTGTCACAATTAGGTTTGCTTGCTTTTCTTTTTCTTTATCCTTTTGAAGAGTGTAGAAATACTTGAAATATGTTTTCTCAGAGTAACTGAGGGTAAATTCAACTAGCACTTGGATGGTCTTGAAGTGGTTGCTTCAGACATTATTTCTTTTGTAAAGTATTCCCAGGAGGTGATGCTAAATGCAGGCAAGCAACCTTGTTTAGCATCAGCTCTTGATAAGCTACTTTGCAGAAGTAATAATGATTGAAGCAACCATTGCAAGAAGACTATTGAAGGGAGTGCTGCAGTAGCAGCTGAATCTTTTTCCTGTACCCATCCTTTTGTACTTGGGGAATACAGATTATGCCTGGATTACCTAAAGCTAAGGAATAATTTGTGATGCACAAAGCTAAGGAATGATGTTGGTGAATGAATTTGCTGCATCAGCAATGAAAGAGCATTTTCTCTAATTTCATGGTTGAAGAACTAAGAGATGCACACAAGTCTTGAGCCAAGATGAAAGCAATTGTACCTGTTTCTTGTAGGCAACCAGCATTCAAAACCAAGCATATTTAGGTTGCATCCATGGACAGAAGAGGCATTCTGTTGTCTGTGACTGTGTTTGTTCTCCAATATGTAATGATTTCTCCCATCTGCAACCAGCAAAGTTGATTCTTACTGTTTTGGAAGATAAGAAAGCAATTCAAGAAGACAATGGAGAATATGTACCTGTAATACTGATTAATAGCATCTGGACAAGTTCAACCCTATGCATGATGTGAGGCAGTTGGTCTCAGCTAGTTTAACCATCAACATGTTTTCAATCATGTCTTTACTTTATGAATGGTCCCAAATGAAGGGGACAACCATGCAACTTAATCAGAAGCACACCAATCAATAACAACATATAAATAATAATAATAATTTAATCAAATAGGTCGATCCAGTCGAAATGATCTCGAGCGAAGAAATCATTATGTTGATGAGTATTTTCCACACACAAAGAAAACTGAAATGTAATGAATATTACAACTTTTATTACATTTTACTATCCCTTACTGCTACACAACCATCTGGAGAAAGACCAGCAACTAAAACACTCAGCACAAATCACACACTCTGAAGGCCTGCAAAAGAATTAGATCATCATCATAATGCTCCCTGACTAAGAAAATTACACAGAACATGTATACTTCCAGCATATAAACGTACCAATTGAGACAAGCTGACACTGTGAATGGCAATCATTCCATGTTTCAAGCATTTGGAGGTGGGGGAGGAGGAGCATCAGGTGGGGGAGGGGGACAGTCTTCGAGAATAGAAGAGAGTATTTTCACCACATTGCTCATATAGGGTCTGAACTCCACATCGTGCTGCACGCATAGAGCTGCCAATGCTGCCAGCTGCGGGAACAAATCGAGTCTAGGTTTAGTCATTATTCCCCAAAAGCAGTGGTATTCAGTGTAGAAGTGCTCTATGCCCAGTGAATCAAAATTCACAACCTCAAGCTGTTAAGTCAAAGCAACGAGTGAGAAAAATAATATGTGTCCATAGACAGGAGAAAGACCTTTGCAGCCCCTCTTATTGAGTATTTTCCTTTCAACTTTGGATCCACACATTCACGGAATTGATCCTTCCTCAATCTTGGAGTTGCCTGTAAAGAGGAGGTAATTGCAGTCACTTGTGTCAACTGATACAGCAAGCCACTTATTGTCAATAGACAACCATGATCAAGACAACTATTTGTATTCCTAAACTACTTAGGATTAACTGAATAGATTCTTTCCTGCTACTGAACTTGAAGTTATCCAATCCAGGACAACAGCTTGCTCAAACTTTTAGACAGTTCATGGTTATTGCTTGTTGAATTATTTGCTTTAAGATGGCCACTGACATAATAAAACACCAGAAGTTTGTGTCATAGGTGAGAATGTGAAAATAAAAATAGGTGGTATTAATCCAAATTGACATAGAACTCGTATGAGAATACAAAACAAACTTGTTCATCCAGTGACCTAGGATACATATTAGATGCATGACCATCAAAAGAAATGATGCAAGGTATTAGCACCCCTTTCACCACTTGATGGGAACAAAATGAGATATTCTCAACTCTTTTAGTCTGTATCCTTATCTTGTGATTCATACTCCAAGTTTAAGGGAATTAGCACCCCTTTCACCACCTGATGGGAACAAAATGAGGGGCTCAAAATCACTATGTACTTCTTTACGTTGTTTCTTCTCTCCATTTATCTCTTTTATTATCAGTACAGTAAATGCCATACTTTGGACTTCCTTTCATGAAATAAAATTTGCCATGTCACCATGTCATAACCTCATTTCTCAATTTCCAGATCAATCATCTTTCCAGTTTCCACCACGATTTCTCTTATCAGTTATCATTTCTGTCAACTTCTAAACCATCAATATCTCTCACTTTTTATACAACATCTGCATCTCACTTTTTCCTTTCTTGACAATGCCATGCATGGAGTGCCATACGATCTCTAGTGATGATTGATGCTTCATACTCACATTTTTCTGTTTCGGAACAGTTCCATGCATCCAGAGCAATACCATTCCTAATGATTATTGATGCTTCATCTCATATGCCCATTATCATCATCCTTTCATTTTCCAGCTGGTGCTTGAATATAGATGTCAAGTTGTGACATGCATGTCATTGAACTTATGATCTTTTGTAAATATGGGGCTCTAATTTGTGTCCACTGTAATTTTTGGTCTTCCCTCAAGGATTTCTTAAATAAATTGAGTGATCTAACTAACCATGATATGTAATTTCAAATGGTACTGTCCGGTATGGGCGGTACACAGACCGCTCACTATCGGACGGAACGTGCTACAGTGCCATGCTACAATGCTATAATAAGAAGAAATATATAAAATCGTTTGGTACGCCCTAATGTACCACTTGGTATCATACCGTACCGTACGGAGCTAACCTCGAAACACCGGTACGGTATGATATTATATACCTTGGATCTAACATCTTCATTCTTCTACTTTTTTTTGCAATAGCATGATTAAATTAGACCGGTCATAATATACAGTATCCTGTATATTTTGCTGTATCTTATTATAATGTTTTCAATTTGTAAACATTCTTTTTCTTTCCCTTTTTAAATTCCAAAATCAAAATCTCTATTACAAATTCTCATTTGGCTTATGTCAAGTGCCTTCATGGGATCAAAATGGTGATGATGACAATTCATTTGTTTTCTGATCATCAGATTTTTAATGTCCATATTTGCAGTCTTCGGGGTTAACAAAATAATAGTTGTGGTGCATAAAAAGAAAAAGATACTGATGATCAAGACTTTTGGCTCTTCTCTATACAAAGTGGATATGAAATTCATCAAGAAATCCTAACAATTCAATATGGATTTAACTCTTATCATGAGTTATTTTCAGACAAGCTTTGCCCTACTCTTCACAATTACGTATGGGTCCAAATTTTATCATGTGTAATATGATACCAAGCTAGGACAGGATTTTATTTTTTTTAATTTAATTCTGTTACTTCATGATACAGCAAGATTAATTGTCTTTTAAATTGAACAGAATGAAAGATTTTCCCCAATTGTTAATGTTTCCACAGGCAAAATTCCAAAGAAATGAACATAAAACTAGTTTCTTCATGGGACAAAAATTAATGATGGTGATGCTGTGTCATCTGACTTTTGGCTGTTACATTTTCATGTCCACAAACATTATTTAAGATCACAGAAACAATGACTGAATGCATAGAAAGCAAAGACGAAGAAGACTAAAACATGCTTAATTCGACTTCATAACTAGTGGTATGAAAACAGACCAGTTTTCTTCACATTTTCAGATGAACATACTTTTATCATGTAGAATATAGCACGAAGATTGAGAAGCATGATAAAACCAATGCATTTGGAATTTGTAAAATAGAAAACAGACAGCCTTATCAAGCTGTATTGGTTATCGTTAGTCAATTGGAGTCGAGCAACCCTGGGTTAGTGCCGAATGACAAAATTTTCAATAGATTTCAGTTAGCAATATTCATATTGAATATTTTTCTTTTACTTTTCATTACTTCCCATGTATAGCATGGGTTATTTGCTTGTCGATAACAAAGAAGAAAAGGCTTACCCAGGTAACCACGTTCTGCTGCTCTTTAGGCAACTCAGTTTCTGTGGTTTTCCTGCCAGTCAGCAGCTCCAAAAGAACAACACCAAAGCTATATACATCACTTTTCTCTGTCAGCTGGCCTGCCATAGCATACCTGCATAATATTGCACAGATCAATATAATGACTAAGGAAAAAGGAAAAGTGGTGGAGGGTAGCAAGGTTTAAGAACTCACTTTATCTCAATCAAATTCAATAAAGATACAGTTTATTGCATTTGACAAAGTATCCGAGAAGTTTATAAAAGAAAAACATTTCATATGCAGTAATGATAATTAAGGATTTCATTGTGGTCAGTGAGAAATGAGTGCCACAAGAAATGATTCATGTAATTTCATAGAGTGATTTCATAGTTGCCAGTGAGAAAGGGACTTCCACACGAATTATTCATGTACTAAGTTCAAAAGCAATTGCAGAGAATTCAAGTCGAGTAATTACTCTGGTGCATGATAAACAGAAGTTCCCGAGGCTCGAACAGAACGAATACGAGTGACTACGTCAGAAGCTTGATTTAAGAGGTTGTAGTTTGCAATCTTGGCTTTAAAGCCCTCAAATAAAAGGACATTACTTGATCTGATATCACAATGTATTATAGGAGGCTGAACCTCCTTGTGAAGATATTGTAGCCCCTTAGCTGCATCAAGAGCTATTTTCAGTCGCTGTGTCCAGTCCAATAGTAGACCAGATTCTGCACCTTTTTCACCTGTGGTTTTAAAAATAAATCAAATTCTTGTACTGCATTATAAGAACTGCGAATATAATGTAAATATCTACTAAAAAAAAGTAAGAAATGTGGGCAAAGTGGAAAACACATCTTGTACCATGCAAAATATCTTGTAAAGAGCCGAGAGTTGCATCTTCATAGGCCAACAGAAGCATATTTTGTTCCACACAATATCCTAGCATTTCAACAAAGTTTTCATGCTTCAAATTTGATGCCACCGAAACCTAGTGCCAAAAAGAAGAAGTTAATTATTCAATGTGACATTGATATTGAACAGATGCCTGTGTCAACATTTACAAGTCCAGATTTTCTAAACGACAGAGACAAAAGAAGCATTCATCAGTGAGTAAAAACCTGAGTCAAAATTTCATTTCTTTCGTCTTCCGACGAAACATCGAGTTCTCTTATAGCAACCTTCTTCCCATTGTTAAGAACTGTGGAGTATTCCTTTCCATGTGACCCTTCACCAACCATAGACTTTGAATCAAATTTGTCAGTCTTTGGTTTCAATTCCTCTGAAGAAAATTTAGGCACCTTAATAGGAGGTGGCTTTCGGGGTTTTTTTCTAGAAGTGGAGTACTTTGAACCTCTGTGCTGTCCTGGAATTATAAAAGAAAGAAAATTTTAGAAAAAAATAATAGCAGCAGCAGCATGGCAAATATGACAAGATAAAAAAATTGCGCAGAAGAGAAAATTTTATTCCAAGATTAGAACAGTGTATACCCATGCGGCATTTAAATAAACATGGTGATACAGCATCTAAGTATCTTAGTATTAAAAGAAAAGGTAAAAAATGAACAAAGAAACAAGTTAATGGCATATAAGGTGGGAGGCTATAGAATGGGTTAATATTTTCAATGTTCCTTTAGTTGCTCAACCGAGAGTAAAATTAAAGGCCCTGATTAACAGCAGGAAGGAAGCCAAGAATCGATTATAAAACTGTGAACAGTTTCTCTACTTGTTCGACTTGATAAAAGGGAAGAAAAATATAACATACAAGATTAAAGATGACAGGAGAAGCTCATATTTAACAGACATACTGCAAAAGAAACAAATAAAAGATCAATTTGGCGGAAGGAGTTAACATGGTTTAAAAGATAGAATACCCAAACCATTTTTTTGCACTTGATGAACCCAATAATGATATGTTTGCCTCTGAACCAATGAAACAAAAGGACATAGATAACACATAGAAGTTCTTCAAATGACCACTAGATCAAGAATTTGTGAAACTAATGATGCAGCGGCAACCAAGCTACCTTGATTCTTCCTTGATTGTGATGATAATGAACATAAAATGGCAACAACTAGATCAAGGATTCAAGAATATCCAGAATCCAGATTACAAGATGACATCTCCAAGTAATCCACTTTGTGAATGAATTATTATGCATCAGAAACAAATAGATGCATCTGAGTTCTGCCAACTAATGTCTCGATTCAAACACTAATCTATATCTAATTAAAGAAATAACAATCCTTATAGCTAAGCAAATATGGTTCTAAGATTATCCAGCCCTAGAAGTCTCCAGTCAGTGTCAGTAGGCTGCCATTTTTGTACCAGTCAGCCATAAAACTTTTAGGCATATAATTACATGATTTTCTTTCCCCTAGCAAGAGTTCTATAAAAATTCATATTCTGTCAGTTTGAGCAACTGGCCACATTACATAGTGAATTATTTTATCCACTGAAATCTCTTTCCTTTGTTCAGGTTGGAGAATTTTGGTTAGTTAAAAAGAGACTGCTTGCTGAAGGTTATAAGATCGGGGAGTAAGTTTGGAAAAAAAATATCCTTGTGCATGATTTCTTTTAGGGAAAGAAAGGATGAATAGCCAACCTGTTACTTCTCATTACTCCAATCAATCATTTTGTCACAATGGTAAGTCTTATATTGCTCATTAATCAAAAACTAATCTGATCAGCCTGGATTAACTCCTCTGTTTCATCCAACAAAATCAAATGGATGCTGTCAAAATATGACCTAAATTCTTTACTGCATCCTCACATCAAAACATCAAACAACAAGAACAAAGATTGAAGCCTTACAGGAACATGACCTCCAAATTTATACAGTTTATTACTAAATCAAATGAACACATACTATGCAATGGTAAGTGCAATTATCATGAGATACACAACATAGTGAGAAAGTAATTCTATTCTGTGAATAGCCAAGCTAACAACATACCACCAGTTGGTCTCATCATATGTTCTTTCTTATTGGGATGACAAGAACAGCATAGCCAGTACTGCATTACACCTTTCTTCTCTCTACGTAGAGGATGTAACTTTATTTTAGAAAAAGACCATCAAGATGCATATAGTAAGCAAAAAAATCTATCTTGATACACAAAGAAAAAGAGAAAATAGAGAAAGCTTTCTGAGAAATGCAGGAAAAAAATGAAACTGTAAACTAGATAAACACCTGAAGACCTCGTCAGAAAAGCACATTATTTGGGTTGATTGTGATAATAAGAGATATCATCTTTGAAGATCGAAGGCCAGAATTAGGCCACAGTCAAATGCAATAGGGTGAAAAACTAAACCATTATGCCAAAAAACAGCCCTAATTATTCTCACAGAAAGCCAAAAGCTACAACAGATGCATTTTTTATAAGAAAAATAGTATACCACATTTTTCACTATCAATCTTGACACACCGCCATCCAACAACAGAATCACAGCAACTGATGTCACCCAAACAGAAACCAAAAGAAGGGAAGCCTCTCTCTCTCTATAATATATATATATATATATATATATATATATATATATATATATATATATATATATATATATATATATATATATATATAAATAATAGCTTTCAAAACTCTTCTAGCTAATGCGCGTTAGATTCTTCAACTGAAGAATTCATAATGATCCAACCAAACAAAAAACAAAAACCAAAGAAAAAGCAAGAAAGCAGAAAAAGATATCAACTTCCCAACCCAAAGGTTGAATCAAACCAATGAAAAGGCCACAAGAACGGGACTTGAGCTTTGGTAACCAATAAATATGCCTTGACAAGGAGGACGGAAACGAAGCGTCCTTAAATCCGCACAAAACCCACATTGCCAAGATTGTATCAGCAGCACCAACAAAGATCGAGCACAAATCCGGAAAACAAAAAGGGGCAATCCGTGCATGGCATGTTCACCGCGCCCTGATTCAACGAACTGAAAGAACGAGAGATCACCTAGAACCGGAATCGGGAAGCAGGAGGAGGGGTTCCCTGCTCGGCCCATAAGGGTCAGGGTTTCTTGGAGATGGAAGAGAGGTGGAAGGACCAACTTATACCGCGAGGAAAGCGAGCTGCTCCTTTTTGCCACCTTCCGGCTTTCCCAAATCCATTCCTGTCCCAACCGGACCGCGCCGAACCGAACCGGCCGGTGAACTTGCCTCTTCGGTGGTTGTACGAATAACGGCCATTGGCTCAAGCACACGAGTTACGTCACGAAATCACTTAGAGCACACAGAGAGGCTGGCAAAAGAAGAATCCCTGAGAGCTTATACTGTTCTTAGAGCTTTATTCTTGCATGGCATCTTTTGGAGTGCCAATAACTTGTTTTGATTATGTGTTACTTTTTATCTTTTGCATCTGATTCTTTGCGTGCCTACAAAGTCAATGGCAAATAGCAGAAGCTGTTTCCGTTGATTCCTGCTTTGTAGCTCTTTGAACAGCTCCTCTGTCCATGGAGATGCACTTGAAAGTTGCACGCAGTGAACTCCCTTCTGCAACACTACTGGCATTTAGCTAGAGAACTCCAGTAATCTAAGCATCTGCTTTATGGGCTGATTTGATGTAGCAGGAGAGAGAAGGATGCAGGAATCTGCTTCTGGCTCTTTAAAGCCAAGAAAAAGGACACAGTTTGGCAGCTATGGCTTCTCAGCTTGCTCAACAGTATCACCAAAAGGATTCTCATTGTCCAAAGAAGTTGATCATCATCAGGTTCTTCTTGTGGGCAATTGGTGTTCACTTTCATTCTGCAGTGGTTGCATCTTAGTGCCACCCAAGTGGCTCAAAAAAACATAGTTGGGTTGGAGACTACATTAGTGTGTGCAATATGCCAGTGTTACTGAACCAAGCTTATTGCATGATATGATTCATGATAGATGTATTAGATTTAATCTTTCAATAAGTGAAGCACAATGCAATTGGTAAATTGATTATTATCAACATCTTTATTTCATTTTGAAGTCCATCATGAACTTCATCATCAAGATAATATACATACATATATCACTGATATAATAAATGGAATTAGAGGTTCATTACACAAGTAAAATACTATCAAATTCTCAACCATCCAATGCCTATCTCTATTTTATTGGACTTGAATAAAAAATACATATACAAAAGTTTAGAGAGAATTCCTTGGGGTTTATATATATGGCAAGAGTGAGTCAATTGGTAATAAGCATTTTAAGTCAGTGATTTAAATCAGTTTGTCCCATCAGACTGAATCATATAATGAAACAAACCTAATGGATTGCAATAGAGTTTTAGAAGAAAAATGATTTTTATACCAACAATTTTGAGTTCCCAATGAACATAAGAGTTGTAGTCAGAGAGAAGACCCAGAAAATTATCCTAACCATGTTGTAGTCACTTTGAAAAGAACTTGCAAATTAGTTCAGCCATTCTCAACTAATTAATCAGGAACTGCAGAACATCCAAAATGACAAAAATGGCTAGTGGTCCACATCAACTGAGAACAAATGGCTAAAGATCCCTTTGTCAGAATCCATATGCTATGAATTCCTGAAAGCAATAAAATGAATGACTTTGGACATTTGAGAACAGGGATAGCTCAGCCACAAAGTCTGTGATTTCACACCACCGGATCATAGTGTAGTCAATGTTCTGTAGGTTCTAAATTACATAGAATGATTACGGTTGATTGATCTGCAAACCAAGATCTCATGGTGTGTTCGGTTGCCTATTAGTCCACTGATTTCATTGGCAGAAGTAAGAAGGATATGCCAGGACTCCTAGTTCATGTGCTTCTTTGATGTTCAAAAACCCACTCAAACTCCGGGCTGGAGAAAGTCCAGGACCGATCTTGAGACTTGTGAAAAGTTGGCATCTAGTAATATCTCACCTAATGCTTCACCAATTTATTCTTCAGTAACATAACTTCCCTGGGGATGTGATTAAGAGATAGAAAGGAAATTCCTCTCGTCAATGATCACTGCAGTATCGGCTAATGAATTATAAGTCTAATATCAACGCCTTGATGCCTGATTTCTGTCTACTGCAACCGAGTTGTCAACTATGAGAAGTTTCTCCGGATGGAAAGGTCCATTTTCACTGTGAACAATCTTGCTTTGCCATCGTAAGCGATCAGCTGCCTGCTTTGCTTTCACAATAACATCAACATGATCACGGATTATCACAGCACCTTCAGGGCGAAGGATGCGATCCATTTCAAGCAAGATGTCAATAATTTCACATCTGCAGACAAAGAAATAATGATTATGTTGAAAATATCATTCTCATAAACATTGAAGAAAGGATTCAAAATAATTCAATCAAGCGTTCCATGTTCACGAACAAGCTACCTAAAAGCTGAATACCAAGTTTGTTGTCCTACACTGGCTCTAATAATTACTCAAAATATTGCTAACATATAAGGTTAATTACCTTGTACACAAATTTTATTTCTGGAAAAGAAATATGTAGATTTTATCAGCTATCTGCAGGACAAGGAAATAATCTAAAGATTCTTGATTTTTCTATAGGAAAGAAATTTCCACAACATATATCCGAGGATGGTCAGACTCTTGAGAGCTTCATGGTAAACAAAGCACTTGTCTGAAAGATGATTAATGTAACCATCCTTGGCTTTACATGAGAATAAACTTGTTGAATATAAGGAAACTTCAAAGAGAGGAGAAGCAAAGAAAATATTAACTCCTGGTGATAGCTTTGTTAGTCTATGATTAGTGTGACTGTCTTTTTTCTTGGATTGAAAAAGTTCTGAGGACAAAAAGATAGTAATACCACTGTTATTCTCACAGTTGCTTATTCCAGGTTTCCAGCTGTATCCTTTCAAGGCCAATTTATTTGGCTTTCATTGGCTATCTCTAGGTTTAGACCAGCATGTTGACTCTCATGTCTTATCTAAGAAGAATAAAAGGTTATGGAGATCCTAAGGTTTTATGGGAATCCTAGTTGTTTACTAGAGTTGTTTGAGGTCCTAAAACCATTATTGATAGACGTCTAAGATTAAACATGATGCTGTTTATATGTTCGCATTACACGAAGTTTCAGATTATGGATTGAAATTCCATCGGGACAGGTATGTACCGGGCAATATTTGTTGGTCTGAAGATGAACTGCCACATGGATCAGAGCTTTTTGCTCTGGTATAAAAAGGACTTTTGCAGTTACTTTCCATGTGGATAATGCATGCTGAGCTGGGCATGCATCAGAATAAGATATTTCGTTTAGTCTCCAATAGAAACCCAAAATACTGCTCCGAAGCTTACATAGATTTTGATACAGGAGATTCTGATATCCCGATAGAAGATGTTCTTGTATTTATAAAATTCGTAGCCTATCACTTAATGAGTATTTTAGGCATCATGATATTACTAATTTGGGACAAGATAATAAGGCTATATGATATTTAGTTGGTTACTCGTTGAAAGATAACGAAACAATTCTCAAGAAACATCAAAAACATGATAAGAAGCCAACAGAAGAAATATCCAATGTTAAATTTGTTTCATAGAACAAGTCAATGTCGATTTCAACTAAGATTTTCTTGAATGGCTTTGAGAATGAAGCAAATGCCTCAAGTAAAATTAAATCTCAAGCAGTAAGCAGAAAGTAGAGATACAATTTCTGGAAATTCTTCCATTAACAATCATCTTTTATTACTCATTATTGATAAACAGAATGGCAAACTTCAATGATTTAAACATGTGCTGATTGCTTAATTTCGTTATAGGCAGCCACTAATACACTGTGACTAGTACAGTTTCATTTCCATAGTTGCATAAACTAAAACCTGATTTCACAGAGTGACTCAAGGAATGAAGAAAACTTACTTGTCCATGTACATTCCAAAGATCCCATTAGCATGTAGAAGATCATATGTCCGAGGATATGTGGAGAAAGCTTCACACCTGATAATAAGGCATCTTTCCAATATTAATTCTTAACACTTTTTGTGGCAGCAAAACATCGAGCATACAGGAATTGCATTTACCTTTATTTTGAACAGAAACATATCCAAACATGGAAACCACAAAGTTTTCATTGGAATGAATAAAAAAGTCATAGTTAAGAAGAAGTCACATACCAGTCCATGTATGTCCCAATAAGTCCACGCTCATACACAATGCCAAGTGTGTTATTTTTACCATCAACAGGAATGACATTCATTACCCAAACAGGATATTTGGACAATGCAGCAGCAAAACCTCCAAAACCAGCATTCATGTCCATGATATTCCTATATTTACCTCTAGGCAGATTACTGAGATATTCCTCATAGTATGAGATTCTTTCATTCCATAGTTTATTCTCATGACTGAAGGCCTCAATAATTACACCATCAATGTTTTTAGAGATTATCCTGGGTGGTGCAGCATTGAGTCTCTCAGGCCATGTTAGAATATTTCCACCAGCTGTCTGCTCAATTTCTTCCACACTGGGAAGAGGAGAAATGCATAACTCCATCTTCATGTACCTGCGATGAAATAATCCATTATTTCTCATTACACTTGCATTGTCTTTTTTTTTTTTTTTTGTAGGAAAACAAAAAAGGAACATGGAGCAAAAGAAACTAAGTAATCAAGACTAACATATTTTAGCACTGGATATGGAAGGGACTTGAAAATAATACTTGTCTCATTCTAGGAAACTTTTACATGTTAGAAAACAGCATAATGGGCCTGCTCAAAATCAATATCTAAGTATTATACTGATAACCATATACTCAATATTGAAAGACATTATATGGAAGATCAAACATGGCAGCATCTCTTGTTTCTTCTTCTTGAGTAATTTAACAACTGGATTCTACTTTGTATATGTTGGATGGCTGCTACAAACATTTAAGTCATTATACAACAAGAAACTTTAATAAAAGTACTTCAGAAAAATCATATCAGAGATCTGAAAGTTAAAGGTTAAAATGACAGTATCATGTCCATCATGATGCTAAATGGAACTATTTCAATTCTCAGGAATCAGTAATAATCAAAACAAAGGAAAGCAAGCTATCCAACATATGCATCTTGGATTTATATATCTCCTTAGTACCGACGCCAGAATGACAACAAAGAAAAGGCTGAAAAAAAAAGTGTGCTGAGGTAGTTTCTTATTAATCCACGTAACAGGACTTAGAAGTTCTACCTCTTTATTTGGACCCAAGCTGCAACTGAGAAGGACTTAATCCTCAGTACATAGTTGTTGGTCATGCACCTAAGATGAAACCCCAGATATGGTGAATGATAGGCTCCAGAAGACAGCATATATTTCATATTTATTTTCAAAATGACATAGGAGCTGCTGATTGAAGCCCGCAATTAATCTACCATTGAAGGGGGAAAAAAAGAGTTTTTTTTTCTTTGTCAAGAGGTTTGACTATCTGCTCTGTAAGAGAGAAACCATATGAAAGTAGCCATAGTATATCATTGTTTTCTCATCCTAATGACTCTCTATTATATGGACTTTCAAGACTCAAATCCTGATCAAGCTAAAACCCAAAAGCAATTGATTCCTAGTTATTTGATAGTTCTCACAACCCAATCTATACCCAAAAAGACTCATCAGCATTATATAACTCCAAAAAAGACTCTATATAGTCCATAAATTACCAATTAAAACAAAAAAAATAGTCAAAAATCAAAATAAAAAAATTCAGATTCAGAATCAAATTAACTCAAGCACACCAAGGACAAGAATGGATCCTGCAAGGTAACCTAGTGCATTCAAGTCCAGGATTAATGCTTCAAGTATCCTGAACTAATGAGTTCCCATGTCTACTTATCATACAAACTGTTTAATAATTGTGCCTACCTCTGCATCTTGTTTGTTTTGTTCATCTTGCTGTTTGATGTAGTTTATATCCTGATCTGTCACATTTTTATGAAATTGATCATTATTGATAGATCCTTGGATATGCCAAAAGTAGGTGTATTGAAGATGCTTTGCTATTAGCAAAGCTTATCCTTGATTAATATCTACCACTAATTCATTCTTATGATTCACATTCTCAATCTTCACCTTTAGTAGATACTTGCATGTTTATTTCAGGTTCCTCTATTTGATCTTCCGCATCAATCTCTTCCTTTGTTAGTTGTGTGCTGCCACTAAGTTACTGTAACTGACAGTACAAAGCACAATCAAAAGGTAGAACTGTACGCATTAGGCTTCACTGATCACCAATTCACGAAATCATCCTTCTCATATAAGCACAAGGGCAAAAGGAAGAACGATAACAAGATAAGAAGGATGAATATATTGGATAGTCAAACACAAAGATATGAATTTGGATCATTCATCATCATGATATATGAAACAACTAGTTCTGATGCCAATACCAATCCATTAAAATGTTTGTCGTGAGGTTTTTAATAGAAATAGGTTCAAATCTCAAGGTAAAAAGGCTGCCAATGATTAGATAGATAAGCTTATAAATATCTGACTCTGGACTAGTCATCACCATGATAAAACAGTACAGAGCTATATGTACCAGTAGTGATGTTTGGTCAGTCCAATAAGTACCGGTTAATATGTGTTGGCCTTACTGTGGTAACTTAAATCATGCTTTCAAAACTCTTAATACAGCCACTATAATTAACTAAAACCCTTAACTTAAACCTTTTCACATTTATCCTGCATCAAAGCCATGACAAATTGTAGGTCACTTCGGATTAGTAGTGAAGAATCTATCCCTCCTCCCTAAATTATCAACTTTTTCTGGCTGCCTAATATCCTCTAGAACCCAGAAATTAAACAGGTTATCTACCTAATAATTAGTAAAAATCTCTTTTGTTTTTGTACCAACAGTATCTTGCAGTATGTAACTATGAATACTGTTCAACTATGTGGACACCCCACTGGCATATCTGATAAACAAAAACTATGATCAGAATTACTCCAATCAAATTCCAGTTCAGAGGAAATAGTTCCTAATTCAGTATGTTTAAATCATACAGAGCAGCATGTCCCAAATGTCTAGAGTTGTTTAAATGCGATGTCAACAAGTTGTATAAGTGAAAGACCTATTTGGAGCACCAAGAATTGACCGGTTAAATGCTACTTAGGTCATCCGGAGATGAGAACTGGTTATCAGTATAGAAACCCAGAAATGCATATAGTATATGTAACTTCAAGCTTGGATACTCTTAGTAGCACTTTAAGAAGGGACAAGAAAAAACTTACCAAGCAGAATCTGGGTCAGTTCCTGAGCAGAATGGTGGAGAATTCAGAATCTTTGACTTTTTAATACAGTGCAAATGATTAGTGGGCTTTCTCCATACAGCAATGCCACCTTTTTCTGAAACCTTCTTCCAACATAGTTGTTTGGCTAAATCTTCTAAAGCCTTCTGCTCTGCTTCTAGATCCTTGCGTTTCCGTGCCCAGCCCTTATACATGTTCTTCCAGTTAATGGGTGGCCCAGACAAAACCCAATAGCCACCAGGTCGAAGAACGCGGTCAATTTCCAACAAGTATAGCCCATCTGAAAAAGATTTTTAATGTCAAATCATCAATCTCCTTACAAATTTCCTTACTAGCATCATTTATGTTTTCTTCAAAGCAACAATGATATCAGGAGTAACTACATGAGAAATAACAACAATTGTTTACAGAACATTCACAAACAGTAAAATGGATGAAAAACATGAAAATTCATTATAAAGAATCAATATTAGGTGGTGTATAAAGATAAGAAACTAGTAATTGAGGCTGTAAAAACTGATCTACATAGGAGTCATTATGAGGGTTTCACACTATAAAAAGATAAAAAGGAACCTCCTCAAGGCTAACAGAATTAGAATGATCAATCTCCTATGTTCCAAGGCTTTGTTCTCCCAAAATTTCCACCTTGGGTAATTCTTCACCTCAGAGTTAATTCAAACTACTGTTTTGGAACATAGTCGCATAACCTTCTTTGTTTCGGCAGGTTCCTCAACTCAGTCTACCTCTGCAAGGCTTAGGTCCTACACATTGTCAACCTCGACAGATAAAGGCCCATGTTGGTGCTTTCTGTCCAGCTCAATTTCATCTCATCATATTCGATAGTGCAGGGTCAAAGAGACCTGAGGCTAATTCTACCCTTTGATATTCAAGAAGATTAAATTAGAAATTTTCTAGGACATAAGCTAGGATCTTGTAAGCACCCCTGGGATGGGCACCATCCCTTGTGACCTCTTATCTGTAATGGAACTCGGTCTTCTTTTCTCTTCTCTACTCTCACATCTTTGCTATAAAAATCTAGATTTGCAAATTTTCTCCCACATATTTCATTATACACCCGCATATACATAATTTTCTTCCTTCTATAGAATTGTTTTCGATCTGATGCTGGTTTCAACAACCTAGCACGCAGATACAATACCGAGATATCATGCAGTATAATGATAGCAGTATACCAAGAGATGCTAAGTTGCATGGTCCACCACCAATTATCGGTCAAACCACTATATATCAATCGATGGTATTTTAAACCATGTTAGAAATAATGGTGAATGAATAAAAGGATTTGATTTTTCATTCAATATTCTGTATAGTCTAGAGGACTTCTTAGATTCACTTATCGCCTACCAATCTCACAAGTTATGGAGTCCCTTTGTGTTTGATATAAACAAAAGATACTTATCTGCAACTAAATAAACAGACAGAATTATATTATGTCTGAATAATTGAATAATTGTCTGATGTTTAAGCTCAATATAAAAAAAAACAAACTGAAAAATCTCTGAAGATTATATTATGGAATCTCAGAAACTACTTTTTACCATGACCACTCCAGGGAACAAGACACCTTGCACAGTGAGCCATATCGAAAGACCTTGATGGATATGGTAACCGGTGAATACTTAACACACCAAGCATTGCTGGAAGTCCACGTTCAAGGGCAAATTGTACTTGAGCTTCATGTATATCTCTAGGTGCAACAGACATTGTCAAAATGTCATAGTCAAGAAGATGGCCACCAAAGCTGGCAACCTGCAAGAGCCAATGAACTTGTAAAAAAATCCCTCAGCCACCTCGGAGTGCCACCATAGCTAAAAGTTTTCTGTTCTATGCATCCGGATGATCAATCACATCCTAAAAGTGTGAAGTTTCCAACAATGCAATCAATGTAGGCCTCATGATACCCAAAGCAGATCAAAGGAAACAGTCACTGTGAATTTTAATCAATAACAAGCTCATAAAATGAAAACCAAACAGATAAACCCCAAAAGCATCAAAAAGCCACATGGTCCAGCCACCATGAACAATGAATCAAATGATTAATACAGAGAACAAAACAAAGAATTACTGCCTATACAAACAAAGCAAAAAGCACAAAGGGGCTAGTTATGTAAACAGATGACAACAAAAATATCTTTTTGTTCCCGGTTCCTACTTAAAGTTGGCATTCCTCCCAGAATATAAGGTCAGCCACCTTTTCATTTTATCCACCCTTTAAAATAAGCAAATTTATCAAGAAAAAGGGTTCCGAAACTAGTAATGATACCAGATCTAGCTAAAATTATCAACACCATATCCTACAATAAGCAATTAGCGTAGCAACATCCATATCCAATTAAAGAGGAACAAAACAAAATTGGATTTACTACCCACCCCGCAGCCGATATCCAGAACAGTTCGGATCTCCCCGCTCCGCAGCGGAACCTGCTTGGCCATCTCGGCGACGTACCACTTGACCCCTTTGATGAAGGATGTGCCGCCCCCAGGGAAGACCAGCCAGTTCCCCTCCACCCTGACCCAGTTTTGGTCCTTCTTGGCCTCGCTCAGCTTGGTGGAAGGCACGTTGGCGAACCACGCTCGGTCGCGGCTGGCCGGCCAGGGGAGAGGCGCGCGGTACCCTGGCGGCCGCGGAACGCGGCAGCGGGGCGGGCGGTCGTCGGGGCCCGGGCAGTGGCGCTCGCGGTGCACGAGGTCGACCGTGATGAACCGGCGCTCGCGATCGGGGTCCTGGCAGGGGCAGTAGTGGGTGAAGTTGGCAGCGCAGAAGGGGACCGGCGGCGATGGCTGATCGACGGAGGCCAGAGGGATCAAGTTGGCGGCGGCGTGGCGGGGGAGGAAGCGGAGAGGGCCATCCGATGACGAAGGGGATGGGAGCAAGAGCGGGTGGCAGTCCTCCGGGTTGCGGGCGACAGGGGCAAGTTGGGGCGGGAGAGAGGGGCGGTAGTTAGTGTAGATGCCGAGGAGGTAGGAGAGGACGCAGAGGAACGCGCCGACGAAGACGAAGGCGAGCGTCCTGCGATTGGGGCTGGGAAGGAGAAAGGAAGAGGCCGCAACGAAGGCGTTCGACCTCGACATCCCCTTTCCTCCTCCTCAGTATTACTTCCCGCTCTTCTCCTACACCCTCTCAATCGATCATTCTGTTCCCGAGTAGGTAGGTTGTTGAATTCGCAAGAACGAGTCGCAGCCGCAGTCAAAGACGAAGCGTGGAACTCATCCACCTCGAATCACCGGGCGGTATCGCACGCTTACTTCTCTCTCTCTCTCTCTCTCTCGCCCGTGATTGGATCCGGATAAAGCGGTCGCGAAAGATCCCAACCGTTGATCCTGCGCTCGCCGTGTGTGGTCGTAACCAAAATCGCCACCGAACAGTGTCGCAGAACTCGTGCGTGGGCCGTCAGTGGGCCCTGCAAGCCTGCAACATGTCCGAGTCGGCCCGCGTAATAATGTGCTGCCACATATGATCACACGTTGACTTGTGATTAGAGGCAAATATTATATATGTCATACAATAATAAATTGATATTATAAAATATTATTCAAGTAAAAAAGGGGTATATATTAATTAATAGAGTCGATAGGAGAGATGTGGTCAGCATTGTCTATCCATCTCCAAACCTTCTCCTTCTTTGACCGCATATATGCTTATTCTCATGCAAGAGAATATAGCCAATGTTGAACGAATATTAACATGTCAAACATCAAAGTCACATCATGTACACCCTTTAATCATACAAATATCTTCCTTCTTTTGAGATACCAACAATCACAATTTTTCACACCCATATAATTAATTTTATATTTACCCTTATAAATTTTAATTCAACATATATGAATACATATACGATGATGTCATGCTGCCCTCTCGTTGACGTCAACTACAGTTGAATTTTGGTACCCTAACTAGGAGACACCAGAAGAATACCTCCCATTGGTTGGTTGTCCATTGTGAGCCCCACCTGAATTTTGGGTTACGAGAAATTACAAACAAATGAAATCAGATTAAATATTTATTATCCAAATCAAATCAAATTTGACCAAAATATTATCATTTGGTCCATCATCTAGTTTTAATAAAAATATTATATCAAGTCGATTAGACGGTAATAATTTCATCTTTATTATTTATTTGTATCAAAAAATAAAAAAAATATTTTTAAATTTTATGTTGCTAGAATAATAATCTAGTAACAACAAGGACTTTGTCATGCTTATTTATACTTACTTTTTTTTATTTTTTTAGTAAAAAATAATTATATATTTTATCCAAAAAAAAGAGGCTTTTTTTTTTTACTTGGATGAAAATATCTGATCATCAATGTTATTTAAAAATAATTAATTTTAATAACTAATTTTCATAGATTTAAAAAAATGAAAATAGTAAATCATCTTAGAATAATGTCTTAATGATTCTAAGATGATTAGTATTTTTTAATTTTTTTAATAATTAATTTTTTTTGAATAGTATATATGATCAAATTATTTTTGTCCTACCAAAAATAGATATCCTTAAGTAAAAACAAATATAGAATAATGCTCCAAATAATTAATCTAATTATCTTGAAATCAAAGAAAAAAAAATTCGACAAAATGCTCAAAATAATATAGTTTCGTAATGTTTCATTAAAAATTGGACGCTCTTTTATAATAATAATAATAATAATAATAATAATAATAATTGAATGGTTTTCTATTAGGAGAGGTTGCAACTCCCAACGGCAGGCGTCATCAAGCGGCCTGTCAACGCTTCACAGCCGTCCGATGTTTCCCAAGCGATCATCACAGCTCATCTTGTCGCCATTGCTGTCCTTTTGCCTGACTACGGTTTGAAGGCCAACACAACACGTATATATGTATTTGCAGTCAGCTACAGAGTGACAAAAGTCCAATCTTTATCGAGGCAGCGGTGCCCGTCCCTTGTGAAATGCCGTCCGTCGTTGCTTCCGAACCCTTGAGACGCTCGATTCGCGAGAAGTGGAGGAAGATATGGACGAAGAGGTCTCTGATGGGATTGCTTCTGGGGCAGTTCGTGTCTCTCCTCATCACCTCCACCGGCTTCTCCTCCTCCGAACTCGCCAGAAGAGGTAATTTCTTTTCTCTGTTTACGGTGTTATTGTCTTTCTCTGGGTGATTCGGTCTGCAGAAAGATAACACAAAGGTGAGGTTTTTGGGGATCTTTTCCCTCCTTTTTCTGCGTTTTGGATGTTATTGTCTTCTTCTCGCCTGATTGGTTTTGGCAAAGATAGCAAGGTGGAAATTTTTTGGGGGAGGTTTTTGGATGTAATCTGGGTTTTACATGGTTTCTTGAAGTGGGCCGTGGTGGGTTGCAGGTGTCAATGCTCCGACGTCGCAGTCGTTCTTGAATTACCTTCTGCTGGCAATGTTTTACGGTGTTTTTGTCGTCCGCCGGCAGCGGCCGCTCCAGGTGCTGCGATCGCTCCCTGGCATCGCTTCTTTACTGGTTGCTTTGAAATGTCCGAAAGATTTGTTCTTTAGCCTTCACAGATTGCTCAGGGGATTATCTTTGGTGGCCTTGCGTGTTTGAACATTAGTTGTTAGTTGTCATTCTTTGGAGTGAATACTTTATCACGATTGAATGAAGAATTAGAACTTGATTGTGATAGAAGATGAAGAACGACAGATAATTGGTCTTCGCTAACATACTTCTTCCCTGTGAAGGACTTTATATATGCATGTAGCTTTTTCAATCGCATTTGACTGTATACACGCTGAGAATTATTCTCTTTTCACGTGCACAGGATTCCTTTGGACTGAATGCTAGGCATATTTTATCCAGTCATCTGAGAGCTATGAATAATGACTTTATCCTGTAATATTAGCGAAAGAATAATTCCTTTAGCATATTTTTCCATGTGTATAATTTACTAGCTCATAAGGTCTTTGGCACTTACCATAAGTTTTATTGATTGATGAATTGGAATAATAATTCACATCTCACTTGAATTTTTTTACAGATAAATTGGTACTACTATCTGATGCTTGCTGCTGTTGATGTGGAAGCCAATTTTATTGGTGAGTAGTACTTTGTGATTACTACATGATAACATTTTATCTATTGCATGGATGATTTGCCTTTCTGATGAAAAAAGTTGGATTCTCAACCAAAATCCATGATGTTCTCTTGGTAGGTGATCTCTCTCTCTCTCTCTCTCTCTCTCTCTCTCTCTCTCTCTCGTATAGTTTAGCTACTATCATCACACTGGCTCCATACTCCTGTTGCCATGTAACACACTGCTGCTCTTGTATATATTGCATTTTTTTTCCAAAATGGCATCATATGAAAATTTCATGTGGATAAACCTGAACCTGAGTGAACCTGAGAGGATAGGTTAGGTTAAGATTTGCCT
This sequence comes from Musa acuminata AAA Group, assembly GCF_036884655.1. NCBI lineage: Eukaryota > Viridiplantae > Streptophyta > Magnoliopsida > Zingiberales > Musaceae > Musa > Musa acuminata. The sequence goes on along the minus strand of NC_088353.1, from coordinate 42,482,903 downwards.
TGATTGTGAATGAGGTGGGTCCAAGGTGAGTAGATTTCTGTAGCCTGCAGCAATGACCAACCTACCTTTAATGTTTTTCATGTTGTTCACTTGCAATAAAACTTGAAACAATTTACTTCTGTTATTGGGTTAATCAGATATATTAGCTAAATAAAAATTATTTTAGCCATTTGGTTTTTAGACTTTGGATAAAAAAATTTCTCTTTACCTGTTAAAAATTGTTGATTTTCGTATTAATATACCTAAATTATACTATTTTTTATAGTTGTCAAATCCTACCAGTACACATCTTTGACAAGCGTCATGCTTCTGGACTGTTGGGCAATTCCATGTGTTATACTTTTCACGTGGTTGTTCTTGAAGACAAAATACGGATTAAGGAAGTTTGTTGGTGTTGCTATTTGTGTTGCTGGCCTTGTAATGGTTGTGTTCTCTGATGTTCATGCCAAAGACCGTGCACAAGGTAACTTGATACTTGTGCAACTTTCTGTATTCCTTTTCAGATTGTGATAGTAATAGAAGTTGCATATTCTATTATCCTGTTTGTTATAATCCAATTTCAACATGTATGATTGCATTCACTAAAATTTAATTATGATTAGAGGTTTTTGTCTTTTAATTTGGCTTAGAATTTTACTAGAAGGTTATAAGCGATGGATTTGTTGTACTTGTCTTTTCTTTTTTGTCATTTAGCTGGATATAAGGTTTGGCTTTGTAAACATGGTCAGCACAAATGCAAATTAGCCTTTTGCACATGGTCTCTACAAATGCAAAGTCTAGGAAGTGTGATTTCACTTTGACTCACATTCTGAATCATGATCTTATGATTTACATATTTGTTTTGGTTCTTATTTTTTTAAGTTTGAACTATCAGCTGCCCTTTTCATGTCATTCTCATGATCTTCTTGCTGCCTTGTGCTTTATCAACTTGACCTTTGGTTGTTATATCCCCAATATATATCAGTAAACCAGTAGTCATACCCTGTCAGTCCATCTCTTAGTCACTTTTGCATCATGCATCTCCCCATTTGAATATATTTCTTAAAATGCCTTTGTTCCTTGATTGCTCCATAATTACTAAATTTGGCTCTTAAAACTAAAGGCAAATTGTTGTGAATCTACTTTCAGCATTCTTTCAATTTATTATTCCAATTTGGAAGTCTCTTGAAGAAGCTGAAACCGATGTAATAAACAATATTGCAGTTCCCATGTTTTCTTCTCTATTAATTAGCTCATTACTGTGTTGCAATCTAACTTCCCCTTTATGCAAGCTTGAAATAGTCCATATATCACATTACAGAAGATAGTGAAATGAACCACATCTTTTTTTCTTATTAAGTGACAACTAATCCAGCAAAATTCTATAAGAAAATGACAACTTTCTCAAAAAAGCCTCTTGTTGGAGCAAAAGGAGTATAATTGTTCATCCTAATTTTTATTGACATATACAAACTATATAAAAATTCTTGTTCTGTTGTAGATACATAGATAACATCTCCCCTCATTTTTGGTCTTATTCTGTGTTTTACAGGAGGTCCCAACCCTTTGAAAGGTGATTTGTTTATCATTGCTGGGTCTACTTTATATGCTGTTAGTAATGTTGGTGAGGTATTCATTTTACTTTCCCTTCTTTGTTAAGATGCTCTTTTTTTCTTCTCTGGTGTTGCTAAATTCTCTTAGTTTGAATTATCTTACTTTTGATGCCTTCAAAAGATATGAAATTTTCCTTTTGAGGGGATATGACATGTCAATGATTTTTTTCTTGAACATGGTTTGTCGAAGGTGAACACCAGTCTTCCAATAATGCAATTGATCATTGTTTTTACATTGAATCATGATTCTTTTATTGAAGGGAGTTCATGTACCATGATGGTCCATTTGTCAATAAAGTGGGAAAGGTGTGAGTGAGAGAGAGGAGAAGCATTATATATAGGAAAAGGTGGGAAAGAATAGCCAACATGTAAGGTTCTTGGTTTCCTTTTTTGTCTAAGAAATTGGTTTCTTCCTTCTTGATGTCACCATATGGTCTTTGGAAAAGAAAGATAGGCTGTAATGAGCTTGCATGTTTACTGCACTAGTGCTCAATATTTCTTTCAGTAATTCTAGTGGAACCAAATTAGTCATGTTATATATATATATATATATATATATATAATGGAAAAGGTTTTTCCCATTAACATATTCATGTTTTTAAACATTTGTTCCAATGTGTGGCTTTCGTTTTCTCTTTTTTCTAGGTCTAGTGGAATTTAGTAGGGTTGCTTCATGGTTGCACAAGTTAAACTGTAACAAGTATTCTATTTTATCCTCCAATAATTTTTTCTTGAAATGGCTTTCTGTTGGCTAAGATTGCCTTGACTAGGATTTAGCACCAATTCTATCTACTTTACATTAGGTTGATGGTCAGTCAAGAAAAACACAAAAAGGGCTGCCTCTTTGATAGACCCTTCTCTGTTTTAAGTATCACTCCATATGTGACCCCATCACTGGATTTGTACTCATAGGAACCTTCTACCACTTCTGGAGGTAGTTTATAAATATGAAAAGTAACAAGTTGATTGAACATATATGGTTTACTGGAGTTTAAGTAAATCTTTCTTCTTTCCCTTATTATTTTTTGTCAATTTTTTGTTTGATCATTTTGTGATGTATTTCTCCTTAAAACTTTACCCTTTTTCAATTTAATTTGGACAGAGCAATCTCTTATCAACTAAGGAAATTTTTATGTTATGTTTATCATTCATCAGGAATTCATTGTCAAGAAGGGAGATAGAGTTGAGTTGATGGCAATGCTTGGAATATTCGGAGCAGTTATTAGTGCTATTCAAATGTATCCTTGGCCTTTTTTTGAATGCATGATATATAGCAGAATGTCAATGGCAATCATCCATCCACATTTCAGGAAATTTAATTAGTTCTAACCTCTATCAAAGGTTCAATATATTATGTATATTTACTGTACTGAATTAGAAGCACTGTTTAGGTTTCTTACTATCCACATGATCTACAGGTTTATGATCTTTTACCCCTTCATATAGCAAGATGTAGAGAACATCAGGCAAATCATTGCTGCAAATTGTATCACTTGTAGCCAATGGCTACTTTGCAACACAGGCATACTGCCATACAGAGCAATGGTGTGCATCTTGATCATTTATGTGCAGATAGTCATATTTGTTGGTCCAACTAAGGACTTATCAAGATAATTAGAATTTAGAACTTTGAAGTCGGATTTCAAATACCGATCGGACCTTGTAGGCACCAACCAATATTTATCAATTCAATGAAGGACCGATAGCAGATCACATAGGTCATTATTTTATTCTGAAGATATTGCATGGGAACAGGTCTGCATGCTGCCCATATACCTCGATTGGTTGACAAAACTGGTTGCAGTCTGAGATTTAAATCCTGTTTGAAGATATAGAGAGGTGCTATAAGGTGAACTTAATCAATGCATGCATGGGAACATAAGGAAAAGTATGGAGATTACACAAGGAACCAAGGACCATAATGATGAGAAAATATGCACAGGAGACCATGATGATGAGAAATTATAGAGTGGATCAAGAAAGATAGTCATGGATAAAAATAAGAGAACACTTAATCGAGTAATCAATAATTAGAAGTTTAAGAGTTGCAACAAATGAGCACAAAGCTGCAGAGAATCAGGATAATGATAAACAAATCCAAAGTGGATGAACAGAGGAGCTGGGAATTATTTTTAAAGTTGTATGGAAGGGAATCTACGGATTCGATAGTGATTTAGGAAATCTTCATAAATGTTTGTATCACATTTCTTGACATTATGCTTAATCACTTATTGATATTATTTAGCATGCAGTGAGTAGCTCTAATTAAGATATTATTCAACAAAGATTGCAGAACTTTGTAAATGTATCTTCTTGTAACAAGTCATATTAAGCAAATTGACGGTAAATATGTGCTATAATTTTTCTGGGTTCTCTCTTTTCTGTTGATGACCTCAATATGTTCATGAAAGATGTTGAAATAATTCTTCAGGCATATGGACACTACTTTTTGAATGAACCAATTTTTTACACTCTTACTCAACTTCACTTTACTAAGAAATATCCGTCTTTAGTTTGTCTATACTGTGTAATGTGGGTCAAAATCTTCAGCTAGTGTTTGGATCAGATCAAGCTGAAACTATGCATCATCCTGTTTAATCGTAGATAGTTTTTGTTTAATGGCTTTATTATTATCAAAACAGAAAAAAAAAAAAAAGGGCAATTCAAGAACACAAACTCTTCAAATTTGGATTTTGACAGTTTATGTTTTCATTTGTTCTCCTTAATTTTTCCTAGAAGCATTCTCGAGCGCAACGAGCTTAAAGATCTCAGCTGGACAGCTGGTGTGGTAACTCTCTCTCTGTCTCTCTGTCTCTCTCTCTCTCCCTAGATACGTTGTTTTCCAATCATATATGCTAATTTGTTTTATCTGAACATGTGATTTCAGGTGCTACCATTTCTTGGCTTTGTCTTGGCCATGTTCTTGTTTTACTCGACTGTCCCTATCATTCTTAAGGTAGGCTCTGAATGTGTTTATCAATTCCATTTTGCACTACCTGTTGATGCGACAAATGGTTTGAGGGTAGTTTCATACGATAGGCAAGAGTTATGCTGTTCAGGCACATACCATCTAGGATGAAAATTTACTTCTTTCAATTGTTGGACCTATGGTGCTAAATGCTATTATACTCGCCAATGTCTTAAAAGTCGACTAATGGGCACAAACATGAAAAGGAAAATTGATAATGGTGATAATATATTGTTCCTACTGACAAGAGAAGCTTGCTGCTAAGAACTGATAACAATTGCTCTCTGTTGGATTAACTTTCTGTCAAAATGGGAAGTGATCTGAACTAGACTGCTAATAGTAATGTGTTTTCTTCTAGCTATATTCCTGCTTCAAAAATCTCTCACTGGGAAAGCTATAGTTGAATTATATTATTAACCAAATTATCTATGTTTTGTTTCTTTGCTGACAAAATTACAATACGGTGGTTGTTAGTGTAAGAATTAAGTAGAGCTGGTGAAACAAGGAATCAACAATCTATTTTGCTGCTTCACTTCATTTTTCTCGCTCACTCATTCTTTTTGTTGTTTATCATCATGCAGATATGTGGAGCCACCTTGCTAAACCTTTCACTGCTGACCTCAGACATGTGGGCTGTTCTAATCCGCATTTTTGCATATCACCAAAAGGTTAATATTCTTGTGCGGTTATTATTATAACTGTAAAGCTATGAATCATGAGACAAATCAATTCTATCGCCCTGCAGGTCGACTGGATGTACTTCATAGCTTTCGCAGGTGTTGCAGTTGGACTTGTGATTTACTCAATGTACATGTTGTCCAAGTTCATGTTCCTTGTTGCTCCTTTTTATGACACTTTTCTAGATGACTAAACCTGTCTTTTGCATCAATCAAGCAGAAGTAAGAAAGATGAGGAAACTGCCCAGGTTGCAGTGGCTACCGACAAACAGGACCAGCCAGAGGATGAAGAGGCTGCAATGGGAAATTTGACTCGAGGATCCACTGCTGTAGTCGAGAACCAAAGTTCCGGCATCGTCAATCAGCAGCCTTCTTCTGTTACAATTTTGCCCAAGCAAGATTCGTATGTGGCGACAAGCCATCATGGAAATTGAGACAACCGCGAAGAACATTTACCGTCGCACTTTTTCACCCACAAGAACAGATAGAAGCAGCAGCCATCATGATTGTTCAAGTAGCCTCCATGGAACACTTTAGTGCCCGTCGAGCAATTTTGCAGGATTGTCTGCTGTGTCAAGTTGTCATCTGATTGTCTATATATAGTCATGGTAATTCTCCTAGATTTGATTAGGAAAACTTATCCTGTTTTCACAAACATTTATGATAATGGTATGAATATAAGGTGAGTTTTTATTGTGATTTTTCGAGCGCAAGCGCAATTTTCTCGAACATCTCATCTCTATATTCTTCTATATAGATATGTATTTTGCTAATCACTTTACTGGGCTTTAAATTCACTGATCTAAACAACACTGATTGCTTACTGTTGCTTTAAATGTTCCTATTATTTGGTGTGTTCATCATTCACAGTAACTGCATGTCCCTTTTCATGCACACACACACACACACAAAGTAGTTGTGTGTTCTTCTTTGGAGAAATAAAAATATATTCTTTTAGGTAAAAGACTTGAAGTTTTGACTTTATATCACCCTGTGGATCACACAAATCATCATTTGACAATAATTAAGTCAAACATTAGCATGATCATGACAGCATTAGCTACTCAGTCCTGAGATCACTTTCTCCTCTTCTCTGCCATTCTCAGTTCACTATTATCTCACTCTGTGTCAATGAAGAGAAACTTTAGGACAATCTGTTTTCTTGATATTATTTAGGACACCAAGTAATTTTCCATCTCTCATTTGATAGTATCTTTATATATATTGCTTGTAGATCTGCATGTTGTATCAGTTATATGATTTGATCTGATAGAAAGAAAAGGAAATGCGAATCAAATCATTTGCTCTTTCAAAAAGATCATTCATTTCAGCAACTTTACAGAGCCTCTCTCGAATGGTGGATACTTCCGAGCCGCACCAAAATTAATAGCTAGTGAGAGCTGTGGGAAGTCTCCAAAGTCTCACAAGCCATTGCTACCAACGATCACAATAGTTATCGTGCCAAAAAGCTAAGCAAAACACAGAATGAAGAATCATCTAAGCATCATCCCATACTGTAAACAGAGGAGTTCCATGGCCAGCAGCCGCAGCCATGCAGTTGGACCTCCATGCCATAGCTTGAGCTGATGCTGGCGTCCAAGTGGCGCTACCAGAAGGCGACTGCTGAGAGAGATAGAAAGTCTTCTCACTACCCTGATAGCTCCCACTGCTTCCAGCCATGACGCCATTGTACGTGACCGAGTTCGACCCAGTGCTGTGTTCGAGCCACGAAGAGTCGACGCTCGCAAGGTGGTGAAGCGCCGAGTTTGGCTGGAAGAAGCTGTGGGTGTCGGTCCCCAGATGGAGTTGGTGGAGGCCACCAAGGCCATGAGCGGCGGCCACGACGGCGTCTTCCTCCTGCTTGCACGGGAGGCCGCTCAGCTCCAGAGGTTGCGGTCGATGGAAGGCGATAGTCCGCCGCCCGGCACGCTCGGCATGCTCGGACGCCACATCCCTCAGCCGCTTGCCTGTGCCGCAGACGGTGTTGCTCTCGAGGATGCTCTTCACGTCGTAGCGGCTCATGTCGAAGTTCGTGACCGCGCTCAGTCCCCGGAATCTTATGGCAGCGACGTCGTACGCCTCCGCTGCCTCTTCTTGGGTGCCTGAAGATTACACTTGAAGCTTAGAACACTAAACCTAAGGAGTGCATTAAGCTCCATTAGATCAACCTCTTCTATGTTGGAACCAACGTTAAAATCATTTTCTGATAATGAGGTATTTCATTCGAATAGACATAACCTTTCAGTCTAATAAACATGATTTTTCATCCAATCCAAAATAAATATAATCTTTCATCCTAACGAGTCAGTCGAATATGTATAAATAGACATTGGTTGTTGCATTCATTCTATAAAAAAAATTAAATTTTATTTTCAAAATATTCGTTTATTTCTTAAGAGACAAATATCGTGAAACCGTAGCGTTGAACAAATTCGTTTTAAGAAAAAAGAGTTCAACTCTTGTCTCGACTAAATCTTCTTTTTTTTTTATGATCTAACCTAAGTTTTCCTTTCAAATTAATCTTTTTATTTCTATCAAATTACTTTAAATGGAAGAAATACAACTTCTTCCAACATTCCACATGCATGCACAAACAAAACTTACTGAAGGTTCCCAAATAGAGGTCTTTGTTCCCTGCTACTCTTCCTATCCTTGCTTGCCATCTCCCATGCTGATGATGTCTGAAACATGGGGACATATATATCTATAATTAGGAAAGTATTCCATTGGAAAGACTGATCTGAAGTGAAATATCAACAAAAGTGAAGACAAAGAGGTTGATGTTCTAAATGAAATCTAAATCTGCTTGCCTGGTTACTCCACGATAGATAGAGGCTCCTCTAGAGAATCCACTGCTCTTTCTGCATGCAAAGTATGCCATTTATGTTAACATAAGATCTAAGAATCATATACATACTTACATACATACATACATCAATGAGAAGACTTACCTCCTAATAGATGCAATAAATTCCTGCCTTGTCATGTGTTGCATCTCCTCCAACTCTTTCTCATAGTTGTTTATCTAAGTATGATCAAGCAAAACATAAATCAATCACTTGAAATGAGAGAACATACAGGAGATCATAAAGAGAGAGAGAGAGAGAGAGAGAGAGAGAGAGAGAGAGAGAGGGAGAGAAGGGACATAAACATACAGGGAAATTTGTTGTAGTGGTTGGACCCCAATACTTGAGAGCAGCCAAATCATAAGCCCTTGCAGCCTTTTCTTCTCTGTCATAGCCCCCTACAAAACCACCAACATGTGTTATTGCCTACAAACTGGAAAGGGGAGAAAGGAGTCATCATGAAGGGGTTCAATGCTCACCTAAATAGACTGCATGGATTTGGATGAGGAGGAGCCATTTGCAGCACATATTGCATCAAAGATGGTGAGAAACAAGATAGAAGAAGATGCTTAATACTAATCGAATGATAATGATGCAAGTTGATGTACCTTGTCTACCCTTGCGTGCCTGTCCTTCTCTTCGGCAGCTATTATCCCATAGATGAGCCTCATATCGACCTGTCCATCTATGCCTGAAAGCACATCATAGACTTTTGGAGTTATTGCTACTAATCAAAGAGTAAATGTTAAGTTTGCAGTAGAAAATGCTAGATTTCATCTGAAGAAGACATGCCAGACCTCGTCACACCGCGGTAGATGGAAGATCTCTGCCCAAATGTGTCGACAGATCTCCGAGGAGCTGCTGTTATTGCACCAGTTTGGGAGTCGAGGCTGCCTCCGATGGCTTTCTGCTTGTTGTCTGAGGAGGAACTCTCACCTCCGCAGCTCACCTCAGTCACCAGTAGAGGCAACGCGGAGCCCGACTGTGAGCCTGTGCTCATGCTCATCGACAGAACAACACTGGCTTGGCCAGTAGTTGCCCCGGCCGTGTCACTGCTGCTGTTATTGGCCTGCTGGTGCGGGGTGGGTTGGCTCCTTAACCATGTCTTCATCGTCGACACTCCGATAGGGTTGCCCATCAGGGCTCCATCGCGAGCGCTCGATGTCACAGATGAAGTGTCGGAGAACATGTACATGCCACGGCTCCCACATGCATCGCCAAGGAAGTCTTCGAGCTTGGGCTCTTCTTCCACCGCATTGTTTCTGCTACCGTTCGATCCAACCAGCATGGACAGCTCTGAGGCGCCTCCATCGAAGTCCAAACTCTTCGAGTTCCAATCTGCGAGCAACAATGAGAGAAGGAAAGATGAAACCAAGAAAGCTAGAAGAGTATGTGCTGATGATGCCTTGAGCATCGGGGAGCCATTGACCTTGGGTTTGATGATGGGGTCTATTGAGGGCATCCACTAATCCAAACGAGGCATAGAGGCCAAAGCAGTCAGTGGAGACATCATCGCCCGGGTGGTGCTGATGAGACTGTGAGGAAGGGAGCTCCTGCGGGGAGAGTGAGAAGGCTAACCAGTGGTGATTCATGGAAGCCATTGTAGGACTCAGGAATGTGTTGGAGAGCAGGAGGGAGAGACTGTGGATCTGCCTCACACAGCAAGGAAAAGCTAGAATCCAAGAATGTGAAGGCAGAGACCGGAGTGCAACAACAAACCAAGCACCAAGAAGGTTTGGAAGAGAGGGGAAAAGGTCAAGGCAAACTGAAACAAGAACAGTTCCAAACAGGATCCAACAGTAAATTTATATACAGTTGCCAACCTCTCTCTCTCTCTCTCTCTCTCTCTCTCTATACAAACATGAAGCCTACTTTTTCCCTAAGATGTAGTTTAGGCACATGTAACATAAGCTAGAAGCATGCTCGATAATGGAGGATTGGGAGAAAAAGATTAGAGACAAATAGTGGTAATCACAGAGAGAATCATGAAAGCAGATATGAGTAAGTTTATGATCTGAACCTAAAGATTAAAGTCAATTCCAAACTATAGTAATTAGCAAAAATATCAAAGGCTTAGGTATTGTGCATTTTACTTCACCATTAAAATGTGATTTCATGTTGTGAGGGTAGAATGATCACAGCATATATAGGATTTGTGTGTTTCAACCAATAGATTTATATGTCCTTCAAAGACCTAAGAGTGCTGATAATACTTTATTGATCCTAATGCCTTTTTATATGTTAATGTACTGTTATATGGACACTAATCTAAATTAGGATAGGAGGCTGAAGTGCTTGACCACCTGACATTTGTAGTTCTTCATGATCTAATTGTGACTGATTAGATCTCATACTACACCAAATGAGTGTTGAGTGAAATGAAGACATTTGATTCTCTTAGCAACATGAGATAATTTTTGTTAGTAAGTTCTTTGAAGTCAACCATTCTCCCTCTCTCATCTTGTTATCCCCCCCACCCCCATGTTGACCTTGTCTCTCTGCACAACCCGGACTCTCCTCTTGGGCTGTCTCTATAGATAGACCCAGCATTACCTAATACCAAAGAAATGAAGGTAAAGAACGAGAGAGAGAGAGAGAGAGAATAGTTAAAGGATCACAGAGCGTGCTATATGTGTCCCGAATGAGGACACAAACCCTCGTCTTCCGGGTCATTGGACCTATTCATTTCATTCTCCAAAACCCTTGCCAAAGGCCCTAAACAATATTACTAGTGGTGGTGAGAGAGATGAGAGAGAGGGTAAGATATGAGTGGTTCTTATCTCGGTTAATGCAAAGCTTGCCGAACCTTTGACCGTCAAAGAAGGAAGAAAGGTAAAAACACATGGCATAGATAGAACGAATATGATAAACTATGAATAAAATGCTTGTTTGTACCAAAAGACAAACACAAGCAAGAAGTCACTCACCTCTAGGGTTTTCAGCAAGGCAAATTAGCTGCTTTATCTTCATGTGAGAAGATACATTAGCAGCAGCCACACACATATGCATAGATGGACTGTGTTTTATGAACATTCACAGGCGCGATCTGCATGTCTTCTTGTATCCTGGGTTTTACGTGCATGCATGCATGCGTCGGTTCCACGTCCATGTGCATGCATGACCTATGAAATGGAACTAAGTAGAAGAAGAAAGGAAGTTAACTATATAAGCAGCCCTCCCTCTAGGGTTTGATTCGATGCAGTGTGTTCATTACTCTTCTTGAGATCAGAAGTCGTTTTGTTGTGTGGGAAGTCGTAAGATAAGCTCCTTCTATTACTAGAGAGAGAGAGAGAGAGAGAGAGAGAGAGCGTTTCTTACGGTAAGTGGGCAACCAGTGGCGTCTGGGAGAGAACGACGACCTCATGGGGAACATCTAATACTGATATCTAACCCATCTTTAACTCCAAAAAAGCAGAGTGGATCATATCAATGGTCCACACTGAGCACATGTTTACATCAATAGTTATGCCCATGTTCAAGTCTAGCTAGCACAGTTTACCAAGAAGTGTAGAGAGAGAGAGAGAGAGAGAGAGAGAGAGAGAGAGAACACAGTAATCAAGGGGTGAGTGGAAGCGGGATTTGGCCTAGGAGAAATCAGCGGACGCCCGTGCCTTCTCGGTAAGAATAACTACTCGATCATTTCCACGCACAATGACCAACGTGAAGAGAGAGAGAGAGAGAGAGAGAGAGAGAGAGAGAGAGAGGGGAGAAAAGCCAGAGCAAGAGTAAAACAAGGAGTTAAACGAGAATTAATGGTCGCTGTTGGGGAGGGAAAGAAGGATCCAAGAGCAGAGAGTTGATAGATAATAGCTAGGCTACTCTGGGACATAGCCTCCATAAAGATCATTCACCTAATTATATTCTTGTTTTGGCCTGTTTTCTGATACGTGTTTGTGGGATTGTGGGTTGAGAGAGAGAGAGAGAGAGAGAGAGAGGTGGATTTGTTTACTGCATGCCTGCTTTGGCTTGTCTGCTCTTGCAATGCTCATATCACCATAGTTTATGCCATCAGTTTGCCAAGGGTGAGGAGACTTCAGTTCTTGCACATCTATGATAGTGTGGGACTCAAACCTTTTTTGACTTGGAAGACTCTGTCATGGTATCAACAGGCTAAGTAAGAACTTAAGATTAAATGCAACCTCCAATGCATCATACTCAAACCCCATTACATTGTCTATGTTGATCCTCCTGTATGTAGACAAGTGCATGCACACACACACACACACACATGTGCATCCAAACTCCACTTCTTCTTCTTCTTCTTCTTCTTCTTGTCTGTGGCTCCATTTGTCATAAGATCAGGCTGCAGTAGGCTGAGCACAATCCAACACAAGATAGATATTATGATTGCAACTCAATTTCTATACTTTTAAAAATTATATTAAAATCCCTACATTTGTAAAAATAAAATATTGATATCTTTATATAAGATTCAAAAATAATAATTTCATAAAATTAAAATAAAAAAATTTGTTAGAATAATAAGATTAAATATTTTATTTTCATAAGTTTAAGGTTCTTAATATAACTCTTAAAAATTTCAAATACCAAAGATAATTAATTACATGAGATAATCTATAATTAACGAAATGATTACTTATTTCAATTCGCATGTAAACATAATTAGGCTTACTATATTGCAATGCATGTGAAGAGTACATATATTTGCTTGACTCAACTTTTATCAGTCAAGAGTATATATATATATATATATATATATATATATATATATATATATATATATATATATATATATATATATATATATATATATATATATATATATATAATGATGCAGCAAATTAGAATGAGTCTGAGTCAATCTAGCCAAGGCTATGGACACCAACTCATGTAAAGAATCTGGACATTTTTCTAGGTTATTGTAGAAAAATAAATTTAACTTTTATTATATTAAAATATATAAAGTCATTTAGATAACTATAAGGCCACCCAAATAATTGTAAACTAGTTGAATGGATTCATTTTGCCACCCATGGGGAGACCTTCAGATGAGAGTGTGGACTGTAAGGATTTGAAACCACAAGACATGAGCAGAAAATAAGGTTTGACTTTTATAAGGGTTCAGCAAGACAAACATGTTCTACCCTTCAAACTAGAGGTGTGTTGTGGTGGCTGAGAGTCACAGTACCCATTGACAAGAGATGCTGATTTGAACTCTGAAGCATACCTACAAACCATGCAGCTTTGCTTATGGCACCAGAAAAGAAAAGAGAATGAAGCATCATGGAAGCACACCAGGCTTAACTCTCCACCCTCCTTGTTGCCATCATCAGCAGCCAGGTCAAAGTACAGAACAAGGAAATGCAAGAAATGTGCATGCCAACACAAAAAATGAATACACTTCCATCTTTTCCTTTAGAAAAGAGAATGTTGTATGATTGGGTAACTGCAAAGCATCCAACAAAGGTAAAAGTGAGCACCTAACATCATCCAAAAGTAAGCTGCCTCAACAGCCTTTACAAGGGAAAAGTCACTGCAAACAAAGTTTAGCATCTTATGCATTACTAGGGAGAAGTTCTGAAGCACATGTGATGACAAGTAGTTCACATGGTTCTTGTTCTCTTGTAGAGTAGCCCATGGCAACATAGATATGGCTAACATGAAGGGGATCAAACTGTCCAATATGCTTTCATAAGCTTGCTTTTGAAAAAGAATTGGTTCTGCTGAAACACATGTAATGACAAATGGTTCACATGGATCTTGTTCTCTTGTAGAGTAGCCCATGGCAACATAGATATGGCTAACATGAAGAGAATCCCAATAAGAGGATTCAACTGTCAAATATCCTTTGATAAGCTTGCTTTCGAAAAAGAATTGGTTCTGCTGATTGCTTCTGCTGAAACATATGTAATGACAAATAGTTCACATGGATCTTGTTCTCTTGTGGAGTAGCCCATGATAACAGAGATAATGCAACCATGAAGAAGATCCAAATAAGAGGATTAAACTGTAAGATAAAAGTCATAGTTTAATTTGGAAATCATCTACCTGTTAGCCGATATAGCAAAAGTCTTATGATCTTCCAAAATTTATCATCACAAAGTCCAATGTAAAGAAGCAAAAGGTGGGGTGAACTGTGAAATAGAAGCTTTTTCTGCATCTGAATATAATATGTGGTCGAAAATGGGGGGGAACGAAAAGTTAATGAGTTGAAATATTCATGAAATTAGAGAAGAACAATAAGCAATAAGAACTAGCAGCTCTTATCATCCATTATCTAATTATAGGCTTGCTTTAAAAAAGAATTGGTTCTGCAGAAACACATATAGTGACAAATAGTTCACATGGATCTTGTTTTCTTATGGAGTAGTGCCTTGACAACATAGATATGGCATCCATGAAGAAGCTCCAAATAAGAGGATTAAACTGTCAAATAAAATTGATTGCATCATTTGGAAATCATCTATCTGTTTCTATGGTCTTCCATAATTTGTCATCACAAAGTCTTGTATAAAGAAGCCAAAACAGGAAGGAACTAGTACCAAAAGTCAGTCACACAAACTCAAGTTCTTTACATGAAATCAAAATGTGGTTGAAAATGAGGGGAATGAAAAGTTATCCAGTTCAATAATTATTCATGAGATTAAAGAAGAAGAACAAGCAAAATGAATCGCAGCATTAATCATCTATTACTTCATTATAAGCTTGCATCAAGAAAGACTTGGTATGAAGTCCGATTGCTGCTGCATTATCAGGATTATGGCAGAACTTCAAGAACCCTCAGCAGATGAGAACTAAACGAAATCAATTTCTTGTGAGAATGATTGCTACTTAGCTTCTCATAGCTAAAAGTAGATGCAAGCAGCTAAAATTTCCATCTACATTTTCTAGTAACATGGAATTCTTCCTCATTGTTATTACTCTGAGAAGCCAGTAATAGTTTGATCTTCAATCTTTAGCTTCAAACAATAAGTAATTATCAGGAATAACTATTCAGAATAGGAAGAGAATTGTTCATGCTTCCATCCAAAGAAAAAAAAAAAAGGGTCCTCCATTTCCCAACCAAAAAAAGGCAGTCCTGCTACAGAGACCTGCCTAGCAGCCCCTTTCTCATCACACCAAACAGAGAGAACAAAAGCACAAAAAGATGGCAAGAAAAGAAAGAAGCAACAACAAAATTAAGCCCAACAGCTAACTTGTAAGCCAATTACTGAAGCAACTTATACCAAAAGCAATTCATAATTGTAGCCATATTGTGGTTGAAGGATAGCAACAGCATACTATTCTAATCCAATAGACTTGGTAAAGAAGAAGGCTGCTTCAATCGACTATCAAGCAACAGAAACCATGGAGAATGACAGAACCTCAAATCTTAATGATCTTAGCAGCTCTTATGAGGGGGTTGGCCTTCGCAATCTGCTCTCTTCCAGCAGCTTTGTAATCAAAGGAGCAGTCGTGGGTGTCGGAGTACCGGTGGCTAGCGCAGAAGAGATCCCCGCACCGGCACCGGAAGCCGGTGAGCCCCACCCTTTTCCGGCAAGTCGAGCACCGGTTGATGTAGCGAAGGGGAGGGGCCTGCTTGCTAATCTTCATCTCGAAAGAGAGAGCGGCGCCGGAATCGGCCGCCGCTGGATTTCCTGAATTCTCAGGCATCTCGGGAACTGGGAGCTCCTGGGGAGGCTTCAGGCAAAGAGAAGGTGGGGACGGTGGTGCGGGCGGAGGAGAGGGAGACGGAGAAGAGGAAGAAGAAGAAGAAGAAGAAGAAGACGAGGAGGACGAGGGTTTGAGGATCTCAGCTTCATCTTTGTCAAGGTTGCAGCTTTCCCCTGCCATCTATCCAAATTCAAGAAGAATACAAAAGCAATAGCCAGAAATGCTAATAAAAGGGAATAAATCGAGAGAAAAAGAGATCGCCGCAAGTGACAAATCCAAGTGAAAAAGGCTTAAATCTCAAGGGAAAACAAGAAAGGCACCGTCCTTAAGGAATCAGAGACGAGCGGCGTGGATGGTGAGAACAAACATTCGATAAAGCTGACACTTTTCTCCACGGATTTGGGCAAATATTAGAACTGGCAGACGATCATAGCCAGAGAACGAGAGGGTGGTACCTTTACCAAGATCAGAGATCGAATCGAGATAGGATGAACGAAATCTTAAAGAAGACAACGGAAACCCTGGAATCAAGCTCACCGATTGGGAACTTTCAGATGGAATTAAGGTCTGGGGAGCGAGGCGACGACGGGAATCTCCTCGAAATGGATCGAGCTCGATCTAAAGATCGAGGCCGAAGCCGTCGGGATTCGATGGGGGGGGGGGGGAGGGGAGCTGCGTGCGCAGGTGGTGATGACTCAGGAAGCCATCAGTATAAATCTACTGCACTCACAATTAAAGAGAACTCTGCTTCGGCACTCTTCCTCCTACCTTTTCTTCCTCTCTTTTTTATGCCTTTAATTTACCAAATAGCCTAAATAAATGTATTTTCCGTAATTTTGCTTGGTAAAATATAGAAGGATTATTTTTCATGTACGTCCTCACAATTCATTGAATGAAACACATGTGACGATGCTCCTGCTATCCTAACCGTTTGATGAAGCTCTGACGGTTGTGATCACCAGGAAAATAGCTTGCAGGAGACGGTACTGCCACTGTTGCTGTATACGGAGTGGATGGATCAGATCTGACCGTCTCAGACCGTCCGATCAAGTAGCTCCAACCTATCACAGCTGTAGTGCTGTTATAGTTGAATTAAATATATATTTATTTCTATTTATCCTCACAATCTGTATCTTTAGGTTTTTTTTGTCTAAAATATGTTAATATCAGCTTAAATGATTTTTTTTCTTCATTTTCATCCTTTATTAGAGTATTTCATATTTGATCTATACACAATAAATGAATATTTTCATGTTTTTTAAGTTTTGTTTATGCAAATCGTTTTCAAGTCATTGATCATTAGCAAGAATGGCTTTACAAAATTTTTATAACATATTTTTTTTAATTAATGGATACACGAATTTTATTCGAAACTCCTAATTTTTCTTTCCCATCAATTTCTTTCTTGCTGAATTTGTAACTATAAACACAAAAAGCAATTTGATTAAAGTGAAAAGAATTCGTTGTTTTTAATGCCATCAGCCAATATTCTGATCGGACGAAATGAAGATATCTTTCTAATAAAGATATTAAATGACAATGATATTAAATGACATCAATGCTTTGCGTTTGAAGTACATGTCAAATTTAGATAACACAACAATGGCTTCCTATCATAATAACTTCAAGAACAATATGAACAACTGCAACAACTGATTCAAGCTGCCCTTTTGAAGCCTGCCTGCTACCAAGGTTCTCGGTTGCTCAGTGAAACATTTGAACAACTGCAATAAATCCATGAATCCGGCTGTTAGACTATCACAATCATCTCCACGTTTGATTCGGCATGAACCTTATGACGGCATTACGGCGTGTGCCGATCAAAGATTTCATGGCCACAAGATGGTGGAAACTTTACGACGAGCAGCAAAGCATTGTACTCTTGAATATTTCTTTCTTGTAGTAACAAATATCAGATATGTCAAATCTCAAGAATGAAGAATATACTAAAACCAATGGACAAGATGCCAGGTCAAAAGCACTACTATGTTTCCGTTTTAGAAACAGAAATCTGAATCAAGAATTAAATGGGAATTTACATTATACGTTTGAGATAAACATAAATACCTTTTTTCTCGGAAAAAAAAGGCGGTCCATTGTAAAGTTTGCTATGTACAGCCAGGACCCTTTGGTGCATTACCTTGGCATACGATAAGATTCTGAGGCCCCTGATCTAAATTCTGGTAGCTTTAGATCGGTAAACTCTGTCTTGAAAAGCAGGAAAGAAATTATCTCCAGCCAAAGCCATTAGATATTCTCTGTAGTCGGAGACAGAAAACAACCTTTCCATTGTTTCTTCAGTCTGATTCTTGCAAGTATTTTTGGAGACGGCCCGACAAAAATCACTGCTCATATGATCTTGTAGAGCAGCATAATAGAAAGAACTCTTTGCAGGAAAATAATCTCATAGACATATGACACTTATACCATGCTCTCCTCGTTAAATAAATCATCAGTGAGTTGGCCTTTATGTTTCCGGGTTTCTAAAGCTTTTTGAATTGCATAGTGACACCTGAATATGGATTGGCCAGCAAGAAATAACATCAGTCAAGCGGAATTGGAGTTAGGTCAGCTGTGTACAATTAAACATTATTATTGCATGTTAGGCAGCAGAATGCATCATATGTAGAAATGTAACCTTTAGAAAAACATGGAGAAGAGAATTTTGACCTGGGCTGCATATGAACAGAATTACATACTAAACATTATGCTAGTAAGCTCGGTTATATACACCATGTATATAGCATGCATTACCCCAGGATTCCTTAAATACAAATTGAGACATTTAGCCAATGTCAGATCTGAGTTGCAGAAAGTTATACTGCTTGGTTGTTGCATATTATGTGCATCAATCCTTGATGTACACTTTGGTCATTGCAGAAAGTTATATTGCTCGGTTGTTGCATATTATGCGCACCAATCCTTGATGTACACTTCCTATATTAGAGACTTGAGCATCAAGTATCAATCAAGGATTAAATACCAGCCTGACTGATACATACCGACTGACATGTATTGGTCTAATCAAGTATGGGAAATGGAAGATATAGCTCGTTGCAGGTCATGTATCATTCTTTTTGTAATTCCCATTTTTTATTTAATTAAATGCTACCGAACCATACAGGTTGGCATATTGTCTGGCATGTCAGTACCACATTTATCTGATAGGTTACTGAAACTGGTATCAGACCGGTTGTTAAATTTTGTTATCGATAGTTTAATACAAATAAAGATTCTTAACAAGCCTGCTAATTAGTAATGGTGTTTAATATTTGATCATGCCATAAGGTATCGCTAGTGGCTACCAAATTATGTTGCAATGTCAGCAGGCAGGCCTTGACAATGACTGGTGAGGCTCCTCCTGATTGGTCAAAACTACACGTCAGACCAACCAGCAGGCATTCGGATGAATCCAACAAGATGCATGAGAGGCACAAATTCTTTTTCTCCCTCCTCTTATCTTTCGAACACAATTGACAAAAGAAACCATTTAAGATTATCCTTCCCACTTCCCTCTGCTATTCTTCATCAGATCCAACTAGATCTAGCCTAGTCCAACCAACTTGGTAACCACGATCCCTCTTCTCCTTCTCTCTTTCCAATTTTTTGACTCTTCTGGATGTTTTTATTTGATGATTGAGATCAGTAGAATCCAAGACAGATTAGCTTACTCTAAAATTGGTTGATTTCGACATATTCAAACCGATTTTCAGCCAATTCTGATTGATTCCCCCCGATAAGGAGAAGAAATTGAATTGACCCTAGCAGTTTCTAAATGGAATCGACCAATATGCTGAACCTGTCCTATATTCACATGCAAGTGGGTCCATGGCCACCAAGCTGAGGGAAAACATAGTTTCACTTTCAATTGCCTACCTATATTTTCTTTTCTAGTACTTCATATGGCCAACATGAATTTTGATATAAAATAAACACCATTTGAGAACAGAAGCTATTGAGTAGATTTTGAAGGGGTCTTATTGGGCTATATTTCTGAAATCTATTAAGTGAACATAATTTTCATTTCTTTCAAATTTTTTATTACAAAAACAAATTTGGATGAAGAACTAATAATCTTTATTTGACAACAAAATTTCACATCAACCTGATCAATCCCAGTCAATGTTATAATATTAGGATAGCTTGTCATTAATGTATTTAGAGTAAATATAGAGATTATACTAATAGAACAATTATTGTACTATGAAAATGAAATTTTATCTTAAATAATAGTCAAGAGACACATAACTCAAGCTTGATATAGCGTCAAACATGGGGACTCTTGACTTTCTAATATCTTCTTTTCTGAGAGAAATAAATGAATTGGCATTACTAGATAATTGAAAAGAAGGATATGACTGACGACAAAAAGGAAGACATACGTAAAGAGAGAGTGGAAGGACAAAACTATATGAGAAGTCAATATAAATTAATGGTTTATGTTGCCACATGAACTTGCATCTTCGATATGAGTAGCACCAAGGTGTTAAGCATGAAATTCTTGTCTAGGCATTTTGCTGACATAGATGTACCGGCAAAACTAGATTGCTTGAGATCTAGAATTAAATTTCATGACTACTGAAACACATACAATAGTCCTTGATATTTATCTGAAACCAACCTGCCTCTAATTCCAAATTTTGCAACACCCCCTCAGATCGGTACATCAGCTTAGAACATATGAATAATATGTCCAAGACCAGATGAGACATAAATCCTTAGGAAGAAGAAACCAACACTTTGAAATTCTGTTTTCACCTATGCCCCATGCTACCTCTATGGTATAAATATGTTTGTTCAATAGCCCAAGTTGTGCATGGCAATCACCAATAGCAAGTAAAGATACTCCATGTTCATGATAATCAAAACAGAAAGTATCAGATACCACATGTTTCATTCCAAGAAATGAGCCAGGTTTGGAAGAAATAATAAGCTGTAAACTACAAAGACAAACTTGATGCAAAACTCAATGCTCTTATTAAGAACAAGCCCATGAGCTCTGCAACTAGCCAGGAAAGCAAAGCCAGCTACATACAGGAAAAAAGATGTCTGCAACATGATCTAGAAAGGGTGTACACAGATATATATTTTCTGAAAAGGCGACTCATATAAGTTTCTTAGTTGTGAAGCTGCAATTGATAAGAGAAAAATTATGACATTAAGCGATACAAACATTTGACATGGTAAACTTTAAAACTGCCTTGAAAAACCACGGTTATATAGATCTGCTAATATTGAATATGCAATTATCTAAAAGAGCTGACCAATGCATGAGGTTTCCCACAATGCATGGTCTAGGGAGGGCAAACATGTGCATCCTTATCTTGCAAGTAGATAAGCTACATATCCAACATAAAGAGGCATCCATGTTTCACCAAATGTCATGGATAAATATCAGATGCATTCACATTTTATTATGAAAAGCAATTTTTATCAGATCAACATTGTGTGTCATCCTCAAGTTTGTTTTACTTCCAAATGCATAATCTAGAGCATACAGATGATTTTGACATTTCTTCAAAATATAATAAATTAGTTTACTACAAAACCATTGTTAAAATTAATGTTTCGTTCTTACCCATCTCTGGCTCAGAAACTCCACAATTTAGAATTTAGAAGGACCAAAACTAATCCATGCATACAAATTATTGAACCCCTTACCAATTGATAAATGTATAACATGAAAGCTCCTAAGAAATTATCTTGTCTACTGAAGTGCATATCACAAAAGAGCATATTGGGGCAGTACCTCCATGGTAGATGATCGAGGAACATATAAGATGACACAACAATGTCCTTGAAACTCTCCTTGTTTGCAACAAAAGCCTTATAGTCATACTCACTGTCGTTAATTATCCAGCTTTTCCACATAGGTGAATTGCTCTTTTGAACTCGTACTATATGAATGAGGAGGCCTGGTATGTACATCTCAACAGATCTTCCCTCTGAATCTTGGACATGGGATAAGGGGTCATCCACAATTGGAGAGAGTCGATCATCAAACTGAAACAGGTTATCAGAATTCTCAAACACTGTTGCTTCACTCAGGTCAGATTGGTCAAAAGCATCAAAACCTTCATGTGGAAAACCACTACTTGGTTCATCAAAGAAATAAGTTTCATCCTGATATATCTGTCGGTCAGGTTGCCTGCTTTTTGCAGCAAATGTATGTGGTAGTACTTCAACAGATGCACCATTAATTTCTGATGTTCCTCCAGCTGGTGTCTTGGTCTCATTTATAATATGTGAGCCAGGATTATGATTAGGCATACTCACCATACAAGAAACTGCATGGCCACAAAGAAAAACCCCACCTTTGATAGTATACTTCAAATGGTTCCTTTTACAAACATGGTTACCATCTTTAATTGTCTCATTGCCCTGCTCAAGAGATGGGGCAGAAGCATCATGGTGTTTCGTTTTCTGATGGGACTTCTTTGCATGAAGAACTTTTCGGACAATTTTGGCAACCATTGCTGAGTCACTAATAGAATCATTTGAAATAGCACCAATGGCAGCAGCACGAAGTCTAAGGATGGAGTTAACAGAGAGCCGCGCAGAAAATTCATCATTGTATATAATGCTGTGCAGGATTATCAGGGTTAATTCAGAACATAAAGCAAAACAAAATTACATCAAGTTGGTGTTTTCTCTCAAGCATACCAAGTAACAAAGTCTGAACATGCCTCAGCTACAACCGAGTCAACACAAGGAAGGGTTCCATATGTATACACATGTAAGTTTGGATATCGAGCATAAAACTGCACAAACAAAAAACATCTTTTAGATGAATGTATTGACTTAGAAAGAAACAAATTCTTTATAGGGTTGAAGCTTCAGTTCTCATATAGGGAAAGATGACCAAGATCTGAAGCAAATTACTAAATTCGGGTCTGGCTTATATGTGGATGAATCCAGGAGTCCCACTCAAGTAATGGGCTCTTCTTACCCTCAGCCCTAGCATTGTTGCAACAGCACCTCCTAATGAATGTCCTACAATCCGAAGTTTATATCCATAGCATTCACATCCTATCCCCATCAAAGAAGAAAGGAATCCAGATTTGTTGGGTTGCAACCCATCTACAGTTGCAAAAAAATTAAATCAGAAAAGTGAAGAACAGTAAAACAACACAGGGAATTGAAATGCAAGAGACTGTAAAAATTATTCAGAAATGGGAAACCAATAATAGATTTTTCAGAGACATTTCTTCTTCCAAAGACATTTAGGGGATCATATCAATTTCAGCATTGAAAGAGAAATTTAGCATGGAAAGTGTGCGGTGTTCATTTATATACTTTATGACGTTACTATAAATGATGGTAAACAAATCTTGCAATTTTATTGCCAATTCTTTATCATCTAACTGAAATTTACTTTGCCATTATTTTTTACTAGCCATTGTCAGAGGCATCCACCTTAGTATGCTCTTTAACTTCTCTAACTTGAGAACAGCAGCTATTCATAGTAGTGGGCACAGGGCCAATTCACACACAAACAGCTGATGTGAAGCGATATTGTAACATCATTTTGGAACCTTTTATGTGCCAGACATGCATCCTAAATTAAGATGGGCAATGTAAAGCAAACATAATGCTCAAAGAACCAAATTGCTTACTGGCTGCAAAGTTAAATGTTACATGTAAGTTCCCCGTTCAACTTCTGGTAATGAACAAGCAAATAACAGGGATGGAGGGCCCAAGGTCATTTGTCAGGCAAAGAACATTATAGACTAGGGTAGGTTGAAGCAGATTATATATAAGAAGCAGAAACTACAATTTCAGGAAGAAGAGGACATTATTAGAGAAACAATCATCATAAAACAAAAAACCAAAGACGGCTATAGAGAGAAAAAAAGCAGTTTATGCATAAGTGACACACTGCATACAAAACATGTTAACAAATTTGATAATACCTTTATCTACAGGTTGCCCATCTATTTGCATGGCAAGTTCTTGAGCATACTCAACAATTCCTGAATGACCATAATGTGGGAAAGATGAGAGAACACTATCCTTGACAGTTTGGGGAAGTTGATCACTACTGAAAAATTAGAAAAGAACCATTCAGGATTCCAGAAATTTGTAGTAATTCTTGAACCAGCAGTTAAGCAAAAAGGCACCCCCATACTAAACAAAGAAGAAAAATACCACTAGCACAGCGTATAAATTATTTGATGACATTGGAAATAATGCATGTTGGTATTTACGGCCCTTTTGCTGTTGTTGTATCAGAA
This sequence comes from Musa acuminata AAA Group, assembly GCF_036884655.1. NCBI lineage: Eukaryota > Viridiplantae > Streptophyta > Magnoliopsida > Zingiberales > Musaceae > Musa > Musa acuminata. The sequence goes on along the minus strand of NC_088353.1, from coordinate 42,458,972 downwards.
ATAATGCAAGCAATTGGACAGAGACCTTTTTATCACTAAAAATGCTGCAACTATTCCTGGTTCTGATTTCTCAGTCTTTGCTAAAATCTAAATGAAGACACTGCAAAACATACATGGTTATTGGAGATGATATGTTGAAGCCTCACCAGTCGTTAAAACTTAAAACTGTAACAAAATGTTAGAAGCCTCCAACCCACATTGTACTCAAAGGTGAAATATAAATGTTGCCAGTTGCAAGAATGAAAAAGGTTGGGGGTTTCATTTTTATGGTCTTTGGAGCAAGTGGATCATTACTACAAAAAGATCCTCTTAGAGTATCATAAGTATGAGTCCCTAACAACCACGGATAACCAACAATAAAGTGCCTCTCACCACAAATAAAGGAGCAAGTTATGTGCTTGAGAGCAAACATGGGCCAAGGAGGATGAGAAGATGAAAAAGGCAGAAATTAAGGTTCAGGCTGACAAGGAAAAGAGGGAGGAATGGCAGAGGGGAGGAAAGGAATGGAGGAGGAAGGAAATGTACACAACTAAAAAGCCTGTATGTAAAAGAAAGTCATTTATAATTAAGGGAAAGTTACAAACAAGGAATAAGAATATTCATAATGTCAAAAGGTGCCCTATGTACAACTATCGATACACATACACATCAATGAACATTAAGACAGACTTACTTGATTATTCCATCCAAGTCATCCATAGAAAGAGTGCAGTTTCTGCATAAACCATCTGTTATAAGGTCTTCAGGAGTCTCAGTGCCACGTACTGCTATGACTACAGATTTAAGATCATGTATAACAAGAACAAAGTAAGCTGCCTCACGCTTTGTCTGCAGATGAAAAACGAATGTATGCAAGTGAAAAATTACAATCAAGATGTCTATATTTATCTAATTCAGATATAAAGACTGAGTTAGTCCAACGACAAATTGCCAGGGCAAAGAAACATGAAATAATAAACTATAATATATGCTTAAAAGTTGCTAGGAAATCACAGTTACAGGTAAGAATAGGTCATATCATGAGATACAAGCATTAAGAAAAAACTGAATTTAACATGTTTATCTGAAATTCTGAAGTGTCAAACTCGAAATAATTCCCAGCCCTTAATTGGTTTTAAAAGAAGATCTGGTCAATCAGGTCAATTTGGGTCAACCTTTTTGACATAGATATAACTGTTTATATGCCCATACTTCATGAGAACCAAACAAAAGTAAATGTTAACCATGACATGACTTGCCATTCATAAACCCGAAGATAATGCTGCTCACAGGTCAGTTCAACCCAAACATGGCATGTTTAATATACAAACCCACTTTAAACAAATCGACTCACATCATCAGGTAGTTTTGGTTGTAGAATCTCAAGCTGATAAACTAAAAACAAACTTTAGGTTATTGGTTGCCAAATCTCATATAGCAGAATTGCATGACAGTAAATCTTACCTGACTAACACGCCCACGTCGAAGAGCTTCCGGAGGCATGTTAACATACTTTAGAAAAGCTGCTGCATGACCCCGCCACCAGTTATCACCTTCAAGCATAGGGCGCCTAAAAAATATAAGCAACTAAAAAAGTATTAAATGATGCAGATAAGCTACTAATGCACAGAACATATACAGTACGAGAGAAAATGGGAGAGGATATTGTACTTGAACAAAGACTAAAAGCCTCTTCAATCCAGGTTATCGATATCTTATTAAAGAATATTTCAGAAGTATCTTAAAATGGATAAGCAAATATGCACCTAATGTTAAAAATTGGTTTATAAATGATTAAAGGTAGAAACACATCGTTTGAATTTCTTTTAAGAATGATGGATCTACAAACACAAATTTTTTTCATGCTATTTTGTTGTTATCTCACTGTAGAAAATGTCTATGAAAGAACAATTTAGGTGCATCTTCAGAAACACATAGCATCCTGCAAGCATTAATTTGATAGCTATAGCTCTATATTATTTTTTGTCAGCAAGTATTGTGTAGCTAGAATGATAGAAAGTGAAATAAATAACCTGTTACGGGTCCATGGGCTTAAAACCCCTTGTCTATAAAGCCAGGCACATGGAAAAAGAATAGGATTTCTTCCGAAATCAAGAAGTGGACCCTGCAAAAAGACTCTGTCAAAATAATGGTCTAAATGATTGAAACGAAATGCACAATGTTGGTTGATGTAACTGTATAGGCAGCTTCAGCAAATTGATGGAACACAGCAGCCTCTTGAAGATGAACTTCAGGTGCCTCAACAAAGTCAGTGTGTACCAGAGGAGACTGCTTATGCTTCTGCAATAATGCAAGCCCTGAACAAAGAAGTTACATGCATTAGAAAAATAAAGAAAGTAAATGTATGAGACTAAAATTACAGTAGCAACAGCCCATAACAGAAGATGTCTTTTGGACAAAAAGGATAAAATCTTTTTATTGCTTTGTTAATCCAGAAAAAAAGAGACAGAAGTTACAGTTGGGAGCACAAATTTTTGCAAATAATTGTGACAAGGCAAAGAAAAAAAAAGAATCAAGTAGATCACAAAAATATATAAAATAACAACTTCCAAAGAAAACCAAAGAATATTTTCAGCTTGACAAGAGATGAAGAATCTGCCTTTGGTCACAAAATTCAGATTGAAGTGGGTTCTAAACATGCAGTATTGTGAGGTCCATCACCAACCACCATAGGTGCGGGCACTCTGAAGTCTGATCCATAAGGAATTATCCACTTTAGAATGGACCATCATGTTTTTACCCTTGAGGATGGAACTAAAAGATGACTATGGGAGAAGAATGACCTTTAGCTCTTTATGAGACCTTGGCTTTCCATCTCTGGGATGAATATGGTTTCATCATAGTAGTTTAGACTAAGTTTTAAAAACTCGGTCCATTGATGATGCTGGTTGGCAGTCAGGTTGATTCATTTTCATTACAAAGCACCGTATTGGCATGATATGGATCAGTACCATCCAGTCCAGTGAGAAAAAGGGAAAAAGAGGGATGGTGGAGGATGAGGAAGAGGAACCGAAGGAGGAGAAGGGAGAGGTGGTGCAGATGGCACAAAAATCCATTGTGGGTGCTTTTGGCACAAAATTTCTCATGATACAGTCTTTTGTTGGGGCAAACCATCTCTGTATTTGACAATCTACCTCTACCATCTTTCATATACTAAATGCCACTATGATCACAAAGTTTGTCATCTTCCACGATGCAATATAGAGAGGAGCATAGAGGAAGTGGAAATAGGAGGAAAGAGAGTAACGTAATATTTTAAAGGAATAGATATGACATAATTGAAAATCGAGAAGTCATGAGATTTGTGATTAATCTCAAAAAGCATCAGGCATGCTCTTCAGGATGTTCTCTATTTGCGTCTTTGCATTAGATAACGTCAGCGATTTAAAAAGCCGCTCGAGTGCTCGCCTAGGCGCTCGGGCGAGGCGAGGCGAGGCCCGAGCGCCTCGCTAATCTTCCAGGCGGCGCGCCTCACTAATCTTCCAGGCTGTCCGCTTCAAAGAGGCGCCGCCTGGGCGCTCGCCCAAGCCCAGGCGCTGGGCGCTTCGGGCGAGCGCCTGGGTTAACCAAGGCAACCGAACCAAGATTTTAGGTCTGGTTCGGTCCTGGTTCGGTCTCCGGTGGTTAGTTGGTTCAATCGAACCAACTAAAACCGATATCAGTGATAACCCAACCCTAACCCTAGTTGTCGCTGCCGCTCCCGATCCCGATCCCGCTGCTCGCCACTCTTGCTCTCGCTGCTTGCCACTGCCGCTGTCGCCGCTACCGCTGCCGCCGCTCGCTGCTGCCTCCTTACACTCCGCTGCCGCTGCCGCTTCCTCTTTTCTCAATCAGCAAGCTCAGCACCCCCTTACACTTTCTTCTTCTCCTTCTGTTAACAGTATACAGTATACTATTAATATTGTTAGGTTTATTTGAAATTATTAATTTTCAATACTATTAATATATTTTCTTAATTTAATAGCATATTTTAATTTAAACTTTTAAATAATTATATTTCTTAATTATATTATATTTTTATATTTTAGCGCCTCGCTTCGCTCGGGCGAGCGCCTAGCACCTCAGGCGTTTTTGGACCTTGGCGTCTAGCGCTTTTTAAATCACTAGATAACATTTACCTATATGGTGATTAGAGAGGCTCTAGGGTACTAATGAAGCTAACTATAATGGGGTATTTTATATAATGCATTCACAATATTGAAAGTAATATCTTTGTATAATACAATTAACATTTATATTTATAATAAATATAGAAAGAAAGTCTCACTTACCTTGCACACTGCTGTAATATTCTATCTACCTACAAAGAGATAGGTGTTATCCCCTTGTATATCCAAGCAATTCCTACACAGTACCCCAACACACTGCCTCCCACTCTAGCTTTAACCCTCTCCCATATTCTTACCTCCCTTGGTGGTGCTCAGGCCTTTCATGTGATCAGCATTTATCAACACTTACTAACTGTTACATCATAGGATTTTACAAGGGTTTCTTAAGTTTGCAAGTGCATCCCAGATATTTCAAATTTTCCGAAGGCCTAGGATATTAAAGTACTATATATTTGCACAGACACAATTGCCACATAGACAAATCATATTAATTTTTAAATAAACCATTCCCACTACTTTTCAATATTATCTTTTTATGCAATTCTCTGTTTCATATTTGAGTTACTCTTTTTTTGAAATGTAAAATATTTTATGGAATATGAAAGTACAAGATTATTGTATCAGATATAGTTCTCATTTGCCAAATTCTTCGTACATTTTTCTAATATGTCACTGTTTTCTAGAATTTTTGTATTTTGAAATTGTTTTCTCAAGTATTTCCAGTCTCAACAATCCGAAACTTATGAATCTTTAAAGACTTTATTTATTGAGTGACAACATCAAGTCTCTATTTCTTCATTTAACATCTGGAAAACTAGTATGTTTCTTGCAGCTTTAAAGGAAACAGGTATGTTTGAAGCAAACTACTGGCGATATAAGCAAGTGGTATCATCTCATTTCTGAAACAAGATGCCAAAGGAGACCTTTGTAGCCATGACTCATAAGGAAACTGCACTAAAGACAATGAAAGAATTAGGACAACTAAAAGTTCTAGAATTGCATTAGTTATTAGCTTATTAATGCATATGAACCTGCTAACAACTCAAAATGTCCTGTTCCTGATGCACGGTATGCCACCAGATCACCCAATAATCTTGCCACAGAATAAACTTCATCTTCTTCCAATACACTCCTGAAGAGAAATAGTACAGTCACAATTTCTAGAATGTGAATGATCATCATAATATACATATTGCAGAAAGAAGCATACAAGTATTTCACACGTCCCAGACAGCATAAGACTTCTCGAATACCATGATCAAATACTTCACGGTAATGAGCTTTCCATGCAGTATCATGGGTTGCATAAAAAGACCTCCACCGCAGTACATCAGAACCAGTAGAACACTGAATGATGACCACAAGCCAAACAAGGACAAGAAAAGAAATTGTCAAGATTTTCTTCCACCGTTCATCATTGAGTCCTGCCCCAAATCGACATTTGGTGATTAAACAAAAAAGTAGTTCCACAGAAAAACATGAGTAAACACTATTGCACTACATACAAAAAGCAAAAGAACTCTAGACACACAAAGGTCTATTGACCAAACAGAAAAGAAAATTTGATTTCATTAATATTATGGCCCATCCGGAGACATGATATATGCTGGGAGAAAAGGTTCTTACGGCAATCAAATAGGTAATTTCTTCCAAAAGCATCTAATCTACTAATCATATAGATTAATATAGAGAATCTTTTCATGGAAAAAGTTGTAGTAGTTCTTTAACAAATTATCCACCAAGAGAAGAATCTAATACCTCAGCCAATTTTTAGGAGGAATCCCAGAATACCCTTCAGATTAAAAAGTTAAACAACACATGTACTCATTAGGGAGAAATCAGAGCCTTCTCAACACGATCCTAGACAAGCTTGGAAATGGGAGGACTAATCAAGCTCTCTCACTAACTCCTAGTAGTGACAAGCTTAGATTTTTGTATTTCTGTTATTTTCATATGTATTTTCATCATTGTCTTCAATTATTGTTTTAGGGAGTCTCTGTGGTCCAATTTTATCAGTCTATAAGAGTCCTAATATGGTTAAAAAGTTAGTTACATAGGTTGTTTAACTATCATGAATAGTATTTGAAGAGTTCTAGAGGGCCTTAAGACCTCTTTGCTAGCTATATATAGCAGTAAGTTCTCTCCTAAGTCCTCTTTGCTAGCTATATATTGAAGGGAATATAATGGGTTCATTATTGGATGCTATCCTTACTTTTTATTTATGGACAGTGATAATTTTTTATCATAGTGAGATGATCTATCACAACTTCCTTGATGTTCTTCAACAACCAAATTTCATAGACAAACCACGCACCACCATCTTCCTTTTGTTTTTATGACTCAATGACATCGATAACACACATTTTTTTATGCATATGATTGACAGCTAACAACATGAACAGGCACTGCTACACTGTCAGAGCTACCATTACCACAATCATAAGCATCACACCATGTTCCTGTGATCAGATATAGCTACAGCCAAGCGACATACTATGACAAAGTCTCTTATACACCCAACCAACAATGACAGTTTGTACTTCACCAGTACCATGCAGTTTTTCCTACAATATATAGAGGTTTCAGATTTCCAAAGAGGGACTGATCAGCCTGGAAATTTTTTTGGGTATTTTCCTACAACAATACTGCCCCTCAAGTAATTCTTTTTAGTACACCTCTGTAGCAACATTATCCTTCCAAAATTTTTTAAGCACTTGTATGCAACCATTGTGGGCTCCCCTCTGTTTAGATGGGGTATTTTTATAGTTTTGTTGGGTATCAATTTGCTGCAGTTGTATTTACAACTACTCAGTGATCAATTTCCACACCTCTATTAGAAACTATTGCAATCATCATACCCACCTCGGTTTAATCTCAAATTGGAAGTGAATAAGGATTTGGACATTTTATAATAGTCTTATGAGTGTAGTATTATTAACCTACTCTTAAACACTTTAAGCCAATGATTTGGGCTCAACGAAGTCAAAAGAATAGTTATTGCATTAGACCAGATCGTGACAAATGGTATAAGAGCCGATCTAATTTTGGGCATAGAGAGGATCTCGAGCAGGAAAGTACTACTCGCGGATGAGGTTAAAAGGCACATCACAACGTGGAGCCACCATTAGACTAACCTTCATATGCATCATGATAGGGTTGATCTGGGATATGTTGATACTTTGCGAGAACGTCAAGTCCTTAAGTGGGGACATTGTAACACAAAATGTTTATAACAACTACATATAACTTTTTTAGTAGTTCACATGAAGACGTCTTAGATATTGAAGAGATGCACAACATGGTTTAAGTGTTTTGAAATTTCAAAACAGAGCAATGCAACACTTTTACCATACCACAAAATAAAGGAATCAATTGACAAGACCATGGTTCCTTGTGCGGAGAATGTTATTACATTTTTTTGAAGTGATTATTTTTATCAGCTATTATTTTCAGTCACAGGAATTATTCATGTAAAATGTCAAGGTATTATCTTAACCTATTGTTAATAACCCTCTTCTGTAGAGCATATTATCCATTTTATACTGAATTCTGGAAGACCTCTCTTTTACTAAAATTCTACTTATACAAACTCTGCTACCGGACATGACTTTTTGAAAATTTGAAGTTCAAACAATGTGATTGCTCCTATTTTGCTATTTCTTCTCTCAGTTACATTACATGACCCTTAAATGGATATAAGTTTTGAATTTCAGATATCGTTACAGAAAGTAATAGCTAGTAAAATCAATAAAATACCCAAATGTTTATTTTCTTGCATCCAGATCACAATTTTATCAGCTCAAAAGTAGCTTCAACTAGAAGAAACCATGAATAGAAGCTCAACCAGCTTTCTGCAGTGAAAATATTGATGGTCCGAAAACCAAATAATATCATTTTAAGAGGCTTTGTTGGTTATAGTTAAACATTTTGTATGAGCAAAAGGGTAGTGTCATCATAGGTAAACTAATAAAATATTATAACCCAAGGTACCCAGTGTTTTGTTCCAATGAACTGTTCTTGAAGCAGCTTGTGTTATTTCTACAGAATTTCTAGTGAAAATTTACCAGATGATTGCAAACTAGATAAAATAACCAAGTAACTTAGTTTACCATTTAAACACGTGTTGCCATCAGCACCCGAAGAAAAATCTTTAGCGAAGACAGAAATAAGATAAAGTGCTACCACAAATTGCAATGCAGTGACCATCATCCCAAACCTTGTCCACCAAAGCCATTTCTTGTATCTCATCTACGCACAAAGAATTGCTAAAAGTTACTTTCTTTCTCAAAAAGATCGCCTTTCTAATTTAATTCCTCCAAGCATACAGTATACTTAATTGCATATATAATGGACCTGATAACAAGATTGCACCACACTTGGCGAGGTCAGTTGACACTACCGATTCTTTATTTAATTTTTTGTTTCTTGATCGAGATAATAAGGATGGGAATCTCATGCGTACCCGTCTCCCGTGGCGGATCAACGCATCGGCATCGACCGAAGTCTCAAGCACATTGCTGACGATGGTCTCTGCCGTGGCCCGCTGAGCCCTCCCAGCCGCGACCATGTAGGCGATCCGGACGGCGGCGACGAGCGCCAACACAACAAGCGCAAGCCGGTCCACGCCGGAGCAGCCGGAAGGGAGGGAGACCAACAGAACGGCGCCCGAAAGAAACAGCACCACGTTGCAGAACCCGAGAAACATGGAGGTCCATCGGAGCGTCGTCAGCTTGGAGAGGACCGTGCCCCGCCCGGCCCCGAGATCCCCCATCGAGCGGAGGAGCACCGGAGACCGGATCAGAGGCAGTGCGGCGAAGATTTCGCGCCGGAAGCCAGCGTAAAGAGGTGGAATTCCCCCCTCATTCGGAGGAAGGACGGAAGGAATTGGACGACAGGGAGAGGTAGAGGAAGCGAGCGAGGGAGGAGGAGCTCCAAATAGGGGCAATGTCGAGCCCCCATTAATGGTGTGAGGCGGGTACATCGAAAGCAAAGCTGGTTGAGATTGGCGTCCGGAGACGCGCGATGCGGAGGAGTAGAGGATCAGACGGTCATAATTTAGTGTTGGGTGGAGTTCGTTGAAACAGCGAGACGTTAGTCCAGCTAAGGTCATTAAGCGAGTATAAAATAGGATACTTTTACATATGTACCCTTACACGTCTTCAAAATACCATATGTGTCCCTATACTTATGCAGTTTTGCACTCAATAATGATTGACATATTAATTATTTATTTTTGGCTTTGATTGATAATATAACGAAACAATTTTTGTGATTTTATCATTTTATCATAATACGCTATTTATGTATTGCCTATTTTAAGTGCGCGAATAATGGCTTTCCTGTTAAGAATGATAATATACAGTACTATTAATCTTTCCCAAATTCTAAATCCAAACTTAGTTAACTATCCAATTCCAGCCATGTGTGGTACTTAAACATATATGATTCAATTACCTTTTGTATTTTATGATTCAATTTCATTATCATATCAATTCTGGAACTTGAGAGTATGTGAAGAATGGATTTTGATATTAAGATTATGTCTTCTTGATTTGCATAAAGAGAGTTCGAAACATTCAAATAATCCTTTTAATTTATAGAGATATATTATTGAGGTAACTACGAAGGTTCGAGAAGTATGGTTATGTTATTAATTTCTTTATCATGGGATGATGGCATTATCGTAGAAACCAATGCGTGATGCGACGGCAACATTTGGAGAGCATCGAATCGAGACCGGAGAAGAAACATTCCAAGAACAATAGAGGAGGAATAAACGAGAATTAGGATTACCTTTCTCATCCGCCGGAAGGCGTCGTCCTCCGAGAGGAGGGGATCGGCACTGAAGCGCCTAGCTATGGCCGCCGCGGCTGCCCGCTGCGCGATGCCGGCCCAGACCATGGAGGCGATCTTGACCGCGGCCATCGCGGCGGCTGCGGTCGCGGGCGCCTTCTCCCGCCAGCCGCAGCGGCGGAGGGCGAGCGCCACCAGCACCGCCCCCAGGGAAGCCACGGCCAGGTCCAGAGCTCCCGACACGAGAGTCGCCCGTCTTAAGCTCCTCAATCCCAATCGCGCCATGGCCGTCGCAGCAGCAGAGGGGCGGAGTTATCAGCGTTTCTGGGCATCTGCAGAATGGAAGAGGAATTGTCGGTGTTGGTTTTGACGAGGAAGAAGAAGAAGAAAACAGGAGGAGAGAAAGGTAGAAACAGTGTGGCTTAGAACATGGTGCCGTTTTGGTCTCAGTGATTGGCCGGTCAGATGACTTTAATTGAGGTTGGATTCGAGACGGAGGCTACTTTCATGTTTTCTAGTAGCTAGACCTCCATCTTTGATTCTTAAATTTAAAATTTTTTATATTACTTTTTTTTTATAATTATAACAATTAAATATCTAATTTTATTTATCCTAATATCTAATTATAAATAAAAAAAATTAAATTAAAATAATAATTTTAATATTTTAATTATATTTTTGATAGTGACAAACAATGGTATTGTTAGAGCCGTGAGTGATTATTATTAATAAGAATATGAGCGATAACGAGATATGAGGTAAAAGAAAAAAAGAAAATGATAACATAGATGTAAAACGATGAAAGAGTCGCTCTATGCATCGATATTGATGTAAATATAGAGTGACGTTGCTTTACATTTACATCAATGTCAATAATGATGTAGGAAAGAAGCGATGCTACTCGACGTCTATATCAGCATCGCTTGGTAACTATGTTAGCACCAATGCAATTATCGAGCGACATTAATATATATATAGAGTGTCGGCATCTACATCATCATCTTATAGTCACTTTTTCTTTCCATTTGTAACAACCATATGTGACTCACTGTTTGTCATCATCAAAAACATAATTAAGATATTAAAATTATCTTTTTTTTCATCGTTCTTGTACTTTCATCGATAAAATCGATAATATTAAAATAAATAAAACTAGATATTTTACTTTTATCGTTATAAAAATTTTAATATAATTTTTTAAATCTAGAAGTCATTAAAGATATGTAATGACACATTATAATTTGTGATCAGCTCTCCAGACGAGACGATGGCTTCTTTCAGCTTGGCCTCCCATGTCTGCTGGGTGCTTGATGACTTGCCCTCATGTCTTGGTACTAAAATTTCCAGGTAATCCACTGTGGCCTTGTCAATTTCTCAATTAAATGTTGTCTATTTGTCTTATTTGAGTTGATCGACAGCACTGCAATAAAACAACAGTCATAGCTGAGAGAACAATGTATCATAGTGCACGAGTCTCATTTTTCTGGGGTGTCAGCAAAGTGAGCGGATTCCAAAGGAACTGTAAGGTTCCAAATAATAAGTTACTATCAGCGTTTGTATATATATCAGTTAATTGGCTCATTAAAGTCTATGTTTTGGTTGACTTACTGTTCCATTGATAAAGATAGAGAGAAATTGGACATGTAGGCTGTCTATTTGGACTAAGCATCCTTTCTTGTTATCCATCTAGAAAGGTTGAATATACTGAACTGTATTTGACGTATATTACTGGACAAAATATTTAAGTCCATATTAATAATAATGTAATCATCAAATACTTATACATTAATCTTAATTTTATCTACTTCAAATATGAAATTAATCGAGGTATTATAATTTTAATTTTCAAAAATTAGGAATCGAAGTCACATTATCCACGATTTATTTTCAAATTAAAACAGTAAGTTTTGATTATAGTTTGAGTGGTTTTAGTTCTTCCGATCGTTAAATATTTTAATTAAAATTTTAAAATATAAAAATAATAATTTTATTTTTAAATTTTTAAAAATAGACGTACAACTAAAATGAATGTAACGATATAAAAAATAAAATTATAAAATTTATAATCAAACTAAATTACTAACCAAATTTAAATTTGGGTTAATTGTCGAATTTAAAATCAAAATCAGAATCATCGGTTTCTTTTTTTCAAAATCAAAAATTAAAATTAAACTTTGGGCTCTGGCCGGTCACGACCAATGTCGCGCCACACCATCGTCAGGTCAGCAAGAATACTCTCACGTGCCAAGTCAGGATCCGTACCAAGGCATTCCTCGGTACATTCCCTCCCAAAATGCTCGAGATGATAACCGCACGAAGGTACCTCTACGCCCCTCGAGGATCGATCATCACACCAAACCCACGTATGATCGACCCTCGTACAATAGCATAAAAACCCCAGGCCACCGAGGGGAAGACATAAAAAAAGAGATAAAACTAAGCACTAATTTGCTCGTTGAGGGGCCAAAATCGGGAACCACCCGATGAGGGCCTTATGTGCAGGAGAGCGACCACCCCCCACCCCCCCTCCCCCGAAAGCATGATCGTCCCGATCGAGGAACGCCAATCAACATCCCAATGCCAACGTCCCGACCTATAACCGACCAACCTCGACGACTCGTACGATCGACCAAAGTCACCGTACATCGGCCCATGGAACTCACTCAGCCACATCACATCAGTTCCCCAACACCGCTCATGATGGATTTTGATTCAATTTGAGACTAATGAATCATTAAACTGTTTCATGTCTGATTCGATTCTGGTTCAAAATTAGCGATGCTCAATGAATCTTTCCAACGAACACTATATATATATATATATATATATATATGATCTGTCGTACATTTGGAATGACCGATGGTCTACGACAGTTTGGACACGACACGATCCATTATCCACGTCGCATATTGGTTGCCATGTCTCCTTCGACCCACTTTGGTCATTGTCCTCGCTGTAATAACTCATATTGTCATCGTTCTATAAGCTAATTGTATATTATCCCATGCATATCCTCTGAATATTATAATTCTTATATTTTATAAATTTATATTAATATTCTTATAATTATAAAAATAAAATAATTAACTTTTTTCATCGATTGTAATAAAAATATATTTTTTTTATTTTTATTTTACAAATTAAAATTTTCTAATGACTAATTTTGATGATGGGTAAAAGGATAACCGTTGAGTTCCGTCTCTCGGCTAGGAGGCGTTCATGAAGTGTGATGAACTTCTTGTGCCCGGCGTTAATGTCAGGTTCTCTTTGTTTGTACAGGTTAGGGAACTCTCTCATCAAGGGCAGAGAGACGTCTCGCCCGCCGATCACCATTACAAGCTGAAATAGAGAACGGGCAGCGGTTGTGAGCGTACCTGGTGACTTCTTCGGCGGCAAGCCATGTTGGACCTCCCAGTGAGGAGCTCCGGCTTGAGCTTCCTCTCCGCTCGAACGATCTCGTCGTGCTCGGGGGTGAGACCAGGAAGGCAACCGGCTCGCACCCACACATCCTTCTCCAAACCCAGGTGGAGTGCGAGGTACGGACCTTTGCTTCTCATCCTCATGCGAGCTTGTTGCCCAGTTCTCCGATTGGAGCTGAGAACCTCAGTGCATGGAACGCAACCGAGTAAGTTTGGGGACACACACGAGAGGGTGCAGTGGTTACCTTGCACCGGATCTTTGAGAGAACGGGTGGGAAGTTCTTGGAAAGCCTGGAATCCAGGCCACTCAGGAGCAGAACCCCTTCTCTGTTAAGCTGCACCAGCAATCAACAAGGAGAAACAATGAATCAAGAGTAAATATAAGGATTCCATTTCGTCATTTGATGAAGAAAGGATCGAAAGAAGAATTGTTTTGCGCGCTGACGACGTTTGTCGTAGGAGAAGACGAGGACTCACTCGCTTCATGTGTCTTGATCGAATCCAAGCAGGGTAGACATGAAGAGGCGTTTGCTTCTCCTACACCGGCCTTGTCATGATATGAGTCGACGGCAACGAGGACACCACCTTATAATGTCGTCGGCAAGAACGCACTTGAAGTGCTCCAGGTCGAACACATCAGAGAACTCACTGCTCAAGCAAGGAACCAGTCGAGATGCTTCGCACAGAAGTAAACAAGGTGATTGGGACGCAAGATGGCACCTTTCGTCACCCCAGATGACGTTGACTTAGAGGGCGGGCACGACGAGCGGCGCGCCGAGAACGCGAGCGATTACCACCGCATCGATGATCTGGTTCCGCTGCTAGTTGAGCCCGCCGGAGACGACCACCAGGAGATAATACTTCCGGCGACCGGCCCGCGCAGCGGCCACGCCCTCCGCAACGTACTACTCGCTGAAGTTGAGACATGGAACGTATCCCGTCCTGTCCGGTCGCTGCCAGAACTCCCCAAGCGCCTCCACCCCTCCTCTGGACATCGCCACCGTCGAATCTGATGGTTCCGGGGAGAAGAGGGGGCGGCGGCCGAGGTGGGGGCACGGGAGAAGGGGGTCGAGGTGGTGCCATGACCTCAATATCCCCACAAGAGCGAAGAAGAAGAGCACCCAAAGGAGGAAGTTTGGGCTACGACCAAGGGCAAGGAGGCGGTAGCCGGGCCGAGAGGCCTTCTTGGTCGGGGAGAGGAGGAGGAGAACCAGCGGATGATCTCCGAAGGCACAGCGATGTACAAAACCCGCCTTCCCTTCGACGACGTCGCCGCCATTTCTCTTCTACGCATCTTTTCTCCGTTGCGGCAAAACAAAAAGAAACGACAGGGCATTGAAATTATCTTTTTGCCCATAAGTTTGTTGACAATCCGTTGTGTCTGTCGTCGGTAGAGTCTATAGCAGACCAATAATTAGCGCCTCTGCTTCCCCCGACAGCGGCCGTCCTCCATCCATTACAAGGTTCAATTTCGGCCACGTTGAACCCTTCTCCTCTGCTCATCATCTTCCTTTTTCTCGCAGCCCCGCTCGAAATCCTCACTCTAATCTTCTCCCTACTGGACCGCTCCCGATGGCGGCGGGAACCCCTCAGCTGCCACCCACCGTCGACCCGAGGAGCGGCTTTTGCCGCGAGACCAAGGTTTTCCACAACCTCCGGGACCCCCTCCCCCTCCCTCCCGAATCCCTCCCCCTATCTGCCGCTTCCTTCGCCTTGTCCCTCATCCCATCCCCGCTCCCCGCCCAGCCCGCCCTCGTCGATGCCGCCACCGGCGCCGCCGTCTCCTACCCGGACTTCCTCGCACGGATCCGGAACCTCGCCGCCGCCCTTCGCACCGGCGCCGGCGTCTCCCGCGGCGATGTCGCCTTCGTCCTCTCCCCGGCTGGCCTCGACGTCCCCGTCCTCTACCTCGCCCTCCTGTCCATCGGCGCTGTCGTCTCCCCGGCCAACCCGCTCAGCGCACCCTCTGAGATCGCCCATCAGATTCGCCTCTCCAACCCCTCCGTAGCCTTCGCTACCACCGCCACAGCCTCCAAGCTCCCGGCCTACCTTCCCACCATCCTCCTCGACTCCCCTCGCTTTCGGTCCTTTATCTCCGCCGACGTAGCGGCGGGGGCGGCGGCGCAGCAGCAGCCGGTGGAGGTGCGGCAGTCGGACACGGCGGCGATCCTCTACTCGTCGGGGACCACGGGGCGGGTGAAGGGCGTAGCGCTGACCCACCGGAACTTCGTGGCCCTCACCGCCGCGTACCACGCCTTGACGCGGGAGGTGGAGGACGAGTTACCGCCGGTGGTTCTGTTCACGGTCCCTCTCTTCCACGTGTTCGGGTTCATGATGGCGCTCCGCGCGGTGGTTCTGGGGGAGACGATCGTGCTGATGGAGCGGTTCGATTTCGGGGCGATGCTTCGGGCTGTGGAACGCTACCGGGTGACCTTCATGCCAGTGTCGCCGCCGCTGGTGGTGGCGATGGCCAAGTCCGACGAGGCCGCCCGCCGCGACCTATCTTCGCTGAGGGTCCTGGGCTGCGGCGGGGCCCCGCTTGGCCGGGATGTGGCGGAGCGCTTCGCCGCGCGCTTCCCCCACGTCGAGATCGCCCAGGTCCGGTTCGATATATATAGTGTCGTCAGCCTTAACTTCCAAGATTCTTAATGGCGCACGCGTGCATTTTTGTGACCGTGGCAGGGGTACGGGTTGACGGAGTCGACGGGCGGGGTGGTGGGGACGAGGACGCCGGAGGAGAGCAAGGTGTTCGGCTCGACGGGGCGGCTCGGGTCGAACACGGAGGCCAAAATCGTGGACCCCACAACCGGGGAAGCGCTGGGCCCCGGGCAAAGAGGGGAGCTCTGGATTCGTGGCCCCACCATCATGAAAGGTCTGCTCTATGATTCATTTGAAGTAAATGCTGAACAGGTTTCGTCAGTACATTTAAAGCGTTGTTCCAGCATCATGATTCCTATTCTTGAATATGCTGGTTGAACATCAAATTGAATCTTAATTTGATCTACATGATCTAGATCCTTGACTCAAATAAATGAAATTATACGCGGAATATATATATATATATATATATATATATATATATATATATATATATGTATGTATGTATGTATATATATGTATGAATATATATGTATGTATATATATGTATATATATATACATGGGTTAGGAATCATTTGGGATGGGATGGAAATTGGCCCTACTGGAAAGGATTATAAGTAGCAAGTTTTTTATGGAATGAACCCCATGAAGTTAACTGGAATTGCCTGACTATTTGGTGACGAATTTGAACTTATAGGCCAACCAGGATTGAGGAACTTGACAGACTTGCTACACATCAATTGGCATCAATTCTAATTGGCCAAGTTCCATTTGAGTCATTGTCCGACTTGAGGGTTTCAAGATTGGAGCTAACTTATCTCAATTTAGGTTAGCAAATTGAATTGGATTTAGGCATCAAACAACTTGATTGAGTGATCACTCAAATCATGAGTTATTGAACAGGATTCATTTGTTATCTATTGCACATGGATCTTGAGCATGAAGTTTATTACTCTATATAGTAGTGTAGAGAAGTCTTATCTCTCTAAACTCGTTACTTGTTTTGCTCATGAATGTTTTCGATTGTGGATAGAAAGAAGAGTATTAACCTGAAATGGTAATTTATTAGGTTCCGTATTTTTCATTTTTTATCTTATGACCTTTTGACCCATATTGACAAGGAGGAAGGCTCTTTTTGATTTTTGTGATTCAAAGAAAATTCTGTTTTTTGTTTTTCCATGATTTTTAATAATTTTTTCCTCTTTTGAGTTCTTCGGCCTAGATTTGTCCAATCCTATTATTTGATCCTGCCCATCACATTTGATTATCATTTTTGTAATGAATGGTTAATCCTGATTTAGATCTTGATTTAAAACCTTGCCTTTTGTTGTATAAATCTTCAATACTTATTAAACACATGCGAAAGGACTTTATATGAAGAAAGCACCTATCAGTTTTCAATACCTTGATGTCTTCCTTCTCTACATAAAGGAGGTTAGGGCTGCTATTAGGGGTGTTTAAACGAAAACCGAATCGAACCAGAACCGATTCGGTCCAAACTAATTCATCAGTAGTTTGGTTTTGAAGGCTATAAATGGTTTAGTTCGATGAGTACTCTTCTTTTGTTCGGTTAATCAGTTCGAACCGAACTGAATTGATTTTAATTTTAAAAATGCTAGTCTGACCGAATTCACTGCCTTAAGCCCTTATCCAGTTAAAATCAATTAATCAAACCGGCTCAAAGGCCCTAATAGCAATGTTGGCCCAATCTTAATGTTTCAATTTCACATATGATATGGGCCAATTCACAAATTTTACGTGTCAGCCGAATTGGACCAAGATTCCAGTTCGCTTCAATTGAATTCATCAAACTGAACTAGTTCATTTGAAATATATATATATATTTTTAAATTACTTGAAATTATAAACCAGTTAACCGGTTTTGAACCAATTGAGTTAGATAGGTTGAAATAGTTACGGTTCGAACCTACCTTACTTTAACCGAACCGAACCAGAAATTGGTTCGGTTCATTTTGACCCTTCCCGGTTTGGTTCAAACCAATTTGAACACCCCTAGTTGCTATCCATACTCCCCCTTTCTCCTCATTATATTTTTTTATTTGTCTTTATGACAATAAATGTCAAACATTGAAATATTAGTGGTAGATGGCAACAAGGTTCGCAATACCGTATCGTACCGGTATTTCGACCTGGGCTCGGTATCGGTACGGTACGGTGTACCGAGCGGTATACCCAGGTGCACCGAGCACTGTAGCACTATTATAGTGCATATTACAGTACAGTGCTACAGTGCACTGTAACAGTGTACTGCATTACTACAGTGCACTGCTACAGTAATACAGTGCACTGCTACAGTGCGGACCGGTACCAGGCGGTCCGCGTACCACTGGCCTGTCGGACCGGTACGTACCGCCCATACCGGGCGGTACGATTCGATATGACAGACCTTGGATGGCAAATTGAAGGTTGCAGTAAATAACAAATGCTATAATAGAGGCATCTCCGCTTCTACTTACTGGTCATAATTGCATGTCTATTGTTATTCCTCCTATACTTCCCTCTTCTTTTGTCTTCCCACCTATAATAGCCACTTAGGGAAGTCATTGTCCTTCTTCCTCTCCTCACCTTTTTTTTTTTTTTTTGTATCTTTGAGGTTGTCAAATCAATTAGAACTACTCACGCTTGGCTATGGGAGTGTGCAAATAACATTGGCAGTTTTTGACAACTTCTAGCAATAAGATCAAGAAATTGATCAAACTTAGGTCGGGTTTGGATGATGCCACTGTTAATCAGGCATAATGTGTTGAGACTGACTTATTCCATGAACTATAATATGACCTAATCACATAATGTGTCACATACAAGGATATCTTTTAGTTAGATTTGACCATCAATATTTGTTAAAGAGTAAGATGTTGGCCTTTTTTTCCTGGTCGTATATGCTTTGTTTATTCCAAAGCTACATGCGAAGCATGTGGACACTTAGATCAATCTAAGATTTCAAATAATGGTCGGGCTGTTATATCTAGACCAGTGTTTACTGGTTCAACCAATGATCGACACTGGACCATATGATTCTACACTGATTGGTAATCATTTTTGTACTGTTATATCGAGCCGTAGAGGTTGGCGTACTGCTTGATATATCGATATCATACTGGTCTGGCAACGAAACTGGTAGCAGACAGAGATTTTAAAACCTTCATATTTGTTTTATATATGACCATATGGCTTTACACTGGTTGGAAATTATTTGTTTTACTGATATCAAGCCATATAAGTTGGTATACCACCTGATATACTGCCACACTGGTTTGACGACAAGTCAAAATTGATATCAGATCAAGATTTTTAGAACCTTTTAGATTGTTTTATATAGGACAGTTAAAAGTCACTAAAAAGAATTGTCGGGACAAATATGTATGTGGTGCTTTGCTAAGTGGATTTTGTAATATCTATTTTCACAGTTAATAGAACAAATTTGTTGGAAAGATCTATTCTATCCAAAATAACCGAAAACAGACTATGGGTTTGTATCTATGGATTGTGATGGGCTTGATTGTTGTCTACCTAATCTTGATGTTGGCTGATTATTTATTTTTTATAACAATAATGGGATGACATAATCCATATGCTCAATGAAAGAAATATAGTGTTTACATGTTTCAACTTTAACAAGGCAAACTTTCTGAATTATCATAAAGAATACATATTTAAACATTGAAGGAGCTAAATCTGCTGCATTTTTTAACAAAAAATGATCTGGTAAAGGTTACATTGGTGATGCTGAGGCAACTGCGGCGACCTTGGACTCCGAAGGTTGGTTAAAGACTGGTGACCTTTGCTACTTTGACGATGATGGTTTCCTCTTCATCGTGGATAGGCTAAAGGAGTTAATAAAATATAAAGCATATCAGGTTTTCGACATTGTATTTATTTTTTTATCTGTAATATTGTATTCTTGTATAATTAATCTAATTTACTATCTCCAATTTGCTTAGGTTCCTCCAGCTGAATTAGAGCATATTCTAGTTTCTCATCCGGGAATTGCTGATGCTGCTGTAATTCCGTATGTACATCCTGACTCTTTATAAACTTCATTCAAATGTATATGTCATTCCATAATGATTTATTACTCAAATACATGATAACACAATGTCCACAAACCTTTCTGTTTATGCATTGTTGGCTATTACCATGAAACACAGAACCATCCTCCCTACTTGTAGGGGTCAGGCAGCATACATCCCCAAGTTTCACATTAGTGGGAGCTTGTGTATTACAATATCCTTCATGGTATTACTATTACCATTAGAACATATAATTTTTTTTTCTGTTCATTTACAACTACAGTGATTGAGCTTGTTTAAGTCTCATTTATGTCTAGTAGAATGACAATTCACCTGAGAAAAATGTCTCTACATAGCTTTGCATTTCGTGAAAATTATAATGGAGGACTGTTTTCTTCTGTTTTGTATATTTAGTTCACATTTGTCTTATGTTGCTTAATACTGTCCTATTTTGAGAACTTGTAAGTGATTGCTAGCTAAGGGGGATACTGGTGCTTCAATGAAAATATTGCGGCTTTTCTGAAGTCAATACCCGTTTATATCACCATGCTAATCATATCATTGTTGATTGGCCCCAGTCCTAGTTCTTTGTGACCTGTAGATGGATTCAAGAAGACAATATCATTCTAATTTGGAATAAAAAAAAATTCTAAAGCCTTGATGATATTTAAAAATGAATTCTGGCTTAACAATGGTAAGATGCTATGTAGGTTTTTGAATGTGTATGCCTAATTCGTTACCATTTCTATTAAGAAAAAGTTCTTTGATGACATGCTAACACTATAACCATATGTGTTTCAGATATGATATCAAGCATTAAGATCCTAGTTATTTGGAGTTGGCTGTATGAATCTTTTCCTATCGTTTTCTGTTGAGGGGAATATTATTAGTCATGTTAAGAGCCATCAGTTTTCTTTTTATTATTTCTAATTTTTTTTTGGAGAAAAAAATGCAAATGTAAGGTTCAATTGAATGGAGTAAACTCTTTGCCATTTTAGCAATCTATTTGTGATGTGTTCTTGAGTAATTTCTGTAGTTATGATATAATTTTGTTCCTCAAAATTAATAGTTAACTTTCCCATGGCAGGTATCCAGATGAAGAAGCTGGACAGATACCCATGGCATTTGTGGTCAGACAACCTGGAAGCATGCTTAGTGATGAAGAAGTCATGGATTTTGTTGGGAAACAGGTACTTATTGTTTTAGTTTTGACTCTTTAAATTCGTTATCGAGAATGACTTCATTTCGATGTGATGCAATTTCCTTGGGCCTGAATTCTTTTGGGGTCAGAGAAATATTGCCAAAGCTGCATAGCCAACACTTTTTTCTTTGGCGCTCTTTAGTTCTTGATTTTAAAAAATAGAGGTTGTAGTTTTTTATATGAAAAGCGATTTCATAATGATCATGATGCAGATATATCATTTTTCATTTGGTAAAGATTGACTTTACATTGAAGATTAGGCTCTATGGTTATCCACAGGCCTAATCCTAAGCTCATGAAGTCTCACATGTATTGTCGAATTAGTGAAATTACAGCCAATATGCAGTAACTCGTTAGTCATTGTGGTGGAATGATTGCCCATGACCTTCTATACTCGGAGAGGAGATTTTTTTTTTTTTTTGGTAAAAGGGGCTATATTAATTAAGTTGTATGGTCAACACAAAAAGAGACTATACTCAGAAAGGAGTTGCAAATCTGTCTAAGCTTTTTGTTTGATCTGAAAATGCCAGTTCAAGGCTTTCCTTTATAAAAGTCTGCAAATAATCATTATCAAATCACTGTGCAACCTCAATTATAAAATAATTTTCATCTGTCTTTGGCATTTTTTTTACTATATAAACCTGAAAGATAATTTGAAAATAAGGGTTTGACTTTTTTTCTCTTCTTTTGCTTTTCTGTAGGTTGCACCATATAAAAGGATTAGGCGCGTTGCATTTGTCAGCTCAATACCAAAGTCGCCTGCAGGAAAAATTTTGAGGAGGGAGCTTATCAATCAAGCTGTTTCTTCACCTAAATCTAAGCTATAACTGCTATTTGTATTCCCCTTTTTTTGTAACACAGGATGCAACCTGTTTCAGGTTGATCTTCTCTTGGATCTCAGCCACAGCGCACTTTTTTTTAGGGTTATATCATTTACAAGTATAAATGTCTTCAAAAAAATAAAGGGGTTGTTTTGCTTGAGTATAATGTTTAAATTGATACACATAAATATGTCAACTTTTATGCAGTGATGCTACTCATTATCCTTTTCCATTCATTTTGCAGGTCCATGAAAGTAAAATTCTGAATCTTTTGACTCCCTCTAACATGATTCATATCTTGTTCTCTTTGTGTAGCCCAATTATCTATTCTTCTCTTCACCTAAACCAATTAAGAGTTTCGGGTGATCGCGAAAAGGTGTATTTACAAAGTGCTGATTCAGGTACGATTACCAGTCTCAAATCCAATTTTTTTTTTCTGGTTTTATTATCAATAGTAGTTCCATTTGATTGATTGCCTTCTTTAACATCTTGTTTTAATTAATATCTGGGTTATTTTTTTGAACATTCAATAAAGCCCAGAAAAAAAATAAAATTATTACTTAAAGCTGAATCACAAAATCACCATGAACTAAGAGTTTTCTTCACTGAATTACCTCAAGATTCTCTCAACTTTGTCAGCACCATCTTTATGTGCATCCATGGTTGTTAGCTCACATGAACTACTGTATTCCATCTTTGGTAGAACTTGTTTTGATATAGATTCATCTATGTCATGATTCCTTACCGTACCCTTTCACTTTTTGTTTTGCAGACATATGCTTCAAGGACAAGGAAAGCATAAGACGTGGGACAGAAGAAGAAGAATAAAGGTGAAACATGAAAATAAAAAGAAGCCTTTTATCTTCACCATCAAACTTCCTAATATAATTATGTTAATGACGCCGCCCACAATTAATGAAGCGTGCAGTGTGACGAATGCTTGTAAGGTTACAAGCAAAATTAACATTATATATCAATATGTTGAATTTATGAGTGGTATATTTGAAAAAGTAAAAGAATAAATAGGATAAAGATTTCATCCATGTCATGGAATTTCTCCAACCATGGATTTGGCCTTTTTTTCTCTCTCTCTCTCTCCCCAATAATCAAATAATATGCATCGATTTGTTGAATCTAATAGAGTGATTCTATTTAATTTTGTGCATTATTTTGAGTGAATTATTTCAGGTAAGTTTTAATTATTATTCTTGTGAAATCTGACATCATCTCCATTCAAAGAGTGGAAGGCCTCAATCTTGCACTTTAAGATTTATTTTGGTATTATATGCAATCATTTTTGGAGTTGCCGTCAGCTTCATCCTTTCTTCTTCCTTTTTATGTGTTTGTCATGAGAATAATATAAGAAAATAAAATGTGTTTGTGGGTGCAATTAGATGGAAATTTTTTTATGTTTGTACTTTGTAATAATATATATTAAAGTTAAATTTATAAGAATAAATATAAAAATTCACTAATTTTGTAATTTATTATTTCTATAGATTTTTATATACGTCTCGCCACGATCCCTCCTCACCTGTCTCTCACGCTTCACGCTAACCAACCGACAGGCGGACGACGCTTGCCTCGAAATAGGGGGTCTACTATTGTGACGCGACTTAAGTTACGTACAACAGGTGGCGCACATCCCGGCAGTAACGGCAAGTTTGGTGTCAACCTCCCCGGCTCTCGTAGCTCAATTCATGGCTGGAGTCGGGGGATTGAAGGACTGGGAACTGACGATAAAGGCCCCGCCCAGGCGCTCCCTCTCCCGCTGCTCCGCCGCTGTGTGTCGGATTTTGAAGTTGTTCCTGATCCCACCCCATGGACGGTGGCGACGCCGAGGCGCCGCTGGTGGCGGGCAACGGCAGCGGGGAGAAGGACCTCGACGCCGCCCTCCACTGCCTCGAGGGCTTCCTCTCCCTGCTCGGCTTCCCTGACTCCTCCTCCCGCGCCCGCCTCGCCGCCTCCTGCGTCGCGTTCCTCCTCCTCGGCGTCGCCGTCCCCTCCGCCGCCATCTGCCTCTCCCGGTGCTCGCGGCCGGGCTGCCGTGAGTACGAGGTGCAGCAGTTCGAGCTGTGCGTCCTCGTGTCAGAGGCCTCCCTGGCCGCCGTCTCCCTAGCTTGCATCTCGCGGAACCTCCTCAAGTACGGGATCCGGAGGTTCCTCTTTGTGGATCAGCATCATGGCCAGGTTGAGAGATTCCAAAAGGAGTATGTTTGCAAGATCCAGGTCCGGTGGATTACCAAAATTCTTGCTCTTACATTAATCATTTCCTTTAGTTGGATGATGTTTATGATCCGTGATTGATAATCGATCAACTAAAACATGGGGAACGAAGGGTGAGATAGATTGAAATATGTATCTCGGTTTATGGCTTTACTTTCAAAAGTAAAGTTTCTTTGAAGTATGTGGGAAAGTATTTATGCTTATGAATTGTTTGAGTTACACTATTTTGATGTAAAGAACAAAAAATTTGTTATCACTGGCTTGTTGCATCTATCAGCTACTTTGTCAGCAATAGTTTAGATGGATAGGAGTGACTATATTTCTTGATGAACAATAGATTACTTGGATTAATAATGGAACAAATGTGATATGCGTGCACTCTGAGGATGATGCAAAAAAGTCGGTGTCTGTTTGATATGATGCAACGAGGTTATTTGATTTTTAAATCACATGTTCTAACCTGGCACTACCAATGGTGAAGGCCTTTACTTGAAATCCTACTGTACATAACGGGATCCTTCTACTACCAGAATGATAGTGTTAGATTTTACTGTAGAAGATAGTCAAGTTTGCTCAAATAATTCTGGTGTGAGAACTTTTGGATTAATGTAAGAACAGGAAATAAAATGTGTACCAGTAATATCATATAAGGAATAGTTGGCAAGGCGGAATATTTGTACATTTTCATGATCATTGAGTCATGTATATGGTGACGGATTGAGTTTTAATTTCATGGACTTTTAAGTCCATCATAACTGATATGGAATAATTGGATATCAACCTTGCTGTTCTTGCAGCTTGGTTATTTAGCTGTTATTTTATTATAGCCAAGATATGGAATCCTTATTCTATCATTTTGTGGTTACATCATGTTAAACTATAACCTGTCACTAAATTATTCAAGGATTATATTTTAGTTGAAGGTAATATCAAATTATTTATAAGGTGCAACACTTTTTAAATTGAATGATCATTTATGGACAGAAGTGTTATGAACTCTTATGAATAGGAAAGAAGATCTATCTTAGCAGTTCTCTTCATATTTCCATTTCCTTATTTGAATTTTGGATTGAACAGATTGATTTAGTTGTTTCCTTATTGTTTCTTCTTCATTTAAATGAGAACTTACTTCTTAGTAATGAGTCTCAATTGAAGTTAGAAACAAGTTAGAAGTCATTTGGGAGACGTTGAAGTAAATGTTAAAGTACTCTCACCATTTTTTTGAGAATTAAGGTGCATTTGATGTCAATAGTTTCAAGTTAATTTAAGTTTCGATTTAACCTACTCTGAGATACCAACTTCTGTCATCCATGTGGTGCGTTGTATTTAATGTTTTTTGTGGCAGGGAAGTATGTAGTTGATTGAGTCACAATTCATGCCGGATTTTAGTATGCAAGTTGGGTGGCAGTTGATTATTAGGCTTACATAATTCCAGAATTTATGCCTCCCCAGATGATATAGACTGAGCAATCTTATTGTGTATCATATGGCAGGAGTTGTTTCGTTTGCTACTTTGGTGGATACTACCCTGCTTCCTTGTGATGACTGCCCGTGAAATTGTCCGCTTTATATACATCTTCCGTGAGTCCGCATGGACATCTGTTATGGTTTTGATAGCTTCAATACTGTCATGGGTTTATATGACAGTAATTCTTTTATCAGCTTGTTTGTTGTTCAATCTAGTGTGTAATTTGCAAATTATTCACTTTGAAGACTATGGTAAACTTCTGGAAAGAGATGTAGATGCTTTGACATGTTTGGAGGAACATCTGCGCTTACGTTATTATCTTTCCAAAATCAGCCACAGATTCCGCATATTCCTCCTCCTACTCTTCCTATTTGTCACAGTAAGTCAATTTGTCACCCTTTTTCAGACCACTGGATACAATGGAAAGATCAATTTCGCTAATGCTGGAGGTTTAGCAGTAAGTATAAATGTGATTTATTACTTTCAGGTTCATATACAGGTGCTGGATATTTTCTCTATAATATATCTAGATATGGAACTTAATTCTTATGTTTCATGCTAACAGGTGTCATCAGTTGTTCAAGTTGTTGTTGTGGTTCTTTGCTTAAATGCAGCTTCTAAAATTTCCCATAGGGCTCAAGGGATTGCATCATTAGCCAGTAGATGGCATGCTTATGTAACATGCTGCTCTACTGGTTGTCAAATGCGTGCTATGAATAGCTCAGGGAATTTGGAGGCTATTTCGGCAAGTTCCTCATTAATGGATTTTTCAGAAAGTGATTTGGAATCATTCGAAAATGTGGCAATGCAAAATAATGTGCAGTTAGCTTCTCTCATATCCTCATTTCACAAGCGGCAAGCCCTTGGTAAACACCTTTTCTATCTATTATTATGAGGCTTGTTGAGGTTTATGTTGATTTGTAAAACTTAGCTGTGACCAATAACGTGTTATTTCAAAAGCCCTTAGTAAACACCTTTATGTTTGTGGTTGATGATTGTACACCTTTACCTTCTTTTAGAAATGAAGCCAAAGCATGTATATGCGTAATAATTTAGACTTGAGTATGATTTGGTTCCTCTTTTATGTTCAGGAAGTTATTGTATTAGTTGCAGATGTTTCAGTTTTTTGTGAATCAGAGTTTGTAAATTAGCATAATGTATGTTCTCTTTCAATGTCAGATTTTGAAAAACTCAAGTATTCCTGTTTTATATTTTCATAAATGTTAGCATTATCAGACACCATTGCTGCTGATTATACAGGGCAAAGATCTCATGTATGATACTTACCGTAGCCCCTTGCAACAACCTTCTAGATGTCGTCATCTCTCTTTGAGAAAGCTGACCTGTTAGGCCTATAGGTGAGGTAGGTTCTGTCAGAAGGGCTTATGACATCTAGGAAGTAGTCGGGATGGGCCTTGGTATGTGGAGCTGAACTCATTCACAACCTCGAGTTGATATCATGCATGTTACTTCTCCGAATACCCTCTATTGTCATAGTAAGCTGCCAGGACTATATTGAGGCTTCACAAATTCTGCAAAATCCTTTATTTCTTTGCTTGAAAAACACTGCCATTTACACTAGATGATCACATTGGTTAGAATTTCTAGGTCTTAATCCTCTCAGTTGTGTAGGGAGATAGGAAAAGAAAACCAGTTGATCTGATTACCCTGATTTAGTTTGTTTTTGTCCCTTTGAGGAATTTGCATATCTGACCATGAATGATTACTCTCTTTGAAATATGCTTGATAGTGAGATTTCCTTTTTTTTTCCCTCTTGCTATCCCACAACTGAGTTTGATGTGCTTCTTGAGCCTTTGATTTAACATTTCAGTCTTTTATTTGTTGCAAAAATTTCAGAACTGACGAACTAAGTTTAGAACCATTTACTGTTGGGGACTTAAGGATTAACATCGCTTATGCCTGTCACATTGTTTCAACTGCCTAATGCAATTGAGTATATTGC
This sequence comes from Musa acuminata AAA Group, assembly GCF_036884655.1. NCBI lineage: Eukaryota > Viridiplantae > Streptophyta > Magnoliopsida > Zingiberales > Musaceae > Musa > Musa acuminata. The sequence continues at coordinate 42,431,342 of NC_088353.1, read as the reverse complement.
ATATCCAGCATAGTTTTATCTGAGCAAATAAGAAATACACTGCAGAGCTCTTTTTTTCTTGCCAAATCATCGTTGTAACATTTTGAGATATCAATTGTTTCTGTGTGGGTGTTCTCCTATGCATAATTATCTTTCTTTCTTCTGACAATATCTCATGATGTATCTGTCAATTATGTCATTCTTGCAGATTGGTTTCTCCTTTCTGTTGGTTGCATCCTTATGTTTCTGTTATTGTATTCACAGTTATTTACCTACAGTCGAATCCTGGGGGCATTACAATTTTTGGATGGACAGTGGACCGGACGTTGCTCAACACCATTTTCTTCCTCGAGTTGACGCTGGTGCTTTTCGTGCTTAGTAAAACTATTGTCTTGCCTTCCATGTGACCTTCCATCGACGGAATCCCCAAGTTTTGTCCCAATTTATGCACCCACATAGCTCACGTAAGGTAATAATATTCATGAATAAGTTCCATGGCCGATGTTATTTCATATATCTTTTCATGGATACTAAGATAAGGCTACAATTTGCAAGGAAGAGCATGTCATACTGTCAGCATTGATATAACGCACCGATTGACCTGAGATAATGTGACGTCCTCTTTTTTTTTTTTTTTTTTTTTTGAGAATTCAACTGAATTTAAATGCATGTACAAAGTTCTTTGTAAAATTTCCTTCCCTTGTTCACAATCACATAATGAAAGGCTCCTGAAATACTTGGCTTGATCTAAATGGATTGTAGTTTTTTTTGGTAATCATGCAACAAACAAAGTGGCTTGGTCTGTGTTTTTCTTTGTGGTGGCAGAAATTTTAGATTTCCCCCTTCCAGACATTTTGCTCAACTGTGTGTGTCAAACTTCCTCTGCATCAGAGCTTTTATGGGTATTCTTTCCATCCCTGGCGGTGCTTTCCGGTCAATATCAGTTTGTATATCATGTCCTGCTGTTGCTTGTTGCTGTTATCAAGTTTGATCTGAGGCTTTTGTGATGTGATGGCGTCTCTTCTGTTGTTGTTTGTTGCTTTGGCTTTGGCTTTTGTGATGGCATCTCTGCTGCCGTTGCTTGTTGAGACTATCTTTTTTGGTGCAGTTCATCTGGAAATGCATAAAAATATAAAGAATTACTATTATATAAAAAATATTAATATCAAAAAAATAAAATTAAATAATATTATAACATATATATATATATATATATATATATATATATATATATATATATATATATATATATGATGTGTATCGTAAACGATGTCATTCAGAAAATTTGTCTGATGGCATCGTCGGATCTGAAAATCACAAGAGAACTAAATTTGTCTTCTCCTTTATTTTTATCTTAAGATCGTTATAAGTGATGAATTAGAAGACAACGAGAGATGAGAGAAGATTTTTAATTTCTCAATAATGAGCAATGAATTAGAAAACAACGGGAGATGAGAGAATATTTTTAATTTTTCAATAATGTCATATATTCACATCGAGTCTTTAGGAGATATGAAATTATGAGAGTATCTTTTATCAATATTATCTTTTAAGAAATTTTATCATAATTAAATTTTTTTATTGACTAATAACTATCATCAGAATCCAATCAGATTTATAATATGTTTACCTAATTACATAGGACCATATTATCTAACGCATATACATACATATGGTATTATGTATATTAAACTATCTTTTTTGGTGTAGTTCATCCAGAAATACATAAAAATTATAATATATTACTATTACACGAAACATTTTAATATTAATAAATTAATAATATATTAATAATATATCAGATTTATGATATGTACCTTTCAATGTAATCTAGAAAATCTTTATCCGATCTACGGGGCATTATTGTTAGATCCGAAAGTCACAATGATGTCGATTTACAAGGAGAATTATATTTCTCTTCTTTTTTTCTTTCTATCCTCGTAAGATCGTTATGAGCGATGAGTTAGGGATAAGGAAAGATTAAAGAATATCTATAATTTCTATTGACGGAAGATGAGATAAGATTTCTAATTTCTCAATAATATCACGTATCAACACTAAATTCATAGGAGATATTATCTATTTATAAACGATAACAGAGACTCTACGATAAATAATTATGAGAGTCTCTTCCATCCAGATTATTTCCTAAGAAATCTTACCATAATTAAAAAAATTTATTAATTAAAAATCATCATCAAAATTCAATAAAATTTATAATATATTATATCTAATTACATATGATCACATTATCTAACACATGTCGGCTCTAACTAAATCTAGCTTAAACATCACGCGACACAACTACATGGCTTGGATTTCAAGCTTTGTTCTCCCTGTGGATGCCAAACTTATCAACATGGAGGTGTTGCCAATCATGTTCGAACAACAAGAGATGGAGTGAGCGAGAAGGAAGTGAGCGAAGTCAAAAAAGGAAGATGACATGAACACCTCTGTGGGGTGCCATATCATTTTCTGAGATCCTTACCCTTCTCCTTCCTTTGGAGATCGGATCTCACTTCATCCCCAATATATTTTTCGGAAAAGAGAAAAATATATTGCTTTGTTAAACGGATGCAAATATTACTCCTATCACATCAGCATACAAAGTCCAATCGGTCATATTTATCACATCAGCATGAGTCGGAAAAGAAAATATTCTTTCAAATATTATCATCATGGAAATATTCCTCTCCGATCTATCAATAACAGTATGGTTCAGAATATGAACCTTTATTTTGATTCTCGTAAACAATCTCAAACTTTCTTGAGCATCAAAGTGATCGTACTAGTTTTACGTACGATCAACTATCTCCTTCGTTATGATTCTCAAAACATAATGATTTTTAGAAAGTGGACCAAGTTGACTTGACCTATTGATAATTCATCATTTAAAGCATTTCATTCACCCATCAAATAGATTAACAAATTGGCTTCCACCTTCCTAATCTTGGTTTCAAGTTAGGTCATCATTAATCTTCTATCATCTCAACTGTGGTTTCTCTCGTCTAATTAGAATATCCGATCGATTAAAACGACTATCATTAGGGTATCTCCAAATCATCGCAAAAAAATTATCGTAACAAAGAAAAAGAAATCGAAGGAACATCGAAGCCCCACCGGCCGCATCATCTCCTTCCTCGAACCATCTTTTAAAGAAAATTAAAAAAAATTATTACATTAAATAACATGGGAGATATTCAAACATGTATTTAAATCTGAGATCTATTACTTGTGAAACAAAAAATTGAGAATTATAATATCACCTTAGTATCTAAAGCCACTATGTGCATACCAATAGTCCGAAGGATTAATTTCAATTCCCAAAGTCCCGATTAGATAAAAAGACCAATTCACCGTAGAAAACGAACAAAGATTCTGTCACATAGCAAGCAGAGCATGCACGTCTTTTCCTCCCACCATCCTTTGGCTGCATCTATAAATAGGGCACTACAGGTTGTGCGACTTCTGCTCTCGCCATCCCTTCTCTTCCTTCTGAAGCTGCTCGTTTCATGGCGTCGTCTCCTCCTCCAGCAGCAGCTTTTGCGTCTTCTTCTTCTTCTTCTTCTTCTTCTTCTTCTTCTTCTTCTGATCCCTTCCATCGAGCAGCAGCAGCTCCTCGGGGAAGCCATGCCGTGCGTTCCTCGGGAACGTGAGCGATCGTGGAGCCTTCTAAGAATCACTTGGGAAGTGCTGTTTTGGGGAATCAAGCTCAGTGGTCCGACATAATCCATGCGTACTGCGACTGTCATTGCTATCTTCATTCTTTCCTTTTTGCCTGTTCTTTAGATACTCTTGAGGTTCTTTGTTTATATACATATATATATGAATGTGAGTTGTAATTGCAATATGAATGAGTGTGAGGTAATTGCTGTTTTAGTAGATGTAGGTTGTGCCATAAGAATGATTGCTGTCTGTGAATGTGAAGCTTATTCCACTCAAATTCCTCAAGTGAGGCTGTCTGTGTAACCATATGCATGCAAGAAATGAGGAACAAAGTCGATGACTGCATCAGAATACATCATGTTTTTGCCCTGACTTGGAAGCATAAATATATGGCAGAATCTTATTTAGCTTCACTGAACCTCACCTCAATCCCTAGCATCTTTACTAATGATCCAAATCTATATAAGACAAAGCATAGAGTGGGCACAACATGGGAGTTTTAGAATGCTAGTTTATTAAGAACATGAAAGAAGACTGGATGATGTCTGATCTAATAATGACTTGAGCTTTTAGAATAATGATCGACCGACACATCGAATAAGTTGGAAAAAAAAAATCATGGATAAATAAATATAAGCTCATCCGAAATATCACAAGGGCTACAATGTCTTCCACAATTCCCCTACAGTTTTCAAAAATTTCCTCAAAAGTATTAACTCAAAGTTCTGTAACATCTACATTGTAGTGTTTCATGCCGAGTGTTCTTTCTGAGGAGATTAGCCTGTTTGAATAAGCACAAAGCAGGAACAAGATAGTCTAGAATAGATTAACTGGATAGATCAGTGTCAGGCAAGTCATGGCATCAAACAACCAGATTATGACACAGCTAAAGTCTTCCTATGTTACATCACTTGGATAGGACCTACAACCTTTAGAAAATTGATGAAGCTCTTTTAACATGTGGCGGTAGGTAGGCAGATACATCTTCTTTCTCTTTTACTCACATCGCATAGCTTTTGTTACTCATGGAACTGCTCGGTGGACCAAGTTATGCACAATCATGTTTGTTCAATCTCAAGCTGTAAAGAACCAGTTAAAAGAAGTGGCAGTAGAATTGTCAATGTGAAATGGAGAGACTAGTTAAGGAGAAGAAGGACAAAGATAATAAGAACAGGTCATGTCTTTGTTCTTTTCATGATCTCAAGTCTACCACTGTTCCTGAAAAAAAGATAGACTTTGAAGTCTCAACTTGCTCAGCTGGAAAGGTATCAGCACCAACTTAGGGATGACCCTTCAACTCCCTATACCTACTTTTGACTAAAGCCACAATCAGTGTCTTGATAATATGGAGACAAAGATAGATTTGCAAAAGAAACAAATAAATAAATGCAAAGCTAACAGATCCTTGTGGCCTTGGCTGCGTGTTTCGATTTCGGAATCTTCTCTAGGGATTAAACATGTTCCTTTAATGGTACAAAAGGAACTCACAAGATGATTCCTAGTCTGCAACCGATGTGTGATCGATCAAGTAATGTTGTGTAAAGTCCCAATCTGAAATATCTTTCCTTAAAAGGAGTTACAAAAGTGTGTTTAAGTAGTTGCTCCTCGAAACTTCACAATCACAGTGGTTTGTACTCCTTAGCATATACAAAACTTGGGAAACTAAATATTTGGGGCCAATAAATCATTGAAGGTCAAGTCCAAAGAACATTCCTTAAGGCCTGGATAAACTACAACTACAGTTGTGCTAGCAATAGCCATAAATTCTAACGTTAAAAAAATTATCAACAGATGCATCTATCTATCTACATACGTCACATCACACTGTCCAATTTATTGTGTGACAAAATAAACCACTTATCTAACTGTTGAATTCGGAGGAGATATCCCCATTGCTCTGAAATATGCCTTCTCAGCATCTGACATACGTGTTTGAAACATGCCCCATTCTTTCCTACAACGCTGTCTGACCTGTGAAAGTCAGGGAAAAGAGCTTTAGGCAGCATGCCGAAGTTTTGTAGGGTCTAGAGACATCTAAGAATAATTGATCACTACAAAATACGCATGATAGAATCCTCAAGGAACAGCAGGAACATACCCCTTCCCATGGTGCTCTACCATTCTCTGCTAGGCCCTACATCATGGAAAAATAGCAGGATAAGTGAAGCTACCTGCAAGATGTGCAGTTGTAAAGATGGCAAATATCCCTAGTCCCTACCTGATTACCAAGCGAAGGAACCACCTGATGAACAATCCACTGAGAATCTACAACTCCTATTTTCTCATGAGCGGGCTGGTGTTCCAAAATAGAGGGTAAAAGACATTCTTAATAAAATAAACTTGAAAAGGAGAGGATAGACAAAGCATTCTAATACGGAGAAGTGGTAGAAGATATAAGACACAACCACAAAGACATAAATTCAAAAACAAAAAAAAAAATTGCCCACACTCCGTGCATCTAGTGAAAAGGAGCATCGAGTACCTCTACACATTTTCTAAGAGCAAAATCAAGACCCCATCCATGAACCAGATCATTCTGCACGAGTAAACTAATTTTAGCAGTAGTTAAAGAGATGCGGATGGCATGTAGCTGATGAAAAAGATGAAGTCACCTGAATCATATGCCATACACAACGCCATGCATCCCTGGAGAACACAGGTGCCATAATTTCCACAAATCTGCAAAAATAACAACATTAACAAGCAAGAGAACAAATAAAATATGCAAATGGGCATAGAAACCACACTATCCTCAGGAAGGTTAATCCAAAAATGGTTCTGGAGAAGAAAAACTGTAGCATAAATAACAAGTGAAAAAAAAAATAGAACACATACGCAGCACATGGAGGCAAATGTGCGTCAGTACACCAGCCTGGTCTCTCCTCTGTTTCTCTGTTAGGAATAAGCCATCAATAAATTAATCTAATTGAAAAATAGTTGCATCAGTAGTAAAATGGAAACAACCCCACAAGAAAACCACTTTATAGAGGTAAGGACACATGCAAATGTGATCGAATGTACAGATACACCACGCTCACTTGTGCACTTCACGGTCACCTCTTCTTTTAGTCATTTGCCATGTCAAACCATTGTTTGGCTCCAAACCAGGTTGTGAAATCTCCAGCCCATGTTTCTTCACTAATTTAATGTACCTAAAGTATAGAAACTATTCATTCAAACTAGTGAAAGACTTCAAGAGTATAATGACTTTTGTTAAATGCAGTCAATGCTTACTTTTCTGCATCAAAATGCTCAACACCTAGGTCCTCATCCCATATGAAGATGTACTCGTATGGAGCCACGATGTCAGGGTGCAAAAATCTTTTAGCATACCACCTTAAATAAAAACAATAGAATTACAAGTTCTAATTGAAGTGCAGCGACAATATATTTTCATAGTTAAATGCTATAAACTAGGGAGGTGAACATTTTCTCACCATTTGGTTTGCTTCCTGACACTCACATGAATAGCCTGTTTTGACCACTCAAATTCATCCCACTCAGAAGTCCGACCATCATAATGGAATAATAAAATTGTGAAATCTTCAGAAAACTGCAGGAAAAAATTCTCAGAATAAAACAAATGAAAACATTATCACTCAGTACAATTTCATAGAAAGAAATCTGTTATAAGCATCCAACTCGGCGAGTAAAACCAAACCCAAATAAAGGTCACATTGACAGTATAGTAGACAAAACAATGATCATAGTTGGTGTTGGAAATCACCAAAAAAGAAAATCATAACTACCCCAAGCAAGCTATTCAACATTTTCTCACTGGTGAAGCTTATTTTGTATATGCACAATGAACATATCATGACTTAACCCTAACCACATCAAAAAGCATTTAACATTACAAGATAGCCGAAAAAAGGCTAGAGAACTTGCTCTTTCCTTTAGAGGCTATGTCAATCTATTGTAAATTCAATCAGTTACGCCGAACTGCCATAAAATACTATATTAGGGAATTTAGGTCTTTTGCAAATTATTGATCACATGCTTACAAACAAAAATGATATTCGTGTTGCATCAGACAACTCATCTTGCAGTATACAGAGGTCAGGAACATGGGATGCAAGAACTCAACAAACATGACAATATGACATCCTTCAAAGTTGATATCATTATATAATATATCAGTCTGGGAAAAATAAAAGCTTGAAAGAGAAATGGAAAGCATATACAAAAGTGATATTCAGTTAACATAAGTTCAAGAGAGAGAAGAGAGGCCTGCAAGGTCTTCAAATCAGGGTCAGATTAGCCAGCAACTCCTCTGGTAATGCCTATGGTTATATTTGATGATCCATGATATAATAACGCAAGAAGAAAAAATAGATAAGGATCATAAGTGATAAAAAGTACACCAAAATGGGAAGTCCATAATATGTAATCCAATTTTCCACATAACTGTAACTAAATCAGCCAAAAATAGTCAATATTTACTTTTAATGATAGAATAATTTTATCAGTAAGGGATTCCCATATCTGTTAAACTGGTGATGGCTGATTACCCACTTTTTTGACCACGGCATCAATATTACGTTTCTGCTCATATCCAACTGTGAAAGTCACAAGATACTTCTGTTTGGTAGCTAGGTCCTGTTCATCAAGAAAACAGAAAGATTAATGCAGGATGAGAGAATTTACTGTAAGCATCGGACATAGACAACTATAACTACAGACCAAAATATATAGAGAAAAAGGCATTGCCAAGTTGCAGGAGCTTTTTGAAAGAGAATAAACTAAAAACTTGGTCATACCGAAGTAAAAAGAAAAACATACACTCATGCAGGATTATGGACTCAAACTAAAAAATGCAAGTACTGAAGATGGATAAAAATAAGTTACAGACAAGTACAAAATGTTATTTCTACTAATTTGTATCTATTTACGTTTACATTAGAATTCTAAAAGGAACCTTGCAACTAAGCACCTCAAAATATAACTGAGTATGAGAACCTTACAAAACTTATGATTGTAAATTAGTATATAGAGAAAAGGCATTGCCAAGTTGCAAGAACTTTTTGAAAGAGAATAAACTGTAAACTTAGTCATAGCAAGTAAAAAAAACAAAACATACAGGATCATGGACTAAAACTACAGAATGCAAGAACTGAAGATGGATATAGTTTAGTTACAGACAAATACAATATGTTATTTCTACTAATTTGAATATATTTACGCCTACATTAGAATTTTAGAAGGAACCTTCCAACTAAGCACCTCAAAATATAAGTGAGAATGAGAACCTTACAAAACTTATGATAGTAAATAAGTATAGCCAAATGAAAGAACTAAAGTAAAAAACTCTAATATTATATGAGACATGTAGCGTGTAGGAACATTATAATAATTGGTTTGCATGTGCTTTTTGAGAACATACCGTCGAAGGGACATAAATAATTACTATGTATCTAACTAAACCATAATAATTTTGAATAATTATCTTCAAGGCATGCCCAACTGCCATTTCTAATGAAATTACTGTCTAAGACCAGCAGGCAATTTGGCAGCTTTGATATCTAAAATTTTGTTAAATTAACTATTTATAGTGCCAAAGTGAAAAGCAGTGCTTACAAAATCTGTTCTAGCAAACATCACGTACATGATTCTTATGATAGCACAGTGCCCTAAACTGCTTCTAGTTGTCAGAAACCAAGAATATAAGAAAGCATCTAGTTATCAAATAATACATTACATTCATCTACAAATAAGCTATTCAGCATGGACCTGACAATTCACATAACACTTTTCATTCTAAAATATGAGCTGTTACACATTATTCCTTTGGTAGTATATTGCCCTAAATTGTATCTAGTTATATGAAATCAATATATAACAAAACATCTGAAAAATTTTATATATGCTGTTACGTATGGATATGAAATTCACATAACAAAATAAAACATTCACCTAAATATATTTAAAGATTGGTGCATAATTCATGAAATTAAAACTTAAAAACTCCTATTTGTACTTTTCCTTTTCTAAGCAATGATAAGCAAAGTCATAAAAATAATTTATCAAGAAAATGATATGAAGTTCATGGAAGAAATCTTGATAAGGCAAGAAATCATTAAAAAAAGGAGAAAAAGGGAAAAACCGATGAAAATGTAAAGAAAGAACATGAGGGAAACTCAAGATTGGCAATGCAACAACCAATTTGTCAACTGATAAGATTAAATTTGTTCAAGGATAATCTATTGGAAGGATAAATGGATCCATATTTCAAAACTGTTCGACTTGCTAAGCTACCAATGTGTCCACTGCCTGCAGTATGTTAGTGTTAAAAAAAAAGTTCTATTATGTTTTCTAAAAGATGAGATGAAGTAAACAAATAGCAGCCATTCCAACCAACAGTGGTAAAAGCACTTTAAACCTCCACAGTTGTCCATTTATAACCAAAATTTGTTGGACAGTGGCTAATACTCAGCTTGGATAAGCATAGAGTCAGAAAAAGCAGTTGGTAATGTTGGGCTACCCCTTGACCATAGGTCGTCTATGTAAAGTCTATCTTTAAGGTTAACTAGTGCAATTTTTATCAAATTTAAAAATTTCAAGGTGGATACTAACAACAACATTTGCATATTCCACAATGCTATTACTGATAACAAGATTTACAATAGAGTCTATGCTCACCAAAATTAAAAACCACTTGCAGAAGCAATTATAGAGCAAAACTTTGAAAAAATGAGCAGTAGTTATAGATGTCTATACACCTCATCAGGATTGCCCCACAATCTGCGCAAATAAAAATCTGACTCTGACACAACTATATCAGGAGGTAGTCTTTCTGCACCTCTAGGATTAGTAGGTACATAAATCTGCAAGACAATCAAGTAGAAAAAACAAATAGATAATATTATTATCAGCAGTCCTAACCAAACCATTTAACATAATGTCAAAAAGGTGTGCCTATGGTTTGTACCAAGGATTAATTATGTACATATTTCTGTAAAAACTTGTATGGGGAAGATATCCTTAACTAAAATGCTAATTCCAAACAGGTGGGACATTACAGCTTCTTGTTTGTATCATTAAATGATTCATTTAGGAAAGCAAAAACAAGGTCAACCAAAAAAGAGATGGTGTCATAACAATATGCAGTATTGGCATGACCATCCTTTTTGTTTGATCAAATATAATGTATACATCACATATAAATAGACAACAAAGATCATTTTGGATGAAAATGGAAGCGGCTCTTTGGTAAGACAAGTAGTACTGCTTGTTTTTCTATGTAATTCCCTAGAACAGAAAAAAGAAAACTTTGTATCATTCAGAACATATATTGCTATAGAGAAGGCATGACAAAAACCGGAACTTTATATTCAAACAATATGTCCATTCATTCACAAAGTTCTATCTAGTAGTAACCTGAACACGTCATCATTATAGTATGTTATTTGCATAGGGTTTGTCACCTTGACAAAGATGACATAACAATTAAGCATAATCTAGAAGATGACTTGGTGACAACATTCTGATCCTCTTCAGCATAGGAAAGTTCTCTTTTCGAGAATTGTCATGTCAGCCAACACAGGCACAGTATGAAACATATCGGCATGTGCCATATCAACCTGTGCCAAAGGCATATGATCGGGGCAAAGCAAGTTCCAACCGGCACAAGGACACGACAACAAGCACAACATGGAATCATACTAAGCCATAAAGTTAATGGCACACCTTCAAGCTACAGAACAGCAATCTTTTTCTTATTCTTATTTCAGCTGTGCACATCTTAATTAGACGGCATGGCATTAAATAATTCCTTTTTTTTCAAGTGATGTATCAACAATCATTAATCTAAAAGTCCAAACTTAAATATAATCCACTGATTTCTTAAGTTATACCATTCAAAAGCCACTGATTGCCAATCTAATCAACACTCCAGCAATGATACGAGTAATAAAAGAATATATGATGTAATACTCTAACAATTCTCACTTTCAACAAAAAATAGAAATAAAAATAGGTAAAAAGGTATTAAAAAATCTACACTAAGCATCATTCTGTTCTCTCTGTTGTCAAAGTGTTAACCTTTACCAAAGCTGTATAATACTACAATATGGCAAAAAAAATCTGAATTCTTTATCATGGTTCGTCTTACCGATCCATACTGGTGTACCAACCAGCCATCGATATAGTACCTATCAATCCGTACTGACGTAGCAACACATGGTACAGTGGGATATATCGACAAACCGGTATGTACAGCCGGTACCAATCTCTTGTTGAACCAATATGTACCTCCCTGATACGGCTGGTATGCTGTGGTACAGCGAACTTTATTTTCCATGACAAGTTGCATTTCATATACTGTGGTTACAGGTCAATCAAATGTAATCCATAGAGTCCCCTACAGTACCAAGCACTAAAAGTACAACCAATACAATATGTGAAAAATACTTGCACTCCAAACAGTTTCCAGATTGTATTACAGGTGAGCACTTACTGACATTATAAGCCAGGACCTTAATCTTCTACGCAAGGTACCTAAGCAGCAATTTTTTTTGTGCTCTTTGTTTAAAAGACCTAAGATCACATTCAACACATTCCTCATAACATCTATAGCTAAGTGCCATATTCCTTTTTCTTTTTTCTATTTCTAATATGTCATCACATGTTGATAATTGGTTCATTACACCTACAACCACACAGAAATATAGAATCATGCATTTGATTTAAAGACTTCTATATGCCAACTATTTATCCTCCGGCTTACATGATCTCTAAGATTGTCTTCAGTTTCTCGACTATACCATCTTGTCCAACTTGTTTAGTCTCAAGAGATAATAGAGATAAAAATGGCAAGCCAACTTATCATATCAGAGTTAAAAGCATGTACCAATCTATAGTTACAATAGCCAATGATTCGAAAGGATTTCAATAAACCAGGTTACCAGGCAAGGAAAAGGACACAAGTTCTATAAGAAACTTGAAACTCAAATGTCTTTAACTAGTAGATGAAGAAGCAAAGCACCTTCAGAAGATTAGTCGAGCTAGAAGTAGAATTATTTCTGTTTTGATTACTGGAAGAAGCCCAAGCGTGATTCAATAAAGATTGGGTTGTGGTGCCTGAGTTCCTCTCTTCAATGTATGATAAGATGCTGGAAGGGAAGTGAAGCTGCCAAATAAAGCAAACAAACTTGTTATCAACCCTGGGAGAGTATATCTCATAACAAAGCAGTATCATGCAGAAACAACTTATGATACCTTAATTATGTTAACTGTAGGAAAGGAGATTCCTATCAAGTATCCAAATGCAACTCCAATGACAGTTGTAATAATGAGCCTCAAACTCTCATTGGGTTTTCTTAGAAATCCACTGCAAACATTGTACATGACATTACATCACATGGAACAGCCTGCAGAAAACCGAAATATAACTAATAGATTATATACCTGCGGCCAACAGTTCCAAGTTTTGCCATGTCGTTCCAGCGTCAAAAGCAGAAATGATGAGAATACTTGCAAGCAGAAGCTACCTCACACTGTTCAAAAGGATAATAATTGTCAATTGTTCACAAAAGAATGTGACTTTCATCACAAATTGAAGTGCAAAATGGTAGGCTTAGGCACCAATGACATGCAAAAAATTTGAAAAAATGCAAATAGATGCTGATACTATGACAAGATTTGCAATTAGGTGTTTGTAGAGAATTTAGCCTCCATCACAACTTATGATGCCTCATGGCAGCTCAAGGCACGACAGAAGTTGGTGTACTAACTGGTACTGAAGACATTATTCTTAAACATTGAACCATTAAGAATCCTGAACAGGCATCATGACTGTAGAATGCCCACAGAATCCTGAACTAGCTAGTGTTGATCCCTAAACTGGAATCTTAATCGACTCAAATAACATCCAATTGCTATCTTTTGATGCAAATGACTACTCCAACCCAAGAAAGACCGAACAATATCCAAAAAATAATTACAAAATCCCTGTAGCAAAGTACCACGACATACTAAACCTGAACCTAAATCCACCTGTGTTAGTTAACCTCGACCAAAGAAGTATCACTAGCGTTCCTTCACTAACACAAACTCAGGGGTTCAAGAAACAACAAAGTCCAAATAGCAAAAGGAGACTGCTTTCCATGTCCAAGAAAAGATTAAAGCGCAAGCATCTCAGATCCAAAAGAAACCAGTTTTGAACTCCAAACTCGCATACCACCACAACACGAAAAGAAGATTAGAACGAACAAATATGAATTCCAACAAGGAAAACAGGAATGCACGAAAACGATCATTCTACAACTCCAACCCAAATAAATCGATAGATCTCATACAAGAATCACCAAGGTAGACAAGAAGATCTCGAATCCTAGAGCCGAATCCGAGGAACAGAAACAACTCGATCGTTCGGGGGGCGTAACCTAGGGTAACAAGGATCTCGCCCCGGTCGAGCGACGGAGTGAGCACCGTTCAATCGACACAACCAGACAAACTTCTTCCGGAGGGTAATGACTTCGAGTGGATCGCAAGGAATCGGATCCGCGGTTAGGGAAAACGACGTGATGTGACGTGATGACGAGTTCGTCGTATATGGATGATGTGCAGGGCATCGGTCACCTCGCCGATCAGCGACGAGATCGTGACACGTGTATATCACCAACATGATTAACATCGTGTCACGGATCAAATCGCGGTATTTATTGAACGTGACGGATATTTATCTTTGAATCATTAGTATATGTATCATTAAACATCAGAAATATTTTATTTTTTGTTTATTATTATATTTTTTGACACATAAAATTCTATCGCCGATCACTACATGTCATGTCAACTATCAAAAGATGATGAACGGTGTGATGGATACATCACTTTTGAAGATGCAGCCTAAGATATTTAATAGAAGACATCTGAAATAGGAAATATCTGACATTAATCTAAAATATTTTTTGTTTTCTAAAAAAAGAATTTTGGCCTTTAAAAGAAATATATAAATCTTAAAAATACTTGACAATTAATCTTAAATATTAAATCCGAAATGAGCTGGCAAGCGAATAACGGCAGCATTCCTTTCTTAAATCTCCACGAAGGAAAAGAATTTGGTGTGCGAGACGCAATCGTTGTTGTTATTGTTACCCTCGGTGACGGTCTTCGGCATCTGACACTACGGCCTTCAGCCGGCGCACGATAGCGAAGTGCCTCCTTCCTCCGGCACACGATAGCTGTCCTCGGCTTCCCCGAAGGAACCCTAAGTCTCTCTCTCTCTCGATCCAAACCGTAGCCCTAACGATCGGGTCGGGAGAGGAATGTCCAAGGCATGGGGCGGCGTCGGCGCGTGGGCGCTCGACGCGGAGCGCGCGGAGGCAGAGGAGCGCGAGAGGCAGGCGGAGGAGCCGCTTCCGGTGAGCTCTCACGTCGCCAGTGAGCCAGACCAGAATTTCCCCAGTCTGAAGGATGCGGCCTCCTCGAGGCATAAGAAGAAGAAGCCCACCGCTATGTCCTACGCACAGTTTGCCGCGGGAAGCTTCGGCGGTGGAGCCGGCAGCGGCCGCCGAGACCTGTCCTTCCAGTCGAAGGGTCTCACCCCCGATGAGAAGCTCCACCTCCCCACCGGTCCCAGGGAACGATCGCAGGAGGAGCTCGAGTACGGTCGACTTGGCGGCGGATTCAGGACGTATGGTGGTGGTGGCGGAGGTGGCCCCCGCGGAGGATTCCCGGGCCGTAGGGCTGACGATGGCGATGGTTCGTGGGGCGGCGCCGGTAGTGGAAGGAGGGGCTACGGTGGTTTCGATGACGAGCAACGGAGGGGTCCGCCTGCTAGGGTTTCTGATTTTGACCAGCCATCTAGAGCCGATGAAGTCGATAACTGGGGCATTGGAAAGAAATCGTTTGTTCCTCCGCTGACTGAGGGTAGGCGGCGTGATTCCTATAGCTTCCTGGGTGGTGGCAGTTCATCTAGGGCTGATGAGGTAGGTCATTGGTCAACTGCGAAAAAACCACTACCATCCAAGTACCCAGGCTTTGGCTCAGGGTTTGGGGATTCTCGTGCTTTATCTGGTTCTGATCGATGGGGAACGAGTAGAGAAGGAGCAATACAGGACGGTCAAGGGAGGCAAAAACTTGTTTTAGATCCACCAAAGAGGGATGCTGCTGCACCAAGCGAGCCTGCGAGGACTCGGCCAAGCCCTTTTGGAGCTGCGCGTCCTAGGGAGGACGTTTTGGCAGAGAAAGGATTGGACTGGAGGAGCATGGACTCTGAGATTGAGATCAAGAAGACCAGCAGGCCTGCTAGTTCACATTCTAGCCGACCTTCTAGTGCACAATCAAGCAGGCCTGTGAGTCCGGGATTGCAATCAGGAGCTGCTGCAGCTGAGGTAATAGTTAAACATGGACCGAGGGTGAACCCATTTGGAAATGCAAAGCCCCGGGAGGTTCTGTTGCAGGAAAAGGGAATAGATTGGAGGAAAATTGACAGGGAGCTGGAGCATCGGAGTGTGGAAAGGTTTAGATTCTTTGTTTTCTCAATTTAAATGGTTTCTTAACTAGCTATAATTTGTAATTATTATGCCTTGGTGTTTCCAAATTCGGTCAATTTCTGGTTGCAATGCTATATGCTTTGCTTTTTTTAAAAAAATTGCATGTTTTATGCAAACTGCCATCTGACTCTGCATTTGACTCATAGGCATCGTCTAATGCACGACGCTCTTGTCGATGCAGGGTTTAGAGCTTCCACTTTGTAGGCATTGTCTAGAAGTTATATTGCTCTTAGGGCTTTGACTGGACTGTCACTCTTGAATTTCCCACCTGGAATTTTTAGTTTTGCATAGGGTTCTCAATGGCTTTACGGTGAAATATATTTGGTATCGGGGTTCTTAATTATCAGTGAAATATATTTAGTTTTACTTTTACCTATCACTCTTTTTCTCCTAGGGTACTTAATGATTTCACATAAACTTTGATATGAGCATTTCTTTTATATGGTTCAGATCTGTTTTATGTTAAGGTCTTGGTGACTTGGAAATTGTTGTTTTTGACTTCTAACATTATAAAGCATTGTTCTCCCCTTTTATGTTTTTGAACTGACATTAAGTTTATATTCTGTGAATGGGATAACAGATCTGAGACTGACGAAGAAAAGCTACTAAAAGAAGAGATCAATTACCTGAAGACATTGAAAAAAAACCCTGAGGGATTATCTTCTGAAGAATTATCCAACCTTGATAAGGAAATAGCAAAGAAGGCAAAAAATCTAGAGGATCTAACACGTTTGTTGAATGACAAGGTTCGATTTGGTCAAAAAGCCACAACCATTAGACCGGGACATGGTGCTGACCGGAGTGATACATCATCCACAAGACCACCATCTCGATCTGGTATGTCTGATGGTTCTAGGAGCATCGAGTTTGTTGAGTCCGTTGACAGACCACAGTCACGTGACGGGATTGGAGATGCATGGGAAAAGACAATGAATGACAGACGAGAGTTTCGACATGGAAGGGATAAAGGCTTCTTTGACAAAAGAAACGGGGACAGGTGCATTATATATTCCACATTTTAACTTATGTTGCTGGCCTTTTTTGTTTCTTTCTTCCTTTGCCTATAGAGAATCAATTATCGATGACAATTGTGACCTGCCAACATTACATCACATTTGGTTTTGATTTTAAGTCTAGAAATAAGAATTAATTAATAAGAAATTGTTATTTGCATTTAATCTATAATTTATTATATTTATATTAATTTTATAGATTTCTTAGAGTAGATTATCAATCATGTGATCCATACCAGTTTATTAGGTCTTAGTTATAACAATGAGCATTTTTTTGGTTGAAACTGTCACTATTTGATTAATTTGGTTCAGTTTATTCAAAGGGTTGGTTGGGTTTAGTTTATTTTCTACTGAGTTGAAAGTGCTTTATTTGCAGCCTAGCTGTGAGATTCACATGTGTCGGGAGACCGTGTTGCTGCCATAGTGCAATTTTAAAGAGAGTATATTTTATTACATTTCAAGTTTTTACTGCTATAGTGCAATTATATTAAGAAACGGAAATGACCAAATTCACTTTCAGGATGGCTGGTTCAGTTTGCAGTGAAGTGGTCAGTTTATGTTTTAGTTTCCCTTTATACCAAGCAAGATGCAAAGAAAGAAGAAACAAAAAAATAGCAACACAAGTTCAAATATGGAATATATAATGAACCTATCTCTATTTTTTCTGTCAAGGAAGTCTTTATTCCTCCCACCTTGAAACCTTCGCATGTCATTGGCTTTTTCTCATGCATCTCTGTTCCCACCACGCGATTCTGGTCTGTCAACAAATTCAATAATCCCATAACCGACCTTGAAACCCTCTCTTGTCATTGGCTTTTCTCATGCATCTCCAGTCTCATCACGTGTTTGTGGTCTGTCAACAGGCTTAACAAACTCGATGTATCAGACCGAGATGGTGGTTTTATAGATGATGTATCACTCGGGTCAGCATCTGATCGTGGTCTAATGTTAGTTGTGGCTTTTTCACGAAAGAAAATATTATCATCCAACAGAGCATTAGAAGCTTTAGATCTTTTACCTTGTTATTTTCTTATCAAGCCTAGATAATTCTTTAGAAGATAATCCCTCGAGTCTTTTTATTCAACACCTTTAGATAATTGATCTCTTCTGTAGCATATTTTCTTCATTATTCTTAGATCTGCAAGCTCATTCACAAAATATAAACTTAATATTAATAAAAAATATAAAAGGGGAGAAGAGTATTTGATAATGTTAGGAGTTCAAAACAAGGATTCATAAGTCACCAAGATCTTAATATAAAATGATCTAGTATATAAGAAAAATGCTAATACCGAAGCTTATATTAAGACATTAGGAAAACCTGGCAAATAGTAAAGAAGAGAGATAGGTAAATCTAGATATTTTTCACTGATAATTAGGAACTGATCACATGCTCCGGAAGACTATCTGATTTCCTTTTTCTTTTTTAATCCAGTTTATCATTTCATGTGCTTTTCTGGAATGTTGTGGTTTTCAGAATTATTCAGTCTATATTTATGGGTTTTTAGACTGAGACAAGTAAAGATTGTCCATTCAGTAGCTAGTTGCACTATATATTGTTTGGAAGAAGGATACATCCTGCTTGATGGTGGTTTTCATTTCATATCAAGAATCCAATTGCACAGCATTATTAGTTTTCGAGTCACTACATTTATCCAATTTTCTAATCTTCACTTTATTGTTTTCTCTATTTTTCTCAGCCATCTCAGGTCAAATTCTAGGGAACGGTGGTGAATGTTGTCGGTGTCGATTCATTGGGTTCGATGACAACAAAGACAATAGGACTCAGTTTATTTAATCCCCTTTCTCTGGTTGATTCTTTGGCCATGAAACTTGAATAGCCATGAGAATCTTTTCATCATTGCCGCACTGTTGCGGTGTAAGGTTTAAGTTTTTTCTCATGTCAAGGCAAGCAGCATCCTAATCTTATAGAATGTTGAATCTCTTAATCATCAATGCTTGAATGATGTTTCTTCTGAATTGAAGCAATTTCTTGCATGTTCAACCCTGGCTCTGTAGTTCTACCTACAAACATAGCACATTTTTATCTTGTGCATTATGATTAAATAGCTTGGTAGTTGGTGTATCTGATGACATATCCTTAATGTACTCAGAGAAACAAATGGGCTGTGGTTCTCATGCATGGTCAGCATCTTTGATGAACTCATGCCAGTGGTGGGGAGTTCTTGTGAGACAAATGAGTTCTTCTAAGCCCAAGTCACTGTAGCAGCTTGATGTCTTGTTTATCAGGCTGTTTCTAGTCTTTGTTTGATCCACAGGTAAAAGCTACTAAAAGTTGCATTGTGAGAGTTACAACCACAGATTGTGTCAAATGCTAACCTTTTCAGCAGTGTCAGTAGGAAATCATTAATACTCCGCTAAATCCATCTCTTGCCCACTGGTGACAGGTGTTTGATTGTTTGGTGCTGGAAGCAACCGATGGATACCTTTCTGCTGCTTTTGCAACAAGGAATAGAAACTGACATCAGCAAAGAAGTGACTCATGATCAAGTGGTGGAGTGTTTGTTAGGAGAAATTTAAACTCAGGAAAGAATGAAATTAACCTAAATAAGTGCAATTATAGTTTGCCATTAAGCCATCAGCAACCCTCATGATCAAGTGGTGGAGTGTTTGTTCCTAAAACTAGAATTAATCGGAAAACAACAAGCATAACTAATGACATTATGGTGTACATGACAGAGTATTTATCAAGTAATCCTGAATATCCACCTGTCTTACAACCATTAAACTGTTTAAAACTACTTTAATTGTAGCGAAACATACAGTAATCACATCTTTGCCCAGTAATAGTCGCTGGAATAGTCAGCAGACGAAACGAGAAAAGAGAAAGAACCTAAGGCACAAGCTAGTAAAGTAGACGAAAGAACTCATGTGAAAGTAATTTGATCTTGTCGACAATTTGTCAGATAAAGAGAGTCGGTTTTTCCGTTATCAAAAGATGGCAGCGCTTCTTGGCCTCTCCTCAGCAACATTAACTCTTAATGCTCGACCATCCATACTCTGTTAACATCAAGAAAGCAATAATTACTAGATGAGCAAAATATATAGAATATCAAATATATTCTCGGTTCAGAACATTTTATATTTTCCCTATTGTTACATAAGAATTTTATGATGCAACAACCTTCTATACTTGATGCAATTGCAGACAAGAATACTGAAACTAAGGCGTCCTTATACTTGATATTCAACTTTGTCAAAAAAAAGTAAGTTTCATTGTCATTACCACTGATTTGGCAATCAATATTATGTGCAAGTTCCCATTTTTAAGACCAAGCAATAGGCTTTGCACCCTGGTTCTACCTTTGCAGATATAAACATCACATATACAGCTAGCCAAATTAAATGGACTCACCTGTCCATCAAGTGCGGCAATTGCATCATCCATTTCAGCCTGTGATGCCATTTTTACAAAGCCAAAACCACGTGACCGTCCAGTCTCTCTATCATATACCACCCTTGCATCCAATACTTTACCATGTTCACTAAATACTTGCTCCAAGCGGCCATCATCCACTTGCCAAGGCAGATTGCCGACATAGATTCTAAAAGACGGCTCAAATTCCCGTGGTCTTTCCACACGAGCCCCTCTAGGAGCTGCTTTGTTTACAGTCAAAAGCCTGCCGCTAACTTCCTGTTTCCAAAATAGAAAAGGAGTTAAGAGTTAAAAACTTAACCATAATAAGAAAACAAAAATTGCTGCTTTGACAGGATTAAGAACCACTTCATGCCAGTCAAAGCATGAAAGAGAGGCAATTAGCAACATATTCATACACTAGTCAAAATCATAATTTTCTCTTGCAGAGCAAAAATGGTAGGCAAGGACTTTTAGTTCACAAGAAAGAGAAACATCCCAGGGTCTTAACTACACATACAATATACATAGAGAGAGATGACGCACTTCCTAACCTGACCAAGATGTACTCTGGTCATCGTAAGTATTTCCTAACAAAGTATACCTGAACTCAATTATCCTGCCTGTACTGCTAGTGGTTTGAATAATTAAAGAAGATCTCTAACTAGTAAAATTCCTAAGATACAGCAAATAGAGCAGTTTACCAGGGGAATAGTTCATTCTTGTGAACTATTTCATGTTTTTAAGTGATCAAAGAATTAAAAAGCAGAAGAAATTTATCAATGTTATAGAAAAAGGGCCATGATGCGGTACCATAGTATGGCAATCTTAAGACAGCGAAAGTGCTCAATGCTATGGCAGACTAATATGGTGTTCAGGTTCATGACACATACTGAAGCAACCATGACAGTCGCCATAGCTCGCCCTGTAGCAGCCAAGGCGAGTGACATAGTGGCCATAGTAGCCCCATTATTGGTGTAAACCATTTCTTCTACTACTTATGGTTCATGTGCTTTGGATTGGGTAACCATGTTCCTCAAGTCATGCCGTTGTAGAGCTTATTTTTCTTTCAGTTTGATACAGTTTCCTAGGTGATTAGAGATAAAAAAGGAAACAGTAATCTGATCTTTCTGATCTTCAAGGAAAGAAGCTGTTATTTTTAATGGTTCACCAAACACCATCTCATTCTGATCTTTAAGGAAAGAAGCTGTTATTCATGCATTTAAACTATAGTAAAATCTAGTGTTATTTTTGTTGATGATGACATCGAGGGTTGTGAAACATCATCTTACATTTCCATATTTTTTTCGTTACCCAATGCAGAACTCCTATAACAAATTTTTAAGTATCCCACTATCTTAGTTAACAGCAAACCTTTATGGAAAACTCTATAATATATTGCCAACGTACTTGGTAAAATAAATTACTCAACTTCATAAAATAAAATAAATTATAAATTATATCAATAGTCAACTTTGGCCTCATGACACCCACTTTGTTATCTGCCTTGAATATCCTTAGCCGTTTTATATTCATCATGCAGTGCTCCTAATGTTGAAGTAAGGACCAATGCTTTACCCATCGATCTGTCTGGTTTACAAACATCCTAAATGATTCAACCTAGCTTCTGCAAATAACTCTTCAACCATGGAATCTTAAGCATGTTGACACCTAGCCACTTGAGAACTATGAAACCATGTATTCGTATATCTGTCATGGTTCACTGTCAACATGTAGCACATGAACCAAAAGTTCTCAAGGTTCAACTTTAATGCAATTCAACTCCGGTAGATTAGTTCAAACTCGCTAGACTTGTTTAAGTTTTAATTGAACCAAGCCCTGGTTACAGTCTAGTTTTACTAACTTCCACTAGTTTCAGTTTCATTAACTAGGGGTCAATTGGATTTGAAATTTGGGTTTATGGTATAATTGAACAGCTCAATGGATATTAATCAAATTATTTTCCAAACAGATATACAAAAATTTGAAATCACCTATGTAGATTTACTCTAAACAATTACATAAGTAGGAATCTGACATGAATAGTTTCTTAGAACTATCCTTCAAAAGGAATTGGAGAATTTTAAGCTATTTTTTTCTTGCTAAGGAAAACATTAGACAAATAAAGACTATGCAACTTAAGAAAGACTTCCTCGAATGTCCGACAAAGAAATTAAAATCCTGTCGCAATGCACAAATGAACATCTAAAATCATCCGTTACACTGTCTACAAGTCGGAAAACACATAAACAAACTGGAATATGCTCCAGCTCCACAAGAATGACAAAATGACATATACACATAAAAAACTTACATTCACTAAAAAGGAACCCACATAAACAAGAAAAATGACAAGTATATATACAAAACATATAATCTCTAAAAAAGGAACAGAGTGGCAATCTGATAATGCTAATATCTGCTGTCATTGTCATTCATATTCATTTCTTAAGCAACATAAACCATATTACATTGATTATAATGTCAGGAACTCAGTTGGAAACTTTTTATGCGAATGTCAAGTATTGAACAGAAAAAATGGCTAAATGATTCTCCCTTTTCCACAGGAAACAAAGAACAATATTTTAATAATTACTCAAGCAACTAAGACCAAGACAGAAAAATGCTAAACCAACTTCACTGTACATGACAAGATTCATATAATTGAGAATGAAACTATTAGGACACCAGGTAAATGTATGTTTTAAATGATGCAAGTAATGTCAGCCTTAAGGATCAAGTGAATGCAATCAAGATGGAATAACACAACAACAACAAAAATATAGAGTTAGAGTCACCATAAAGATTTGTTTCATGTTTTCTTTGATACTTCCAAAAGGATACCATTGTGAGTATGCACGTAAAGAAGTTTCCCATCCAATAAACAAGGAAGAAAACTTCCCACTTAATCATTATGGAGAGAACTTACATAACGATGGAACATCTCCACGGCTTTCTCTGCTTCTTCAATAGTGCTCATGGTCACAAATCCAAACCCACGACTCTGATCTGTCTGTCGATTGTATATCACCTACGTATCCACAAGCATGGCCGAGACAATCCACTCCTATTATCAGAACCCAAAAGCACCACAAAGCAACAACAACAAAAAAGGCTAAAAAGGTCCCATTTGTTCTTCTACCTCGGCGACCTCGACGACGCCAGCCTCTTCGAAGAGATGCGCGAGCTTCTCGCTGTCGAAGTCGTAGGGGAGGTTCCCAACGAAGAGCTTAGCCTCCTCGGGTGGCTCGACATAAGCTTCCTCCTCCTCCTCCTCTTCTCCCTCGACAAACTCGCCCTCCCCCTGGGCGACCACCCCACTGTCCTCCGCCTGCACCTCCTCTCCTTCCAACTCCGAGAGCCCAGGTTCATCCCCCTCGTCGAACCCTTCCAAGCCAAAACCGCGGTCCTCGACCTCGCTCGCCTCCTGCTCCTCCTCCTCCTGGCTAGCCCAGTCGGAAGTCTGGGCCACAAGGGGGAGCAAAGGGAGCTTCCTTCTAAGGGAGATCGATGAAGATGAGCGCGAGCAGGAGAGGTGGAGGAAGGGTAAGGGCCTGGAGGAGCGGAGCAATGGGAGGTGGGCGAGAGAGGGTTTGGAAGAGAAGAACGCGGCCGGGAGGTAGGGAAGAAGGCCTTCGGCCATGGATATGGGCTTGAAGGCCGTCCCTGCCGCCATTGATTGGTAGTGAGCGAGGGAGAGGAAGAGGGAGAAGATAAGGAGAGAGAGGAGAGGAGAGGAGAGGAGCGGAGGAAAGAGGCGTCGGGGGTTTCAGATATTATGGGACGCACATATTAGTGTTGTTAGTGCCCCAATTTCTTTTCCATATATACCCTCTAAAAACTTCAAATTTACTTTGAATCATAAAATATATAAAATAGTATTTATTAATCATCTTTGAATCATAAAATTAATTTATATTTTTTAGAAAACATTTTTTATAAATAAACATAAATATAATCAAATTATCATTTAATTTTAATAAAATTTTCATTCTTTTTATTCTCTCTTCTCCTTCTTTCCATTATTATTATTTTTTCCTCTAATCATTAGTGTATCTTTCATTATTGGTGATATGAAATAATAAAAAATCAAATCAAATGGGACGATCTAAAAATCAATGATAAGAAGATGAAAAATATTTTTCTAATAAAAGAATATTTTATTATATTTTAGTAAGAGGTTGTAAATAAAAAAATCCATCAAATTAAAAAAAAAAGGTACTGGATTGATGCTCTCCAATTCATTGATAGAATTGGAATCCTCCAATTCCACATCTCAACCTCACATCCAAAGTGTCCACGTGAGATTAGTTTCGATAGGCGATGAGATCGAGATGAGGTGTCTGACGGGCGGTGGAGATCGCACAATTGGATGATTAGAAAGACGAGTACAGATTCGTTCGGATCCTCAATTACAATAATATCAACTAAAGCATTTCTTATTAATCCTTCCCCATCTTTCGCACCTCTTCCGTCGCCTTTTGCTCGCTTTCACCGCCGCCGTAATAAGAGAGAGACGATTAATGGCTTCCGTCCTCTTCGCGGAGCTTCCATTCCTGCCGCTCCCCTCCTTCGCCGGTCGGCCCAGCGCTCGGCCGCCCTCCCTTCTTCTCCTGCGACACCGGCAAGATCGCTTCGGTCTTCTCGGCGGCCATCCCTCGCCCTCCCTTCTCCGCGGCTCCTTCGTCGCCAGGGTTGGCCCCGCCCCGTACCTCCCCGACTTCGAGGCCGCCGAGGGGCTTGCTCGCGAACTGTTCGGCCGGGTGGAGGGCCTCGTCTACACCGTCGCCGATGCGGCCGTCGCGTCCTCCGATGCGGCCGCGGAGAGCTCGAAGCAAAGCGGTGACTGGCTCTCTGGGATCACCTATTATCTTGAGACCGTCCTCAAGGTCGGTGCTCTATTGAAGAACGGTTAATTGGGATTTGGCTATCCATTAACTAGGGATAAGATGTGATGACTTACTTATATGATGATTCGGTATTTCCTTAGCTATGGAGGATAATACTCGTTCAATCTTACCCCATCATGCTGGTTTTAGATGCTTGAGATTTGTGTAGGATGCAACTAGAAAAAGGTAGGAGTATGATGATCAAGTTTTCTAAAGAGGTATGGTCTTTCGGAGTCATGGAATTTCTATCCCAAGTTATTTGTTTGCAGGCCTAGAGAAAAGAATTGATTTGGAGATTAGATAGACATTCATTAGTGAATAGTTCTAAATGAAAATTGTTGTAGATATCTACTATCTATTTAATACCCCTTTGTTAGCAATCAAGCGACAGTAAAAATATATCTATGAAATAATCAGGAAACCATTAGTATGTGATGAAAAAATAGCTCCTCAAGTGTCAAAAGAAAAACAATAGTTTTTTTTTTTGCAAGAAAACAAAGTGTTTTTGTTAAAAGGTTCTTATTCCCGGTGGAATACAAAGAACATGTTTTTTTAGCAGAGTTACAAATTCACCTTTTGGAACTGTCACCTACCAAAGCCAGACAGCTGACAGCTGGGTGTTTTTCTCCTGGTCTGCTGCTCCTCCTGTTTTCTGTTCCTTTTGGATTTTCTGTTGCAGTCCTACAACAGTCCTAGAAACCTCGTTTGGTTCAACATGTGTTAATCTGGTAGCCGGCCAGCCCAAGTTCTTTTGTTTAAAGTCTTATTTGGTCTCAAGGTCCACTATGGACAACAATCATACATTGCAATAGTACCAACAGCATGTTAAATATTTTTAATGAATACCAACAACCTATGTCGCTAAATCTTCTATTTGATTTACAATGAGTACAGAGTTACTAAATACAGCAGTATTCTTGAGAACAAAGACCAGATGCCTACACAAATATAATTGTCAATGAATCGATTCAATAGATCCAAGTTATATATTTTTTTCACAGCTTTTTGAGATCAACCTAATTCTGTGTTAATCTCAACTATTGATTTCTCTGTTCCTCTGTCATTCACCTGTTGCAGATTTTAAAAGATGGACTGTCAACACTGCATGTTCCTTATTCTTATGGATTTGCAATTATCCTGCTGACAGTTCTTGTGAAAGCAGCTACATTTCCTTTGACAAAGAAGCAGGTCGGCTGCATTATCTTGTTCTACCTGTCAAACTTGATGCTTTTTTAGATAATTCTGCATTCAGATGCTGCAGTATTTAGAGTAACTATAAATAGAAATATACGGAAGACATTGCGCTCATAGTCTTGACCTGTTTTTCATCAATTTCTTCCATTTATATATGATAAAAATGAATATTTCTATCTATTATAAATCTGATGCAATTAAGATTTGAGGCATGGATCTGTAATGTATTCTGTAGCTTGTTGTTTTCTTATAAATGCATGTAGGTTCTCATTTCAACTCAATGAGATGTTGTTGTTTCTCTGTACCATCATCATCTTAGTTAGCTCGTGACATTATGAAAGAATGCTAATTAGCAGATCAAGGTGATCCAATAATTTTATATCTAAGTTGATATCATTTTAGGGAAAAATAGAATTGGACAAGCCTTTGTGATCGTCATTGCAGAAGAATCAAAGAACTCTCACTGACGTCATGAGATGAAGGCAAAAATATATTCTTGTTTACTCTAAATGAAATGGAATGAATGGCAATTTCTTTAAGAGGGTCTCAGGTAACCCAAATCTGAATTTAATAGTTGATCCTGACATTCATCAAGAATTGTACGATTTCCTTGTAAAAGAAATAAAATATTTTCGGTGAATGTTTTAAATACCATATTGTACTGGGCATGCCATCTGGTACATACAACAACAATAAAAATGTAAGTTCCAACTATTTGTGGTCGGCTATATGGATCTTTTACCATCATTGAGATCTGTAAAAAATCTAGTACATATTGATCCAAATAAAATCCAATTAGTGTAAACTTTTGGACATGGTAAGAATGATAAATTTATATTGGAACATTTTTTGTATGACACATACTATAGGTCTTCTCATATATAAACCTAGCAACTTTTAGGATGTTGACTGGTTACATTGTATTGAAATATTATTCATATGGCACATACTATATGTCTTCTTACATAAAAACCTAGCAACTTTTACCATATTGAATGGTAAATCTGTATTGAAATATTATTCGTATGGCACGTATTATAGGTCTTATTATATAAAACCTAGCAACTTTTAGGATATTGATATTTTCATATTAATTGTGATATGATACTGCTTTTTTACTTCTTTTCTCATTCATATTTTGATGACTATGATATGTCTTTGAGTTTACTGGTTCTATTCTACTAAGCGAAATAATGGAAAATCTAGATCTTATTGCTTCCTACACTTCAAGCTCAAATCTTGTAACTACAAATAAATAGTTGTTGTTTTATACTACATTCACCTATAGTAAATTATTTTTGCAGGTTGAATCAGCACTAGCAATGCGATCATTGCAACCTCAAGTGAAGGCTATCCAACAACGTTATGCTGGTGATCAGGTAATTTATTAATATAATAAGCCACCTCATTCTTGTATCCCTTTCCTATGGCTGTTGACTTGAGTACTAAATGAATTGAGAGAGTGGTTGGTGATTAAAATGTTCACCTTCCTTACATACAACAAAGGTTGTAGCTGTCTGTTTTGTACAGCTAATTGTTTCTGCCTCTTTGAGGGGTTGCCTTTTCGAGTAAACACATGGGGCTTGTACTGTTATCATATTCCTGTTGTCATTTTTGTTGGTTTCTATTGTTTATATAGAGAATCTCTTATGAAAATTGAGAATTAAAATAGCTATAGGTTATTTTACAGAAGATAAGTTTGATACTAGAACTACTTATGTATTCTTAGAGCTATAAAGGTTGAGGTGTTTCTCAAGATACATTGTTCGTATATTTTCAGGAAAGGATACAACTGGAAACTGCTCGCTTGTATAAATTGGCTGGCATAAACCCTTTGGCTGGTGAGATATATAATTGCTGTCCCATGCCTTTTTTCTTTTGATTTTCTGTTTTTTTTTTCTGTAAAGGGGAACTTCCTAGTTGTTATATCGATGATTTTTAAGAAATAATATCTTCATTTTTACTTTTTATTATTTATAATTTTTTCCCTTGGCAGTTGCTTTTGCAGATTTTTTGGGATCCTTCTAAGCATTTTATGCTTGCCAAGATATAATTGTGGTACATAAAATTATCTTTCTATGAAACAAAAGCTAGAAATTCTGCATATTGACGGTTAGAGCAACACATACACACCATTGGGTCAGTGGAGCTATTTAACTGAAGACATTATAGTACATTGAAAGCACGCCATGTATCTTATCAGTTCACATTCCAGAGAATTTGCACTTTTAGCATTTTGATCACGACAAAATATAGGTTGTTCCATTATTTCTTAACTGAAAATATTTTGATATATGGATGACAACAATATTTTATAGATATAAAGTGCTATCTAATATCTATAACAATAACAACACAAAACAGTAATGTCTCAACTATTTGGGTTCGGCTGCTTGAATCTTTTGTTGCCGTTTAACCGTAAAAAGTCATATTCTTGATTAAATTAAGAGTAATTAAATCTTATGCATTATGGTATAAAATAATATCTTCACATGCCAGAGGATTTGTTCCTTCAGCAGCCTTTTGATTTTGATGCGATCAGTCAGTAGTATGAGTCTATAACACCTTAACTTGAACTTTTGAACAAAAAGTATATTCTCATGTCCTCCCAAGAATTGTATTATACAGGATTGAAGAATCATGTGTCATGCCTATGTGTCTAGCATTGGGTGTTGCTTTTTCAATCATGGCATTTTTAGTGTGAGAATGTGGCTGCATCTTTGTGGCATACTTGAATTACATTCTGGGTTATTTCATGCTTAAGTTCTGTAATACTTGGTTTTACTTGCATTATTTAGTTATAAACTTTGTATGTTTTTGATATGATATGACTCTTCTATTAGGGCATTCACGTATGTGAGGAGTGCAATAGGTCAACCAAGGAAGAATAATTGAGAAGAAAGAGAATTCTACAGAATTGTCACAAATTTACTTATATAAACAGAATAATAAGTCTTCAAATGAATTTTAAGGGTTTGAAATCACCGATACACGGGTTACTAATGCCTTAAATTCAATTTCAACCATAATTCCATGTTATACTAGAAAACATGTAATAATTTCTACAGCATCTTTGCTACACTACTACCCCCTTCACTCTATTCAGATAGGGATTAATAATTGCCAAGTTGTCCTGTCCTTCTATAGTAAATAGTACTTAGTTAGAACTTTAAGTTGCTTTCCATTTGATATAGACTGCTGGCCTTCTCCAAACGTGCATAGGAATTCTTGTTGAAGCAAATTTCCATTTCTATTTTTTTCTGATATAGTCCAGCTGCTCCTAAATGAAATCCAACTCAAAAACATACATCAGGAGCCTCCAGAAATCTGGTCAGGTCTCATCTTGTGAAGCCAGCTGGAGCTTGGCTTGATCTACTTAGGCTGGTTTTCAGTCGGTTCCGATCTGTTTGTTAACAATTGCCTATGAGATACCAGCCTGGTGTATATGATGGTTAGAAGTTGAAAGTAGAACAGAATTTAAAAACTGGCACTTATAGTTATACTGGTTATTATGTGGTTTCTTTGCTTAAAAATCCTGTTGACATTTCTTGCTAATTTATCCGTGTTTACCTTCTTGCACTGTTTTTTGTGAATGTTCAGCACCTTCTTTAGCAATTGGCATATGCATTTGTATGGTTGTAGAGATTTGTTTAGGGTAGTAAAACTTTTGTTTGAGTGTTCAAGAAATTTCTACTTTCAGTATGACCTAATCAGGATAGGCTCAGAACATAAGCACTCTTTACTGAGGACTGCCGTATAGTGTACCAGACCCATACTGGTCACTGGCCAGACCAGTCCTGTACCAATTGGTACCAAGACATGGTACATTGGTATGTACCGGTGTTTCGAAGACAAAGAAGGAGAAGAGAAAGGCATAGTGGAGGAGGAAGAAAAAGAAGAGGAAACAAGAGGAAGGAAGGGAAAGCAATGGAGGACAAGGAGGAAGAAGGATGAAGAGAAAGCGGTGCAGGAGGAAGACGAATGAAGAAGACGAAGTGGTGGAGGAGGAGAAGGAAGAAGTAAGAAGAGGAGGAGGAGGAGAAGAAGAGGGAGTGCACTAGGGAGATAGGCGGCAATGACAATGGTGGTGGCAACGGCATCGTGAGAAGAGGGCAGTGGCTAGAAGAGGGCTTGCTTTCACGAGCCCTCATTGCTGTTTTAGGGTTTTTTTTAATATGAGTTGGACCAGACCGTCCGAATACATACCACTCGTTTGGTACAGCAGTCCTTGCTCTTTACTATAATTTTATCTTAGTTTGATTATTGTGTATCCTTTGCGACAAGTACATGTATATGCATGCTTGGCAATTATATTGGCATGGTAGAGACTTGTTACTTACTGCAATCTTTACAATGTCATTATACACCACTTCGTATGTCCTTGCAATAGAATTGCCTTTGTGTTTCAAGCATTGTGATTGTTAACTGTTATCATTGCATTTGATGTAATTTCTTGAACATTTTCATCGTCAGGATGCTTGCCTACTTTGGCAACAATCCCCATATGGATTGGACTATATAGGGCTCTGTCAAATGTTGCTAATGAGGTTGCAAATTTTATCAATTGATTATGTTGTAGATTTATTTATCATCTCTATAGATATCTGACCTTGAAATCTATATTTAAGGGACTCCTTACTGAAGGATTTTTCTGGATACCTTCTTTGGCTGGTCCTACTACAATTGCAGCCAGGCAAAATGGTAGCGGAATCTCTTGGCTTTTTCCCTTTGTTGTAAGTATGCTGTATATGATTTTTTAATATTGTCATTATATTTTATAGTTCTAAATGTAGCTTCATGTTTGTCTGATAAAATTATGGAGTACTGAACAATTGTCCTTTGAAAATGCGCTCTGCCAAGTTTTGCAAATATTATGACATTTACTGATGTATGATAGTTGCAAAAATCATACTATCCATATTGAAAGAGTGGTAAATTTGTTAATGAGCAAATGAGGACATGTCACAATCTTGGATGTGATATAGATGGGCTAGTCATAAGCTCTCATTTCTTTAGAGTTTAGACCAGGGTTTGCCGTACCGAACCGTACCGCCTGGTACGGGCGGTACGTACCGGTCCGACAGGTTGTCGGTACGTGGACCGACAGTTACCGGTCCGAGAGTACTGTAGCACTGACTGTAGCACTGTAACAGTGCTACAGTACTTGGTACACCTGGGTGTACCGTTCGGTATATCGTACCGTACCGATACCGAGCCCGGATCGAAATACCGGTACGGTACGGTATTGCGAACCTTGGTTTAGACTATACAAGTGCTCTAGCTTTGTGCCTGAATATTGAATATAAGATCATCATGCCATTTTCCGGTCTTGGCAATACTCTCTTTTAGAGTTTCTAATTCTAAACATGTTTAATAATCATAATTAGTGCCAAATTTGTCGTTTCAAGCAAGATTCCTGTGCGGGTCCATGGTCAGGCCACTACGGTCGATTCCTATGTATCGTGTGTTGATATGTTGGAACTTATTGTGAACCGTTAGGGGAGGGAGAGGAGGGGAGGAAGAAGGAAGAGGAAGAATGAAGAAGGGGAAGAAGAAGAGGAGGAACAAGAAGGAAGAAGAAAAAGGAAAAAAAGGAGGAAGAGGAGGCGATGGAGGAGAAGAGGAGGAAGCATGCTCAAAACCATGTTGGGGCATGTGGTGGGCACATGATAACTTTTGGTGTGTGGAGAGGGAGAAGTCACGAGCCGTAATCATAACTTTTGACTTCTCTTCAAACATTTTTTTTAGTGGACCGGACTGGACCACCCGAAATGGGGGTGGTCCACATCGTGATTTGGGCTTGAACAGAATAAATTTCACCCAGCGAACTGCACGAAATTGCCATCACTGTTTTAAAGGAACAAGGGCCATCGTGGTATCCTTGTTGGCATGATACATGCAGATTGTATGGAACAATTATGACAGTGCTAAGATAGAAGCTATAACCACATTAATTTGGGGTCGGTGAAATATGAATTGGATATGCTATCAGATAATGAGAATAGTGTTTGTAAGTGATGGAAGAATTTGTTATCAATGTGTACTTCACAAATACTCAAAGGTAATAGAAGGCACATTATCTTTTCTACTGTCATCAAAAATTATTTTCATATTGTCTATTCGTTCTAGTTCTACCACATAAAGAGAGTGCATTGTTGCAAGAGGTGGAGAAAAAGAAGAAATAGTAGAGGGTTTAGGAGAAAATTAGTCATAATTCTTGGCACTAGAATTGTAAAAGGAAGACAGATATCAAAATTTTTTAAAGAATGTGAAATCGATTGTACAAGTCAGCAGCATGTGTTTAATATTACCAAATAACCAGCACAAATCCAAAAAACTCTTGGACCAGATTCCTATCAAGTCTGAAACTTATTTTATACGTGGTAATGGAGACTTATTTTATAAACCATCTAACGGAGCTATATAAGAACTTGAATTAGGGTTTTGTTGGAAATTTTCCTACCAATCTATGCACCAAAGTTATACCAAAATACCAACACCTGTTGTTTCAAGAGGATGCCTTAGACAAGGTGGCCACCTTTGCATTTTTGTCTAAGGCCTCGAAATCCAATTGACGATCAAGAATGCGAAGGCAGCTAAATAGTGCTTATCGCTTAGGTGGTTTCTTTAATCTGGACATTAAAATTGTGGAGCATGTTCCCCAATAAACCATGAAATAACTGATTATGAATTGGTAAATCAAATTACATCTCTTAACTTTCCGAGTAAAGAGTTGCTGCATAATTTTCTTTTTCCAACAAAGTGAGAAGAGGGAGAGGATGAAAAAAGAAGGATGCACTTACATTTTGGGGAAAATAGATGACTTCTGTGTCAAACAGAAGTTATGATAGTAACTTTTCCTTTCTCCTCTTTTTTCTCCTCTCCTTTCTCGTCCGCTTTTTCCCCTTCCCATCTTTCATGTGGTTCAAATAGGGTTGAAGCTGTTAAGGTAGCACTGGCTCAACCTTGCATTCTATTAAGGGCAAAATTTATTTTATGGATTAATTGGTAAACATACTCATTATATTGATTTTTTAAGTATATTAGATACATATAAGTTTTTAATTTTTTTGCATTGTTTTGATAACTTAACTGTTCTCTAACCCCAAGATGTGTGTCGAATCTTGGCTGTTTATCTACCACATAGTTTTCGAATATTGTTGACATAACCCTTGTAGAAAATTAAAATAGTGACAGTACTTTTCTGATAACAGGTGTTGAAAACCAGGAAGTTCATTTAAATATAAGATAGTGTTCGAAACTAGGAAAATTATGTTGATTTTAAATACAGTGAAGTGTTTCATGAAACTAGTCTCTTTTCTGTGTCTCAAAAGAGGCTGTCATTCATTGACCTGGTCCAGCTCAACTTGCATCAATTAAATATATGAAGTTCCTCTTTTATACTAGCTGTTAACCATAATTATTAAACTTAATAGTTTTAGTTATTATTTACATGACTTTTAGACTCCCAACTATGTGGGACCTTTCTTCTGTTCATCTTACTCAATTGTGTACTAGCTATGCTTTTCACTCGTTATACTCAGTTATGTTAATTATTTTTTTCAAAAACTAAAGAAAGGATTCTCATTTATTTTGTGGCTGCTCATGTTGCAGGATGGTCATCCACCCCTTGGGTGGTCAGATACATTTGCTTATCTTGTTCTGCCAGTGTTACTTGTTATCTCACAATATATATCAGCACAGATCATGCAGCCAACACAGGTTAGTTTATTTTTTAAATTTTCTGGCAAATATCATCATGTTACATGCATACAAACATTTGTATATCCTTAAAAGTTGGGTATGGATCTATATGATCTTGATTAGTTCTTGTATGAAACTATGGGTAAGATGCTCATAAAGCCTTTGCATCTGTAAGCAGAGAATGTAAAGTTACTGGGTTGGTTTCTGTAGGTTTTGTGCCTATTTGTAATTCCATGCATGTGTTGATCATTCAAATATCTCATATCCTTTATTGATTGTTATAGTAGATATTGTCTTTGAAAGTGAAATCAAAGTTTCTTTCTAAAATCTGAAAGTGCTATTTCATTTTTAGATGCAGCTGAAACTTCAAATCAAGGATTGTTTGGTTAAGAATCTTTGAAAAGGTGATAGGTATTTTTAGAAACTTTTGTACCATTGCCTCCAATTATTGAGGTGCCTCTTTCCTTTACAATAACTTTCTGAGCCATTGTTCCTTGTGTCCCGTGGTCTTCGTTTCTTACCTTTTTTTTTGCTTGAGGCTAACACCCTTGTTTTTTGTTTCCTCCAAAAGAAAAAGGCAAATTGCTTGATCAAATTCTCCTCTACATCAATGCTCATAGCTTTTCAATATCTTGTCCTGCACCTTATCCAACTTCTTAATTATTTAATTCTCCACCTTGTATCTATGCTTTACACAACGTAGATTGGCAAAGTTTTATTAACAAACAGGACTTTTAGGCCACTGCACCAATTTCTCTTTCACATTAACACTTTCTATATTTGTATTTCTCATTCTTCCTAATTGACAGATTAAAACATAGAAATTGTTCTATGCTCCCGGAAATGTATGTGGTTCACCTCGGACAGGTTGATGCCTAGTTAACTTGATTCAGTTTGCAAGAGTCATTTGTCAGAGGGCTTGGTATTTTTATTTTTAACATCAGGGGCTTAAAGTGGTTCAGTCTTGCCACCACTTCATGATGTCACCTTTTTCATCGTGGTTAAGAGGCTCATGGAAGAAGCATTTCACACGAGTTATTTACTTAAATAGTTTTCCCTAGCTTAGGTGGTACTTTCTGCCTCTTAGAAAGCCCTCCAGAATTGAGACTCTCCCTCTAAGGTTAAAATTTTCATGTGTAGAATCGTTGAGACCAAACAAGGGCATACTCATTCTAAATCTGCAAATTAGGAATGCCATTTAGACTATTTGCTACCTTCTGCTTGGTTGCAGCTTGTCATGAGTTATTAGTATGTTTCACTGACAAACATGTTATGTACAATTTTCTCAGGACATATAATCTTTTTGGTCAGCTTGCAGAAATGTAGAATTAAGCTTGAGTGCATTTTGAAAGAGTGCATCAACATGATTCTGAAAAACTACGTCTATTTCTTGATACTGGGAAGAAAGCAAGATTGATTTTTGTCTTTATGGCTTTTCCTTTAAGCAAAGGTTGAAGCAGCTTTTATGTAACTTCTTTTGTACATCTCTCTTATCATAAACTTTGCAAATCCTGCAGCTATGATTCTTTTCTAGCAACAGAAACAAAACATCAAACTGAGTAAATTACAATTTTTGTGGATTATGTTGAAATAGTCTTTTTAAAAGTTCTAATAATTGTGTAACAGGGTAATGATCCTAGCCAGCAGAATGCTCAAGCTGTAACAAAGTTTCTTCCGCTGATGATTGGTTACTTTGCTCTTTCAGTTCCGTCAGGCTTGAGTCTATATTGGTGAGCAGGTGTCATTGTCTTTCATCCACGATTCTATGATGTTTTGCTCTCTGTGAATAAGTTCTACCTGTGGTTTATCATAATTTGATGCGATGTAAGGATTTTTGGCCTCAAGGGAGCTATTTATCTATCCAAGGCAACAGTAATAATGTTATCATTTACCTCCTAATAATTCGTTAAGACATCACTGTACTATTGCCACAAGCATTCTACACAATTCATTGATTGACATTTTGCATTCTGTTGGAGTATTAATAATTTTCTCCATGCAGCTGGCAAAATGGAGGATCTGTAGATAATAGAAATAACTGTTTAAACAAACCAATTGGCATCATGCCTCCATATGGTAAACCTAAGATGATTTTTCACAAAAGCATTTTTTAATGCAGATTCATGGCTCTTGTGTTTGAATGAAGTTTGGACTGGGTGGGTTTTTGTTACCTTGCTGTCAGGTCCTGGCTGTCCATATTTCATAACGTGTTATTTTACATTGCTATATTTTTATGAAATTGATGTGTATAAACACTACATTGGATTGTCTCACTATTAAATATTTTGGTCTGCTTTTCACTTATGAATTCATGCGGCCTGTAGTTTCTTCTGTTTCTTGGAGCACCTTTTCTCACTTAGATTACTTGGTGCTATCTTCTTATTTCCTAACATAAGACAGTTTAAAAGAGTTTGTGTACAATTTTAGACTAAACTTTTAGTTTAGTCTAACATAGTTTGGTTATGTGACATTGCTATGGGTTCTAGACCTTTACTTCTAACCTTTTAGTTCAAACTGTTTAAATGTGTATAGCTCCTAGAAATAGACAGCTAACTCCATCAGTCTAGCTAAAGTTGATTTTGCTTTTTGAATGTTACATTTTTTATGTTTACTTCTATATGATCTGAAATATGAGGTTTATGGAACTTTATAGCAGCTATTCATAGCAACTCCAATCATAATACTATGTGGAATGAATACTATGTTGGCCATTTATATAATAGGTTGTTCGCTATGTAGAGTATCGGGCACCTTAAAAGGCTGTCGTTAACCATGTAACATCTGATCAGTTTTTTTCATTTTGTAGGCTGACAAACAATATTCTGAGCACTGCACAACAAATATGGCTTCAAAAGCTGGGAGGTGCCAACAATCCAGTTCAAGATTACATTAATAGTGCATCCAGAGATGAAGCCTCCGAGAGGCAGAAGACACCATCCTTAATGCAGAAGTCTGTTTCTGAGATTGAAATGTCAAAATCCAGTCAAGGACAACAAGAAGAAATATCTGATGGATTAAGACGTGGTGAAAGGTTAACCTTTGTTTAATATCTCTCAATGGTCTTACTATAATAATCCATTGATTGAGTTGCATGAGTTGCTAAGCAGTTTGATGCAGGTTTAAGCAAATTAAGGAGGAAGAGGCTTGGAGAAGGAAGCAAAGGGAAGAAGAGAAGAAAAGGATGCAGGAGGGAGCTGAAGATTCCTCTGTAATTATTATGCAAAGTTTGGAAGCTACATCAATTGATAGCGATAAATCAGTTGAGAAAACTGATAATATGGTAAAAGCTGATAGTCTCAGTGGCAATTCATGTTATATTGTTGTTCGTGATTGTTGATAGAACTTTTGTTTATTCGTATTATTGGCAAATAAAACAGGTTTTAAAGAAAGAAACAGAACTGCATGTGTCTCCGAGTGAAAATGGAGGGCTTAACTCAAAAACCATGACCACAAATAAGGATGGACTATTTCTTCAGAATGTCCATAAGGTACCCTCTGCACAGCTAAGGTTTTTTTCCTATTGTGTGAGTTTCATGTATGGATTTAATTCAAAGCTCTTTCGAAGTGCACTGATTTGTAAGACGAATTATTATTTATCATGCTCAGTTAGTAATTGCATAAAGGGATATATTTGGTGTATATTATGTTATTATAGTGGTTTCTACTTGGTTCAATCAAACTCTAAAGAAGTTGTACCCGTACCAATGAAAAGCATGGATACCATTGTCCCCGTCCTATTGAAACCTGCTTTTATACTTCACTTTAACTCATTTTTTAACCTAATATAGTGTAGTTATTGGTTTCTCTTACTTGAAATGTGAGGGCATGAAATTCAAGTGTACAATATATATTGGAGTACCTTTGTCATTTGGAGTGTAGATATGTTAGGGATCTTGGAGATGTATCAATATTGATGTTTCTTATGTCATCACAAGGGTAAAGAGAAAATCATTAAATTTCAGGTGGAATGAGTGGGGTATCAAAACCATGGAATTCAGGTGGAATTATTCCAAGGAATCAAAACAACAAGATGACGCATGGATTTTGTTATTTTGCATTTAGTGGCTGTTTAGAGAGGAATAAATAGGCATTACATAATAGTACGAGACATTTTAAATTAGCTTGCTGGCTATGCATGTAAGCCAATATATCATCATATTCCCTTGAGGTGGGATAAATTGCTTGAAAGATATTTTGATCTGAAAGTTATGCTTGTTATGTTTGAGTTTTGCTGGCTATAGCCACATGAAATCTTTGAAGACCCTCCTATCCAAAGAATGTTGGATATATATCGACTCATCTTATTGTGGATTATGCCTTATTTTCAGGAACAAGCCGCTTCCAATGGTGACCAGACTTCAGAAAATTCCCTTGATGAAAGAGATGAAGAGACAGAAATCGACAAAATTTAGCCAGTCAGACATTTTCTGACAAAGGAAATCGGCGTAGTCTTGTTGTTTCATGTGTTTATTTTAATGGCAGAGAAGGTGGTCTTTTCTTTACCTATTCTATTGGTGGTGTTGCATCGAGTCCCGACCACCTTGGCAAAAATAGTTGTACCTTTTGTACTACAAGATCATCGGTTTGGGGAAAAAAAAAGGAACTTCTGAGCAGTAGGCATAAAGTATTTAGGAACAGCAGCTTAATGTGATGATTAATTTT
Organism: Musa acuminata AAA Group; assembly: GCF_036884655.1. Classification (NCBI taxonomy): domain Eukaryota; kingdom Viridiplantae; phylum Streptophyta; class Magnoliopsida; order Zingiberales; family Musaceae; genus Musa; species Musa acuminata. The sequence goes on along the minus strand of NC_088353.1, from coordinate 42,392,362 downwards.
GTTTTCTTCATGGTACCTCAAGCTGGACCTTCACTGTACAGATGGTAATGGTTTGGAATCTTGATCCTTCTCCAGCCTAGCCAGCAGAGAGTCTTAAAAGTTTCAGATTTGATGCTGTTTCATGTCCTCAGTCAAAGAATCAGGTTGACACTTTTCCATGATCTTCTTTTGTTTTCTCACAATCCATGGTTGTATCGACTTCCTAAAGTTGTCTATTTTTGCTTCAGATTCATTTCATGCATCAACAAGATAAGGGACCATCCGAAACTTCTGTTCCGAAGTTCTCCGACTTCCGAGCTGAGGTGGCTACCTCAAGAGCCGTCCGATGAGAGCAAAAAAGAAAAAAAAAAAAAAAAGCAAGAAATCCTTTTTTTATTATGCCTAGACTTTCTGTTGTATACAAACATTTAAGTTTAAGATGTTGCTGCCACATTTCAACCCCCTTCTCTTGAGATGCATGCAAGTAGAAACATGTAGAGTTTAATCTCCTGTATGATGAACAGGCTATTACGCAGTCGACAAAGTTATTAATTATCTATTTTGATATTAACACTGGTAATCACCCTTCTGTTTTTCCAATAAATTCTTTGGATAGAGAAGTTTGACTCTGTTGCAAAGTTTGTTAAGTCAACTTAACCAAACAACAAAGTTGACAAATTTCTAATAGACAGCATCATAAGTTCATCTCTGATAAATAAATCCTACAGAAGAACGATGTCTCCACTTGTAGGGAGATTAAATCTAAACAATAAAAAGAAAATAATAACATCAAGTTATTGAATCCAAATGATTGCAGGCAAGCGAGTAAAATCCAACTTGTACATCAAATATTAGTCTGATCATAATATATTGATTTCATTTAACTAAGATTAATATCAACGGATATATTGTTGAATTATTACCCAAAAAATTCCTCATACAATAAATCAAAAAGAAGGATGGATTCGAGAGGTGCACTATTCCCCGATCTTTACCTCCATATTTGGAGGTGAACGGGTCAAACGCCTGCCCGTGGGACCCGCTCTCCTCCGAACGAGAAGGAAGGCGGTTATTAACAGCAACAACCGTCGACGACACTATATATTACTCCCCATACCCTTCCCTTCCCTTCCATCCTCCATTGCGACTACTACTACTACTACGACTACGATAAAGGCCACCGCCACCCTCCAATAATCCGTCATGGCACGCACGCAGCTCGTCTTCGTCCTCGCCCTCCTCCTCGTCGCCGTCGTCGCCTATGCCTCCGCCGACTCAGCCCCCGCCGCCTCCCCGTCTGGCTCCGCCATGCTCAGCGTCCTGACTCCGATCGCCACCTCGCCCCTACCAGCCGACGCCGACTCTCCTTCTGGCGATGTCGACGACAGCGACGCCGGCGGCGTCGGTGCTCCACTCGGGACCACCACGACCAAGCCGGAGGGCGAGACCAAAAGCGGCGCCTCCCTCAATGGTGTGGCCTCTGCGGCTGTCGTCGCAGCCATCTCCGGTTCTGCCTACTTCATGTTCTGAGCAGACAATAAATTCTTCTTCCGTTCTGCAATGCATCAAACTACTGTTCATTGCAGAATAGTTTAATGTATTCTGTCAAATGGAGGCAACGAAGAAAAATTATATTCCACACTTGTCTTGAATGCTTGCTTGCATTTTTGTTCCTCTCACACCATTGAGGGAAATTCAAATCAATTTCAATCCCTTTTTTTGTCAAATAGACATTGAAATATCTAAATTTAAACGTGAAATTCTCATAAGTAACTAATTCAATAAAAATATTATCATGGCACATAAATCGATTAAGTCACCATAATTAAAATAAGATAAAAAGAATCATTATCAAGATGGAGATTCCTCTCCTCCCTAAAATTCTCCTACTGTGAAGAACAAAGGAAGAGCCTCACCACCCTTATATATACATATATATATATATATATATATATATATATATATATATATATATATATGTATATATATATATATATATATATATATATATAATTTGCTCACATCATATTAATTATTTAGTAAACAGATTTAAAGTATTTGCTTATTCAGATTACATAAACAAGAAAATAAAAAAAATCCAAATTAAGTAAAATACTAATTATGATAATTTTGATTTTTGAAAAGAGGAAAAAAGCTCTGATGAGTACAGATTTTTTCTTTTATTAAGAGATAGTAATAAAATGTGTATTTTAAGTGGTTGTAGGTTCATCTCATTGAAGAAACAATGAGATGATGATGTTCTTCGATGCATTAAACATTGATTTCTAAAGACATTGAGCACCATGATGACACACAATATTCTCTCTCTCTCTCTCTCTCTCTCTCTCATTCTTTTTTTTCTTTTTAAAGGTAATATCTATTTCTTAATGTAGTCTGCCTGGCACGTGTCAAGTTTTGCTTGGTGGAAAAATGTGTACCCTGAATGGCGAAGACAGCCGAGCAGCACCTTCTCATCAACCGCTTTCCTATTCGGGGTTTACACGTGGCGAAGAGGGTGTCGCCATGCACGCTGGCTTCCTTTCTCGGCGCCGCGCACCAATCCCCGGTCACCTCGAGAAATGGTCCCCAATTTATTATGTATGAAGGTAATGTAGACCCACGCGGTCTCATCCTACTTGGCATCACACGCGACGTTGGGGAGCTCTGGATCGCATCTCGTACGAGATGCGCGTATATTCCGTCGGTGTGGCGCTACTTTCTATATAATGGATATATATATTACGCCAATATTTCGTACGAAGAGCGATGCGCACCCACGCGTTCTCATCCTACTTGGCATCACACGCGACGCTGGGGAGCTCTGGATCGAATGTCGTACGTGATGCGCGTATATTCCGTCGGTATGACGTTACTTTCTATATAATAGATATATATATTACACCAACATTGGCTTCCCAGAGTTCTTTCGTCTCTCCTCCTCCTGCCCACCGTTTATTTCGCCTACGGAGAGGAGGAGAGGACGAGAAAGCTTCGATCTTTATTAGGAACCGGGGGGATTAGGGCTCGTGTCCGTGGTCGGGTCCGGGCGCCAAAGAGGGGGGAGGAAATGGAGGCGTTTGAGGCTTTCGACTCGTTATTGGCCGCGGCGAGCAGAGCTTGCTGCAGCCCCCTCGCCGTCTTCATCCAGATCCAGGTAGGCACATTCGATCGATTCTTCTTGGTATGTGGTTGCTTCTTCCTCCGATTCTTTTTGGCGTCCGGGTGTGCCCTGTTTCTTTTTCTTTGGTTGTTTTCTTTCCGCCTTCAATGCCGATTGACGGATCTGGTGTCTCCCTCATTTATGCGCGGACTGGACCATGTTGTCTTCTTCTTGAACCGGCTTAGAGATTATTGGCCATTTCATCCTGGTTCCATTGGTAGACAGTAAAGGAGGAGTCGTATTTGATGAAGAGGTGGTGAGTTGGCATGTAACGCTTTCATGTGTTCGAGAAACACTAATTAAATTAGATAGGGTTCCAAAGAATATTTAATTAGTGAATTTGAGGATGTTGCAATTTCATGTTTGTAATTTATTAATGACATTTGGGCATTCACTCTATTGGAGTATAATAAGCAAAATGAATAGATCTATGGTCAAATTATAAAGCTGATGGCTCCTAAAGTGCCACTGAGATGCAGATGTTGTCCTATTTTTGTACAAATATCTAGTTGATGACCACCAAATCTTCATCAAATTATTAGATGACGAGTCTTGTAAGAACAATGACAAACTTGATGGTGATCATATATCAAATGCCGTTGTTTACTAATTTATCCTTTGAGTTGATAGATACAATTTTTTAATTTCAGTTAAAAGGAAAGATTTGGGGATTCCCGTCTTCATATGAAGCTAAACTCTTCTTACTAAGTGAACAATTTGTGAGTTTACTAGACATGATTTATTGTAGAATCTACTCATTATGAGATGCCATATATCTCAGACACTTCTTGAAAGAAAATTGCAAGAGTTTGTGGCTTAAGAATAGAACTCATTGACAATAACATGCAGGAGAAGAGCCAGATAAATATATCATGAATGTTTGGGATCCATATATGCGACTTGGAGAAATATTTTCCACCAAGAACATTGAATGCAGAATGTGGAATGGTTGAAAGATAAACCAAACAATAGAAGATCAAACAATGTGAGAGGGTACACTAATTTGAGAAGTAGATTATTTCTTTAGAATTATATAATGGATAGGAACAGATAGATCAACTTGGAGGATTTTAAAAATTTATGATGAATGGATGTTGAATTTTTGGATTGGAAAAGAAGAGTGATGTAGAAATATCAAGGCTTGAGTTTTTTGGTGTGATGTCCTCTCCTGTCAAATCATCAAAGGGATTATCATTCTGTCACATTTGAGATGCATGTGCAGCAGAAACTCAATCTACTTTTATTGTAAATATGTAGATTATACTATTTTACTTTACAGTCAGCTATATGTGCTCTTTATTTTAAGTGAAATCTGTAAAAGAAACAACTAAAGCAACCCTTTTTTGTTTGTTTGTAGGGTTGTATAATCTGTTTAACTCTTGCTGTTGGATGGGGCTTTGCTGCCTATGTCAGGTATTATTTTCCGAACAATAGCAAAATAATTTTAGATACTTGATTGGTATGCAACCTTTTGTTATATGACATATGGAAACACATGTTGCGGTTTCTTTCCCTTTACAGGAATAGAGTTATACAGCGCATGAAGCTTAATATTGCAAATGGCAATAGCTTTGCATTCATCTGTGAAGATATTAATGATCTTGAACACTCTGCTCAGCTGAATTTACCTAGAGTGTCAGTTATAATGCCTTTGAAAGGCTTTGGAGAACACAATTTGCAAAACTGGAGAACCCAAGTGAGTTATTGTTATTTATTAAAAAAGTTTCCTTGCTAGAACTGTGGATATTACATATATTTCAAGGAAATATTTATGGCGTATCTATTTTGCATTGCATGTTTATTAACACATGGTTTCTCTCATACCAGTGGAATTTCAACAGACTAAAATATTTTCTGAATTTTTGAATGCAGATTACTTCTCTCTATGGAGGACCTCTAGAGTTTCTTTTTGTAGTTGAAAGTGCTGAAGATCCAGCTTACCATGCAGTGTCTTCACTCATCTTAGAGTTTCAGGTAAATATGCATTCCTTTGGATTCTGCTTCTTACATATGAGGCAGTACCTTGATCAATTTTCAACTTGCCAATTGTGTGCAGTTTTTGGATGTTAATGCTAGTTATATATGCCTCTGCTATTTTTTAACATCCATTCTCTTTCACCTCATGAGTTCTTAGATGACACAGAAGTTTTTATATAGAATAGAAACATGATGTTCTTTAGTATGACCTTTATTTACAATTATCAATTCTGTAACCTTTTGCTACCTATGGACATCTGCAGAACATATCCAGTGATGTATGTTATCTCGATTTAGTTAAAAACACAATGAAACTTCATTTTGCATGGGTTTTGACATTTATCTACTAGTTTTTAACTGCTTGTTCTAGATGCCTATCAATCTCTTTTGAAATACCTGACCAAAAATTTTGCATGAATGATTTTCAGGAGAGTGTTGATGCGAAGATTGTAATAGCTGGCCTGTCAAAAACATGCAGTCAGAAGATTCATAATCAATTGGTACATAGAGCTACTTTTGATCTTGTCATTTTAACAAGAGACTACTGCCATTTAAACAATGCTTTTCCCTTATCTATGCTTTTAATTTTGTTCTTGTTTTCCCTTGATATCATAGAGTAAAAAAGAGGCATAAGGTTAAACATTTTCATAACAAGATGGAGTTTTGAACCACGTGGTATACATAAAATTATATAAGATGTATAATTTTTATTACTTTGCTGAAGTTCCGAAAAGGAGTTAAAAATAACATAGCACGTATGACCCTTGTTAAGATTATGCAATGTGTTAATTCAACATCATTTTTCACTTCTATAAACCAAAACATTTCTGCTACCTGCATTTCATAGGTTCTAAAATTTTCTGGAAAGTCATGATTTCTGGCCATACTCTGTTTCTAAGTTTTTTAATACTTTAAATATACCATGTTAATAGGTTACTCATTACAGTCATTTCTGTAGAAACCAAGACATTCTGACCTATTCATTGATAAAAGGAAGTCTTCGGTTGATCTCATCCTGCTAAAATTTAGAAATCAGGAAGCCATTGGATTTGTCGCTTGGTCCACATTCAATGTGTTTGCATTTGCATGTGCTATGTCTTTTCCTGAGCTTAAACCCCTTATGAATTAACCCCCTATTGCGTTAAGAGCCTTGCAGCAAATTTGTAAATAGCTTTTCATCTACATTGCAAAGTATATCTCATTAAAGCTAACTGTTTGAGGTTTTTTTCCCTGATAAGACTCATTTTCAGCTAACTGTTTGTGCAGTATATCTTATGAATTAACCCCCTATGAACAGCTAACTGTTTGAGGTGTTTTTCCTTGATAAGACTCATTTTCAGAAAGACCTTTCTTGACTAGCCTCATCTCAGAAAAATAATTTCTGAGAGTAGCCTCGTTTTGGACAATGTTAGAAGTGTTATTGATAAAGGAGAACTACTGTCAACAACAGTAGTTTTTTTACGCATCAACTGTTGTCAATGATATGGTTTTTTACTACAATAACTGCTCCACTTCAACTTGGCATAGATTAAAAGAAGGCTAGTCTTTGAAAAATTTTCAATGGCTGCTGACAGAAATTTTCTTCAGAAAACTAGGCTACTTAATTGAAAAAAAAAACATCGTGAGGGGTTAAAGGCATAAGTTCAAAACATTACAGTTTTGTTCATAAATATATAATTTGCAATAGGATAACATACCTTGGCAATCTTGTATTGAACTGTTTTAGGAGTATCCTTCATGCTTAATATATTTGATTCTCCTCAAATTCAATATGCCAAATGCTATCTTCCATTAATTAGTTTCCGTGTCCCCTAAAATGAGAATTAAAACATAATGATCTTTTAAAATCGTGCAAGTCTATTGCAGGTTGGTGTGGAAAGGATGCATAAAGATAGCAAGTATGTTTTGTTCCTGGATGATGACATTAGGCTCCATCCTGGATCAATAGGAGCCCTTACAACAGAAATGGAGAAAAACCCTGAGGTATTAAATTTGTTGCAATTGGCACATCACTGTTTCACACCTATTATCTGTTAATCAGCCGATAATGCTCTTTAGTTTTTTCCATGTACAAAATTAATTGTATTTTTTTCTCTGCAGATTTTTATTCAAACTGGATATCCTCTTGATTTGCCCTCAGGAAGCTTGGGTAGTTACTGCATATATGAATATCACATGGTATGAGTATTTTAAAGCTTTCATTCTATATTAATTTCTTATCAAGTTTTATATCCTCTTCAGAGTCATGAGTTTCAGAATGGGTCATTAGCTACCATGTAAAGCATTTGCCTATTTAATCTTTCCTATTTTTGTCCCATACATATATTGCTTCTTGTTTTTGTTCTCTCTTTCTAATTGGCTACACTATCAGCCAGCCACTATGACCAAATTTAAATGCTTGACATTTTCTGCCAATGTTCAGAAGTTATAGTCACCTTTGACCGTCCAAACAAAATGCCCACTAAACCAAATATTATGTGATTGACCATGCCTCCACTTAAGGCATGAAACTGTCAAATGTCTCTTCATGAAACAGTCTTAAGGATGGAACTAATTATGGTTGTGATCAGTGATTGTTGTACTATCAGAAACGTTAGTGTATGGGCAGTATGTACCTGTTTAGATGCAGACCGACACATGGACCACCTCTTCGCCGCTTCGATGCTGCAACGGCACTACCTTTTTGCCATTATGATGCTGTCGCTGCTTCCTGGGTATGCTGTCGCTGCACTTCTTCTCCTCCTCTACTTTCTTATTCTTCCTTCTTCCTTCCTCCGTTGTTCCTCCATCGTCCCTTTCACTTCACTCTCTTTTTCTTCCTCGTCAAAATACCGGTAGGCATCGGCATACTGTATGTCCGTACACCGGTACAGACTGGTACATAGTACATACTATTCCAGCAGATTATCGAAACGGGTCTGGTACCCAAGAAGGCAAACCTTGGTTGTGATGCTAACACTTAGACACATGCATCAGATGCTTATCTGTGAAAAAACTAGAATTTCAGTTCTTTAAGCAAGTTTTTTTTTGTCAATGAAATTAGTGACCTCTTATAGGTCATTTTTCTATCCTCTTGTTTTCTAATTCCATAACATTTGCATCATGAAGATGAGCAAACTTGTAAGTGTGATCTACATCCTTAGCTGCTTACGAAAACATCTGATTCATGCTTTTGTTTTTTCTCCTTTTCCTAGTAGCTGCAAGTCCCCATTGTGATATGACAGCATAATGCTCTTCTTGAATTCATCGATAATTTTTACCTTTTTAAAAGTGTTCCACCATCTGATATATTTTAACAGAAGCAAAATCTAAAATTTACATTTATCATTTTTTTCCACCAGCAATGAATTTCACCATAAACCACCATAGATAATGCTAGTCTCCATGGATCAATTTCAACATTCCTATAAGAAAGTTTCAAGGAAAAAAAAGCTTGATTTTGTCTTCTTTTATTGTTTAATTCTGGAGATCCTTCTCTTGTTGCCTTTATGTGCCCTATTTGTTTGTTCTGAAAAGGAAGCTGAAAGCATGGGGATATTTCCATCTGCATATGCTTCTTAGACCATGTTATTTCCTCTTTGTCCAGTGTGGGCAATTTCTGGCAGATATGATGTGCATTACTTTGACTGTAAGTTCTGTTTCACAAATTGGTATTTGAATCCAATGTCAACTTCTCCCTTTTTTTGTCTTGTCGGAGCATATAGGTGAATTATCTAAGTAGTTACTCTTATATTGATTGCAAGGCTAAAGCCTCTTATACATTCTTGATGAACATGATTTGTAGTTTATGAATGACCAACATTTGTCCACAAACATATCAACATGGAATTTTCATTTTGCCTTTTTTATTCTTGTTTTTAATTCAACAGTGCCAGTTACTTCTGTACTTATTTTCAGAATGTATTTTACTCACCTTTGTATATTGTTTTTCTCTAATCTTAGCCTTGCTCTATGGGGTTTGCAACTGGTGGAAAAACTTTCTTTCTGTGGGGAGGCTGCATGATGGTAAAGTTTAGGCATCTTAAACTGTTTGTTACATACATATGTAACTTAACAAGCTTAAATATGCATGTCTTATACATCGTCTTTAATCCTTAGATGCACGCTCAAGATTTTAGGAACGACTTGTATGGAGTTGTTAGTGGGCTTCAAGATGGGGGGTACTCGGATGACATGACCCTGGCAGCAATTGCTGGTAATCATTCTGACTTCTGAGTCTATTGTGAAATTCATCCTGCTTGCAAGAAGTGTTTTATTTATTATTTACTTGCTGAACTTGTGCTTTATAGTTGTTAAAATGATTGTGAATGCATAAGTGAAACATATTGTCAATTTCAGTGCTATATTTTTAGGAAAGGTGTGTATGAATTATGATTTGTTTCTCTAATAATATTACATTAAAAATGACCACTGTTATGAGCCTTTAACAAATTTTTTCATCTTGTCATATATTTCTGAGAGATCAGTGATTTAAAAAGCGCTAGGTGTCAAGGTCCAAAAGCGCCCGAGGTGTTAGGCGCTCGCCCGAGCAAAGCGAGGCACTAAAATTTAAAAATATATAATATAATTAATAAATATAATTATTTAAGTAAAAATATGATATTAAATTAAGAAAATCTTGCAAAATCATAATATCACATTAACAAAAAGTCTTAAAATTCAAAACAATAAAATAATTTCAAATAAATAAAAATTAGTAGTATTAAAATCAAAATAATATATTATTAATCTAATAAATAAAAAATATTGTTACTAGTATGCAGTTAACAGTATATTGTTAATATACTGTTAACAGTATACTATCGAGTCGATGTGAGAAGAGTGAGTAAGAGTAAGACAACAACGACAAGTAGTGAGCAGCGGCAATGGCGACAGTGGCAAGCAGTGACAACAGCGGCGAGCAGCGATAGTGGCAGCGACAACGGTAGCGAGAGCGCAGCGTAAAAGTAAGATTGATGCTGTTGATTGGGAGCAGCGACAACGGTAGCAGCGAGCAACGGTAGTGGGAGTGGCGAGCAGCGACAATGGCAACGGTAAGCAACGATAATGGCAGCGGCGAGCAACAATAGTAGCAGTGGTAGTAGAGAGTAACGACAGCGGAGAGAGGTAATGACAGTGGAGAGGAAATGTCGGCGGTAGAATCACGAGCAAGGTTAGGGTCAGGGAAGTCGCGAGAGGGATGCTAGGAGGTTGATATCGGTACTTTAGTTGGTTCGATTGAACCAACTAAAGTATCGAGGTCGCTTGGTTTAACTTGGGCGCTCACCCGAGCCCAAGCATCGGGCGCTTCGGGCGAGCGCCCAGGCGGTGCCTCTTTGAAGCGCGTCGCCTGGACATGAAATGAGGCGCTCAGGCCTCACCTCGCCTCGCCTGAGCGCCTATTGAAATCGCTGTGAGAGACAAGGTAAATTTATATTCCTTCACGTTAATATTTAATTAATTCTATCAAACTGGGATATCATAAATGATGACATAAGATGTAGTCCCATACTTGGTAAATGCTTAGGTCCTATACTTGTAAACTAGTTTACATGGCTACTATGAGAGAAAATTTGTGCAGGGTTGGTATTGCAATTTAGGTCCTTGCATTTTGATTTGTATAGGGGTGAAGCACTATATAAATTACATTGTATCATGAGAAGAGGGATTTCCTTTGCTCTTGTGTTTATAATAAAAAGGTCCTATGTAACAATGAAAAGTTTGTGTACATGTCGTGTCTCCTTCATTACTCGTTGAATTGTACCCTTGGATACATGTCCATGTATGACTTGCATTTCTTGATCAATGTAACATCAAGTTTAAGATATTAATTATTATCAAAATTAGCTTCCAAACCAATATGTATCTCAATGGTTTAGGAAAATAACTAATTTGTATGAAACTACTTGAAGCATAATAATAAGTACAATAACAACAACAATAATAAAGTCATGAGTCCTAGATATTTGGGTTGGCTACATTGATCTTTTATCGTCACTGAGATTCGTAAAAGTCATATATTTAGTTAAGTTAAATAATATTTAAATTTTTATTTATAATTTTATTAAAGTCTTCTTAGGTCTTCTTGTAACTCTTTGCATACCATTAAGACTAATTATTTCATATCTTTTAACTATCATATCTATATGTCTCCTGAGCACATGTTTATATAATTCTAAATGATTTTATCTCATTATATCCTCTATCGAAGTGATACCTAATTATTCACGGATAAAAATATTTTTTTTTTCTTTCTTTCCTAGTAACTCCATATATCCACCTCAATATTCTCATTTCAGCAATACAAATATTTTTGTATATATTATTTTTTAACTGTCCTATACTCAGATCCATAAAGTATTGTTGGTCTAATAATTATCTTGTAAAATTTTCCTTTTAGTCTCTCAGCTAAGATATATGTTTATGAGATTCGACATAATTTTACGTTGACTATCAATAACCTAACACAACCCTCCATCCTTTTCTCTGGGCTTGGGACTAGCATTGATAGTTTTCTCCTGCTTAGGTTAACCTTCTCTTATCATGTTGGAATACTATAATTTTGGCAAAACCTAATTTTCTTCTCTTTATTTCATGCATATATGTTGTTTCTGCCCACCTGGGTTAATATTTTCTTATCATGCAAAAACGTCAAATTTTTTTGGCAAGAACCATGTTTATTCTCTTTATTTCATGTTCATTGGCCCCTTGGATAGAGAAAACAAGTTAGTGATGTTGCTCGAAATTTACCCAACGTGTTACAACTGAATGTTTCATCCTTTGGAGTTACTGTATCTTTCCAGCTGTATTTCAAAGCATATTCGTTCTGAAAAGAGATCAAAGATCAAGCATTTTGGCCTTGCACATGCCATGATTTTCTCGAGTTTTTGTTATAGTTCTATACCATCTCCTACCAATAGTGCTTAAATGAGTGAATAGTGTTAAAATCAATCTTAACTAAATATGCTTTTGCAGGACAACATAACAGACTTATTTGGTCACCACCAGTTGCTGTCTTCCCCCATCCCCTTGCAAGTGATCTTAGCTTTCCAAGGTTTGTGGCGTCATCATCGGAAAAATTTCCATAACTGATTCACTTTTAATTTACCCTTCTATAATTTTTGTGTAGATACTGGAATTACCTAAGGAAACAAACATTTGTTCTTGAATCCTACATATCAAAGGTTAATTGGCTGATGAACCGTGCCTTGTTCGCTACACATTGCTATTTATCCTGGGGATTTGTCTGGCCATATGTCATGGCATTAATACATCTTGCAGCATTTGTAAGAGCACCATTTTGTGGTTCTACATACAGTGAGGCATTTTCCTCATCTTGTGGTGAGTCAATTATTTTTCCCTTGAAGTAGGACCTAGTCAACCATAGGGACCTGTACGGTTATATTTCTGAACTATTGATGTACTAGAAGGTTTATTGTCAAGAGGTGGTTTTGACTTTTTCTACCAGGTTCTTTGGACATATTATAAAATCAATTGACCCAATGTACAAATTCATTAAGTAACTTCATTTTTTTTATATTCTGTTATTATTATCTTAATAATACAAAAAGATGTATTTACTTGTATGTGTTCAGGCTTGTCACTGGCGAGCTGCTTGCTTATATCCACTGTTATAGAACTTCTGTCAATGTGGAACTTGACTAAGCTGGAGATTCAGTTATGCAACATGTTATCTCCAGAAGAGCCAACAGTCTCACTCGGATCTTATAACTGGGGACTTGTAAGCATTTGTCTTGCAATTTTATTTCATAGTTCTAGGTTTGATAGTTTCTTAGGAATAGTTGGGTATTAGATTAGCAATGTGTGTGACTTAACTTATGTTGGATTTATATGTTTGCCAAGCAGGTATTTCTGGCGATGCTTGTAGATAACTTCTTGTACCCTATCTCTGCAATTCGTTCACGTTTTTCACAGTCCATAAATTGGTCTGGTGTCCGATACCACTTGGAAAAGGGGAAAATAATCAAGGTAAATTAATAGTCTCTTATCATTTGTACCTGTTCATTTTACAATAAAGTTAATTGCGTGGGATTTGCTTATGCTTTGCCTTAAAGGAAAAGAAAATGAAGCTTGAGCTTAAGATACTTAGGTTGAATGGTTTAAGATATTGAAAGTGTAGATCTAGAAATCAGGTTGCAGATAAACAGTCACCAACAGTAGTGACAAATCTATAAATGCCTTTTTTTATTAAACATTCAGTGTTGGTCACTTGTTGAAGTTCTCCTTTTTTTTTTCTAAATTAAGTTGTACTCCTTTTTCCAGACTGGACTACACTATTTTTGTTGGATGTTCCGGCTTTACAAAAATATGCCTGACTTCATAGTGGATTAAGCCGAAAAATGCAAAATTGGAGATCATGAGAATTTAACAATCAAAGTAAATTGATATACTTTGGATCCTAATTCCTATGTCAACGACAGGTTTCATAAATCATACTGTCATCAATGATGTGCAGCAACTAACGACTTAGGATACTGGATTTAGTAGTTTCATGACATTTCAAGCGCTAAATGATATTGGTCTTTAAATTAAAGTATAATCACCACATGAAACTTATTTTACACTCTTAGTATAGATAGGGACTCGTGGAGCTGACAAGTTCTAAATTTGTGTTTCTTATGAACGATACTGCAGATCGAAAGATCCATAGCAAATGGCCCAAGCTACTCTGATCTTGCATGGAAGAGGCTATATGGGAAAAGGCAGATCCATCGTAGTACTTCATTTATTAGCTATTTGTCAAGAAAGTATTATCCATTGGCACCAACCAAAGAAGGATGACAGCCAGCAGCTGAGTGTGCAGCGTAAAAGTCATCCAATTTTTGTTACAATTGACGCATTACATTGTATTTTTGTTCTTTCTTTAACCTTTTTTCGTTTCGAAGGTCTGATTCAATTTATGGATTCTTATGGTGTCAGGTCGTGCTCACCATTGAGATTTTTACAATGCCAGTTGATTGTATCACTATAGAAACAAGCATTTCGTTAAGACAAGAAAAAGGAGTATCCTTTCCTTCTTTCTTCCCATGGAGTAAGCATTTTCTGTGTTTGTCGTGCCCACTTCTTTGTTTGGATCGGCAAAAGGGCAGGACTCATTGCAGTATCTTATCAAGGAGTAAGCATATGGGTTTGACATTTCAACCAAAATAATTTGATCTCCATGAATCTGTGATTCAATTGCAGGTTCAGCATCTGATCATGAACGTAATTAAAACTCGTCATCCTCGAGTGTTGTTGGCAATAACCTGATTTATTCTGTTATGTTTCATCCACTTTAGGATCAGAACAATAACTGCTTTCTGTGTTCTCTTTCTGAAGGAAGAATGACAATTGTTCTAAATATATTCAAGTGATTGGTGACCTAAGAATTTTCTTTTGATAGAATCCTCTAAGGTAGGATTTGACCATAGAGTTCACATTAAGAGAGTTCATATTGTCATTAAGAGAACCCTAAAGGTGGTTTTTGAGGAAAACCCTAACCATGTTTTCGTTTTCTTTTTTCTTCTTTTAAAACAGATAAAAAATCTTAATTGTTAACACAAATATCAAAAAAAAAGAAAACATCAAAATAATATTATGCTATAAAAATAATATTATCCATCAAAATAATAGTGAATGTTAGAACAAACTCTGTGGAAGTACAGAATTAGTCTGAACATATTCTGAACAAACACAGAATATTTCCGATTACAAGCAATGGTTGATAGATATTACAAAAACGGATAACAAAAACCTGAACGGTTTCAGGGCATAATACATCGCAACTTATTTAGCAGCAAAGACACAAAGCTACTGGATCCCACTTGACATTCTCTCAACATGATAAAGCTATTTGAAGACTCACCAACCATGCATGATCAATATTTGTAGTCCTTGACATGGAGGCTCTCCGAGACGCCTACGCCTCCTGCAGCATCACCCTTGTATGTGCCGAGCGTTGCCTCCGAGTTCGCCTTGCACCTGGTGAGGAATGCAGTCCTCGCCTTCTCGACATTCTCCACCTTACCTGCCCATGCCTTGAGTGTACTTTGCTGCAGAGCACGGCCGAATGAGAAGGAAAGTGACCATGGCTTCTTCCCCTGCAGCTTGTTCATGGCATTCAGGTTCAAAGTAGCCTCCTCTTCACTCTGCCCTCCTGAGAGGAAGACGATCGCAGGGACAGCAGCAGGAACAGTCCTCTGGAGAGCTCGCACGGTGTACTCGGCAACCACCTCAGGAGCTACCTTCTTTGATTCTGACCCTGGTGTCACCATGTTTGGTTTCAACAGACTTCCCTCGAGAAGGACATGGTGATCATTGAGCGCCTTGTAGCATGCGGCCAGCACACGCTCTGTAACCTCAGCACATTTTGCAATATCATGTGGCCCATCAACAAGGATCTCCGGTTCAACGATTGGGACAAGACCATTCTCCTGGCAGATGATAGCATAGCGTGCCAACCCATTAGCATTTGCATCAATTGACAGTTGTGATGGCTCATTTGGACTGATCTTGAGAACAGCACGCCACTTGGCAAAGCGAGCCCCTGCCTCATAGTACTTCTTGCAGCGTTTGCCCAGGTCATCGTGACCCTGGGTGGTGGTCTCACCATTGGTACCAGCAAGTTCAACGGTACCCTTGTCTACCTTGATACCGGGAAGGACTCCACCCTCCTTGAGGACTTCGACAAAAAGCTTTCCATCGACTGTCTTCTGGTAGAGAGTCTCCTCAAAGAGGATGACACCACTCAGGTACTGAAGAGCCCCAGGAGTGCAAAAGAGAAGCTCACGGAGATCACGACGGTTCTCCTCGACATTCTCCACATTGATGCTGGCAAGGCGCTTGCCTATCGTGCCAGTGGACTCATCAGCAGCAAGGATACCCTTCCCAGGGGTGCCAATGTAGGCAGCATTAGCAATAAGCTCATCTACAATATGGAGTGCAAAGTTAAATATACAATATTACCAAGAACAAAACATGAATAAAGGCAGACCTTCAACCAGATAAGAAATTATCATCAAAATATGTAAATACATTGCTATCTATGTTCTGAAAGGCATACAAGAAAAAAAATATATGAAATTTAAAGCAAAAGGGTTACAAGTAGCAACACAGAATAAATGGAGCAGAACATGCACTGTTTCAGAAATTGGATGACATTTGAATAAATTGCTATGTATGTTCTGAACAGCATACAAAAATTGTAAGAGTGAATTAATTGTAAAACTAACATATACCATGGAGGCTTTCGGCAACACTTGAAATCTCAATTTACTCATCTTAAAACATTCAGACCACCATTTAAAATAATTGATACATAACTAAACTAACTTCATAAAGTTCAAGCAGATTCAAATAGCCAAGATCTTTAGGCTCATTATAAAACAAACAAGAAAAATTTATAGCAACAACTATTAACCTTGGAGTCTCACTAAGATTTCCAAGAGCAATAGTGCAGTAAAGATTGACACAGTAAAAAAATATAACCTCCTATTCTTAGATAAAATGTTGAAGATCATCTTGGGGCCTACAATGATTATAATATCAGCCCTAATACAGTAGTCTTTAATAAAAAACTTTGTAATAGCTACTTGTGTTACATCAATGCAATTTTAGTGGTTGGCATTTACGGTCATCTAATTGAGACTAAAGATGTCTCAATATCCAGAATGACCAACAGGCACAGATTTCCAGACATGCATACACAATCAGCATAAACAGAACCAGCAGCAATTGAGCATAATGTCTCTTCCCAATTATTCCTCATAACCTCGATACAACTTTGCCTTCACAACTACAGCTGCCGTTAATATGCTACACATGGAATGATGATAAATGATGACAATTTCTATTTGCAGAACAGCTTTTTACATACTTTTCACTTAAAGATAAAACATCAACGGAAAAGCATGAGAAATGAAAAGGTTGAACTGAGGATTCTTTAAAGTTGGACAGAGGATTTACATGGTAACTCACAAGACCATAAGCAAAGAACCTTCTATAACAATACGACAAGGCATAAAGTAATGTAATGTAGATGCTTACTGCTTTCACACAACAAGTATGAACCCTAAAATCCAAGAGAATTTCAGATTAAAGAACAGCAAAAAGGATCAATAAAACTACATATAATCGACAAATTAATCAGATCGAGTAGAGCTATAAATAATACTGATTGAGGGAAACAAAAAGTTATCCAAAAGAACACACTCCTTCACTATTAGCTTCAAATCTACGCTAGGAGGAAAAGAATAAGGAAACAAAAAAGTAAACTATGGGGGAAAATAAAAACACCATATCACACAGACCCAAAAGCCAAAAAAAACATTTTTTCAGATGCAAGCCAATTCAGATCCACGAAAATCTCAAATCCACCAATTAAACCAACCAAAGTTTGACCCTCATGAAAGACAGCCCCAAAGAATCCGTAAAAATACAGAAATCCACGAGGCAGGACACGATGTAGGAACATGCAAGTGGAAGAAACGAAGAAAAGAAACTTTTTTAGCTCCACGCGGAACGAGGAGTAGGAGACATGGACAAGAAACACAATATGCCAAATCTTCGAAGAATCCAACGGTCGACAAAAAGCCAGAAATCCAAGAGGCAGGACGCCGAACATAGTAGAAGAAGACGGATAACAAAAAGGGCACATTTACAAGTACGAAGGAGGAAAAGGACAAAAACAACACAATTTTCCAGATCGAAACCATCTCACGTCTTAGAAGGTCTAAATCCAGCTAGCAAACCAACCAAAACTTAATCTTCACAAAATCCAGTGCCAGAGTATCGGTAAAGATCCATAAAACCACAAAGAAGAAACCGAAAACGTACATCAGATGTTCCCAAAAGAAGCGAAAAGAACAACTTTTACAAGGAACTGGGGAAGGATACCGTGAAACTGGCCGCAGTAGGCAGACATCTTGGATTCGAGAGGGTGATCGGAAGGAGAACGAGCCAGAAGCACAGACGGAGCGTTTGGAGGAGCGCGACGAATAGAGTTGGGAGTGAGATAGTGCGCGTTAAATAGGAGGGACGAAAGGAAGCGATCGGCAGGGAAGAGACGAGTGCGGTCAGAGGTCTCCTCGCGATGGGTTTGGGGCCATGGATGTAGGCAAAACTTGTGGCTTGCCAACTGTTAGACACCTCCGTCCTTCGGCTACCACCAAACCTAATTGGTAACCGTACCTATGTCACCTACCCACTCACGGCCCCACTTTTGCTAACCAATCATCACGCTTGCAACGAGGCATTTCGGTTGCAGTTGGTAGCCAAGGCGTCATCTCCCGCGGCGGGCCAGGCGGGCCTCGACGAAGCCGCCACGAACGCCATGACTGAATCACCCGTGTATTTGTACGGGTGATGTCATCTCCCGCGGCGGGCCAGGCGATACTCATATGCGCGAGGATCGCATCACCCCTGGCTGTTTTCACGGGTGATTCAGTCTGCCCCCGGCAGCAATTTCCTCCCTGCTACCAACCATAAATAATGCCTCTTATGAGCACGTTTGATTACGATGATATTTGTAAGCATCAAGAATATAATCATATTATTATTATATAAAATTAAAATTAAATAATTATAGATTGAAGATTATTTTTTTATTTTTTTTATTTTTTATAGAGAAAAATAATCATTGATGTCCTTTTTAGCATTATGTAATTTTGACCCGTATGTTTTCTCTTGAATTGTCACATACACAAAAATCGAAGTTGGGATAGACTTCTCGATCCGACCCCTCAAACATTTAAGTTAGTCCTAAGATCAACTTTTCTACGTTTAAGTTCTCGATTTTGTTTCCTTTTACTTAGAGTTAAGATTTTCCTCGACTATTGTGCACAGAGGATCATTCAGTATGAGCTTCTATCGTAGTGGGTCTTTCAGGATGAGTCAGGTTTTTTTCAACTCATGCATCTCAAGCATCATTCAGCTCGAGCCTCTATCGTAACGAGTCTTCTAGAACGGGTCATGTTTTTCTCAACTCATGTGTCTCAAACATCATTTGACATAAGTCACTGTCATAACGGGTTAAGTTTGTCTTGACTCACACTACGTGCTTATCTAAAATAGATAATTCCTCACATGCCTATGTATTCGTATCCACTATAAAATGTTGGCTTTAATGACTCTATATCAAGGACACACAACTATAGCTTTGGTTATTAAGATAATCTTCACAAACACTAGCATTGTGCAGTTGTTGTCATTGGAACTACATGACATGAAAGAGGAAAAAAGAAAAAAAGAACTACAACATAAGAAGTGGACTGCACGTCTCAAGCATCAAGAGAGTGGGCAGGAGAATGGAAGATTCAAAATGAAGATTTAAGCCTGAGAACAAAAGAGAACTTGCTTAAGGTTCTTCAGCACTGGGAAAAGTTGATCCACTAGCCATAAAGTTGCACAGGGCATCTTGTAATCTTGAGTGGCCTATTCTTTGATGTATTGAGTCAGCATCCACTACCCCAACTTTGACATTATTCGCCTCTCTCTTTCCCTGTTGGAATCCTCATCAATTAGCAGTACTTTGTAGAAGTCATGATGCCTTTAAAGTTGGTCTATTCAACTAAATAAAAAAGTTATTCTTAATCCTAGACTTCAAGAGTAGAAGACAAATATAAATTTGTGTTGCTACTCAAGTTTTATAAAGATAAAAAGGTTCTGACATTATACATTCCAAATAGTTAATCCTTGATGTCACCAACCTAACACATCCAACTGCACATTTCTCTATGTAGGATACAAGAGATGACCAACCTATCAGATCACCATTTCCTAAATTAAAAGGGTACCGAACAAATGCAAATAGTTTTCGGTCTGATTTGGTTGTCACTCATGCCAAGTCCAGGACAGTGCATCACTTGGCATGCAGGCACATAACTTTGTTCACTACAATTTCTCCTCCAAACTCTTTTAGTTATGAAGTTTAGGTGGCAAAATCATGGTTTACTATATTATAGAAATTGGTACATGAATTTATTTCCTTGATGTAATACCACATGATGATCATCATGCACTTATGAATGTTCTCAAAATGGCTCTGCAACATCAGAAAGGTGCTTGAATAGTTCTTGGAAGGTCAAGAGCTGCATCTTGTTACTAAAATACAAGTGTTTGAGTAGTTCAATAATTTGGACATAAGTTTGTCAACCAAATAACAAAGTCTCAATAGCTCATGTCATTTGAAAACTTAATGAGAATGATACATGGGGCCATGCAGTCTAGCTTCAAATTTGATTGTGATATATATAATATATATATATATGTATATATATATATGTATATGTATATATATATATGTATATGTATATATATATATGTATATATATATATATGTATATATATATATATGTATATATATATATATATGTATATATATATATATATATATATATATATATATATATATATGTCTCAATAGTTCATGTCATTTGAAAACTTAATGAGAATGATACATGGGGCCATGCAATCCAGCTTCAAATTTGATTGTGATATATGTATATATATATGTATATATGTATATATGTATGTATATATGTACATGTACATACATGTACATGTACATGTACATTTACATTTACATTTACATTTACATATATATATATATATATATATATATATATATATATAATAGAGAGATAGTGACGATTAACCGTCAATGTCGATCCAAAGCCTAGATGAAAAAGGTGGATGATTGTATTAGGTTAATGATAACCAACATAAAACTATATCAGATCTCATGAATATAGATCTTAATCGATTTCAGCATAAAGCTATGTAGTCATGCGAAAAAAACGTGGGGCACCTTCACCACATAAGTATCTTGAATTTTAAATGGTGAGCTAGGAAGTCACCCTGAAGCGGCCCATCACATTTATGCCCGGATATGGTGCCGAGTAACCAAGGGTTCTTATTGGTTGGACCAATTAGAGTAAAGAAGTTAGTCTAAGAACAGAATGTTAGGTTAGCAACTTGAAATATATGAACACTTTCAGGGAAGAGATTAGGATTTGTATACATTATGAGCAGAAGAAAAATAAATATTATTTGCTTACAATAAACTATGTGGGTAAGGAAAAAAATCTAGAGAAATTGATAGTACCGAATTTAAATTTTGATATATTATAAAAGTTAAATACAAAAATAATTTAGAAATTATTATTGAAGAATCTTAAGAACAATGTTAAAGATATAAAAAGATTTAAAAATATAATTATAATTCTAAATTTTATGAAAGGACAAGATATTTTGAATATCATTAATATTTATACTCCTCAAACCAAAAGAGAATTTTAGAAAAACTTAAATGACATTGTTCAAGAAATGTCCTGTAGGAAATTTGAATGGTCCTGTAGGAAAAATATATGATGAATATAAAAGAATATATATGAGCTTTAGTTATGAGGAGAAATAAAGATGATGGTATGATTTTGGATTTTGTAACTTTGTATGATATTATACTTAAAAATACTCACTTTGATAAGAAACATTAACATTTGATTATTTATAAGAGTGCTCACAATCATAATAGACTTTGTTTCTCACTACAAATATAGATAAAATTATTTATAAATATTATAAAGTTATACATAGTGAAAGTTTGACAAATCAAGATAGAATGATAGTATTAGATATTTGTTTTAGAAAATAGAAAAAAATAGTTAAAAAATTTATTATGACTATATGATAAAATTTTAAAGATGATAATGTAGAATAAGATGAACAAGGCAATGACTTAAAATTTTGATGAGGATAATATTAATATTATTTAGACTATAATAATTAATAAGATTATGAGCTTAACAAAGAAGATTCGAAACTAAAAATATACGTGTAAGAAATATTTATGAGTTTATTTTAATGATGAAACTAATTTATGAGTTTATTAGACTAATATGCTTTGAGATGAGTGACATAAGAAATACTTTAATCATAAACTCAAACTACCAAATGACCAACTATTAAGTAAGAGAGTCAAACATTGTGTCGAAAAATTATCATAAGAATTGGTCAATGTGTCGAAAATCGAACTTCATACTAAAGGTTTGGACATCATGCTAGAAGGATCAGATATTATGCCAAAAGATTAGATGACATGGGAAAATCGACATATCGATAGAATAGACGATATACGAAAGGAAAGGGCATGAACTGTACAAACCTAAGCAACTGTTTAATCTAGTAGATGTTGTAGAAATTGATTATTTAATCTCTAAGCAATACTAGATAAACTGTTTTAGATGGCTTGGAATGTACAAACCTAAATAAGAAGTAAAAACATACCAATTAAATTTGTTATTCTATGAGTTAATTAGAATATCCATTTGCAAGGCTTGCTATACTAAGTGGTATCGATTGGTACGAGCAATATGTACCGATTTGACAGGGGATCGGTACGCAAACCGCCCTCTACTGGGTCGCACCCATTACATGACCTCATATCGAGCAATACGAGGTTTGTATTGATTAGTAACGATCGAATTTCGATTAGTAACCATAGGAAATAATTTTTAAACCCTTTCCTCTACTATAGTTGTCCTCGCAGCATGCAAAGACAAAGACAAAGGCAAAGGGAAAGGCGGTAACATTAGTTGCATAATTGAAAAGAATCAAGTCGAGCGATGTGACATCTTCTCAATTGCATTCAATAACTCGATCGGTCTAAAGACATGACAACGATGTGGTTAACAATGCCTCAATCGATGATCACAGTAATGCCTAGGAGTTGACGATCTCATCTACATAATTTAAGAGTGATGCATGGACCGAAGAAAAATATTTTACACATACCACCAAAGATTTAGATCACAGAGCTCGACGAGATACTGGTCAAGTTTATACATGGAAGAGGAAGGGGAAGGCAGTGGACAATTTTGAGCTGATATAACAAACTCTACACAACATAAACACAAAGCGAAGCTCATTGTATTCACAATTATCGTATTATGGAGCATTTAATGACCAACAATAGTACGGTGATAATTGATCATATTTCTCCAAGTAGTAGTATAATAATCAATCTTATAATATGAAACAATAGATCAGTGGTAAAGGTAAAAGTTCTGACATTCTCCATGCTCCGCACTAATATATACCATAATCGTCTTTGCCTCAGGATGATCAAACTACGACTATCACCAAATTAATGTACCAATAACATACAATGTATCAATATACTATGTCATACAATCATTTTTAGGATTAGATTTGACAAGTATATCAAATTAAAATACAGATACATAGAATCAAGAACCCTGTTCCATCGCTGATGGAGTCCCTAGTTCTTTTTTATGATAAAATCAGGTATATCCATTGATTGATTACTTAATTCATTTAAATTTTAAATTTTAAATTATTTAAAAAATAATCTAACAATTCACATCATTTATTTATAGATAATTCAATATTAATGAAATGGATATCCATACCACAAAATTACTCTACATAATAATAATAAAAAATCACTATTCTTTCTTAATTTAGATTATTTTACTAAAATTATATTAAATTTATATTTATTTTTGACTTAAAAACCCTAATCTAACTTTTTTATATTTTTAAAAAATTTTGAAATTATTTTTAGTAATTTTATCCTACCGTTAGTATGACTAGGCATACCAACATACGATACATCGAGACACCTTGATACATATTATATCGATGACTAATCAGTATACTAGTACGAACCGATATGACAAACCTTATTCATTAGTATATTTCTCACCTAATTGTCCGTCTCTTTATATGGAGAATAATAAGGAAGTTAAAGCACAATATATAATTCAAGATGATGAATGCTCACTAAAGAATGAGAAGAAAAGCACCCTGATCTGATGTCTAAAGTACTTCGATAACAAAAGCAAAATTCTCAATTTGTATCTTGAACATAAGTTTTTCAAAGAGAATCACTTGCAAGTCACACACCAAAGGAACAACATACAAGCTGATAAAAGAAAATTGCTGTTAGATAAACCCATGACATGATTGAAGATGACAATAAAATAACAGACCTGCATGCTGTCATGACTTATGATGTTCATATAGGCATGTCTTTCATGATCCAACCAATACTCAGGCAACCACAGGTTTCTTTGTTGGCCTGTGAAACATGCAGAAAGCTATTAACATGCTCGAATACTATCCTTTGTTTGCACTTTACCCTAAACTAGTTTTGCCATGATGCAGAAACAATTTAATCAGGAAGTTTCCAATCTAATCAAACAGCCTATGCATTATCTTACACAAAAATATGTTCATGATACTAAATAACAATTCGCTTATGATACTTTACTTTCTATTGGCTGACAGGAACTTCTTTGTCTGAGGTGCCAAGTGTGTTGTATATAAGGTTTGCTACTAACAGGGTGCCTACTGTTGATGTTGATACTGGTTCCTGATGACAGTGATGATATTGGCTGTGCTGCAAATGTACACCATCAAAGCGACAACCATAATATGATTGTTCAGAACAAGTTACAAGAACTTAAGGGCAATATCCTGAAGCCATCATCTCATATGCTGACCATGTACACAATACTGTGACGGAGGACCCAAGAGTAGGCTGTGGTAGTGGAAGTGGCCCTTATATTTTTGACTCCTTTGCATTCTGTGGCTCACCAGGTGTTACTAAAGCCTGCATGGAACCAAACAGTTGTGGCCGACATGTTGTACAACCATGGTTACTGTAGACCACTAATGTGCTAATGAATTCCAAGAGTCAGAAGGAGCTGAATGAAACATCTATGAGTAAGATTTAAGTCCTCAGAATAAGTTGATGTTTAAGTTGGGAAAGAATGGAACTTACAGGTATTTCTTAAACTAAAATGATACATGAGCTCTAAATGAATGCCACAAGATAAATTTTGCATTATGGAAATGCCCAAGTCCAACATGAGTGCAACATTCAATACTATATCCACTTTATTCCAGAATGACAATGTATACTATCCCAACTGAATAGATAATGAATTTTATCCAAACATCAGGCAATCCACAAAAGCATAGGTGTTGCAATTTAAGCAAGATCACAGGAGTTAATTTGATTAATAAAAAAAACCAAGGAAATGGATATAGACTGTGAATTTAAATTGAACCACTATTGAACTTTTAGGTGAAGAAACATATTACAGCCATATCACAAAACCTTTAACCAATGAAATGATTTTCTGGATGCAGAACATCTGATTCGATGTATTCTTGGAAGTATCAAGCATATAAATTTGGCTGTAGGGATCAAGAGAAAAACCTCACCGGTCAACCAACTTGTTGCTTTAACTCATGCAATCCTGGTATTAGCAATTACAAACATTTATGGGCATCTCGGAAGTGTGATAAAAAAGAAAGATTTAAAGACAAAGGAATAGGAAAAACATGCTCCTTAAAGAACTAATAGTCAATTTCCTAAAATATCAAATTGAACCAATCAAGAACTGAATGGCATAACATGAAATAGGTGCATAAGAGGAAGGCACAAAACAAACAGACAATCATCCTCAGATCCTTCATGTATTAGTAATCAGAGGAGGTATACACACTATTGTTCAAGTCTTCAAGAGGGTCATTGATCAGGTGTCATTGTTGCACTTCCTGATTCAAACGGCCTACCACTAGCAAACAAATACAAGAAGTGCTGACAACAAATGTTAAAATCTAAATTTGGATCATAAAATCTTTTTTATTTTATGATGTTATAGACCTATGATGATCCTAATTGCTAATACAATCTATTAGTTATAAAATCTAAATAGGATCTACATCCAAATCTCAAAATCCTAGAATCTCGACCTTACCTATGATTCAAACAATCCATGCAACTTTTTTTAAGTGTTGGATGTTCCCCAAATGTAATCATGCAGATTTATGTCAGATGCATCCTTCAACCATTCCATACCAACCAAAGAAACTAATCACCAACTTTAGCTAAACCACCTAATTAATCCTTTACCTCTAGGCACCACTTAATCATAAGAAGATTGTCTAAAATAAGAAGTTGCACCAACTTTAGTCCTACCTGGGCATCATTACCTGTTTCAATCAAGTGAGAAATAGGGTAACCATGCAATGACTAATAGGGATTTACCAATGGATCTGATCCTTGAATTGTTATAAGCAAACTCAGCTTGAGGTAAGATCAAATACCATTAGGCAGATTGCTTGCCTGTTACGCAAATTGGTAAATTGACCAGAGATATCATGACTACCTAAGTTTGACAATCTACATTGGATGGTTACCGCTACTCAACGAAAGTTTAGTTAGTCCTTTGATTAGACACAAGATCAAATGGCTCGAGTTTAATTGATCCATATTAAAGTAAATAACCAAGGAATGACATACAAGCAGACAATTTGTTTAGAAAATAAATATGCAAAATGTGATGTATTGGATATCTTATTATGAGGAATGAAATGTCTCATTTAACAAACCAATCAAGTATCATTATCTACAAAGACATGACTAACCTTTGTAGATGTTTTAATAAACCTAGCATAAAATCAACAAGAACATCTTTCCATGCTGCTATAGAAATGATTATGGAGTTTTAAGTCCTTTAGTGAATGACATAAATGTATGGAAAACTTGATACCAGTCACATACCTTTACAGATCTCATCCCATGTTTGTCTAGTCAACCTTCTTGCCCTGGGTCCAAAATCTTTCCTACACTAAAGTGACCAACTAAAAACCCATTTTGCAAATTGTGAACTAAACTCTCCAAGTGACCCTGTAGGAATGCATAAGTGTCCCATGAAAGAAATATCCTTTTTTAATGACAAAGTTGGCAGTGGGATTCATAGTAAGCTCCTTATATGACTAAAAACTTGGTCCAAAAAATTGATCATTATTATGGCTTTAATTGACTCTAAACCATCTGTATAACAACCTTTAATGGAATCTAAACCTACAACTTGAACTAACACAGTAACTAGTAAACTTTATCGATGACTTGGTGCATCTAGTAGATTTTATTGTGGAACTAGCCTTATGTTGTACGTGATAATTGTACCTTTGGTAAATGAAGACTATCTATCATGTGTTTACTTCAGATTATTTTGTGAGTTCAAATAACCAACTTCTGTTTTCATTACTACAGGTCATCATGTCAAGCATAACAAGTCAATTCTTGAGAAGCATTGTGAACTCCAACTGAAATAGAAAGACAGCAGAATAGTAAATCAACTAAGTTAATGGGCACATGAAAAGCTTCAATTTTTTTCTCTTTTTTCCTCCAGTGGCTTGCCAAACCTTGGCATCCAAAAATAGCATGACTAGATCTTCAATTTCAGAGAGCAATATTTCATGTAATATTATCCTGAAAAGCATCACAATGCAATTCAACTGCACAATCGGAAGAGACATCTCAGGTTGAGTAACTCTTCCTTACCAGACTCAACCTACAAGGGATGGTCAGCTATAGTGCAGTTCATACATCACTATTCTTAAATCCATTGATCATAATAGACAAAGAAAAGGGTATCTGGAATTATCAGAGGCAAACTATCTATATAGCGGTAGAAGCGCCTCGCGTTATCCTTTTCTAGTGTCATGTTATCAACCACATCGCCATTGCTTGTAAGCACCCAGAGGTCTCTTGACCGAATTCTTTTTAAGCTCCCCCTGCAGAAGGGGCAAGATTGAGATCTCACATCCCTGGAGATTGAAAGGATGACCAAAATTAGAGGAAATAAAAGTATGAAACCTGTTTACTTATAACATAATGACATTGGGTAAGCATTTACCAGTCACGGTAGCATTTTAGGCACATGGCATGGCTGCAGCTTGGCAAGACCATCTTGGTGCAAACCTCCAGACATATCCCACATTCATCCTCTCGGTCCAAATCCTTATCAGAAGCCTTTTTCCGGTCTTCCATCCTCTTCCTTCCAACAATCTCCTTATTCTGGCCCCTCTCACTACATTCCTCCCTACCCATCAAGTTACTATCAAGTTGTTGAAGAGAAGGGTACACGACCGCTGCGATGTTTTCACCCAGAAAAGAGGAAGAATCCTCATCAGGATACAAGGAAAAACGAAGTACCTCAAGAATCTTATGAACGCATGAAAGTAAAAGTTTTGCTGACCATAGAATTCCCTGAGGCTGGCACGCCTTTCATAGGTGGATATCGATGATGTTCCATCAACATAAACCTGGATAATTTACATCATAAATTTCAACACTCAGACCACATGAATTAATCCTCAACTCAAGAAATGCCCTCATAGCAACAACATAAGAAACTTGGATGAACAGGAACCCAAAAGACAACCGAAACAATATAAAATCAGATACAGTGAGATGATAACCTTGTATATCATGATCTGGAAAATGCATAAATAACTGAGAAGACTATAAGAACAAGAACAGCCCATATACTGGATGAGGAAGAGGAAAAATGGTGCCAAAGGGCTGCAAGACAATCTCATGTGCAGGCATGGACCACCATAGGCTCTCTGAATAGTTTCTGCCCTGCAGCATCAGCAATGGCAGGTACCAAACAGATTACAACTCATCGAATCTTACAAACTCGTAGCAACAAAGAAGCATGAGCCCGAAACCAGAAATGTCTGGTAACAAAAGAAAGCAATTGGATGGAAGAGACAGGAAGGCATGGAGGGATTACAGGGAGTTGGCGTGGCTTATGTCAGCTTCAAGGCCCTTCAAGGAACCTCTGAAGGATGATGTCCTCGAAAGCTGGTTCTGAAACATGGCCTCGAACAACTCTTTCTTTTCTTGAAACAGAGAGAGAGAGAGAGAGAGAGAGAGAGAGAGAGAGAGAGAGACGGTGGTAATGGAATCCTTTGTGCTGCTAACCTATGGTCTGGTTATATAACAAGAGATCGTTGATTGAGAAGAACCTTTTGGGGGCAGGAAGGAGACGCTGGCTAAAGATGGAAGGGGAGAGCAGAACAGCACAGCACAACACAACACAGCACAGGGGTAGTTCAGCTTTTCTAGAAAGGAGCCAAAATATAGGAGTTTTGGGATTTTTTATCCTTTATATATTTATATATATATATATATGATGATTTTAAAAAAAAAAACTTGTAACTTTAAAAAATTCTAACTTTTTTTATTAGCACTCCAACTTTTAAAAATAAAATTTTTTTTCTAAAATGATCCTTCTACTCTGGTTGAGTATTACCTTTTGTTCATGTTGATCGTGTATCTGTTCTAAAAAAGAGCCAAAATATAGGAGTTTTGGGAATTTTTATCCTTTATATATTTATATGTATATATATATATATATGTATATGATTTTTAAAAAAACTTGTAAGTTTAAAAAATTTTCAATTAGCACTCCAACTTTTTTTTAAAAAAATAATTTTTCTAAAATGATCCTTTTACTCTTATTGGGCATTACCCTCTCTTCATCTTGATCGTGTATCTGTTTCATCAGTCGTTTTTCTTTGTTGAACTCATCTAACAATTTTAACAATGGCTAAGGTATGCCTCCTCCTTTTTTTATCGATAGTTGATAACGAAGGGGTGTAATGAGACAATGAGTGAGGGTGGACTATCTTTTCATACTCAATGACAATGATGACTAAAATTATACCTTCGTCATTGGGTTTAGCGAGGTCCAACGAGAGTCATTACACCCTCATCGCTAGGTAGATTCGACGAAGAAAGAAAGGCTTTTGTAGGTTGGATATAAGGACTTGCTAAAAAATAAAAACGATTTGTTGGGTGGATTCAATAAAGACAAAAGTTTTTTTTAGAATTTACATATATAATTTATTCAGAAATAACTCATTAATTGAATTTGATCAATCTTAAATTTTGTGCAGGACACATCTTTTTGATAAATGAATAAATATATCCTTCATTTCTTTCGTTAATTCTATAATTTTAGAGTGAATCAAATCAAATCGAATCGTAATTAATCAATTTTCTACCTTTCTTTATGCTTTATTGAACCGATCATAAATGTTTTATCAAATGGAAGCGAAAGTTACACCTTCGTTATAACATAAATCCTGGAGGGATCCTATCAAAAATAAAAATAATATGTGAGCGAAGCCACTATTAAATTTCATGGAAGAAACGGTAAAATAATTTATTTTTACGATAGAAAGTTCTCAAAATTATGAGTATATATATATATATATATATATATATATATATATATATATATATATATATATATTTATTGAACAAATTAATAGTGGCAGTAGCTTTCAAGGTTGAATAGTTGAAGGTGGGTGAAGCGGTGGGGCCGAGATGTCACCCTGACGCTGGGGCCCGGTGGCACCGCGTATCAATCGATCAGGACAACACAATCTCTCGCGTGTGCGTATTATACATGTAATTCTGACTCCGAGTGCGTGTGAGAATATAGTTCTGGGGCGGTAGGTGTTTGTGATAATTTCCCAAAGAAAATGACACGAGATTAAAAGGACGTTCGAAGGTGCACCTCCGACATGTGTGTCGGTCTGTGTTGACAGTGTTGACTGAGAGAGAAGGAAAGACATCGCAGTGGGTTGGTGTGATTGATGACTCCTAAAGAAAATGACAGGGGAAGACATTTGAGTCCGCGACTTCTCTGTGGGGGGATTCAAAAGCAGAAGCTTTCGGTGGCATCTTCACAGCTCAATCCTGCAGTAAGGAAAAGGAGGAAATAAAAAGGAGAGAGACTTAGAATAAGGAAAAGAAAGTCACTGTGTATTAGAAGATACCAACCTTGTGGATGATTTGATTCCAGAATTGAACCTATGCATCTCATAAGCAGCTTCTCTTTTGACAAAAAAAGATTATATAACAATTAATAACCAAATAAACAATGGTGGCTGTTGAGCACTAAGAACATCTTTAGACCTTCTCAAATGAAAGCTGGAATACAACAGTAGAGCTTATACACAATTCTAGTCATTTGGGTTCTAAGAGTCAATGTGATAAAAAGTTCTATTGGATTACCACAATTCCCAGAGGCTTAAACTATTTAAGGAAAAGCACAATGCATACTCAAGCAGAGGGACCGCATCTATGAATGCAATAATAATGAAG
Source organism: Musa acuminata AAA Group (assembly GCF_036884655.1). NCBI lineage: Eukaryota > Viridiplantae > Streptophyta > Magnoliopsida > Zingiberales > Musaceae > Musa > Musa acuminata. The sequence continues at coordinate 42,361,265 of NC_088353.1, read as the reverse complement.
TTAATTAAATATATTAGGTAAATGCGGCTTAACCTCAAGCGTACACGTATAAAATTATTCAAGGGCTGCCGACCTTGCTTGTCGGAGAAAACATATTTGTCACACAAACCTATTTTTTAATCTTCATAGCTTCATAAAGTTCGAATCTCTTTTCAGATGTGATGCAATCTCCCTTGTTATCTTGTGTCGCCTCTTGCGGTTAGTCTTTGATCAGGTAAAAAGAGCCTGGATGATCAAAGAAACAAAGATAAGATATGTTAGCTTTGGAAGTTGCACATCAAAACAACAGCAGCACAACTTTTTATGTAAGTGGGATGTATTGTTTCAAGCAATAGCAGCACATTGAATTTGTTATGAGCCAGTTGCCAAAAAAAAATCGTTTTGAGCCCAACAAACATTAATATATTAATGGCCTGAGGTAGCTTAATACACAAACATCAGGAGCAACCAGTATCCATGCCTGGCTCCAAAATCCAAGGCTGACATTAGATACTGCAACTCAGTTGCCTTGTAGCTAGCACTCCTTTGCAGTCACCAGTTACATGTCCAGCCAGTGTTTTGAGAATCAATTTGCCTACCATGTTATCATCTCAGAAGCATGCAGAATCCACTCTTCACATCTTTATTGATAAGAATAACATCAACAAGCCCTAATGTCTTGATTATCTGGGATTGAGTTCACATTTATATCAATACACAAAAAGAAACAACGTGGTACCTCCAAATTCCATATCATTTTCTTCTCTGTGGATCTCTGCTGAGGCTATGTTTCTTCAACAATTTGATATAGCTTCGCATGAGGGTGAACTTGTTGGCACCCAGATGATAAAAGTAATTCCATGTGTATATGCCAGTCTTGTGCAAGTCATCAAAAATTATTCTGGTAACCATCCACAAGTAAATACTTGAGCAATATGCATTAATCATAGCACAAACAACCCTTACCTGACTCCATAGTTTCCAACTGGTTCTGCGGACATGATGCCAACATGCCGACGGCCGGAAATCACCTGGCTCAAGAAGAATGAACTTTGCAAAAAGATTTTAGGCATTACGAGGTAACCAGGAGAATCGCAGTTCTCTCTCAATAGCAAGTAAAAATACAAAACATTTGACCACTGTTATAACCATCATGCTGCATCGCAGTTGGCAAAACAATAGCACTCCGTTACACATATTGCAGTCATCTTAATAGCTATTACAATTTTCAGTTAACCAGCTAAGAGCACACAAGATTAATCTTCGGTACCTGGCTATATTTTCTTGTATAAATGATGTACTAATATATCTGATCAGTAAAAAAAGAGGAGATGGTTTAGTTAATAACATGTCCGAACTTGTCTTGTTAATAAAAAAGATCGAAGTCCAAAATGCAAGAGGTCAGTTCAATTGGTAAGAGAGCAGTAGCAGCCTCTACGGTGTAGCTCCATTTTCCAATGGGATGAAATGAATAGCAATAAGATTGTTATTGATTTTGCTAGAGAAAAATTGATCTAACATTGGCACAGAAATGAAGCTTCAGAAGGATAGGAATTTTGCTGAAGAATTTAGAGGAATGCATATGAAATCCAAAGAAATAAAAACTCAACAATGTTTCATCCACTTGTCAATTAAAACAGGTTAAGTTGGTGTTTTGAAATATAGGTCTAATTAGGGTCTACTACTGTTGACCTAAATATCAGGCACCATTCTAAGCCAACAGGTTTAGCATCATATATTACCAAACAAGATTCTTCTTCATTGAATACCTTTTACAGTAATATTGTTTCAGATATATAAAACTTGAGTAAAACACTCAACCGAACCAATTCTTAGTATGTCAATTTAATCCAACATTTAGCTAACTGACATAATTAGGTCTGACAAAGTCAACCATATCAAGTTTGCTACCATAAAGATTATGGCTTTGGTGCTTCAATTAGACGAGAGTTTATCATAAAGGTCAGGCTTGGTGACCAATCCTAATCGTAAAACAAACATTTTAATTGGAGGCAACAAAGATCTTTGGAAGAAACAGCTATAATTGTGTGCTTTAATGAAAAATTAAACTAAAAGGTGGGTGGTGTGTGTGTTTCACGAGTTGCTCGCACTTCAATTTATTCTAGCCTCCAACACTAGAACATTCTGTATAATCGTGAACAGCACAGACAAAAGGTATAGATAACAATTTCAAGTTTCAAATGAAATTACTTTATAAGGTTAAATCAATTGTAAATATGGAATAATGATCCTTGCTCACGTGTTGAAAATTTGAAAAGTATTTTCTTGAACATAATCGTGGATTTTGCATGTTCTGGAGGATTTGAAAGAGTTACAAATTCTTTTCTTTGATTGTTCATATTGTAAAATTATTTTAAAGACATAAAGTGGCATATTTTTTGGAATAATATCAATCATCTCAAAGCTTAGCATCAAAACATTCAGTTATTGTGATTTAGATTTTTATTAAATAGTGATGTGTATAACACTCGACTAATGCGGAATTATCTATAACTTCTCAAAATAGTTATTAGGGCTCTTAAAAGCTATCAAGCATTTTCTTTCTAGTGACTTAAATTCTCCCTCAACCTAGGATAGCTCAAAATAGGACTCTTAAACATCAATTGTACTCAAAATAAGATTCCAAAGCCACAATAAAATGTCTTAAAGGACAGTAGAAGTAAGGGAAAGTGATCCAAAGACCCATAAGACTTAATTCACTGGTCTGATCCTATTAAATCTGAACATAGAGCTTGATATCTCATGTTTCAAGACAGATAATAACCAAAATATTAAGCTCAGCTTCAGACTCAACACAAAAACGGAAAAAAGAAGATTTAGTGATTCGAAATTTTCATGCTTCTCTTCATACCACTTCACTAGAAAGATATCTTTGCTCTGTGCTTTCAGCATAGCTCCATTGTTGGATGCTACACTGCTTCCCATAACTCGTTCAGCCACTACCAAGTTGAACTCAATGCCAGAGTGTCCGGCAAATGTTTGGGCTAAGAGAAACTAAGTCTAACATCAAGAGTGATGTGTAAACTGAACAAAGGTAGTCTACAACATGGTAATGCACACAATAGAAGACACCAGATTAGCTGTTCCGCTTCCCTCTCAAAAGGCATGGGAAAGATTTCATGAAACAAATTTCTTTGATATGCCATACCATATGATATCCTAACGAAGCAATTCTTTTGGCTCAATCAAGACGAGTCCAGTATAGAGAGAAGGCATTACACATTAGCAATTTTGTCATTTAGGATGAACAAGATGCAAACTATATTGAAAATTAGGGGAATCAATTATGCTAAAAATTTGATAACCATAAACCTAGTAAACAAGTGCAGCATCTATAGTGGGAGTGCAATCAAATAAGAACAAATATAAAGAGCAAAAAATTTAAATCCCCAGAAAAGAGACCAAAAAGATGAATAAGACAAATGCACAAGTCACAACATTTTGGTATCATTAAGAGCCAGCTCTTAATCACAAGTCAACATGACGAAGCACAGCAGACTATTGTTTGCCATGCCATATCACGTCTAACGATCACGTAGATCTCCACAAACAACCTCAAATAAGGAAACATTACCTTCTCACCGCCTATCGTTCTGATCTTGCTGTCGACGGCGGGGCTGTACACTCTGAGAAACTCGGCTGGAAGGTTGAAATTGCTGCCATCGGAGAACTCCACTTCTACCTGAAAGAGAAGGAGAGGGTCAACAATGCAACCAATGTGAAAAATACTAGCCGAGCAAGCTTTCGAAACAACAGATACTGGCATTCGTAAGACACAAAAAAGAGCTATCCAGTCATCAAGCTCGAAACCTCTATGCCAAGGGTGCATAGGGTTGATCTAGGGTACAAGGCACCGAAGCCGAGGTAAGAAGGGCGAACTCTTACGGCCTTGGGAGGGTGGAGGGCGAGTCTGGTTAGCCGGGGTGGTTGCGCGGAGGCGTGCGCGCGTCGGACCGCCGAGAGGAGAAGAGAAGACGACATCGCGCGCATCATTCTCGGTGTTGACCGCCCATTTCCACTCGGCTGGTTCAGGGAAAAAAACAAACAGCTTCCGGGCACTACTATGGGGAGGAAGCGAATGGCCTTTGCATGGCATCATCCGATGCCTATTTGGGCTCGCCCAACCAAATTCGAATCTTGATTCGATCCAAACGAAATAATCTTAGTCCATTGGTCTAACGCTGACGAGCATAACTTCGTAGAAGATTAATTACATATTATTTCATATAATTAATTATCCTTAATATTTTTATCTTTATATTTTGTCGATAAAAATATCCTTATAATAATAAAAATAATTTTATCGATAAAAATATCATAGAATTTACTACTGAATATGCTGACTTAGAAGAAACGATGTTAAATGTTTCACTTTCATAAGTATAAATATAATTTTTAAAAATATAATAATTAAAATATTAAAATAATTAATTACATAAGATAATATGTAATTAACCCATGTTTTAGAACGTAGATTGACTATGACTTCATTTTGAAGGATATTAAAATAAATTTAAGAATTAACCAAATATATACAAACACATAAATATCTTCTCGTTTTGTACCTTATATTTCATCTCATAGAAAACATTTGAGACAATCTCTCTTCACCTTCCAACAAAAAGAGAGCTATTATTGCAATAAAATGAAAACATTCATTGACAAAGTAGCAGGGAAAGATTTTGATCAAGAAGCCAAGTTCAAAATGAAAAGATTGTTAGAACAAAGATATGTTTCACTTTTGAAAGCAAGATAATGGTTGCCAAAGTCCCCAACCACCAACAAAGCAGCATGTTAACCAATCCGATTCCTAGCAAAAATGAAGTTGGATGACATGATAAAATATTGAATTCATTCAAGACCTTAATCAGGTCTTCTAACAAAGAAATGATGGCTGCTTCAATAAAAATATACCAAGGCAGGGGATAATCCATTAATACACTCATTAGACACTAATGGGTAAAGCAGTTGCCTGCAAATTCCAATAGCTTCACCCTTTTAGAATGTCAACTAAATTCTCTTTTTTGGGCACTTTTGCTGCTTCACAATTTTCTTGTCAAGCACCTCTTGTGCACAGTAAAACCCTATAAGAACTTCTGAATCCCTCATGGACCAGACAAATCAGAAGCATTAAAAATCTTGAACATGCATATCAAGACCCATAATCTCATGATTGAATCGAGCGTGTTGAGCTAATATGTAGATATGGAATCAACCAGAGGAAGCTCGAAATGGTACAACACGGGGAACAGTCACACTTTCTCTACTTGCAGCTCGTGAAGCAGCAACTTCCTCAAGACGCTTCCATGTAGCTTCACGTTTTGACATGATGTCCTTGTTTTTAGCTTCATCTTCTTCAAATTTCTTCAAACACTCCGCAACCAAATCAGGATCATGATCAGAGAAAATCTTGCACACATTGAGTGTTAGGCTCTTCACGGCTTGGTTCCAGTGGGTCCTTGTGTTTCTCTCCAATGCAGGAAAGATGATCGGTAATAAACCCTTGCAATTTTGTTTAATCAAGTTTTCAATGTGGTCATTATTCCAAAGGAACAATGCTCTTTCTGCCACCTGCATCAGCAGAAGATTCGAGAGTGATTAAAATTAATCAGACTTTGAGATTAAAATTAATTAGAGATAACCAATACAAACCTTCCATCAATAGTTAAGGTGTGAGATTAAAATTGCTAGTGTGACTCACAATTCAAGCATGCAAAGACACAAAGATAGATATGTTAACAAACTTACATACCAAGGTAAACTATAAAAGATCTTTCCATACAATTATCAAACAATAGAAATCCTAGATGAGATATTTAGAAATATAATAATTGTATCACTTCCTGATTATTCAATACATTGTTTATTGACATGAGAAAAGATCAAGTAGTTGCAAAATTTATTGAAAATTTCATATGAATGATTATCGATAGGTCCCTGATAGGACAAAATATTGGAAAACAAGATATATCTGTTTAGTGGATTTATGTACCTAAAAGAATTTTGTGAACACTTTTAGTTACTAACAGTGGTTTATCCAATAAAGGAATTGTATGCAGAAACAAATAGATCTCATGAAAAAACTTCAACAGGAGAAAACAATGTTGACTGTGCAACTCATCCAATGACCGACTAAACAGAATATCATCCTATCCTCTAATTTTATACAGTGTGTATGTGCAATAATTAGGATAAGTATTTCTCTAGATCAGTTCAAAGCACCGAACCAACACAAATCAAAAGTTTGTGAAATGCATATGACCACTGGAAGTTTGGTGGTTCAAGGGTTAATTTACCATTATCCCATTGACTAGTTGAAGTTAATATAAAGTAGAGATACAAGTCTTCAAGGCACCTATACTGATGCATAATATTCATTGCTCATATAGTTGAAGTTAATACAAAGTGTTGACACAAGCCCTCAAGGCCTGGTGAAGGTGATGGTGATGCTAGTGGCATGAACTACAAGTGATAGCAACCATGATAGTGGTGAGATATTGTAGTGGTATGGTGGCAGCAGAAAAGGTGTAGTGTTGGAGGCGGTCATGATGGTGATAGGTTGATAATGACAACCACAGTATTGGCAATGCTGTTAGCAATGGCCACGAAGGTGACAGTAGTGGCAGTGGTGACTGAGACGAGTGGCAGTAGTAGTCATTTTATTGTTGAGGTGCAAAACACAGTGGCAAAGGTGATGATAGTGACAATGGCAACAGTGATAATGTGCTTAAATAAGAACATGAGATGATCTGAAACTTTCTCCAAGGCCTATACAAAAATTAGAAAAATGACAAATAGCTTTCTGTTATTAAACATATTTACTATAGTTCTCAATTTTCTTGGAACATATTCTGAAATTAGAAAGTAATCACACCCAAGTCTTTTGGCCACGTAAAACGGTTTCTTAGTGACAATCAGAATTTGTGGACTTCTTTGCAACTCTTCGAGAACTATATATATTGCATAATCCATGGCATTTAACAGCTGAAACATTAGAGATAAGTTAAGTGGACTGAAGAGGTGTCACAGAAAGATTTTGAAGCAGATAAGGGCAGTTTTAAGAAGATTTCATCCCATTACACTGGTCTTTTGCATTAAGCTTAGCATGTATATCAACGCATACCGATCTTAGAATGCATTTGATGTCCCATATAAACATTTTTTTCATTCTGACTGAGCCTACCCTAGGTACGACATATGAGACAACTTCCTGTTCCTGCTCAAACAATCAGCATACTCATAAAATGTGCATTATCAATGTCTTCTAGCATATTTCTATGAACAATAGACTATCCTCATTCTTGTTTCAAAATGCATAATCAAATATTTCTTACAATAATGCCCCTTCTAGGCATCTGCCTAAAAGCTGAAAGTTCGAAATTACCTAGGGAAAGGGAAGAAGGAAAGAAGAAAATGAAAGTTTGGTGACAGAAAGAGAGGGAGAGAGGAAAATGCTGAACATTGCAAGGAAGCAAAAACAACTATGTCAAACTGAAGGCGGCAAGTTCAGCAAGTATATGATTGCGAAATCAACATAATTAAGAGTAAATGGAGCACAGTAGAAAATGAAAGAAATAAGAAAAGAGAGTGAAAGCTGAAAAAGCCTCCTGTTGATTGAGAGACATCGTTCGTCAGCTCTGGAACCCTATTTTAATTAAATCATAAACTATCTGCTCTCTATATAACTATTTTCCCCCTAATAAACAAACATATCTAATATTAGATATGGGTGAAACTGCAAGTCTGTAACACCTTGGTCCAGATTCAGATGTTTCCGAGTATTAGAAGATCCAGGCCTAGTTTTTGCACAGGTAACTGGGTAATAAATTATCACATTGGAATCTAATGAATGAGATGGCAAATCATATGAAAAAATTGGACATAAGCATAATAGAGCACTATTCCTATAAGGAAGCAACATAGCATACCACATAGAAGAACTCATATGAAATTAATGATCCAAATATGAGCATGAACAGCACAGCCCATATTGAATTACCAATACTTAGAACAATATCTAATCTCAAGCTTGATTTACTTGATCAGAATTTTGAGTATAATTCCTAGTGAACAAGTGAAGTAAACTTTTAGCGAACAACCGGCTCCCTTTAATATCCTCCTTCACTCTCAGAGTTTACATAAGACAATTTCAGGCAAAGAAAAGTCTGCCCAACTAAGAAATGAAATAAAATATAAAAATTCAGGCCACTCTAACCACAATTAATATGTATTATTAGAGAGGCTTAAGTGTCACACCAATGGTAAAAAGAGACCTATAAACTTAGAGGACTCTCCCTAGAACAAGAGGCTAGTAGCATAGAAGATTATGCAAATTCATCAAAACCTCTAGCTAAAAACTGATCTCCTTCAAGTGCAATAAGAGTGATATCACCACCTCAGGTACCTCAGTGGTGTTATATATATGCTACTGTAGACAATGACATTACAAGACAACCTAGAAAAGGCATGCAAAACTTCAAGTCAATCTACCTTTTGGTACCCAAGGTTTAGAATCTAGGTCTGATGCCCGATATCAGTCAATGGCTTGATCAGCATAATTATGGTACAGACAAACATACTACCATTCAGTAAACGTCAGTGTCATCCAGACCAAGAGAAAGAGGGAGAGAAAAGGGGAGGGGCAGAAAGATAAGAGAAGGAATTAGGGAGAGGAAAAGGTGAAGGAGGACGAGATGGAGGAGGAGAAGAAGAATAGCAATGAGGTGACAGTGAGGAGGAGGAACAGGCAGAGGATGAGGAGGGAGAGAAAGATACACGAAAGCAAGAGAAAGGGAGAGACTGTGTGAGAAGAGAGAAAGGAAAAAAAACAGAAGAAAAGATGACAGCTATCAAAAGCCTATCATGCAAGATAAATATCAGTCGTTTGTGTACCGAATCATGGTTGTACTAGTAAATACCAGTCAATACCAATCAATGACTCTTTTTTTTTTAAACCTTGGTGATGTCTACTAAACAAAGCTTATGTTACACAGCTAAAAGAAAAAATGGGAAAAAAATACATGGATGAGAAATATAATCAGAATGAAGCACGAGGTACATAAGAGTATGATCTGAAATTACAACTGAAATATGAGAGGATAGCTACCTGAAAGTGAGAACTGTTCAAGCAGCGAGCAATCTGGCGAAACAGTGGAACCATACATCGCTGGAAATCTGCAGGCTGAGTTGCTTCTAGGACTTCTTCTAACTCTCCCAAGAACATTACTTCCTTTGAACTATTTGTGATAGGCCAGTATTTCAACAAGCCCATTATAACAGTATCCGCAAGTTTGCAGTCCTTTTCAATAAATTGAGTTATGCAATATGATAACTGCTGATGATACATAGCAATGCACCTTGGCTTGTGCAGTGGGATTAGTGCACGGAGAAGGAACAATTTATGCTCTTCCTTTAGTGGCAAAGCAAATCCACTGATGACACTTCCCAAAATTTCCAGTAGCTCTGCAATCCCATTGTGCTTTTCTGTTTCAAAGATAAACCGATAGAAAATGTTGTTAATAGCTTTCCTGATGAACGGTCGGTGCACCATAAATTTACCATAGATTCGATGGAGTATTGTTTTTAGGTACTCCCTCTCTCTAGGATCTTCAGAATCAAAGAGATCGAGCAGCTTAAGAACAAAGGAGTGATCTACATATCTTTTTGCCAACTTAGCATCAGTCTCCGGAGATGCAACAAAACGTAGAAAGAACTCATAGACAATCTGTAAGTGAGGCCACGCGGGGTCCATTACAGGTTCCTCCTCTTCTGCATCAATTTTTTCCAGAATCATGTTCTCTCGAGGCGGGGAAGTCAAGGTCCTAAACAAGTTGACGGACACCATCTTTGCAATCTCTTGCATGACATTCTCTGGAAACTTCCCAGATGATGAAGTCACATAGTCAACAAGCTCTAACAATGTCTGTCGCTTTATATCTTTCTCTTTCAGGTTCTTTGATGGGTCAGTGAAGTCAAACACAACGCAGCAAAGGTCCAACTTTCGCATAAATAAACTCTGTTTCTCAGAATTAGGGACATCTTTAAAGCTCGGCAATGCTTCAAAGACTGGGACCACATTATTGCCATTCAGCTTTACATTAACAGCTGGATCATACTTGTTTTGGTGATTTAACCCAGGACTCAATCCAGGAGGGGCCTGACTGTTCAGATTTGTGATCCTACTGGCTTGCAAATCCCCATTTCTTGAACTGGTCGAAGAAGATGACGACTGAGGAGTTGGTCCACCAACTGAATCCCGACTGTCTGATGACTTTGATGGCTTTCGAGGGAGCCGGTTTAGTATCTGCTTAATCATTCTTGACTGCAGGTAATTGAGTTGGACAATGAAACAGAATTTGATGCCTTAAGAATGTTTCCTAAATCGTTTATAAATAATTGATTTTGAAGGCAAACGCTGCTCCTAGCCTCGTACTCCTTCCTCAGCAATTTCCCATGGGATAACTAGACCAATTTTTTGACAAGTTTCCATACAAGTTCCATATTCAGGAGAAAGATGACGTTTTTTCACCTAAAGACAAAGTTTCCCCCAAGAAATCCACGATTATAAGGAAATTTTTCACATGCAAAGATGCAACATCAAGCACAGATCAAACAGGAAACCTGAAATTGTACCGTTCCGCGGTGCCGCTTTTTCTAATACAACCAGACTTCCGTCTCCTGTCCAAGCAAACAAGATCACCTCATAGCCAAAATCGACCGCAAGAAATGACTCGATCAAGAGAGCTAATTTTCCCGCCCGCCCCCAAATCGAAGCCGATTCGGATGACCGCACCAATCCGGAAGCGATCTGGAGGGATCAAGCCGGGGATTTTGAGCGAGAATTAAAAAGAAGGTGCGCCGAAGGACGAATTCGAAGACGAACAACAGTGAAAACGAAGGCCATTTCCCAATCGAAGGCCAATTGCAAAGAGAGAAAGAGGATAGGGGTTAAAAAAAAGCTACCTCTTTTTTGGGTGATCGAAGGAGCGGCCTCTCCTCCTCCCGATCGGCCGTTGCCGCTTGCCTATTACGAGGACAAGAAAAAGGAGAGAGAAAGAAAAAGAGGAGGACGCCGATGATGCTGATGATGATGATGATGAGCAGAGAGAGATCGAGAGACTGGAAACAAACGACAGAAAAAGGAAGGCCGCCCCCCTCTATCTCTCTCTCTTCCCTCTCGCGTCTCACTCGGTTTCTGATCTAATTGTGAATCGAGCCAATTTGTAGGACCATGCGAAACACCCCGACACATGTTTGCTGAAATGCTCGTCTTTGTGCAACGAAAAAGTCATTCATGGCGAACCAATGGGCCTCTCACTCGTCTCATCGGCTCCGCTATTATTAGTCTAATAAACAGCATATACAAATATAAACATTTTCGTAATAACACGATGGAAATTGATCGTAAGAGCATCAACACCACCACGTGGCACATATGACCACGTCAACGACAGGCACGTGATCAGGGCGTGTCGTTTCGTATCACAAGTGGGCTCGACTCGAACCTGACCCGATCTACAAAGCGCATCGAATTGAGCCCAACTCACAAACCAAAGTGAGTCGAGTTCGGTTGACCCGGTCGAGTCAAGTAGAGCTGCAGAACCATTCGTCGCGTTGACCTTTCGAAATCAAGGATTTTGCTGACGGTGCACTGCTTGGTCAACGCAACTTAAACGAAGTCATGGCGATTTCTGTGGTCAAACCCCCCGAGTTTGACTACTTCGGTGGCTTCTCCCACATGACACGGTCAAATGGCGTGCGACCTCGGAGACAATAAGCTGTGCCCCTTTCTCCCACGAGCTTGGTTTCCGCGTCAATGGCGATCCAAGCTTGAACGTGAATCTTCACGTACTGCAACCACAATTCTTTGATCCATCCATTTCCGCCTCGGTTCAACTTCTTCCCCTCCTGGAAGAAACAAAGCTTTTGCTGAAACGCTGGCATCAACTCCTCTTCGGTGTCCATGGTTGCTCCACTCGTGTCGCAGCAGTTCTCTTCGCGCACGCAGTAGATGAGATCCACAATAAAAGCCAAGGAGAGCGTTTGCATCCAGAAAAGGACTGCTTCTTAGATGAGGGTTCTGAGAACAGACGAGTTCCCTGGATTCAATGCAACTCTCTCTCTCTCTCTCTCTATCTCTTTCTTTCTCAACGTCACCTGGGATGTCATCACAGGAAACCAAATGAAGGATAAGGGCAGCAAGGAAGCCATGATCCTGCAGCAAGTTTCAGGGTACTACTAACTGTTGCGGTGCACCAGAACTCAGACATCTGGCTTCACAGCAGCCACTTGGAGTAGAGGTTCGTCTCATGCAAGGGGGATCTCCGCCATGACTTGGCCATGCAGCGAGCGACGGAGACGAGTCAAGTCGGGAAGACAAGCAGTCATAGTCATGACGAGCTGATAGGTGTGTTCTCTTCCCGAGTAATCTGATGGAATCTGTCATGGTGTTGTGGTATTCTTAAGCTCCTTATGGGGATATTCTAATCCAATAGAATTAACAGCACATAAGAATATTCACATTTGTAATATACACAGATTTGGATTATTGGGTGTTATAATTCCACTGCACTATTAACTAACATATAACAATAATATAATATAATATATAAAGTAGTATAACATAAACTTAAGCACCAAATAGTGTACAATACAGCACATAAAATAAAAATAAAAATGTAAAAAATTATATTTCAAAAAATAATTTTAAAAGGTGAATTGATTTATATTGGATTCCAACAAATAAACCAAACTGGTCATGCAATTTTGACCCTTCCAATTTCAATTCTATTTGAAATTATAACCCAAATTATAAGTATTACATTGCTCTAATTTATGCTAAAATTCTATTATTTCCCCATTTATAAGGTCTCACCTTTGTAATATACAAAGATATTAAGATTTGGATTAGTGGGTGTTATAATTTCAATACAATTATCAATATTTATATTTTCATTTTGATACCTAAGCTTGCATATAACATAATATGATATGATACATAAAGGACTAAACTTAAGCACCAAATAATGTAAGATACAACACATAAAATAAAAACAAATATGAAAACGAATATACAATAAATATATGTATATATATAATTTATATTAATTCTATTGGATTCTAACAAAGAAATCAAACTGGTCAATGGAATTTTGACCATTCCAATTTCAATTCTATTGGGTTTCCTTCTCTTACCTCAATCGCCTGCCTATTTATGGGATTGGAGGTCTCTCTCGAAGTATATCGACCTAACTTTCGTGTTGGTGCTGTCCTCCATGGCGCCGTCCGACGAGCAGCGCCGCAGCCAGAAGTCCATCATCCGCTCCCTCGACAAGCGCAGCAAAGGCCTCTGCAAGAAGGCTACCGAGCTCTCCACCCTCTGCAACGCCGACGTCTGCCTCGTCTGCTACCGTCCCGGCGCCACCGCCCCGGTCGTGTGGCCCGAAGACCCCACTCGTGTCGGCCGCACCATCGGCCGCTACCTCGCCGCCTCCCCCTCCAAGAAGCTGGCCAAGAACCAGGTCAGCTTCAAGAACCCCAACCCAGGCCAAGCCCAAGAAGCCGTCACGAACAACGACGACGACGACGATGAGGAGGAGGAGGAGGAGGAGTGTAAAGAGGCCAAGGCCAGGAACGGCAAGAAGAAGGTGGTGGATACAGAGGACCGTCTCCGGTTACCATGGCCGGACGACGATTGCGCGCTGGGGTCTCTGGTGGAGGCGTTGGACTCTAGGCTGAAGAAGGTGAGGGACAGGATCGAGCAGCTGGTGGCAGAAGACATAGCGTCGACCTCGACGGCACCGGCACCGCCGGATAAGTACTCGACCGCCACAGGAGGCGCCTCCACAAGCTGCAGCGCTTATAGGGAACCACCGGCTCCGGCGTTCGCCGCCGTCTGCCCATGCATGTACTGCCCTCTGCACGGGTACTGGGCCATTCGACGTCTGCATGGCCAAGACCGAAACCGAAGGGAAGACAGGAGTTGACCGCAAGCCAAGAGTTGACTCAATCATCATAGTTAGTTACCGGGGCTAATTACATATTATCCCTATACTTAGAACCTATTAATATTATGATATCTATATTTAAAAATTTTAAATTAATTTTTTTTATAATTTTTAAAATATAATAAATAATTTAATTTATCGTAATATCATTAATTAAAAAGATGAGTATAAATATAATTTTGATATTTTTTTATTTTATTTTTCTCTCAGTACAACTAACTGACAATATCAAGATAAATGAGATTATTTATTTTACTTTTAGAATTATAAAGATCTCAATATAAAATTTTTTTAAATACAAAGGCCTTAATATTAATAGGATCTAAATATAAAGAATAATATATAATTAACCCTAATTAAGTGAATTGGAGGCATTTATGTGTCTGCCTCATATTAATTTTGTTTATATTATTAAGGAAGCTGTTAACTTTTGTGTTGCTTTTGTATTAAGAATATGGCAATAAAATCAATGAATTATTGGCAATAATCTTACATAATCGAATCATAAAAATCAGAGCCCGAACGGGTCGAGTTCGACTACACTGAATGCTTCTATTCCGAGTCTACCTATCCCAATATTCCTTTGGTCTTATCGGTCGGATCCCGATCTTCCCACTTTTTAAATGTCTGATCAAATATTATTTTAATTGTAATAATAATATGATAAAAGTATTATTTTTTTATTAAAAATAATTTTTGATAAGTGACAATTCGAGGTGTAATGTGGGCTTGGCCAAGTCATCATTGAACCCAATTTGCCATAGCAATAGTTTTATATGGGCCGGCCCAATAAGGCCCAACTCATTATTATATCCACGTCCTAAAAATCTTTCGTATTTTTCCCATATTTCATTTGATTCAATTGATTACAATACATATTTACGAGTAATCTTTTTGATACTTAAAAAAAAATTCTAGAGAACTTAACACGTGAATATCGAAATGGTACGTAACAACAAAATTTATTACGTAAGATCGAAAATATTTATATAATTTAGAGAATATTTTCTTAGACGATAATACATAAGAAGCTCGATTATAAATATTATATTCTCTCTTCTCTCCCCTTCTTCGACACTCTCTTAATATTTAATCTTAAGCTTTATCAACTCGTGTGTCGGAATGATTGAGTTAAAAAATCAATCTTCTTTGGTGATCAAATCTTATAATATAATAGATTATGAAAGGGACACATCAATCTCACATCCACGACATTAATAGAGTGGTTGGATAATCACACACCAATTTTAATATTATATTTATTATAAATAATTCGTATAGATCAACATGGATATATTTATTTATTTATTCATTCGGTTTCAATTATTAAAAAAATAAATTATTTCATCAATATTTAAACTCAAATCATTACGAGTTTTAAAGTAAAAAATCATCACACCATACAATCTATTTATTTTATTTTATTTTTATTTAATTAAAAAAAAGTTAGCTAGTTTTAAACGTTGTGATTTCGATTTCTAGGAATCAGAATCAAACCGTATGGCCCCATTTCGGTTCAAAACTATTAAATCATCGACCGGATTCTGATTCGGATTCGATTTCGATTTCAATTCGGCATCCACCAACCCATATGTTCAAAGGCAACGTGACGTCGACGAAGCTGGCAGCTGACGTGGGAGGCTTACGTGATCGAACCTGTCCTGACGTGTCCACGTTTCCAGGAACGTTTCTGGGTCAACGATTCGTCCCGCTATTCGGGCATTATATTATGAGTTCATCTTCGACGTAGCCTTGTCTGCTTGCGGTTCATCGGATAAGCTTTGGTTTCTGGAAAGACGAGAAGTCTCCATGCACCGAGTCGCCTTGTTTGCTAGCGCGGAGGTTAGCACGCCAACCACAGCAGTCTTCTTCTTCCTCATTAGATAAGCATGCAGGCAGCCAATGCCACCGTTGCTTGTTGACGAATATATTCCCATCAAGAATCATGTTGATGATGCTAATCGTCATCAACAACAGCTATCGATAGAGAGAGAGAGAGAGAGAGAGAGAGAGAGAGAGAGAAGTGTGCGTGTGGTGTGAAGAAGAAGGAGACCGAGAACAGTGATGTGTGTGTTATGAGAGGGATGCTATGTCGACACTGTGTGTTCATCTGCATCTCTCTCCCGTAATTTGACTGCAGAATTGTATTGATGTTTCTGTGGAATGTGTGTACTTTGGGTGGATTAGATAGAGATGATCAAGTGGAACAATGAGGACATTGGCAGCAGCTATCCTTTTCTTGTATGCGTGGATTTTAGAGTTGGATGCTGAGAGCATTAGAAGCTGATATGTTGAAGCTGATATCTCTCCTTAGGGCTTCGAGTCCGCATATATATACATAGAATATTTCAACAATGTCCTACTTGACTAGGTGGGAATTGTAGTTCAACGCACGCCATCCTCCACGTATTTTGATTGGTTGGGCTCCATGAAAACTGAGTTATCGAGAGATCGATTAAATAATATCGAGTCAGACATCAATTCAATCCAAAAACTTAATCTATTAAGTTGCGTGAATCTAATTCGATATACGTTTGTAACTATTCTTTTAATTCTATTTTCGATTTTTTCATGGTTTGATTCACTATCATTTGATTATTAGAATATATATGGTTGAAATCTAATCAATAATGGTAAGTATTTAAAAGACATTTTGTTTGATTTGATTTTAATAATTATATAATCAAAATATAATAATTAGGAAGTATTAAAATTTATCGATCATTATTGTAAGGCAAAGATTAGGTAGCAACGAAAACACCAGTTATAATAATTTGCATTTATGAATTGACTAATTGAGACTCGATGTTACGTATGGAATCAAATCAATGCTTACTAATTTATATATCATATCAGATTTAAAGATGACTAAAAGTTTGTTGGATATGCCAATAAGCAACAAAATTAAATTAGATTTTGGTTTAGAACTTAATGATTCGATCTGATGGGATAATTGATATATTATCTTTGATGAGTCTAAAATAAAATACAATTCATTGCTATTTCTGACAGCACACGTTGACGTATCGTCGCCACGTAGGATCCGCGGTGCCTGTGCGCGATAGCGTGCGCAGGATGGCATCAGAGCGGCACGTGCGCCGGTCCTCGTCATCCTTACATGCATGCACTGGTACTCCACTTTAATTTTCGTGCGTGAACGAGTCGGAACTTACCATTAATATACAGAGAGTTTGGATCGGAGTCGAAGAAGAGCACAGATTTAAACTAATTGACCTGTTGAAACTTCGATTCGCATTAGTACGACTCCGTATGATACCAAAATCACTATTCGAATTTACTACTAAGAGGGCAGTAGTGAATCCCGGGATTCCGTGCACCACGGGATATCACACGATTTGGTTTCCCCTTATGTGCATCTCCATATACAGGGGAGTCTACATGTCTCACACGATTTGGTTTCCCCCTGCCGTCGTCTCGCAGAGTTGTCTGTCAGACCTGATCTTGTTCTCGTCTTTCTCCTTTGTCTTTCTTCGGATTAAACTTGCATGAGGTCTCCATGAACACATAGGTGAGGCATCCGTAGATTCCTCTGAACCTTGTGCTGAGGAGGGCAGTGGGATGGGATCTGGTGCTTTGTTTGTTCGTCGAGGACAACCACTGAGAGGGAGAGGATGCATGACAGCAGTATAAATAATGCCTGAGAGCAGCTTCTCCTTGTTGAACAGCGAGGCTTTCTGGTTTCCGAAGCTTGTCTACTTACTTCTTCCATGGAGATGATGCTTATGGATTACCTTTACGTGGTAATTTTCTCGCTGCTGTTCGCTTGGATTCTTCTGGAGTTTGTAGGATCAAGGAGGAGCTCCCAAAAGGCCAATCCAGAGCTAGAACGGTCGCTGCTGTCAGATGAGCATGACGGTGTCGGCGGAGATGGCTTCACCGTGGCTGGGCACTGGAGCCGCCTCACGTTTCGCTGGCTGAATCCGGTCTTTGAGAAGGGCCGAGCTGAGAGGCTCGAGCTCCCGCATCTTCCCGGAGTTCCTCCGTCCGAGACTGCGGAGAGCTCCTTCTCCTTGTTGCAAGAGTCGCTGGGAGGCCAGAAGCCGTGGTCAACCGCGCTTCTGGGAGTCGTCGTTCGAGCAGTTTGGCGGCCTTTGGCTTGGAATGCCGTCATCGCTGGTACAGAAACCTTCACATGCTAATGCACTAGACACCTTCTTTTCCTCTGATTTGACCGCGTTCATAAGGAACGTGTTGTGCAGGACTCAACACGTTCTCATCCTATCTCGGACCTCTCCTGATCACCAACTTCGTGGGATTCATCTCCGGAGAAGATTCGAGCGGCGGGCTGTACTACGGATACGGACTGGCTGCGCTGTTCTTCGTGGCGAAGACGGCGGAGTCACTGACGCAGCGGCAATGGTACTTCGGCGCACGCCAAATCGGCGTGCGAGTTCGAGCAGCGCTCATGGTTGCCATCTACAACAAGTCTCTTGCGATCAAGCACGCCGGCGCCAGCACAGGAAAGATCGTCAATTTTCTCGACGTGGACGTCGAAAAGATCTGTGACTTCTTCTGGTACATCCATGGCGTTTGGTTGCTCCCCTTGCAGGTCACCCTGGCTCTGCTCATCCTTTACAGAAACCTCGGTGCAGCAGCCTCGTTCTCGGCGCTCGCCGTGACGATCCTGGTGATGGTGAGCAACACGCCGCTGGCGAATCTGCAACAGAGGCTCCACTCTAAGATCATGGAAGCGAAGGACGGGAGGATGAAAGCCACAGCAGAGACATTGAAGTGCATGAGAGTATTGAAACTGCATGCTTGGGAAACAGCTTACTTGAACAAGTTGCTCGAGAATAGAAATGTGGAGAGGAGTTGGCTCAGGAGATACCTCTACACATGCTCCGCCATTGCCTTCCTCTTCTGGGCGTCTCCCACTTTGGTTTCAGTCGTCGCCTTTGGTGTCTGCATACTCGTGAGGGCACCCCTGACCGCCGGCACGGTGCTCTCAGCTCTGGCCACGTTCAGAATCCTGCAAGAACCAATCTACAATCTCCCAGAGCTGGTCAACATGATCGCACAGACCAAAGTCTCGATACACAGAATCCAGGACTTCATTAAAGAAGAAGAACAGAAGCGGTTGAAGCCAAGCAACCAATCCGAGACCTCAGAAATCGGAGTAGAGATCGAGCCGGGGGAGTACACCTGGGAAGCTGATTCCATGTCGAGAACACCCACACTGAAGATTGAAAAGAAGATTCATATCATGAGAGGAGAAAAGGTCGCGTTATGCGGGGCTGTTGGATCAGGAAAATCCAGCTTCCTCTGTAGCATCATAGGAGAGATTCCATGGATTAGCGGAGGAAGAGTCAGTGTCTTAGGATCGAGAGCATATGTTCCTCAAAGTGCTTGGATCCAAACAGGAACAATTCAAGAAAACGTATTGTTTGGGAAGGAGATGGACAGGAGATGGTACAGGGAAGTGATGGAAGCTTGTGCTTTGGATAGAGATGTTGGAGCATGGGCGGATGGGGACTTGACTGTGGTAGGAGAGAGGGGAATTAATTTGAGTGGAGGGCAGAAGCAAAGGATTCAGCTGGCAAGAGCCATCTACAACAATGCAGATATCTACTTGTTGGATGATCCCTTCAGTGCTGTGGATGCACACACCAGGAGACACCTCTTTAAGGTATGAGCATGTTGTCTCCCATCTTTGTTTGGAATTCTCTTTTTGAGTGAAATCATGGTAGGTATGACAGGTTTGGTTATCTGATCATATAACTTTGTCATTTTGACTAAGATTTCAATTGGGTAACAACTAATCACAAGAACTTAGGCTATAAGGAAAAAGTTTAAGACGATGATTTAGTCGACACAAGAACCTAACTAAATTTAAAGGGTGCATATACAAACTCATGACCTGTTTTGATACCCATGATAAAATTTTCACCTGATGATCACAATCCTCGAAAGCCTGAATTTTTAGGAAGATAAGATCAACTTATACTTGGAACTCTCACAGTTTTAACCCTGCATTATCACAAAATGGTGATTAGATGGCCATAGCCAAATTGATTTGAGATAAGTTAATTCCAGTGTTCTTATCACACTCACTTATTGGTCCATACAACTGCAAGGATATTGCAAAATCAGGAAATATATACAAGGCAAAGTCCAGGAAATGATGGTCTGGTGATGATCTGTGTAGAATAGAATTTCAAAGAACATCCAGGTTTTTCAAATCAGATATCAAGCATAAAGTGGTTCTTCCCTAAAATTCCACCACTAATTCATGAGTTTTTTTCGACAATTTTTTCATGGTTTCAAGATGTTCGATTATATTTTAATAGATGATCTATTGATTTTCCAAAGATGGAGTATCTGACAAAAAGCTAGGGCTCGTGTGCAGGAATGTTTGATGGGGCTTCTGTCCGCTAAGACGGTTATTTATGCCACACATCAACTGGAGTTCATAGATGCAGCGGATCTTATCCTGGTAACCTAAAAAATTTCTATATTCATTCCAGTTAAAGCACATAATATTAGGTAAATTTTCTTGGATAGTTTGATTGGCTTATTATATGCTGGTGAAAGCCTGCTACTAGTGTAATTAATAGCGTGAAACGGTTGCTGTAAGCCTGTAACAGTGCATTTTGTTTCATGGTTAAGTATAATTCACTAGACAACAACTCATCATGATCCATGGGGATAATATTTATGATTATAATATATAGAGAAAAATGTGAAGCAGAAGAAAAGCTTGCAGTGATCTCATACCTGATAATGAAGACTAAAATTTATTTCCTTCACCAACATTTTTCAGGTCTTGAAGGATGGAAAGGTGGTTCAGTCTGGTAAGTATGAAGATCTGATGATGGACAGCAATGGAGACCTTGTTCAGCAAATAGCTGCACATAATCAATCATTAAGCCAAGTCAGTCCATCAAAAGAGCACAGTTCATCAATAACCACAAGACACAGGATGAAGCAAGAAAATCATGCAGAAGCAAAACTCTTTGATCAAAGCAAAGTCTCCGAACTTTCAGAGAGATCATGTGAAGAAGAAAGGGAATTTGGACGGGTGAAATGGCATGTCTACCGTACCTTTGTGACTTCAGCATATAAAGGGGCTTTTATTCCAGTACTACTGTTCTGTCAAGTTCTCTTCCAGGGTCTACAGATGGGCAGCAACTACTGGGTTGCCTGGGCAACCGAAAAGGAGGATCGAGTCAGTAGAGAAAAATTGATTGGAATTTTTGTTCTACTGTCTGCCAGCAGCTCAGTGTTTGTATTAGGAAGGGCAGTTTTGCTTTCAACCATTGCCAT
Organism: Musa acuminata AAA Group; assembly: GCF_036884655.1. Taxonomy (NCBI): domain Eukaryota; kingdom Viridiplantae; phylum Streptophyta; class Magnoliopsida; order Zingiberales; family Musaceae; genus Musa; species Musa acuminata. The sequence goes on along the minus strand of NC_088353.1, from coordinate 42,339,975 downwards.
TGAGACAGCTCAGAAGCTATTTGTTGGAATGATAACAAGCATTATTAAAGCACCAATGTCATTTTTTGACTCAACACATACCAGTCGAATTCTTAACAGGGTCAGTACCTAATGTTTCTCCTATTATTGCTCCTGTTTCAGAAGGCAAATTAGTTATCACAACAAATCTCTTTATTAGTACAGCAAGATTAACAGTATTTGGTGTACTTAAATTTTCCTCTAAGAGCTTTGATAGTTTCAGAAACTTCCAGAATATCATGCAGTGAATTTAACAACCTTACCCTTTTTCAGTCTTCAACAGACCAGAGTACTGTTGACACAGATATTCCATACAGAGTGGCGGGATTGGTTTTTGCACTTATTCAGCTTCTGTCCATCATTATTCTCATGAGTCAAGTGGCATGGCCAGTATTCATTCTCTTCATTGTTGTATTCACAATCTCCATCTGGTATCAGGTAAGTGAAATGACGATCCTGTAAAATTTGTAGTGTTAACATGTATAAGAAATTATCCATTGCCATCTTTTACAGGATCTCATTAGATAAGGTAAATAATATGTTATAAAGAGAAAGAAGTGAAAAAAACATTTTTTAGAGCATAATGTTCACCTTTGCAATTTTTGTTATTGTCTAATATACCTAAACATCATTGTTTATTCAATCAACAATGGTCTGCTGTTTCATAAAATGTCTAGATGGTTAATTCCTCTTTCTTGTCTCCCTATCCTCCTGCCCTTTTGTATACCTGTTTCTTTTTTTTTTCTCTGACTCCACATACTTTATCTTCTTGTCGGTTTCAAATCCTTGTAAAATAATAAAGAACATTAACTAATCTTGTAAATAGAGATTCCTATGCCCCTCAACTTGTTCATCGTGGCATTCACACTTCTGATCCTTCTACTAGACCAAAACTTCCATTTTGTAGTGCATAAGTCTATTGCTCATAACTTTATTAGCTTTCAGTTGTTCTCTGTCTAAAGGGTCACTGACTGATTGCAGAATTACTACATCAGTGCTGCTAGAGAACTAGCTAGAATGGTTGGAATTCAAAAAGCTCCTATCCTGCATCATTTCTCTGAATCACTTGCTGGAGCTGCTACCATCCGCAGCTTCAATCAGGAAGAGCGCTTTCGTAAAAGGAACCTCACCTTGATTGATGACTATTCACGAATTACCTTTCACAACTATGCAACCATGGAATGGCTCTCAGTTCGAATCAACTTTCTGTTCAACCTAGTATTCTTTGCAATGCTAACCATCTTGGTGTCCATGCCCAGAAATACTATTGATCCCAGTAAGTTCTATTCAAGTATCGCGATAGTAATTATTTTGGGTGGTATGACTACAGAGAAAATGCCTAACTTGATTTTACCTCAGGCCTTGCAGGACTAGCTGCAACATATGGCTTGAACCTAAATGTACTACAGGCATGGGTTATATGGAATATCTGCAATGTGGAAAACAAGATGATCTCTGTAGAGAGAATTCTGCAATTCTCAGCCATACCTAGCGAGGCTCCTCTGGTAATTGAGCATTCCAGGCCAGAAGAAAACTGGCCCACATCTGGAACCATTGAACTTGATGATCTCAAGGTTCGTTACAAACCTAATCTTCCTATGATCCTAAAAGGGCTCAGTTGCACTTTGCCTGGAGGGAAGAAAATTGGAGTCGTGGGCAGGACAGGAAGTGGGAAATCGACACTCATCCAAACTCTTTTCAGAGTAGTAGAACCAACATCAGGAAGGATAGTGATTGATAGCATAGATATTAGCCAAATTGGTTTACATGACTTGAGATCTAGGTTGAGTATAATACCACAAGAACCAACACTTTTCCAAGGAACTGTGAGAACAAACTTAGATCCTTTGCAGCAGCATCCAGACTCCGAAATCTGGGAGGTAAAGAACTAATAATGCTTTGTATTTATTTGTTATTTTATGAAGTTAGCAGTTGACTGAAGCAAACTCTTCCAGGCACTCTACAAGTGTCGACTTGGAGAGATAGTAAAACAAGATCAGAGACTGCTTGATGCACCAGGTAATTTAATGTCTATATGCAAATGCATTCAAGTTCCTTACAAGTTTTGAGCAACTAGTAAATCAACTATATTGTTTATTTCTCAAAAGGAACAAATCAACGGCATGGAGAATTATAAAAACCATTCCAAGAAGCACTTGAGTGAACTCATCAAATTGTTGCTGGGTGACATTTTACACAATTTTTGTTCGTTTTAGGCAGTTAAAAGTTGCAGTGTGTTAAAAATACACTTATAATAAACTTAAAAAAACACAACTGTTGAACTTTGTAATATTACTTTCCTTTTCATTGGACATTCATGCTGCAGACCTATTGTTCCACAGCATACATCAAGATCTTCATTAAGAAAACTAGCTTAAAGTTTAGTTCCTTCTGTTTCTATGTTTGTCCTTCAGATAACATGAGACAGGAATTATGATGCAGTTGCTGAAGATGGGGAGAATTGGAGTGTTGGGCAGAGGCAGCTTGTTTGCTTGGCAAGGGTGCTGTTAGACAAGAGGAGGATCCTAGTTTTGGATGAGGCCACAGCATCAGTAGACACAGCAACTGATAATTTTATTCAGAAAACTATCAGAGAAATAACCAATAACTGCACTGTCATTACAGTGGCACATCGAATACCCACCGTCATTGACAGTGACCTGGTTCTGGTTCTCGATGAAGGTAAAACTCAACAATGGTGAAAAAATAGGGTGTCTTTTCATGTCCAATTTTGAGTCTATAAGAAGTACAAAATGTAGATATTACTGCAATTCTCATTTATTATATTTATTGTAATTCTCTATCTTTTTCTTTAAATTCATGGCACAAAACATCTAATCATCTCTTTTTGTTCGCCCCTGGTTGCAGGAAAAATTTTGGAGTTCAGTTCTCCTAAGGAACTTCTCGAAGATGAATCATCGGCCTTCTCAAAATTGGTGATCGATTTTCTTGGGAGGTCCAAGAGTAATCATGAATTAGAACTTGAATGAAAGCAACTAATAGGTGGTTAGTACACAAACATCAGAAGATTCTGCATTCATTCTGGAAATACAATCATCTAATGACATAGGAATTTACACCGATATACAGAGAAAAAAAGTTGCTTTCTATAGGATACATGCACTAATATGTATAGTAACAGAGGAAAAAAAACAGGAAGAAAGAGCGGATGGAAATTAATGGGACATGTTAATACTCTTCCAGAGTGTAAAATACTAGTGTAGCATGCTTCTACTGTCAAACCATACTTTTTTTATGCTAAGAAAAAGGTATCGCAGTACACAAAGCTACCTTCAATGTGGAATCGAAGGATGGTTAATGCATATAGCGTTACACCGCTAGTTATAGGTGCTCAGCAAGCATTATGATGTTCAATATAAAATATTTTATATTATATTGCTTATTGCATGCTATTCATAGGTGTCTTCTAATATAAATACTTTATATTACCTATTGCATATATTGTGATATTCATGGATCTGTGTAATGAGAATCAGATTATGATGAGATTATGATAATGAGACCGATTCGCGTTTAAACATGAACCCTAAATAATCTCGGTCATAGGTCACTCGAGAGGGACATCGGGATGACCAGATAGACTAGTGTGTTATATATTTGTCCATATGATGGAAACAGTTGGTCTCATAGTTGCTCATGTGAGGATACTAGGGATACCACGCAGGTGCTCATTGGAGACTAAGTTCATTGATTGATTCGCTCATGGAATGCTGGATGGTTGATGATACCTCATTGTCAGATAACGATTCCATCGTCCCAGTGGTGTATCTGGTCCTTGTTGAATCTCGGATTTTGAAGATGAAACCAATTGATATTGTTTATCTTATCTACGTTTTAAGTGACGTAGGAAGCTTCGATTAGGGAGAGACAATTAAAGCAGGAAGAATCATGTTGGACCGGAGTGGAACATATCAGAAGATTGGATGCCGAGCCGGAGGATCGATTGACGTATCGACAGAAGGCCTTGGGTCATGGGATCGGGCATCGAGCCAAGAAGAGCAAAGATTATACCAAGAAAATTGGAGTTACAGAGGTCAACTGGTCGATTGGACAATAGGCCGTAAGAGAGGACGATGCGCCGAAGAATCGTCGATGAACCAATGATATGTCGGACAACAATTGATTAGCTTAGTAATAATTGTCTAGATCGAAGTAGGTTTTAAGTGTGCGGGATTAACTACGATAGCGATCAAGGCATAAATCAAAATGAAGTTCCGGAGTCAAGAACGAGATTTTGTTGGGAGTTTGTCGGAAGTTCAGACGTTCGTAAGAAGTTCTGTCGGAATTGACTGAGAAGTCCAAGAGCTTGCCAAAGAAGCTCATCGGAACTCTTCAATAAGATCGTCGTGAAGTCCAGGAGTTTGTCGGGAGTCCATTGGACCATTGTCGAGAGATCGTCGGAAGTTCGCCGGAAGCTCGCCAGAAGAAACCTAGACTTATCAGACTTATTTAGCTTAGAGTATGCATTAAAATTTATAGTTAGCACATAATTGGGTTGGAATTGTGCCAACTCAATTAAAGGCTAATTGGGCCTAAGTTTGGACTGTGTTGGGCTAAGTAAAATGCTCAAACAGTGACCCAACAGGTGGCACCATCGGTGGCACAATCTCCGAGACTGTGTAAGGTAGTGGTACCACCAGATTGGGCGGTGGTACTGCCCAATGGCAGTGTCAGGCGATGGTACCGCTCAGACACAGTCTCCCAAGCGGTGGTACTGCTAGATTAGGCGGTGGTACCGTCCAGTGTCAATGCTGTAGGCGATGGTATCACCAGGACCCGGGAAACCCAAGATAAGACATTTTTTTGCTCCATTTTTTAAGCCAATTGTGGTCTATAAATACCCTACTATTCCTACATAGAACAATAAGAAAGTTGAGCAAAACTCTGTGATTCTAAAGTTGTAAACTCTATTCGAAAGTTGAGTTCCCTCCTCCTAAATTTTAGAGAGAGTTTCAAGGAAGGTGTGTGAGGAATACCTTATAGAAGAGGGTTGTAAAAGGTTATCTCTAAACCTATGAAAAGGAGAAGAGGGGTGTAAAAGGGTAGTTGATCTTCGCCCATTGAAAGAAGATCGTTAGTGGATGCCGATGGCCTCGACCGAAGAGGAATTGAGAGTGGATGTAGGTCACGACGACCGAATCACTATAAAATATGGTTTGCATTTATGCTTTGCTATTTACATTTAGGATTTTTAGTGAAAAGTAGTCTGTAGTCGATAAAAAAAAGGATAATATTATATATACACACACACATTTTCAATAATCATCATAAGAAAACCCTAATTTTAAATAAACATCAGTAAAGTATAATGAATATTACATTGAAATTTTTGGTAGATTTTTTTATAAAATATCTAGGTATTTTTCAATTGGTACCCTAATTTTATTTTATTTTTTGATAGTAATCCTAATTTAAAAATACTTAAACTATCCATTTTGTTGTTAGCCTGGTTACTACAATAAAAATATTTTAAAAATTATTTAAAAATACTATAAAACGATCTAAATATATTTCTAACTTCAATCAAACTAACTATAAATATAAAATTATGAAATTATAATATTCTATGAATAATGAAAGCTAAAGAGGCATGATATGATGTCATTTATAATATTTTTTACTATTAGTTTTAGTACTAATAAAGTACTATAAACATTATTGAAAAATACTGTAAATGAGTTAAATGAAAATATTGTAATAGTTAAAAATGATAAAAAATAAGCATAAAAATTTGATTAAAAACTTTTGAGGGGTCTTTCAGATTTTTTTTTAAAATTAAAGGTGTTATTTGAAAAAAAAAAAGATACCTTTTGGGAAATATATAAAATATGAATATTTTCTTTAAAAAACAACTCAAAATTTTTTCAGTATTCTTGTGTTGTGTTATGTCTTTACACAGTATAGCATATTATAGATCATCTTATATTGTATTACATCATGCCATGTCATACCACACATCATATTAATATATCATATCACATAACATTTATATACCTAAAAGGTCAATAGTGGGCAGTATCTAAAGAGCATTTTCCATGAGAAAGTGAGTTACCACCCTAAACTTTAGCTATTAAATAATAAGAGGTTAGGCAGTCTTGTAGGTGTTAAGTTCATGCCATATGTCACCAAACAATACCAACTCTGTATCAACTCTCTCATCCCCTTATCAGATTATAAGAAATTATTTTTCCATCAACAAATATTAAAGCCACTTGGTTCCTCTCAACCCCTCCACATTTCATCCCATATAAGCAAGATATTAATCTAATTTATTACAAACTTGATGATGATTAAGAAGAGACAAAAAAAAGGTTGGTTTAAAAATAGAAAAAAAGGGTGATAAAATAAATATATGAAATAAAATAGAGGGTGCGCATCGGACTTTTATTTACATGTTCTTAAATTTCTCGTTCACCGACCCGACTTAGGATTCGACGCAGTGTTTTTGGAGGACCCACAGACAGAAGAGAATGAGGGCCCCACCACCATCCGGTGTGGTTTTACATGGTTCCAGTGAACGCGTAGTGGCAGTCTCCGTATATATGTGCGAACTTTAGTGGCATTCATCTTATTCTAATCCCACGAACCCACCATTCCACGCCACGTGTCGCTCTTCGTGTTTCGTTCTACTACTTTTACAGAGGAAGTCGAGAAAGCTCTATAAGAAGTACCTCGTAAACCTCTCCCACCTCGTTTCTCTCCGTAACCTCGACTAGTTTCATCTCGAATCTTCACCTCCGATTGCCATGGGTACGTCACCGATTCCTTTCTATGTTCCTTGCGTGTTTCTTTTGATCTCGCGTGTTCTGCTTCTCTGTTCTAGTTTTGATTTCCTTTCCTTTTTGTGTGGTAACTTGCTTGCAGCTAAGATCAAGATCGGCATCAACGGTTGGTTCCGCGTTTGTTTGATTCTTCTGTAGTTTTAGGATTTTGATCGGAGTTCGATGAGGTATGGTATCGATCTATGAGCTTCTTTTGGGTTTGATTCTTGGTTGTTGGTAGGTTTTGGGAGGATCGGGAGGTTGGTTGCTAGAGTCGCGCTCCAGAGCGATGATGTGGAGCTCGTGGCCGTCAATGATCCCTTCATCTCCACTGACTACATGGTACTTGTCCTTCTGTTCTTTCATGTCCATGTTATTTTCTGATCGTTTTGAATTCAGACATTCGCTGCTTTCAATTTTGCTGGAACGGTATTGGATCTTTGAATTTTGTTGCTTATCCATGAATTTAACTGCGGATTATATGGATTTAGTTGTTTGAGGTTTCGTGATCCATATACTGTCAAAGTTTAAAGCATAAGTTGTTTTGCTTGAGCTCTGATGGGGTTGTTCATGGATCTGACTTTCTAAATTGAATAATGATTCGTAGACATATATGTTCAAATATGATACGGTGCACGGGAAATGGAAGCATCATGAGATCAAAGTGAAGGACACTAAGACTCTTCTTTTTGGCGAGAAACAAGTAACCGTCTTTGGCATCAGGTGCCTGTACTGCATTTCTCTTTTCTGTTAAAATTAGCTGGTTAACACTATGACTGCCTGTTTTTATTTTCATTTTTTTGAACTATCTTAGTTGGTTGTGGTTCTGGTTAGGAACCCTGAAGAGATCCCATGGGGTGAGACTGGAGCTGAATATGTTGTAGAATCCACAGGTGTCTTTACGGACAAGGACAAGGCTGCTGCTCACCTGAAGGTACTTGACGACTTTCATTCACTTTAGATCAATTGTGTCATTGAAGTCAGATTTAACTGATGAAAAATGATTCTAGGGATTGCATAGGTGTAGGATCTTTTTTCATGACTGGGTAATAGTTCCTGTGCTTTGTGTCCTATGCTTGTGATGCACATGGACTGGATGACTTATTAACAAGTTCACCTAGAATTATAGATTTTATCAAATGAATTAGAGGTAAAGTTCTTCCAGACGAATTCATTTTAGGTCATGTCACCTCCCTTAGCTTTACTGACATAATCAGAATGCAAGTCATCTCTCTTAGGTCTACATAATTGAAACATGATGTTCACCTTCACATGTAAATTTGACAACCTGGCTACTTATTTAATCTTAAATTCATCTTTCATGGTGAATGAAATGCATGTTTCAGAATATCTGAAGGCAAGATGCTGAAACAAAAATAAAAAAATTGACCGTAGTTCAAAGCAACAAATTTATATGATGGTGCTATGAGTATCGAAGAGTTTACATAATTTTTCTTCATGAATCTGATAGAAGTGGAGAAAGAGTTTCTATTTTAGTTTGAATTTCAGACTCAGTAGATTTGCTTCTCGTCAAGTGAATGATTTTCCCTCTTTATAAACTAGCATCGTAAGACCATGATGAAGTTTCATTGGTGTATTGATCTACATACAGGGTGGTGCGAAAAAAGTCATTATCTCTGCTCCAAGCAAAGATGCACCTATGTTTGTGGTAGGAGTGAATGAGCATACATACACGCCTGACATCGACATTGTCTCCAATGCTAGCTGTACCACCAACTGTCTTGCTCCTCTAGCCAAGGTAATAACTGCTAAATTTGAGATTCTGCTTTTATCATTATGTTATAATTTGCTATTAGATGACCATGTTGGATTTTCATGATGTGACAGGTCATCCATGATAGATTTGGAATTGTTGAGGGATTGATGACCACTGTGCATTCTATCACTGGTATTGATTCAACGAAAGCTTTAAAGTCCAAAATCGTTTCAACTTTGGGCTTTTTCTCATTTTATCAAGAGTTGGTGAGTGATATGAGCTCTTTTTTTTTGTCAGCCACTCAAAAGACTGTTGATGGACCATCTAGCAAGGATTGGAGGGGTGGACGAGCCGCAAGTTTTAACATCATTCCCAGCAGCACTGGTGCTGCTAAGGTATTTCCTGTAACATATTTTACTGTGTTATATTATGCCAGTGGGCACATTTTCTCAAATGTGTCTGCATAAGCACTTATATGTGCAGGTCACTTTGTCAATTTATGTTCATATCATGTGATTATTTTATGGTTGAGACAGGCCTGATAAAAAATATCGCATTTGGTTGTTTGTCACTCTAGCATTTATAGTTGGGGTAGTTTTAGCTAGCTACTCGGCTTTAGTGTCATTTGTTAAACTATATGCTTGGTTAGCTTTTTTTCAAGGCTACTTTCAAGGCTTTGTCCATGATATTTCCTCTGTTGACATTTTTTTGGGTTTGTTATGACTATCCTTCTTTGTTTTGCATGATTATTAATGGCTTATATTTGTTCATATAGCATGTAAAGATACTGTAAGTTTGTCTACTGATAAGTGATAAGTTCTATACTAAAGGATTGTTCATTCGTTGGTCTTTGTGGTGTAATTTATTAGTATATTTTCAAGTTATTAAACCTGATTACTAGACACAAGTTGAGTCTGATATATACATTATCTTCATGTGCTTTGAGAGATCATCAATAGTGTTGTGTTTACTCAAGAAATAACTTCTTTTGATTATGATATATTTTTCCTTCTTCGATGGAACTGAAGCTAACCCAAACAAATATTTTATTTTTCTTCATTTGCACTAAATGCCAATATAATTTAGTCTTTTGAATATGGGAACACTATAATGCTTAAGCAACAGTTCTATCAGCTTTTTCTACTTAAATTTGTATGATTAGTTGATTTTCTCATCATGCATTTGTTTTGTGAGTAGGTTTTTAATTATTTCATTCGCTATGTTACAGGCTGTAGGTAAAGTGCTCCCTGCTTTGAACGGTAAATTAACTGGTATGGCCTTCCGCGTTCCAACGGTGGATGTTTCTGTTGTGGATCTCACCGTTAGGCTTGAGAAAGCTGCTTCTTATGAGCAGATTAAGGCTGCCATTAAGTAAGTAGATTAAAATTTCTTGGATTATGTGATCTCTCAATACTATAAAGTTGTAGCTAAGTTGCTGAAACTATGATTGCTTGCTGTAGTTATGTACACAGAGTAGGTTCAGTAGGTTTAGCTTGAATATAATGCCATGAATTTTTCGCATGTAAGCCTCTGAAACTTGTGATTGACAGAACTGACTTCTTATTCCTTCCCCACCAATCCCAATGATTTAATTATAAAAGGTCTAAAATGCGACTTGCAAAGCATCCTTCTAATTATATTTGCCATGTATAGTCTTGATCAACTAGGCTAACTATAAGGTTTGGTGGGTAAGAGAACACGAAGATAGTTTGAGAATCTAGAGTCAAGAAATTGACTTGTTATGCTTTCATCTCAACACCAATGAGTTTACAAGGTTACCTGATGGGACATTTGGTATTTAATGTATTGGGTCACTGTTGACTGCTAGAGGTGAATACACGGTTGTATTCACACTAATTAATTGGTTTAGAGGGGGCATACTAGCTAATTATACAGGGGTTTGTACTAAACTGGATTTAAAGGGCATATATGCAAAAGATCTGAGTGAAGATTGCAATGATTCTTTTACTTCTTGATGACGTAAGCATAATGTGGCAAATCACATTGCAGTTTGAGAAGTTTTTTGGCTTTTGATCATGCTCTCTTTTTTTAGTCTCGTTGTTCTAAGTTTGGCTTTTTGCCACATTTTATGAAATTGTATTCAAAGCACATGCTAAGTGCTTATCAGTGGGTCGTTGCATGCAGCTGGTCAATATGCAAGATAGTGTATATGTGATGTTAGGCTGTATTTGCTGGCACATGTCTTGCTTATATTAAATACTTGGATATACATAGTTAAGCACAAACACAACATACATTAGAAAAATAAGTAGATAAATGCATGCTATGGCCAAATCACAAACAAATGGAATGATATTTATACTCTTTAAGAATTTAAATGATAAGTGTAAGAAACAAACATTTAAATTATATTTGATTGTAGTTATATGCCCATCTGCTGTGATTTAGAATCTTAGATAATGTATCTAATTTAATTATAGAACTATTAACATTGAGAAAAAGATACAAACCTACATACAGTTGTAACTTACGTTGATAGGCTGAGGCCAATATAGATGCACACAGCTGCATATGTAATTGCATACACTGCATATCATAGGCCTTGAGCAATGCTTTCATATGTGGAGACTTATGAGCATTATACTGCATGGCAGCGACATAGATTGCTTTATGAGAATGTTTCTCATGTTTACAATTTTGAATTGTTGTACAACAGGGAAGAGTCTGAGGGGAAACTCAAGGGAATATTGGGTTATGTAGAAGAGGACTTGGTCTCCACTGACTTCGTGGGTGATAGCAGGTACCATGTTGAAACTTTTCATTGAAAATGGACAGTCAGTGTTTGATATCCTGATGTGTTAGCACACAATTACTAAATATCAAATTGAGAATGCTAGTTAATTTTTACTTTGATTGCTCGTTTTAGGTCAAGCATTTTTGATGCCAAGGCTGGAATTGCTTTAAATGAGAATTTTGTCAAGGTTGTGGCATGGTATGACAATGAATGGGGCTACAGGTAATTCATCTTTTGTTCAAGACAACAGTGATTAGAGATTATGAGTTTAGCTTGTCAAGTTTCTCCTCCTTTAATTATGTGAATTTTTCTTCTTTTGCAGCTCTCGTGTTGTTGACCTGATCCGTCATATGGCTTGCACTAAGTAAATTATGGCTTGTTGCTGTTTGTATCCTTCCTTTGCTACTTGTAGCTGATGGTGAATAAATGTTTCATGAAAGGCGTCGACTTTCCTATTATCTTTCCACTTTGTTGGGAATCAGATACCATCATTATATGTAAGATGATAATTATTCAGCTGCATATGAATATGAAAGAGCTTTGTTTTGTGCAACAAGTCATTAAAATAATCATAATTAATATTGTCATTTTCATGGTTTCTAAATTCCTCTATAAACTTTCTGCACTCCCACATTGCATTTCCGGATGCTCGCAACCGTATATGATGTCTATAAAGAGCAACTACGAGTCTGTATCTCTGGTCATGCTGCATCTGTCTTTCCATTTTCGATCCTTTTATGTAGTTATTGCAGTAACAGTCTCTTTTGAAGCATTTATGAATACAGTGGAAAAGCTGCTGTCAACATATGAACATACTACGATCTCTTGCGGCACTCGAACATCATCCGAATGTGGCATTGTCTGTATTAACTTAACATACTTTTTGACACTTCGTATCTGATTGCTTGCTGGATTATATCATCTGGGCATTGAGGCTTTTGTTTCCAACCTAACAACATGTCACTGCAGAATCGGTAACAAGTCGATCCAGGCTTTTCTTTTCATTATCTGGATTGGGTTCTTCATTGCTAGAAGTTCCACACTGGAACACGACCTTCACTATTTATTATCTTGTACTAGGAAGACGATGTATAGGTGGAGTTTGACATGGGAGACGACGAGGAAAAAGGTAATCTAATTCTTTTAACGACAAAATAGATCAATTTGTTTGTTGGATTAGAATTAATGTACCTTTTTGGTACACGTACCGTCTAATCGTACTGTTTCACCCCTGTTTTCCCAAGTAGGAGTTGACTACTTGTGTCTAGTCAAACTAATACTGCAGCGTTCATGCTTGACCACCAATTGGATGGATGGTGTGCGGCTAAGCCGGACGAGTTTCTGAACCGTTTGGGTTTAACAGCCGGCCCACTTATTCGAGACCGATCCCGGCCCACGCGCGGAACCGTTCACACGAACGCCCTTTATAGTGACCTGAACCACACCTGATCGATTGTCAAGTCGGCCCGAGCCAATTGCCGAGAAAGCGTCGCTGGTAGATTAATCGGGTCGGTGTCGGTCAAGTGGAACAAACGTTTCCTTTTAGTGATCGGCGCTTTCCGCCGCCGCTCGCATCGAAGCAGCTTCCCGCAGTACTATAATAAACAAGTTCCCCCCCTCCATGCTCGTTCCCTCTTTTCGCCCCCATCTCCAGTGGCGGCTCGGGGAAACCCTTGTTGGGGCGGCGCTTCAGGTCAGTAATCTCAGCGGTCCCCTCTACATTCTGTCTACTTTCCCGAGTTCTACATCGGTTCCATCTCAATTGGGCCTTTCTCCGCGCTCTCCACGCTTCCAACCAGTTGATTCTTGTAGGAGTTTGGTGGGATGATTGATTCGGCTCGAATCTAAATTTATTCCCCTTATTGTTTGATTTTATGAGATTTATCGGGGGTTTTCGAGTCTGCCTCGCTTGGTGAGTTCTAGGGTTTCGTCCCGCTAGATTTATCCCCTTTCTCGATTTCTAGGGTTTCTTTTGGTAAAAAACAAGATTTGTAACATGGCTGCCGGTCGATATGGTGGGTATCGGGATCACGAGTTCCGGGACCGTGAAGCGGATGTAGAGAACTCTAGCAGGAGGGATTATTACCAGGGTCGTGTCCGTGAAGGGGGTCGCGATAGGGACCGTGGCCGGAGTGATCGGGACGTGCGTGATAGGGTTAGTGCTAGCCAAAGAGACATCACGGAAACGAAATCGGTGAATGGCTCCTACCGCTCCCCCATGTCTAGCAATTCGAGTGGTGGAAGCGGGCATATTCAGAAAATGAGCCACCTCTCTGAGAGAGATGTCGACCGTGAGACCGGGGAGTTGTCCAGTGGGAGCGGATCAGATGATGCTGAAGCGCCTGTTTCAAAGATCAGGGAGAATGGGATCCAGAATCAGGAGATTGATGACGTTTCTATGCCTGTTAGGAAAAGGAAATTCTCTCCAATCATTTGGGATAGGGATGACAATAAGAAATCCAGTGTTTCTACTCCCAGGAGTAAGATCAGCAAGGTTGAAGATGTTACACTGCCTCCACCACCTCCATTGCCTCAGGGTTTTGTACCACCACAGGTTGTTGAACCATCTCTTGGGAATGAGTTGCCTCTAGATTCAAATGTCTCTGTAGATTTACATCAGGAACAGTCAGAAAATAACAATCAGGAGGCCAAGTTGGTAGATGAGTATTATGAGGAACCTGCACCGGCTCGGAGTATTTCCTTCTCCAGATGGGCTGATGGAAACAGTGCTCTCGACGATGAAGAAGATGAACTCAAGGAGGATGATGCACGGAAAAGGAAAAAGACTAATCCTTTGTCCAACACTGCAGGGCAACAACTGTTGAAGAAGTCACCGACTCCTGAGCTAGGTGAGGTTATTGTGAGACAAAATTCCAGTGGGGCTTTGTCTAAGCTCTTTGATTCAGAGGGAGAGCATGCAGATCATGATCAGGAGGTTGAGGTGGATGGGAGTGATTATATGGATGTTGACAGGGATGAGTCTAATGCAGAGACAAGTGATCAACTTTCTGATACCGACTTTGATGCTGAAGATCATAGGTCTAAGACACCTGAAGCAGCACAGACGCCCCAAAGGAGTATAAACATGCTGCAAGGTTGTAGGAGTGTTGATGAGTTCGAGAGGCTGAATAAAATAGATGAAGGCACCTATGGTGTTGTGTACCGTGCAAAGGATAAAAAGACAGGGGAGATTGTAGCATTGAAAAAGGTTAAAATGGAGAAGGAGAGGGAGGGTTTTCCACTGACGTCACTTAGAGAGATAAACATTTTGTTGTCTTTTCATCATCCTTCAATTGTCGATGTTAAGGAAGTTGTAGTTGGTAGCAGCCTGGATAGTATATTCATGGCAATGGAATACATGGAGCATGATCTAAAAGGGCTGATGGAGACTATGAAGCAGCCATTTAGTCAGAGTGAGGTTAAATGCTTGATGTTGCAGCTGTTTTCAGGTGTCAAATACCTTCATGACAACTGGGTACTCCATAGGTACTTTCAGAATTTTTAGCTGTAACGTGTATTGCTCTGTTATCTTTGTCTCCATAGTTTACTTATTCGAATGACTTTCCCTTCCACTAGGGATTTAAAGACATCAAATCTTCTTTTAAATAATCGTGGAGAGTTGAAGATATGTGATTTTGGCTTGTCTCGTCAATATGGCAGCCCATTGAAGCCTTACACTCACTTGGTGGTGACATTGTGGTACAGGTATGTTACACTCTTATGTACTCTACTTCTGTAAATTCTTTTTATTTTGCTTCTGCTGCTTTTCATGAAGATGGTGGTGAGTGTATGATTTTGTAATATCTATTGTTATGTATTGATGGCACAATCAATTGCAATGCTTCAAAGCTAGTTAGCCTCATTCTTTAGCATTCTTGCTCTTGTTATTATAGGGCACCAGAGCTTCTGTTAGGAGCTAAGGAGTATTCAACTGCAATTGACATGTGGTCCTTAGGATGCATAATGGCTGAACTTTTAGCAAAAGAACCATTATTCAGTGGAAAGACTGAGTTTGATCAACTTGACAAGGTTTTTTCCCCTTATAATATAGCTTCATCTAGTTATTATTTATTACCCTTTGCCTCTTTTTGTTCATATCCCCTAATTCAACCAGCATTGTTACAGATATTCAGGGCACTCGGTACCCCGAACGAGAAGATATGGCCTGGATTTGCTAAATTACCTGGGGTTAAAGTTAATTTTGTCAAGCAGCCGTAAGTCAAATATTTATTCATCTACTTTTTTTGGTAGTTGCATGCAATTATAAGCTTTGGTAGCTTTATTGTCATTCTTATTAACACCACCCTTTTCCAGGCCTCGAGCTATGGATGATCTTGCTTAAGCTTTATGGCTTGCTTTGGTGGCACTAGCAGTTAGGTGATGCGTTTTTAATGTTTTGTCATTTAGCAAATTGCTTCCTTTTTCTTGCAGGTATAATAAGCTACGGGAAAAGTTTCCTCCTACATCATTTTCTGGACGTCCAACCCTGTCTGAAGCCGGTTTTGACTTATTAAACAAACTTCTTACATATGACCCTGAAAAGGTAATTTTGATTGAATGAATTAATTTTCTCATTGAAGTTGGTTCTTATGTTGTCTTCCTTTGATTGACTAATGTTTGCCACTTATCGTGAATGCAGCGAATAACAGCGGAAGCTGCACTTAATCATCACTGGTTCTGTGAGGTTCCATTGCCAAAGTCGAAGGAATTTATGCCTACTTTTCCTGCTCAACATGCTCAGGACAGGTGCCTAAAGTTATTGAATTAAAAAACTTCTGCTGAACGTAGACTTCCTTGGATTCTGTTATATGTGACTCATGATTTTTGTCTCGTTTAATATTCAGGCGCCTACGAAGGATAATGAAGAGTCCTGATCCACTTGCAGAGCAACGGAAGAAGGAATTGCAACAAGGGGAACTAGGTCTTTCTAGTCTGTTTGGTTAGAGGACAGGTACAGAGCATTGCTGTGGTCACGATTGTGAGTGCTGCCTGGCACTTGTAGACAGAAATTCATATTCACTAATATCTTAGGTGAGATATTTTGCTGGTGACATTGTGCAACTTCATTGGTATCGAGCAACGATTGATAATATTGTTTAGCAGGCACCACTGATGGTGTGGATGACAATGAAGGATATTATCTTCCCCTTCTCCACCAAAACACCATGTACTTCAGGCATTTTCTTTTTTTACTTCAGCAGCAGTTAATCGTTTAAGGTGTGGGATATCAAATTTTATCTTGGCAGTATCAATTTCCTCTCAGACTTGTATATGTAACATATTTCTTAATGGTGAAAGACTGGATTTAATACCAAATATTAATTGATACGTTAATACATTATTTTGATCGTTCATACTGTGTTTGCAAGAATCGACTGGTTGATGCGGTTGGATATTGTTGCTTCCAGAGCTGGAGAAAGTGATCAATAACTTATTAGTAAAAGGTAATTTGTTGCATGAATCTTTAAGACCGGGAGGATAATGAATTTTGCATGCTATATTTGTTAACATAATCATGATTGTTAGTGAAATAAAAGTTTTTTATGCATATTCTTATGATCTGAAACTTATACTACCTATAGGCTTGTGTAGTTTTACAATTGGCAAAATTTTATAGCTTGCTGCCCTGATGCCCCTGGCTGTAACGTTTGACTTGTTGCAGGGAGCAACCTACATCTTCACTGAACAATTCTTGTAATATTATACTTTTAAGATCATGCATGCTTCAAGAGCTACTTCTTAAGATGTTTTATTTGTATGATTTTGTACCTGCCTGCTAGCTCTACATTGAGGGACAGCACATGGTCATGTATTACATATTTACATATTCAGTGGGGCTTTTATTTTCCTGAAAATTCATAAATTGAGTGATTAATATATAGAAAAATGTTTAGGAGTTCTACCAAATGCTAGTGAATTGATGGATGCCAAGTCAACACATGGTTTGGGTACCAAATAGTGTGAGTTGCAGTAGAGGATTCGCAAATAATTGAGTTGAAATGTGGAAAAAATGCATTCTTGAAACTAGTGAGTTCACATTGAATGATAACTAGACTTTTGTTACAGGAAGAATGCTTTAAACAAAATCTGTCACTACATGGGCAGTGTTTGATGATATGTGATGTATATATATATGTATACATGTGTTTGTGTATATATATTTATGTATGCATGTCTTTAACTATGGTGGTTAAACTGTGCCTCTCAGCTCTCCACCTATCTTTGCATATTGATATTGCTTGCATGAAATAGTTACTTCATGGAGAAATGTTTGGATTGGCCTCCATTTTCAAATTTGAACAATTGTTAAGCGTAATGGATTTCTTCGTTTGTGCTTTGCATGCTTTTGCTTGAGACCGTCTATAAAATACTAAATATGAACTTTGACTACCATGACATGAACTTTATTGAGTCTTCTGAAGCTCAACAGCTGTATTTTTAATGTGTCCTAGTGTCATTATGTCAGCTGTCCATCTTGATCATATTGTTTAAGTTGGTTGTCTGCACTGCTTGTTAGCTATAGCTCTCCAATAGTTCATCTTCCTAGATGGCATGCAATTTTAGTTTACTATATTTATTGTTATGTCAAACTTGATTTTGGTGAAATGCATTCATGTGGCTTTCATCATGCTATCCTTGTTTCTTATGTTAACCTGTGTTGATCATTGGTTGACGATTTTATTGTGTTGGAATGACACTGCAGTGTCTAAATAAAGCAATTATGTAGTTGCAATTGACAGAAAGCTTCTTTGAAAATCACGAAAGTTTAGTATCTTATCTTCATTCTTCAGGATTGAGCATATTGGTTTCAATGGAGGTACTGGTCACCTCGTATGCATAATAAATCAAACCTTGGTATCACATCCATGCATATCTAAATTGTGCTTTGTTTCATTCTGTGAGAAATTGTTTTTACTAGATTTGTTAATTAATTTTTATTCTTCTATGATCTGAGTTCTTTTTTCTTACTGATAATATTCTTTATTGTGTTTCTATACTAGATGATTTGTACTATCTCAGCAGATTATTTCTTGTTTGGAATGTGGTGGTTCTTGCTTAAAACATTGTTTTTTACATCTGAGATGGTCTAACAATCTCAAGCTTTGGGAAAATTATTAGATGATGTTAACATAAGCTTTTGATAGTAATGCATTGTGAGTTCTAAAGCTTTGTGGTCAGAGTTTTAAGACAGCACATTTTTCCCAAATATAAGGTCTATGTTTTATAGACAAATGATTTAACCTTGTTAGGTTGGAAAAGATACTCTGCTATACTTTTCTTGAATATTATGCTATACTGAAAAATATATAAATCATGCTGAGGACTTTGATATAAAGAAAATTTGGATGGACGTAAAATAGTGATGAGTAAGCCGGGTAGCCGCAACCTCAGCCTTACAATTTTTGAAGACTGATATTTCTCTTCTGAATTAGCTCAGGCTGCTATCAGTGCCACACAATCATTCTTGTTTCAGAACATGATGGTCCACATTCAATTTAACTTGAAGCTCTTGTGTTTCAAGTAGTTTCCATTTATTATTTTATCTTGTATTTATCTATTCTATAGCAAATTGACTATTTACTGATGAAATTTTGTTGTACAAAGGTTATCTTTGGATTCGTATAAATCCACTATGAGTTGGATTAAATTATTAATCATATCATTTTAAAAACAGATTTATGAAAAATAAGTTGAAATTAGCATGCATACAAAATAATTCAGTTCATATTAGAATGTTATATGTACAAGTTCGGATCGGTACGTACCGCCCCTACCAAGTGGTACATATTGAAATTGAAAACCCTGGTAATAAGTATAAATATAAGTTGTTTATGAAAATAGAAAATTTAAGTGACCCCTATTCTTCTGATGGATTTGATATTCAATCTGAGCTGTTTGAATGGATTCAGATAAATGACTAACTTTTATTAGTTGTTTAGGTCTCCTAAACTAACTCTCAATCTGTAAGATTAATCTCTGGAACTCAACTAAAATTTCAAATAAAATAGAAAAACTAGACATGTACAACTTATACCTTTATTGGACACAATAAAAAAACATGCCTGATCCTAAACTAAACTCAAGACTGTATAAAGTGTTACATTGTGAGTTAGAAGGTGCATTTTGGGCCGAAACAATTTGGGAGATTCTTTATTAGATTCTGTCTTGCAGACATTTTATGAAGCCCTTAATTCTTACACACGGTGTAGCTTTTAAATCATGAAGTCTACTACCTAAGTAAATCATCATTCAATTGGATATATCGGGAGAAATCTCAGCAGTCAATCCATTTACCTATTTTTGGTCTGGTAATAGGACATTCTAAATACTTTATGATGTAATATAATTTTTAAGCATAGGACATCATGAAATCGACTTGAGGACAGGTCTTGGTATGAACTCAAATTTTTGGCCTTTGCTTAATATTTGTAATATGGTTTGAATACATCTGTGCTGGAAGCTTTTTCTTGTTTCCATCTGTAAGCTGCTCCTGTTGGTTACTGACCTATAAACCATTAGTAACTAATAATAACATATCTTTTAATGTAGTTCCAATTATTTTTAATAGAACTTAGTGGTAGGATCATGAAAAAGATAGAAACTGGGTCTTGAGGGTAATCTGTAGTTTCATTTTTAGGCTTTCGAGTAAAGGTAGGCTTCAATCATTTGGAAAGAGACTTCATCATACTCTTGTGCAAAAAAAATTAGAGGGATAAATTTTTATTGACCCTTATGCGAGGATAACACAAGGGGGAGACTGTTTGGATTGGACAATGTCCGAATGAGACTCATGGACACATTGTCTTGACTAGGTGAATCAATTAGGATATCTATCACAATAGCTAGATGAAAGCCTAATGGAGGCCATGGTCCTTTGTGAAGTCTCACTGAGTTTGCTTTGTGATGTAACCTCTATGTTCTTATCGTTTAAAGAAGTCGTGTAACATGTTACATTTTCACCAAACTTTATACAATTACAAGTCTGTTGCAGTAGGACAGTCAATATCTTTATACAATCCGACTCTTGATTGGAATTGTAATTGATGCAAACATTATTAATATGCACCTGTTCTTTCTAAATGCTGAGACTTAACCATCTATAGAGTTATGTGCCTGTTATATCAGCAACTATATTAAATACCTTTGGCCTTGAGTCTTGCTTTGCTTGAATTTTGCCATTTATCTCATCAATAACATATTGCACAACGAATTACCCTCTTCATTCTTAAACCAACTTGTCTATCATCCATCTCATATATAAATTAGATGCAATAAGTAATTTTACTCAGTATTTGACATTATTATCTTGTTTAGTGCCTCTCCTTTATTCAAGTCGTGCTTTCCTGCGGATATGAAGCTGCTTTTTTATGCATGATTTATTAGTTAGGGCAGTTCATTGGTTGCCTTCAGAGTGGATCGAGGGTGATGGACGGTCAACTCATTTTTATAATCGAAGCATGGCCTCTCATTTTGACTCCAATTTTAACTTTGGCAATTGAACCTGAGTCATTTGTCTAAGCAGTGTCTTGCCTGAGGCAAGACTCACCCTTGATCAGGTACTTGTTTCTTTTCCTTTTTATGCATTGAAATGCCATTCTCTGCTAGTCTTGGGTTAGTTACAGTTTCTTTTATTTCCAATCAATTGTTTCCCTTGAAAAGATAGGTAATGCCAAGCCAGTTAGTATCTGTGAGGGCTTGGGATACCTTAGCATCTTAGGCTTTGCATAAATGGGGCAAGAAGTTTAGAGATACTGAAGACTGTTTGTTAAGAGGTCATTTAGTATTTTGCTGGCGTGTGCCTTGATGAGTTTGATGTGTATGTTTTATACATATGCGTATTAAGGATCTCTAGAGGTCTCTTTCTCATTGAATGTTCTAACAAATATATACCCAAGACTTGGTCAGTCAATGGCACTTAAAAGTGTAGCCAGCTTTATGGTTTCTCTGCCGAGAACTCAGTTCCTCATTTAGGTTTGTTAGTATTTTGATGTCCATGAATGTTTCTGTCCATGTTATATATACATACTTCTAGGATCTGATATTGACCAATTTTTATTTCTGGTTATACTTAATTCTCTAGCTTAATGTATCTGATCCTAACTTAATCCTCTAGCTTCATGCTCTATTTCCATTCATTACTGCTGACTAGTTCCATGCAGTTGCTTGTTTGCCCCCCCCCCTGTCTATATGCAAAAGAGAAGGTAGCAGCTTGCCCTGTTTGTCACCACCATTAACTGCTCTCCTTATATATATGAATGTCATTACAAAATCCATGCATTATAGAGTTAATATTTGATGTGATATGAGCATCTATTGTCAAATGATCATACAAGAAAAAAGAGGCGGCTTGGGTTTGTTCTAAATAAATAGTTGCGCAGGATTGTTCTGAAAAGTTTTCTTAAAGGTAAATTCTTGCTTGTTCTCAAGAAGTAAAATAAAGCTGGTTGGTTTGGAGACTCCATAGTTGATCTCGGAATCTATTCTCCAACTCTGGTAGTTCGTGTTAGGGATTGATTGATTTTAAAGTATTTTATGTGTTGGAAATAATTAAACTAAAACATTTCCAAAACACAAAGCTCTTTCGTTTTTAGAGTTGGATGCTATCTAAAGTAATGTTATCAATAGATAGTGTCCCAGTTGTACCTACTTCAGTCTCTCTCTAAGAGCACAATACCTCAGCAGAAGTCCCATGGCAAGTGTCCATCTTTAGTTGTTGCTACCAAAAAAAAAAAAGGTATGGTTGCAGGTGAGAAATCTTAGTTGTGTTATATGGGGATTTGTCAGGCTCAGTCTCGACTCTCTGCTGTCTCAAGTCACCCCTTCGGTGCTCCAATAGGAGGTG
The DNA here is from genome assembly GCF_036884655.1 of Musa acuminata AAA Group. NCBI lineage: Eukaryota > Viridiplantae > Streptophyta > Magnoliopsida > Zingiberales > Musaceae > Musa > Musa acuminata. Next base: position 42,317,860 of record NC_088353.1, on the reverse strand, counting down.
TTCGTGTCGCCCACCTCCTCAGCCCTCCCTTTGTGCCAACTCAGATCGTGCCTCAAGTCAGTTCCAACGGCTTTTATCTGCATCAATCAACTCCCTCTTACATATCCCCAAGCTCGTCTCCGGTTGCCACCCAGCCCCGCATCTCAGCGATGGCTTCGTCGTCCTCCCTTCTCGCTTCACCGACGGCTGCCCGACAGGTCCCCGCTGCCGCCACAGTTTCCTTCCCTCTCCCTCCGAAGTCCAGTCTAATCTCTGCCAAGGTTCGCGTACTCTCATTATTTATTCCTTTTTCTTCTAGATTTATCCTCTTTTTACTTTCTTGCTCACGCGTCCTCGTATAACTATCCTTCGATTTACTCTTCCAACGACGAGGGTTTTTTTTTTTTTGACCGGTTGCTTCATCTTTTAGTTTTTGGTGAATGATCGGAATTATTGTTTACTAGTCGATGCATCGGCTTATTTCGTCAAATCTATGGAGCCGAGCGATTTTGGATTCGATTGGATATTCTTTTCCTAATTTTGGAGCCTATGCTGGGAATCGTTCTTTTCTTGGCGGTGGAGAAGTGTTTTCTCTCTTCTCCGTCTCATGGAGGCGGAGAAGAGATTAGGTTTTCTCTCTTCTCCGTCTCATGGAGGAGAGATTAGGTTTTTGCAGAGATCGTCGTGTTATTACCAAAGGCCCAATCGAAGGAGGCACGCACAGTCTCGGACTAATCCTTTCCCTCATGCCAAAGGTTGTTGGAGGATCCGCCAATGACGCTGCATCTTTTGAGGCCAAGGCGAAACAACTAGCATCCCAAGAGAGGGATACGGAGGCAGTAAAGATGTCGCCGCCATGACTCGAGTTGCAAGCCTCGTAAAGTGAGAAAGCCCTAAAATTCTTTGTTTGTTTCATCTCTTCCCTCATCTAATTGGTGTTGCATCAACAAATGTTGAATATTTTCCACATCTTTGATGGTCCAGGCTTGTTGATTCCAAAGACATTGCTGGAGGCTTTGCCTCGGCCTCCGGCATCGAATACAGTTGTTATGATGCATGTCTCCACGAGCTGCACGTGTCTTTGCATCACCTGCTGCTGCTTCATCAACAGCACCTACGACGCCTGCATCTGCCCTAAAGACCTCCAAGTCATCACATCCGCCTCTCAAGAGTCCTATGGTTGGGACAGGACATTTTATAGAAGCTCAGGTCCGGGCTTGCCCCCCTTTTGTTAACTTTCATGGTATGTATGTACATGCATCGAATATTCAATTCACCCTAACATGCAAAAAAAATCAACTATTTTAAATCCAAGCAATCGACATTACATAATATCTATCACAAGCTTTTTACTAGGTGATAATAATGTCACTAACGATCATCAATTCCAGGGGAAGTTGATCTGTCTTCACCTGTTTCTCGAATGAATAATAATACTCTATTTGAAAACCAAATGCCCCTTCAAAATGCTTCACTACTCTTCCATGTTTGGCTCGCTTGACAAGTCCCTCTCGAGTTCAGGGATATTGCATCGAGATATGATGTTTGGTAAAATTCTTTCAAATGCTTAAATTAACAATTGAGATAGCAAATATCTCAAATGAATGAAGCTAATTCAAAGAAGTTGGAGATAAATACATATTCGAAAGTGTTGGGTAGTCTAAAAGACTCTAATTATATATTACCCTTTGTAGTTAATTATCTTTAACGTTTTGATCCTTATACTTTAAAAAGTTATATTGGCATCCCTATAGTTACGAAAGTGAAACATTTAGATTCATTTATCCTAACGACATTAATTTATCGACGAGAACATGAAAATAAAAAGCAAAAAGATAATTTTAACGTTTGGTGACGAACAACGTTTGTGGTGGCAGACAATGACGTCACTAGCGTCGATGTCGACATAGTTGCTTGGCCACCTTCGTCGATGATAAGATCTCATCACGATGTTACTTGCCTCCACGAGGAGTGCGTTGCTAACCTCATCGTCTCCCGTGTCGCTTTGCATTTATGTTGACGTCGACGCAATTGCTTGGTCGCCTCCACCGAGTGACAACTGTGTTAGCATCGACGCAAATGGTGATGGCTGCCGTGGCATCTACGACGAAGATGGTGGTTGCCTCGTTGTTGACCCGATGGGCAAATTCCAGCCTCGACCCGAAGTTGGAGTCGTCGGAGCTCTTATCGTTCCCCCCATTGTCATCCGCCTTGTGCTGCTCTATATCTGTGTTAGCAATAATGTAGTTGTCGAGCGGTAACTATGTCGGTGCAAATGGTTGTGATTGCCATGGCTTCTACGACGAAGATGGTGGCTATCATGGCTTCTATGACGAAGATGAAGATGGTGGCCGCATTGTCGTTGGACGGGTCCTAGCATTGACCTGAAGCTAGAGTCATCGGAGCTCCTACTGCTCCCCCCATTGTCACTCGCCTGATGACGACGCAAGGCGGGCGACAGCGGGGGGAGCGACAAGAACTCTTATGACTGAAGCTTCGGGTTGAGGCTGGGATTTACCCAACGAGTCAACAACAAGGCGATAACCATCTTCACCGTAGACGTCGTAGCAGCCACCACCATCGACAACAACATTAATGTCGATGCAAATATAGAGCGACATGGGGCTGACGACGATGAGGTCGATGACATGCTCCTCATGGAAGTAGGTGGCGTCGTGGTGAGAGCAAACCTTATTGTTGTTAGAGGTAGACATGCAACTACATCAACATCGACGCTAGTGGCGCCATTATCCGCTACCACTAACATCATCTGCTATCAAACGTTAAAATTATAATTTTACTATTTGTTTTCGTGTTTTCACCGATAAAACGAATATCATTAGAGTAAATGGACCTAGATATTTTATTTTCGTAACTATATGGATGTTAATGTAACTTTTTAAAATATAAAATCGAAACGCTAAAGGTAGCTAACTATGTAATTAGCCCTAAAGACTGATAAGTTGTTGCACCGTCTTACACTCAAATTCTGCTGTTTACTGAAGAAAAAAACACATTCGAGGAATCATTGTCAAGTATTGACATGAAATATTTTCTTGGATATCATGCTAATTGGAGGCTTAGATGGTGCGACATCATCAACATGGTCACTGCCTATGCTGGCGTCAATGATGCCACATCATCATCATGTTAATTGAGCGCTCATGACCATAAGATGACACATGGGGAGCCTAAATTGATCGTCAAATCTATTCATATCACAAAGCAATACTTAAAACGATCATTTAGTGGCAGACATCGTTAAATCGGAGGACAAGCTACAAAATTCGAGTTCATGACTAGTTCAAGAGTTCAAGGAGACAAGACTTCGGTAGACTTTTGTCCAATAATGTGCACATCAAAACAACAAAAGATCATAATATGGCAGCTGAATGTCCATACAAATAACAATGTATCCAACCCAAATTCTTACTTTCTTAGCTGCTCATGAATGTCCATACAAATAATTTTCTCGAGATGCTTGAGCACTTCATCATGCACTGACTGATATGCAAGTTGGGATTCATCTCATAAAATAGGAGATAGAAATTTAGTAAGTAAAGAGCTTAAACTAAAAATTGATGTATAATTGCTGCTTCAAACAAGTTGCGAGAAAAGGAAGAAACCATCTATTGCACATATTTGCAAATATTGATTTAACTTCTTTTTTTTATCTTAGTGTGATTCATGTCATTTAGAACAAAATCAACCATGAGAGTGAAAACTAAATAAAAAGCGCCTTCTAGCAATAAAGCAGATTTATTTTGTCAAGTAAAATGACATTTAAATGACCTGCGGAAATAACTGCATAAGGCAAAGCGGAAAAGGAGAATAAGATAAATAACATCAGAAGAGTACAAGTAACCACCTTACAGTCTATCAGGATCCAGCAACCTTCCAGAGATCGACCCATGCTTCCATGGTATCAGCTGCTTGTGCGTATACTGGATTCAGACTTGCTAGATTCTCCCTTGCCATCCTTGAAATTTCAATCACACAATCAGCTGCTGTGACTGCAGTCTTCGGGAACTTCACAGACTGGAAGAAGGGAACTACCTCCTCCATCAACTTCACCCCTTCCCATTCCTTCTTCAGACTATCCATAGCGTTGTCTGCGTCTGAGCCGACACCTCTCCATACGTAAGGCAGCCCACTCTTCACACCACATCCCAAGTGGTCGCAAATCACTTTCGCACACATTCCTGACCATATATCCTCTATAGTTTCCCATCTTCGCTTCCCCTCCCCGTCTAACCGCAGTCCTGGAACCAATGCAGGCCCTAGCACCTCCCTGTTGAATCCAATATTTATTCCACTCAACGGCATCATTGCCCTGAGCGGAACAGTCATTACTGCATCTACATATCGAGTGTTCCGCTCATGTGGCTTGACAATCTGAGTTGGAGCATCATAGTCAGCTATGTTCAGCCACAAACCACATGATAACAGGCATTCAACACCATCACGCAAACTGAATGGGTACCCACGGACAAAATCCGCACCCTGACGATATGGATCATAGAGTGTATTGAAGAAGAACGGAGTGGCAGGTGTCTGGAGGTTGGATATGTGTTGTGCCACAGAATCAACTATGACACCAGAGTTGTCCCTAGCTGGAAGGCAGTCGTCATCAATTGAGATTATATATTTCTTTCGAGAAATGAGATACCCAAAGTAGCGGCATGAATGTCCAGAGAAGTTAATGGAAGCACCATTTAGAACTCTGTCCATGTCAGATTTAGTATACACCTGATGGTCGAACCCGGGGGGAATCTGAAGGTCCTCTTCCAAGTTAGGATCTTTTACAATAATAAGGTGGAAATTGGAAAAGAATGTTCGCCATTCCTCCAGAAAAGTATTAAGGTTAGGACGGAGTGCAGCGATGACGATGTCTACTTCATTGTCCTCTATTTTCAGAGACATCTTACAAAAGCATAAATTATATCAACCAAAGTGGCTTGTTCTGAGTTGAGGTAAAACACAACAATGGAGCTTTACAATTTGCTGGAGTCTCCTGTCAAACAATAGGTTTATGTTAGAAAAGTTTCCTGACACTGCCTCAGGTCCATATCAAAAGTTAACTGGATATTACTCACTGATCGAGAGGATGAGATGACTATTTAATATATAGTGACTGAACAAAACAAAAAAATAATTTCCTTACTGCATTTGCATGAATAATTTCAAGAGTTATCTGGACAGAAGATTTTCTAGGCATTTAAAGCATATACAGGTTCACGTCTCAAGGTAAGCTGAAAGGCAAAAAGAAGTCTGACCAACCAACTCTTACCTACTCTAAAGCAAAGATAATATTATGCTTAAAACATAGAGTAAGATCCACTTGTAAAAATATCTGGGCACTATTAATGAGAAACTACTATACATAAAAGATGTTCAGATTATGATCTTGTCCTTTAAGAGTTAACATTATACATTATATTTCTTCCGATCAGCTATTATATCCTCTATGGTATACATGCAGCATGAAGCAACTTCATGTAATTAATTAATCAAACAGTGTTTCTACTTAAGAACTGTACTCAGGTAAAGGAGTATAATCATACTCTTGATACTTGTGCACATGAAAATTCAAATTAAATTGTAAAACATAACATGTGTGCATGTTTTACATGTAATAAGCCATCCAACCATATAAACCACAGAGGGCAATGACAGCCATCATGCTCCAGCTGCCATAATAGGCATAACCTCTATAATCTTCATGCCAAGAAATTAAACATACCAAACCCAAAAATAAACTAAATGACAAACCCAGCCACCTAGTTTATTCATGTAAACTGATATCCCATGGCATTGAGAGACCTATGTTACTATGTATAATCTCATTTCTAAACAAGTACAACTTAGATCAAACAAGATTTAATCTGTCAACTGATATATTGTATGAGTTGATTTCCTATTGTATAAAACTGTAATTATGTTGCTGTTATGCGAAATAATTTTAATATCTGAATCAAAATCAAATAATGATAGATCAAGATCGAGATTGCGTACCTTTTGATGTCATTCAGAATACCTTTTTCTTGATCTGCAAATGTACCATCGTCCAATCTGAAGAAAGCAACAATACCAATATGAAAAGAGAACTGAACTCATCTTCTCCTCTTTTGTAGGCCCACTATAAACGATGAAATATGGCCTAAGGAGAGATAAAAGTAGATCTGTAATCTCTTCTCTATATTGTATTGTGTCCTTAAGATGTGTCTATTTATAAGTAAAAGTAGAAGGTCTAGGATAAGTGATTAGGAGAGTCCCTCTTATCAAGATTATCTCTTAAAGAATCCTACCATAAATGAACTTCCTTTCTATTGACTGATAAACATAATCAGAATTCAATCAATTTATAATATATTTTATCCAATTAAACATAGTCACATAATCTAACATTCTTTCACTTGACCCATTAATTGGTAAGATATAAAATAATTCAAAATCATAAAAAATAAATTACCACATTAAGTCCGACTATCAATGCGAGTCAAAACGATCGTATGTAATTAATGTTATACTTTTTCTCTATACCACAATATTGTTAATCGTTACTAATACGATCCATAATAACCCTTGAAAATTCAAGTGCATAATGGACAACCCTATACTAAATTCAAATGCATAAATTCTATGCATTATGGTCTTATGGAGAGCTCATACTAAATTCAAGTGCATAAATTCCAAATTTGTAATATACTCCTTCTGGATTTTGTTTGCCCTAACTTACCTAATCCACAATCTTAGTCCAAATATTACACAATAATCTGCAAGCACAACTGCACTAAACGCACAGATCTGGTGACCTAATCCCCTTCTTGCATATTTGTCACACCCTTTTCAAGCAACCATTTTTCAGATATTCCTGCCTTTTTTCCCTCTCAAATCAAACATCATCATCAGTTACATTCGCAACTCTTTCCAAAACTGAGAACATCATTCATTAATTAGCTACTGATTCTTCAGAAACAGCACGAAATATAACGGCGGATTGCACGCACCAAATCTTAGGGAACAACTAAAGCCGCTCGCAATTCTTTCCTTGGGCTACACAGTGTCGACAACGCCGACTACTGCTCCTTCGATGCCTTTGATACAGGAGAATCAGAAATTCCTCTCTAGCTAAGCACATCAAACTAAAGCGGACAAATCCAACAGGCGCACAATTGCAATTCAAGCAAATCATCGCAGCAATCGATTTGAAAGGTACTAAAGGAATCAAGGATGCGAACAACTACAAGAAAGAGTAAGAGTGAAGGATTACCACGACGAGACCGACGACGATGAGATCGGCGACGCGACGGGCGAGAGAGGGATCAGCGCGAGAGGGGCGGCAGGGTGTCGGTCAAATGACGAGGGGAAGATGCATCCCACTATTCACGAGGTGTCTTGCCACATCAAGAATTATGGAGTACGGGCTGCAACTGTCCCAAGGTTACACCCTGGAGGAGAGTTGAAAGACGCATGGTGGGCCCCGTCATAGTGTATGCTGGTTTCTCATCAGTTCACAGGGGTAAGCAAACGGGTGGAACCCGATATCAAGAGACCACTCCTCTTCGTGATCGTCTCGAGGGGACGGTCGGGATCTTCTAACCACTATTATTTAAGATGATATGGATAATTCATTTTATTTTATTTAATTATCTATGGAAAAAAATACTATGTTAAGTCCATCTCAAATCATTAATGTGGTAACTATGACATGTTTCCATTATAAAGGAAGTGCTTATGTGATCATCCTACCATGCAATTTGGATTATCATTATGATATCCTATTCCATGGAAATAGGAATACTGTGCTAAAAATGGAAATATTAGAATTTTTATATTTTATTTGTTTATTCTTGAAATGTTTGAAATTGATATATATATATATATATATATATATATATATATATATATATCTATTAATATCCATAAAGAAAAACTCAAGTTAATTACTACTAATAAATAGTTTTAGTGAAAAAGTTATAAATTTAATATGCCTAAAGGGTTGCTCTTAATTTTATAATTATGATAACATTTTAATTACAAAGATGTTAGCTAGCTTAGCTGATAAAGTCTTTTATAGTATATTGTAAGGTCTTAGATTTAAATCTTGTCTTTGTCACATATATATATATATATATATATATATATATATATATATATATAATCATTGTTTATGAAAGTATCTATCAATCTATTTAATTTCGACATGCATGGTGATGGAGCCATCTGGTAATGTGTCACATACACGTGGATTTGTCTAAGGTGAGTGATCAAATCATACAAGCAATAAAGACCATCCATCTTGGCATTATGGTACAATCTGAGTTAGGTCATACGTCCATCCCAAGCCATGTGAAATGATACCCACCTTGGACCAAATTGATTTGAATTTTTTGGTCCTTAATTATAATGCATCCATACCTTGTCATCAAGAACTCATAAGTAATGGTTGATGAGCTTAATTAGTCTCCCAAATTGATTAAGCCACCCTTAGTCCTCCTGCATGTGAGCTATATTATATGTATGTTTATGTAAGTTGCATGCAACATGTCCTCTCTTATCACCATCATCTCTGAGATACATGGATTGATTTGTGAGTCGACTATAGGTTGTACCACACTAAGATGTAGATCAATGCAATCATGGCTTAGTTGCCTACATGCGATGCTCCCAACCATGTGATGCCCTTTCCGAGTTGCCATTTCCATGCTCCTCTCTTTGTTGAGCTATCCTAAATGAGTTAACAGCTCTGTCGGATTGAACTCTCCTTGTTTCTCTTGTATTCAGAAGGGTAAGTAATATATATATATATATATATATATAAAGATAAAGAAAGAAAGGTATTATTTCGATAGAAAAATCATGGATATGTGTTAAGGAGACATATAAATATTATAGTTAAAAAAATAAAAAAATATTATTAATGGTACAAAAAAGAGATCGAGAGACCGAAAAAGAGACTTACATAATCGATCCTAAATAATTATGAAAATATAATAATAATATTATTATTGTTATTGTAGAGAGCAAGGTATGTAGTACCGAATGGTATGCGGATTGCCCGGTACTGCTACAGTAATATACTATAGTAGTGCTATAATGTTACAGTAATGAAAAAATAAAATAAAATTATTCGGTACACCAGGGTGTACCGCTCAATACACTAGTACCGTGCCGTATCGAGTCAACCTTGAAATACCGGTATAATACGATATTGCATACCTTGGTAGAGAGATTTCTTGCTGTTATTTAATGGGTAGGTAAAACCACCTTACGAAGTATAAGATTGCAATTGTAAGAGATAACTTAATAGTCAACTTGCTAAATGCAATGTTCCATCTTCCAATATGGATACTTGTACTCATCATGTCAACTGTCCCTGCCAAATTGATATCAGTCATGTAAGATATCTCAAGTTAATATGTGCACCATTCTTTTGTCATTTTCATACTGTGAACAAATGGTTATCCTATACAACATTAGGGTTTCTAGTCGACAATCTAAGACTCTTTAATTACAAATCAAATGTCAACTTGATTCCTTTTCAATTGTTTCAAATCTCAAATCCTAGATGAAGAAATCTCAGCAAAAAATTGTCTCATTCTTTGCTATATTTCTGATTTTATGTAGCTATTTATATTTACAGAGATTTAGTAGCTTCCCCTTCACATTGACATGCCCCTAATTGTAGCTCTTAAGCCTTGTCTATTGATTTATTGATATATACATATATATATATATATATATGTATATATTAATGTGTGAACATGAAAAGTACACGAATCGAATTGAAGATTTTGGGCATCAGCAATGCATTAAACGGGAAAGATCATTGTGGACCAGAGATGCTTTTCCATGACAGCTTCCATCAACTCTTAGGATACAATGAGGCTGATGGGACGTCATTGTGCGAGGCACATCTTAGTGACACATTGATATCATGCAAACCATGAAAGGTTTCCACTACTGTAGATGAGTTTATAGCATAAGCAGAAGATTAAGATGAATTAGGTTTCAGCATGCACATCACGAAAGGGAGCAGATGGAGGAAGAAGAAAACAAGAGACAGGAAGAAGGCAGGAAGCGAAGGGGGGAAAAGGTTCTCGTCACCAAGTGGGTCATTCCATCCATGTGCACTCATGTGGTGGTTTGCCATCCCATGTCCCCACCACCCACCACCACCACCACCGCCTCCTCCTGCTGCTGCTGCTCCATTTCCACCTCCCTTCCCTCCCCCACCACAAAAGTGCCTTGATTCCTATGCCTCTATCCCCCACCGTCCCTTTCCTTTCTCTTTATTTACTCCCTTCCCACCTATTCCCACACTTCCATCTTCTCTCTCTATAGTCACGCAGTTATGAACTGTGTGGTGTTTTGTCAACCATGCGTGTTGTATAGGAAATGCTACTGCAGGAGATCTTTGCATGTTGACGCATGTGTCAGAGATATGTTTGCCCTCATCTTTTCCTCCTGAGATCGAGCAGGTCCCTCTGTGTGTCAGAAGAGCAGAGATCCTAAGAAACCGTACCTTAAAAGCATCCCTTCCTTCGGGCATCTAACCATATCCATCTCTCTCTCTCTCTCTCTCTCTCTCTCTCTCTCTCTCTCTCTCTCTCTCTCTCTCTCTCTCTCGCGATGGAATCGAAGAGCTCTACGACTGGAAACCGTGATAACCCTAATAGAAACCTTCACGGATCGAAGACCATGATGGCGTCCCACTTCCTAAGAGCCCTCTTTCGTATACAGCAGACGTCCACGAGCAGCTCCTCCGCCGGGCGAAGCCGCAGAATAAGGCGCGCTGCTTATGCGTCCATGGCCTACTCGGCCGGGACACGGCGGGCGTGGAGCCGTGCTTTGCTACGGAAGCTCCGCAGCCGAGCTCGCCTCCGGTTTCCGAGGAGGCTGTCTAGGGCTGCGACACCCCAGCGGAGGGACATGGATCAAGCGCAAGTTCTTCGCAAGTTGGTGCCGGGAGGGCCAAGCATGGACGACTGCAAACTGCTGGAGGAGACAGCGGACTACATAAGGTTCCTTACCACGCAGGTACGGCTCATGCAGACGGTCATGGACTCGGTCTCTTCTTAGGCTCACTTCTCCATGATTACTTGAGGTAGAGAACGAGAGAGACGGCCAGGTTTAGCGTATCTTGTGAATTAGAGTGACTTGACCATCTCACGAACATCAAGATTTGTACATAAACTATTTTCTTTCGAATCAAGAATTGTGTTATCATAGTGAGGTGAAATCTCTCTCTTCCCCCTCCCTCTTGTGTCCTCCTTGTGACTGATCAAGCTATGTCTTTCTGATCGACATTAGCGAGACTTGCAGGTTGAAAGAATGATCAGCTTGGTGGGTCCATCGAAGGAAACAGTCCTAAGACAAATGGGTGTGCCATGCTCTCAAAAGCTTGGACAAAATGTTGATGGAAACCCAAGAAAAGATCCTCTAGGAGAGGGAGGGGATCAATTCTTTCAGTGTTTCTTACACATCTTTATTATATTCATTTGATCCATCTGGTTATTCCTTTCCTGTTATAGTGGCTTTGAGTGTGCTGTCAATCCTACTTTAGACTTTAGTCCTCCGGTTGGTGGCGTTATTTAAGATTGCCTTTGCTGCTGCCTTCTTTTGGAGTCATGCATAGGGTGATAGAAAGTGTAAGATTTCCTGATTTGAACCACCTTCAAGTTATCTTGTTGCATCTTTCCTGTGCAAACCTAAGCATTAGAGGGCCACCTCTTTGCTGCAAGAGTAACATGAAATGAAAGCTGAAGCTGAAAGAGACAGGGAGTCTTAGTTTAGCACACCAGTCTGGAACACTACCTCAAAAGATTACAGTGGGGACTCAGCAATACTTTAGGTGTCTCAGTTGAGCTGTACTTGAGTGTGTTTGAAGCCACTCATCATGGTGTTCTTCATATCATGATGAGGAAGCAAATGCTGGGTCTTATCTGAATTTTTTACTTATATTTCTCAGAAAATATTTCTACTTTGTGCTTTCTTATCTCAGTTTCTACACCAAAGAAAAATGATGCAATATGGCCTCCTCAGGCTGTGGTACTTCAGCTTACTTCTTTTTGTAGTTGTTGAAGTTCTAATTGTCCTTGTGATATATATATCTTAAGTGGTCAAATTCTAATTATACTTATGATGGGGTTAAGTAATGATTGATTGGTGTATTTTTTTTCTTGGTTTCCTTTAATTCTCCCAAACATAATATTATGAATCTGCAACTTAATGCACTCTACAACTCCATTCAGATCCACTTTTTCTCTTCTTTCTGTTAAGAAAAACATATATATATTTCTAATTTATGAAAATAATCAAGAAACCTTTATAAACAATTGGCTTACATACATATATATATATATATATATATATATATAATCATATTGCTGCTCTTTATATATGATTTTAAGTGTTTCAAAATTAAACACTTAAGATTCTGAAATAAAATCTAATCAGATATTTACTTTCACTGATTTTAAAATACTAAGTGGAAAATTACTACAAAATGTAATACTAGTGATGACTGGAAGGGTAAATTCTTTTATCAGGCTAATGAAACCACTAAGAACACTTAAACTACACATCTTGTATTGTATATTATTCTCATCTATTAAAGTAAATGATGAGATTTATTTTTTTCTTCAAAGTAAGTTCTGTCAATAGAATTTTGTGCCATCAAAAGACACAGACAGATATGCCTTCCTCTCCTGCATATACAGTGATTGCATTTTTTGTAGAAAAATTATTTGTTTAACTTTTATATTTCTTTGCCTCAGATATTTCTTAGAATGAGTGTAATAGGTTTCTTTACTATCACTTTTGATCGACAACATTCATATAATCCTTTTTACGGTCTTTCTCCGATCTATTCGCTGGATATGTTAAGATTGTTTCCTGGATCTAACTATAGTGTGTTATTTGTACTGTGAGATCTGGAAGAAGATTTCAAGTTTTATGTCTTTTGGCTCAGATTGGCATTGCTCAAAGTCTAATCTCGATTAGAATATTGTTCTTGTGTTAACAGTGAAACAGTGAAACTGGTTTGATAGCATGTCCTGTCAATTTTGGAAAAGACAACCTTATCTATTGACAACATTAGAATAAAACCTTAAACTTGATGATTCTATTGAATGCTTCAAGATTTGGTTGAACAATTCAATCCTTTACTCCTTACTTACTCTTCTCATCCATAGCAAGAAAAAAGAAAGGAAAAAAATCAAATAAAGTACACCTGACTAGGTTTGCTAGGGAAATGTTCTAAATTTCCTCATAAGTTCTTTGTTTGTCTTACTGTAGATGTATATGAGCAATTATTATACAGCAAAAGTCAATTACCAACCTGAAAATTCCACTCAGTTTTGGGTAATTTACAGTGTCTGATCAATAATTCTGCCACATCTGGTAACCTTGACTCTGTCATCCTCCCTTTTTCTTTTATGTTCTTATAGTTTCTTATTATCATAATTGGACACTGAGAGCCTATGTTTTGACCTCTATATAGATAGCACTATCTTTGATTGGATATAAGATATTATTCTGATCAGTGCATCATATCTTCATGCAAGTCTTTTTCATAAGATATTCAAGTCTATGACACAAAAATGACTTACTAAAGCTGAAACCTGAAACCTTGTTCTTAGCTCCTGATATAAGAAGAAATTGGGAAGGTCTATTGCTTCAATAGCTCTTGACCTTTCATTTACTGGTTGTCAATCTGTTAGATCATTTCCCTTCTTCCGAAAGCTATCTCACTAAACGAAGTATCAGCTTGAACTATTTGATGGCATTCTCAAGGTGTTCAGAAAACCCTACTTCCAAGACAGCTATGGACCTCTCTGGGTTTTTGCTGTATCCCATGCATTGCCACTTCCCAGTCTCCACTTTGTTGTTCATGTTTTCCATTGTTTGACAACCATAATCCATCAGGGCCTTCTGTCTTGTGCTACTGTCATCCAGCCAACAACTAGCTATGCCACCATGGACTTTGTGTTTGAAAGCTTCCTTGTGTTTCTGACTTCATGACATGCTTATCCCGATAAGCATAATCGATAGAATTTATCGCGAAGACGCACTTTAGTAAAATTTTCTATAAAATTGAGCCAAGAAATTTGTCTAACTAAGATCATTTATATGCTCAACATGACTCTCTCTCTCTCTCTCTCTCCATGTTGCAAATACATGGGTGATGTGTAGCTATCGACCAGTAGCTTTCACTTTGACCTACAATCAAGGAACCAACTAACACTAAATGATCAAGATTGGATCAGGGAATTGAATGGACTTTAAGAGCATTCTAGTGAGTCTACGCTGCAAGAATCTAATAAGGTAGAAATGTCATAGGCAGGGATGAATGCAACTTTCTTACTTATGGTGTATATAAATGTTTGCATGAATACATTGTAAAAATGATCCAACCTAGGAATCATGATGTTATGAGAATAAGGTTAATTCAAAATATAAGTCTGAAAAGTGTACATCAACAGTGGAAAATCTCTCAACATTTTATTGTTTGCACAACATTGCAGAAGATCTGGAGAACAGAAAGCTGCATAGAATCTGGCCTAACAAATAAGGGTATAACACCGCGATTTCGATAGCAAAACTGGTAGCTTCTTCACCAAAACAAAGAAAGAAGAAAATGGAAAAAGCTAAGGCAGATGCCATTCTGGCAATCCATCTGCTGCTACAGTCACTAACATGATTCAACAGTGCATTACTGATAGAGAAAATGACACACGAACTACTACACATGCATGCATGCATGCATGCTTCAGGAGTTGCATTTATCATACTTCAGGATTCATGTGAAAGCTCCATTGAGATAACCACACATTCACCATTTAGATGCTTCTGAAATATCATAAACCCATCCCTAATTGGCTTCTTTCTGAGTCTGTTTAATCCAAAAGCTTGGTTATAGACCACTTTTTTGTACTCAATTTAAGATCCAGATGTGTTTGCTACAGCTTTAAGATTCATGATAAACAGTCTCATGATCATTTGCTGCTTTGTTGAGCACAAGGTTAAGTTTAGTGTTGTTTTGTAGAAAATTCCGAAACAAAGCGAACTTGTTCGATTTTCCGAATTTGACACAGCACAAACTGAATTCAGATGAATTTAAACCGAATCGGATTGGATTGGTTTAGTTTTCTAGTTGATTTTTAGAACATAATATAGTTTACTGATACTATATAAATGCAATACATAGCAAACTATATTTAATAATATTCAGCTGTAACTGAAATCCAATTCTTTACTTTTTCATATTTGATTCAAACTAATTGACTTAATTATACCAAAGTAAGTAAATTGAACCATTTTTGTGATCAAGTAAGCTTTATATGCTGATAAAATGATACTGAAGAATGAATATATATATTTAGATATATAACATATTAATCAAATTAATGTTATTCTTGATTCAGAACATCTCCAAATAGGGTGTCCCTATTTGGGTTAGGACAATCTCAATCATGAGAGAACTATTAGGCCTAAATCTAGGAGTTGAATGCTAGCTATCTTAGGGCCTTCAATAGCAATTAGATCAATCATTGAGCATGGTCAGGTTGAAGACCATGGTTCTATTCTTCATACCAAATTAATCTGTCTTTCAAGTCAAGTTAATTATCCTAATTCAGATGAAGCTTACACAATATTAATATTTTCTTAATTAGTTGAACACCTAATTAACCATCACTAAAGTACTTGTATTACTAAATGGAAATAGAAATGGAAGGGGAACTTGATTCACTATCATTCTTACAATTTAGATGGAACCAATCCATGGCTTGAACTTGACTACTTTTTTCTCTGAAGATAAAGACTAAGATGTTGTCACAAGAATCACTATGTGAACTGAGCTTTTGGAAGTCATCAGATGTTGGTGTTACAGAATAATTGAGTCCAGATGCTTGATGTCTTGTCATAGGACCACAAAGAGTTGGTCTTGAGCTTTGTTGCCAGCTTCAAGCTTTGCCTCAGCTTCCAAGGAGGGTCACATGGAAGCTTGAAAAGAAAGCAAATTGGCCAAAGAACAAGTTAGATGCTAGATAGGATGCATGACATCCACTTGTTCACCATTGAAGTAGAAGTGAAGAAACAAGGATCATAGAGCATAACCTATCATTTGAGAAAGAGACGAACACCAACATTGGCAATCTTGATTTTGAAAGTTGGGACTTGTAAGTTTGATAATTTTAGTTGAAAATTTTATATAGGATTTATTATTGGTGCATGGATAAGATTCAAGAAATTTATATGCATACCTATATTTTTCTTATTGAACGATGATTTATTAGTAAATATTCATGCGTGAGAAGAGATCGAAAAAAAAATAAGAGAATAAATATATTTTTATCTCTCTTGGAGAGTCATGTGATGTATTAGGTTTGACTCATAATCTAACATATTTTAATTTTTAGTTTAAATTTGATATATCTTTCAAGAGTAAACTTAAGAGCATATATCACTAAAGAAAACTACCTCTAGAATATATATATTCTTTCATTATCTCACATCTTCTTCATATAAGACTACTGATTTCAAGTACTTGTTCAAATAATTTACTTAAGAAATTTGATGAAGTGGTTTAACCTTTGCCTATATAAAAGATTATCACTAGATCAATGAATGGTTACAAAAGAAAAATCAAACCTTTTCTACTACTTTTCTACTCATCACCTCAAGCATACAACAAACATGTATAACTCTATTTCTAACCTAACTAGGAGAACACACCACCCAAAACAAATCAGTTCTCATCTATTTGTATCCTACCCTTCAACATTATGTAATTGGAGTCAAGCTACAGCATCCTATCATATCATATCAAATCACATAACATGTGCACTAAATCCCAATGATTGAGGACACCTTTCAAGGTACTAAGAAAAGATGTAAGCTGTCAGTGTTGCACATGTGTTGTGTCACCCTAAGTTAGACCCCCTCATGACCACACCCCACTTTGGATACATAGAGTTCAGTCCCTTCCTTTGAAAGCTTGGCACATCATTCACCATCTACAAACCTTTTTGTTTTAATCACTAAATATTAGAGGTTTACTTGGTGGATTATACACAAGAAAAATTGAAGAGATATGAGTTGGATTTGGGGAACTCTTAATTAGCTAATTCAAATCTTCCATTAAGCCTTAACTACTACTCCCTTTGGGCTCCTCCTAAGTTGATCCTATTGAAGAATTGAGCTACAATAATAATAATACATTCTGAATTATTATAATTTTTTGTAGGATCCGCGATTTTCGTACTCGGCTAAATGATTATTTAAATTATTTTCTATAACAAAACATATGTAGAATTAGCTAACAACAAGAAGTTGTCTATTGAAATATTTTTTCTATTAAGATGTAAACATAATTCTTGAATTTCTAGGCCATATTATTCAATTATAAATCAACTTTATGTTTGAATCTTTTCTTTTTAACTTGTTGTTGGTGATGTAAAATATGACAAACATATTGATAAAATCTTATCTTTTTCATTTCTTCACATATTTAAAAAGTTTTTTTTTCTCTCTCATTAATTCTTGACTTTGGAAATTTTGTAGTTTGCTGCTTGATGAAATTATTCCCACAAATTTGGCTCTTTAGTCATACAATAATTATATAGCCAAAGTATGAGTTGATTCCCTACAACTAGTTTTTTTTGTGGAGGATAATTTCTTTGGGCCATTTGTAGATCCAATAGTACTGTTTCAGAGTATAAATTACATCTTTGCTGTACCTAAAAATTCTCATCTCAAGAACTAAAAAATAAACACTTAAAAAACCATAAGAAAAGCTTCTTCAATTAGTTTCTTTCTTTCTTTTTTTTTTGTTAAGCAAGAACCATGAAGTAGTTCATGAAACACCCATTAAATGCAAGGAAAAAAAAAAGGCATTCAGCTTTCATTCATAAGAACAAACTAATAAGCATCGATGATTCGGGTTAACTCGGTTGTTGTTCTAAAGAATTAGAGGTTGATGAAGGCTTAGACATAGAATAAGGGATAGAATGGCAAAAGAAATCTGTGTTATTTATTCCAATATTGTTTTGTTTGCTTAAATCTACCAATCAAGTGGAAATAACAAGTAACATTCACCATCATTTTTTCGGAATGCTCAAAGGAAAAATACATTACTTTTATATGTTAATAATTCGATATCGGTTTCAACAATCAAGGAAGAACTTCATAGTTTCATTATTAGCAATAGGACAAGTCCATGAACATTGAATATGAGTATTATGTAATTTAAACCATGCATCAACTCAAATCAGATTTGTTTTTCCTTTTTTTTGTAGATTTGATGAGCTAAACAAAAATATTTTTAATACACTCTAAAAATGGAAGGACAACATTCAGTACCAAAAGGTGATTCCTAGCTAACAAAATAATAAAATAATTGCCTCATCATCCTCAAAAGGAAACATGAAGAACATGAAACATCATTCTTCTTTCTTTTGAGAAGAGATAAGCCACATGAACACCACTTCCCACACCTCAGAGACATGTGCAACTGGCAGAAATCTTCATTAGTTCTGAACCTGAAACATGCACACACCCATCCACTGTCTGATCCATTACTCCTATGCTCTTTCTTTTGGTGAGATACCACTCCAACTTGGAACACCTTCCTTCCCACAGTTCAAATGATCATTCATTGTCCTACAGAACAGGAGAAGATGGGCTGTGTTCTATATTGAAAAGAATTAGATGTAATGCAATTATGAGAATCATGCATGCAAAAGAAAAAAAAAAAGCAGCTTTGTCGAAATAGTAGAAAGGTGTGAGCTTCCAGTAGGTCCAAGTGCTATATGATAGATAATAAGGTCTTAATACAAGTATAGAAACCTTGACAACAACAATCTTCATCTTCCTTGGTGTACAAATGGAGTCAAAGTGAAACTTAAATCAGTACTCTCAATCAATTTTCAACTTGTTACCATAACAATTAAGAATGATTTCTATGCTGCAATATTTATAAGTATATAAATTCATATTATTTTCATCCTTTTGGTTATTAATTTGGTTCAATTTAACTCAGCACATTAAGTAAGGTCGATATACAGTAATAATTCAAAATAAGAGATATATTATCGTAAAAAAATAAAATCAATCGGAGTTATTTTAAAATATCTTTTATTTTTGTCATGCTAATAAAATGTTTTAATTAATATTTATGTGATCACTTATGTTTGCTCATTAATAATGTGATTTCTTTTATATAAATGATGTTAACGGGATATATATGACTTATACAAAACTAACTAAGTATCGAAAAATCAAGAAACACATAATTTGGATGGAGTAATGAGGGGCTCTGAAATCTATGAGAATCACAAATAATGAACTAAGGACTTGCCTCACTCAAAAGGACACCAATGTTTGATGTAAAGTGGCATGCATTGAGTCCCCGCAAGTCCTCTAATATGAACTGCTGCAATGATGATAAAGTAGAAGGGTAACACTGATACCTTTTCTTATGGTCCAAATGCTCCCATTTCCTTCCTTCTTTTTCTTCTGTTCTTTGCAGTGATTCAAATCTCTTTGGATGGAGTAGTAGCTGTCAGCATCACCAGGAAACTGGTGTATGGTATAATAATGGAGTAGTATCCTCCATTGATCCTTCCTGTTTTCTGCAGCTTTGTAGGTTGTAGACCAACCAAAATGAATCCCCATTTGAACCCAAGTCTTCCTCATCTGCTTTCTTTCTAGTCTCAAGCTAAAAGAATACTTTTATGTTTTTAGATTCCTTCGTTCTGCTCCTCATCTAGATTTTAAAGTTGCTAATTAATTTAGTTGGTAAAAATTTAGTGTTATATCGTGAAAAAATACTAAAATTATAGATTTTCGTCGATCCAACATATATTTAGTAGTTGTTAAAGAGTAATATAATATTAATGATCTAAATTTTAATCCAATACTAGTTTATTTATGACGTTCTGATCGTATCGTTCGATTTAAAAAAATAAACTCAGTACACAAATCTTCCACTAATATTGGGTTGGACAAGATTAATATATGTCGATTAAGAGATTAATTCATTCAATATAATTTTATGAAATAAAAAAAATAATATTTGATAACCATTTATAAGATTATGATGGAGATTAACTGTTAGGGTTTTTACCATTCTTTCCTCTAGAAATAAAAAACTTAAGTAAAATATATATAAACCTTCAAAAATTAATATTCTCCGGGCTATATTAATATCAACTCATTTGAATTATATATATATAATATATATATATATATATATATATATATATATATATATATATATATATATATATATATATATATATATATATATATATATATATATATATATATATATATATATATATATATATATATATACGTAACTAATTTTTGAAGGATATAAATATCAAATAAAGTTTCAATTAAGTTAGAAATAATGACAGCTGATGGGATTTTTTAGGTTTTAGAGGATAAATAAATTAAATTTAAATTTAGAGGGGTAAATAGTAAAATAATTGACTTCGGAGGGGTAAATATGAAACTATGCCTTGATAATTTGAATTCGGACAGGAAGCCTCCGTTCCGTACGCCTCACCGCCTGCCTTTCCGTTACAATTCCTCTCTCTCCCTAACCGAGCTTTGATCTGCTACATACTGTCCCACTCGCTCTCGTTCCCTTCCCCATTCCGTCTCTCCTCAACCAACCTCTACTCTGCCTCCTTTTAGCCATTCCCCCTTCCCCACCCCATCAAGAAGAAGCAAGCAAGCAAGGAAGAAGAACAGCCAGAAGAGGGATACCCGGTAATAATCAAATCAATGGCCGGCTTTGAAGGCGTCGTCGTCTCCGATCCCTCGCTCCACAACCAGTTCACCCAGGTCGAGCTCCGCTCCCTCAAATCCCAGGTATACTATTCTAGCCATACCGCTTCTTCTACTTCGGATCATTTCTTGCCTCCTTCTCCTTCTCATCATTCTGCTTCCGTTTTCTCCGATAACAGTTCTTGTCCATACGAACCAGTAGTGGCGGTGGCGACGGAGGGCCGCTTACTGTTCGGGATCTCTCCGTCGCCATGTCGAAGCTCAAGATCGCCGGCGACGGCCTCTCCGAGGACGAGAGGGCTGTCCTCTTGGGAGAGTCCTTCCCTGATCTCGACCACCAAGTCGACTTCGAGCTCTTCCTTCGGGTCCGGGAAAAACACTCTTCTTCGTTGGCTGAACCTTTGGCGACTTGGGGGTTCTTAGATTTTTTATTTGTTTGTTTATTCTGAAGGTGTATTTGAAGATGCAAGGGAGGGTTGGAGCGAAGAACTCGTCCTCGGCCTTCCTCAAGGCCGCCACCACTACTCTGCTCCATACCATCAGCGAGTCCGAGAAGTCCTCCTACGTCTCCCACATCAATAGCTACCTTGGCGAGGACCCCTTCCTCAAGAAGTACCTCCCTATCGATCCGATGACCAACGACCTGTTCGAGATCTCCAAGGATGGTGTTCTCCTCTGGTGATCCTCGGACCTCTCCCTGTTATCTTATCCTTGGTTTATTGTGGAGTCCGTTAATTGGGAAGGAATGTTGATGTTTGGTATTGCATGTGAAGTAAACTCATCAACATAGCTGCTCCGGGGACCATCGACGAGCGGGCGATCAACACGAAGAGAGAGCTGAACCCATGGGAGAAGAACGAGAACCATACTCTGTGCCTTCACTCGGCCAAGGCCATTGGCTGTACTCTCGTTAATATTGGGACACAGGACTTAGCTGAAGGGAGGGTGAGTTTATATTACTCGCCACTGCTTCTGGTCTAATTCAGCCTTGGAATTGTCGAGTTCCTAGGAATGTGCTGCAGAGCTTCTTGGTCTTGTTAAGTATGAGTAATGTTTTCAAAAGTACAATTTTGTGTCCCTTTTCCTGTATTTAGTTAATTCTCTACTTGCTACTTGTCTAATTCAAGGACTCCTTGATTAATTTGAGGGTGTAGCTTGTCATTGTTCTCCTACAGTTTGCCCAGAACCAAGAGTCTTTTACGTCGCATATGTTGCTAATAGGAGGATCTGCCCTCAGAAACTGATTACTACCATGTTTAAGTTGCCTATTTGTTACTTTAAGAAATGCTCAGTTTTGGCTATCGGATTGGGAAGCTTGTCTTTAATGCCTGAACTGCTGTCTTGATCCATTTGCCTTCCTGATTATGTCACTTCTCAGTAGCTGTTGGACCTTATATCTCATAATTGTTTATCCACATTTGATCATACCTGATATCTTTATTGATATTATGATACTATGCCTCACTATGTTGCACTAGATAAATCAATTCTGATAATGTTCAATTGGATATTGATGTTACTATTTACATGGTATTATCCTCCAACTGTGAATAGTAACATTTTGAGTATCTAAACTATCTCATGATGTGAGAAAATTGCAACCCAACTTACACTGTATAACATAGTTATATTTTTGTTTTCTCAAACTTCTACTGTTCCTTTTGTTTGGAAAAGTTTCTGTAAACCAAGCACTTACTGTTGATTTATGCTTGCAGCCTCACCTTGTACTTGGACTAATATCTCAAATTATCAAGGTAAGTTCTTTTAATTTTGTGCAATGCAGTCTTAAACTTTATTATCTTTCTTTCTTCTTGAACATATGCAAATCGTTTACTATCGCAACTAAAAAACAGTTACTTTTGAGATTTCTCCAAAAATTATTCTTGGATAATGATGTTAACCTCTGTTTCTGAAAATGCTGCCATCAGATTCAACTGCTAGCAGATGTAAACCTAAAGAAAACTCCTCAGCTTGTAGAGTTAATTGGTGATAGCAAGGTCCGTGATGTTTCTTGTTGTTGTAGCTATTTTATCTTAAAAATAGTCAGGGGTTTGTAAGTTTTGCATTGCAAAGTATGTCAAGTAAACTACCCTTGATTCATTTGGATCTACAGGACGTTGAAGAGCTGATGAGTCTGTCACCAGAGAAGATTTTGCTTAGGTGGATGAACTTTCAATTAAAGAAAGGTGGCTTCAGGAGATTGATAACCAACTTCTCATCAGATGTGAAGGTAACACCAATTCAAAAACCTTTTATGACCTCTTTAGTCTATCAAAGACTCTTCCTCTTATTCATTTCTATATCTATTTATCAACCAACCCTACCATCTTCTCTCTTTACATTTTCCTTCCTCGGAGACTCCAAATAATCCCTGCCACCTAAATGAAGAAAAGGATTTATGTATTCCCAATGTTGTGTTATGAAAAATGACGTAAATTCTTAACTTGTTATCAGAAAATTGTAGGATTCACTTACCAATCATAAATTCCAAGAAAAGCTCTTTATCAATTTTGTCCCTCTATAATCTTTTTATAAGTGCTCCTTTAACCAAAGTTCCATCCCAGTAACTTTATCATATGATGTGGCATTCCCACATGACATGCAGTGTGGAGAGATCAGGTAGGTGTGATCTCACCACTTGTAGATGGAACTTTGGGGCATGTAGCTGAACTCAATCTCAAAGCTTTCATCTTTCCTTTTCCCATTTCTTTTTCTTTAAGCTCGTTTTAATTTTATTTTCCATAACTTAATGCAATTATCTTTGGAGACATAAGATTAAGTATTGACATTGGTTTTATGGTAGCATTCTGATAGTAATAGCTAATTCATCAGTGATGTTCCCCACTGCAGGATGGGGAGGCCTACGCTTGTTTGCTAAATGTTTTGGCTCCAGAGTATAGTAGGAAGCCTTACCCAAGTACTGTGAAGGAACTTCTTGAAAGAGCAAAATTAGTTCTTGAGCATGCAGATAGGATGGGTTGCAAAAGATATCTGACTCCAAAGGACATTGTTGAAGGTTCACCAAATCTTAACCTTGCCTTTGTTGCCCATATTTTTCAGAAAAGGTGAGGGTAATTGGCCTAATTAATTTAGAGAATGGGTGAAGATGTTTACTAGCATGCTTAGTTTATCATTTTCATAGCATTCACATTTAGTTAAAATTTGCAGTTACATGGTTTATGTCCTCTTGGAAGATAAATCGCATCTAAGCCTATTCTAATTTATATTTATACTTTCACATGTGTTTCTATTACACCAATTTACCTGAAAAAGAATCGACGGTGGTGACCTCCACTGTTCATAGGATAAGACTGGCCTAGAGATAAAGGGAATGCTATCTTCTTGTAAGCATTATGTGTAGATAAATAAAGAATGCGTTTGCATTATTTTTTATTGTTTCTTTCAGATTTGTAATAAGATGAGATGCCTAAGGGAGTGAAACTTCACTTTATGCATTGTTCTTTTTTGTTGGCAACATAGATTTATAAAGCTCACAGTATTTCAGAATCAGCAATAACATAAATTTTGTCCAAGTATTTGCCTATACATATCAATTCTGGGTGTTAACGTAATTCTAATGGTTTGGTCTGTATTATAGCTGTATGAGTTTATTTTCTTTTACATGTACCATATACGGTAGATCTTTGACCTATAAGCCATACAAAAAATACATATATTTAATCACCATTTATTAAGAGCTATATCTTATTCATTATCTGCAGGAATGGCCTATCATCACAGATGAAACAGATCACATTTCTTGAAGCAAATTCTGATGATCCACAAGTTTCAAGGGAGGAAAGAGCATTTCGGTTATGGATCAATAGTCTTGGAATCCCAACATATATAAACAATGTATTTGAAGATCTTAGAACAGGGTAAACTGTTTATGGATCTTATGCTTTCTGTACTAGTTTATGTCTATCACTGTTAGGATAATTGGAGCTGTAATTTCAACTGATATATTACTTTAAACTTGCAGATGGGTCCTTCTAGAGGCCCTTGACAAAGTTGCTCCAGGTATAGTTTGTTGGAAGTCTGCAAACAAACCTCCTATTAAAATGCCATTCAAAAAAGTAGAGAACTGCAATCAAGTTGTCAAGATTGGGAAACAATTGAAATTTTCCCTGGTTAACATTGCTGGAAATGATATTGTGCAAGGGAACAAGAAACTCATATTGGGTAAGCATTAGAATATTTACAATCCCATTAGCAGTTTTCCTAAGAATTAAAATATCTGATCCTTAAATTTGGGCAAAGCGTATCATGTTAGTTATTTATAGCAGAGCTCAGTAGTAGAACAGCTAGCATTAAAAGGCTTTCCTTTAGACTATTGGCAGTTAGGCTATATCTTTGTGATTTAAAGTTCTAATAAATCTATTTACATTTTTGTTTAAGCTTTTCTGTGGCAATTGATGAGATACAACATTCTCCAACTTTTAAAGAATTTGAGATTCCATTCTCGTGAAAAGGAGATAAAAGACGTTGATATATTGAATTGGGCTAATGATAGAGTAAAGAATTCTGGAAGGCATTCACGCATGGACAGCTTTAAGGTACTATATTTTCCTAATCTCAAAGCTTTGTGGATGTACATTGTACTTGTTCTGGATCCTAACATTCTGGTTTAATGTTAAGTGGAATAAGAGAAGCTTATGCAACTTTTAACTAATAAAGCTCTATTTTCACTGGTTATGGTTTTATTAGAAACTCATTATTCTATAAATTATAATTGATGTGCTTTTTCATCTTGACTTGGTTATATTTTTGAACTCGTGTACTAGGAAAAGGCTTTTATATGTTTATGGTTTTCTATTTTTCTTAAGTTCCACTAACTATTCAATGTATAGGATGTAGTCAGTCCAGTTATATGCAGTACTGTATGTTTAATTACACAATTGTGTGTTATGGCTCTTAATGTTGCAATCCGCAATTAACAGAATGGAAAAAAATGTTAACAAAATTTTATTTTACTTACTAATGTGATTACTTATTTTGTTTCTTGTAATTTCTTGTAGAATTTTAACACAGATCATCAAATGTTGTCACAAAGAGCAATCTCAGCCAAATTTAATATCATTTATTTTACCAATTTACAGGATAGAAGTCTTTCAAGTGGAATTTTTTTCCTTGACTTGCTAAGTGCTGTTGAACCTCGAGTTGTGAATTGGAGCCTTGTAACTAAAGGAGAGAGAGGTAACTCAAATCTTTATGTACGAACAAAAATGATTTCTCAGTTTTCTTGTTTTATCTATCATCTCTGTTATCCTCTATAGTTATGTTTGTGCAGCATCCACATAATCTTTTATAAGTTTTCTTTGGAAATCTCTAAAGGAGACATAGATGCACTCGTTCGGTGGGATGAGTCAATTTGAATTAGGGATGCAGGAGGTAGTGGGAGACATTGTTGCACTTGTGGTAGATTTAGAATTTGATTATCAGTTTTGTTTTGCATGTGGTTTGTCATTATCTTATTGAGTTATTATTGTTATTCCATCTAGTAAAGCTGATTGGTATGACCCTCTGACTGGTCCATGTTGATTTCCAGAACATTATTCTCGGTCTTTCCTATGTGGATGCCAAACAAACTGAACCAGTCAATCAGGTTGCAAATAGTTCTAAACTAAAAGATGAAAATATCATATTGCATAGCTTTATATAATTTAGGATGAGTTGGTATTTCGACTGAGATGCATCCATGTTTCTGTTCAAATTACTAAGAAATTTACCAACAAATTGGAACTTGATACTAATGTTCTAGTCAAGGAAAGCAGATATTATCTTCAGGTATTGTTTCTTTTATTCAGCAATTTTATTAATATGCATTTCATTTTAAGAGGTAATGTAATTTTACAAATCAAGATTACCTTTTGCTTTCTCTTTTGAAAATTTAATGTCTAATATGTGGAACAAATGCAGATGAAGAAAAGAAAATGAATGCATCTTATATTATCTCGGTCGCAAGGAAGCTTGGTTGCTCTGTGTTTTTGCTTCCAGAAGACATACTGGAGGTAACTTCATAAAGTGGATAAAAATGAAACCAACCTACAATCAGATAATTTTTTTTTCTCCACCTACTGATAACATCGTTCCTTATCCTCAATGATTTACTCCATCAGGTGAATCAAAAGATGATGCTTACTCTGACAGCTAGCATCATGTACTGGTGCTTGAAGAGACCAATCACAGAGGACAGAACTGCGTTCTCGGATGGTGAAAACGGGAGTTCATCTGAAACCACCTCGACCTCAGCTTTAGATGACACTGCATCAGAGTCTTCTTTAGATGATAGTGGAGGCAGATAATTCTGAATCGGCCACACCTCATATTCTAACAATATCATCTGACAAGAATCTTCTTTTCTTTTCTTTCTTGCTCCTCCACCAGCCACTAAAATGTTTGATGCAGTAGTGGAACTACACAATAGCAAGCTTGCTTTTTCGCTTAAAGCTGGGTTTGTATGCTTTGTGTTGCTCGTTAAATGATATGTGATGATGTTTATTTCTGGATGATGTGGTTGTATATACTAACCCAAAACTCAGTTGTTGTTACCTTTATTTCCTTTGAGGCGGCGAAATCATTTTTAATCTTCGCATTTCATATGTACCTGATGCATTAGTATGTATCATTCGTTATATATTGTTTCGAGTGTAACATACGATTATGATATCAGATTTATGCTAGCTTAACTTACATGATATGAGGTTTTTAGTAGTATAAAAGAATTTAGAGGTTTTGACTTGATATGCACTCATCGGATTCATTTTAAAGTGGTATATTCACTCCCAATTGGATTGGATATGTTTCGATGCAGACTTGAATTGGTACGTACATCATCAGCGGGCGTCACGATTGGAATTCTCGTGGTTGAGATTCGTGCTTGCCCACGGGGGGGCGTATCAGATCCATTGAAAGAGCCGCGTGGTATGAAAGAGAGCTCTCTCTATTTTCCTGGTGGGGAGAGATGGGCCCCGAGATTGACGTAGCACCGGTATCAGGTGAACACGTCGCCAGATGGACCCCACCATTTTAATAATAAAAAGGAAAAAGAATAGTTTCCTTCGCTTCGGCAGAACAAAAACCAAACGGGTGGAGGGGCCCGCTGCCGCCTGTAATCTCCCGCGTGCATGTCGCCGCCTGCATCTCCGACTGCATCCCCCCCCCACCCCCCCACCCCCACCCTCTCTCTTCTTCGTGGCCTCCCATGTGCCTCTCCTCCGTCTCCTTTCCACCCATTCCTACCGAAGGAGAAGAAGACAGTCAAGTGACGCACTAATAACAACCAACAATCGATGATCCGATGATCATATAGATCGCAGCAATCGTGATCTTGGTCTTTGTTTCCTTTCTTCTTCTCTGTTCTTGATTGATGGACGAGAGGAAGAAGGAGGAGGAGAAGGAGGCAGAGGCTGAGGCCGCGGGCCGGAGCAGCGCGCCGCAGCGGAAGGGCAAATCCTACAGTCAGCCCCTCAGCCGCGACGCCGTCCTCAGCACTTCTGCCCGCCGCAAGCACAGCCTCGACGACGACACCCTTTCCTCTCCCTCCGATAACGCCGCCGCCCCCCGCGCCCTCTCCTGCGGCCACTACAACTCCTCCTCTCCTCCTTCCCACCATCATCGCCACAAGCACTCTTCCTCCGTCGAGGAAATCCGGTTCCCCCTCTCCCAGCAGCTGCCCCCTTCCGTCCCCTCCCCACCGCACCACCACCACCAGCATGCCCCCACCGCCCCTGTCTCCTTCGGCAATCCCTTCTCCATCGACTGCCACCGGGGTGGCTCCTCCCTCTCCGACAGCGATGGCTCCCTCACCCTCGAGCGCGTCATGTCCGAGTACGGCGGCACCCCCGGCACTATCCCCGAGTTCATGGGCAACGGCGGGGGCGTCGGCATCTTCCGCGTGCCCCACCGCTCCGCCATTCACCCCGACCGGCCCCCCGCCATCGAGGTGCGCCCGCACCCGCTGCGCGAAACCCAGGCTGGTTCCTTCCTCCGCACCATCGCCTGCACTACCTCTCAGCTCTGGGCGGGCCAGGAGTCGGGCCTTCGAGTGTGGAACCGCAAGGACGCGTTTGACAGTTTGGGGCCCGGCGTCACGGTGAAGAGGGGCGACGAGAAGAGTGCCCCTTTCAGTGAGTCTTGCCGCACCTCGCCGACGCTCTGCTTGGTGGTGGACGTTGCCAATGGCTTGATCTGGAGCGGACACAAGGATGGGAAGATTCGGTCATGGAAGATGGACCAGCCGACCAGCGCAAATTCTTCTCTGGATGACGGTGGTGTTGCTTCTGCTATTGGTGGTGCCCCTCCATTTAGAGAAGGCCTTTCCTGGCCGGCACATCAACGATCTCCTGTGCTATCCATGGTTATCACATCTTATGGTAATTACCGTCCAACAACATTAACTTTGCAATTAGTCCTGTCTTTTTTTATGAGATGTGCTAAAGAAACTGATTGCATTTATTACTGTCTTGGTGAGATTTGATAAAGGAAGAAAAACATTTGCTTCTATTCTTCCTTCTTTGGTGAAATTAGCCGTCATCTCATAATTTCTGCAAATACAATCTTTTTATGAACAACATAAATCTAGGACAGGGAGGATTTTGGAATAGAGAAAAAAAACAGAAAAATCATATCCATGCAGAACTAGGGCATGGGCACAACTTAAGGTTTCAGGTGGCAGCATCAGTGCCAATTGATGAACAGCAAAAGAAGTCATTTTTCTCTTAGAAAGGACCATTGATTTTGTTTGAAACAAAGCCCATGACTTTTGTCAAGATGTGTATCACTTATCTTCAGAAGATGTATCATGTGCTAAATTGAATATAACATTGTATCTAAAAACATCAATTTTTTTGTTTGACCCAATAGGCATTATATGATCTGTGATGTTGTTTATATATTATAATCTTATGAGTTGTTTGGGTGCAGTTGTGCCTGTGTGCTTAAGAAACCAGATGCACTCCAGTTACTGGTATGCAATGGCATGATGGTGCTTGCAACAAGTGCATCAGCCTACACTGCCATTGATGCTACATATATTGGTACAAGACACATCATGATCTTTTGCTGATATTTGTAATGAAGTTTTCCAGTACAAATATCAGTACAGAATGATTTAGTGTGTCGGCCAATCATAATGGTCCACAAATTTGACTCACATCAACTTTAAAATTTGAGGCTCAAATCTCTCCTGTTCTTGCTAATTTACAGGTACTATTTGACATGAAGGTGATTTTGACTATTTCTGGGCCACCTTTTGCTCAAATTCTGTTTGTCAGTTTGTGCACTACTTGCATCAGGGCTTTGTCGAGTTAGTCTGCTTAATGTTAAATAGGATTCATGTAGACAAATTTATTGGAACTTGACTGTTCCTTGGCTTTGTTGAATGTTCTTTGTGATGATAGAATAATTTGAGCAAAATGTTCAAATCAGCACAGGTC
This sequence comes from Musa acuminata AAA Group, assembly GCF_036884655.1. NCBI lineage: Eukaryota > Viridiplantae > Streptophyta > Magnoliopsida > Zingiberales > Musaceae > Musa > Musa acuminata. The sequence goes on along the minus strand of NC_088353.1, from coordinate 42,287,639 downwards.
TCCTGACTCCCATCAGACTTTACTATCTCTGCTAGGCTCCAATCTTCCAACCTTTGAGCCATGGTAAAATTTAGTAAATATATGCATGTGTCTGATGCTTGCATTTTTTTTCTTGAAATTTGTTGATAAAAATATAATCAGTCATTTTGAACTCAAGTTTAACAGTTCCTATTCAGTTTCGTTGTCATTATCATCCATATATAATGTCTTTACTATCAGTGCATGCTGCCAAGCCCCAAGTATCTTTTTATGTTTTTCTGCTTTAAACTTTTATGATTCTACAAAAGTTGGCATTAATCAAGTTGATAAACCCTGGTTCTAAGGTCAAGATTTCAATAATAGTATGTATGTATAAGCTCATACATTGACTGGCTATTGAGAAGGACTTCATCCCCCTTTCCCTTCTGGTGCTTGGGTTAAAAGTTACCTCTTCCCCAGGCAAAATGCAGATGAGGATGTTTGGGGAATCAACCAATTCACTAAGAGGTAGAAGCATTCGGGTGACAGCAATAGGTGGAGCATTAGCAAAGAAGCCAGTATTGTGATCTCATACCAGTAGAAGAAAGGGGCTGTTTTTCTGTAAATTCAATGAATCAACATCTAAGACTTTAATCTGCAGTTTGAATGCATTTTAACTACGAACCTTAACTTTATTAGTTGTTGGATAATGGCTAAAATTATCCTCTGGTTGGTCTTCCATCTATCTGTTTCTTTGATTTATATTTAATGGTCTATTTTCTAAAATGCTAAGAAAGATTGTTTAATGCTCTACTTTTCTTCATCGGTTTCAACAAAAAGTAGTGCCCTAAATGTTTTTGGAGCTTATTAATTCTGGCATATAATGGATTTTCAACTCCAGGTGAAATATGGTCAGGTTCTGAGGGCGGAGTCATAAGGGCCTGGCCTTGGGATGCCATTGGAAAGGCCCTTTCTCTTTCTGCGGAAGAAAGACATATGGCTGCTTTGCTAGTTGAGAGGTCATATATTGATCTTAGAAGCCAAGTCACCGTGGGTGGTGTGTGCAACTTGCCTGCTGTAGATGTGAAGCATATGGCATCTGATAATTGCAAGTCCAAAGTATGGAGTGCCGGTAGTCTAACCTTTGCATTATGGTATGTTCATTAGTGTTTTTGTGAAATCCCTTAGTGCTGGTCAGATTTCAGGCTTATTCTGTTAATTTGGATAACCTATTTGTTATCATTCAGGGATTCTCGTACAAGGGATCTTTTGAAAGTGTTTGGTATTGATGGCCAGGTAGTGACTCGGGTTGAGCTACCATCTGCACAAGATCCATACGTTGAGGATGAAATGAAGATAAAATTTGTTTCATCATCAAAGAAGGAAAAGTCACAAGGTTCAGTTAGTTTTTTTCAGCGTTCTCGGAATGCCCTGATGGGAGCAGCTGATGCTGTTCGCAGAGCTGCAGTAAAGGGAACATTCGGAGAAGATAATCGGAGAACAGAAGCCCTAGCTATATCGATGGATGGTATAATCTGGACTGGGTGCACAAATGGATCGGTAATCCTGTGGGATGGAAGTGGGAATAGATTGCAAGAAGTTCAGCATCATTCTTCTTCTGTACAATCCATTTGCACATATGGGCCACGGGTATGGGTAGGCTATGTTAGCGGCAAAGTTCAGGTTATGGATCTGGATGGAAATCTGATTGGAGAGTGGGTTGCACATGGTAGTCCTGTTATAAAAATGGTAGTCGGAGGTGCGTATCTGTTCACACTGGCACATCATGGTGGCATACGTGGGTGGAATATAAGATCTCCTGGACCTATTGATGATTTGTTGAGAACAGAGTTTGCTAACAGGGAGCAGTCTTATGCAAAATATGAAAACATTAAGATCTTGACTGGAACATGGAATGTTGGACAAGAAAGAGCATCTCATGATTCACTCATAATCTGGTTGGGTGGTGCTGCATCAGAGGTTGGATTAGTTGTTGTAGGATTGCAAGAGGTAGAAATGGGGGCTGGATTCCTGGCAATGGCTGCTGCTAAAGAAACTGTAAGATATTTTTGCACTGATCTATTCTGGCATATGACGCCTCACGCCATACACTACCTACCATAAAGCATCATTGATAGTGAAGATTAGAAATTCTTGTTTTATCTATTTTTCTAGATTATTGACATAAGATGAGTGTCTTATTGCTTCTATTTTTAGTAAGATCCATCTTTAGTAGACCACTGAAAGCAAACTGTTGTTCTTAGAAATGATTTTTATTCTTATCACCAATCTATTAATAAGTGCTACAATCTCACATCACTTATTTCAACTAATTTCTGTAGTTTATTGAAATGTGATTGATGAGCTTAACTAAGAGAAAGGATCAAGCATATAGCTATTGAGCATGTCACTTAAATTTTGCATGTCACTTAACTAAGAGTGTGACCTGTGCTTCACATAACCATTTATTTCTTCGTTATAAAATTGTCATATAAACATTTTTATTGTGGCCAAGGCCTTCATGTATATGTAGACTAGTAGCCAACATTTCCCCATACCACAATTAGATTCTTGAATCAAGGGTTCATAACCATGTGCTGTCATTGGAGTCCTTTAGTTACTCTTCACATGCTAACGCAGATATGTACGAGGACTGAGCCAATGTTCTCATTGCAGTAGACACCAACATGTATTAGATGCTGAGAATTGTAAACCATATGAACAAATATTTGTCCACCTGATCAAGAATCACATATGTGGAAAACTTTGTGGTTTTTGAATATAAAATCTGACGTAGTCTTACCTTGTAGAAGAAAACAACTTGCTAGTATTGAACTTGTCTGTTTCTCATTAAAATTTACTCCCATCCAGTGGAATGAAAATTTAGAAGTCTACTCTTGACTACATGAGCTAAAATAAAAATTGTAGACCTACTTACCAAATGCCCTTCTAATTGACAGCAAAGTCATAATTTGTCTATATTTATCTGGTTAGGAAGAGATCTTAGGTTTCTTCTTATGTTATTAGCTGATTGAGAAAATATGTTCAACCCATTATGTTCTCATATCATGGTTTAGATCTTGGTGGTGATGATAACTTGCATTTCACTCTTGTGATTTCAGGAAAATAAGGTAAGGTCTATATGATAATTGAGCATCAAAGGATCTCCTTTTAAGAGTTTAAAAGTTGGTATACTAATACTATTATGAACATAAAAATCAGATATCTGAAACAGTTATTTCTCTGATAACCTGGCAAAATTCATCAAGTAATGATCTACAGACATTCTTAATCTAATGGAATATGACCTTTAAACTTAGGTCACTTTTGCTATCAAATTTCAAATGCTCATGGTGTTTTAGTGTTCCAGCAGTCAGGTTTCTTTGAAGATCAAGACTTATGTTTGGTACATTTCAACAATTTTAGGTAGGACTTGAGGGGAGTGCCAATGGGCAATGGTGGTTGGGTACCATTGGCAAGACCTTAGACGAAGGAACATCTTTCCAACGTGTTGGTTCCAGGCAGTTGGCAGGGTTACTAATTGCTGCATGGTGAGCATTAAAATCAGCCATTCTGAAGAAATAGGAAATTTCTTATTTTGGATTAATTGTATGTCTATTTAAATCTTTCTAAGCACATCAATCAAACATCTAGCTTGTCTGTATTTTATCCTATTAGTCCATCATGTATAATGTCTCTATTCTATAATTTTCTAGGGCCAGGAAGAGCCTTCGACCATATATTGGTGATGTTGATGCTGCAGCGGTGCCATGTGGGTTTGGGCGTGCAATCGGTAACAAGGTACTCATAGAACTCTTTGCTTTCAGTTCTTATCTTGCATCTTGTTTTAGTTTCCTTTTGGGAATAAAAAAAAGGCATTATTCTACAATATACATGATTGACTTTCAAGTACAGAACATACAACACACATGGGATAAAGATTTTGGTGATACATTTTTGGCTTAAAATTTTCAAAAGACATGCAACTTATACAGCTGCTTCGTCAGCACAAAGCTGTGCCAGAGAGACAAATCATATTTACTGCCAGGTGTTTCTGGAAAAATGATGTAGCAATCTAGTAGTCTAGAGTTGTCATCTAAGGTGAAAATTTCTAGATTAAGAGCAAGCTAAGCATGCCTTCTTGACTCTGAAACAAATCTACACTTGATTCATCATATAATTATCAATTTTACTCGGTCATTTACAATGCTGAAGTCACTTCTGGCCTTATATTTCCCAGAATAATGACTAATTTTCTTTCCACAGCCTTTTATGTGCTAATGTAGTTACAAGCAAAATTGTGTGACGTCTTTTTGCTCAAAAAAGAAACGAAGAATTGTGAAGATCCAGCTAGAATTCCCATTATTTTCATTTCTGTATTAAAGCTCTTTTTTACCTTTTATGAAGAGTTTCAAATTGGTCAAAATTTACTAGAATCATGTTAGCATTTCCTTTTCATATCATATCATTATTTCTATTGTTTCAGATGAACTTCTTGAATCAACAAACCTGTAGTAACAATAGAAGACAAATAAAATAACTTATACTTCATTCTAGCTTAATACAGGAATTTTTGAACCATCTTACCTCAATTTTAAGAAGCGGAAAATTCTAGCTTGGATTTTCTGTTGGATTTTGGATAAAAGAAGATAACTTGGTTGTTCAAAAGAGAATGATATTCTTATATATATTATTTTGTAAGTGCACAATTAGTTCACTTCTGAAACATGCACACGTGTGTGTGTGAATATGTGTATGTGTGTGTGTGTGTGTATATATATATATATATATATATATATATATATATATATATATATATATATATATATATATAATGAGTGAGAATATGTGAGGCCTACTCCTTGTCCTCCAAGTTATCCTATTCTGTTTTTTATCATCCAGTTACACGAGGCGCATCCAGTGCAGTCTTAAATCCGATTGTTCCTTAACTTGAACTCTAGTTTTTCATGTCACAAAAGAGCAACTTTACCGTTGTACCAAGGACCATCCTCTAACTTGCAATCAACTTATGCCAATACCAAATGCTCCCACAGTACACTTCGAAACAAGCAAGATATCAATATGGTCTTGGTTAGTGTTCCCAAATATATATGTATGATTTATCACTGCATAAAAATAGTCAATCCCAACTGCAAAATATATACACCAGGAAGTGAAGCTGGCTATATGGATTGTTTTCATCCGAAAGTAATTTCTGACTCCTTATTTGATTAAAATGATCAGATCTGTGTGTTCTATTATTAAATGTAGAAGCAGAAAAAAGTCTGTCATGTACTTATAACTCTAAATCAGATCTTGGAAATAGGGGATTTTTTTTTCATTTGGTAGAAGGACTTTCGCCTATGAATTGAATTTCTTTCTAGTGACCAAATCTATGTGTGAGGAAAACTCATGTGGAGAAAATCTGTCATGTACCTAGAACTCCAACCAGATTTAGAAATTGATAAATATTTGTTGATTGGGCAAAGGACTTTCACCTATGCATCAATTTTCATTATAGTAGTCAAATCTGTGTGTCAAGAAAACTCACATGGATGTGTGTACTCATTTTACACATTTCTTTTAGTTAAAGTAATTATGTACGTGTGTTGCATTTGAACTTCTTACAGAAATATGCATCAAAACGTAACAATTGATGTGTATTGACTTGATGTATTATGATGTATATATGCAATTTGTGCATCAAATTTTATAGTTTCGTCCCAGATAATTTGAAGTGAAGTGGGGCTAAAAGAATTACCGGAAAAAAATGTGTTATAAAGTTGCTGCAGATCATTTTGTTTGGTTGTTGCTTGTCTATCACTTAATTATGTTGGATAAGTTGCGCAAAGAGATTTAAATGTGGAATTGTATATTATGTGAATCATATTTGTCTCAGTTTGTTTTGATTTAGTGCTTCTATGAGTCATGCTTTATCTTTCCTTCGTTATTGGCCATATCTGATAGCTGAGTATCAATTCATCTTTAAGTCCAAATGAAAAGGAAAATTACTCATGGTCTAAGGATTTCATACAGGGTGCTGTAGGTTTGAGGATGAGAGTCTATGATCGGATAATATGTTTTGTGAACTGTCATTTTGCTGCACATCTGGAAGCAGTTAGCAGGCGGAATGCTGACTTTGATCATGTTTATCGAACAATGGCTTTCAGCCGGCCAACCACAGGACTTCATGGAGCCGCAGGTTTGCAATTCGCATCTCTAAGCACATAGTGGGAATATGACATTAGCATGGATATGGAACACATTTATCTGTGTGCCAATACAATATTTGCAGCTTCATTTTAATACGTGTGTTTTATATCTGGTGCAGCTGGTCCTACGTCTGTTCAGTTGAACCGTGGGGTAAATGTATGTAATAAATCTTATTACTTTAAAATCAGTTGTATTAGGTAACTCTTTCAGTCTTTATTTGTTGATGCAGTTAAGTGTATATCAAATATAACTACTTTATGGCATTGGCAGGTTACAGGATCTCAACCTGATGATGGGAGACCTGAGCTGTCCGAAGCTGACATGGTCGTTTTTCTTGGTGATTTTAATTATCGGCTTCATAGTATCACTTATGATGAAGCCAGGGACATGGTTTCTCAGAGATGCTTTGATTGGCTAAGAGAAAAGGATCAGCTCCGAGCAGAAATGAAAGCAGGTAAAGTCTTCCAAGGAATGCGTGAAGGGCAAATTAAATTTCCTCCAACGTACAAGTTCGAAAGGCACCAACCGGGCTTATCAGGTATGCTTGTAACATAATTAATTTTGTGTAGATCAGTTTTTCTGGATGAGAATGTGAAGGTTAATTATTAAATAATTTTAGGTAAGATTATATCTTATACCGACGAAGATATGATGTGATGAGTGGTTGTTTATTGTTCGGTTGGCAAGCTACTTGGTTTTAAATTTTACCATTGTTGTTTCTTATGACATTCAATGAAGATAAGTTGTTAATTGCTTTCTTAGGATATGATTCCAGTGAAAAGAAGCGAATTCCTGCTTGGTGTGACAGAGTATTGTATCGTGATAGCCGTTCAATTTCGGTGGCCGAATGCTCATTAGAGTGCCCTGTGGTTTCATCAATCACACTGTAAAATTCTGTTTGAACTTTGAAGTATATTTTGCAGAATCAAAAGCAACAATGTTTGTCACTAATGAACATGGCATCTTATCTTACTAGGTATGAAGCATGTATGGATGTTACTGATAGTGATCACAAGCCTGTGAGATGCATATTCTCTGTGGAAATTGCACATGCAGATGAATTGATAAGGAGGGAAGTATGGGGACAAATAACAATGTCTCTTGGGAAAATAAGGTCCTATCTTGAAGAATCTCGTGCTATTCCAGACTTTAGTGTCGGCACAAATGACATCATCCTGAAAAACCAAGAGATTGGCACCCTTCGCATCACAAACAAGTCTGAGAAGTACAAAGCTATCTTCCAAATTATTTGCGAAGGCGAGTACATCATTCAGGGGGATGAAAATTCACCTAAGCTATGTGCTAGATGCTCCTTCGGCTTTCCTAACTGGCTTGAGGTACATTCTGGCTTCCTAATTTATAACTGACAAATAAATAATTTCATATCATGTTTTCTTTGTGACATTTATTTTTCCTCTCACTATGCAGTATCCTAGATTAGTAATTTAGTAGCTGTGCGTTAATACTGATACATTGTTAGACTGCTTCTGTAATTTGTCTAATGGATAAAAGAAGTTGGACATCACTGATTTTTTGGTTGCCCCCCAGTGTTCTCGATTTGGAGAACTTGAGGAAAGACAGTTTTGTTAGGATGTGAGATTGATTTAAGGTTATTGTTTTCTCAAATCAACAAGTTCATTTGCCGCATTGCATTGCTATCTTTATTTTTTTGTAGCATGTATTTGTTTCCTAAACTAAATGTGTTATTCTGCATAATAGGATCTGTGATTCTTTTAATGAATTTTGAACTGTGAGACTTTTTCATTATGTAAGTTATTTAAAACAGCACATGATGTTTATATAAGTGTGGTATATATATAGGGATGCCCCTAAATCCGCTGTAACCTCATCTGATTTGAGATCCAATTTGGTCAGAATTAGGGATGAATTGAGTTTATCACCCAATGAACTGAGTAGTGACCTGATCCAATAATGACCATATACAGTAAGCAGCCTATGCATGATGCTCCCACCAATCTGAGATATATGGAGGATTAATAAATGCAACTTAACTCTACAAGCTGAGAGATTTGTCTCCAAAACTTGAACCCTGGTAGCCTAAATCAAAAAGGAAATCCCTTATCATGGTGCCGATATATTAGAAGTTCAAATTATGATAGACGCAATGCGTTATAACAGTTATCCAAAAAAATTCAATCTGGCACACTCAAATTTCTAAATGCACTTTCATATTCTCCAAGTACTTGATTAGCAAAGTCAGTACTTTTTCTCTGGGGAACTGTGCCACAAGGGGATCGTAAAAGAATCATTGATCTTTCCAATATTAAGTCATCTCTGTTAGACTATTATAGTTCTTAGACATTCTTGTCTTGCCATCATTTACTAAACTTCTGCTAGATCAGCATCTATGTTGGTTTTGCCTGCGCATGACATCAGGCATCTTTCATCTTGCTCTCTATCTCTATTTTTCTCTATTTAGGTTCAACCAGCAGTCGGCATACTCAAACCTGGACAAACAATAGATGTTTCTGTCCATCATGAAGATGTCCTCACCCAGGAACAATCTGTTGATGGAGTCCCACAGAATTGGTGGACTGAAAATACCAGGGACAAAGAAGTGGAACTATCAGTGAATATCACAGGCACTGGTACAACCAGGCACAATAGTCACAGGGTCCATGTTCGTCACTCTTTCTCATTCAGGTCTGACTCTGGTGATAGAAGAGGTACTTCGAGAAGAAGTCAACCAAGCAATCAACAAAGATCTGATGTCAAAGACTAGCAGTTACCCAGAGGAGTTATGAGATGTCCATGAGATTGCACATGAAAGATAAGATGAATGTTGCCTACCTATCGGAAAATAACATTATGGTCAAGAAAACAAATTTTGCTTCTTTCGGTACATCCTCCACCTGCACAGCTCAAAATACATGTTCCTCGGAGAGAAAGCCCAAATCAGTTCTTTCCGGCAATTCCACGGTCTTACAAATGTACTTAAATTAGAGGATTTTTCTTTTTCATGTGGGTCTTGTAGACATAGCATTATGCATCTAAAGTTACATTCACCTAGATTTGTGAATTAGGTCGACACGGCATAGTTTCATAGCCCTTTGTCATGCTAATTAGCTGAGTGTACCATTGTTTGAGTTGTTCACCTGTAAGAACATGGTGTTCTGTGGACATGTGAATGGTACCATGGTTTCCTGCAATGGCATTGATCCATAATTGTCACACCATACTTGCAATTTAGTATGTACATTTTCGGTCAATCGAATCTTGTGCTTACAATCTGTATACTGCTTAGGACTGTATAGTGATCTGCCATGGTCAACAAAGATTCTAAAGTTGAGGACAAATTACATCAAGCTTGGAACTATGTCATGTTTGAGATTAGCTCAGCTTAATGATCAGCACACACAAGGAAACAAGTGGATAGCTGCCATATCTATTGCGGCTTATCTTGCTTGGATTCCTCGTGATTGAAGATTCATCGACAGATTGAACTGCACTGCTGCAGCAAACAACTTGTTATTGTCCTCCAACAAATAGTTCAGAACACAGCTAGAAAGAAACAAAATTCCCATCATGCTATTTCAATCATTTGATTCTGCTGCCGTTTTCCTCGGAGAAAAACAGGAAATGCATTTGTTGAGGTTCACAATGTCATTTTCCTAAAGAACACAAAGGAAAAGACAAAAAACTAATCATAAATTTTTTTTTTTGTTGTCGAGTAATTATTACAATTATTCTTCAACCCAAGATCCTAAATCTCATCCTCATATCGGTCTCATTAGTAAGTCAGATCAATACGATATCAGATTCGTATTATCGAATGGTGCATCCGTATAATGATCGATGCGATCGTATGCACCAGTTTTTTATCGATTTCACTGTATCTAAAGCTTAATTTGTTAAATAACATATGATCTATATATTCATATTCCTAACAAAAGACGAATGTGCTAATGAAATTTAATGAATCTTTTTTTCCAAAAAATCAAAAAGAAGATTTGAATTACTCCAAAAACCTAAAAAATGCAAAGAGAAAAAGAAGTAGGATACCATCGATCACCTCCTTTTCAGCACTCGCAAGCAGTTATCTACTACAGTGATAGCTTCTGTACTTGTACTACACCTAAAGCTAAAATGAAGTCATGCAATCAAAGCATGGAATAGTGGCAGCTTCTGCCAAAGCTCACAAGAACGGTATACTACAGTAGCTGCAGCTTTAGCTTCGTTAGCACTGAGTGGAGACCTGCACACGATAGACTCTGCACATAGCTGCAGATAGATACCTCATCGCTGGAGAGTACGGCACAAAAGAGAGTTAGAGAGATAGACAATGATTAGCTTCCTCGATTGCTTTGCTCTACCACTAATTAATTACATGTGTTGGGTATCTCAACTGTTCAAGGAGTTAGAGAGAGAGAGATTGGAATCCAGCTTATGACCACCACAAATAATAAACCAAAAATGTTTTATATTAAAAAAATATGATATAAATTAGTATCTAATTTTTGTTTATTCGATACGATATTTGGATCCTTTAAGAGTAAAATAGAAATGATAAGATGATCAATTTATTGAAGTTATTTTTTTTGGGGGGGGGGGGGGGATTGAATGAGAAATGCCTTTAAATTAGTCCCATCTAACATGACATATATACCATAGCAGATATGAATGATACTACCTCAACTATGGTTCTTCTTCTTATTCAGTAATCATAAATGCTAATCCACAAAATAAAAAAGCTCATAGATCAAAATTCTCTGTGAAATCAAAGCATTAATTATCAGCATCACAGTGACATCAAGTCTGAAATCCTTGCATCGACAGTTTCTGAGGAGCAGCAGGAACGGATGCTGACGAAGAGACGAGGAAGAAGAGACAACAGCTGAGGACAGGGCAACAAATTTTGGATCTTGAGACGACAGCGATACGCAAAGGGAATTATTGATGGGCAGCTTGGTAAATGGCGAAGCACGCACAGGGGTGGTGGGTGGGGGACCTCTCGGCTGCGCTTGGCTGAAGGCGCCGCTGCAAGGGGGGCATGAAGTCTTCCGCAAGGCGACAGTCTCACCCTACCATCATGCATCCTTATATGTTTTCAGCGCTTCGTCCCGTGTACTCCACATCTCATTTCCCATCGCAGCAGCAGCAGCAGCAGCAGCAGCAGCTCTATGGCCTCCCGAAACCCCACCTGCAGCACCTTCATCCTCTTCTTCTTCGTCTCCACCACTCTCGTCTGCGCTCTTCGACGACCAGGTCGCCACTCGTGTCACCGCTCTTCTGCCGCGTTCCCTTAACCTTCGATGCAAAACTTGTGTGTTGCAGGTCTCGGAGGACAAGTCGCCCGCTCGAGTGTCCTTCCACTGAAGGAGGAGGCAGAGCAACGTCGATGCAAAACCTGTGTTGCAGGTCTCGGAGGACAAGTCGCCCGCTCGAATGTCCTTCCACTGAAGGAGGAGGAGGTAGTAACGCCGTTGCTCTCTCTTGTCTTCTCCATCGCCATGCTGTTGCCGTGAGCTCCAACGCCTTCATCTCCTTCGTGCTTAGGGTGACAGGAGGGTGATGATCGGGTCCAGGGCTCCCATTTGCACGTACAACGAGTGCAGAGGCTGTCGATTCAAGTGCAGCGCCGAGCAAGTTCCTGTTGACGCCGGCGACCCCATGAACAGCGCCTACCGCTACAGATGCGTGTGTCATAGGTGATGGATGGTGGAACTCAATGAGAATGAGAGTGTTCTTGTCCCTGGTCTTCTTCCCGTGCCTGTACTCGATCCTAGTGAAGTGATCCTATATTACCTGTCACAATCCTCTCCACCTCTCTGTGTGATCTCTTCTTCTTCTGCTCTCTCTCTCTCTCTCTCTCTCTATATATATATATATATCATCATTCAGGTTGTCAGCTGAGGGAAAACTGTGATAGCAAGGAGATGACATGGTGAGGAACACTGATGACTCTTTGTTGCACGTACATAGTGCAATGTGCAGGGTAAAAAGTTGGCTCAGAAGAAGCTCAGGTTTTCAACCCTTACATTCTGTGTACTGATGGAGCAGTAAATCCATCTGGGGAGGAGAGTCATCTTCTTCTTCTTCTTCTTTTTACTCTTTACTGAACCACTCACTCCTCTGTGTGTTTGTGTCTGTCTGAACCCACAAGGATAGAATGCATGTGATTGATTCCATGCAAGCTTGGGGGCCACAGGAAATGAGACATTTTTTTCACCTTAATGTCAAGGTAAAAGTTATCCATCAAACACAACTGATGTGTTATGATTCACTTAAGACTAACTAAATTCATAAAGACAAGCATTCATGATGAAATGGATTAGAGATCCAACCCATGTTTGGTGGCATGCAACCATATTACCTGAATTGATATGATATGCATGGTGATATTTGGAAATGGACTTTTTCTAGGTTGGATTGAAACAACATTAAATTAGGTGCTTGATAGGACATTGGTACTGCAGCATCTTTACAGCTGATGAGCTCTGGAGATGTGACAGCCACTATATCTGCAGGTGGTAATAATACCAAGCAACTTTCCTGCTGTAATAGCACTTCAAAACTTCATGCAAACTTTAGTCTCAGGGCCTCATTATATTACCTATAAAATAAGATAAATATGTCCATAAATTGACATACAAAGAAATGTTTGGTTTCTCTTTCTATAAAACATTGCACATAATTTAGTAGTTATGTACCATATTCACTTATTGATTAAGGGTTTAAATTATCGTTCGATGTTTTTTGTACTTAACATATTGATACTCTCGTTTGATGCTAAACGATCATAACATATAACATTTATTGGATGATGATTCAATTTTTATTTAATAAAATGTAACATGTAAGGCATTTGTTCGATGATGATGGTGATTTATCAGACTCACTTTTTTTAAATATTATGAATTTAAAATTTAATACAATAATTTGATAGTGATGTATAAGATTCGCTTATCAAGGATATAAATTGGGTATTTAGAAAATAATTCGAGTACCATTTGGATAATGATTTTGAGCGTTAATTATATATTATCATATGTAATTAGCTACATTGAGATTCTTATAATTACGAAAGTAAACTACTTAATTCATTGTTCAACAAAACCCTTCTCGTTTGTTTGATTTTTAATTCTATGAATTATCTTTTTAATCTTATATAAGGATTTTAATATTTTATCTTCGTAAGTATAGAGATCTCAATATAACTTTTAAATATATAAGGAACGTGATGCTAAATATAATTAATTATAAGAATAATTTATAATTAAATTTAATTTTAAGTTTCTAATAAGCAAAAGAAAAAAAAAAAAACAAAATCAATCTCAAGCATTTTTTTTTTTTTTTTTGCCTCCCAAAAAATTTCAGGGAAACAATAAGCAGAGAGAAAAGTTGGCCTTAGAACAGTAAAGTTTGAACCCAAGCAGCTCTGCATTCATGCACGTCCTGCGGTGTATGACCACCTCAAACGTCAAATCACATTGGACCACAGAATCATCATCAGTCCATGAAATCTAGTCCTTTTTTTTGTATCTGGACTTGGCTACTGCAGCTGCTGCTCCTCCATGTCCAATCCTCCCCCACTTGCTGTTCCTCCCAACATGACAAGCTACAAAGAATTGCATCGAATCTTTGTGATGTGTATCACTCACTGCTAATCCTCTGATTAGCCCCCAACTGGTGCGTTCATTCACGGATACCTCTGCCCGCACAGCAAGAATGATTGATTGTAATGTGGGGATGGGAAGAGCGGACAGATCGCAGACAAACATTCCAAACAGGGCACTCGGGAAAGCCATTTGTGCCGGTCTATGCTCGCTCCTGGTCATGCACGCTGGAGGTGGTCCTTGTCACCGCCAGCCACCACCACCACCACCACCTTCACATGCGCTCCCCGTGAGGCGCGAGAAGGAAGAAGAGCTACAACTCATGAAGAGAGAGAGAGAGACAGAGAGAGAGAGGTGTATGTATCTTCTACAGCATGAGATGCCTGTTGTAGGGCACGTGCATGGGCCATGATCTCCGAGGGGGGGGGGGGTGCTTCGTCGTCTTCCCCGCTGCCCCATCGCCATCAGCACCTTCATCAACCTTGTCCAGATTCCTGCCCTCCATGTTCTCGTCCAATTGCCATCAGAGTCGCCGTGCAGCCAGCATTCTTTCAAACAGCTGTTACGTACAGAAGCTTTGTTCTTTAAGCTCCAAGGCGGGGACTGTTTTCACAGTAGATGGGTAAATGCCATGCAGGTAAGAACAGCAGTACTTCCATTGCAGCTTTTACCGAGACTTACCTCAGTTCTCTACTTACTTTTATCGAGCTGAAAAGTGAGCACAAACCCCATGTCAGAAGCATTGAAAGGTATTAATTCCTGCGGCCTGCATGCAGGCATATCATCGAGCGCCATACTTCTTCTTCTTCTTCTTCTTCTTCTTCCCTCTCAGGTCACTGTAAATGAGTGAAGCAAACACACATCCGTTTTCTTACTTCGGTCACAGTACGTATAACAATGAGCACAGTAATTAGGAGGTGTGGGGATCTCCGGCAGCACAGATGCCTCCAAAAACCGGCTCACCTGGTGTCAGATGTCCGCATGCGTTCTCGAGCACAGATTCGAGTGCTCAAGGGGAGCTAAAACGCTGTGCTTAGTACTCTCGTGATGGACAGGCGAAATATAGTGCCCCATTGTCAGCACAGTAGTCCCAACACAGATCGATCGATGTGCTCCTTCATGGTTTCTTTCTCCAACAGTATCATTAGCTTCACAGTCCTCCATGTTCTTCGTCATGATCTGTCGAGCTGTTCTTTTACCATGTTCATCAAAATATAACAAGTCACATATGACCGAAGAGAATGAAGAGTATCACAGCTTTTATGCATAGTTAATGATCATAATGTATAATGTATCAAAAAATGTAGCATATTATTGTACTGTATTCATTGTATGATAAGACTTTTTAATACTCTTAAGATATCATAAATATCCCTATCATCTTTCTTTTCTTAAGATACTACGACAAATAATGTCGGACGGTATATAACAAATGTAAACATCGTCATCTTCGTCGTCTTCTTTTACTACTTATTTTCTTAATATTCTATCGTAATGCTTCTTTTTCTCTTTCTTCTTTGGTCACTGAGTGTGACACAAGTGTGTTAGATTTCCGACCGATGAAATAAGAGGTTACGAGAAAAAAAATATTATTTTTCAAGAAAAATTATATTATATTATATATATGAGGTTTTCCTTAATAATTCTCCCATATATATAAATATAAATATGAATAAATCTATATATATAATAAATCCGTTCCAAAAAAAGAATAATTAAAGAAATATTCTTGCAAATAATTTGAGTTGTTGATAGTTCGATCAACCAATTGAAGAAATGAATAGTGATTTGGGCCAAAGCCCAGCATCCATTAACTTGAGGGATTTTTACACATGTATCCTTGAAAAATCATAAAAAAAAATATAATAAGATATACATATTCTTTCAAATATTAAAATCTTTTTTTTATATGATAGTCTATTTTCAACCTCGTATCTCTTTGATGTTCAAGTTAGACTAACCAATGGTTATATAATATGAAGAAAAAAAATCTAATCTCATTATCTAAGCTCGTATTTTTTTTTCTTAATTTTTGATGATTAAGAAAATATTTTATGTAACTATTGAAATTTTGTTAACATAGTGGCACAGTCAATTGTGGCTTTTGTTATTTTCTGATGACATGACTATCACAAGTTGATCTTTGGATTAGAGAAAATATTTTCGTATCAACAAATATCAGATAAGAATAATGTATTTAATTAGTATTTTTTAAGCTAACGTTCAAATGAAAATTAAGTATATATCCATTGCAAGAATATACTTATATACTTTTTTTTAATTTTAAATTTAAGAAAAATAATAAAATGTTATATTTGTAGGGAATATATATATATATATATATATATATATATAATCTTTTATGTATTTATTTGGATTTGCTTGTCTTGTATGTAACGTGGATTCATCTGTACCGTCCGCTTCGTGTGGATCTTCGTCTCGATGCAACTAGAACTCCACGGCACCCTTCCTTCTTTGGCTTCAGTCGCCACGAGGGTTTGGCCGCCGTGGTTTCGCTCCCCGTCGATCCTCCCCTGTTATTGCTCGAATCTTGAGCTCGGATTCCTGCGCGCACTGCTCCAATGGCGATCCAGCAGGATGTTAAGCTCTTCAATCGCTGGTCCTTCGACGATGTTGAGGTCCGTTCTGTTCTTTGTCCTTTTGGCTCGTAAACTGTTCCCTTCTGTCGAATGTAGTTGTTCTTTGATCCTTCGACCGTGTGATCGATACGCTTCATGCGAGATGGAACGGTATTGTATGTGGTTTGTCTTCTTTCACCTTTGTGTCACATCTGCTTTGTTTCATGAATGGTTATTGTTTCTTTTTCTTCTAATTTATGAATGGATTATGGTTATTGTATGTCTCTATATTTGTATATAGAATTTTCTCTTCGAGAGGCTCAGTTAGGAGGTTCTTATTGTTCTTTATTTGTTTCTAGGATAAATTGTTTGAAATAGGTCAACTATATAATGGTTTGAACGAATCAAATACAGGACGATGGAGAATCGATTGGATAACGTGAAAGCATTGTATGTCTGACGAAGATTTAAGAATTTAGATAAAAATAAACTAGGCTTTCCAGGGGTCGTACTTTCTGCTTAGTGACATTGGACCATCATGTACATCTTGGTTGGATCTTGCATTTCCTTTTATTAGGAGAAGTAGTGCTGTGGCATTCAGAGTAGAGTCTAAAACTGAATAATCTAGTGCTTTCTGCTGGTTACCCCCATATCTAATACATGAATTTTTTATGCTATTGTTTGTCAAGTTTTTGTTGGAAATATCTACTATATGATTAATGATCTTTTACAGAATGTATTGAATCTATAAACTATGTATAATGAAGAATGATTATTAGGTTTTGTTGTTGTCAAAATTTTAGCATCTTGTTTAAGATTTAATATGGATTTGGTCTTCTTAATTGTGTTGGCAACAACTTTGAATGAGATGATTTGAGCTTGAAGAACTTCATGTGTGCATCAGCTGAAAACAAAGTTTCAGGCTTTTTATTTTTTGTTTGGTCTTGTAGTTTATGAATCTTGGTAGAAGGTGATTTTTATCAGCATGGATATTAGAAGAATTAACCTTTAGAGCACTTGCAACATTGTTGATGTTATGTAATACAAACGAGAGGTAGTTCTTGCAATTCGAACATTGTGTTTGTCTATTCAGAGATGATAAAAATGACAAGATTATTGGATCTGATGAAAACATTTTGACAATTTCAATAGAGCATCAGTTGAAATATCAAGTCTATGCTCCTGTAAAACTGCCATAATATTTCAGCATATTATGGAAATTTGATCATTGAATGTCATAATTATTAATCGGCAAGAGGGTGAGCCTTGGTACAATAACTATGTACATTGATCCTCTCCGGATCTTGCATTGACGGGATATCGTGCACTGGGTATGCCTTTATAATTATTAATTGATATTGAGCTGGTAGACTCTTTAGTATATCTTTTTCTTTGAGTTCAAAGTGTTCATTACTCTTGTCATCTTATATTGGCTTGAGGATTTGTCAAGGATCCTTGATGAATAGAACTGGTATCAGTCTGCTTACATAATGCAGAACAACCTAGTGCATCTTGATGTATTCTTGAGATGTTCATTTACTCAAAAAATTTGAATGATCGATATAGTCCTCCTGCCTTGTTTATGCATGATGCTTTGGTCAGGGAAACTTTAGACTTCAATATGTCAAATATCGTAGTGGGTGCTCTATTAATATGATTTTGTTTATGGTATATTGTCTGCTAAAATTTCTAATTCGTTATTGACTAGTTGCGTTAAGACAAAAACAGTCAATTTGTTCTTATCCTAGTACATATGCTGTGGATACTGGGATCAATCCTATTCTCCTCAAAATGCAGGTCAGTGATATCTCACTTGCAGACTACATTGCCGTGACTCTTCCAAAGCATGCCACTTATCTTCCACATACTGCAGGAAGGTACTCTGTTAAGAGGTTCCGTAAGGCTTAGTGCCCAATTATCGAAAGACTAACCAATTCACTGATGATGCATGGTCGTAACAATGGGAAGAAGCTTATGGCTGTTTGCATTGTTAAGCATACAATGGAAATTATTCATTTGCTTACTGATGCAAACCCAATTCAAGTTATTGTGGATGCAGTTATTAACTGGTAATTGCACTTTTTGTATCTAGTTTGAAATGCATCTTTTTCTAGTGATGCAAGTTACTGTTAAAGTATTGAATTATGTACTAAATAGTGGCTTCCAATCATGATTTTTCAGAATTTGTGTGCCTTAGTCTCTCAACTGCTTTTCTCCCAAGTTTGAATGTGATAAATACAGTTCGTTCTTAAAAATGGATGTATTTCTTATGCTATTGTTTTCATATCAGTGGTCCAAGAGAAGATGCGACTCGAATCGGTTCTGCTGGTGTGGTCCGACGTCAGGCGGTTGATATCTCACCATTGAGGCGAGTCAACCAGGCGATTTACCTTCTCACAACTGGTGCTCGTGAAAGCGCTTTCCGAAACATCAAAACAATCGCTGAATGCCTCGCTGATGAATTAATTAATGCCGCAAAGGGTTCTTCCAACAGGTGAGACCTTCTATCCTTTGCTCTTGTAACCCGAGTATTCTTTTATTGGCGCATTTATCTTATCGTTGTCCTATTGCTCATGCTTTCAACAGCTATGCTATTAAGAAGAAGGACGAGATAGAGCGTGTCGCCAAGGCAAATCGTTGAGCGCATCATCATCTTTCTATTCTGTTTTGCCTTTGATTGGTGACTTTGTCTTCGATCTATCATGTTCGGTAAACAATGAACACCTCTAAACAAGAGGTTTTTGTTTATGGATTAAAATTTGGATTCAACTGAGTATTCCCATTTATCCCTTTGTTCCGAAGCTGAAATTGTTTTCTTTTTTCTGTATGCAAAGACGACACTTCAAAGTTGCTCCACAAAACATGCCTTTTGACGTAGATAATACAACAATTTACCTCCATGAGTTGGCAAGAACGCAATGCAACCTATTTGGAAGATCCACCTGCTAATGATATCCACTGCATTTTATCCATACAAATGCATGACATTGATTGGAGGTGATATATGTCCCACGAACACTTTGAGTTATATATATATGTTCGACCTTTTTATTACATGTCAAAGTTACGAAGTTGTAATCATGCTACTAATTTGTTCCACATGTCGGTCTTCGTAGCGTCCGTTACAATGTTTATGACGGCCGGTACGTTGGCACGGCCAGCACTTCTCGAAGCGTCATGCGGACGCCACGCTGGCCTCATCACCAAGGCGAATATGGTAACTTTACCGCCCCCACCGCTGTTGCTTCCATTCGCATCTCTGTTATTTAATCCTCAGCGGTCAACGTACCGACCCGACGCACCAGCATATCACATGTGAACGACGTGACGCGCGGCGCCCAACTCTTCCCACGTCCCCCCGGCGTTCACACGCCAAGTCTCTCCTCTCTGTACCCTCTGCTTTCATCGTATCGTCAGGAAGCGTCGGGCACACACGCACTCGGTGGGTCCCGTCGTGGGTACGAATGCGCTGGCGGTAGGTGTGCCGTCACTTCCGTCTTCGTTTCCTTTAACTTTTTTTATTTTGGTAACACTAATTATAAAGTGTACGCCCATAGGGTGGCGGCGAAGCCTCAATTCGCTCCCTCGGTGTCCCCTTCAGTGGAGTACAGATTGCTAAAATTTTGGGTGAGAATAACGATTCCCCGATTGCGCCTCCCCAACCTCTCACTTCCCCCTTTATAAAGCGCGAGCTCGAAGCTTTGCCTCACTCGCCACTCGCCCTTCTCAGAGAGAACGAGAGAAGCATCTGAAGAAGAAGACGAAGCGTAGGGTCTTTCCCGGAGCCATGGACGCTCCACGGTTTCAGCTCGCGTTCCTGGTCATCTTCGCAGTAGCATCGTCCGCCGCTGCCGCCGGCGCGTGCTCATCCGTGACCTTCTCCTCGAACCGCGTCTACGCCGCCTGCAGCGACCTCCCCCACCTCTCCTCCTCGCTCCACTGGTCCTTCGACGCCACGGCGGCCACCCTCTCGCTGGCGTTCGTGGCGCCGCCGCCCAAGCCGGAGGGCTGGGTGGCGTGGGCGATCAACCCTACCGCCGACGGCATGATCGGGTCCCAGGCCCTGATCGCGTTCCACCAGCCCAACGGGTCGATGGGGGTACGGACGTACAACATTACCGGCTACGGGTCCATCGCGGAGGGGGCGATCGACTTCCAGACCTCGGATCTGGCGGCAGAGTACTCCGGCGGGGTGATGCGGGTCTTCGGGAAGGTGAAACTGCCAGCGGGGACCACGGCGGTGAAGCAGGTGTGGCAGGTGGGATCGTCGGTGGCGGATGGGGTCCCCCAGCAGCACGCCATAGCGCAGGAGAATATACAGTCCAAGGGAAAGCTGGATCTCATCAAAGGGGCGGTCTCCGGCTCCGAAGCTTCCAGTTCCAGGAACAAGAATGTGAGTAGAACTCTTTGCTTGGGACTCCCCTCCCCCTTATTAATTTTGGTCGATATTATTGGTTAATTTGCAATCAATTTTTACTTAGAATACTTCATAGAAAAATTTCATTTTTAATTCCTTTTTTTTTTGTGGAGAAGGATTTAAGGGGAAAAAAAATCAATAGTTAAATACTTTGAACTTTACCACTTATACTCAAAGAGTATAAATACTTTAAATCTTGCTTTTGACAGCCGATGATAATATGCATTGTCCTATAAGTGATAGGTCTCAAGAACACATGATAAGCTACAGTAGTGAGCACTATGATGATCCATGCTCTTTTTTCTTTGGAGAAGTTGCCGTCATCGTCACATACAGATCATTGTCACCTCTATGAATTCCATGTTGATAAGATTTGGGGATAGTGATTGTCAATTTTCCTAATATAAACATTACTGATTGAGATGGAAATATGCATTCTTGTCACTTGGCAAAGTTGTATTACACTAGAATACCACCTTAAATTGGAAAAGGATTTGTTCTATAGAGCAACTACAGCACGAAAGCTGTGTTAGATGATGGAATTGAGCTTTGCTTAGAGACTGGTGCTTGCATCTGGATGTTCAATGTTTGTCTTCTGCACAGGTACATGGAGTTCTGAATGCAGTGAGTTGGGGGATTCTGCTTCCAATTGGTGCAATCTTCTCTAGATACCTGAAAACATTCGAGTCTGCCGATCCTACATGGTTTTATCTTCATGTAACATGCCAGATTATTGGCTACGGTGTTGGAGTTGGTGGCTGGGCTACTGGCCTCAGTCTTGGTAGCAAATCTAAGGGAATCGAGTACACGACTCACCGGAGCATCGGCATGGCCCTTTTCTCTCTTGCCACCTTACAGGTAACACTGATTGAAATTTAGTCTGGATTAACATCTGATGCAGCAACATCGGATGAATGAATGTGCAGCATTGGCCTCATTGTTTAACTCCGCAGGTGTTTGCGCTATTTCTGAGGCCAAACAAGGATCACAAGTACAGATTCTACTGGAACATCTACCATCACTTGGTGGGATACACAGTCATTATCTTAGGCATCATCAACGTCTTCCAAGGCCTGGACATCTTGGGCGTCGATCATAAATGGAGAGCGGGATACATCATTGCCATTTGCATTCTAGGTGGCATCGCCTTGTTCTTGGAGGTTGCTACCTGGATTGTAGTTCTCAAGAGGAAGTCTGATGGCTCCACAAGGCCCTATGGTGAATCCACTTCTAATGGTGTGCAAAAGCCATTGTCAGTCTGAGTCAACTAATTCACTCTTGTGATCTATTTGTCTCGGAGCAGATTTTTAGTAGAGTGTAGTGGAATGCTGCTAGTTTGCTATCAATGATTTAGGATGATGCTGAGAGTTCTTGAGCTTTTGGGCTGTGTATTCATTCTCTACAAACCAATGAGCTTAGTATATATATAGTACATGGTTTTCTTTTTCTTGTTTGTGATTCCTAATTTGGATGATTGCTAATCTCAAAACACTTTAGTCTTTAAGAAATGACCAATAAAAATATTGCGTCTAAGAGATAATTTGATCAGTCGATCATTGGTGCGATTCGTATGTTCGCGAGGAAACATATTTGCATGATTTTATCTTTTTGGAATATACATGATAAGAGAGACACGACGGAATTAAATCAGATTAAGATTTATTTTAATTTTGAAACTAAAATTGATTTAGAATCAATTCGATTTATAATTTATAAAATTAAAATTATTTATTTTAAATCGAATATATGGATTCTGGGACGGACTAAATCCGACGATGTCATTCACGCCCTCGCGCATGACTTGATGGGAAGTCTTTCTCTGCTCCACTTGCTGCCAATGGTCCCAATCAATCAATCTCTCTCTCTCTCTCTCTCTCTCTCTCTCTCTCGCTGCCATTTGTCTGCTGTCAGAGCACTTGCGAACTGCTTCACACTCACATGTCGAGTGTTCCAACGT
Organism: Musa acuminata AAA Group; assembly: GCF_036884655.1. Classification (NCBI taxonomy): domain Eukaryota; kingdom Viridiplantae; phylum Streptophyta; class Magnoliopsida; order Zingiberales; family Musaceae; genus Musa; species Musa acuminata. Next base: position 42,264,938 of record NC_088353.1, on the reverse strand, counting down.
TAATGATAGACAAAACCTTCCAAACGGCAATGGAGGAGCGGATGGGTGAGCAGACACATTAACTCAGATTGCTTCTGCTATCATTCCATCTTTTCCATTGGACCATTCGTCGGTTTCCATTCAAACATGCTCATAATTAGGGTTTCCCATATCATGTCGAGTAATAGAGATTGAGCAGTGTCAACGTTTTTGATTCAACCGTATCAACTTATTGTCAAACGGTTAATTATATATTATCATCTATAATTAATTATCAAATATTTACTTTCAAAAATTATATTATTTTTTTATTTTTATAAAAATAAAAATATTTGATCTGATTGTTCTAACAAATTCTTATAAAATTATCTTTTTAATCTTCTATAGATTCTTAATATTTTGATTTCGTAAGTATAGAATACGAATCAAAATATAAAAGATATCTAATTATAAGAGATAATCTATAATTAATCGTACCAATCGACCTATATGTGTTCTTAGGTTAGCTCATAATTTATTTTTTTAATATGTTGAATCGTAATATTATGCAAAATAACCATACAACTTTAATGATAATAATTTATAGAAACAAAAGAAATCATGAGATTCAGTCCTTTCACTAAAATTCAAAAAGTGTTGTGTTTTATTTTTATAAAAAAATAATATAAATAATATTTTTAGAAAAAAATAATTTTTTTGGGTGGTCAAGATAACATCAATAAGGATAAGGATGGGGATAATGGAAGAGTTAACCCATTAAAGCTGCAAAATGACAAATACCATTGTTTCCTTTCCAACAATAAATGCTTTAGAGAAGAAAGGGGAAGGGAGATAGACAACAACAAACACTCCTTAATGCAATCCCAACTCCACTAAACTCTGTGAGTTTTGTAGAGTTGAATTATGTGATAATCTTTGTTTTTTCTCCATCAAAAAATTTACAGTCACAACAATAGTCATATATATATATATATATATATATATATATATATATATATTTGAATTTGAATTAGGTTTTTTCTCTTAATTATGAGAGATATATTAGACCTTGGATTGGAGTGTTAGATCTTGTTTGGGTCAATGGAAGCCAGTCTCTCTCTTGTGCAATCCAAGAAAACCCTTGGAGAAATCTTGTTTCCAGCTCATGGATCCATGTGATGGATTCTCTCTCTATCTATCTCTAAATTCTCTCGCCATAAATTTACTCGTTTCTTTAGCTGTAAAGATACAGAGGAAGAGACAAAAAAAGACATTGAAATAGTAAAGCACCTCACCACCTTTCCACCTCTCGCTCTCTCTCTCTCTATCTCTCGCCTGCCTCGCCTCTTCTGCTTCACTCCTGTCCGTTAAATCTCCGGTTCAAATGGTAGTCGCCTCCGCCACTCCTCCGCCGGCCACCGCCGGCCGCCAAAGGCAACACCCTCCATACAAAGAGGTGGTGAATGCGCTTTTCTTCCGTCCTTCCTTTTACTACTCGTCTGTGTGTGTGTGTGTGTGTGTGGCGATGATGCCGATCTGGTTTGCTTTTCCTTCATGTTGAGCAGATGATAGTGAGAGCCATCAAGTCGCTGAAGGAGAAGCGCGGATCGAGCGCCAGAGCCATCGGCAAGTTCATCCGTGACACCTACTCTGACCTCCCTGGAAGGCATGCCGCCCTTCTCAAGCTCCACCTCCGCCGCCTCAGGAGCCAGGGCGGCCTCCGCATGGTCAAGAAGTCCTACAAGATCTCTGCCTCCGGCCCCGAGTCCCCTGCAGCTGGCGAGAAGCGGAAACGGGGTCGCCCTCCCAAAACCGCCGAAGCGGCGGCGGTGGATGGTAAGCGGAAGCGCGGTCGGCCCCCTAAAGTCAATGCGGCAGCTCCTGCGTCGGGTTCTGGTGCCACGGTGTCGACCCCGAAACGGAGGCCCGGCCGCCCTCCCAAAGGCGGAGCGACGGCTTCCCCAGCTCTTCAGAAGCGGAAGCCAGGTCGGCCATCAAAAGCATCTTTGGCGTCAGCTCAATCCGGCGAAACGCGGAAGCGGGGTCGGCCGCCGAAAGCATCGGTGGCCGCAGCCCAATCGGGTGGAACGCGGAAGCGTGGTCGGCCACCCAAAGCGGCCACAAAAGATGCTTCGTCTGCCCTAAAGCGGAAGCCCGGTCGCCCACCGGGAAGCGCGGCTTCCACACCGAAACCGGGTGGGGCGCCCCAAAAGAGACGCGGCCGCCCCAAGAAGACGCAGCCGCTCGATCAGCAGCAGGGCGTGCCATCGCAGAATAATGTGGCAAGGGGGACGGAGACGGTGACGCCTACCGAGAAGCGGCGTGGGAGGCCTCCCAAGAAGAAGGTTTCGTGAGCAGCTGCGGAAGAGAGAGGAGGAACTGAACAAGAGCAGGAAGGTTTGAATCCCTCTTCTCTGAGCTAATGCACTAACACTTAGTTGTTTGATGCTTAATTGTGGTTCTTTCGGTAGCATGCCAAGACATTAGGCAGATGTCATGTTGATTTAATGCTTGTTTTGTGGATCATAATTCTGAAGCTAATTAACACTGTAGAAGGTAGTTGTATTGAATTCAGCTTGATGAAAAATACAAACTCGATCATAATTTACTTGTTTGGAGTATTTTAAGGCACTTTCGATTATGTTGGAATTGCTGTTGATTTATCAGTGCTGCTTTTTTTCTGGTGAAGTTGTTTCAACTACTTGATAACTTTGAGTTTACAGTGAGATGCTATTTAGGTTTCCGCAGTCGAAGAGTATATTCAGTTCTTCACTTTTGTACTTCTTGGTAGATTTGTACCTTCAGAGTGTCGATTGTTGTTGTTGAAGCTTGAAATGTAGCATTTACATTCTTCCTCAAGTGTGTGGCAAGATAGATGCTATTTAGGTTTCCGCAGTCAGATGAGTATATTCAGTTCTTCACTTTTGTACTTCTTGGTAGATTTATGCCTTTGGAGTATCGATTGTTGTTGTTGAAGCTTGAAATGTAGCATTTACATTCTTTCGATTATGTTGATATCGTTTTTGATTTATCAATGCTGCTTTTCTCTGGTGAAGTTGTTTCAGCTGCTTGGTAACTATGAGTTTACAGTGAGATGCTATTTAGGTTTCTGCAGTCAAAGAGTATATTCACTTCTTCACTTTTGTACTTCTTGGTAGATTTATGCCTTCGGTGTATCAATTGTTGTCATTGAAGCTCGAAATGTAGCATTTACATTCTTCCTTGAGTGTGTGGCGAGATAGAACTCGGCTGAAGGCTAACCTATATTTTTAGAAGATCTATCAGGCTTTCTTTCTTTTTTAATAAAATAAAATTTTATTGTTTACCATGAAAACAAATATTTGCAATGTACGTTGGCCGATCTTGTTTATTTGACTTATTTTTCATAAATACATGCTATAACTTGGTGTTTGACAAGTATGACGAGTCTCGAGTTTGGATCTTGGGTCAGTGCCAAAATAAAAACCTACTTGATATAACATCGAGTCCGTATTCCATGTTCAGCTGAATATCATTTAGCACCATGGATATCAAGTCTCTATACATTGCCTGGGGGTCTTCCTTGCAAATTCTAAAATCTATTTACATCCTCGTAAGATTTTTTATTCTTGCCATCTGAGTTTTTGTAATCGAGTCTCCAACTGCACTCTTCTTTATAATCACCAAAATTGCACGGGCAATGTTTTCTTGGGTGTTAAATGGCTTAGATCAAGAACAACAGCATAGGACCTCCATGGAATTGAAGTATCGTATTTGGAACTCATCATGGTTGATTTTTCAGATATTCATCATGGTTTTATATAATGGAATAGTCTCTTTAAGAGTCTCAAAAATGGGAGTGAGATAACACATATAGTTCACTCGGACACCATATTTTTTGTATATCATGATTTTATATATTTATACTTTTTGTGACGATTTATGAACTCTTTTGTCACTTGGATCGAAGCACACTCATCAATATCATGTTTCTCAAGATGTGAAATGTACAACTAATTTAAAGCAACAGTTTCTTTGACCTACAATGTAATTTTTGTCGTATTTATGATTATAGAAACTTGTCTGAACTCTAATTTTGTTGTTTTGACCATGTAAAAAAAAAAAATCTCTTTTCTTTCTCGATTTCCTGCTTCAGCTTTCTAAATTGGTGCTTTCAATTTCTTTTGTGCAAGCTGTGTTTATTTTTCGGAACACAGTCAATTGATATATTCTCCGATCTTTATGCTATCTTGGACAGATGAATCATTACATAGTTGAACTGCCAAGTGAGAACCCTTTTACATATTTACTATATCGTTCCAAGACATTTAGGTTGCACCTTTCATAGACAGCCAAAACCGAACTTAGTATCATTTTGGATGTTGAATTCTTGACGCAAACAACTATTTGATGAGTTTCATGTTCATTTCATCATCATATCTGATCTCTTTCTCGTCGCATTGTCCTGAGACTGCATGCCAATTAATATGATCCATTGTGCTCCATATCTATAACTCTGTAGCCCAAATATACGGTCAAAAACTTGATGATACATTTGTTTGTTCAGGTTTTGGTATGAGTATGTCGAATAATAACCATGCAAGCAATGTGTTTACATTTCTGTTTCTAATTATTTCATGTTTTATTTCTGTGTCTACATTCTGTGGTCTTTATGAATACTACTTTCTGGTTGCTAGCCCTGACCGCAGTTTCGTTTGAACCGGCAACCGGAATCGGTCAGTGGTTCTATGGTTCCAAACCGAACTAGAACCAACATTGGGTCGTTCGGTTCAGGTTCCATCCCTCGGAACGAACGGTTCAGTTCGGTTTCGAATCGGTTTAAATAAATAAATATTATTTTCAGCATGAAGTGATAAAAATCTGTGATGAGAGTCACTAAATATTCATCTCAAATATTACATTCAAGATCCAATAATTTAGTTGGTTGTTTGAGTATCATAAAGTTCTTTGCCATCAAAACATGCATGGTGAGATGATGTTATACACTGACTCAGATCAGACTTTATTATGCACTGAATCAAATACAGCTTCAGATTGTAATTGTGAATCTCTGAAGGTTGATATCTTTCTTTCAGCCTGTGGAAATTCTGGTGATGAAGTATTTTTGGTTAAGATTTTGTTGATGCCTACACAGATCTGCTTAGGGCTTCTCAAAGATTGATACCATTCGATTTTGAGCTTTTCTTGTCGGCTTTGTTCAACTGTTGCTTTGAGCTCTCATTGATGCAATCTTGATAGCCCAACAACAGAGTCTTATCATATTGATTGGGATTCTTACAGCAATCTTTAGATCTATTACTGTGCGCAAAGGTCAAATTATATATGACCGCACTATTATCATATCTAAGATAGATTCGCTTTGATGCGGAGGATCTATATAATCCTAATCCAAGTCAAAAATAGGCGTCCAAATTAGGAAACAGAGAGATCTTTTAGTACTGGAATTAGTTTCCAACCCATAAATAGCAGCACCCCAATCTCAACTCTCTCTCTCCCCTACAAGCGACTCTTCTTCTTCCCCGAAGTCCCACGATGCCCTCGAAGGAGAACGTCTGCGCTGTCGCCGGCTGCGGCGTCGTCGAGCCCCCCGGAATACGCAACCTATGCCCCAAGTGCTTCCGGGAGTTCTTCCTAGAGGAGCATCCGCGGTTGGTGCCGATAGCTGCGAGACTAATGGAGCGGTCAGCCTCGTTCATGCGCTCGCGTGCTGCAGCAGCAAGCGATGCGATGGGATCCTCTTCGTCGGCTGCACGACGACGACGACGACGTTCGCCAGCCCCTCACCTTCGACGACCCGCAGCGTAGCGTAGCGTCTGCATCGACGAGATGATGTGCGTTACCGCACTCTCATGTCCGATCCGATGTGGTCTGTGGACTCGGTAGCGATCGGATTTGGGTAGAGGTGGTGGCACAGTGCCTGAATCCCTGTAATGGTTGCAGTTCTTGGAGAAGACGGCTTCAGATTCATTTCTGTGAGCTTTAAGATTAGTAATTCTCGACCGATAAGATCAATTGGATGGTTTCATGCAGAACATAATTCCAACGAAGATTGGCTACAAGAGAGGAAAAAAGAAGGGAAAAAGAAAACCAAAAAGGATTGCCGATTTCAAGATTGGCTTCAACAAGCCATCGTTATTCTAAACACACTCTTCATCTTCTATAGGAATAGCCAAAGAAGACACACACTTCTTATTTGACGCTACTTCTTCATGTGGGTGGGTTCTCTATCGGACATTAAGGTGGGCGTCGCCGACGTTATCTAGGCTGTTGAGGGCCGGGCGGCGGGGGGCGAAGGAGACGAGCGACCGGGAGCTGAGCCAGGGCTTGACGATGACCACGGCGTCGAAGGTTCGGTGCTGCTGTCCCTCCTCGCCGGTACCTTTCACGGCGGCCACCACCTGGAGGTAGTACTTGATCCCGGACACCACCTGCCGCTGCGCGGCCGCCACGCGGGAGAAGGTGAGGAGGCGGGCGCCGCGGAGGGCGAGGCGGCGGTTGTACTCGTCGACGGAGAAGAGGCCGAGGTCCTGCACCTCCTTGTTGGTCTCCACGTCCTGCACCTCCGTCCGGGCCCCGACCATGCGCCCGCTGTAGGCCGAGGAGGTGGAGACGATGAGGCCGGAGAAGAGGAGGACGAGGAGGAGAAGACAGCGATCGAGAGAAGCCATGGGGAGAAGACAAGGCAAGGGAAGGAAGGCAATGGGGACGAAGGTGGTGGTGGGAAGAGAGAGACATATATAGGGGCTTAGGGGGGAAGAGAGAGGGGGAGGGATGGGAGAGATTGAAGCGGGACACGTAAAACAGGGGAAGGTCGAGCGGCGTGCCGCGTCTCAAGACGGCCCTGCGCGCTTCACGTGGCCCTCCCTTTGTTTGGTTGCGCTTTCTGGCACAAGTGCTTGCCGCTGCTGCTACCTTATCGACACCCACACCTCCACCACCATGACCGCATGCAGCATCTATGGGCTTGCAGAGCTCGGCTTCTGCATGCCTCACGAATCGGCTACGTGTTCGACCCACGCACACGTAATCTATCTTCAATGACAAGCAATCTAGACATGATATTTTCCCAACAATATATATTTGATTTGGATAAGAAATCATCGTAGGAATGCTCATCATCTGTGGGTACTACAGAAAACAGAGTAAGAAGATGATGATCAGAACACACCCTTGGAAGAGGAACAGCTGTCGTGGGGTGAGGCGCCCATCCCTCCCACGTCCGCTGCTGCCATCACATATCCATCGTCGCCCACAGTCTCTCCACGCCGCACTCAGCCATCTGGTAATCCACACACAGACAGAGGAGACAAGATGGTTACATCATTTACTGAATCATCAAATCTTGAGGACAATAAATATCCATGACACAGACTTTGTCAAAATGTTACTTCATATAACAAATGACTGCAATGGTTTCGATAAGCAAAGGTCAACCATGAACATACCTGCTGTTTAAGCAAGCATCCATGCAGAGTAAATGATATGTCCTATCTTTCATCTTGTGCAACCAAACAAACGCATCCCAAATTAGTGGTGCTTCTGTCGTAGCTAAACAATCAAACCTTTCCCCCAAGTCAAAACAAAGTCAGCCCACAGCAGCCTCTTTAATGTTCTTCTCTTGTCCTTCTATTGTACATTTCATGTTATGAATAGATTTACATGAATCAAAACTGTGTGGTGGGGCAGCAGCAACACCTGTTGTGATGGCAGTCATTGTAATCCAATCCATAGATGTAACATGTAGGAAGATCTCCCTTCCGATCTTGTGGACTTGAAACATTGCAGCATAGAGGCTCATTTTAGGTAGGAACTTAACCATGTGTTGATTTGCTCAGATCCCGCAAGCTGGGAGCTATCTCATGGATCAATGGTGTCTGTGATACTGCTCCAACAAGTTGGAATTCTTATCTGCGGAAGGCAGATGCAATGAAGGGCAGCAAGAAGGAATGAGTGATGTATCTGGATCCTGCTACCATGTCTTCGGTATGAATCAGACAGTATCAGAATGGAATGACATAGGGCAATGCAAGAACATCCTCTGACCCGAGTCTCACTGCCTCGGCCCACACTTGGGGAGTCTCATCGGCTGAGAGCTTTGACTTTTGGGTTGACTGGAAGTTGCAGCTGCCCAATAGCCACTCTTGATCATCATACTTGGGTACATCATATATTTTGGGAACAGAGTATATTTCACTAAGATACTTGGAATCCGGGTGAGGAGCCTTCACAGAAACTTGGACCTTTGCATTGACGACAACAGCAGGATGCCTTGAGCCATCTGGAGATGAATGAGCTACTCTTGTGCCATTTACAGTGTGTTCCTTGATATCTAAAGGGAGCTTTCTTACCTCGATGTTGTTTATGGCCTCGGGCTTTATGGAGGAACAAGCAACATCGGATAAGTCCACTGTTCTCCCATTTTCTACAAGGTGGGGGGAAGGAGTTGTTCTTTGGAACTTGTTCGGCTGTGAATCATTCTCTGTAATGACAAAGCAAATGTGGTAACACAACCATAAACAAAGCAAATGACATCTATAATACAGCAGAACTGAATTGTTCTTGCAGAATCAAAAGAAGGCCACTAACTACAGTAGCTAAGAATGATTACTCACCATGTGAAAAACCATTCATCTCAAGTTCCTTTCTCTTCCTATTTTCACGAGTATTGTCACTCTTTTTGTTGTCCCTCTGAGAAGCCACTGGCTCTAGATTCGGACTATCTATCTGATCCTTTTTACCTATGTTGTTCTTTATTTCATCACGTTCTTTATGTGTTTGCCCACCTTTCTCTCCATTTCTTGCCTGCTCTTTTTCTTTGTCATCAAGTTTGTTCTTGTCCTTTTTCTTCTTTTTCTTCTTCTTCTTATCCCGATCTTTGTCCTTGTGTCTCTTTTCGTTTCCACCATAAGCTTCCCTGTCCTTGTTCTTCTCATTCCCCTTGATCCTTTTGTCTGCATCCTTCATTGATCTGCCAATCCCATCCTCTTCTCTCTGCTCTATGAAAATGTGGCTTGTAACAACATTCTTTATCTCTCCCCTGTTCTCTATTGTCTTCACAAGGCAAATGCCATCTATCTTTCCATGTGCCAGAAGGGAGAGGTTTTCTTTTGATCGGTTCATTCCATTAAATAATCTTTGCACTTTGCTGCTGGGAATTGTGACAACTTTGTTATGTTTACAGTTCTCCTTTTCCACTGCAGTTGCAGTGTGTGGACCATCAGATCTTTGTTGGATGGGAACCCTAGAGTTATCTACTGCTTGTAACCTACCATCATTTCCTCTTTGCCCAAGATGACTGACATTTGAGATCAACTTGTTCTTTAAATTTTTTTCCTTTTGCACTGCATTTGCAAATCCAAAGACCTCAGAATGACTTCGAATTGAACTGGTGAAGTTGTCTGTTTGCCTTTCCATCCCATTAATTCTCCTGGAAGAAGAATCCATGGAACCAGCAATGTTTTTATTGCTTGCAACTCTTTCCATAACCATTGCAGATTCAGCACCTGAGACATCAGAGCTTCTTTGGATCGAACTACCAAAATCACCAAGCATTCTCGTTGTTGCGACCTTTTCTTCATTTTTGATCCAATAGTCCAACTCGTCAGCAAATTTACAAGGTTTAACTTCTTCAGTTTTCCAGCTGACCTCAAGCCTGTCTTTGTTGTCAAACTGAGTCTGTTTCTCATTCCCATCTTCAGATATCCTGTTTCCACCATTGTCCTTATTCTTCTCCTTTTTCTTGTCCTTGTGCTTTTCTTTTCTATCCTTCTTCTCTCTGTGCCTATCTTTACTTTGGTCTTTGTCCTTCCTTTTTTCACCTTCTTTTTTATCTTTGTGCCTCTTCTCCTTTTTATGCTTCTCTTTGTGATTCTCCTGAAAATGATAATCCAAGGTAACAAAAGGTTTGCCAAAACAAAAAATTGAAATCACTTTTCTATATTCTCAAGCGCACTACAAATACTAAACAGACATTACAAGGACAAATGCTACAAACATGATTGAAGATAAAACTTCGGACAGTACTACAAATCTAATGACAAAATAAAAAGAAAGCCAATGTATCTTTGCAAATCCTAAGATAATACACATCTAGTTGAACTTAAACCTATTTCTAGATACCTAAAACTCAAGAACTCAGCTTCAGGTTGTTGCAAGCAATGCTAACAAAATATCCATACAGCAAGGTATAAAAGAACAAAGCTCCCTCGATTGACTCAAGCATGAAAGGACATGTAACACAGACCCTTGACCTATACAACAAATAACAAGCTAGAGGTCTCTCTTCTCACTAACCTGGATAAGAAATCAGATCACCTCCGAGAAGACTATGGAACTCTCATCACTTGAGTTGATGAATATATTCCCCAAGTACGATAAAAGAATATCTCGAGAAATAAAGTCATCTCACAGTCATAAAAGGTATTCAAGATCACATAAATTTCATTCCAGTAAACCACAAAATTGAAATAAAGATGCAATGACAGCTCTACAGTTCATTATAACCAGTATTCTCCATCATTATGGTCGGCTTATTGTATCATACACTTTCAGTTGCTCAGGTTAACACAACAAATTTTATAAATGAATCAGCATTAGACCAAACATGAGAAAACAGGTCAGCTTTGCTTTCTAAATTATGCTATTACCAAGAAAATAAAGACACTGGATTTCTCTTTATGATACAAGTATTTCCACTAAATATAAGGAACTGATACAAGGAGATTATCTTAGACCAACCAAAGCAATGTGAAAATTGAGAAAAATATGGAGAGGAAATTAGTTTTTTCAACATCTAAATAAAATTGCTGAAAGAGATTTGAATCAGACAACTGGGAAGTGTTAGAATAACTAGAGAAATGAGAAAGTATTAAATGCACAACTTCAATAACTGTTGCATGTGCTGCAACAAAAGTGAACTTTGGCAAGAACCCAAAAAAAAAAAAAAGTCCAAAAATTTTAGAAGCATCTTATACGAAAAGCATAATTCTCCTTCTAAAACTTCAGCATGAAAAGGAAATATCTAAAAAATAAATAATCTTTTAAGTCAAAAAATTTCTCAAAGTGTAACACCAAGTCATGAAAAAATTAGACAAACAATTTATCAACAATTATTTAGCATAAACTAATGAATTCCCAAGGGAGGTGGGTCCTGTCCAAGAATTAGACGTGTAGAATCTTCTAGTCTGTCAATAAAAATCATTTTCACCTAATATTTTACATTGAACAAGAATGGCAAGTTTTAGATGCGATGAAAAATTAGAAGATAAAAAAGAATATAAGGAACCTCAATTTAACTGACTAAAAAATGCAGTAGTGTTCTTTGTTTAATCCCTGAGAACAAGACCCTATATTTTATTTGATGATCGGAAGATATTAAAACAATTTATTAGTTTCCTATTTCCACACAAAAATAATAGCCCTATATATGATTTTGTCTCAAATAAATAAAATACTATCTTACACTATGCAGTGAAATATAACCACTCCCTCATCCCTACTGTAATGCAATTTGTGCACTATCTATGGCCATAAAGACTATGATCAGCTTATATAGAAAACAGTACGCCCACATGTATTCACCAATTGCCTTAACATCCACCATCAATTACCAGGGCAAATGTCTTAGTACCTGGCAAGGAATGAAAGAAGGGAAACAAAAGCTAGTAAAAGCAAGTATGCTTGGATGAACTTATCGAATAAGCACCTTTGCCGGTGAATCTACATGGCCGCTCCTTGCCTCATTCTTCACCTTCTTTTCATATCCCGGTGGTGGAAAAGGGAAGCAGCGAGACATTGCTCAGTGACCCTTTGTTGGCAAGAAAGACCTAATTTGCAGTTCAGCTGTTGCAGTGATCGGGCCACCAGCCATGCTCCTGTCCATAAACCATGTCCACACGCTGAAACAACCATATAACTCTACTCAGCGCACGGCAATGGAACTCTGGAAAAAGATGTTCTAACCGAGCAAATAGCCAACCTAGAGTATCCAAATAAACTTGTAACCTAAGTCCTTTGCTCCTCTTATTATGTGCAAAATCACATTTTTATGGCACCTCGAGAATGCTAAGTGACCAGCGAATCGTGATCAACAGAAAGAACCAAGAACTCTATCTCCAGCACTGCCTATCTCAAGAAGAACCAATCACCTCAAGCGGCTACACACGACCTTGGAGGCAACTTCGGGAAGAATTCCCAGGTGCATCCCCCTTCCGAGTCCTCGACCGTGATCAATCCTAGGACTCAAAAGCCAGGATCGGTGATGAAAAGACGCCTCTTTTTCTCAGTAGGGAGCGAGTCCCAACAAGCAGAGCCACCGGCCGAGTTGCCCGAAAGATCCGGAGAGGGGGAGATGCGGTCCCCAGAACACTCCAGAACGCTCCACAAACCAATATCTCGTTCCCAGCACCGAAACCCTCGGCCGTCTCGATCCGGTAACCGGAGCCTGGGGGCGGCGGACGCCAAGAAATAGGAGGCGCACGGGTTCGGCGAGGGGGTGAACAAAATCGATTTTTTTCCGGGGCAAAGAAGAAAAAGGATTCCCGGAGATGCTTGAAAAGGGAAAACGAAAGAAAAAGGAAGAGAAGACTCGAGCTTTGTTCGATTCCGGTAATCTGGAAACCTAATAATGTCAAATTTGCTCCTCTTTTGCTCGTTGCTGTGGCTCGCTCTACCGATCTATCGAGCGCTCCCCTTCCTTTCGGTTCCCTTTCAATGTAACCCCAAGACACGAAGAGAAGGGGTGTGAAGGGGTCGAGGGTTGGGTATTTGTAGTGTGTGTCTGCCTCCAGAGAGGAAAATAAATATAAAATATAATAAAAAATGGAAATTAAATTTATTATTTCACATGATATTTGTAGGGAGATTTGGTCCACAAAAAAATAATAATAATAATTATATTAAAATTGCATTTTTGAAGGGAGGGGAAATTGCAGACACAAAGCCACGCAAATTAATTTGAGTTTGGGTGAGTGACAGAATCTATTGATAGGTTTTGGATTTGGGTTATCATATCCAATTATAATATTATTTATTATTGTTGTTAGGTTAGCTTGAGAACATGCAAGTCCTTCAACATCTTCCATAATAGAGATTAATTTCTTGTATTATTTTAACAAATAAAAGCAAAATCCATCATGAGGCATTCAATTTGATATGGAATGGGGAACACCACATGATTCACATGAAGTTAGAATGGGAAGAACATGTGGAATAAATTGAGCACAGTTAAATCAAGCACTTCCATGTGGTCTCTCATTTTGTTGAGTTGATCCAACATGAATCGATAGGAAGGGGTAAACAACACATGATTCTTGTGTATCCAAATAATGCCAATAAAATATTTGGAGTGGGTCACAATTGGTATAAGATTTACAATAAATCTATAATATTAATAAATATTAAGTCAATTTGATGTGATAGTGACTATGTCCTAAATTCACCTATCAAATTAAAGGTCTGAAATATTACTCGACATATTTTTTTATAAAAAAATTTATAAAATTTTATAATAATAAAAATATATGATAATAAAATATTTTTTAAGATAATAAATATATCTTTTTATATTAAAATATTTTTTTTTATCTATTTTATTGATTAGATTTTATCTTATCTCTTTTTCCCATTACTCAAGTCTCTTTCTCTCTCTCTCATATAAAAAGATATATATATATATATATATATATATGTGATTAAAAGAAAGAACACACACACCCTCCTCTACTTTCTCGGTAGTCTTCACGCTGTAATACTCTCTGATAAAAATTAAACGAAGAATATAGAAAGATAGAAGTTGTAGAAGAAACTATGAAATGTATAAGATGTAATTGTCTAGTTAATTTTGATAGTGAGCTCTTGATAGCTATTTATACACACTCAGTAGAGAGGTTATACACATTCAGCATGGAGGATTTTTCTCAACTGCTTAGAGATTTCATCAGCTGTATGTACATGAGAAACACGGAGTTGATGTCTAACAACTTGATCTCGCACAAAGTGGAAGTCAATAGCTATGTGTTTCATGCGAGAATGGAACACTGGATTAGCACATAAGTAGGTAGCTCCAATATTATCACAATATATTGTAGGAATAACTGTGGAGTTGACGTTGAGTTCCTTGAGCAGATTTGTGACTCAATTGAGTTCAACAGCGGCGATGGTGATGGCACGATATTCAGCTTCAATTGTAGATCGTGCAACCGTCTTTTGTTTTTTTGAACTCCAATTGATTGGAGTAGCTCCAAGGAAAACAATGTATCCGGACGTAGAAGTTCTATCATCAAAGTTCCCTGCCCAATCAGCATCAGCAAAAGCATGAAGATGGAGTGAAGTATTTTTGCGAAGAAAAATGTCATGATTAAGAGTCCCTTTAAGATACCGCAAAATTCGTTTGACCGCAGACCAATGCGTAGTAGATGGTCGATGCATGAATTGCGATAATTTATTGACGGCAAATGAAATAACTGGACGGGTGAGAGCTAAGTACTGTAAGGAGCCAAGGACTTATCGATATTAAGTCGAATATGTAGTAGGACTTCTATCACATAATTTAAGTGATTCATTGATAGAGAGAGGAGTTGTAACCTCTTTCATGCATGTTTGTCTTTGATAATAAATCTTGAATATACTTTCTTTGTGATAGGAAGAGACATGAAGGAAGGTGTAAATGTTGTTTCCACTTCCAAAAAGTAGCTTAAAGTTCCTAAATCTTTATGGGAGAATCGATCGGCCAAGTGCTTTAGAAATGCCTGAGTCTTCAAAGGATCATTTCCTGTGATAATAATATCATCAACATATACTAAAAGATATATTATGCTTTCATTGTGCTGGCGAACGAGTAACGAGGTATAATACCACTTCACGAACTTCCTCGGCCCGGTGGCGAGGTCGTGCCGTCGGCCGATACCCGAAGTCACTGTCGGCCAGGCTGACGTTGGCGTGGGTGAAGGGCACGGCCTCGTTCTGCATGCGCGCAGCGTGACGACGTTCTTCTTTGCCTTCCGCCCCAAAAGGTCCTCCAGGATGCCCGCCATCTTCGCCACCGGCACCAGCGAGGCGTTGCCAGGGTTTTATACTCTCAGCTGTGCAGGGCATCGCTTCTCGGCGGTGTTGAGGGCGCAGAGGCAACCCTTGACGACGACATCGTCGATGTAGGTGAAATCTCGCTGCACGGCGGAAGAGGGTGATGGGCTTCTCGGAGGGGATGATCTTGGTGAAGGAGAAGTATGCCATGCCGTAGATGTGGTTGCAGTGTAGCATGAGCCTATGGCCTCGCCGGCCTTGTTGGTGGCGGGCGTGGCGGGTGGAGCTCGGAGAAGGGGGCTTCGGTGTTTGAGGCCGTCAACGGAGGAGGAAGACTTTATGTATCTCATCAATCTTATTGGATCGTACAAATCTGATGTCTCCACTTTTTGGATTCCTCAACTTGTCGGATTCGGATCTTACGTTATCGGGTCGAATCCACCTACGATCCGAATCCGAGATTTCTCTGCTTTTGTTAGTTCCGAGATGAAAAATAAAGTTTTACGTTAACAATAATTAACATCGATTATTATGATCGATGGATTATAGGTTTAATCTAGAAAAATATTTTTATGATATAGGTGAAATATTTATCCAACATTTTTATTTTATATTGAGTCGATCTCCAAGTTGTTGAATTGTTAATGGGGGACCATTTTCCACTCATTAATTGTGCTTCCACAGTATTGGAAGTAAATATTTTCCCCATCACATATCAAACCTTCTGCAACACATTCTCCTTTCGAGTCTTAACAGTGTTGGAAAACACTGCTGTAGAGAGAACGCTGGGCTGATCTCCATGGTCAGATTGATTCTCATGTATCTTGGCAGCTCGGAGATCCCTAAAAACCAGTAGATTTTGCCAGACGTATATATAACCAAAGGGAGCAAGATTCACCTTGTGACCTTCTGTAAATATAGATTCGGTTTGACGAAGGAATTCTATGATTGTTCTCAGGAAAATGAAGCTGATGACAGGACAAAACTTGCACAGCAAACATGGGGGCCAAGACGAGCACTAAATACCACACGATTCCACCGCAAAGTTTGGGGTGGTGACAATTACATCACGATATATGTATGTGTACATAAAATGCTGCTAAATTTACGTGCTTTTGTTTTGTTCCACAGATCAGCCACTTCTCCCTCATGCTGACTGGAGTAGCCCGCTGTTTCAAGTCCAACCCTCCCTATTACCACGCCGGAATCCTCTGTTTTTACCACAGCGGCACCTGTCTTTGACATCTTTCTCGCAGAGTAGAAGTACATCCGGTGAAAAGGAGGAGTGTAAACATCAGTCCTTGCCTTATTTAGGACGGGAGCAAGAAGAAGACAGAAGACCAGCTCTTGAAACTGATAGATCGGTGCCGTCACGTGTCGGCCGGAGCACCAAGACGCCGACACCAGCAACCGACATGCACGGACCCGTAACGGCCTCCGCCGAGCAACGCTGATTGGGCTGCTTGTTCCTTAAATTGGAGGGAAGAAGAGAGTGTGGGGGAAGAGTGGAGATGGGGGTCTTGGGAGAAGGGTCGAGGTGGTGCTTCTGCTCGGGCGGAGGGAGGTCGGAGAGGGTGAAAGGTGGCATCTTTTGCTCCAAAGGTCCCGCCTTGGCCGCCATCTACGCCGCCGGGGGTGGGAGTGGCGGCGGCGTGGGGACTGGGTTCCTTATTCATCGTAACCTCCTTCTGACGACCCATGCCAACCTCCCTTCCGCCGCCGCCACAGAGGCCGCCGAGATCCGCCTCTGCCATGACCGCTTACCTGCCCGCCTTGCCCCCCAGAGGTCATTTACTAACCCTTGCCCAGCAAAATCCCCTTTTTTGGTACTCTAGTTCTGAATTCGAGTCTTCTCATGTGCTAAATCATTGCACAAATCTTTCCCTTTTCTGTCTCCTTTAGACTACAAGTTTCATAGATTCATCTTAAAACATCAAAATTTTAACTTGGGACTTGAGATTGGAATTCTAGTGCTTGAATTGTAGATAGATGTGGAAGTAGGCGGAATCATGACAGTGTGGTTATGAATGACCCCGTATTGTTCGGTTAAGATCTGCAACCATGTAGACAGCCTTAGTGGAAGCATTAAATTGATAGCTGCTGAATGGTTAATTATATAGGACAGTTGTATTTATAACCACCATTATGTCTTCAACTGTGGAAGGAGCATAGGACTTTTAAGACTGGCAACTGGTTGGTTGCTGTTCTTTTTCCTTCTTAAGAGTTTGATGATATGGTCAAGATAATATTTGTTTCTCAGCCATTTTTGATTGATTAGATACCTCATTATGTTTCTGAAGTGAAAAATACTGGGGAAGGATGTATTTTTGTGGTACAATTGTTTACTGCGTTTATTTAAGTGTATATTTTTCTTTCTAACAGTGCTTCAAAATGTTTTTGCGGCTTAAGATGTCCAAGCAATGGATTCAACTAGCATGAAGACCTGATCTTTGTATTCGTTATATATCACTAGATCAAATCTTTCACTATTATCAACTTGCATGAGATCTTTGTGTTAGTGGTTTTTATTGTGGTTGTGGTCATGATGTATATGATGGACCTTGCTAGCCACTGTTTGCAATAACTAAGGAAAGGTACATAGCCTCGATTATCCGAATATTGAGAAGTCCAATTTATGTGGATTTCTTTTTCAGCTTAAAATCAGTATTTAGTGATTACATCTGTTTTTTTTGTTTTGGATATGATGGCTTTCCTGTTGATGTACATGTTTAACATCCTTGATAATATATCTTATGTGAGAATAGAATTGTGGCTGTTATTGCAACTTCTTGACTTCCGAAAGCTAAAGCGAGGGTAAAGCCAAAATATGGCTTCAGTTTATTACTCAATTGTGTACCCATGAACTGATTGCCGATGTGCATTTTGGTGCAAGCCTTTATTTCGTAAATTGGTGCATGAGCATAATGAACACTGTGCACATTTTTCCCAAGTGATCGAGAGAAGCAATCTGCAAGAAACATATATGATTTAACTACTTAGCGCCACCTGGGTTTACCAAATCTTGCAGTGAAATTTATTTGGTTTATGTAGCTTAAGGTAATATAGCTTTCTGCTTATTATCTCTTGAATCAAGGGCACTTCCTGCTTCCATGAATTGTAAATACAGATTATAGCAAACCAAAAGCTAATAATAATGTAAGATATTTACTTCTGTTGAAATTGTGCACCCTATAAACCATTTAGAATTCAATAAAGGCAATCTTCATAGTAGTTATGGAAAAATCTGACGTGCTTTTCTTGACATCAGTGAAGGTTAATCTATGTTTTACTTTTCTCAAATGCAAATTATTTATTGGAAAAATGCTCTTAAATTAATGGAATCTGGAACATTGCGGTTAAAAGAGTGTGTATAAAGTATAATCTATGCCTCTATATCTTGGAACATTAAAGTGTGTGACCTCTGTATCAACACATAGCTTCATCACCTTTTTTACCATGGCTGTTACAATTTCATTGTTCACTAAATTTTCAAGCAGGACTAGAAGGTATACCATTCTCTTTTCTTGGAATTCTTGGAGCACATTGAGTAGATGGATGAAATTCTCACTTTGCCTTTATCAAATTTGTTGAGCCGAGGAAATATAAGCATTTTCGTTTTCGGATAAGTTTAATTTATTGTAAAACCAGAATATCTGAAAATTAAATCATGGGTAGAACTTCTAATTGTTCACAATCATATTATATAATATACAGTTCAGGTTTTGATTTAAACACCACTATTATAGTCTGTACAAAGTATCAACCAAGAAGGCCAGTAACTGGATCAGCTATGATAGTGCTTAAAATGTCTGCATCTTGTAAGATGTCATGGTATAGTATTATTCACACCATTTCACTTTTGCATCTGAAAGGACTTTCATTTAAGAATTTATAGTTGTTGCAGATTAAACATACAGAAAGAAGGTATTCAGATCAGCACCAACTATGGTAGTTTTCTTGTCTAAATTTTAAGTAAAGCTCTTCTTTAGGATTGGGTATGAGATCTCATGTATTTGCTAAGATTTGATTATATGTCTTCATACCTCATTAGGTAAACACTTAGGACAAGTTAAATCTGAAAATTCATTCACTAAGAGTTAAATGGAAAATGTGAAGAAAAAATAAGTAGCAAGAGCAGTATGATTAAGAAACAGATGAGTACATGAGAAATGATAGGTGCAAAGAGATGTGTGCACAGATGTCTTTTGGTCTCGTTGTCCCTCTTTTCGGCTATAGCAGGAACATGTCTTGTGCGTGACTGAAAAGGATCACCAACAAGTCTGGTCCCCTTAATTGCCATATGGCATTCTGGCATCATCTCCCAAAGAGGCATCAATTATGTATGGTCAATGTTACACTGCAACTGATTTAGAATTTCTTCAGTTTGATATCGGTTACTGAATGGGTGAATTCCATGGCATAGAAATGGAGTCTGCTTTTTTCGTTTTAACTAAAAATTGTGTACTGTGGTAGGTGGCCAAAGAATTAGCACCCCAAGAATGGAGGTCAACCACCAAAATGATTGTGCATGATGTGAAATTATATGGATTTAGACATAAAAAAGTATCAACCGAAATACAAAAATGTCCGATACAAAATTTTATTATCCACATCAAATTACGTAACAGATCAATATTTAATTGGTGCAGTTCCATGTTGATTTGATTGTCTGCATTGACTGCATAATGTTTTGCATCAAGCATTCATAATTTGTTCTTTTGCTTTAACAACAAAAGAAGATCATTTAAATATGTAGGATGATCTGTTGTTCTTTTGCTTTAATGCTTTAACAACAAAAGATGATCATTGAAATTACATAATTTGATCTTCTGGTTCATACTTCGTAATTTTTCCCTTGGTTAACCAGATTAGGCCATTGTACTCATGTTCCTTTTTCTTGTTCCAGATTTTTCATAACCAGTTCTGTTCTCGATCTTACTATAGTGGGGCTTGATATTCTGGATAGTGACTCACCCTCAGAGGTGCAGCAGCCTCGTTACTTGAAGACCTGCTTCAATCCAAATATAGATCTGGGTAATGTGGTTTATCTTTTAGGGCACACAGACAAAAAGGAGCTGGCCGTCGGTGAGGGAAAAGTAGTGATAGCCACTGACAACCTCATAAAACTGTTCATAGATGGGGTGGCATGGTGCCCTGGATCCGCTGGTTTTGATGTTCATGGAAACTTAGCTTTTATGGTATGTGATCCCATGAAACTTGCCTCGTCACCCACCGGAAGATCTGCATCCTCTTCGTCATCTCTATCATGGAAGAAAGATACTTCTATGCAGTTTGGGATCCCAATTCCAGTCATTTGTGATTGGTTACATCAGCACTGGGAAGGGAGCTTGGATGAGGTTAGCAAACCCAAGTTGTCTAAGATTCGATCAATGCCCACAGGACAGAAGAGTGGGAATTCTTGTGCTTCTTTCACCCTTCGCCGCGTCTTCAAGGCATTTGAGGAGGTGAATGATAATATCTTGTCATCCTCACCTGTCAATCGAAGATCAAAGTTTCAGCTTGGATCAAGCTGTTCAGCAAATTCAAATGCAATGTTCTCCCACGACGAAAACATGGCTATTGATTTAAGCTGTACCCATGAACAGGGGATTCCAACTCCGGAGATTTTTGAATCACCAAAACTCATTTCTGGGCCACTTCAGAAGAAGCAATATGCTCCAATCCAGCTCTTGGACATTAATTTCCCTCCGAGGGCTCCGAGATCTATCATTCTGCCACCGCCGCTTAAACAAGTACTCTCTGATGAAGATAATGTTCGAGGGTCTGAGCCTGGAAATGTGTTGAGAGAATATGACTTGTCACCAAAGGATGTACCACAAGCCAGTCGTGAAGGGAAATATAAGCTTCCCCCAATCGGCACTTGGCAAGAGGATCGCTGCAGTGTGCAGTCCAGTTCATCTCCATTGGAGATATCAGAGTTGCAGCATGAAGGCAATGAATTTGGTAGTGAAGAGGATACCATGTACTCTGCTGAAACCATGGAAAGCAGAAACATCCCAACCCCCAAAGAAACCAACCTCCAACAAGTAGGTAGGAGCCAGAGTTGTGTGAACTACAGCAGATGGACTTCCACTCGGAGGATGCTGACGGCACAGAGATCAGCCTCGCAGAAGCAGCGTGCCTTAACGCCTGCATGTAAAACACAATCACAGACCTCAGCATTGCCCCAAAGGAGCCATGATTTCCACAGTTCAACAGTCTCATCAAACATGAAGCGGAATAGCTTAGAGAATCCAAGGAGACCCCGTCGAAGCACGGTGCAAAAGCCTCAAAGATGGATGTTCTGATCATTTATTCGTCGGCAAAGAAAAAAAAGAGAGAAGAAACACCTTCGATCAGCTTGTTGAATCCGGAATTATGCTTCTTGTTATGTTCGTGCCGATACACTAGCTTTTTTGTTTGTGTGTTTGATATGTGCATAATGTTGTTAGATAAATAAACAGATCCAATCTAAATGTTCAGATCTGATGGGTGATTGTCAGGCTATTATGGGATATTGTAGCTCTGTAAATCTGATTTATTCAGTTTTCCTCTCATCTTCTTATTGAATGAAAGGAAACAAAAGAAGGAATTCTTCTCTCCTTATTGATTAAGATGAGCTTCTCAGCACTCAATAAATTCTTTGACAAGGCAGGCAAATGAGTGGAAATGGATACTCTTCCTCAACAAATATGGATCCAAACTCCCTCTTCCATTTCTCCATCTCAATCTTCCATTTCATTTGGTGCAATGAAATGCGCAAACTAGACTACTAATATATGCCTTCCAGGCTATAACTACGTTGACTCTCATCATCGTTCCATTTTAATAACCTCAGCTTCCTCCCCATCCCTTCCTCTCTCTCTCTCTCTCTCCTCTGACACATTGCAGTCGAGATGCTGTCACCAACCCCTTTGCCCTACCTGTAGCCGTAGACTCCCAGAAAAGCTGCGCCCGCGAGAAGGAGAAGCTTAAACAACAACTACAGTGAGAGATACTGCTACAAAGCAGCTGCCAAAGAGCCACTCCTTCAAGTGTGAGAAGAGAAAGGGAGAAAAGGTGAGCCGGTGAGAGATCCGCCGTTCGTTGATCGTGGCCTGGACGGTGGATCGGGGACGAGTGAAAGAACCGGCGGTCAGAGGAGAGACTCACGTACCTCCACGGAATCTGGGATTGATTGGATGGGAAGTGGGACCCGGTCTACCGTGGCATGTGAGTGGCCGAGTGGGGCTATGAATTAGCTAAGTGCAAAAAATAAAATAAGTGAAGGGATAAATATATTATTATTATTTTTTCAATTCTAATATATTAAAAATATATTTATTTAAATAATTATAATTATTTATTATTTATTATTATTGATTACAAAATAATTAGATATAAGCAGATATAAAAAGAATTCGGCAACCGCCGTTCCTAATATTGTGGGCCATAAGTGCGGTATTGCTGAACACAAAGACGCCAAGTGTTCTCTCATCACATTCTGAGTCATTAGTAAGTCATGATTACGCCCAAACCGAGCTTATCTTTTCTCCTCTCTCTCTCACTCTGAAACGATTCCTCCTCGCACATCTCATGACCTCCACACCAAAGAGTACACTCAAAAGAAGCACGACACCTGCAAGTTATCGACATTGCCACAAGCAAGCGCAGGTTTCTTTCTTCCGTCGACCACGGCGAAGGATATCGCGGCCCAAACTTAGTCTGCTGGGGATCTCGGTGGTGGGGCCGAAAGGTAACCCGGCAGCGACACCGATTCTCTGGGCCCCTCGGTAGCTGAAACAGCTCGGTGAGGCTCTCTGCGTCTCTCGCTCGCTCGTCGCCGCCGTTCGGCTTTTGCTCTTTGTCTGATCTGTTGCCCTGTTGATGTGGTTCTGTTGCAATGCGACCAATTCTTCCGGTGTTCGTCTCTCTTGCTGCTGCTTTCTTTACGAAAAAGATTATCTTTTTTTCGTTTGGATTCTTCTCGTCTTGATATGGATGAGACGGTTAACAAAAGGAAGCTCTGTTCTTTGTGTTCTTCTCAACACAAATCCACTTCGGTACTCTCGACTCTCCCGAAACCGATCGATGATCATTGAGCAGATAAAGTTCATTCTCCTCGATCCGTTAAAGAAACCCTAAGTGGCGGTTTCTCCGAACACATTCCAAACAGTGGAAAATTTGATTCGTCGCCAGTGCGCCTATTAGAACCGTAAAAGCATTCCACTCCTCGTCTTTTGCCGCACCTTTATCCAATCCCTCTTGTCTTCTCTCCCCGTTTTCGAGCAGAAAACCGCATAAAGATGGCGCCTTTCGCGCCTCCGTCGGTTCTCCTCGATCCCAAGCCTTCGAGAACCACAAGACGACTCCAGATCTTTCTTGGTGAGCGCCTGCCACTGAGCCGGAGTGTCAGGTTTCCAATGTTTTCCTGCAGCATGACTGGTCGAGCGGTTCACCAACCTTTCTGCCACTTCCTATCTCCAGCTCTCACCTCACCTGCCGTTAGAGCTCTCAGAGGAGTGAGGTAGGAGATTCCTGTCTCTCTCGTCTCTCTCTGGGGCTTACTTTTGTGACCTCAGTTCCGATTTGGACCAGGCTTCTGCAAAGCTTTGCCTTTACCATCTCTTCCAGCTGGCTCTGAGAAGGGTATGGTGGTTCGGATATTGGGAATGGCTTGTTGTTGCCTTTTCCTTCTGTTACAGTATGGGTTTCTACTGTGCCTCTTGTTTCTTTTATGAAAAGAGAAGGTTCTTTTAATGCTTCGATCCATCTTTTTCTGGCGAGATGTGTGTTTCTGATGGCTGGTTTTGTTTCACTTGATTGTGTAAAGCTTCAGTTCTCTGTCTCTTGTGGCCGTTCTATTTTATTTTGCTTCTGGGGACACCCATTGCTACTGTTTCTCACTGTTCTCAAAAAGTTCTCTTTTCCATTTGTTGTTCCTTTTTGTCTTTAGTTGCTTCTGCGAGGAGGAAAGTAACACTTTGGTGGAAAGCCAAATAGTATCAATTTCTTTTGCCAGCTCTGTCTGTGTATTAGATAGTGAGTTATGGTTATGATATGAAGCTTGTTCCGACTATCTGTAGTTTCTTTGTTGTCGTAGCTTTTCTCTTGTGTTTGCCTGTTCTTTTCTCTCACACAGGTATTGAATGATCCATTCTTATTGATGGGAAAGGGTAAGGATAAGAACAGCTTTGTGCACATCCTACTGAATTTGTTCTGCTTTGATCATGCAGATTACGCCTCTCAAATTAAAGATTGAAGTGCTCCAAGTTTTAGAGGTTCTCAGTAGCTGCATAAGCATGTCAACAAGAGGGAAGAGATCTCAGACGCTTCATGCCTTCTCATTCTTCGTTATCTTCGTCGTCCCCTACACGCCTTTCTTGCATGCAAGTTACACTGTTGAGATGGAGAAGTTGCTCACGCTGAGAGACTCACTTTCCCAAGGAAGAAACTTGTTATCTAACTGGTTTAACGTGGAAAGTCCCTGCAACTGGTCAGGCATAACATGTGTTGGTCCAGCAGTTCAGGCCATAGATTTATCTTACACACCCCTTAACTCATCAATTCCGAGCTGCATTGGTGAGTTCAGACATCTGAAAGCACTCAACCTCAGTGGCTGTGGATTCTCTGGTCAAGTTCCAGATTCGTTTGGTGATCTACAAACTCTGCAGTCCTTGGATTTGAGCAGGAATCAACTCTCTGGAGCTCTGCCTTCTTCACTTGCCAACCTCAAAATGCTCAAAGAACTTGTCCTTGACTCCAATTCCTTCTCTGGAGGCTTGAGAATCATAGTTGAACATCTGAAAGGTCTCACGAAGCTTTCGATCTCGGGAAATTCTTTCTCAGGGAGCATTCCACTAGATATAGGGAGCTTACAGAATCTGGAGTATCTGGACTTGAGCATTAACTACTTGTCTGGAACATTACCAAGCAGCTTGGAAAACCTCAGCAGACTCCTGCACTTGGATGTCAGCCGAAATAGGCTCTCTGGGTCCATCTTTCCTGGCATTGGTTCCCTTGGAGTTCTCTTAACTCTTGACCTTTCTTCAAACAGCTTTATAGGATCTCTACCAAGTACCATTGGCAGATTGACAAGTCTAGATTCTCTCTGGTTGGGTCGCAATGGCTTCACTGGGAGTGTTCCAGTAGAGATTGGCAAGATGAAGCAGCTCAAAGTTTTCTCTCTCCACAGTTGCAAGCTCACAGGAACTGTTCCGAGGGAGATCTCTGATCTCAGGAACTTAATAGATTTAGACATTTCAGAGAACAATTTTGAAGGGGAACTACCTCGATCTATAGGAAATTTGGTGAACTTAATGTATCTGGTTGCAGCTGATGCTGGGTTGAGTGGGCATTTACCAGAACAACTAGGCAGCTGCAAGAATCTAAAGATCCTAGACTTGTCTTTCAATTCCTTCTCTGGTCCTCTTCCTGCAAGTCTTGCAGGACTCGAATCTATCACTACATTTATCGTAGAAGGAAATCACCTGGAAGGTCCCATTCCCCCCTGGATTTCGAACTGGAAGATGGTAAACTCCATTAGGTTGGGCAAGAACCAATTCAGTGGATCTTTGCCTCCACTTGATCTGCCATTTCTGACCTCATTCTCTGCTGATGCCAATCAACTCTCTGGAGAAATTCCCTCAAAGATATGTGATTGCAGGTCCTTGTCTTCTCTCTCTTTATCGGAGAATAAACTAACTGGCAGCATCGAAGAAACCTTCAGAGGATGCTCTAATCTTACTGATTTGATCCTACTTGGGAACAACTTACATGGTGAAATACCAGACTACTTGGGTGAGCTTCCACTGGTTACATTGGAACTGTCACAGAATAATTTCTCTGGACATGTTCCGGATCAACTGTGGAGATCTCCAACGATTCTAGAGATATCTTTGAGCAGCAATCTACTTGCAGGCTGCATTCGGATCGCCGTCGGCAACATTTCTAATTTGGAGAGACTACAACTAGACTATAATTTTTTTGAAGGATCCATACCGAAGTCCATTGGCAAGTTGAGAAATCTGACAAACTTGTCTCTGCATGGAAATAGACTATCTGGGGAGATACCACCCGAGCTCTTCAAGTGCACAAACCTTGTGGCGTTGGATTTGGGTTCAAACAATCTGACTGGTTCTATTCCAGAAGCCATATCTCGGTTGAATCTGCTGGACGATTTAGTTCTGTCGAACAACCAACTCTCTGGTCATATTCCAGGTGAGATCTGTGCTGGATTTCAGCGGGCTGCTTACCCAGATTCGGAGTTCACGCAGCACTATGGTGTGCTCGATCTTTCCTACAACAATCTAACAGGTCAGATCCCTGCGGCCATCAAGAACTGCGCAGTGTTGAAGGAGCTAAGGCTGCAAGGCAACATGCTCAGTGGCAGCATCCCTCCTGAGCTTGCAGAGCTGACGAACCTGACCTTGCTTGATTTCTCCTTCAATTCCCTCAGCGGCCCGATTCTGGTTCAGGTTTCCCCATTGCAGAGCCTACAAGGTCTTCTCCTGTCAAACAATCAGCTCGGTGGTCTCATTCCAAGCGAGTTGAGCTTGATGCTCCCCAGCTTAGTGAAGCTCAATTTGTCGTCCAACAGGCTGACTGGTCCTATTCCGGAGACCGTCTTTGACATCAAGACACTTACAGATGTTGATATCAGCTCGAATTCACTTTCTGGTTCAATCCCGTTCGGTGGCAGCATTGCCAGGGGGATCAGCTCCCTGCTTATCTTCAATGCCAGCAACAACTACTTGAATGGCACCATGTCGGAGTCGGCGTCGAATCTTACCTCCCTGGCTATTCTTGATCTCCACAACAACAGTATCACTGGAAGTTTGCCGTCATCGCTCTCCAAACTTGACTATCTGACTTATCTGGACCTCTCCAACAATGGGTTTCTCGGCGACATCCCCTGTGACGTCTGCAGTATCGTCGGGCTTTCCTTCGCCAACTTCTCCGGCAACAAGCTGTACAGGTATGCGCCTGAGGAATGCGCTTCAGCAAATCGATGTGTAGCACAGTTGGTACCTTATCCACCACCAACTCGATCACCAACTGGGGGCTTGATTTGGGGCGTCGGGCTTGGTGCTGCAGTAGGATTGCTAGCTCTGGTGTTCCTTCTGCTCAAGTGGAAAGCAATGAGGCAGCAGTCCCTGGATCTTGTCTCCACTGACAAGGCCAACTTGGCAGCCGTCGAGCCGGCCTCCAGTGACGAGCTGCTGGGGAAGAAGATGAAGGAGCCATTGAGCATCAACGTAGCCACATTTCAACATGCCCTGCTGCGGCTGACTCCGAGCGAGATCATGAAAGCTACCGAGAACTTCAGCAAAGCTCGAATTATAGGCGATGGCGGTTTCGGCACCGTCTACAGAGCAGTTCTGCCGGAGGAATGCGTGGTGGCAATCAAGAGGCTTCACGGTGGCGGCCAGTTCCAGGGCGACCGCGAGTTCTTGGCAGAGATGGAAACAATCGGGAAAGTGAAGCACCGAAACCTCGTTCCACTGCTCGGATACTGCGTCTCCGGCGACGAGCGGTTCCTGATATACGAGTACATGGAGAACGGGAGCCTCGAGGTCTGGCTGCGGAACCGAGCTGATGCTGTCGACGCCCTCAGTTGGCCCGTAAGACTCAAGATTTGCCTGGGATCCGCTCGTGGCCTTGCCTTCCTTCACCATGGCTTCGTGCCTCACATCATTCACCGCGACATGAAATCCAGCAACATCCTACTCGACAAAGACTTCGAGCCGAGAGTCTCAGACTTCGGCCTCGCACGTATAATTAGCGCCTGCGAGACGCATGTCAGCACTGACCTCGCGGGGACGTTCGGATACATCCCGCCGGAGTACGGGCTTACGATGAGAGCCACCGCGAAGGGGGACGTCTACAGCTTCGGGGTGGTTACGCTGGAGTTGCTGACGGGATGGCCTCCGACGGGACAAGAGGAGGTGGAAGGCGGCGGAAACCTGGTTGGGTGGGTGAGGTGGATGGTGGGGCGTGGGAAGGAGGCTGAGGTGTTCGACCCATGCTTGCCCCACGCCGGTGGCGGCCCGTCCAGGGAGCAGATGATGCGGGTGCTCGCGGTCGCACGCGCATGCACCGCCGACGAGCCGTGGAAGAGGCCCACCATGCTCGAGGTGGTAAAGATGCTCAACGAGATTAAGATGGAAGCGTGTGGTGATCTCGTTACCCGCCATGTCTGATAGATGCTTGCTGGTATGACCTCAGTAAAATGCAGTAGAACAGAGACTCCTCGTCAACATGCATTATGTCGGACGTTACGTACATGTACTATGGTAATTGGATGTAACATGTCGGTATTTGATGGATTATACAATCGTAACGGTACCGTCTATCTTCCTTTTAAATCATTTAAAATATAAAAAAACCTATAAATAATAATAATAATAAAAATAAATAAATAAAATAACCAATCGATCAGCTGAATCGGCGAACGCAGAGAGCGTTGCTGCCTTACTGCCGCTCCCGTCTCTGTTCCCTTCATCGCCTCCTTCCTCAGATCCGCTCTCGTCTCTCTCTGTTTCCGTTTGCCTTTTTCTCTTTTGAGCTGAGATCTTTGTTCATTTTGTCGATCCGATCTGTTCTTGTTCCCAATTCCCCACCCTCGATCTCTTCTCGTTCTCTGATGTATTGATTCCTTGGGTCTGCTCCCCTTCTTTCGCCTCCATTCCGTCTCCCCCTCTTCTTGAAATTGCATAGTTTGGATCTGAATCTGGGGTGTTAGCTCCGTTGCCATGGATCGGTCCGGCGGGAGCCCTGGATTTGGGCTCTCCTCGATTGTTGTTCTTCTGCTCATCTTCCTCGGTTCCTTTTCCTCCCTGGTGTTGGCCCAGGTAATTTCCGAATTTTTTTGTTGTCCTTTTTCTTCCGTTCTTCAGCTAATGAAGAAGTGGATTTTGTTGATTTGACATTTGAGTTTTGTTCGCTTTTCAGGAATTAGAGGTGGACAATGATGAGACTGCATCGAGCTTCTCGGCCAAATCGTTGGATCGGCGCACGAAGGCGAGCTGAACTTTCCATGTTGCATCTTCTTGATGGCGATGCTTTGCGTCTCTCTTCCTTTGATGGTTTTTCTTTCGACATTCGCTGCAGATGTTGCTTCACCCATTCCGAAAAGATGAGAATGCGAGCGACGGCAGAGTTGTGTCTTTGGACCAAACGGGGTTGGGGCTCTTCGATGCCTTCTTTGCTAGCTTGTCCATGATCATTGTCAGTGAGGTGTGTGTGCTTGACTTTGCTCATGGATTTAGCAAGTTTGGTTCTTGAATTAGTTTGGTTACACTAACATTAACCGTCATTTCAATTGCTAGATCGGAGATGAGACTTTTATTATTGCTGCTCTTATGGCGATGCGTCATCCAAAATCAATTGTTTTGTCTGGTGCACTCATGGCGCTTGTTGTGATGACGGTAAGGTTCTTTGCATGTCACAAGGCTTTCCCATTGTTGAGATACTTGTTCTTCTACATTTCCTTTCTCAAAGTCTTCTCTATGTTGTGAGTATTGCATCCTTAACTGTGTTATTGGCAGTTTCGTTTCAGTCCTACTTGTCGTTTTAGGTACTGTCAACTGGACTTGGTAGGATCGTGCCCAATTTGATATCGAGGAAGCACACCAACAGTGCAGCTACTGGTAAATATTTCCCTTTGCGTGTTTGACTAGGATGGACTGCTGACCTGATAAAGACATTAACAAATGGATGGATATTTCCCTTTCTATGTTATGCAGTCTGCTAATCTTGTCTTTCTTTTTCTCTCTGCTGGTGTATCTTTTCTTATTTCTTTCTTTAGTGAGTCTCCTCTTAAAACAAGATAACAAAACTATTTTTATAGGAAAAAGTCTAACTAGGAATACATTTGATTGGATCATATTGTTTTCTCAATCATATCGTTACTGCTTTACTGAATATAATTCTTTGGTTGTTCTTTCTGTGATGTTTGCTTAAAATTGATCCATTGGCCACTCATTGGAATTCTCTTTTCTGTAACTTTTGGGTTCACTTTATTGGACAATATGATTGTAGTGTTTATTGTATCTGAGACAAAGTAATTTATTCCTATGAACTTCAGAAGGTCAGATCACTGCAAAATATATTAATTTGTGATAAGCAGTCTTTTGAAGTGCCTTGTAGTATTAGCTTCTCTGTTTATTATTACAGTGCTTTATGAATTCTTTTGGGCTGCAGATATTAAAAAAAAAGAGAAAAAGAATTGGTTTCTGATAAGTAGTTGTTTGATCCATGAACTGGTGTGCGGTATTCACTTTTATGTTTACTCCAAGCAGTGCTTTATGCATTTTTTGGCCTTCGATTACTGTACATTGCCTGGAGATCAGATTCGAAGACATCACAGAAGAAGGAAATGGAAGAAGTATGTCAATCATTTTTTGGAATAAAATGATTTGAAATTTAATGGCCTGACTGTTCCTGATGATTTTGTTACTATATTCTTGCTTAGTTTAAAAATGTAAATTTTACTTGGAGTGTTAAGGAACTTTGCTACATTACTTTTCTCTTCTTGGCCTTAACATTTTTACTTTGTTGATGCATATTACCACATTCAAATTGAAACTTGTCGCAGTGAAAATTTCTTGACGATACATGGCTTTAATATATAACTTGGAGATTATATATTTAGTGGGCCAAAGTAAAACATTAACTATAACTATTTCATGCAAGTAAACTATTGTAGGCTATCATGGCTGACTTGCAGCCTTTTCTTTTCTTATCTCTGGATGATGGAATGATATAAAATATTATGTTTTGTAATGGAAGTTTGATATGTGGATACGTATCATCTACAAATTTTTATAACTTTATTCAACTTCAACTCTATCATATTTGTTTCAACAGATTGAAGTCAAAACTGACTCCTTTATCCTGTGAAAACCACACTAAATTCATTGTTCTATGAATCAGCAGATGAAATGACTTCAAAAGTTCTTTATTGTTCTAAAAATTTTATAAGAAAATTTTATGTTGTTAACTTGTATGATGAAATGAATGCAGGTTGAAGAAAAACTCGAGTCAGGGCAAGGGAAGTCGACATTGCGCCGCTTCTTTTCAAGATTTTGTACACCAATATTCTTGGAGGTATGTCTTCTTTCAATCCTAATTACTTGTGGGTGATAGGAACTACCTTTACATGTTTTCTCTTTTGGTTCTGAAGGGGTCTCTTGTGGTTTGGTTTACATTGATGCCGTCGAACATTCCAAGACCTAGTAATACTGATGACTCAACTTTTATTGATGTAACTACCTTCTCCATGCAGTCATTTATTTTGACCTTTTTGGCTGAGTGGGGGGATCGCAGTCAGATAGCAACTATTGCGGTGAGCTCATCTTTTGTGCTAATTGTTCTTTTATGCCTCTTATAGTGGTTAATGCAACTAGTGATTGACACCTAGCATCATCTGGATGTTTGAACTGCACTTCATCTACTTTCTCATAATTAATAACTCGGTTCCTTTCATTCAAATTTGTATTGAATAGTTCCTGTTTTGTCTAATTCCTAAACTAATTTAGCTGTCCACTTAGTTGTGTGTCCTCCATGCTCTAGTCAATCTATCTTCCAAAATAATTTTAGAAAATTTTGTCTTGATAAAGTTGTTAGCTTTTATTAAGTGTATTTGCTTGTGATACAAATCTAGTTGGCTGCTCACGTTAGTACATCTAAAACCTTATCAAGTATGCCCTTATATGGTAAGGCTCTCATAGTCAGCTCATTCCCAATGGTTTCTAGCTCTGCCATGAGTTACAGGTTATGGTGTCCAACCATGACATTCTTCTAGGTTTCATGTTTATGTAAATTCGACAGGCTACCTGATAAATATGATTTGCAAGGATCAGCATATCTGCCTCAATGGCACTGCATGATATTGGCACATGAATCAGGGCTAGATGCATTTCCAAGTGTTTGATTTGGCAAGAAACCAATAAATACATGTGAAGACATGTATGAGAAACTGTTTGATAGAATGGTACCAATGTCTCAATGTTAAGAGGGTGTGAGAATTAGAACATAAGTTCGTGAGAAGCCTAAACCAAAGGGGCTTAATCTCTATCATTAGTTGATTCCTGAGATCTATGATCAAGAGATTCTCACAGTGGGCTTCTCCTCCTTCCTCCTTTTTTCCGTTTCTCTTCCTCTCTCCTTGTCTTCTTCCTCCACTTCCAACAGCATTAAAGAAATTTGTCTTCTTCTTCCTGCTCAACATTTTGCAGTTTCCTTTTATTGAATAAAAAAAGAAACTACAGAATCACACTGACATGATTTCACCACATGTTTACAAATCTCTGAAGTCTACTAATTGAACAAGTAACATGTCGCGTTGTGGATCATGCAGCTGGCAACTCACAAGAATGCAATTGGCGTTGCTGTGGGAGCAACTCTGGGACACACCATATGCACATCATTAGCAGTGGTCGGAGGGAGCATGCTGGCGTCAAAGATCTCACAGAAAACAGTGGCTACTATTGGCGGCCTCCTGTTTTTCGGGTTTTCTTTGTCATCATACTGCTACCCTCCATTATGATGTTAAATATCTGATTTTTTTTTTTATGGTAACCATTTGTTCCAAATAGAACTTTTCTTTCCTTTTTGCTGTGCCCATTTTTTTGGGCATCCAACACAGATATAATTAATTTAAATTGTAATTTGAAAGTCCTTTTAGTGTCTGTGTCATATCTTCTAATGTTTCGTAAGGTAGAAGACTCGGTAAAAGATTAGTCTGCTTTGGATCCTTTCGGGCTTTTCTTTTTTCCTGTTGTTGTTTTGCTAGTTAGTTAAATTAGTTAACTGTTAATAATCCAACATTAATTAAGCTATATATATATATAACAAGATTCAAAAATATATCGAATAATATTTTTAATCCTCAATCTTTGAAAAGTGAGTTTAATAAATTATCATCAGATCAATGTTTAAAGTATAAAAATAAGTTGGATGGATGTGATAAATAATATGACTTTATATATATATATATATATATATATATATATATATATATATATATATATATATATATATATATATATATATATATATATATATATATATATATATATATATATATATATATATATATATATATATATATATATATATATATATATAAAGGATAAAAAGCACACTTGAGCTTTCACTTATTTCATGCCAATAACTTCCTCTCCTGTTCCATTAATGAGGCCATGAGAGAACGGCGCATGGGCAAGCTCGTCGTCCTTCCCTTCTCCGCCAGCTGCGTCTCCCGCTCCAGTGTTGCCGTCAGCCAAAGCCAACCAAAGAGAGTACAAGGTGTCCCACCATCTCTTTCTCTTCCCTATTGGTGTTCCTCTCTCTCTGTCTGTCATGTTTCTTGGTCGCATTGCAGGAAGAGAGCTCGAGAAGCAGTCCACTGCGAAGACGAAGAGGGCTCACAAGATTCAGAAGCTGCTGATCAAGAGTCTGAAGAGCTTATCTCAGATGTTTGCGGTTTACGAAGAGGAGGATGAAGAGAGAGAGATGGAGATCGGTTTCCCGACCGACGTGCAGCATGTGGCTCACATAGGACGGGATGGGTTCGACACTACTACTGCTGCCATGAACAACATGGACGTGAAGAGCTGGGTCAAAGGTCCGGAGCTCCTCCCGCTTGACCCCCTCTCACTGCAGCAATTTGAGGCGGCCATGGCGACGCTGGCTTCTGTTCCTCCACCCCGCCGTCCGTGAGGTCCTGCTGCTTTGTTGTTCTTCCTATTTGCTTCTTCTTCTTCTTCTTCTTCTTGCTGCTATCGTTAAGCCGTCACATTTTAGTAGTTCTTGTTCTCTACTTGGTGTCTGTGATAACAATATGGACTTCGTCGAATCATCTCTCTCTCTCTCTCTCTGACCTCAGGCAATGCTGACACTGTTGGTTCACGTGACTTGATGTCCCACCGAAACCTCTCCATTTGTTTATAATCCTTGACATTAATCTAAAACAAAGAGACATAATCTTGTTTGTATCTCAACTCGAACATTTGTCCTTTGTAGAGAGAGAATCTAATCAACGTTCGAGTTTTCAAGGTAATCATATCTTACAACAGCTCTCATAGTCTTCTTCCTCACAACAACAAGTCTCGTGATCTATCATCTCCAATGCATTCTCTTCTGTAAGAACTTGGGAATCAATCTTGAAGGTAACTCAACTCCTTTGTTTTTGGTATACGTGCGAATTTGATCCTACATTTGCAGTCTTTCACTTGTATCCCCCGACTCAACAAATAAAGATGCATGAGATGAAAGCATACAACCGTATACAGATACGTATGCGTTTATGTATGCATGTAATTAGCAAAATCATTTATATATGTATCGAATTAGAAAAATCTATGCAAAATTGGGCAATTTGTTGCCACTCTAAATTATGTAGCTCCCATTCATAGGAGTAGCCATTTATTATTATAATCCATTAAATTTATAATAAAAAAATCATCGGTTTGATTCCGGTTCTAATCTCTAAGAATAAGAACTAAATTGTATAGTTTAGGTTTTAGTTTTATTCGGAATCATCGAATCTTTATCTGATTTGATTCAGAATTGTTTGAGTCGGTAACCCAATTCAATTTCAATTTAGGATCAATCCAATTTTAATTCGAACGAGCTATATAAGTGAATCATAAAGACCTTGATGAAAAGCAAGTAACTAACATATTGTCAAAAATCTTAAATCAATATTTTCATATTTATTTTTCATTAGGATGTGGAGTTGACATTAAAAGGGAGATTTGACAAGTTTTGAATGAAGAGGAATCGTTAAATTTACATTTAATCGTTACCTTCTTAGTTGCAGTTATATATATATATATATATATATATATATATATATATATATATATATATATAGTTGTTGTCTTTAATAGTCGGACATTGTCTAGACTCATATGCGTAGGAGGATTATTGAAGGTGAAAACATCAAACTCCTGATGTATTACCTGCATGAAAATCGAAGTCAAGAGAGGTTTCATGATCCAATCTCTTTGATACCCCAAGTAATCCGAGGTATATGAGTGTGGACGTTAAGCATGAAAATCGAAGTCAAAAGGGGCTCTCGTGAGAGGGGTCCAAAGTGTAGCATCTAGTTCATTTGACACATCAAACTTATATCCCTTTGATCCATTATCAACCTAGTGGCACGTCTAATTTGCCCGACACGTCTAGTTCATCATGCCTGAGCACTACTAGTGGTAATATATCATTGACTTACACTTTGTATCATCGATGGACGTATCTTGGTCGAACGAGGTCACTGACCTCCATGTCTTAAGTGAAGGTTCAACCTCCATGCCTCAATAAAGGTGAGGTCAAGTTTCCTGACCTCCCCACCAAGTGAAGATGAGTGTCGGATTTCTCGACCTTTATGCTTCTAGCGAAGCCCTGACCTTCATGCCTCGATAAAGGTGGAGGTCAGGTTTCGTAACTTTCCCGCCTTGGGGTGAAGGCAGGGATCAAGTTTCGTGACCTCTCCACTTTTAGTGAAGGTGGGGGTCGAGCTTCCCGACCTTCATGCCTTGGTGAAGGCAGGGGTTGGGTTTTTTGACCTCTCCACCTCGGGCGAAGGTAGGGTCAACATCTCTTTTCTTATTATGCAGAGGCCCCATTTCTATATGAGGTGCTCGTGTTTTATTTATTTATGGGCCTCTAGGTTGATGGACTATATTAAGTAATGACCTACCCATCTTGAGTAAAGGAGAGGTTGAAACTCGATCTCCTTGCTTCAAGCATTCTTTCTCTTATATCTCCCATCGTAGTGGTCTTATGCAGGTCGGATTTTTTAAACTCATGTACATTAGGCAAATCTCGCCTTATACCTCCCGCGATAATAGGTTTCTTTTTATTAGGGTTGGGCTCTCCCGACTTATGCCACTCAAACATATTTTGTCGTGTACCTCCCACCGTGATGAGTTTCTTATTATGCAGATCGAGTTTTGCTAACTCATGCACGTCGGACACATTTTGTCTTATGTCTCTTGTCATTATAGATTTCTTATTACGTGAGTTGAGTTTTCCTAACTCACGCATCTTAAACATATTTTATCTTATGCCTTATAACGTGGTAGGTTTCTTATTATGCGAGTCGGGTTTTTCCAACTCATGCACCTAAGACACATTTTGTCTTGTGTCTTTCGCTATTATAGGTTTCTTCTGATGTAGGTTAAGTTTTCTTGACTTATACATCTTGGACATATTTTATCTTGTGCCTCTTATCATGATAGGTTTCTTTTTATGTAAGTCGGGTTTCCTTAACTTACACACCTCAAACACATTTTGTCTTATGCCTCCCATCATGATAGGTTTATTATTACGTAAATCAGATTTTCTCAACTCACGTGCCTTAGATATATTTAATCTTTCGTTTCCTGCTATAATGGGTTTTTTCTAAGCCGAGTTTTTTTAACTCATGCATCTCGAACATATTTGTATTATGCTTCTCATCGTGATATGTTTCTTATTATGTTTTTTGAGGTGGTTTTCACATATCGATCACTTCTACACTTTTGGAGGTTGTCTTCGTACATTAGTTATTTTTGTGTTTTCCAAGATGATATTCATATATTGATCACTTTTATGCTTTTCGAAATAGTCTTGTATATTGATCATTTTTGTATTTTCTGAAATAACCCTTTATCCTTGACTTATAGCATCGCTATTACATCATGACCTTTCTTGACCAGGACATTGGTCTCTTGTCTACTTGGACGATCACATGAAAGCCCATAATCATTTGTCTTGGACCCTTACCCACGTGGACAAACAAACAAATGATGATATTGGTCTTCTCCTTTGTGAACTAGTGAAGATTAATTGATGATGTACTTTATAAATATAAATATATAATATTCTTAACATTATATTACTATACATCATTTATAGTCCTCGATCATTTCTATCTATGAAAGAAAGATATTAAAAGAGGTTGGAATACCCTTTCGATTCAAAGGTAAAGTTGCACTTCCATATGTGCTCCCACCATCACCATATCAACAAAGCTAATCATGATTGTTTGTGGTCCTCGCGTCAACATCGGACCTCTCCTATTTAATTATCCTCAATGAAAAAAAAAAGAGTAAATATATTTCCCAAACTTGAAAGTGACATATTTATCTCTACAAATCATATTTATATATGACCATCTCTCCTATTAATATTCTTGATACCTCCTAAACCTATTTAATTACTATAACATCAATGAAATCTCTCACTATTTTCTTATAATAATTTTACATTCATTCCCCCATGTAATACATATATTTTCTTTTATTTTTATAAATGATTAATAGTTAAAGTGTGTTTTAATCTCAAGACCTTAACAGTGATAGACAAAATTTATACTTACTAACCTAACACACACCTTCACAAATCTAAAGATATAATATATATATATATATATATATATATATATATATATTATTGTCAAAGAAAAAAATGCATATATTAGTGTCTTAGTAAAAAAAAATCATAATAATCATCATTACCCATACCTAATTTGAATTTATACGTTCGAGATAAAGATAAAGATATAGAAATTAAACATAAAATTTTTTAGAAGATAAATTAGAAGGGTCTTAATATTAACTAGAGATAATACAATTATTTCAACAACAAATACCCACCAAATGACGAATATTAACTACAAAGATTTGCACAATAACTTAAATTCATAAACATGGGGCCACAAAAGGATCTATCATGAGATCATCCTCCAATTTCCTTCATAGAATAAAGAGACCATGCAAACGTAACCCATCATCATATGAAACATTGACAAAAGTTGCAATCCATTATAGGATAATTAACAATCCATATCTGATACTTCTGTCCTCCTTAATATATTATATCTTATCAATCCAAGCCCTACTTTGAGAACGTAAGATATGCACGAACTTATGTAGCACTCTCTCAATATATATTATTATGTGTTCGTGCATTTTGTATCGCTTTGAATCAAGCATATCTGAGCCGTTCATTATTCACCTGAATCATGATTTCCATGTATTATAACATATATATCGGCTGTTACGAACAATAACGAGTACTATATAACGGAAACGTAAGCGTGTCGGCTGAGCCATGTGTTACAGCATGAGGCTATTTTGGTCATTTTGGGAGAGCAATGGTACAAGCCAGACGGAAGACGCATTCCCCTGTCACCGACAAGTCTCAGTCTCTCCACCACCACCACCACCACCACCACCACCATCACCACCACCCGCAGGAAGAGGAAGGGAGATGACGTGCGTCTTCGTCCTGCGTGTCGCCACAGGATTTGGAACGATGCGTGAAACCAAATGAGGTAGCGAAGAGAAGGCAGAAGACGACAGCAGGAGAGACGGGGAGGCGCTCTGGAATCGGCGGATGCCGATCCCCAAAACGAATCTTTCTTATACGTCATCTCCTCTCTCTCTCTCTCACTTCAATCGGTGAGGTTCCGGCTTCTATCCTTTTTATTATCTTCCTCTCGCCCTCGACTCTTCTTCGCTTCCTGTCCGCCTTCCTGATGTCTGTTGTCGTCGTTTTCTTTTGCCGGATGTTCAAAGGGCGGATCTTTCTGGCTTCCGCGAAGAGAATCCGATGCCTGCTCCGTCCATGTTGGGAATCTTCGCGCGTGGACTGAATCGGCAAACATGCATTTTTCATAGATCCAGGCATCTCGATTCCCGGTTCTCGAGCTCGGTCGCTGGCTTTCTGTTGTAGATTTGCGGTGCTTTGCTGGAAATCATTGCTTGGAGATCGATTTCTTTTCTTGTTTTGGAGGATTTTGTGATAAATATTGCATCTTGGGAATGGAGGGAAGGGAGTTGCGGCGAGGCGTGACGCTCTCGGAGCGGCTGTCTGTCGTCCACTCGTCCAATCTCGGGGACCTGCTCAAGGTCCGGGAGGAAGACGACATGCGCATCTGCCGCCGCCGGGGCGGCGATTCGGTGACTCTGGAATCGATTATCGCGTGCGAGAATAGGGAGGGATCTGCCACCTCCGGCGGCAGCGGAAGGACACTGCTCGACATCATCCATCAGGAGCACGAGGCGAGTGGGATCATGGCGGACGGGAACTCGAGCAACGAAGCCCACTGGAAGTCGTTAAGGGACCGCCTCCGCCTCCACATCGACGGCGTAGCCTGGGCGTCGGCGTCCGCTGGCCACTTACACCCAATCTCGGACGCCGAGCTCGTCGTCTCCGTTCGGAGTTCCGAGCTTGCCGTCCCAGAACCCACCGCCGCGTCAGCGACGGCCGCGGCAACTGAACTACCCTCAGTCAGCGGAGGAGGAAGCGACGAAATAAATGGCAGTGAAAACTCCGATCCCGGCGGCACCGCCGAGTCATCCGCACCAGCTGCTGTGCCGGCGGCGGCGGCGGAGGAGGAGGAGGAGCAGCCAGCGAGAGTGTCCCTCTTGGCGTTACTGGAGCAAACGGACAGGCAATGGGGAGGCAGCGGGAGGGAAAGGTTATCTTTATTCGCAGCGGCGCCGCCGGAGAAAGAGGTGGCAGCGGACGAGAGGGAGGGCGGCGGAGGGGTGATGCTGTACATGTGCTGCGTGTGCATGGTGCGGCACAAAGGGGCAGCGTTCATCCCCTGCGGTCACACCTTCTGCCGCCTCTGCTCGCGTGAGCTGTGGGTCAGCCGCGGCAGCTGCCCCCTCTGCAATGCCTACATCGTTGAGATCCTCGACATCTTCTAATGCCTCCTCCCGTTCTCCAACTCCGGCGGCCGCCGCCGCTACCACCATATCTCTGGTAATGGCTCCTCTTTTGTGATTAATTGGCATTATTTTTCCATCTGATACAACAACTGTGGAGATTGATGTCCAACAAGATGCTGTTAAACTGATGTTGGATGTCTAATTTAGTGTCATCAGTGCTGGATTTTGGTGGTGTGTGAGAAGATAAGGGAACAATTTTGGTGATGATGATGTTTATATGATGAGTGATTGATATAAACATTGCTAATTAAGCTTGTCTGATGGTAGAGAGTCCAAAGATCTACTGCTATTGGACTAAATTATGTCCATCCTTACAACAATCTAATCAAAACTTGTTGGCACTACATCTTTCTGTGCATGTCATACTCATCTAGAGATCTCATTGCCCTTCTCACTAGTGGCCCCATCCAGACTTTGTTCATAAGCAAATGCATGCATCTTCTTATAGATTTGTTCTGATTTGTGTTGTTATATCATATTGCTTGTGAATTGACATTGTAGTTGTTGAGTGCCCAGAAAAGTTTATTTAGGATTAATTCCATAGCCTGGGATTAGTACACATTGACAAAAATGAGAGAAAAAAACATTATATATCTGATAGTAATGAGCAACTCTACATTAAAGTTTCTTTGATATCTTGACCAATGCTACTTTCTATTTGCATTCTTTCTTTGCACAAGCAGTCATAATTTGATACCAATTAATTGTTTGATTCTGGTGATCTTTTAAGTGATTCATTATTTCTGTACATTCTGACTTCTAATTCTTTTCTCATGAAACAATTAACCTTAATTGATAACCCCCATAATGCATGCTTTTGAATAAAATATTGGTGACTTAGCATTGAATTTTGATTTTTGAGAGAGCTAAATGCCAATGATGACAAAATTATTATATACATCAAAAATCACATGTACAGTGCTGAACTGATCATATGGTTGCCTGAGCTTGAAATTACTCCTAGTGATTATTAACATCTAAATGCCTGATTACTGATTGTGATACTGAAAGATTTATGGCTGCTTTGATGTCCAAAAGGCCTAACCAGAAATTTACAAGAGATTGGAAGGACATAATTATTCTTCAGTAGTTGAATGGCATGTGATCCTATTTGATCTATGCCTGTATTAGGGGGTTTGAGCTTCAAGCTCATGTCATTGTATTTTTGCTTCTCTCCTGCATCATTCTGGAGAGATCCAACTGAGCCACTAAACCCATCTCAAAATCTAAATCTTTCCAGCTGCCATCTCAGAAAATTAATTAAGTGTATCTGTTATCATTTGTTGCACAACTAAACTTGTATTACTCTGCTAATCTTGGCTTATGCTTGTTGATAAGGGGTTGTTTTTTGTTTCTCTTGATTGAGGATTTTTGTGATGCTTCAGAATTTTTTCTCCCCCTGGCTGAGTAGTCTCTTTATTGATTGTCTGAAAAGTGATAGCATTGGATTCCTCTTGTCTACTTATGACTGCAGTTGTTCATCAGACCTATCTGAAATTTGTTTCTTTATATATCCCAATTAGCTTGTATGATAAGGGTTTTGGGAATCTTGGGATTAGTTGTATCCTTCAGTTGCAACTAATGCTGCTCAATGAGTAAGATTTCCTTCAAATATTGATTCACAATGATGTGATTATGGGTTTTTCTTGATTATGAAATGTTAATTGCATTGGAATACCTGCTGAAATGTAGTGACACTGTGCAGTAATCTGATTGACATGCATGAATTTGTGCTTTGATTATATAGGAAGATTTTGATTAGATACAAATGCAAAAAGCAATTTACCTAAACAAAATATTATGAAGAAAAAAATACATATTAACAAAAATACATCCATCAGATCATCAACAACAATTTCGAATGGTACTTGATGAATGCTGATGGCCATCTATTTAATGAGCACCATGAAAGTGCTGTGGACTGGAGAAAAGAAAGCTGAAATGGTTACAGTGGACAGCTACTGCAGCAGATGCTTTGGCAATGCATTGAAGCTTCAACAGCTCCAACAAAAGTCTGGCCACTGCTGCTTCATCAGAACCAGCACCAACCATGGCTCATAGTTCTTACTTTTCTTTTTGGAAAAAGAAGCATGGCTAATGAATCTCATTAAATTGTCCTCTCTGTTAGCATTGAAGTTTGGATAGACTGAAACCACATAAAAGTCTGTCAAGATTCTGTGAAATCAATGTGTATAAAGCTTTGCATGCTCTACTGCCATGTTAATTTCTCATCAATGCTCTCCATCTGAAATCATTTCTTAATCTGTGATTGACATGCCTCTGGAGCTATTCTAAATGAAGGATATCCTATATATTCAAAACACTCAATCCATTAAGGCCAATCAATTAACATTAAATTCTCATTTCAACCAAATGGATTTCATATGACAAAACAGAACCACCATGAACAGAGAATTGAAAGTGAACATTCCAAACACAGACATCGAAGGCCCCAAGATAATGTCACCCAAAAATATGAGTTCATAACCTACACTTCTTGACCACTGACTCCACTAGCTGCTACTCTAATTACAAGGTTCTAAGCCAACATAGAACTAGAATTATCTCGATGTGCTTGGCCGACCACCCCCAGTTTGGTGCAACATGGCATCAATCTCATCCCCATCCTCCATTTCAAGCTGCAAGATACAAAGATAAAATGTTTGAGATCAGATTGCCCTTAGTAGTAACAATATATTGACAAAACAAAATGATCAGTTACTTCATCAGGAGTCTGCTCGCCCCTCAGTCTACGGCCATCAAACAAAAAAGCAATCGCGTTGAAGTCCATTGATTGACGATCACAGTAGGCACTCATGAGCTTCCGCAGCTGAGTGCTGCGCTTGATCCTGAAGAAGACCTCATTTCCATCCTTTGGAACACAAGAACACAAAATTAGTACAAGACTGATTGCAGCATTATTTAACATCCGAAAAATCATACTATATGACAAATATGATATCAGCCTACCATGATTTAGCATGGTTTTAGTGCCAAGGTCCCAAAAACCCCCGAGGTGCTAGGCACTTGCTTAGGAGCTCACCCAATCAAAGTGAGATGCTCCATAATATTAAAATATAAAAAAAATATGGAGAAAGGTGAGGAAAGAGAGGGCGACGGATGAAGCTGCGAATGAAGGCAACAATAGTGGAGGAAGCTATGGACGAAGGTAGCAACGGCGGAGAAAGCTGCGGACGAAGGTGGTAGTGGCAAAGGAAGTTGCGGACAAAGGTGGTAGTGGTAGAGGAAGCTACGACGAAGGTGACGACTGCATAGGATGTTGCAAACGAAGGCGATGATGGAGGAAGCTGCGGGTGAAGGTGACGGCAATAGATGGAGATGAGGACAAAGGTGACGACGATGAATGGAGTTGCAGATGAAGGCCACGATCATGGATGTAGGGTTTCACTTTGAGGATAAACTAGGCCAAGCTCAGGGGGGTTTTGTGTTAAGACAGATTAGTTGGTTTGATTGAACCAACTTGCTTGTTTAATTGAACCAACCATGAACCCAAACCCATCTTCACTCAGGCACTTGGATGCCTTGGGAGAGAGCTCGGGAAGCGGTTCATGAAAATGTCTCGCCCGCAGGTTTTGCAAGGCGCTCAAGCCTCGCCTCGCCAGAGTGCCTAGGCAAGCGTTAGAGCACCTTTTGAAAATACTATATAATACTTTCAGACGATGGAAAAGGTGAGAACCAAGCCACCATCAATGGTAACTCCTCTATCTTGTATTCATAAATGTGGGCACCCAAACAATGTACCATAAATGCCACAAAACTAAAATAGATTATTACTAACAATGCATCTAATACATGTCCCAGATAATTTCATCAATTTCTAGTTTGACATGAACTTTGAAACAACATCATAAAGTTAGATCTCTTGGCATCAACTTAGCAAGCATAACATCTGATGCAAGGTTCCTGGATAAGAATCCCTAATCAATGGCATTCATTTCCTGACCTAGATAATTTAATCAACTACAAGGTGCACAACAACCTCTAATTAACAAAATTCACTACTTGGTGTACCCAGTTCTATTAGCTACTGGACTTGTGCTAATCCACAACCACATGTACGATGCCAGAGATTAATGTGCAAGTAATTTAAAAAGGGAACAACCACAATTCCAAATACCCCCCAAAAAATTCATTTTTGGGCAAAGATTTCAAATCTATCTTAAACACCTTCAATAAATGAGCAAAATTAGCCAAAGAAACTCAAAAGATCTGAACCAAATGTAACTAATAGGAAGAACATAACCAACAGAGTATCCAATTCTTGCCGGAAAATGGGAGAATGGTAAAGGGGGAGAAGAGGATGAGAAATCAGACCTGTGACTTGACCTTGAGATTGATGTGCGCCGACTGATCCGCCGGCTTCTTGTCCTCCTCTTGCCCTGCGCCCGACATCCCTCGATCGACCCTCGCTCCCAAAATCTTCCTCAGGGTTTCGATCTCTCCAAGTTCCCTTCCCCCGTGTTTGTCCGGAGACCAGCAACGGTACGCCGAGGAGGGCGACGTTTCGAGTGCGCGCCCTGCGGAACCAAGTCGATCGACGACTGCTGTAGTATCCACTTGGACGGTTGAGATTTGCTGCGTTTAACATGATTGACGGTCCGATTGGCGAGGCTGCTATGTTACAGTGGGCACAAAATGCCTTGTTTTGACCGTATACTACAAGTATACGGGGCCGTATGGGTGTCACTTCTCGTAGTATACACAATTATATTATACATGTAGAATCAAATCTTTGGAAGAAGACAAAATATTGGGAACAGATAATAACAATAAATATTATATTTATATTTGAGCATCAGAAGAGAAATGTAGGACTCGTTTCCAGCTCAGGACTGGTGAGTCGGCTCGGTCATCGAACCGGATTATGAAGGAACTCGGATCGACTCGCGCGTCGACTCGATAAGATCGGTCGACTCGGGTTTACTGTCTGGGCTTAAAAGGTCGAAAACCGCGGCGAGGACGCCCTAGCCTCTTCGCGATCTCTCCGGCCGCTGCCGGCCGTGCCCTTCCGCCGTCGCTTCATCGCTTCGCTGCAGGCCGAACCGTCTCTTCCCTGGTACCAGTACTCTTCTCTCCTCTCCTCCCCTCCCCTCCTGATCTCAACTGTCCTCTCTCTCTCTCTCTCTCTCTCTCTCTCTCTCTCTCTCTCTCTCTCTCTCTCTCTCTCTCTCATGTCCTCCCCTCTCCTATTTTCCCTCTCTTCCTCACTCCTCCGCTCTCCTCTCCTTGCCTGCCTATC
This sequence comes from Musa acuminata AAA Group, assembly GCF_036884655.1. Lineage (NCBI taxonomy): Eukaryota > Viridiplantae > Streptophyta > Magnoliopsida > Zingiberales > Musaceae > Musa > Musa acuminata. The sequence goes on along the minus strand of NC_088353.1, from coordinate 42,219,986 downwards.
CAAAGGCAGCACACAGTACACACACACACACACTCGATCTCTATCTCTCTCATGTGTCGTTAAGTCTATCGACCAATGGATTTTAGTTATATTTTTTAGCGCTACCAACAGACATCCATCAAAATTTCGTTTGACAATGTGTGCGTCAAAAAGAAATCTTTAAGTCTATCAATGTATGGATGTCATCTATAGCCATTTCTTAATGGTTTTAACAAAATCTTCGATCATCATCCTCTGGTTCTTCTGGCATCACTAATCTAAATACTCGCATCCTTTGTCACGTCTTTTTTATTTCTTCTTTTTGGGTATACTGGAATCATCTGTAGAAAATTTACAATTCATTGTATTATTGATTGGTGTTAGTCCTACTTGTTACATGTGCAAGTATATCAAAGTCTTGATCTCTATATAGCATTAGTTATTTGGATATGCTGCATGAATGGAAGCTGAACCAGGTTGATGGTCACTATGAATTTTTGAATATACTCGAAAGCACAACTTGCACTTCTAATTGACAGTAGGACAGATCTCCGTTCTTTTAATTTCCAATGGAGTTCCACCATCCTGATTTCTTCACTCTCGTCCGTTTAGTTAGGTTTGTTTGGATTTGACTATGACGAATCACGAAATCTCAAAGCTTGAGGAGAGGCTTCAGCATCTTCTCGTCCAATTTCAAGTCGAGGCTGGGGTCCTTGATCGAATGGTCTATAAGAACAAGAATCAACATCGTCGCAGTTCCTACTTCCAGTACCTTTTGAAGGTTCTCAAATCCTTCTCTTGATCTTGTTTTTTCCCTTCTTTTTTGACATTCATCATCGATACATTCTGATAATATGTTTCTTTTGTTTTGTTTAAACTGATCCTTTTTTTGTTCAATGCATTGCTTGATGGTAGGTGAGACGTGATGTGAAGCTTCTTCAGTCTGCTGGTCTGGGGGAGATCTTGAAAGTGCTCTTTCCCATCATCAATGGAAGAAGAGCTGCTCAAAAGGCATTTTATCCCACACGGTATATTCTTGCGAACATTGCATCATTCTTTTTTTTCTTTTGTATGACATTTTGAACGTCATGGAGTTTTGAAACTTGTCGTATTTGGTACTTGTATCTTGGATTATTTGTTCATAATGCGCTATTATGTTAAGAAAGAATAGCTTCTTCTGGTTAGCCAAAAGGCTTTCCTTAAATTATCTTATGGTTTGTATTGTATTAGGATTAATTATTCCAAAAATTCTGATCTAATCTAGTAAGTTGTCGTTGGGAGAGGAATTTCTACCTAAGGAGACTCTTCCACTAAAGAACATCTTGTCCATCCAACTAGTAGTTTAATATTGATGAGTCATCTTCGTAATTCAATCATCATAATTGGTTCATGGTGATTGAGACATTAAAAAGATCAATGGTGGAATCTTGTGCCAAGGTCTAAGGTCTAAGATATTGGTCTAATATTGCTGCTGAATCACTGTCAGACCAGTATATACCGATTGGTATGGTATTGATAGCAGTTGGTGCAGTCAAAAATATAAATAAAACTATAAAATGTTGCATTTGGTCAGGATACTATAGTACCTTCAGCTGGTGCCCAGTTGCACTCATATATGATCAACATGGTTGATATACGATGGAAGTTCAAATTATGTCTTATGCTGTGGAATAAGAAATTGGATAGGCTCCTCCTTTGAACTTTGCCTTATGTGTCTTATCATATATATATATATATATATATATATATATATATATATATATATATATATATATATATATATATATATATATATATATATATATATATATATATATATAATCAACTAGAAGCTGTTGATAAATTGGATAAATTAGTATGAAGAAGATTGATGTGAAAACTTTTGGGAGAAGCATAGAGTTGGTTGAGGTGAAATTCTGTTGTTTATCATCTTTCTTTGTAGAATTAAGGTTTCAGTAATAGGGTAGAATAATTGTCATTTCGAAGAAGATGATGACTGGTAATCGGTAATTTTTATCTAGGATGAAATTATCCAAGGGCATCTAGTGACAATGTAGATTTTAGTGAAAATCCTGTTGTTTATCGTCTTTCTTTGTAGAATTAAGTTTTCAGTAATAGGGTAGAATAATTGTCATTTGGAAGAAGAAGATGACTGGTAATAGGTAAGTTTTATCTAGGATGAAATTATCCAATGGCACCTAGTGACAATGTAGCTTTTAGTGAAAATCTTGTTGTTTATCGTCTTTCTTTGTGGAATTAAGGTTTCGGTAATAGGGTAGAATAATTGTCATTTGGAAGAAGATGATGACTGGTAATAGTTAAGTTTTATCTAGGATGAAAATTTCCAAGGGCACCTAGTGACAATGTAGCTTTTAGTAGATATTGGTTCAAACACGTTCTTCTTTGAAGCAAAAGCAACACTGATCAAGCTTTATGATCACAAACTAGTGGTCTGATAGTTCAAAATATTGTAGTTTTAAGTTGTTAATATTACAGAGTAAGACTTACATTGTTAAGTATTAAAAAATAATTTTAAATAACATGTTAGTCAGGTATCATCATTCACACAAATCTGGCTTTTATTTATTGTATTTGTAGTTAAAAAAAAGGTTTGGGAAAAGACTTCTCATGATCTTATTCTATTACTGTGTACTAAGAAATAAGCTATTGGTGGGTTTTGGTGGATCTTTCTTTCTTTGGTCCTTTACAGAAGCATCTCTATCATTTTTTACATTATTTGCATTCAAGTTTCAAGAACATTTCTCATCTTATCCAATAAAGTGTTAAGTGGCCTAAGATTGATGATTTAAGATTTCAATCAGTCGCATGGTTAATGGAATAGCTGAAGTGAAACAACTTTGACATCTTTGTTTGTAATTATGTATGAGGTTCATAATTACTGGAAAAACTGTTGTTTGCTCATCTACTTTAGATGTCATATTTATGATGGTAGGTTGGATGATGGTTTTGCTGCCTTGCAGTTCTAAGTCAAATAGCTCTGGCTCAAAGCATAACTGTCAGGATCGACTATTAGGCGTTGCACGATTATTATCCAAGGTCTGTTTAGTCTATCTCTATATTATTTTGACTTTCATTGACATTGATTTGTTTACTGTTGCTTTGTGCAAAATTAAGCATTGCTCTATAGTAACAAGAAAGTAACTTTTCTTCTCTTATAATAAAAATTGTATTTTTTGCCAGCATATTAACAATTACTTGTAGTGCACCATGTAAAATCAGAGTGCATTTACATGTGACTGCATGTACCCAAAATGGGGGGGTGACCCATTAAGAGAAACAGCATGATAGATCATTGCTTTCTATTTAACACAAAATCAGGATTTAAGGGCATGTGAACGGCACATATGCAGCAAGGGCAGTGACCACAGTGGGTGTGTGCTCTGCATGCAACATGACCATTCTTGCTTTCAGCCCCAAATACTATTGCAAACTTTACCTGCAAGTACATCCACAGTGTTCTTAATGAAGTTGTAGTACTTATTTAGCAATTTCTATTTCTTCTCTAATAGCTCCTCTTATCCTACACATATGCTAATCTTGGCCAGATATTTGTCTAATCTTATTTTATTTCCTGCAGATGACTGAACCAATACTCAGGGCAGCTACGTATCCTTAATTATGAATCTTTAAAAAGATTATAATGGTTTATCTGGTTAAATTAAAATTGATCTTCATACACACTGCAAGGAATACATAGCCTTTTCAAATTCATTTTTGAAAAAAATTCGTTCTTGTTTTACGTGCATACCACATGTTAGAAACTCTAGAAAGCCCTCTGTGCTATCTTATCAGTTCCTCTCTCTCTCTCTCTCTCTCTTTCTATCTTTGTGTGTGTAGGAACATGCGTATATACTCATGTGTGCATGACATATTTTGGAGTTAATCCTTTAGTTTATTCAGTTCAAATGGGAGAGTCGCTATTCTCCCTGATTTTAGAATGTCATCTCACCGAGTATATATTTACTCGAATGACTTTTTTTGCATGTGGTCTGGAAATTTTTTTTTTCCTTGCTTTTGATCTGCATATAGACTAAAAATTTGTAATATCTGGTTTCCTGACCTAAGAATGCATGATTTCATAATCCAGTACGCCAGTTTCTACCAAATTATGATTTCATAATCATGTAGTTGACTTTGTGGTCCTTGCTTGGGAATATACAGCAAGATCATTGCTTCTTTCCTGCAAATGGCTAGATATTGTCGCAGACATTCCTTTGATAATTTTCCAACTTCTAGTATACCAGATTCAATAATAAATCACATGTTTTCCTTTACCTCCATGATAGTCAGATATCTTTATTGCTTGCTAAGTCCTTCTTCACAGGATTTTGCATCACTATACTCTCTTTGCTTGCCCGTCTCCGGGTTCTAGTTCAACAGGTAATTCTTTCTGAAGTTGTGGCCTTTTGTTCTGCCAAACTAAATGTATAATCAGATATTATTTGTCCACTTGTTGATATGCTGAAAGTATATGATTCAGTTTTTGTATTTTGTTAATAACTGCTAGTGATGTTCATACAATGCACCAGACTTTGACTAATCAAGTTTAGTACCTTGACATCTAATCGCTAAAGTTAGTGTTTTTTTCAAATGAGTCAAATTGGAAATGCAAATGTAGTTGTTATTTACAAATACAGACTACTTCACTCATAGCATTACCATTTGTAGGTCCAAATTTGTTCTCATTCTTCCCCCATAACTGTAATCTCTGACTGCAAATAATGATTTAGCAAGTCAGCTCAGTGGTTCTATTTTATTCAATTGTATATCACATATATCGTGTCAAAACCTAGATATTTCTCAAATATGTTGCAAAATGTGGTCAGGTCCAAGGTTTTCATGGTCTACTGGACTGGTACAGTACATATAGGACTATGTACCCTCCTGTACTGCCTAGTACCAAGCAACAAAAAATAAATAAAAAATAAGAAATAAATTCTGACTGGTTTTTGAAACCTTGGTCATGTCAACCTTAAAATGATGTTGGCACATTCATGTCCTATAAAATGTGTTTATTTCGTGACCGTAGAATTTTGGCATAAGTTTTTTCCTTAATTATAGAAGCAAGAACTTCTTGGTACTGCACCAGGACCGCTTCTATTTGCATATTCTCACTCTGTGTAAGTTGTTTGTCAACTCTTTAAACTGACAGTTGCTATCAATCCTTGGAAGTAGTTCAAGCTTTTTTTATTTATTTTACACCAAATTCTAACACTGCAGTATCTCAAATACACAGCATACCCTTATTGTCTTTTTGCTCGATCTATACTTTTCCTTGCATTTCGTGGTAGCTATTTGATACATCTTATTTATGCTGTAACAGATGTTACTCGATGTCATTCTGATATATAATAAGGTTTCATCTCTTTCTCAAGAAAGGCAATCTGTAAAACTTTTTCAGGATGGAATAGAGGTTTGCTTCTTGTCTCTCGAAAAATGATATCTTGAGTTTCTAATTTCAAATGTGTGTGCCTAGGCTTAAGGTCTACTATTTTGGTTGATTACAGGCTTTTAGGGAGTATTATCCCTCAACCGAGAGAGTTCTTACGTTAGATTGTGTCTGGAGAGAAGATAAATTTTTCTTGGTTGAAAAGACAGAAAATAGAAATATCGAGAACAGGAATGAAGATCTAAATGCTGTTCCCTTCACAACATCTGTCCAGTATGAAACCTTTGAACTTTTTGATGAAGGTCGTTCCATCATTTTTATTGAACTAATATCTTTTCTTTACAAAATTAATCAGTGGTTCTTCTAATATGCCCAAGGATTTGAAGTATATTTCTAAATTGGACCTTGAGGCGTCCAGTTTGGTGCTTGTTAACTTATGGATGTGTGTCTATATGCTCATCCACATAGTAGAATACATTACCCTAGATAAGTGTGTCATCTCCTGGTGAGATATTGTTTGTTTTCCCAATTTGATGTTTTAAATATTGGTACCCGTTTACCAAATGGTTGTTAACAACATATACAAAATTCCGTTACTTTTTTTTCCTGTTTTTCTGTAACTCCTATACAAGGTGTAGCATACTATTCCATTCAGCACATATAAGTCTGGAAAGGTTCTGGTATGGGTACCAGGCACGGCATTTAGAACCTCGTTTCACAGCACCAAGCTTTTTGATTTGAATTCTTTCGAGACTTTCCTCACCCAGAAAGAAAAATGCCCTCCATGTTGAGCTGCAATACTTACATAGTTGCAAAAGAAGGGCCATAACCCACACTTCCGGTCATTAAATAGAACATGAGCTTTCACCTAAACTCTATTAGGCGTACCTCGCATTTGATGTCAAAATTGTTTTACTTTCAAAATTCCCATCACTATTTGCACTTTGGTTTTGTTAAAGGGCTATGTTAACATATAAATTGATTGCAAAATTGTTTTGTGCATTTATGAACATCTTAACACAGCAATGAAACTTAAGATATGATTTATTCTTATGTATGATATTGGGTGCTCATTTCTTGACCATCTTTTTTGTGTAATTCAGCAACCGAGCATGAAAATATATGCTCCCCTACCATGGAAACTGACACCCATCCACGGAAAGACCAACCAGAGACGGTAGCCATCATAGGAAACACTGTGAATTCTGAAGATGCAAGGACTCTGGAAGCGGTAAAGTTCGCCTCGGCAGATGCTGAAGAAGTACTAGCTGCAAAAGTAGATACATTTCTCGGCGCTACACCCCGGGAACCTCAAACTAAATCCAGAAGAAATGTTGCATTTGTTCCAGTGAAAAGGTCAAACCCGTCCGACACAAACACAAGTGGGCCAAGCAAGAAGATGAAGTTGGACTTGGTTTCAAGCAATTCAACAGAAGCTGAAGATCCATTTTTGGATCTGCTATTTTCTGGAAGGGTGGAGAGTTCTGTTCTGTGATATCATGCAGCGGTGGAAATCAACCTGTTGTCTCCGTGCTGTCTTGGTATGAAGTGGCCATCCGAAGAGCACACCCTTGCTATTTCTTCAGAGGATGCAATCAATACAGGTCAATTAGAAGCAACTTGGACTATCGAGAAATCCGAACCAGATGCTAGTAGACAATCTTGATCAACCAAGCTGTAGGATTTTTTTTTCTTCCAATGAAACATAATGTATTATTATGATACAGGCAACTCACTAGAGATTTACGATTTTAGTGTCCTTGTCTGCAGAGATCAAAACCAATGCAGGAAGGAGAATTTCATTTGCTAGAACTCAGCTTATCATTTTGTATGTAGAACAGTCGTCATTCCTTTGTTCAGAGTAGAAATCATTCTTTATTTCTTCTCATATGTCTTCCACTACCAGATCCATTTTAAATCTGATTGGACCACTGGACAAATCATTCTTTATTCCTTTGTTCTGGCTGTAAAATTGCTTTCGGCTGATTCTTACAAAGCAAAGCCTGACACTGTGCAATTAAAGTTGTTTTCTTTGAATGCTTTGTCCAGCTTCTTGGCTTGTCTAGCTATCCACTTTTGTATTATATCATTTCTTCTGAGTTTAAACATGTAGATATTGTATGATTTGATTTATATTCTTAATAGTATTAATTCGATCAGAAATATAATTTTTATAAGTGTGATCTGCCTAAATCTAGGAGACATAATCTGATTTATATCTTTTAACACATCATGACCAGTCCATCTTAGGCATTATTTTCCTGAAACAGTTGCAGAACCTTCCTTCCATGGTGTGGGTAGATACAGGTTAGATATAGTGTTGGAAGATAGAGAAGAGCAGCAAAGATAAATGTTGGCAAAAAAAAGATTGAGCAACTCATGGACAGACTAAAGATGATGTTATGATCTTATAAACTTCTCACCATCCATTATCAGATACAAAACCTGAAGTAGAACTAAAACAAAGATTGCAGACTCTGCCAAAAGGAAAATTACATGAGTTCAATCTGAACTAGCTCAGTAAACCAAGAACTTCATAGTATGCTATCAGCACCGGCAATGAGACGAGCGTTCCAAAAATGACTCTGCAGAAGAACAACAAAAGGATTGATCAGAAATAACCATTGACATGGAGAAACTACAGCTTTGTTTGGATTGCTCACGCGGTGCTGAGCACACCAGGATGCAATCCATACTCTCTTGCGAAGATGAAGGAGGAGATAGATTGAGGCAGTGCAGCCTGCAAAATGTCAAGTACAATGAGACGTAAATGGGGTTTCATGCTACGTGCACAGTGAGTGGAGAACACATTACCTGTATGATCGCCACCCTCAGGAGATCACCACGAAGTCCCACGGAGACGGCGGAGATCGCCGTAGCCGCCGGCCCCGCGATGAACTTTAGAACCATGCCGAACGCGCTCAGCTTCGGGCCACATGCGACAATCTTGTCTTGCAGAGCCATGAACATACCTGCAACCATGGAAACAGGGATGAAGAGTTCGCCTTTGTAGCACTGCAGCCGGTTATGATCTCAGGTTAGGAGTCGTTGATGGTCTCACCCATGCTGAACATGGACATCCCTGTCCCGGTCTTGGACATCACCAACACCGATCCCTCGATGATTCGCGGCATCTCGAAGTGCCACCTGCAAAGACAGAGCAGTCATCGGCAGAACTAGTGTGTCGAGGAGAGGAGGCTGCTCTGTACCTGTTTGCTACGAGAGCCCAAATGACGCCGAGAACGCTGGCGTATATGTTGGGATTGAGAGCGAGCTTGAGCCACACCGTCTTCATCAGTGATCCTAACGTAGGACGTGCAGCGGCGTCGGTGTTGCACTCCACGTCCATTGCTTGTTGCGGTTCGGGTGCCACCATCTGGCCACCAGCGCCGGCCACGACGGTCGCCGGAGCAAAGCTCGCAGCACCCCTTGCCTTCCTCGTCTCGAGCGCGAACAGGAGCAGCGCCATCCACGCGATGATCTGCACCACGGACAGCTGCACGATGATGTCCTGCGCCCAACGCCCGTACATGGCGTCCAGCAGCGGCGCGCCCACCACCAAGATGTTGCTGAGCTGGGAGAGCGAGAAGATGGTGATGGCCCAGCTGTAGCTGCTCTTGGCGCTGCTGCTGCACCAGGTCCATGCAGCCAGTACTGCCACGGTGAGGAGCTTGGAGATGGCGTCAGCGGCGATGACGCGGTAGTTCATGGTGAAAGGGTCGAGGTGGCTGGTGAACTCGAAGGTGAAGAAGGGGATGGCAAAATAGACGACGACGCGGTTGATCGCTTCGCACTGCTCGCGGGTGAAGACGTGCCACCACCGCACCGAGCCGTAGCCGAGGCCGAGTGCGACATAGAGCGGCGTCATTGCCTCAATCACCTTTAACACATCCCGCCCCTCTATCATCTTTCCTTCGTCCCTCACAGTAGGGGTTTCTGCTTCTTGGTGAAGCAGACGATGGCCATGGCATTGGCTTATTACATAGGGATTGAAAGATTCCATGCAAGTTGTGGTGTTTTGTAGGTGAGAGAGATGTCAGTCAACCTTTATGGAGTTCATTCATCATTAGAGTAAGGAATTGTCTTCAAAGAATAAATAAAGATGTGCAGCATTCACTACTTGTGGAGTGGGGGAGATATTGAAAGTGCTCTTTCCCATCATCAATGAGAGAAAGAGCTGCTCAAAAGGCATTCTATCCCACACCGTACGTTTTTGCAAACATTGCATCATTCTTTTTTTTTCTTTTGTATGACATTTTGTAAGCCAAAAGCTTTCCTTAAATTTTCCTATGGTTTGTATTATCTTAGGATTAATCATTCCAAAAATGCTGATCTAATCGAGTAAGTTGTCATTGGGAGAGGAATTTCTACCAAAGGAGGCTCTTCCACTAAAGAACATCTTCTTGTCCATCCAACTAGCAGTTTAATATTGATGATTCATCTACGCAATTCAATCATCATAATTGGTTCATGGTGATTGAGACATTAAAATGTGAAAGATCAATGGTGGAATCTCATGCCAAGGTCTAAGATATTAGTTTAATATTGCTGCTGAATCACTGTAATAAAACTATAAAATGTTGCATTTGGTCAAGATACTTATAGTGCCTTCAGCTGGTGCCCAGTTGCACTCATGTATGATCAACATGGTTGACATACCATGAAAGTTCAAATTATGTCTTATGCTGTGGAATAAGAAATTGGATAGGCTCCTTCAAGTTGATAAATTGGATAAACTAGTATGAAGAAGATTGATGTGAATACTTTTCGGAGAAGCATAGAGTTGGTGTAGGTGAAAATGCTGTTGTTTATTGTCTTTCTTTGTAGAATTAAGGTTTCAGTAATAGGGTAGAATAATTGTCATTTGGAAGAAGATGATGACTAAGTTTTATCTAGGATGAAATTATCCAAGGGTGCCAATGTAGCTTTAAGTAGATATTGGTTCAAACAAGTTCTTCTTAGAAGCAAAAGCAATAATGATCAAGATTTATTACCACAAACTAGTAGTCTGATAATAATAATTTTAAATAACATGTTAGTGATGTATCATCATTCACACAAATCTGGCTTTTATTTATTGTATTTGTAGTTAAAAAAAAGGTTTGGGAAAAGACTTCTCATGATCTTATTCTATTACTGTGCACTAAGAAGTAAGCTATTGGTGGGTTTTGATGGATCTTTTGGTCCTTTAAAGAAGCATCTCTATCATTTTTGACATTATTTGCATTCAAGTTTTAAGAACATTTCTCATCTTATCCAATAAAGTGTTAAGTGGCCTAAGATTGATGATCTAAGATTTCAATCAGTCGCATGGTTAATGGAATAGCTGAAGTGAAACAACTTTGACACAAACACAAGTGGGCCAAGCAAGAAGATGAAGTTGGACTTGGTTTCAAGCAATTCAGCAGAAGCTGAAGATCCATTTTTGGATCTGCTATTTTCTGGAGGGGTGGAGAGTTCTGTTCTGTGATATCATGCAGCGGTGGAAATCAACCTGTTGTCTCCGAAGAGCACACCCTTGCTATTTCTTAAGAGGATGCAATCGATACAGGTCAATCAGAAGCAACTTGGACTGTCGAGTTCTTGTCTGCAGAGATCAAAACCAATGCAGGAAGGAGAATTTCGATCGCTAGAACTCCTCAGCTTATCATTTTGTATGTAGAACAGTTGTCATTCCTTTGTTCAGAGTAGAAATCATTCTTTATTTCTTCTCATATGTCTTCCACTAACAGATCCATTTTAAATCTGATTGGAGCAATTGAACCATTTTAAATCATATACACTCGAGCAGAGTATCTGATCTGACTGTAAAATTGCTTTCGGCTGATTCTTGCAAAACAAAGCCTGACACAGTGCAATTAAAGTTGTATTCTTTGAATGCTTTGTTCAGATTCTTGGCTTGTCTAGCTATGTACTTTTTGTATTATATCGTTTCTGCTGAGTTTAAACGTGTAGATATTGTATGATTTGATTTATATTCTTAATAGTATTAACTCAATCAGACATATAATTTTTATAAGTGTGATCTGTATAAGTCTAGGAGACATAATATGATTTATATCTTTAACACATCATCACCAATCCATAGACATTATTTTCCTGCAACAGTTGCAAGAGCAATGAAAATGAGAGGTGAATTAATACTTCTATAAAATTATGATTTTAATTTTTTTTTAAAACTTGTTATGATTTTAACGATACTGGGTAGATATTTTTAGGACCATAAGAGTGATTTAATACTTCTATAAAATTATGATTTTAAAAAAAAATTCGATGAAAATCAATATTGAAAGTGTACTCGACTTAAGAATAATAAGCAATTAAATCATAAGACAATAGCAATGAAAAGCAAAAAGAAAATGCACACCGAATTTATAGTGGTTCAGTTATCGTGACCTGTGTCTACTCTCGATTCCTCTTCTATCGAGGCCATCGATATTCATTAACGATCTTCTTTCAATGAGCAAAGAATAATACCCTCTTTATAACTCTTTCTCCTTTTCACGGGTTTAGGAAAGAATCCTTACAAGTCTCACACAAGTCTCACACTTCTCGAGCTCAAAACTTTAAAGAATATGAGAGGGACACTTAATACTTTTTAAAGACTTTACAGTAGCTTTTTCATTCACTTTTTTTTGGTAATTCTAGTAAAAATGAGCGGGATATTTATAGGCTTCAAATGATTTCAAAAATAGAGCAAAAAAAAAATCTTATTCCAGGTTTTCGGGGTCCTGATGGTACCATCACCTACAATATTAACTATTGGTAGTACCACCGCCTACAACATTAACTACTAGCAGTACCACCACCCATTCTGGGCGGTACTACCACCTGACAACATGGGAGATTGTGTACTGGTGGTACTATCGCCAGTCTGGGTGGTACTATCACCTGACACTAACGGTACCACTGTCAGATCTTTCGGAAAACGTACATATCGTACGTTCTAGCTCATAGGTAGTTTCACCGCTTGACCTAATTATGGGTCACTGAATGAGCCTCCTAATGAGCCCAACTCAGCCCTAGATCAGGCTCAATGGGCTGTAATTGAGTTAGTATGATAATACTCAAAACTAACTCAATTTAAGACCTAACTACGACAATCAAGACCTAAACAATTATAAGACTAGAATTCTATATGGCCTGATATGTTATTGGTTCATCCAGTTCTTCATCTGATCCTTCGGCATATCGTCATCTTTTTCGACGTATTGCCCGATCCATCGACATATTGACCTCTCATAACATCCGATCTTTTTAGCACAATGTCCAATCAGTTTGGCCCGATTCCTGAACTCACGGCATAAAATTTATCTTTCGGTATGTCGACCAATCATCCAACATGATGCTCTCTGACCTAATGTCTGATTCTTCCTTCTTCAATCGATTTATTTTTTGATGAACTAAATTAGTCCCGTATCACTCAAATGCTATCATAAATTCGAGATTCCACACGTATATGTTAGAAATAGTGTTGGAAGATGAGAAGAGCAGCAAAGATATATGTTGGCTCAAAAAGATTGAGCAACTCATAGACAGACTAAAGATGATGTTATGATCTTATAAACTTCTCACCATCCATCATCAGATACAAAACGTGAAGCAAAACTAAAACAAAAATTGCAGACTTTGCCAAAAGGAAAATTACATGAGTTCAATCTGAACTAGCTCAGTAAACCAAGAACTTCATAGTATGCTATCAGCACCGACAAGGAGACAAGCGTTCCAAAAATGACTCTGCAGAAGAACAACAAATGGATTGATCAGAAATAACCATTGATATGGAGAAACTACATCTCTGTTTGGATTACTCACGCGGTGCTGAGCACATCAGGATGCAATCCATATTCTCTTGCGAAGATGAAGGAGGAGATAGATTGAGGCAGTGCAGCCTGCAAAATGTGAAGTACAATGCGACGTAAATGGGGCTTCATGCTACGTGTACAGTGGAGAACACATTACCTGTATGATCGCCACCCTCAGGAGGTCACCACGAAGTCCCACGGCGACGGCGCAGATCGTCGTAACCGCCGGCCCTGCGATGAACTTTAGAAGCATGCCGAACGCGCTCAGCTTCTGCCCACATGCGACAATCTTGTCTTGCAGAGCCATGAACAACCCTGCAACCATGGAAACAGGGATGAAGAGTTCGCCACTGTAGCACTGCAGCCAGTTATGATCTCAGGTTAGAAGTCGTTGATGGTCTCACCCATGCTGAACATGGACATCCCTGTCCCGGCCTTGGACATCACCAACACCGATCCCTCCATGATTCGCGGCATCTCGAAGTGCCACCTGCAAAGACAGAGCAGTCATCACCGGAACTAGTGTGTCGAGGAGAGGAGGCTGCTCTGTACCTGTTTGCTATGAGAGCCCAAATGACGCCGAGAACGCTGGCGTATATGTTGGGATTGAGAGCGAGCTTGAGCCACACCGTCTTCATCAGTGATCCTAACGTAGGACGTGCAGCGACGTCGGTGTTGCACTCCACGTCCATTGCTTGTTGCGGTTCGGGTGCCACCATCTGGCCACCAGCGCCGGCTACGATAGCCGCCGGAGCAAAGCCGGCAGCACCACTTGCCTTCCTCATCTCGAGCGCGAACAGGAGCAGCGCCATCCACGCGATGCCCTGCACCACGGAGAGCTGCACGACAATGTCCTGCGCCCATCTCCCGTACATGGCGTCCAGCAGCGGCGCGCCCACCAACAAGGTGTTGGTGAGCTGGGAGAGCGAGAAGATGGTGATGGCCCAGCTGTAGCTGCTTTTGGAGCTGCTGCTGCACCAGGTCCATGTAGCCAGGACGCCGACGGTGAGGAGCTTGGAGATGGCGTCGGCGGCGATGACGCGGTAGTTCATGGTGAAAGGGTCGATGTGGCTGGTGAACTCAAAGGTGAAGAAGGGGATGGTGAAGTAGACGACGAGGCGGTTGATCGCCTCGCACTGCTCGCGGTTGAAGACATGCCACCACCGCACTGAGCCGTAGCCGAGGCCGACTGCGACATAGAGCGGTGTCATTGCTTCGATCACCTTAATCACATCCCGCCCCCCTATCATCTTTCGGTCGTCTCTCACAGGTTTCTGGTTCTTGGTGGAGCAGATGATGGCCATGGCATTAGCTTAATTATATAAGCAGGGATGGTGTTCCTTTGTGAGTTCATGCACTAGTTATGGTGTTCTCAAGTTGTAAAGATGGTGAAAAGATTCCATGCACAAGTTATGGTGTTCACAAGTTGTAGGTGAGAGATGTTATCATCCTTTGTGAGTTCATCATTATAATAAGAAATTTGTCTTTAAAGAATAAATCAAGGTTGCAGCATTCACCACTAAGTTTGGAACAATTTAGGAACACTGAACTCTTAGGGCACAGCTCATAGATAGTAGCATGGTAACATAGTCTTAAATCTTAATATAAGCTCGGTAACAATAAGGGATCCATATAGGTCGTATACTACTAATATACCGAGAAGGAAGACGATAAAAAAAATATGAGAAATACCAAAGATAAATGAATAAAAAATAATTGATTTGAAAATTAAAAAATAATTTTAAATTGAATCGGATGAAACTGTTTGATCCACGTGTTGATTCTTAGTCGGACTCGTAAATACTACTAGCTAGAGAAATTATTTGATCCATGTGTCACTTCTTAGTCCGACTTACGAATACAGATAAATCTAACTCGAGGATGTATGCAATCATATCTTTTATTCATAGAAAGAATATCTCAATGAATTAAATCCTGATTTATAGAAAGAATGTATACAGTCGTATCTTTTATTTATAAAGAAAATGTCTGAATGAGTGTATACAGTTATATCTTTTATTGATAGAAAGAATGTCTCAATTAATCAAATCTTGAACTTCTAAATCTTAAAAGAAATAATGTGTGGAGGAAAAAGTCACTGACCTAACTTAATTCATCTTCTTCACGATCAAAACCTTCTCCAGAGTTTCTGACCTAATGCACCTGCATGAACAGATGATTACATCTCCTATAAGCTACAATTACCTTCTAAAATACAAGTTTCCACTACCTATATTCCCCTAATCGATAAAAGAGTGTCATACAAGCATAGATGACCTCAAGATTTCTAATGTTATGTTCTGACGCAGCCATGATTCTCCCAGTGATGGATCGCTTTTCCTTGCAGCATCAAAGAAGCACTTACTACTGCAAACTGTTGTCTCCTGCACTTTCCAAAGCTTTTTAGGTCAGGTGGTCATAACCAATTTGCCTCTGCCTACTTCAGTGGTAAACCTGTTGGCATCAGCTCTCATGTCATCTCTCTCTCTCTCTCTGAGCTTCTTCCATGGTGTACCTCCAAATTGCCATTTGACTCACTGAACATCAAGCCCTTGTTCTTTCCATGTCATGGCCAAACAAGGAAAACTTCTAAAATTATCTGAAGATGAGGTTGACCACTTGGTTAGTGGCGTAAGTGGTATCCAGATGCTGCTTAGAAGACAACAAAAGGTAGGGGATGTCAAGCACCACTTGGTGAAATCTGTGTTGACAAAAGCCAAGTGATGATGCATTAAGTGACTATGCATTCCAACATGGATGGTTGTAAACTGGTCTTGACATGTTTGTAGAGCAGAGAACAAAGATTCCGAAAATATTTCCTGCCCAGTATATGGTAAATGTTGCATTACCAGATGTCAGATGCAAGTTGCATTGGGTGAGTGTTCCACTGATTGATCCACAAAACACCAAATGACAGTATACATGTACCTGCAAGACATCGAAGACTCTTATTAAAGAACTAATACTTGGGCAAGAGGAAAAAATAGAAACTGAAAAGTTGCAACTTGATGTTAGTGGATAGTAAAAGGTACAGATGCTGTTCATTCTGAGATTGGGTATCAGTATTTGCATTTATCTGCTCTTGTATCCTAACATATTTGGCAGGGCACTAATTACTTATTTTCAGATGTTTTGCAGGTACAAACAACTGGAACTTATTCTATTAATGTGGTTGTGATTTAACAATCACATTTTATCTAATATGATCATGCAAAAGAGATTCCATACTTCTGGTTACCTTTAATGAGTCAGATTTCATGCCAGATTAATGTTACCCAAAACCTTTTTGTCCCTTACTAGTTGGACATCAACATTCTCATGACTTTGCTTGGATTTCACAGATAAATACAAAAGTAGCACAGCACAGGAAGAACAATTTGCTGTCTGCACCTAACAGCATTCATGATCATAATAAAATCGAGTATTCTTTCTTGTGATTCCATATTATGATGATATCAAGGAACTAATGCAAAACCTCAAGAGACATATTACAGTATGTATATGTGAGGAGTCTCAAAGAACCTTATCATAGGTACAAGTGGTCATGCCTAAATTGAACCTCATGTAATGAAATCACAATCCTCTTTGGTGTTTGTTACATCTTGCATGTTCCTCAGAGCAAGTAAATGAAAAGACATAGAATCAAACTGAGTTGCACTGAGAAGAACTTACAATGGAAATTACATCTCATGTTATGATATCTCAATCTTAACAAGACATGAACCCAAATGAGAAATGATTGGGGTAAGCTGGAATACAAGGCATTTCCCATCTCTTGAAGCATTTTAAGAAACATAATCAGTGGCCACTCAACCTGTTGTTTACAGTAAAAATGCATTCTGCTGCTACTCTGCAGGGTGAAGCAATAATGGCAATTTGCTTGCTAATCAAGGAAATAGCTCAAGGAGGATGAACTCAATGAAGAGCAGGATTATTTTAACCAGTTTGCAACATTACCTATGAAATGCATGTCTTAGACTACCAGACAACAACTAAAGAGTCTGATGATTGCAGAAAACTAAATGGTTGCTGAAGTTGGGCTATGATGGTAAACCTCTCATAACCAATGTATCAGGTAAGTTCAGATCTCCTCCTATAAACTTCAGAAACATTTCATGCAATGAACTCCAAGAATATGGACAAACAAGTTTTTTATGATCCTCCAATCCAAGTAGAAAAATATAGCTACTTATAATTCTTCTGTAAGATTCAGGTAATAGAATGTAGTTGAAAACTCATACTAATGACAGGTAATGTTGATTCCCAACAATAATAACTTCCAAGGACATTAATAAGAATCTGCACAATCCATGTCACCATCATATACAGGGTAAGAATATATCCTTTGACTTCTTGCAGTAAGTTCTTCCAAAACAAGTTGGTGGGAATGAAGGTCTGCCCTCCATCCAAAACCTCACATAACTTGATAAAATAGTCAAGAAGGAATCTTGTAGTAACTGGCTGTTAAAAGACAATAACAGCCAGATGTTTAAAGGACTCAACCAGTGGCTTTAATTAGACAATTCATCAATGCACCAAACTAGTGACAATCAAACCAAAGCAATGTTTTGGAAATTGATGTGCTTGCAATAATTTAAGATGCTTGTACAGAATTACATAACACATTGTGGTACTGATGTAACAAAAGCAAACAATTGAAAAGTGAGATGCTTCTGACTATGGCACAAATTCTAGCAGAATTTCCTGAGGTCAACAACTCTGATAAACAACAGAACTTGTCCATGAAAAAGAAAAACACAATACTTGCTTATAAGATGATATTTATGATACTCTGATAAACAACAGACATTAATCAAGCACCTGCTTATAAAATGATATTTATGATAGCTTGAAGAGTATCTACAGCCCCCATCATGACTCATACAACACTTGAACAGAAGAAAAACAAAGCATGGAACTTCATTTATGAATAGCAAACTGATGGCAAAGAGAGGATGATTGCTTGCATAAACAACTCAACCATAATATATTGTTTGATGCTCAGAGCTGCACTTCCCTGTCATAGATCCAACTGAAAGATATAGCAGGTGCTTTCTTGGCACTCCCATGAGCTCTTTCATCGAGCTTGTCTAATCTTTGGAGCTAATGCGCAGACAAAATCCTGGGCTTTGTTTCCTTCCCCTGAGAGACCTGCTAGCTCACCGATCTTCCACCTTGTAACAAGGAACTCCAATATGTCTGTATAGTCCTTGGCTGTGTAAACACCCAGCCGTTGAGCAACTGCTGAGAAGTGCTCAAAAAGGTTATCATCACGGCCATCATATATCAAATGAGCGGGCAATGTGATCTTCTTTCTCATCATGTCAGCAAATGCCAGAACAGTGTAATGTGGGTCTACCTCAAACAATTTCTCCACTACCTTGGTGTAAGCAGTCTCATGGAGCTTTTCGTCAGATGCAATTGTTCCACATATCTGGGCCAGATTGAGCTCCCCATGATCTTTAGCAAGCCTGGCAGTATTCCCATGGGAAATGAAGGTAGCCCTCTCCTGAAATGAGGTAGAAATAAGACCAAGATAGGGATTGTTCTCTGTCTTGGGATCCTGCAAATGTAACACACTTTCAAATCCTGAAGAAATTACGACAGAACACTAGAATCATACAAAAGCACATTGAATAGGTGGTGGAGGCACATGCCTCTACTGCTCGACTCCTTGACATAGACAATAGTATTTGTTGAAATAAAAAGCAGTTTACAAGAAATAAAGAATAAGAAAAGGACCCAAAACTCATTCTAAGATAAGAGCTAAATTATATCAGTCACAATGTTTTAGGATGGACAAATGATACTGAACAAAATAGATTATATATCATTAAAGGATTTTGACCAGCAAAATGTCCCGATTTTTCACTAATCTGCACCAAATATACCATACCTATTTTCTCTTTCCTTGTAGTTAGTATGGTGGAAGGCCTCATCTCCCGATATCATGGAAGCTCAAAAGTGGACTTTTGGATAGTTTCCAAAACAATAATTAAGATGGAGCCACATGTAGATATATATGGGACTAAAAAATTAGTGTCGGTGAACTCGAACATGAAGAAGAGGATGGTGAAGTAGACGATGAGGCGGTTGATTGCTACGACCTACTCACGAGCGAAGACATGCCACCACCGAACCGAGCCGTGGCCGAGGCCGAGTGCGACATAAAGCGACGTCATTGCCTCGATCACCTTGAGCACATCCCGCCCCCCTATCATCTATCCTTCGTCTCTTATAGTAGGGGTTTCTACTTCTTGGTGGAGTAGACGATGGTCATAGCATTGGTTTATTCTATATGTAGGGGAAAAAAAAAGATGTAAAGATGGTGAAAAGATTCCATGCACAAATTGTAGGTGAGAGATGTTAGTCATCCTTCATGGAGTTCATAGGCCACAACTCATAGATAGTAGTATAGTAACAAAGTTATAAATCTCAACATCATATAATATTTCTAGTCAGATTACCAAATTATTTTTTTTTAATATTAGATATAAATCTAATATGTGTATCTTCATGAATAACTAAGTCAATTGATAATATTTATTTATCATATATATCTAAAAAAAAATGCATTCTATAATTAAATTAACAACCTTTATCTATTTTTCAAAAAGAGGACAACAGGATAATAATAAATTAATTAATAATTTAATTGATTAGTAGAATTCCTAACTTATCCACAAGATTATGGAAACTAAATTTAATCATTTCCTTAATTATACTATAAAAACATAATAGTTAATAATAAAATAATATATTATTTATAGTAATTAATTTATGTTAATGGAG